>NC_062562.1:128387181-129637181 GCF_022837055.1 Prionailurus viverrinus | reverse complement strand
TGAAGAGAACCAAATTTGTGGCATAAACCTTCAACATAACAATGTGTATAAAAATAGGCAGTTCGTACACGGCAATGGTGATCTATATCTGCATCATTGCTCCTTGAGAATCAAGAGCTCTCTTCTGGCTGTTGGTTTCTACTCTGTTGTCAAGATTCAACCAGGTCTGTCATGCTTGAGTAGGATTTCTGGCTCTGGTTTTTCCTCTTTCCTTTGGAGTCCTCCACTTGGCTTTGTTATGGTGAGCCAGTTTGACAAGGCAGTATTTCCTAAACTCACCAGATCATAACAATCACTGGGGCGCTTGTTAAGTGCAGATTCCCAGGGCCAATCCCTATAAATACTGAATCAATAAGCCAGAAACTGTATTTTAAAAATCTCCCTTAGTTGACTCCCATGCTCAGACCAAAGTGGGAAACATTATGATGACTGTAAAGAGGTTTATCTCATCCCAGATGAAACATGTTTATTTCAGGGAATGAGTATTTTGAATAATACTTCAGCTCCAAGAAGTGTCAATCAGTAGTCATTATATGGAACATTTGGTATTCTCTAAGTTATATAATGTGCTCACTGGAGGTGTGTCTGTGAAAAAGCCACAACAGCAGTCCTTGCCCTCAAGGAGCTTGTGAAGTATATTAATGGTTATATGTGGCTTTATTATTATTTACAAACTAAATAATAAAATGTATAGGCTTACACAACCTTACTTCTTACATACTCTATGCAAATATTCTACTGGCAATATTATCATGTCTGTTCAGTTAGATAATGTTGATGAATAGAGATTGCTCAAGGTGAGACAGGAACAGAATTTATCTATCAAAGACGAGGATGCTAGAAACTATAGGATACCATTGCTATGCTGCAAAACTTAACTCTGGACACAGCTAAAGCTCAGTTAGCAGTCCAGAACAGGTTGGATGTAGTTATAATACAAAGTAAAAGCCAAGACTGACAGGTAATATATTTCTTAATTGGTATATTTCTCTTCCTTTTACATTTATGAGTCAAAGTATTTATTTTGATCTACGAAACTCTTTGTTTATTAAGCTTATTATATAACTAACATGTGTTTATTAAATAGCTTTTCCCATTCATTGGATGAATGATTTCTGTGTCAACTGTTAATTTTACATATCTACAGAGCCACATCTTTCTTCATTTTATATCTCAATATGGTGTAAATCATACACAATTGCCAGTTTCTACCTGCTTTTTTCTGGGAACACAGAAAAGAAGTCTGAGTCTCTTGAAAGACCTAATGGCATTGTGTAGATACACGCAAGCTATAAAGAGATTAGGTCCTTCTCTCCTTTTATTTTCCTTTATCTATTGATGAATATTAAAGTTTTCCATCCCCAAGATTAAATCAAGGATGCCAGAAAAAAATATGTATGCTCCTAAGTAGATAGAAAAGTAAGATGCATTTAGTTAGGGCCAAGAATGAGAAATCATGAATAGCTGATAAGACGAAGTCCTCAGAAGAGGCACTGATGATGGGATCAGGCTCAGGTAGGAACCTCTAGTGATTTTCCTCTCTTCCTGAGAGGTTGATGGCACTGAGGAGATGGTAGAAACATGTGCTGGTGTTCCATTTAGTTTATTCTCAGATGTGCACCTCAGCCTCATGCATCCACAGTAATGAAGAGGCCTTTGAATTTCTACTTTGCCTATAAGAAGGTAGAGCTTTTGTTGCTATTGCTGTTGTTGTTGGGATTTTTTCTTTTTTCTTTTTTTCCTGGTTTGATTTTCTACACCAAACCTGGAGAACTATCTAGAAATCTTGTAATTATATTTTTAATAGTTTTTAGTTCTGTCATTGTAATTCTTTGTAGTCCTTAAGTTAGTCTAGGAGAACCTGTGCAACAATCCTAGTTCAGATTTTCTGTCAATGTAATACTATTCAGAGCCCAAAAGTTCCCAACTCCTGAAGACAAATGAAACTGCACAGCAGAGTAAGTCATGAGCTGGGGCTGTCTTGCGCTGCTCACAGAAGCTGATCGTGTTCATATCTTTCCAATTCTGCATTCAGTTATATCATGTTAGTGGCATAACATCTGCCAAGGTAGGAGTATTTATGCCACAAGACAAAAAAATTACTACACATCAGGGATTTCTTTTTTTTTTTTCTAGAGAGACTGCTGTTAAATATTTTCTAGCATACCACTGGCACAGCAGAGCTTTCCCATATCCTGCATGCAACTGGTGGCCATCCATTCAATTTATGGCCTCAGTGGGTATCTCTGCACAGCCACAGCAGCAATGGCTTGCATTAGCCAGTTTTTTGCTTTGTTATTTTTTTGTTTGTTTCTTTGTTTTTAAGCTGGAAGAAAGAGGTAGCAGGTGGTGGACATTAATATCCAACTCTAGAATATGACTCAGCCCTACCCACAAGAGGAGAGCAACCTACATTTCTGTCTGGTCATATTTTGGGGACCCCCACCTAATGGCTGCCAAGCCAAGTTCTCAGGATACTGAATGAGACAAACAAGAAGGCAATAGCTGTCCCTAAAATAGAAAGGACTGATAACCAATGGGTACCCAAAAGCAAATTGATCAGTCACAATTTAAAGATCTAATTCTTACAAATGTTTTATCTTGCCAATCTGAATTTGGAAAGGAAGAGTCAGCATGAAGCTTTATTTTCCTCTCTTGACCAAGCACCACAGATAAAGGTCTGGAAGCACTGACTTAATAATTCTCACCCTTTGCCAGCTTCTGCCAGTTTTCCCAGGATCACATCTACAGGCTCTAGTCAAATAGAACATCCCAGAAAATCTCATCCTGGTTACTAGAAACTGTAGAGGAGGAAAAATTATTTTTCCTCTACGCTTTAAAAGTCGAGTGTGTGGCTGAGACCCGTTATTCTCTAGGGTACCTCATAAATGCACAAGCTTACCTAAGATGGTTAAAGTTCTCCACTGTGGCCACTGTAATTCAAAATTATCTTTGTAATATTATCCTACTTTTCCACCTTAAAACAAAATGTTACTCACCTGAGGCCTCACCCTGGACACAATCTGACCCAAGACTCCATTCAGTTTCTAAGTCAGACCCAGTCTGACTCTAGCTGGTTCCTGGATCCAGTCCAGGAAAAAAAAAAGAAATTCCCAAATAAAGTCTGAAAGTCCATAAAGCAAAAACTAGGATCTGGGAGTGACTTCCCACCACTTCAGACGCATTGACAAAGAGGTTCAGCAGTTCTGGTTCAGCAGATTCTGCCACCTTGTTGCTCAATGTTCTGGGGGTTCTTAGGGGTATCCTTCAGTTCTCTCTTCTCACATCAGAGCTGTTAAAAGATGAACTGAGGCTTATGAAATCTTATGAGTTTATCTGAGCAAAAATTGACTTAATAGGAAAGCATGCAATCTAGCAGATAGAAAGGAGCTCCAAGGAACTCTACAAAATAAAAGCCTTTTATAGTCAGCAAAGAGCAGGAACAAGAAAGTTACACTGGCAAGAAAGCTGGTTGGTTATTGCAAAGTGACTTCCCTTTAGGGGATGGCAGGCTTTTAAAATTAAACTGTATTTTTCAAAAATAAATAAATATTTAAAAATGAGAGGAGCTTGGGTGATTCAGTCAGTTCACAAGATTGAGCCCCGCCTTGCATTCTGTGCTGACAGCACAGAGCCTGTTTCTTTCTCTCTGTCTCTCTCTGCTTGGGATTCTCTCTCTCTCCCTCTCTCTCTCTCTCTGTCTGCCCCTCCCTTGCATGCGTGTGCTTTCTCTCTCTCAAAAATGGATAAACATTTAAAAAATGATAAAACAAATTTTTATTATTCCTGCTGGTTTCTCAAGGATAGAATAATTTTGCACACTTTTTTTTTTTAGGTTTTACTTATTTTGAGAGAGAGAGAGAGAGAGAGAGAGAGTGTGTGTGTGTGTGCGCGCGCGCGCGCGCGCGCGCACCCTCACGCACATGCGTGTGCCTGTGGAGGATGCTGGATGCAGAGAGACTCCCAAGCAGTCTTGTTGTCTGCATGGAGTCCAATTCAGGGCTCGATTTCAGAAACCTCGAGACCATGATCTGAGCCAAAATCGAGTTGGTCCCTTAACTAACTGAGCCACCCAGTCTCCCCTTGCCCATTTTTATAAGTGTTTCTGTTCCTTTTTCTACAACAGACTATTTATTTCCCTTTTTTTGACTGTAAAATTGCAGGTTTCCAGCCTAATGCATTGCTCAATTTTGTGTTAATATATTTTCACAAGTAGCTGTCCTTTTTGCATGTTATAAATAATTAGAAGTTCTTCAAGCCCTGTGTAAATCTTCTTTGGTGGATTTAAATCATACTTTACAAACAATGCCACCATAATGATGTCCTCCAGGGTTTTATCAAAAGCTTGTTGATGCTAATTACAAGTCTTTCTCTCTTACCAAAGTCAAAAGCCTGGGCGTATCTCTGCAGCTTTATCAGAAAAGTTACCTCAAACATTGGCTAGTACTGTAAGGAGGCATAGGTAATTGGTCCATGGAGTGTTAAAATCAAGTTTGCACCTTAAAATTTTTTTTTTTTTATTTGGTCCTGTGCTTTTGAATGTGAGTTTCTGGTGGGTCCTAGAATCACAGGTCTCATTGAGGCTCAGCTGCATCCTACAGTACCTCTGAGTTTGTAGAGAAGGACAAATATTGAAATCTGATCTATGAGAACTCCTCCCTAGAGCTGCAGCTTTGTATTTTTAAGCAGAAAACTTAAATTCACATCAACTGTTCTATTGCTTATCCAGTCTAATGGTAAATGTCTTTCATGTTAGTTTCTAATGTTTTAAGCCATTTCATTTGTTACTTACTACCTTCTCCTGAAGAAAGAAAAATGAAACGAGTACATCGTGTTATATTCCACAGCACTCTCTTTACCATGCCTTTACGCACCTTCAGCCATATGTCCTGGGGATTGCTAATGACAAATGAAGAAAAGGAGCAAATATCTAAAAAAAATATTGTTCCAAAATTCTTTGAACATATTATTGGCCGAAGACCAAATACCTGCAAGACTTAGAGAAACATGCACATGTTACTTCTGTATGTGTGGAAGTGTTTGGTGCCTCTGGTCTTGATTTGCTCTTCTAAGAGTCTTCATTAGTTCATCAATTATTTTTGTTTTCTTAAGATTAGAACACTACCAATTTGTCCTCAATATGGAGTCCCATGTACATGAGAAACATGGAGTCTTGGGGCACCTGGGCATCTCAGTCATTTGAGCTCAGGTCATGGTCTCGTGGTTCGTGAGTTCAAGCCCCACGTAGGGCTCTGCTGTCAGCGCCGAGCTTGGTTTTGATCCTATGTCCCCCTCTTTCTGCCCCTCCCTCACTTGCACTCTCCCCAAAATACATAAATCTTTTTTTAAAAAAGAATATGGAGTCTCTTCACCTTTTTTTCTTTTTCCTCCTGCATTTTGGACATTCCTTTTCTTCTTTGCTGCTTTATTCTCTTCCCAACTCCTGAATGTATGCCTGACCCAGGTTCTATTATTCGTCTTTCTGTATTGTCGCTCTGTATTCTCTATCTCATGAGAAATTCATCCATTTCTATATCTACTACCTACCACTTCTAAGCATATAATTCTCCTAACTATAAGATTGGTCCAGACTTTGTTTCTAAAGTTCAAACCTGCACACTTGACCTTTCCAACTGTTTGTTTTGAAAGTTCCTTAATATCAACATATCAAGAACTGAACTTGCTTTCATTTTACATATTTCTTCTTCCTCTTTCCACTAGCTTTCTTACAGTAAACCAGGTTCAAAACCTGGGCATCGCCTTTGTTTCCACACTCTCCTTTGCTTTCTACATTCAAACCAATTCCAGAAGTCAGATACATTTGACTTGTGCATCTTGTTACGTTTTTGTAATTATGCTACTATCCTGGTTGATCTATGTGACCTCCACTGGAGTCCTTGCTTTCTCTCCCTGCCCTATAATCCAGGCCATACATTATGATCAGTTCATGCCTTAAGGTTCAGCTTCAATTGTCTTGTTCCTCTGATAAAATTCCTCCAATGACTTCTCAATTACTGTATTATATATAGGCTTCTTTTTGTGTCACTCAAATACTGGTTACAACGTCTTTTTTGGCTTAATATTTTACTGTATGTATTGCTCTGATGGTGTTTCCATCATGACTATTTCCTCAAAACCATTCTGCCTTCTTTCTCCTCTATTCCTTGACTCACATTTTTCCTTCAAGCCCAAACTTCCAGCTTTACTACTTTATAGCTCCTATCAAAACCCTATCCTACACACAGCTTCTCTTAAACCTCAACCCCTCCCAAACGTTTCTGATGCTTTTAATATTGATTCCACCTGACCATAATATCATATATACATAATATCATATATATATTTAATGTAAGTAGGATTTTTATAAATATCATACCTGTTTTATCCACTGCCTGTTTGAAAATTCTCTGAGGATATCTTTGTCTTCTTTCAAGTATTAAGCACTTTGCGCAGAATTTTTTAGATTTTTCTAGAACTCTTATGACATAGGTCCTACATGCCTGGCTGCAGGGGAATGGAAGAACAGAAAGCACTAGAAGAGAAAGCTGGGGGTCTATTATTCTTTTATTTCTCTTTCTTCCTCCTGTCTTCCTCTTAAATCTGTAGCCTTCAAGCAAGACAGACCTGACAGATTTTTGAAGGGAAAGACTAAAATGACACCAAGTATGTATAGAGCATTGATAATTTAAAAGCTGCCAAAGATATACTCTTGCCACAGTTGAAAGTGGAGTGAGTCTCTCAGCTTTCACCTGTGCAGATGAACAATTGGGAGGTTGACAAACAACAATTCCCTCAGGACGGTGATTACTTGGCTCTGTAATTTTGGTTCTTTCTCTCTTTTTCTCTCTGAAAGGAATGTAGGTAATTTTCTTGCCCAGAAAATGTGTCCACTGGGCAGAATATTCCCTTAAGTAGCCTGATAAAAACAAGCAAAAACCACAGGGCAATTTTACTTCTACCCTCATCTTCTAGTGATTGTGTTACACAGCAAAGGCTCCAAGATTTCTGGGTGCTGGGAGTGGCATACAAGAGGAGGGGCTATGTCCCAGGCAGGGACAACATGATACCATGTTCACCTCTCTGTAATTTTTATAACTACTTATGTCATACCTAAAGACTAAAGACTTAAAATACACAGACGGGAAACTTGTAGAGGCTCCTCGTTATTTTAGCTTGAGTGAAGCTAGATTATACATGCCAGTTCTATGCACACAGTCCTAAAACGGTGATGGTATTTGTTGTGTCCCTGCTCTCAGCAATTCCCTGGCTTTCCCTATAAGAATTCAGAAAATCTTTAACTTTGTATTCCATTTATGCAGTCTACAAGTTACCTCTTACCAGAAACTGTTCTTACAGTCCAGACCCTAATTAGAAAATTTGTCTTCTTGGTGGTGCTAATAGGAAACCAAAGATAGTGGTCTTTTAATATGTAGCAATAAATGCTCTTTTCTTGTTTAAATCACTGTGCTCATTATTTTCATATAACCAGATATTACCTTCTGAGCCTAGCTGGCAGCACAGAGTTCAGGCATGTGAGAAAGTTCCAAATGCTAAGAGGCTCATTTTGTGGCTGTTAAGATTACAGTGATTTTAATGATTCTCTAAAAAGGACAAGCAGTCTAATCATTGTGGTTGCATGGGTTTTACATCTATTTCCATTATAAGTGCTGATATTCTTCAGCTTATATTCATCAAGCTTCCTAGAGTAGAAGCTTCTCAGTGAAGTGTCCAGGAAGGGCTTTTGCATGGAAAACACTGGCTTTGTCTACAAGTTATGATTTATGATGCCCAAGGACTACTCATTAGCAGCTGTATTTATAAGCTGGAATAGTTTTATTACCAAACTTGAGTCTGTCTTAGGTACTTATGCCATAAATTAGAAATAAGCATATTTCTTCTAAAAAGCCCCTTGGTTTGACCAAATACTAGTGAAAAAAACACTATGTATATCAAGTGTCTCATTACCCCAGATTCAAGTAATGAATAGTTCCTGTTCCTAGAGCTAGTGTACTACTGTTGCATTATCATCATGGTTCTTGATTTGGGTTATAATAATTGGTTTGAGCAATAATTTAGTTGAAATGATAAATTGGTTCATTTGGAATATTTTTCTTTTCTTGTTTTTATTTGAGAGAGAGCAAGTGGAGGAGAGGGGCAGAGGGAGAGAGAGAGAATCTTAAGCCGGCTCCATGCTCAATGTGGAACCCAACGCAGGGCTCCATCCTATGACCCTGGGATTATGACCTGAGCTGAAATCAAGAGTCAGACCCTCAACCAACTGAGCCACCCAAGCATCCCCAGAATATTTTCAATCCCTGATATTTCATATGTGGTTGAGATTGGTAAGTGAGTAGGTGATTTGGCAAAATGAATCTTTCAAATTTTGTGTCTGTTTTTCAGAATTTATTGTATATTTTGATTTTTATTTGTCTCATTATCTTTCATTTTCTGCCATACATGACAATTTTGTATTTATTCAGAAAAACACAGAAAATAAACCAAAGAGCTTTTAGCCAAATTATTTCATTGCATTGCTATTATAATTTTTCCTATTTTTGGGGGAGGGGGGACAGAGAGAGAGCATGAACGGGCGAGGGGCAGAGAGGGAGACACAGAATTGGAAACAGACTCCAGGCTCTGAGCCATCAGCCCAGAGCCCGACGCGGGGCTCGAACTCACGGACCGTGAGATCGTGACCTGGCTGAAGTCGGATGCTTAACCAACTGTGCCACCCAGGCGCCCCAATTTTTCCTATTTTTAATTCCAAGGAAGTTTGGTTCAGGAGTCTAATGTCTAAGGCATTAGAAGAATGAACAAAATTTTATGATCTAGAATAAGAAGGCTCTTATTTCACAAGGACATGAGTCTTGTAAGTAATAGACCCTTTATAAGTAACAGAAATCTGAAGTATTGTATAACATTAGAAAGTGGCTATAGGGATGTGGGAAAATGATTATCTTTTTTTGAAAATATGTGGCACTATTAGTTTCCAAATGTATTATGCAAATGACCTACATAATGCAATATCTTATCGCTATGGAAGACTTCTGCTGCACTAAAATTAGAGTTAAAAAAATTCATGTTAGGAATGGTACTACGTAGAATTTTAGCAGTGCTTTATATAGGGCCATGACTTTTGTGCAAAACAAAATGCTAGGTGTATTTTAGTTCCTTGCTTTTGAGTGGAAACTTTGTAGAAAAAGGATATTTTTAGTTTATTTTACGACTAACATATTGACAGACTAACAAATGTTCTTTCTAAATAAACATGAAGACAGAGAGCAAAAGTTAAAAACATATTAACCAAATTTCTGTCATTTGCACTTAATGTTGTAAGACTAACAGTCCAACCAGTAGCTATATATCTTTGAGATGGAATTTGCTCAGAGAACGTTTTTCCCTTCATGTATTCCCAAATAGTGAAAATCTCTATTATTTCCTTACTTTCCCTTCATGTATCTCTGAATAGTGTAAATCTTCATTATTTCTTTGTGTTAGACCTTGTAAAATCTAAAAATAATGGGATAGTACATGAATTAATTAAAATTTGTTGCCTTCATAAACAAACTGAGTACAGATTTAAAAATTCTAGATCATCTTACTTTAAAAATGTGATGTGGATAACTCTTTAATAACCCTCCCTTTTCTAAGATTTTAAAGAATTTGTTTTATCAGGTCTCACGTAGATATGCCTACTTCCATAGTTGAAATAATCTTTCATTAGAAAACAGGAGCTCTTAGACTTTGGTTCTGTATCCCCCTAGCAAGACAACAGTGAGCTATAAAAAGCTGTGGGTTTGAGATTTATTTCTTGCATTCATTCTGATCCTTTGTTTCCTCATCCATAATGTTGAGATTCATGTAGAATCTGAGGTCAGGTTAGACAGGAAACACACTGAGATGGAGGAGGTTTACTGGGGAGGGGAGGTGCTCTCAGGAATGATATCTGTAAAGTAAGGGAAGCAAGAGAACTTGAACTTCTATACGTTTACAACAAAGGTATCAGCCAGTTCCATGGAGGAGTCTGAAATAGGATGTACCTTGAATTAAGGTGTCTTGAATTGTGGTAAGCTATTCAGGTTTCTGTAACTTCTCTTCAACAAGTCCATTAGATGTAGGCAGCTCTGAGAAAATGGTATGTAATTTTGAGTGAGACAACTCTCTCTGGTCAAAGGAATTTCCTAGAAAGTAGCTCAGAAGCTAACCGTAAGGGGAGGGGTCTGAGTAGTACACTGCAGTGTGCACTACAGTTGTCTTAAAAAAAAAAAAAGACCTTTGTGTATGCCTAGCGTTTACTTTGCACACTGCAGTTTGAATAAACAGTAGCTATTATTATTATTATTATTATTATTTATGAGGATTCATAGAATTTTTCTGAGGACCCCATGGGATGATATGCACATTATTTAACAATTATTAAAAGTCATCAGATATGCAATTAAAATATAAGGTAGTTGTTTCTTTTTGAGGCCAATCTCCACCAAGTTGTTTCTATGCACATGCACCAAAAAGAGCTAATGGATCACTTCAATCATTGTATAATCCATGCATCACAAAGAGTCTATTCATTTTTGCTGGTGTTGCCTAACATGGAATACACTACAGAGGTTTAATTTAAAAGCCAAATACAGACATGGATGGTGACCCAAAATAAGTGTGTAGAAGAGACTTCCTAAAGCATTAAATTTTTTCATTGGTCAGCTAACTGGCTTTGAATTATTTTTAATGGAGAAAACGTTTTAGCAGTATTCTCTAGAGACTGCTCTGATTTCAAATGGAGCATTTCCAATTAATCTAGGAAAGACATTATACAAACACAAGTTAACAATCTCATGGCAATAGATAATAACAATATTGCTGCAAATTATTATAGCTTATTCACTAAGCAATTCAAAGACTTATTGTAGACATAATCAAGCTCATCCTTGCATCTCCACAGACTCTTTGGATGTAGGTATTATTGCCTCATAATTAACCCCTAGGGAAGATGTTTACAATGAATTATCATTTAGCATTTTCTAAGCCTTGAATTAATGAGAACTGTTGACTAGTTGGTGGAATAACTTGTCAGTTCTACGGCTGAGTGGTTGTGAGGAATGATGAAGTGGTGAAAAAAACTTATGGAGAAAGACACTCCAACATTCAAAGAAGCATAAATATTTTTCATGTACCTTTTGATATTATTTCTTATTTTTATAATTCTCTTTATATATGCCAGATTCATGAATGTAAAAGTGTGATACTCCTGGTTCAATAACTTCTCCTTAGTAACATTTCAATGGATTTCCATTATAATAGAAGTTTACCTTAAAGAAGAAATTTGTCTCACTGAGTGCTCTAAATACCAAGGTACCTTTAGATGAAATACTTTAATGTAGGGCACAGTGCCTTGCATTTAATATGTATCTCAACACATATTAAAAAAATAATATCTAAATATTTGTAAAGGTAGAGTAAATTGCCATGGAGATAGCAAGACAGAATAGCTTGTTTTCAGATTGGCCAGCGGATGGTGCACTCCATACTTCGATTGCTATTTCATGGGAACATTATTTGCAAACCAGGTCGCTAGTCTGAGTCCCAATTATAAATATTTTAGGTGGGTTTCACTAATGAGTGCATTTGAGGCTTTTCTATTCCAAGAAACACCCTCTTAACTTTACTTCAAAGTAAGATAATGTGCACCAAGGGCAGAGTCAGTCACAAGAACAACTGTAAATATATGTGGACCCACAGATAGTAATGAGAGCACAATCAGAAAGCAATTGGATGATGAAATACATAGTCTATGCTAATAAACACGTCACACAGTAACAGTTCATAAAAGACTAGTTTGAACATATTTCATATTTTCTCATTATCTGAGATATGGAGCTACTGACAACACAATACCTTTCAGGTAATTGTTCTTTCTTCCAGAAAATCTGGCTATGAATGCAAATAGTGCTTTGGTTTATGGGGATTATAGAATGTTTTCTTTCTTAGGAGGGCTACCCCCACTTAGTTGAGATGACGTGATGTTGACATATATGAGTGAGAAAGTAGCAGCATATATCCTGAAGCAGCTGCTGTGCTCACATACTGTTAAGCCCAATGGGAAACCCAGCTGTTAAGATGGTTGTCCAGGAATGTTGCGAAGAAAGAATTTCAGATGTATGGTATTCCAAAAGAAAAGCTATTGTGCTAACATTTATTGTGTGACACTACTTTCACTTGCTATAAAAATAAATGGAATATGAGTTTCTAAATTCTCTTTCCATGCAGAAAATAAATATCAAAGATGATAAAAAAATAAGTTCAGGGATAGCTAGTGTAAATCAGTCAATGACTAATTCATTTAGCTTTCACTCTCAATCAACTTGACACTAAATTCTGCAATGCATATTCTAAAACTGTGGCAACTTTTAGTGTACCTTAGGTGACCACATAATATTAAAACAACACAACAAAAATCACAGAATTGGGGTCATTTAAATTTTTTTTCTGCCAGTCTAGACAAGCACAAAGTAAAACTTTCATATCATAATTCAGAATTCTGAACACTGATACTGCAATTCTGACAATTTTGAGCTCAAATGTTTCTCAATCGCTTACTGTTCCAGTATTAGGACTAGTAGCAATATAAACATATAGACAGTTTTTTCTGAAGATAGCTTTGTTATAAAGAGATTCTTTTTTTTCTGGGACTGTATAATGTAACAACTTGCTTGAATTGGATGTAACTGAAGAAGTTCAGTTTCTTCTTGCTATAGTTTATTAGTGTGGTCTTACAAATCACAACAATGACAAAATAAAAAAAAATTAACTCAAGAAACCATCTTAAACCATGGCAAATCAGATAGATTAAGTGCTGAGTGATAACCAATTTGCCTCTCGACCAGCTATATCCTGTGATAGGTGAAATAGTATTCAGTTCAACACTGATTTATTAAGAACCACAAGGACTACACAGATCTATAAGACACAGTGAGTTCTCTCTTAAGTAACTTACTTTTTGATATCAAGATACAACAAGAATATAAATAACTATTATGTTTGGTAGATTATGATAAATTCAACAGGAGAAATATAAATGAAAGACTATAGGTATTTAAACAAAATAAATACCATCAACTTTAGAATACTTAACAGAGGACATGAATAGAAGGTAAAATGCACAAAGTCAGAGGTTAGGGGAGGGTGAGTAATTGGGATGAAAAAAGTAGAAGAAAAGGGTACAGTATGGGTGTTCAGGAAAGAGTAACCACAAGAAAATATTTTGATGTGCAGGAAGATAGTGGTATCAGACTTAAAAAGCTATGATTTTGGAACCAGCTCTGTCACAACCTGTGTGACCTTAGGCAAGTTACTGGAAATAATCGGTTAATGAACTTAACGTGAAAAAAAGAAGGACTGGAGCTGCTCAGTAACCTCTAAGGTTCTTTTTTAGCTCTGAAATGCTTTAGTTCCCCAGATATTGGTACAAGAAGTTGTAAGGATGCCACATTTATGCTTACATAGGTATAAACACGGATTTATCAGAGTAGGTGAAATATAGGAAAGTTTTGTGCCTGTACTTCATGATGTTAAACAGATACATCTTTATGTCATGTTAGAATTGTAGAAGTTGGTACACAGAATCAGGAAATGTATGGAATGGCAGGTTTGAAAGGATTTTTCTGATGTGTGGCCAGAACTGCATGACTGAGTGCGACCATAGAGCATGTGATCAAGACTTAATGTGATGGATGGCAAAGTGGAACGGAAATCACTCTTGACTCTGGTATTCTGGGAAATGAATATGATTCAGGAAGTGCTTGATTTTCCTAGTAAAGAATGGAAGAAAAATGAAAAGTGGGGAGTTGGGAAGACAGTCAGGAGTTAGTTTATATATGCTGTGGCTTACAAGTGGAGAGAAAATGTGTCACACTAGAAGATCAACTGGCAGGCTCTTTTGTATCAACTCTTGAGTATGGTATGCAAAAGGTGAGTAAGAGATAATGCATTGTTTTTTGAGTACGAACTACCCAAGGGAAGTTGGCTTGTAGAGAGAAAGAGAAGACTGGGTAGGGAAAGTAGCTTAGTAATTAAATGTTGTTTAGTAATTAAAATTTTTTTTATCTGCAAATTGTACAGCATAGTAAAATTTTAAACCTTGACTTTTTAGTTTTCATCACCTATGTTTATTAATTTACTTTGTGGCATATTTATTATTTCCAACTTTATTTCAATTTTTTTCTTAGTTTTCTTTTTCTTTTAGTAAGTAATTTGGAAACTACATGATACAAAAAGAATTCATTTCAGTTAAGGAGACATTCTTGGCTTGGTGAGACTAAGAATGTCTAACCATGAGTAAGTTTTAAAGAATTTCTCCATGACAGATGTTGCAACAAGTGAGCTACATAGATAAATGTAAAATTAATGAGCAGCACAATACTTCAAAGCTTTGGTTTGTGCATAAAAAAAGAACAGCTATTCATTATTGTGAATGAATTTGGGGGAAATCAGGATTTTATCATTTAGATGTTTTCAACAAATGCTAGGAAGCTTTATACAGGGAAATCTATTCATTATTTTGACTAGTTTCATCATGCCTTTTTTCCAGTTAGGCTTAAGTTATATACTATTTTAGAAACAAAGTAAAATGATGTGGTACAACTTTTTAACCTAAGACAGGTGACCTGCTAGTTAGCCTGTAAGCTCTAAATGCAAGTTTATAAATGTGAATGTAGTACTTGTGTATGGAGGATGTTCAATCTTTATTTGTGGAATTGAACCAAATATATATTTGTGTGTGCAATGTATATGTGTATGTGTATATAGGTGTGTATATAGGTATATATATATATATATATATATATATACACACACACATATATATACATATACGTATATACACCTATCCACACATATTTTTATATCAGTGTGAAAAAATATATTTTGTCTTTTACGTGAAATTCTTTGAATTCACAGCAAATTATAATCAACCTAAGATGCAGCTTCCAGAACTACTCAAGCTTCAGGTCTGTGTGTTAGACTGGCAGCGGAAGTGTTAGCCACCACCCCAGCTGTCTAGACAGAAGTAGCCAAAAAGTCGGCTGTCACTGCTGGAAACCACTATTACACAGCTTGACCTGGGGTGTGTGTCTTTGATGGCAGCAGGTTCAGGATATGAAATATGGGTCATGAAGGTGTAGAAACACCAACTGATCTTGAGGTAATGAAAATGTGCTGGCACACTATTTGGAAAAGCCAGAAGACTTGCTTAGAGACAACTGGAGAAAACATTGTACTAATTATAGTGTTAGAACAAAAAGAATATTATCAATCTTCAATATTACTTTTAAGGGATTATTTTCTGCAAAGGTTTAACCTCAAACAAACAAACAAAAAAATCTTCTGACCTTGGCTTTTTTCCTCACATTATATGACAGGTATTCATTTTCTAATCATGTAATATTTTCTCTTTCTTTTTCTATAATTAAAAAAAATAGTTCAGTGGTAATATTTGCTTTCACAGAATTAGTAAGAAATAAAGGCTATGACGTGTTGAAATGACATATAATTCTAACATATTCAGGTATCACTTCCAGTTTTTAGGTAAAAATAGGTATGTGGTTGATATACACATATATATGTTATTTATGTTCTGTAATATATATGATATACAATATATAATATATAAAACAAGTATATTGGTATGTGATAGATATAAATGACTTTCAGCACTTCTGAAATAACCATAACAAAATGTCACAGAATATTTCAGCTAGAATAACTATGTTATATTGTCCCCCTATTGCCTGTCTTGTTTCTATAACAAAAATTAAAATTAAAACTCTCTCTATGGAAGCAATCTAAATCTGAGTGATTCTGCAACTGAACAGAAGTTAGGGAATGTTTAAATTTTTCAGTTTAATAATAAACTGTTTTGGTTTATTGATAAATAAGTGGCTCATTTATTATTGATTTGCATCTCTGCATGTCTCATATTTTCATTTCAGGGATTTCGAAAATTAACTTAAAAACTTTCATTTCCACAATTTGAAAGAAAGTGGGGCAAATTGGAAACCATCTGATACCACCTTGTAATTTAGCTGTGAATACTGATTTTTCCAGCATTTGCATTAATTTAGTTTTCATCGTTAACTTTGACTTGCACTATGCTGGCTAAAGAGGCAACATCACATTCACCACGCCAGGCAAGATTAGACAAGATTCAAGTGCTAAAACTTCCTTGGCAGCATGTTGTGAAGACTTGGCAGCTTGGGAGTCTGGCAGCTAGAGAGCAAAATAATGTGATGCCCCACTCTGGTTGAGCTCTTTGGGCATCCCTTAAGCACACAGGGAGCCTGGCACACTTGTCTTGGAAGGGTGAAGTCACTGGCAGTCAACTGTGTGGGTATACATCTGCATTGGTTGAGGGCCGTTACACCGCAAGGCTGACTTTTTGCTCACTTCCTAGACAGTGAATAGGGAGAAACTTCCTTCTGAAGACCGTAGGCTATATCTAACTTAAAAGTTTCTCTCTCTCTCTCTCTCTCTCTCTCTCTCTCTCTCTTCCTTCTGAAGGTATCTTTTACTTTTGGTGAGCTGGATCATCAGTGTTAGATCATGAAATCTGATGAGTTAGGGAAAGTGGAGAGAGATGAAGCTAGCCAGATAATTAGAGATCACATCACCAGGTCTGGTGTGATATATGAAGTTTGGATATTACTCTAGAGTCAACAAGTAGCAAACAATACATGACTTTAAAAATAGTAGGTGATCAAGTCTGTGATGTAGATAGATAATTTTGACAGCAGTGATGAAGAAAGTTTGAGACAGATTAAGCTGAGTAGCAAGAAGATCCCAAGAATCAGCTGCAGTAATCCAGGCAATAAATATGGAGAGATTACATTAAGGAAACAAAAGTGTGAACAGGAAGAGGGGTAACAGTATTGAGACCGTGGACTGAACTTGAATAGGTTACCATTGATACATAGATTAAGGAAGAGGAATAAATCAGGGATATACCCCAAGTGTTTAACTTGTGTTCTTAGAAGGTGATCAAGATGAGAAGTTTTAGTATTGAGTTTGTTTGGATGTGGTGGCGGGGGGAGGGGGGGTTGACTTTAAGGATTGCATATCCAAGTGAAGTAGGAAGGTATATATGGGTACATAGATTAAGAGATCTGAGCCCAAGATATAGATTTCTAAGTCATTAGCATTTATGTTGTAATTTCAACCATATTTGTTGGACAAAATCATTCAGAGACTCCAATGGTGATTATTTCTATTTTCTGATATTCTGGTTTACTTTGTGCATATTTCAGGATTATACTGGCATATCTTCTTTGAGATTCAGTTTGACTATATCACTCGCTTTGGCCAACAAAATTGAGAGGCAAGAATTTGTGCCTTTTAGGGGAAGAAACTTTTAAATTGGTACACACTTTTCCATGTTCTCTTCCCCCTATCACTGTAACCAGGAATATCCTAAGTGATGGAGAATCTGTTAACTTGTGCATCTGAATGAAGACAATGTGATGAAGAACCTCAGCTGAACTGAGATGAACATGTAGTATGACCAAGAAATAAATGCTGATTGTTTTAAGCAACTGAGATTTACAGAGTGTTAGTTGTAATTTAGCTTATCCTGTCTTGATAGAGTGAAAGAGTGATAAGGAAGATTCAGGGACAGAATTTTAGTAGTTTATATGCAAGAAGTATTGAAAGAAGAGCTTACAGAAAAGAGTGAGGGTAAATACTAAGAAGAGAAAATGAAAATGAAAAAGTGTGCCAGAAGCCTAGGGAGGATGGAAGTTCCCAGTAGGAAGGAAGACTGGATATCATGGGTACTAACTGGTAACCTTGGCAAGAGTAATTTCGATTGAGTGTGATATGGGCAGAACCCCAACTGCAATGTGATGAGAAATAAAGGAAAGTGAAGAAGAGATTTAAAGTGTACATTGTACTTTTGAGTAGCTTGGCTCTCTTTGAAAGGAGGGAGAAGTATTATGTTAGTGAAGGGGAGGAAAGACTTGGGAAATAATTCGGTTTTTGCTGTTTATGGATGGGCAGTACTAGAGCAAATTTATAAGGTAAAAGGAAAAAGTTGAGAGGGAGAGGTTGAAGAGAAAGGTGAGGAGGAAGTAATGAGTGTCCTCTTACACAGAAGAAAGGACCAAAACATTGGCTCACTTGAAATGAAGAAACTAGCTCTGGAAAATAATAACAGAAGTGGTTTTTATGTCTACTCTCATTAAAGACAGTGCTTAAGAGGACTTAGCTATTATAAATCCACTTATTAAAGTCTCCTCCACTAAGTATACTCTGTCACTTAGACTTAAAATAAGACTTAATATACAAGGGGTGTCTGGGTGGCTCAGTCGGTTAAGCATCTGACTCTTGGTTTCAGCTCAGGTCATGATCTCACAGTTTGTGAGTTCAAGCCCCATGTCAGGCTGTACACTGACAGAGTGGAGCCTGCTTGGGATTCTCTCTCCCTTTCTTTCTGCCTCTCCCGGGCTCAGGCTCTCTCCTTCCCTCTCAAAATAAGTAAATAAACATTTAAAAAAAGACTAAATATAAAAGAATGCCAACCACATAAAAAAGAAAGGATCCAAATCCATGATTCCCTACACTGCCATTTAAAAATAGAGTTGGTATCCCATATTCCATAATATTATAGAAAGAAAGGCTTATTTTGAGATTAACTGCATTTATGTCACTTATTCCCCCCCCCCCCCACAGGGTTTGGTGGTGGTGGTGGTGAGGTGCAGTGGGGTTTGTTTAAAATTGTGCACTAGGAAGGCAGATCATTTTTAAAGTTCTTACTAATATAAAATACCAGTGCTTCACTGATCCTAAGGGAATGTATGGATGCAACATTAAATTTCTCTTTAGAAAATTATCATATTATGAATTTTTGATTAGATTCCATTCTTGTCCTCATATATTGTACTGTTCCCTATAGAAATTATTTACTATGTGTATTTGTTCTTGAAAGTAATGTACTGCATAACTAGTAAGTATATTTGAAAAAAATGTATTTTGTACATGTTAATTTGCATTTAGTGTTTTAATGATTATTGTGCTGATCCAACGTTTATAATTCTTTTGGATACAAATTAATTGTTTGGGGCAAAGGCTTAAAAGTTTCAAAGTTCATTTCACATGTTCTTTTATGTTGGTATTCACACCCCACAATAAGGATTCTCATGCTTTCTATAACATTATAACTTTGGGGGAGGCTGGGTGGCTCAGTCAGTTAAGCAGCTGATCCTTGAGTTCACCTCAGATCACAATCTCACGGTTCATGAGTTCAATCCCGGCAGCCGGCTCTGCGCTGATAAAGCAGAGCCTGCTTGGGATTTTTCTTCTCTCCCTCTCTCTGCCCCTCTCCTGCTCACACTTTCTCTCTCTGTTTCTCAAAATAAATAAATAAACTTAAAAAAAATCACTAAAAAATTATAACTTTGATGTATGGTCAGAAAATGATCATTAAATTTACTTTTCACATTAGCTCAATACATTTTTAAAAATTCTTTTCATGTTTGGGAAATTTTGGGGGCTTGATTTTGTATGCATAAACCAAAGTGATCCAAAGTTCCTTTTCTTATTTTATCATTGGAGAACTGATATAATTGACTCCTTGTACTTTCTATTCCAAAAGAAGAGGGAAAATGCTAATTTCTGACTATAAGATATTATTCACCCAGAAATTCCCTGATTTTTTTGAATCTGTAATTATGAAAGTCATATGGTAAAAGAGTGTACACATGGATCCAGCAAGTAGGCCAATGAGGCTGGAGCTGACTGACAAATAGTGTTAGACGATGAGGTCAGAGAGATGAGCAGGTTAGCGGTGGAAAGTGGGTTATGTGGAGTCTTATTGATGCTTACAGGGACTTTGGCTTTTACTCTGAGCAACATGGGGAGATATTGAAAAAGAAAAAAATACAATGGCAAAGCCAGCCTAGAAATTTGAAATTCAAAAATAAAATACAAATGTTGCAGAATATCTTATGTGAGAAAACTTGTGTGATATTTCACCACTTTTAGCCAACTGTTTCCATTTACTTTTTTGCTATATCCAACATTCTTGTCAGCACACTTTCATGGTCAGTAGTGATTATCGTATAGGGAGATAGAATGGGAACGATTCTAGGTCCTGCCCAAAACCAGGATTTGATAGCTCCATGAACTCTAACAATTTCCATCATCTTCAGTCATCAGTTGTTTATCTAAATTACTAAGTTTATAACTTATGGTGGTACAATAGTGCTGAGTTAATTACACAAAATAGGCTGAAAAGTTCTTTTGAAAGCAATAACACAGAATAAAACATAGGCTTAATACATTACCATTCTACCTTAAAATTTAATGAACAGTATTTCAAAAATACCATTCATCCAGAATGGCCTAGTAAGCTCCTACCAGACCAATTTCCCTGCACATAACAACTACAGACTCTGGACAAAATATAATAAATGACTACTCAAAGTCTCTAGAGTCCATGGCAGCAGAATAGGCAGATTCTAGAGGGGACCATAAAACTTGAAGAAGGGATGCACATGGGGGTGAGTTTCCAAGTTTTTCAGCTATAACCCTGATGGATTTTATGGCAAACCACAGCCACTGGAATGTGAGGAAATCTAGGAAACAAAATCATAGAGACACTCCAAAACTGTATCTATTCTCTACCCAAGTGCCTACCAAACCAAAACCAAACATGTGAGGGCATATCTGTGAACAGATATGAAAAAGATAGGATTCAAGGGAGCTTGCTGCTTTAGCCAGCTATAGCCACCACCTGTGTTATTCCTTTTACTATAAAAATCACGCAATCACTTTGTGTGCCATCAATACCCCCAGCTTGAAGGCTGTCTCCACCCACACATTCATTCTAGAGCCCTGGGTACTTTAAAACTTAAACAACAATAATGTGTCTCTGGAGGGATTTGCCAAATATTTTTCACCAATCCTATAAAGAAAAGGAATAAAAGGAGAGATGAATGAAATTGAAAAATATAAAAAATAGGGTTCAATTTTCCATTGGAATATCACCTGAAAATGGTGAAAATGGGCTGTGTAAAATGAAGCATGCCTTACACTTGAAAAAAATATACAAATCAATGATTCCTGCAATTGCATGTGTCAGCCACCATCAAAATGTATACTGTGTGACTTGCCCCAAGCCTATTACCCAAAAGAACAGATAAAATCTATCAAAAATTTGAAGATCATGTAACGAGTTTGTGCAAGATGGCAACAGTTTCTGCCCAAACATACTTTTACTTCAAGCAAATCCTGAGGAATAGAGACAAAGAAAACTGAACATGCAGGTGGCTTCCTCAAAGCCTCAAGGGTCAGTTCTTATGCAACAGTGCAGCCCCTGGTTATTTGGGTTATCTTCAGCTTTTTCCTAAAATAAACCAAACTTTTGTTTTTATTCCATTTAAGAAGAGAAGGAGATTTGATACTCCTTTCTGCTCAAAGAATAAGAAAATATAGTAAGATCCATGAGCTATAATGAGGTAAAGAATCAGACATAAAATATTCATACTTGGATCTCTTCTTTAAATCAACATATAATTTTAGTGCCTGAATACATGATAACAGAAGCTTAGCATTGATTGACAGCCAAGAAAATTGCTATCACTGAAAATGTTCCATGCACTGGTACAATTAACAGCATAGCTCTGGCACAGTGAAGCACGTCTGTATTAAACAGTGAACAATAGTCAACAACGATCTCGTCAAACAGACCTATGCTCAGCATTGGGAGGGGGTTAGAGGAGGACAAAATGATAATGGCGTCCTCGTACTCAAGGAAGGCTCGTTTTACAAGATGCAAACAGATGTGTTCTCAAATAAATGAAAAACAATACAAGAAAAGTAAATACAAGGTGTTTGGATGGTACAATGTTGTGAATAATTATCTTTCCCAAGAATGTTGCTGAAGAATCATCAGAGTGGATTTGGCTTTTGAACTTTTGGATCTTAGAGGAGTTTGTGTATCATTAAAGGTGAAGATTTCTTCTTTTTGAGAGAGACTAGTCATTTAGTTATATCTCCTATATTCCATAGAATGAGTTTTTACTGAGCTCATTTGTTCTTATTAGTCTGATTTCCACCATTGATCTGTTTCACAGTCAACGTGATTTAAGAAATTCATGAAATAGGAATCTCACATTTAGTTTATGCCTTAATTTGTGAAGTGTTTATTGAGTGTTTACTATATGCCACAATTCCTGTACTTTTCTGATAGCAGCACACCCAATAAGTGATCATCTGACCCTTGCTTTGACAGCTGCAGTCATGGGAAGTCAATTCTAACAGATTAAAATATTTTCATTGCACTTGAGTGTAACATGCCTCCCATGTTCTTTATTCACACCTCTAAAAAATATTTGAGTAACTACTGTGTGATAGGCAGTATATAGGACAAAGAGGTTAGAAATTAAAGCAATTTCAGGGCGCCTGGGTGGCGCAGTCGGTTAAGCGTCCAACTTCAGCCAGGTCACGATCTCGCGGTCCGTGAGTTCGAGCCCCGCGTCGGGCTCTGGGCTGATGGCTCAGAGCCTGGAGCCTGTTTCCGATTCTGTGTCTCCCTCTCTCTCTGCCCCTTCCCCGTTCATGCTCTGTCTCTCTCTGTCCCAAAAATAAATAAACGTTGAAAAAAATTTTTTTTAAAAAGAAATTAAAGCAATTTCTGTTTCTGCTCCCAGAGAGCTAACAGTCCATGGACTTACTGATTCATTCTGATTTTATCATGAATCACATAAAACAGGGTTCCCAGTCTTGGTTGTCTAATTAAAATAACCTGGAGTTTTTGTTTTGTTTTTGTTTTTTTTTTCTTCCTCTTAAAAACAGATTCTCAAGGGCCACTCTTTTTAACTCTTCTTATTCAATAGTTCTGGGATGGAGTCCTAAAATCTCCATTTATCATTTTATAAGTGATACCTAAACATAATCAAGTTCTTCATCCTAAGAAATAAATAATATCTCCCTCACAATATACCCACTTAGACATATGAAACCAGGTATTTGCTACCCTCAATTTTCTCTTCCTCTTCTGTGATTAATTTTATTTCAAGTCCCACAATTATTAGGGTAGAAACCATGAACTCAACCAACAATTTGTGAACCTTGATGTTATTTTCTTAAAATACATCTGGCCATATCAAGCACACAAGACACTATGTTTTGTTTTTTTCCAACAAGCATTTAGTTGTTCAAACCTAATACCATATTAACAGTATAAAAAAGAATTAATTTGGCTTTATTTGCCTGGTATTTGTGATCATTGAAAAAGACTTTAGTTGAAGTTTACCAAGATATATTTTTATAAGTATACTAAACAATACTTGCAGGAATATATGATAACTATTTTCAGGCACTTTAAAATACCCACTTATAAATATTATTTATACTAATTCAAAATGAATAATTTACTCATTAGTGTTTACCAAAAAGACTCAACATTTTTTATTTAAATTTTAGTTTCTTTAACTTGAATAGGAAAAGAAAGTCTCTTAAATGAAAAGCAGTCTTATTATAAAATGATTTTAGCCATACAGTACACTTTTTCTTTCCTTTTAGTTAGAAGCTGAATTACATTAATGAAAATAGCCAAGTATCAACAGAACCTCCATGAGTTAAGGAAACACTATTTGCTGTAAAAGAGCAAAAATGTACTGTGGACATAACGGAACAATTTAGAAGACTATGCACTCTAGACGACCAGCACTGTTTATAACTTTTCACTTTATATAATGGTAAGTTCTCCTTTTTGATTTACAGAGACTGTATAACACAACAACCTAGGAATATCGCTTCTATATCATGTATGTGGATCAAATACCTATGTGTTCATTAGATGAACTGAATCAGGATTCCACAGCTGATCCAGTCATGTTACCTGACAAAGGTTTACATGAGAGCACCACTGCTTGCCTGGGAGTGGGCACCACTGCTTAAGGCCAACTACAAAAGAACCTGCCGGAGATTAGCCTCTGTGTGTGGGTGCAGTATTAAGATAAACTAAAAAAAATAAAAAGAAAAGAAAAAAAAGAACCCCTCTGAGACAGTTTAAACCTTATTTTAATGTTGAACACTGCAGTCCCAAATATAATGAGAAGTTATCCATGTAACACCAAAATCTTCACTGAAGATAGATACAGGGCTTAAAGTTTGGCATACATGAAGACAGAGTGGGGGGAATCATTTCATGTAAATAGGGAGAGAAATTTCTCTTTTAATATGCTATTCCACATGCATGGAAAACATTTATAATCACCCATAACAACTATTTTAAATTTGGGGGTAAATCATACTCATTTTTAAACAGTACTTATTCTAGGGATTATAAATTATAAATTTTTATTGAAGATTTTTGAAAATAAATATTTTCATTAAAGAAAAAAATTGAAATTTCAAAAAGTACTTTACCTGTCCACTTAATATATCCTTTGTCAAAATATATACAATTTTTCACTAAAGGAAGAGTATGCCTGGCGTGCCTGGGTGGTTCAGTTGGTTAAGTGTCTGACTTTGGCTCAGGTCATGATCTCATGGTCTGTGGGTTTGAGCCCCATGTCCAGCTCTCCATTGACAGTGTGGAAGCCTGCTCGGGATTCTCTCTCTCTCTCTCTCTCTCTCTCTCTCTCTCTCTGTCTCCTCCTCCTCCCCCACTCACTTTCTCTCTCAAAACAAATAAACTTAAAAAAAGAAAGAGTATGCCTGTATAATTATTAATAAAAATATATTAAAGTAGTAAACATTGTGAAATAGTGTCAATTCTTAAATACAGTGCCCTGGTTTAAGTGGAAAAAAATGTCCAGTGTTATTTCCTCATTTATTTTAATGCAGTGCAAGCCTTTTCCTTCATAGAGAGACACATTCACTTTAATAATTTAGTTACATTACAATCATTTTATGTTCACCACTTATGTGTCATTGCCATTTTAAGACCGTTATCCTTAAGGGACAGCCACTTTCTGCCTTGATCTTTCTCATCTGTCCTTTCCTTTCTGACATGGACTTAATTTTAATTTTAAAAGATCCCTGCTCTACTGGATTATTGTTAACATTCTCAGAACCAAGAGAAGCCTGGGACATAATGCTGCCTAATTCCAGTAGTTTCTAAGGGCTTGAAAAGAGGGACTTCTTGAATAGGTAAGTCAAATAATCATCCAAACGCCATCGGGGATGACTGAATGACCAATAGCTCTACAAGTTGTCTGTAAGTCAAGAACAAATTCTTCAGCATCATCACGTTATTACTACTGAATTGTTCTGTTTTCTAATGCTGGTTATACATAAAATAGCCCCATACCTCAGCTTTAGATCCCATCATTCTAATTACATGAGTCAAAATTTTGAGGTGTCATTCAATCTGAACTACTTACCATCTCAGCAGATGAAACGTGCCTAAATTAACAAATGATGACCATGTTGCTGCAGCTCTCTGCGTCAGTCTCCATCAGCATCATCCTCACCATCTTCACTATTATTAGGTAAAATGTGATTATTTTCTTAGAATTGATCATGCTTTGTAAACACACTCTCATTTGCCCATCGTCACTGTCAGAGCTAAAAGGACTGAGAGGACTAATTTCATTGGTTTAATTAACACAATCCAGGTTCTGACCAATGTGTTTATCTTATTATTTGCTCTAACTCTACACAAGGCTAACTCCAGTCAAATTGTGAATTAGATGAAATTTTTACTTTGCTTACTTGCTTCCACCAGGATATATGTTTTATATTCTTCCTCCTGACTTTGCCCCATTTCCTTCCTTATGTTCTTTCCCAGACTTTCTCCCTCCTTTATTTAGTGTCTGAGGCACCTAAGAAATTAAGTGGCAAAATAGTTCACCCTAAAAATAAGCAATTACCTTTTTATGAAGGCAACTTTTACCTACATGACTATATTTCATTTGGGCCTTTTAAAATCTTGCATGTAATCTCCATTTGGTATTTCTTAGTTGTAACTTTTACAAAGCCACATATCAAAAGTCTTTAAGACTCCTTAAAATCTAGACACTGAAAGCTAGACTCCCCACTATACATGCATGGAAGAAGAGGGTGTTTGGGAAGAATAATATTTAATACAAATAAGTTAAAGCTTAAAGAGTGGGACTTTATGCTCCAGAGATGTTTATTATTATTGTTATTGTTATTTAGAACACCATCTGCTATTCAAGCTGTACCATATAAGTAGGACCCCACTCCAAGCAGCTTTGATATCGCGGTATATCATGATATTATGGTATATTAATGTACATTGTTTCTCAGCCTTTTGGCTAAGATCAAGTGTGGTTTATTAAAGTACAAAAAATTGATAGAAATTTGATGGCATATGCAGATTGACTAAAGATGGTACAGATTGGACAATTATGGCTGGAAATACCTAGAATTAAAGGCAGGAGAGAATTAAACAGTAAGTCTCTCTCCTTTTCAGTGATTTCGGTATTAGTGAAGGACCAAATTATGGTAAATGTAAAGAAGTCAAAAGGCTCATTATAGATTACTTTCTTCATAACTTTTATGTTGTAAAAATCATCCTTGGTTGAATTATCCCAAAGCAATTCAACAAAGTGGAGACGCAGAATACAACAAAGATGCACTGTTTCTTTTGAGAATAATCCAAATTTCTCAAGGAAAAAAAAATGAGAATAATATTAAATGGGAGAATAAACCATTACAGCTTTTATGAGATTACTCTGTTTTTATTTACATTATATATTATATCTCATTTCAATAATGGGAATCTGACATAAAATTGTATAAAAAATATTATTCACCAAGTCTATTTCTCTAGACCATAAAGTAATCAAGGTTCTAAAAAGTCTTACTTCTTAATTTCTATGGTATAATTAGCATAGAAAATTATTTTTAATTTTATATCCCTAACCAACTTGCTTCTATGCAGGTTCATTTTTTAAACAGTAATCAAAATTGGCAGATCAAATTGAAATATCCCAATACTGCAGTAGTTTAAAAAAATAACCATTTGAATAATTCAGTATTCCTTACAGTTTAGCCATTTTGATAATTAGAATTATTACACAAACTGAAAATAATTGATATATACTTTTTACTCTATGTAATATTTACTTTGGTTGCATCAAAAACAGAAACAAATGCCAGTTTCTTTTTATTCGGTATTAACACAATAACATATTTCAGATAATCTAAATTATTAAGTTAGCAGCCTAGATGGGGGATTTTATAAACACATGAATATTTTCAAGATGGAATCATTCATCCTTAAATCTGTTAGTAATGGCTAGAATTGTGGGAACAAAACTGCATTATTTTTATAAATAAAATTTGTAAAGCAATAATAGATTTTGCTTCTTCAATTTACAAAACCTCTAATTAATCCTTCAAGACAAATTATATAATAAGCTAAGAGTTATGTTCCTCTATAAACACCCTCCCATACATGAATGCTATTTTCTGAGGCTTTAGCTGTTATACTTTTCAGTAAAAATGTGAGAAAAAAATTGTTACCAAAAAAAACAAAGCAAGGCTACCTTCTGAGGAGTTAGAAGATTTAATATTCAAATGACTCCTCCCAGAGTGTTGCCAGGTCTGTTCTGGCAAGAGATAATACGAAAACATTTAATTATAGGTAAATGCAGCTTCTATTTTCCTAAAATTCTAAACAGATGAGATTTAACGATTTGACTAACTAGATTGAGGGTGATAAGGATTGGGAATTCAGGACTAGTTTTCTATCTAGTTTCTTCAAAATGGATATGTGAGCCAATTATTTTTTAACAGATGTATGTGGGTCTGATCAATTAGCAGCATTGGAGAGTAGATTTTGTCAAGCAACTGCAATTCTTTCATTTCCTGATTTCTTCATTTTAATGCCTTACTGTCTTTCCACATGATCTCTCAAGCATGCACTGCTGTCATCCAGTGGAATAAATTACTAAAAGTAGAATTTAGCCAATATATAAGTTTGGGGTCAGAAGCCAAATTGGCACCTTTCAAATCACACTACTTAAGCAATCACTATTGCCATGGAAAAGACTGATCTGAACAGAGAACTGCATGTGTATGTTATACAAGGAAAGTGAGGGAAGTGTCTCCAGTGAATAAAATTTTACATTGAACAAAGTTTTAGGCAAAAGCAGACAATAACAGTGGTAAAATGATTTGCCAAGAAACTGTATGAAAGAATGCAGGACTTCTTTTGTTTTTTTGTTAAGATTTTATTGTTAAGTAATCCCTACACCCAACATGAGGCCCAAACTCACAAGCCTGAGATCAAGAGTCACACACTCCACCAACAGAGCCAGCGATGTGCCCGGGAATGCAGGACTTCTCTCATATTCTCTCAGACACTTCATGTTCTTTTCTGCTAAATGATTAATTTGTGGTTTTATTGTTATTATTTTCCTCCTATTTTTTTCTTTGATTTATTTTATTGTTTTTGGGGGCTTGTGTTTAATGTTCATTTGTTTTCACTCTCTTTTTATTTATTTAGGTAGTTATAAAATTTTCTCTGAGCACAGTGTTAACTATACTCCATGTGTTATACAGTGTTTTCATTATTATGTTCAATCACTTTAAAGTTCTGATTTCTACTCTTCTTTTGCTAACAAATTACGTGAGTGACTTTTTCAAGACTCTTTCAGTAGATGCTATGTTTTTTATCTTGTCGTTAATTTTTAGTTTTATTGCATTGCAATCTTTTGTAAAACCTTTATTGACTTTGGGCTTCTAATATATAGTTTTATTTTCTTTGTGATTGTACCCTGGGAACTTAAGAAAAATTACATTCTCCATTTCAGGGAACAATATGCATGTATTTGTTCATCTGTATCTATTCTATGCCTACTATAGCATTATTTATTTCTGTCCACTTGATATTTTAATGCATTGATAAAGATGCATTATGTCTCTTACTGTGTTTTCTTATTGATTTCTCCTTTTATCTCTTAAAATTTCTACTTTATGAATGTTGCAATTATGGCACTCCATGTATAGATATTCAAGACCATTAGAAATGTATGGTGAACAGAAGTATTTCAGAATGTTCTTATTCAGTACTTTCTGGGCTAAATATCAAATTTATATGGGAAACTGCTCTGTTTTGGTCTATATGTATCATTATATTTCTGTAGTCTCTTTTTTTTTACTATTTTTAAAAACTATTTTAGAGCAGTTTTAGGGTTACAACAATATTAAAAGGAAAGCATAGAGATTTCCCATATACACCCTGCCCTACACATGTAAAACCTCCCTAATTACTAACATCAGTCTCCAAAATGGTAAATTTTTTACCAAGTATGAACTTACACTGACATATCATAATCACCTAATGTCCACAGTTTACCTTAAGGTTTACTCTTAGTGTTGTACCTTTGTGGGTTTGGAGTATATCTTTTTAAGTTTATGAAATACTTTAATTTAGATTTATCTATCCCAAAGAGAATGCTGTCTTGTTTGGTGTTTTACCATCACTAATATAACAGGTATGTTTGATGTTAATTTTGGCATACTATTACTTTGTTTTCCAATTAAAAAAAATTACTTTAGTAGAGGCTGAAAAGATGGTGAAGAGGACCCTAAGCTTACCTCATCCCATGATACAATCAGATGAATAACCCAGAAAACGACCCAAAGACTGGCAGAACAAACTCCACAACTAAAGGTAGAGAAGAGACCACATTGAAGAGGGTAGGAAGGACAGAGACACAGTGGACAGTTAAACAGACCATGGCTATCTGTGAAGGGAGGGAGCCATTAGCACAGAGAAAGGAGAGAAACAGACTATAACTCTGGGGACGCCATCCAGGGAAGATTTGGTTTTCAAAGTGGGAGGGGCTGAATTTTGTGAGTCCTTATAAGCAGCAGGACTTAACGCCAGAAATTAAAAAAAAAAAAAAAAATCAGTGGGCTCAGCTCTGAGAGAGCCCAGAGGGCAATAGGAAGCTGAGTCCCTGCCCTTAAAAAGTGCCATAAACAGCCCCTGGTGATACACTATACAAGCAGCAGTTTGAAAAATTCTGGGGGATACTAGAGGGCCAGTTACTTACTCATCTCAAAGCATGTCCCAGAGGGGCGGGTTTCATTGGAGGGACTTCTCTAGGAATAAAGGAGCCATTAGGTGCCATCTACTTCTCCCAACACCAAGCATAAACACATGGCCACTTTAAGGAACCAGCGGGGTCACAATTCACTACGAATTTGCTTACACTGAGCTCAACCACCTTGCAGTTTGGCAGATCCACCTTCCCCAGTTACATTTGTCTCATTCATGGTGCTGCAGATCCCCTCCCCCAAAAGACTAGTGCAAACCATGCCAACACCATGTCTCCTGACCAGTGCATTTTTCAGGGCCTTGTTCTCAGTGGTGGTGGCAGCGAACACAGCCCTGTGGAAGCCTGGAGTGTACCTTGTTAAAATTGCACTCATCACCCATGTGTGCTTTATGGATCCACACAGAATAGACCAGTCCCAGCATGAGCAGGTCTCATTTCATAAGCAGGCCTGCACACCTATTTAAACTGTGTGCCCAACCCCATCCAGGGACCAAATACTGCCCACAATAGGCAAAGAGAGCCTGTGCAGACAAGTAGACAAGTAGACTGAAGGAAAAGGCAGCCAGGACACAATAGCAGGGAGCATGTAACACACATAGAAGACACTGCTTGAAGCACTAGGTTCTGGTGAAGAGAGGACACTGTACTACAGGGCACCACAAGACTTCTTCATAGGGCTGTTACTCTCAAGAGCATGATCATAGCTGAATTTCCTCTAACACATAGAAACAGACCCAGAGGTAAGACAAAATGAGGAGACAGAGGAATATGTCCCAAATAAAAAGACAGGACAAAACTACAGCAAGAGACCTAAGTGAAACAGATGTAAGTAATATGCCTGATAAAGAATTTAAAGTAATGTTCACAAAGATACTCAACAGAGTTGAGATAAGAGTTGAGGGGGCACCTGGGTGGCTCAGTTGGTTAAGTGTCCAACTTGGCTCAGGTCATGATCTCATGGCTCATGAGTTCAAGCCCCCCGTTGTCAGGCTCTATGCTGACAGCTTAGAGCCTGGAGCCTGCTTTAGATTCTGTCTCCATCTCTCTTTGCCCCTCCCCAGCTCTCTCTCTCTAATATAAATAAACATCAGAAAAAAATTGTTTAAAAAGAGTGGAGGACATCAGTGAGACCCTTAACAAAGAGATAAAAAAGAATGAATCAGAGATTAAATTAAAAATATAATAGATGGAATAAACAGTAGGACAGAGGAAGCAGAGAACCAATTAGAAACATGGAGGACAGACTAATGGAAAGTAATCAAGCTGGGCAGGTTGAGAGAAAAAAAAATTGATGCAGAATGAAAACTGACTTAGGAAACTCAGTGACTTCAACAAGTGTAATAACATTCACATTATAGGAATCTTAAAAGAAGAAGAGAGAAAAAGGGGGCAGAAAATTTATTTGAAGAAATAATAGCTAAACTTCCTAAATCTGGGGAAGGAAACAGATAACCAGATCCAGGGGGCACAGAGAACCCTCAACAAAATCAACCCAACCAGGTCTACAGAAAGACACATAGTAATTAAAATGGCAAAAAGTAGTGATAAAGAAAAAAATTTTAAAGCAGCAAGAGTAAAGATAATTATGTACAAAGGAAACACCATAAGGCTATCTATCGGCAATTTTTTCAGCAGAAACTGGCCAGAAGGGAGTGGCATGATATATTAAAAGTGCTGAAAGGAAAAAAAAAAAACAACTAAGAATATTCTATACAGGAAGGCAATCATTCAGAATAGAAAGAGAGATAAAGAATTTATCAAACAGCTAAAGGAGTTAATGACCACCATAACAGACCTATAGAAATGTTAAAGGGGACTCTTTGAGTGAGAGGAAAGACCATAAGTAATTTTAAGAAGAGTAGTAAACACAAAAGAAGTAAAAAAAATAAGTATATCTGTAAAAAAGCAGTCAAGGAATTCACAAAATAAAAGGATATAAAGTATGACACCATATACCTAAAACATTGTGGGAGAAAGGAGTAAAGAATGGGTTCAAACTTAAGCAAGCATCAACTTGATATAGACTGCTACATGGAAAAGATGTTACATACAACCCTAATAGTAACCACAAATCAAAAGCCAGTAATAGATATGTAAAAAATAAAGAGAAAGGAATCCAAATATATCACTAAATAAAATCAGCAAATCATGAAAGAGAGTAAGAGAAAAAAGGATCAGAGTGGACTACAAAAACAACCACAAAACAAATGACAGAATGACAATAAATACACAACTATTGACAATTACTTTGAATGTAAATGGAATACAGGCTCCAATCAAAAGGCATAGGGTAACACAATGGATCAAAAAATAAGACCCATGTATATGCTGCCTACAGGAGTCATATTTCATACCTAAAGACACATGCATATCAAAAATGAGGGAATGGAGAAACATGTATCATGCAAATGATAACTTGCATGTTAACAGAGAGCCAGGGTTGCAATATTTAAATCAGAAAACATAGTCTTAAAACAAAAGACCGTAACAAGAGATAAAGAAGGACAATGTATAATCATAAAAGGGACAAGCCAACAAGATGATATAACAATTATAAGTATTTATGCATCCAACATGGAAGCATCCAAATACATAAAACAGTTAATAAGAAATATAAAGGAACTAATTAATAATAATACAATAATAGTAGGGGACTTTAATATCCCATTTATATCAATGGATAGATCATCAAAAGAGAAAGTCAATGAGGAAAGAGTGAGTTTGAATGACATACTACACCAGATATATTTAACAGATATATTCAGAATATTCCATGCTAAAACAGAAGAACACACATTCTTTTCAAGTGCACATGCGACAGTCTCCACAACAGATCACATATCTGGCTGCAAAACAAGTGTCAACAAATTGAAAAACATCAAAGTCATACCATGCATCTTTTCTGACCACATTGGTAGGAAACTAGAAATCAACCACAAGAAAAAACTGGGAAAGAGTACATGTACATGAAGGTTAAATAACATGTCACTAAACAATGAATGGATCAACCAACTGTTCAAAAAAAATAAAAAAATAACAAGGAAAGAAATGAAAATGAAAATACAATAGCCAAAATCTTTGGGATGCAGTAAATTGGCCCTAAGAGGGAAGTGGATAGCAATACAGGCCGATACCGAGAAGCAAGAAAAATCTCAAATAAACAACTTAACCTTACACCTAAAGGAGGTAGAAAAAGAAGAACAAACAAAACTCTGAACCAGCAGAAGAAAGGAAAGAATAAAGATTAGAGCAGAAATAGATGATATAGAAACTATAAAAACAACAGAGCAGATCAATGAAACCAGAAGCTGGTTCCTTGAAAAGATCAACAAAATTGAAAAATACCTATTCAGAATGATCAAAAACAAATTCACAAATGAAAAAGGAGACATAACAACTTATACCACAGAAATACAAATGATTGTAACAGAATATTATGAAAAATTATGACAACAAATTGGACAAATTAGACAACCTGGAAGAAATAGGTTCCTAGAAACACAAAATCTACCAATGCTGAAGCAAGAAAAAACAGAAAGCTTGAACAGGCAAATTTTCAGCAAAGAAACTGAATCAGTAATGAAAAAGCTCCCAACGAAGTCCAAGACTGTGTCATGCAGGTGGCCCAGGCAGTATAGACATTTTAACAATATTTGTGAGTAATGGCTTTGCAGGTGATTTCTACTAAACAGTTAAGGAAGAGTTAGTACCTATTCTTCTCAAACTTTTCCAAAAAACAGAGGAAGAAGGAAAACTTCCAAATTCATATTATGAGGCCAGAATTACCCTGATCCCAAAACCAGATAAAGACACACAAAAAAGAGAACTACAGGCCAATATATTTACAAAATACTTGTAAACTAAATCCAGTAATACATTAAAAAAAATCATTCACCACAATCAAGTAGGATTTCTTCCTGGGATGCAAGGGTGGTTCAATATTTGCAAATCAATCAGTGTGATACATCAGATCAATAAGAGAAAGGAAAAAAAAATATGATCACCTCAAAAGATGTAGAAAAAGCATCTGACAAAGTCCAACATCCAATCATGATAAAAACCTTCCCATAGTAGGTTTAGAGGCAATATACCTCAACATAATAAAGGCCTTCAATGAAAAACCCAAAGCTAACATCATCCTCAATGGAAAGAACTGAGAGTTTTTCCTCTGAGGTCAGGAACAAGACAAGGATTTCCACTCTCACCCCTTTTATTCAACATAATATTGGAAGTCCTAGCCACAGAAATCATACAATAAATAGGAATAAAAGGCATCCAAATTGGTAAGGAAGAAGTAAAACTTTCAGTTTGCAGATGATATGAAACTATATATAGAAAACTCTAAAGACCTCACCAAAAAACTACTAGAACTGATAAATGGATTCAGTAAAGTCACAGGATACAAAAATCAATGTAGAGATATCTGTTGCATTTCTATACACTAAAAATAAAGCAGCAGAAAGAGAAATTAAGAAAACAATCCCATTCAAAATTTCACCAAAAAAACAAAAACAAAAACAAAAACAAAAAACAAAAAACAAATTAGGAATAAACTTAACCAAGGAGGTGAAATGTCTATACTCTGAAAACTATAAAACACTTATGAAAGAAATTGAAAATGACACAAAGAAATGGAAAGACTTTCCATGCTCAGGGATTATAAGAACAAGTATTGTTAAAGTGTCTATACTACCCAGGGCACCTGGGTGGCACAGTAAGTTAAGAATCTGACTCCTGACTTTGGCTCAGGTCATGATCTCACAGTTCACGAGTTCAAGCTCTGCCGAAAGCATGGAGCCCGCTTGGGATTGTCTCTCTCCCTCTCTCTGCCCCTCATCTGCTCATCCTCTGTCTCTCTCTCAAAATAAAAAACAAAACTTAATTTTTTTTACTGTCTATACTACCCAAAGCAAATTACACAGTTAATGCAATCCCTACCAAAATGTCAATTGCATTTTTCACAGAAATAAAACAATCCTAAAATGTGTATGGAACCACAAAAGACTTTGGTGAGCCAAAGCAATCTTGAAAGAGAAAAACAAAACTGTAGGCATCACATTTCCAGACCTAAGTTATATCATAAAACTAAAGTAATCAAAACAGTATGGTGCTGGCACAAGAATAGACACATAGATCAACAGAAAAAATAGAAAGCCCAGAAATAAACTAATTTAATTGTTTGGTCATTATTTAATTGACCATTAATTGTATGGTCAATTAATCTTCAACAAAGGATGCAAGAATATGCAATGTGAAAAAGACAGTCTCTTCAACAAATGGTGTTGGGAAAACAGGACAGCTACATGCAAAAGAATGAAACTGAACCACTTTCTTACACCATACACAAGAATAAATTCAAAATTAATTAAGGACCTATATGTGAGACCCAAAACCATAAAAATCCTAGGAGAGCACAGGCAGTCATTTCTCTCACATTGGTCATAGCAACATCTTTCTATAGATATAGAGGCAAAGGAAACAAAAGCAAAAATAAACTATTGAGAGTGTACAAAAACAAAAAGCTGCTACACAGCAAAGGAAACAACACAAACTAGAAGACAACCTACTTGAATGGGAGAATATATTTGCAAATTACACATCCAATAAGGGTTAGTAACCAAAACATATAAAGAACTTAGACAACTAAACACCAAAAAAATCCAAATAATCCAATTAAAAAATGAACAGAAGTCATGAACATTTTTTCAAAGAGGACCTACAGATGGCCAACAGACAAATGAAAAGATGCTCAACAACACTCATAATTAGGGACATGCAAATCAAAACTGCAATGAGATATCACCTCACACCTGTAAGAATGGCTAAAATCAAAAACTCAAGAAACAGCAAGTGTTGGTGAGAATGTGGAGAAAAATGAATCCTTGTGCACTGCTGGTGGGAATGTAAACTGGTGCAGCCACTGTGAAGACAGTATGGAGGTTCCTCAGAGTATGGACATCTTTAAAGCTCTGTATACATATTAACATGTTGGTTTTTGTAAAAATCTGAAATAATTTATATTTTGTCATTATTAAACATAGCTACCTGTCTTCCAGCAATGATTGTTTAATCTCTGACAAATCATTATGAGAAAATTTTTTCATATCTTTTCATTTGTTATGGCTGCTATAACAAATCACCAAAAATCCAGAGGCATAAAACAATACCTATTTATTATCGTAGAGTTCTGTAGGCCAGAAGTCTGGACACTGTGATTCCACTCGATCTCTGTTCCTGGTTTCACCAGGCTTACATCAAGGTATTAGAATGGCTCTGTTTCTCTCTGGTGCCTCTGGGAAGGAATTCAATTCTAAGTTCATTCAGGTTGTTAGAAGAATTTAGTTCCTTGTAGTTACAGTACTGAAGTCCTGGAAAACTTGCTGGCTATTGGCTCTCAGCTTTTAGAGGGCACTCAAATTTTTGACTGGAGCCTCTTCCTCCACCTTCAAAACTAATAAAAGCAGTTTGAGTCCTTCTTATGTCTCTATTGTCTGTTAACACTCTTTGTGTTTCATCTCTCTTGTCTCTTCTTCTGCCCCCTCTCTCTAACTCTTCTGCCTTCTGCTGCTTTTAAAGCCTCATATGATTATGGGCTTTATTTATTTATTTATTTATTATCCATCAGGATAATAAAGTTTTCCTATTTTAGTTTTTCCTTATGTGGATAGAAGAGAAACATTTTTTGTGGTTTTGTTATATGTATCATCTCCAGTTTTTTGTATGTATAAAGCTTTGTTATTTTCTGATTTTCATTTGTGATAATACAATTTTTATTTTTATATATTTATATAAATTACATAAAATTTATGCATATTATACAGTTTTTAATATTAAGAATGCTGACTTTTTCTTGTTTTCATAATCTAATGTTCTATAATTAATCTTTTAATGCTTCCTGGTTTTATTTTCATGTTTGTTATAAGGTAAGGGTCAAGTATGATTATTTTCAAATAGCCAATTCTCCAAAAATATTTTGTGGACTAATTCATCCTTTGTTTACCCTAAGTATCTAATTATCTGGAATAATAGGTTTCATAACTATTGTTTCAAACTTCTTGATGATATATATGATATATACATACATTTAAAATTTTTTTTATGTTTATATATCATATATATCATATATATGTATACATGCATTTAAAAATTTTTTGAATGTTTATTTTTGAGAGAGAGAGAGGAGGGGAGGGGGAGAAAAGGGGGGCAGAGGATCCAAAGCAGGCTCTGTCTTGACAGCAGAGTGCCCAATGCAGGGCTTGAACTCACAAACTGTGAGATTACCACATGAGCAGAAGTCCATCGCTTAACTGACTGAGCCACCCAGGTGCTCTCATGATGATATAGTTAAAAAATTTTTAACTCTAGAATTGTTCTCTTGTAAAGAAATCCATTAGGACTTTAATTAATGGATGCATCATTAATCATATAAGTAAATCTAAGATAAACACCCCTAATTAAAATTTATTTCACTTTTTAAAATTTTAACTTGTTTTATTTTTTATTTTTTTAAGTTTACATCCAAATTAGTTAGAATATAGTGCAACAATGATTTCAGAAGTAGATTCCTTAGTGCCCCTTACCCATTTAGCCCATCCCCCCTCCCACAACCCCTCCAGCAACCCTCAGTTTGTTCTCATTTATGAGTCTCTTATGTTTTGTCCCCCTCCCTGTTTTTATATTATTTTTGTTTCCCTTCCCTTATGTTCATCTGTTTTGTCTCTTAAAGTCTTCATATGAGTCAAGTCGTATGATTTTTGTCTTTCTCTGACTCATTAATTTCACTTAGCATAATACCTTCCAGTTTCATCCACATAGTTCCAAATGGCAGGATTTCATTCTTTTTGATTGCTGAGTAATACTCCATTGTATATATATGCCACATCTTCTTTCTCCATTAATCCATTGATGGGACATTTGGGCTCTTTTCCATACTTTGGCTATTATTGATAGTACTGCTGTGAACATGGGGGTGCATGTGTCCCTTTGAAACAGCACACCTGTATCCCTTGGATAAATGCCTAGTAGTGCAATTGCTGGGTCGGAGGGTAGTTCTATTTTTAGTTTTTTGAGGAACTTCCATACTGTTTTCCTGAGTGGCTGCACCAGCTTGCATTCCCAAAAATTTATTTCACTTTTAAAAATGATCCTTTTAACCCTGTATAAATGGATATGATTATCTCTCTCTCTTTTTAAATATTTATTTATTTATTTATTTTGAGAGAGAGAGAGAGAGAGAGCAGGGGAGGGGCAGAGGGAGTGGGAGAGAGAATCCTAAGCAGGCCCCACCCTCAGTGAGAAGTCCAATGCAGAGCTTGATCTCATGATGGTGAGACCATGACCTGACCTGAAATCAAGAATGGGACACTTAACTGACTGAGCCACCCAGGTGCCCCATCTCTCTCTTTTAAGATATAGTTCCCACACATTTCCTATTATAGTTATTTTGAGGAATTTTGTTCATTCTATTGCCAATGAGATTTCTTACTTTTTTTATAAGCCAGCTTTTGTCTGTCTTCTGACACTTACATATATATTTTTTTAATTTAAAAATAAATTTAGAGGTGGGGGCTCCTGGGTGTCTCACTCAGTTGAGCACTGGGCTCTTGGTTTTAGCTCAGGTCATGATCTCATGGTTAGTGTATTTGAGGCCTCTGTCGGGCTCTGTGGTGACAGTGGGTGGAGCCTGCTTGATAAATAAATAATAACTACCAAATAAATAAAAACTTTAAAAGCATTTATTTATCTTGAGAAAGACAGACAGCAGGAGCAGGAGAGAGGCAGAGAGATAGGGAGAGGATCCCAAGCAGGCTCTGCACTGTCAGCGCAGAGCCTGACATGGAGCTTATACTCACTACCGTGAAATTATGACCTGAGCTGAAACCAAGAGTCTAACGCTCAAACAACTGAGCCACCCAGGTTTATATAAATGTTTATACAAATGTGATATAAATGCCCTTATTATTATAAATGTTTACATTTCAGAATCATTCTGATTTTTTTGATATCCTATGCAAGTATTTATATTCTCTATAGAAGATATTATTTTGATTAAATTGACTTTTGCTGGTGATTGCATTTAATTATATTGATTCTTGCTTTCTGATGATTATACCATTCATTTGTTTTTCTTTCTCACTTATTGCAGATTTTCAGTACGATAAAACTATTGCTAGTTTTCAGTATGATAAAAGATCAATTTTTTGTAAGCTTATTAATTTTATTGTGAAATCATCTGCCATCATTTATTTTGTCTATTTATTGTCAGAAACCTAATAAAGTCTTGTTAAATTAGTACACAATTGTATTTCTAGTGTTGTCTTCCTACATTTTTACTAATATTTGCTTTCCTATTTAATGCTCTTGCTATTTTTTTAAGTTTTTATTCAAATTCCAGTTATTTATTATACAGTGTAATAGTATTACACTGTAATATTAGTTTCAGAGGTACAATATAGTGATTGAACACTTCCATACAACCCCTGGTACGCATATAAGTGTACTCCTTAATCCTCGTCACCTATTTAAACCCATCCCCCCACCTACCTCCCCTCTGGTAACCATGAGTTTGCTCTCTATAATGATGAGTCTGTTTCTTGGTTTTCCTGTGTGTCTTTTTTTTTTTTTAAACGATTTATTTATTTTTGAGAGACAAGCATGAATGGGGGCGAGAGAGTCAGAGAGAGAGGGAGACACAGAATCTGAAGCAGGCTCCAGGCTCTGAGCTGTCAGCACAGACCCCCGCAGGGCTCGAACCATTGAACCATGAGATCATGACCTGAGCCAAAGTCGGACACCCAATCAAATGAGCCACTCAGGCACCCCTGTCTCTCTATTTTAAACCTTTGGCTCATTTGTTTGGTTTCTCAAATTCCACATATGAGTGAAATTATATGGTATTTGTCTTTCTCTGATTTATCTAACTTAATACTCTTGCTATATAAACCACGGTCCTTCATTAATATCGCATTTTCTTTGTATGTTGCACCTTTTGTGAATATATAATCCCCTTCTCTCTCATTTAGTGTTTTTGATATGTATTTTATTTTACATTAAACTAATGATGATTTCTCAGAAATTTTATTTTAGTTTTGGCTCATATAAACAATATAGATTTATATTTAAGACTATTTTAGGGGCATCTGGGTGGCTCAGTCGGTTGAGTGTCCGACTTCGGCTCAGGTCATGATCTCACAGTTTGTGGGTTTGAGCCCCACATCGGGCTCTGTGCTGACAGCTCAGATCCTGGAGCCTGCTTTGGATTCTATGTATCCTTCTCTCTCTGCCCTTCTTCCACTCATGCTTTGTCTCATTCTGTTTCTCAAAAATAAATAAATATAAAAAATTTTTTTAAACTATTTTATAACGGGAGAAAAAAAGTTGTGTTTATTACCATAATAGATATACTTGCTTGTACTTTCCTTGGATCTAATATACATACTTCCTTGTTTTATTTTTTCAATGTTTTTAAACTTTTGTTGTGTTGGCATTTATTTTGTCTTCTACTTCTTCAGCGATTTTAATTTTATCAGTGTTTACCAGAATTATTATTTACTAATACTTTTCATTAAAATTTTCAAAAATATTTTAATATGTATTATTTCATTTAACTACAGGATAAAAAATGGAATATTTGCTACAATTTTATTTTCTACCCACTCTTGTTTATGCATGTTTTTATAGACATTATATATATATATAACATCTAGCTCATCTTAAGTGCTTTATATTTAAACATAGTCCCATAAAATTGATGTGTCCAAATAAACATAGTTTTATTTTATTTTATTTTTTTTAATTTTTTTTTCAACGTTTATTTATTTTTGGGACAGAGAAAGACAGAGCATGAACGGGCGAGGGGCAGAGAGAGAGGGAGACACAGAATCGGAAACAGGCTCCAGGCTCTGAGCCATCAGCCCAGAGCCCGACGTGGGGCTCGAACTCACGGACCGCGAGATCATGACCTGGCTGAAGTCGGACGCTTAACCGACTGCGCCACCCAGGCGCCCCTAAACATAGTTTTAGATGTAATTTTATTTAACTATTTTAAAAGCTTAGTACCTATTCAGATACACTAATAATTTTGTATTTTTGTGTTCCTATTTCTATTAAATTCTTATTTTATAATCATTATTTTCAATCATGATCGGTATTGAGCCCTTGAGATTTTTATATTCTTTTCCTGAAATATTTAAATCAATTATGTTATTATAGAATTTTGGGGTCACCAAATCCTTATCTCTCAAAACTCTACGGACATTATTAGCTCATTAATATTTTATGGCAAATAGAAAACCAACCATTTGATTTTGTTCTTTTGTAGGCAATTTGAGTGAGTGTAGAATTATTTTCATTAACCTTTTATAGAAAGAGTAAGAGGATTTTTCTTGGTGTCTCTTTTCATTAGGTTGACTTAAAGTTTAATGAGCTTTTATGGTCTGCATATTTTCAATTTTTTAAGCTTCAGAAGAGATTCTCTTAAATTATTTTATCTTTGATTATTAATTCTATTCCAGTTTTTTCCCTGTCATAACAGTAATATCTTCAATCTGTAGTTTGACTTCTGTTCTCTATTATCGTAATCTTTTATGGATGACAAGGTTTTTTTTGTTTGTTTGTTTCCTTCTTTGTTTTAAATTTTCTTCTGGCCCAGATAGTAAATAATTTTCAGAAACCTACAGTTAATTTCTTCAAATCTTCAGTACACTGACATATTCTTTGTTTCCCAAAAATATTTTTTTACAGAACACGTTTGGTTTTTTTTTCTTTTCTTTTTCATTCATTTTTTAAAAATGTAATTCAATGAGGTGATATTAACCTAAATCTGTGCTGTCTAATACAGTAACCAGTAGTCACATGTAGCCATTCACATTAAAATTAGTCAAGTTAAATTAAACTATAACCGAAGTTTCTCATGATGGTGGTTACATGAAATTTTGCATCTATTAATATTGTACAGAATTTTGGGGCAACTGGATATCCACCTGCAAAAGAATGAAGTTGAACTCCTACCTCACACCATATACAAAAAATTATTATACATTTTATAACATATATTTTAATATAATTATTATATATTTTTATTTTGTATAATATATATGTGTGTGTGTATATAACACACACACACACGCACACACTGTAATTTACATCTTAAAGTAGTCATAAGAGACCCTGAAGTTGTTAAAGAGTATGAGGCCAGAAGACTGTGAGGCCTCAGAAGACTGATGAGATCTCTCCAAAACAAAGCAGTCCATGTTTACTCCAGGTAAATTTGTGGAGACATAATTGACTCCTTACTTATTTGGCATCTATTTGCATTGAAATGTCAGTGCAGAAACATAAATAGAAAGCCACCTGTCTTTCCAAAGTAGACCCTAATAAAGTGTGGATTTTGCTCAGCTATTTTTCTGGTACCTGAGTGGTAAGGCTTAAGGTTAGTACCAGAGCCTGGCTTAATTCTGACTCCAGGTGGTCCTGTTGATAGTATTCTTAATTAAATTCTGTATGAGGCAAATTGAGTGGGTTTGGTCTTAGTCTTTATTGGTCATATAATATAGTGTCAGACAGAGTATCACACTTACGGAAGAATTCTCCAGAAGCCAAGGTGTATAAAAACAGGTTATGGATGTTGTTGAAAGACAATTCTCCATGGGTCTCTTACATTTTTGTATGACTAGCAAACAGAACAAATTATTTTGTTCCAGACTATTTCCAGGATGTATGAAGGGGCTGTATCTATTTCTTTTGGATATTATAACAAAATGCTGAGTGGCTTAAAAGACAGAAATTATTGTCTAATAGTTCTCTAGGCCCGAAGTCTGAAGTGTTAGCAGGGCCACATGCCCTTTAGAGGATGCAGAGGAAAATCTGTTCCTTGCCTCTTCTAGCTTTTGGTGACTATTGACATTATTTGACTTGTGGACACTTGACTCCAATCTCTGTCTCTATGAGTCTGTCTCTGTTCATGTGAATGCTCCCTCTACCTCTATCTTACAAGAACTCTTGTTATTTGTACATATAATTTATGTGTAAACAATATAAATAATAATTAAATACTAATAACAAAGTTAACATTTACTTGTTATTGCATTTATCATGCACCAAAAAACCCCAGGATAATGCTCTCATTGAAAGATTTTTAACTTAATCATATATTCAAATACCCTTCTTTCCAATAAATTAACACTTATAAATTCCAGAGATTAGGATTTTCTGTCTTTAGTGACCCTTATTTAACCTACTGTAGGTGCATTATGTAGTTTCACATAAAGATCAATCAGATGATATAGGCCAAATAACACTTGGCCAACTCTTAAATAGTCTAGAAATATATTGTGTAATTTAAATTGTCTATCAATTCCTAAAACCCACTATCTTCATGGCTAATTCAATCCTTATTTTAAGCTATTTTTCACATAAAAAGTCCTTGATAAACTAGCAAATTATACATTTTTATTAGGTGATAGTGATATTGGTACATTTCTACCATTTCTCATGCAGAATCTCTTGTCAGATGTGATATACATTGGCTATATAACCAAATGTATAGAGTTTGGAACTTCTAGATATTTAGAAGACAAAAGTGATCCAAATCAGGATACTGTCCTCATAGCATTACTTTCCATGTACTAGGTTACCAACATTGCAATTCAATCTAAACAAGGTCCCCAAATATATCCACTATTGAGTGTGACTTGGATTAAATTATGTTTCTGGTATTTTGTCCAGGGCATAGTCTTCTCTGTCTCTAGTTCCTACTAAAGAGAGGAGAGTACAACACATCATTTTAAAGTTCACCTTGCACTTAAATTAGTTCTCAGTTCAGGCTTCTATTACCAAGAAAAAACATGATGCTTTCATTGCATTCCTAGATGCTACTTTCCCCAAGGTTTTGTAGAACTTAACATTTATTTTTCATATTTGGGAATGGATTTTTAGTCCCTGAACCTTCTTCCCAGTTAAAGGGATAAGAAATTTCTCAATACTGAGACTTTGCAGTTTAACAGAGAACCCTGTTAAAACAAATGTAGAACTATCCAGCCACTCTCTTTATAGGAATTCTGTGCAGGAGAGGACATAATGCCTTAAATATTTTACATGGTTTCTTGAATATTAAATGAAAAAGAGAACATGAAAAATAAAAGACATACAATTCAAAACATTTAGAATAAGACCCCATGACTTCAAAACCATTGGCATCAAATTAGATGTAAGAAATTCATTGGGCCAAATAGGTAAGGAGTGACAAACTTACCTTTTGTGTAACTAATTGTTTTTTTCTGTATCCTTCCTCTCGATGGTAAATAATAATAATAATAATAATAATAATAATAATAACAACAACAATAACCTTAGTGTAGTGTTTCTCAAACACCTGTTAAATAAGAATGAATTGAGATTTTATTAAAAAGATGATTCTTCTCCTCCATCTCATGGCATTATAATTTAAAAGGTTTGGGGCACCTGGATGGCTCAGTTAGTAGAGCATGCACATGTTGGACATCTGGCCTATTAAAAAAAAAAAGGCTGGGCCTGGAGGGTGGCATAGTGTAAACAGGAAATTTGTGCATTTTGAAAATCTCACCATGTCATTCCAGTAAACAGCTAAACTTGGTAACCATTGTGAAAAATGAACTGCCCTAATCTCTCAGTCTTGCCAACTTTACCAGTTTTATAAGAATATTAATAATGTATATCAATGTTGAAGAATGACTAATTTTCAGCTAATTAATCTTTAAGAGGAATACTCTTTAGCTTGAAAATATTTTTATGAATATAGACAGGAAATGTGCTATATTTAATAGTAAGTAAAAAACTGGCCAAGGAACACTCAAAACCTACTCACTATAGATAAGCTCTAAACATCCTTAACAGATCATGAAATTATGGACATACAGAAATCAAACCAAATGCTCTTTAACTAACTAAAACTACTATTTTCTTTGAACTCCTTTCTGTTGTTGTTGTGGTGGTGGTGGTGGTGCTGGTGGTTGGAGTTTGTTTTCCACAAAATTCTATTTTCTTTCTTTGATTCCCTAGTGATATGCAAACTTCTCAGTTAAGTAGCCACACAAGTGGTTACATATCAATCTTAAAATTTCATCCATATGATCGATGTGATTTTAGAGAACATGTGGTGTGGCCATTATGATGGATTTGAACCCCAGTGTACCTCAAAACTCAGAATGAGTCTGTACTCATCCACTAGTGCTTTTCTATGGAACTTCAAGGTTTGCATCAGAATTGTAAGCTGAAGGCTGAAGATAGATCAGAAGAGCTGAAAGTGTGCCTTAAGGTAGATAGGGCCTTCACCAACTGCAAGGCAACAATCTGCTAAATGTCGCAGTCAAAACATGATAACTGAGAAAAATCATTCCATGGAACTCTATGCCATCATCAAAAGCAAGGCAAGAGCTGCTTAGAAGAGTTGAGAAATTCCTCTTTGATCTCCAGGCATTCACTATTTCCATACTAGAGGCCTTCCAAAGGCTGGGGAAGAGCTGAGAACAATTGAGAGTAATCCTTTAAGAACCTCCAGGCCATCTCTAAAAGCACAACAAATGTTTTCCAAAGACTGATGTCTAAGTAGCAGGAGAACAGAAATCACCTGCAGGGCAGCAAATTAGAGAGTAGAATTGGGTAGCAACCAGATTGCCCCCAAAATTGGCCACCAAACTATAAAGCAGGTAGAATTCTTCCATGGTTTGGAGAGCTGGCAGCTCAGCTATACAGAGATATGCAAACTCTGGCTGATAATCAGATCCAAACCCTGCTGCAGAAAAAGCATGATCACACCCATAAATTGTTGCAGAGAGTGGTAAAGTGAACACAAATAGAGCTGCAGTGATGTCTAGAGATTCCTTCAACTCCATATATTAAAAGTCTAACAAAAAAGTGGGTAAATTTTTAGTGGTAAATATTATTTTATTTTTTCTCTATTATTCTTTTAGAACAATATTTGAATGGCAACCAAAAGTTACAACATATGTAAAAAATGGAGGAAAATGTGAATATCAGTCAGGAGAAATATAGCTTAGAAGTTAATATTATTAAGGAAGGCATTTAAAATAACTATGATTGATAAGTTAAAGGATCTAACAGAAAAGGAAGTAAATGAATGTAAAAGTGCATAGGGGCATAAACAAATATTATAAATATTAAAATAAAAATATATCATAAATTATTGGTATGGTCTTCCAGTTACTGGGAAGAGCAAGGATTTTGTGAGCTTAAATAAATAAATAGAAACCGGTCAGACAAAATATTAAGGGATAGAAGATTAAAAAATTAGAAAAAAAGTAGTTGATATGTTGGACAATATCAAGTAGATAATGTGTGGGTAATTAGGGTTCCAGAAGCAGGAGAGAGAGAAATTGAGCAAAGTAATTATTTGAAGAGAAAATGATAAAAAGAGAACCACCACAGAGCTGAATTTAACAATGCTATCAATTTTTTGGATATATTGATATCTATAGACTTTTCCATCCAACATCATCAGAATACACATTTTTCTCAAGCTCACATGAAACATTCACCAAGACAGACAACATTCTGGACACCTTAGCAAATTCAAAGAGGAATCATACAATGCCTGCTCATGGATTACAATGGAATGAAACTAAAAGTTAGCAGAGAGGTAACTGGAAAATCCCACATATGTGGAGACTAAAAAATACACTTCTAAATAACACATTGGTTAAGGAAGAAATATCAAGAATAATTAAAGATATTGATAACTAAATGAAAATGAAAACAAAGCTTATCACAAAGATATCAATGACAAAAGAAAACAGATCAATATATCTCATGAATACAGATGCAAAAATATTAGCAAATAGAATCTAAGTGCATAAAAATAATTTTCACCATGATCAATTGGAATTTTTGCTAGTATGAAAGCTAGTTCAACATTAAAAAAGTGATTAATGTAATCCATCACATCAATAGGGACTAAAAAAGAAAAAAAATCATCATATCAATATATGCAGAAAAAGCATTTGACAAAATCTATCATCTATTCATGATAAAATAAAAAACTTTCAGTAAATTAGGAATACAGAAATACTCTCTCAACTTGATAAAATAAATCTAAAATGTACCTGTAGGAACATCATACTTAATAGCAAGAAACTTGAAGCTTTCCTATTAAGATCAGGTATAAGTCAAGGATGTCTACTCTCACCTCTCCTTTTCAAAATTGTATTGGAAGTTCTAGCTAATGCAATAGAATAAGAAAAGGAAATAAAAGATACATAGTTTGGAAAGGAGGAAATAAAACTATCTTTTTTCATAGATGACACAATCGATTACATAGAAAGTCTGAAAAAAATGACCTCCCTCCCCCCAAAAATACTAGAACTAATAGATGATTAAAGCAAGGTTGTGTGATACAAGGCTAATGTACAAAAGTCAATTATTTTTCCATATACCTGCAATGAATAGACAGAATTTGAATTTAAACACATTATTTACACCAGTACTCCAAATGTGAAATACTTAGGTGTAAATCTAACAAAATATAAACAGCTGTAAGTAAAGAAAAAAGTAAATAAAGAAAACTACAAACTCTGATGAACTAAATCAAAGAAAAGCTAAGTATATGGAGAAATATTCCATGTTCAAGGGTAGGAAAACTCAATATTGTCACGATATAAATTTTTTCCCAACATTTGATGTATAGACTCAATGCAATCCCAATAAAAATCCCAGCTAGTTATTCTGTGAGTATTGAGAAACAGATTTTAAAGGTTATTTAGGAAGTAAAAAGATCCAGAATTACCAACATAGTATTGAAGATGAACAAGTGGTAAGGCTGACACTAACTTTAAGACTTACTAGGGCTCGGTTTGGCACCACATATAGTAAAATTGGAATGATCAAGAGAAGAATAGCATGACCCCTGCATAAGGAAGACTTACTAAAAAACTATAATAATCAAGACATTATGGTAGTGACTAAAGAATGGACAAATAGATCAAAGAAATAGAGAATCTAGAATAGACTCACATAAACAGAGTCAACTGGTCTTTGACAAAGGAGCAAAGGCAATTAAATGGAACAAAGATAGTTCTTTCAACGAATGGTGCTAGAACAACTGGATATCCACATGCAATAAAATAGATCTAGACACAAACCTTACCCCTTCACAGAAATTAACTTAAGGTGAATCACAGACCTATAGGTAAAATGCAAAACGGTAAAACTCCTAGAAGATAACATAGGAGAAAACCTAGATGATCTAGAGTATGTTGACCACTTTTAAATGCAACACCATGCTCCATTAGAGAAATAATTGATATGTTGGACTTCATTAAAATTAAAAGTATCTGCTCTGTGAAAGACACTGTCAAGAAAATAAAAAGACAAGCCACAGATTGGGAAGAAATCTTTGCAAAAGACATATCTGATAAAGACTATTATCTAAAATACACAAATAACTCTTAAAATTCAACAATTTTTTTTTAAACCTGACTTTAAAAATGGGTCAGGGGTTCCTGGGTAGCTCAGTGGTTAAGCATCTGACTCTTAATTTCGGTTCAGGTCATGATCTCATGGTTAGTGAGTTTGAGCCCTGTGTTGGGCTGTGGGCTGACAGGGCAGAGCCTGCTTGGGATTCTTGCTCCTCTCTCTGACCCTCCCCTGTTCTATCTCTCTCTTAAAATAAATAAACCTTTTTTTAAAAAGTCGGTCAAATATCTTAACAGCTCACCAAAGAAAATATATAGATAGAAGATAGCATATGAAAAATTCTCTCCCTTTACATGTTGTTAGTAATAAAATTAAAACAAAAATTAAATACCACTACAAACCTATTAGAATGGCCAAAATCCAGAACACCGACACCATCATTCATGCTGGTAAGAATACAAAATAATGCAGCTACTTTGGAAGACAATTTAGTGGTTTCTTACTAAATTCAACATACTCTTTACCATATGATCCACCAATTTATCCAAATGAATTAAAATTTATGTCTAGGGGAGCCTGGATGGTTCAGTCAGTTGAGTGTTGGACTTCGACTCAGGTCATGATCTTGCAGTCCATGAGTTTGAGCCCCACATTAGGCTCTGTACTGACAACTCAGAGCCTGGAGCCTGCTTCAGATTTTGTCTCTCTCTGTCTTTCTGCCCCTCCCCTGCTCATACTCTGTCTGTCTCCAAAGAATAAACAAACATTAAAATAAATAAAAAAGAAAATTTATGTCTATTCAAAAACTTTCACACTGATATTTAGAGCAGTTTTATTCATAATTGCCCCAACTTGGAAGCAACCAAAATGTCCTTCAGTTAGTGATTGGATAAACAAACTTTGGTACATCCAGACAATAGAATATTATTTATCACTAAATAGCAAGCCATGAAAAACAGAGAGGAGCCTTAAATGCATATTACCAAGTGAAAGTAGACAATATGAAAAGGCTATACACTATGATTTCAATGTTATGACATTCTGAAAGAGGCAAAACTATTGGGGATAGTAAAAAGATCAGTGGTTATCAGGGGTTTGGTTGAAAGAGGAGAGGTTTGAATAGGTGAAGCACATGGATTTTTTTAAGAGGTAAAACTAATCTGTATAATATGATAATGGTGGAAATATGACAAATCTCAAAGAATACAGTCCAAACAGTAAACCTTAATGTAATCTATAGACTTCAGTTAAAAAAATCAATTATATAATAAATAGCAGTAACATCGGTCCATTAATTGTAACAGTTTTCATGCTAATACAAGATGTTAAGAAACAGGGAAACTGGGAGGAACGAGAGTGTATGGAGACTGTACTATCTCCTTATTTTTTCTATAAATCTAAATCTGTAAATCTAAGTTTAGAGTTCTAATACTCTAAAAAGTAAACTGTAATTAATTTAAAAAAAGAAAAGAAAAACAGAGAAGGAAAGAGAAATAAACTCAGAGAGATTTAAAGCATGGGAGAAGGCCTAAAGCACTGCTGCTCATTCTGAAAATTGAAGGAACCAGGTACCTAAAATTGTGAAACCCTACAATTGAGAAATGAGTTTTGTCAACAACCTGAATGAGCTTGGAAGCAGATTCTTAGCCAGAGTCTCTAGCAGAAGCCCAGACCAGCTGACACCTTGATTTTGTCTTTGTACGGTCCTAACCAGCGGGGCCATGCAATGCCTAGATTTCTCACCTATAAAACAAATGGTGACTAAGTTTGTAGTGTTTTGTTTTGTTTTGTTTTGTTTTGTTTTGTTTTGTTTCGTTTTACTTATTCTAGAGAGGAGAGAGAATGTGAGCAGGGGAGAGGGGCAGAGGGAGAGTCAGTGAGAGAGAGAATCTTAAGCAGGCTGAACCCTCAGTGCAGGGCCTGACACGGGGCTCAGTCCCACAACCCAGGGATCATGACAACCAAAATCAAGAGTCAGACATTCAAATGACTGAGCCATCCAGGTGCCCCTGTGGTAATTTTTAAAACAGCAATATAATTCTAAAACAATTCTCATAAAATTATTGCCATTTCATAATCGAGAAAACTGAGGCCCAGGGAAGTTACAATTAAATTCATATTCCAATTAAATAGAATTAGTACATTCCACTAATCCAAGTTACCAATGAGTTAGATGAAACATCCATTTAGTCTACTACCAAAAGATTGTGCCCAGAGAATATGAGAACTAAAACATTTCTAGAGAATATTAATTTGAATTCTATTGATTCAGGGTGTATAATGAATTAAGCATCATTTACATGTTTCTCATTGTGCATGAAGTTTAAAATTAATGAAATAACCTGGAAATCTAATATTATGAGATACAATTCTACAATATTATCTACTTATACATTTTATTTTTTTATTGAGTTCATTTTACTAACAATCATTTATATTTTAGTCTGTAGTTGTTGAAAGTAAGAATATAGAAAAAAAGTAGGAAGACAGAAAGTCATGAGCTTTTTAAGAAAATATCTTTCAATTTAAAATCAATCAGCATTCTGCTGTTTCCTTTTTCTTTTGTTCTTTATGTAGAATCAAGTATTACTATGTGTAAATTTAAGTGAGATTTTTTTTGTGCATTTAGTATTTCTAAATAAATTGGTTCTTAGCAAAGATTTTTAGTGTTGAGATAATCAATTTAGCATCTTAAGAAGCCTGCAAAAGGATACTGATTCAAAATCAAAGAAATAAAAGATAATTTTAGATGATTCGGGGGAAACACCCATTTTTGTAAGTGAAATACAATTTGGTTTACATAATGAAGATGGTTGTCTCTGTTTTTCATATGACTTAGTGTATTTCTCTAGAAAGCCCCTATTATATACCCTTTGAAAACTGCTTCATTAGATTTTTCTTGTCCTGTTAACATACAAGCAAATTAAGTTAATCTCTAAAATTTATTCCAATCTGGTTTTTTAATGACAAGGTAAGTATTGATAATTCAATTGGCTTAATCATGACATCTGATTAATCTTCACATACTCCAAATTATTGCATTTATGACAGGTTTGATTACTCCAGGCTCTATATATGATCCTTATGAAGCCACAGAGAATTCACTAAGTCATAGGAAAGATAAAATGATCTGAAATATAGCACAAATTAGTGTTTTCCAAATAGGTTAGTCATCTTGGAAGATACTTAGTTAAAAGAAATAAAAATGACTCAATATTTGGAAAAATGCATTAGTACACTAAAGGTTCTGAGCTATTTCTAGAGATAGATAACTGTTTAACTCAATATTTCCCAAATTTCTTTCACCTTGGTAAGCTTTTACTCAAATAACTACATTAACTAAAGTTTCATGGAAAGGTATTTTTGAAAAACTGGCATAGAGTAATTCCTTGAATGTAACATGTGTTTTGGAAGACAGAGTGATATAGAGGACAAAAGCACAGATTCCATTTCTACAGGTTGGTTCTGAATCTAAGCCCCACCACACACGGCTTATATCACATAATTTACACATTTAGAACTTTATACAGCTTCCTTAATGATTAAAGGGGATAATAAGAAAAGCACGGCATGTTAGGATTAGAGGCTCTGGGACTAAAATACGTGGATTTGGATCCTTGTTTCTCTAGATGCTAGTAGTAAGACCTCAGTTAAGATATTTGCCCTATGTCAGCCTTATGGATAATCCTGTTGCCTCCTTCAGAAGATGGTTGGGTTAAGTTTTTAAATACATAGAAAGAACTTTAATGAATACTTGGAAAAGATAAGTTTTCAGTAATAATAGCTAAAATTATAATAGTTTACATGGTTGTGATGATGATTGAGACTATGAAATGTCATTTAAATATGCCTGTCATGATTTGAATTCCACAGATGTCATAGCTCCTTCTTGCTTCTTCTTAATTGACATTTATTTTTCCTTCTTTTCCATGGTAAGTTTTGATCCACTTTGGAGTTTCTGAAGTATTTTAAATAAGTACTTTATTGAATGATGTCTTGTTTCCAAATAATTTAGAGAAAGCAAATAGATATGGAAATCACGTCAAAGTAAAACTAAGGGTATGGAAGCAAAACGAAATCAGGAAATATTAGGAAAATGTATAGTAATCCTTCCCACAAGTTGGAGAAATAGGTAAATAATTTTCTCTTAGCTTCCTAAAAGCCAAAGTTAAAAGGTGAACAAGTTCGATTATAGTAAGCTTTTACTATTTCCCACATTTTAAAAATTGTTCTAATAAAGTATGTTTTCTAGTACTGAGACCCAAAAGATATCTTCTATGTGTCCGAATAAAAAAAAAGAAGACAATCCTATGTTAAACACAATAACATTCTTTTCAAAGCAAGGTCACACATTTCAGCCAAATAAATTTTCCACAAGCCTTTCTAATGGTTTATGAAAATTGGAACTAATTAAATAAGTAAATAATTATAAGATGATTTAGTTAAATGAACAGACATCCTCACTGATAATCACTTCAAACATTCAGAGTCAGAGGTTCTATTTTGTGCTAAAGTCTGGAGTGCTGCTAACCTCAGCTGCCAACTGAGGGCAACCATACTGTGAGAGAAGAAAACAGTGGCATCCCTGTGTGTATATATATATATATATATATATATATATATATATATACAATCTGACCTGATATCTGATGAGATAGTCTACAGCATCACTACCCTAAGCCTCAGGCATAATTGAGGGCTCAGGTTTTCTTCAGAAAAGGCAAGTCTACTCTAACACCCATAAAATGGCCAAAAATTATTTGCCTACACCAATCTCAATTAATTTTGTCTAATAAATGTCAAAGTAAATATTACCAATTTCCAAATCAACATTAAAAAAATCTCAGTAAAGCACCCCTCAATATTTACTGTTTACTATAAATATGAATTCTTGGATCAGATTTTCGTGTAGATTAATTATAAATGAGTTTGATAAAATTGGAAATAAATTGGTTAGATATTATGTTGTATGCACAGTATGATTTAAATGAGGAAAATTTTATTTAACCACTATTCTGGCAATATTTTGTAGCAAAACACTTTGAAGCTACATCTATTAAGTGAGCATAAAATCACACCCACAACATTAACAAAATATATAGTATTCACCCCTCAAAACAATAGCACATGGATCCAAGTCTTCTAGGAGCAGTTATGAGTAATTAAAGTACAAGTTTAAGAAAACTAGTTATGACACATCTTTGTTTTCTACCAATAGAAATTATCAATTTATCCCAAGTGACTATTTCTATAGACTTTGATCTCAGTATATTCAGATGCAACTTCAGTTTGAGCAAGAATGATCAAGGGAATATTTCTTTTATAGTATTTCTATTCCAGTTGAAAACAGCAAAATTCAAGAATATATTTTATTTTATTTTATTTTATTTTATTTTATTTTATTTTATCTTATTTTATTTTATTTTATTTTATTTTAAATATATGAAATTTATTGTCAAATTGGTTTCCATACAACACCCAGTGCTCATCCCAAAAGATTCCCTCTTCAATACCCATCACCCACCTTCCCCTCCCTCCCACCCACCATCAGCCCTCAGTTTGTTCTCATTTTTTAAGACTCTCTTATGCTTTGGCTCTCTCCCACTCTAACCTCTCTTTTTTTTTCTTTTTTTTTTTTCTTTCCCTCCCCCATGGGTTCCTGTTAAGTTTCTCAGGATCCACATAAGAGTGAAAACATAGGGTATCTGTCTTTCTCTGTATGGCTTATTTCACTTAGCATAACACTCTCCAGTTCGTCCACGTGCTACAAAGGGCCATATTTCATTCTTTCTCATTGCCACATAGTACTCCATTGTGTGGAGGTTCCTCAAAAAATTAAAAATAGACCTACCCTATGACCCAGCAGTAGCACTGCTAGGAATTTACCCAAGGGATACACGAGTACTGATGCATAGGGGCACTTGTACCCCAATGTTTATAGCAGCACTCTCAACAATAGCCAAATTATGGAAAGAGCCTAAATGTCCATCAACTGATGAATGGATAAAGAAATTGTGGTTTATATACACAATGGAGTACTACGTGGCAAATTCAAGAATATTTAAAAGTACATTTAATTCTACTATGGAAAGTAACCATTTTGATAGACAAAAACGTTTGCAAATTTATTAGGGAGGTTGTTAAATGCCATATTGATGGTAAAAACAGTAATAATAGTGATATTAATAAGAGCACATTTTAATATTCACTGTTTGTTACAAGGCGTTTCAATATATCCTAAAGACTAATAATGTTACCAAACTCAGACTCCTTTTCTCTATAAAACACAAGCTGTTCATTTTAACATATAATTTAATTTCCATTCTGAGTAAATGAAATTCTTAACCAGGAAATATTGCAATCATTAATCTAGCATAATTAAAAATGATTTTCTTTAAAAGTTACAGTGTGGATAGCTAACATATAATTTGAAATTGATTTTAAAAGGAGCATAACAGATATACCAATTCACAGATTTATAATATGGTTAAAAAATGATAGTAAGATATTAGATATGGATTCATATGCAATCCCAAAAGCATATTACAGTTCACTGGTACCAAGGGGCAAAACAGCATTATTCAGTCAATGAAAGAAGTGAAGAAATAAGCAGACTGAGCTACCCCTTTATACCTCATTCTTTTGAGCATCTTGGATGCAGAGTAGTCAGAGGTCCTATCACTGAATTATAGCCAGCCATCTGACACTCTTGCCAACAAAGGAAAGAACATGCTTCACAATAATAGGAAGAAAAGAATAATCTCACATAACAAATGGATAAACGGTAAAGAGGAAGAAATTTTGTCTACATCTTCACAGAATATTATTAGGCTTATTGAATTACTCTTTTGTAGCCCATTTTATTTGGCCATCTAGTTTTTTTATTAATCATGTTACATATTTATGTATCAATTGTGTTTGTTTGGACATATTTGGTATATTAATGTAGCCCTATGCCAAACAGAAAAACCACTTTATTTTTTTTTAAGTTAAGACTATTCAGCAGAGTACTATTATTGCTAAATGTTCTGAAAGTAAACCTATTGTGATATCACTGACTTTTTTTATTTGTTTCTCATTCAACAGGTATTCATTAAAATCCTACTGTGACGAGAAGAAAGGCAAAGAAATACTAAAGCCTTCTAGAAAAAAATTTCATTCTGTAGACATAACATAAGCCTATGGACCATCATAATCTGCTTTGTGTTAATACTGAATGATATGCTAAATCAAATTCTATAGGCAGTAATAGCCAATAAACATTTGAAGAAGAGAGATTAATGAAAGATCGACCAATAAAAGAAAGCTTAACGAAGGAGTTGAGTCTAGGGGTTGAGTGATGGTTGGAATTTGGATAGGCTGAAGAACAGGGCAAAATGTTTCAGGAAAGAAAAAGCCTTGGGATTAAGAACGTGTGTACATACACACTGAAGATCTGTGTGTAGCTGGAACAGATAGTGTGTCCCAAAAGAGGACATGAAGAAGTGTTTGGATAGAACAGGAAGAAGCCAGACTGGGGGAAGAAAGGTGAGGTCCAGTAATAAGATTGAAAGTTGAGGCATCATTCTATGTCATTCTAATAATAGTGATAAGGAAAATAAAGTGTTATTTCCATTAACTTAAAGGTCACTTCTAGTACTTACTCCTCTAACTAAGGAACGCTGAGGAATGCCTATTGGATATTCTCATCAAAGGTTTAACCACACATGAACAGATGAGTTCAGATATCAGTTGTATCATCTCAGTATCATGCTATATATAGCCAAAGAAATTTTCCAATGACCTTAGTGATAGAAGGAAAGGGAACAATAGTTCTGCATCTAAACATTAAATGGGAAAGAAAAACTCAACATCATGTTCAGTGGAAAACTTGAGAATCTATACAGAAATGCCATTTGGGAACAGTTTTCCCTTATTGTATCACATAAATTGTATCCCTCTGTGTTAGGTGTAGGATCTAGTTTCAAAATCTAGATGGTGAAGCAACTTACTAACCCTGGTACTCTGAATGCTTAAGAATTTCATTGCCTCTTACAAGTTGTACTAATGCCTATGGATATCATCTTTTATCATTTCAAACATGACCTTTTTCAATGAAAAAAAAAATAGTTCTCATTACCCTAAAGTTTCTATAGAAATTGTAAGGGTGCTGAGATGTTACACCTCAGGGTAGTTGGGGTGGGGGAGCTTATGGAGGCTCAGTAGGTCTAATCTGACCCTGAGTTGAGTTAATCCATAGAGTCATTAAAATATTAGCATTTTATATCTGTGTCATAATATGGAAAAAGGGTGAGAAACAACACTTCATATAATAGCAGCAATACTGAATCAATATCCTGATTTTTATTGATTCATTCATTCAAGAAATATTCCCTATAGGAACATTTGAAGTCCTAGATCCTTATGAACATGTGGTTCCTTATGACCAAGAAGGCCTTAAAATGTTCCCCTTAGCTTCACTAACATTTAGACAGGCTTCTTCCAAACTCTAGGTTCCTGACTTGCCTTTCCTTAGAGCATTTACTTTAGAAAACCTATAATTATAAACCTTCTCTACCCCCTTTAAGAGGTAAATCTTTTTAACACATCTTGCCAGTTTTATAGCTCAGGATGTCTTTCTTGAGGACCTGGGAACTTTTATTTGCAGTGTAATCATCAAGACAGATAATGTCTCTATTTCTCAGTTTGTGGGAGGGTAGGAGCCTAACTTCTGTAGTTACTTGCTTCAAGTTATTAAATTATCTCTTGTCTTAAAGACAGAGGAAAGTTCACTTTTCCTTTGGGATGAATTCAATTGGCAAACACAAGTGACATATGATCTCCCTTTCATTCAAGCTCTTAAAAACCCTACAGACCTGTTTTAGTAGAGTTGGATTCAGAATGAGTTCTGTTCTCACTCCTCTATTACAATAACTTTATTTAATTGATTAATTAATTAATTTTAAATGTTTATTTGTTTTGAGAGAGAGAGCATGCACGCAAGTGGGCAAGGGGCAGAGAGAGAGGGAGAGAGAGAGAATCCCAAGCAGTTTCCTCACTGTCAGTGCAGAGCCCTACATGGGTCTTGATATCACAAACCCTCCATGAGATCATGACCTGAGCCAAAATCAAGAGTCAGACGCTTAACCAACTGAGCAACCCATGCGCCCCTATTACAACAGCTTTTAAGCAAGTTTCCCTTGCCTATTTAACACTGTGCAGTGCAATTTCTGCTTTAACACTTAATTTTACCTTCCTGCCTTGCATTATGTTCCCTGATATGTCATTTCTTGTTGATCTTGTGTTAGGGGACCTAACATGTGTTGATCATGTGAGGGACCTCATGGATTATACTGTTTATATATGGCTTAATGCTATGACCATTTAAAAAAAAAGTTTCACATATTCTTTATTTCTACTTTATCAGATAACCATAATATAATGTCTTAAAATAGACTCTTATGAGATAGTACAATACACACAAAGTAGTTCATTAAAATTACTGAAAAAATTATTCTTAAATGTCTATTTGATGATAATCTTATCATTAATGTTGTTTATCAACAGCTTTCCTCTACATTCTATAAAAATGGTGGTTTTAAAAAATATTTCCCTTGGCCTTCATAGGAAACATTTATTACACAAGAGTATACCCTATCATAATCATAAAAAAGATGAAAATATATGGGTTGACACCTTGCCTTCTGAATTTACTATTGTCTGTTTTAAAAGAAATCAATTTTCTGTATTTTTGGCATCATTTTTACGGGTAACATCTAACTATTTGTATTGTTCATTTTCCAGCCTGTTCACTCATTTTCTGTAAGACAAAGGTTTTATATCCATAATAAGGAAAAACACTTTAATTTGTACATGAGTGTTACTTTCCATAATGAGTCAATTACTTGCTGAGTGTATGTTTTCTTTAAATGTTACTATATCATTTTAACAAATATACTGTATTAATTTCTGAAGAAATGTGCAAATCATATCATAATATATTTCTGAAATGGTGTTTATCCATTTCATTGCTTTATTTACATGAAGCAGCAGTGACATTTGCAAACTAGCTGTGGTTATAACAGGTGTGCTTGCCCCCTGGATATCCTATGGATATATTCCTGCTAAGTGGTAGTCTAATCACCCAAACTCCATGGAAGACTAAATTTAAATCAGATGTTAACTGCCTCTAGAGTTCAGCTGATCTTTGCATTCCATTATCTCCCCTAAAGCCAAATGGAAAAATACTTTGACTCAGGAAATTGTATATGAAAGTCACATCTGCTGTAAGGAAAATAGGTTTATAAACTATGCATTTAAAAAGAGTAAACCCTTACCCATTCTTAAATGTAATATTTCTCCCACTATCTCTTCTAATGTCTTCGTCAAATGATTTCTATTAAGAGATTATATCTAGAAAATATCTATTTGGTAACTCTGTCATAATAAGCTTCTTTAAATAACGGACTCTCTTTTGATGAAATGATGGAAATTTTTTTCATCATTCTATATTGGGCATCACTCAGCAGAGAGTGTGTCTACAGATGTTCCACACATCTATGGCAACCTACCTTACAGACTTAGGGTAGCATGTACTTGAACAAATGATTTATTTTCTCAACTTTTCTCTTCCTTCAATTAACTTATATTCTAACTTTTCCAGCTCCTCTTCCTCCTCTTCAGCTTTAAGACAGGTGTTCCAAAACGAACAAGTTCATTTAGTGTTCTACTCTATAATCAATCCCTCTTATCTAATGTCACCTCTATTCAGGTGACTTCCAACTCTATGTCTTCAGTCTTGACCTCTCCCAAGTTTCATTTCCAGTTTTCCAAGTACATGTTGGCTGCACAGGGTATTCTTTCTGGCAATCTAATTCCATCCCCCACCTCCTCCCCTATCTGCTTCTTTTCTTTTTCTATATACTTTATCTTTTATTACTATCTTAATGGGTATTTGAGCTCAAACTTTTACAATGAGCTTGATTCCTTCACTAGTTTTCCTTCTCTTCCTTAACCCCCAAGTGATCCACCTTTACATTTAATCTATTTAAGCTTTCTAATTTCTTTTCTGATAAAATTTCCAGTCCTATTGAACTTGATACAATTGGTACTGTGTGAGAAGTTATTATTATATACTACATTTACATTTCCAAACATCACAGTGAGCACCTTAGTCTAGTTAGTAAGAATTGGTGACAAGTCTATATATACTCTAATCATATTCTTGATTTTTCTGTATTCACTCCTTTGTTTTATAGATAATAACAATGTCAAAATGCTCTTTAAGTGTCCTGTCTAGGCTATACTTTTTATTAAAAATGAAGGGAGAAAATTGCTTTTTGAAGATCAGAGCTATTAGAATTATTTAAAAAGGACACTGCATAAAAAGTGTTAAATTCCTAGGCAAAACAAAACAAAATCCATACTATTACAAATGTCTATTCTATTTCTAAACCAAATTAAAAGCAAGGAGTTGCAAATATCCAAAAAAAGAAAGATCAATCAACCTACTGGTGGAGATGAAATCAACTGATGGACAGCAGAAACAGTACTAAATACTCTATGCCACACAATAAGCCCCAGTTTATACGTGGCACACAATTCTTTGTGAAAAAGAAGCAAATATGGTTACTTGAAAACCTATCCAATTACCAGAAACTTATCTCATACTCTTGTTTTCTATCATGAAATACATGACTATAAACCTATCTTTTTATTTTATTATTATTATTACTTTTTAAATTCAGACAGGCACTGAGTAAAAGAAGCTCAAATGTAATGGAAGAAAAGAAATACCATGCTTTCTCCCCCCGCCCCCCACCCTTTAAACTCTCATAACATAAAACAGGCAAACCAATTTAAACTAGATTTAGAAAATAAAAAGTTGCTGTCTGCCTGGTTTAATCCCAGTGAATTTTATATCAGAACAATAAATCCCTGAAAATGTAGCCTTCCAATGGAACCTTGTTAAATATTTAATCATAGGCACTAGGCCCATAACCATAAGCCGTGTTCCTTATTCTTATTTATTTCAACAGTAACTTTTCTTTTTATGGAAGAGATCAAATGATGAGGAATAATCACTCATGTGAGCATATGTGTGCTTACCAATACCATCATGGCAATATTGCCGCATACAGATTTAGTTGTATGAGGATGAAATTATAATAATGACTACTTCTGAAATAGAAAGGGAAGAAAATCTCTCCCCTCTACATTTGCTAAATGTATGAGATTACGATAAAGGCATATATTTGTTGGGTTGTTTTAGATTTATATTAAAAAATAAAAATGCCATTTTGAGTTATCAGAAGGCATCAATTTAATGCCCAAGTATATACAGCACAAATATAGGAACAGTTCACTTTTTTTTTTTCCTTGCTTGTTTTTGAGCTTTATTCAAATGGAATCATACAGAATGTGCTATTTAATGTTGGGCTTCTTTCATTATGTTTGTAAATTTCAAACATATTTTCAAATGTGATTGTAGTTCATTTTTATTTCTTTATAGCATCACATTGCTATGTGAAAATGAAACCCATTTTCGTTATTCTTTCTATTGATGCATGCTTGGGTAGTTTCAAGTTTAGAAAATTACCAAATGATGCTGCTGTGAAAATTCTTTTGCATAGTGAACATATGTAGGCATTTCTGTTGGGTTTTTCCCTAAAAGAGGAATTTTAGGGTCATCAGGTATATGTAAGTCCATCTTAAGAAGATACTACCAAAGAGTTTTTGAAAGTGATTGTAACAGTTTACACTCACAGCAGTGAATGAAAGTCTAGTTGCTCTCTGTCCTCACTAACACTTGGCATTGTTGATAGTTTGTATTTAGTCATTGTGCATTGGTATCAGACTGTGTTTTAACTCTGATTTTCCTGATAACTGATGATGTTGTGTATTTTTTCATGTATTAGTGCACATTTTAAAGTTGATTTTTTACTCATCCTTCAGAGCAGAGCTTAAATGTCACTTGTTTAAGGAGGTCTTCTTTGACCCTTCAGAATAGGTCTATTTTTCTGATCTTTGTTCTGCTGAAAACTGTACTTTTCTTTCATGGCCTTAATCTCAATAATGGAAGCTGTCAAATTAGATTCCACCCTCCAAGAGGGAAGAAACCACGTGCCCAACTTGTTAAATTCTATATTGCAGTGGCTAACATTGTCCTCACATATTAAGCACCCCATAAGTAAAGGATCTAGTACTGCATTCACAAATATAAACTTGATAATTCCACTTAATTATCAATAACTGAATAGCTAAACAGCCCGACTCAGGATAAAATAAAGTCTTTGAACCCCCAAATTTCTATAGACAAAAAAGAGGCTGAGACAATTGTCCCACTACAAACACAGGCCATTTCCTATGGCAAAGGAACGATGAATTGGCATGGTTAAAAGTCTAGTGGGCAGAGGAGTAGTAGGAGCAGAGCAGCAGGGAGGAGGCAGACCCTAACCTAGGAACTCCTTAGAGAATGCTGTCAAGTTTCAGAATTATTAAGGATGAGCGGCTGCTGTGTGCCTCCTGTTTTCCCTCTTTTTAAACGAAAATCTCAATTATGCTATTGTTAAAAAGAAAACCACAGGCCCAAAATGGCATCACTTAAGCTGAGTCCCCAACCAGGGCTTAATACAGAAAGGAAATGCAGCTTCAACCTCCCTCAAAAATGTAGACTTAATCAGTCAGTCAGGAATTTGCTGAGTGAGTTTGCCACTTGGGCCCTCTTCATTCCCCCAAAGGCAGTGGAGGTAATATGCATGATAAGACTCACTGCATTATTCCCTAAGGAAAAGAACCCTTGCCTGAAATAATCCCCCCCTTTTTTTTTGGCTAATAACTTAATTGTTCCACCCTCCTTCCTACAAAAACCTTTCATTTTGTATAACTCCTTGGAGCTCCTCTCTACTTACTAAATGGGATGCTGCCCAATTCATGAAAACTTTAATAAAGCCAAATAGACCTTCAAATTTACTCAGTTAATTTTTTTTTAATACTGTCCTAGGTCTGACAATTATTGCCTGCTGGGTGATTGTGAAACAGAGAACTGGTCTCTTTAGGGCATAAGACTTCAAATCTAGAGGAATCATACCAAGGAACCAAACGCAAGCGTCCTGATCCATACCTACACCTGATTTAGATAATAAGATTCTGAATCTTGAGCTTGGTTTTCTAATGGGATAAGATATTATAGAAGTCTTTGGAGGAATGTAAATAATTTATGGCCAAAATCAGTCTATGGAAATTTAAAAACATTCTTCCCTCCTCTTTCCCCAGAGGTATATGCCTCTTCCCTTGAGCTTGTGACTACTTAAACAATAGCGTCTGATAAAAATCATGCTATGTCACTGCATAGGCTAAATCATAAAAGGCCATTTTGCTCCTGTCTCCCTATTGTAACATTCACTAAGACTCTTTTTAAGGTGCCCAACTACTCTTAAGCTGTCACGCTACAAGGAAACCCAGCTATATGGAGAAGCCAAGCCAAGCCAAATCAGTAAATCACCTCAGCTGAGCAAGTCTTCAGATCATTCCAGCTCAGTAATATAAATGAAGATCAACGGATCACAAAGTTTAGTCCATGGACCTCTTAAGAGCCACTGAGATTCTTTCAAGGAGTACTTGAGCTCAAAACTATTTTCTTAATAATGCTAACACATTGTTGCCTTTTGTATGGTGTTGATATTTAAAGTGGTGCAAAAACTCTCTGATGCCTTGGCATGAATCACCACTAATACTCTAAATTCTTCACCAGCACACATGTACAGAAAAAAAAATGTCATTTGCACTTATAAATATCTGTGGTGATGCAGAAAGAATATTAATTTTATCATATCAAAATCATTTAGTAGTCATCTTTTTAATATTCTATGTGACAAGATGGGAAATCTGCATAAAATACATTGCTGCATACTAAACTATGATGCTTGTCTCAAGGAGAAGCACTTGGGCAATTGAGCTGTGGGCTGAATTACGTGCTTCTTTCATGAAACATCATTTTCCATGAGAGAGTGACTGAAAAAACTGTGGTTATTCATCATTAGGTTTCTGAAAAAATATTTTCTCAAAAAAGGAAGAATTATTTCCAAGAATAAATTGACAGTATTGATTGTCAATGATAAATTTTGAATTTTTATCTGCCACTATCAGCTTAATAGCTTCCTTAGACTTTTCTGATGAGATGGGTGATGTTTTAATAAATGTCATTTTTTATTTTTATAATGAAATGTATTCACATTTGCAAGGGCTGCATAGCTCAGTGAAATCATATTTTCCTAAAGACCTGTGCACATTATAAAAATCATTCAAAGGTAAAAGATCCATTCAAAGTACAAGACGTATCAATGGATTTTAATGTAACAGTGTAGAGTTCACTAACACAGTTTCAGATTCCACACTGCAAATGAACTTTAAAAAAATATCTCTTGACTAATTTTGGTACAGTATTGAAGGAAAACATTCTCAACTATCTGAAGAGGCTATTAAAATATTCCTCCCTTTTCCAACTTCACATCTGTGTAAGGTCATGTTGTCTTCATATACTTAAAACAACATATTGTAGCACTGGACACAGAAGCAGATAGGAAAAATGATGTTTTCTATTAAGTCCACATTTAAAGGTTTTGCAAAAATGTAAAACAAAGCCACTCTGTTCACTTTTTCTGTTTTAGAAAATAAGCTTTTTATTCAAAAAGCAATCTGTGATATCAATTAAAGAGCTTAGAACTATTTTAAATAAATTGAAAATAAAAACTTCTAAAATTTAATTTTTAATATGGTGAGTGTGTGTTATAATCCACATAAACAAACATTGCTTTTTGGTCCTCAATAAATTTTAAACAGGTGAGTGTTCTGAGACCAAAAAAAAAAAAATTGCTCCAGATGATTCCAGACACTAGTTGTTGCAGTCAGTCATCCCAGCCATTCAGATCTTCCCAGCTGAGGGCACAGACATCATAGAACAGACACAGCCATTCCTGCTGTGTCCTTTCTGAATTCCTTACCCAGAGAATCCATGACCAAAAAAGAATGGTGGTTGTTTTGTGCTACTAAGAGCTTTATTCTACAGTAATGATAGATAACTGAAGCTGTACTTTGTCTCCCAGCTTCCCCACCATTATAATCCAAGTTCTTCTTACATTCCCTGTGACCACTCTGCACTCACTCACATAAAGTAGAAGCTGGGGAGTTTCCTAGATTGCCCCCACTCCCTCATGCCAGTGTCCTGGGTTTACGGAGTTTGATAGATTTTACCTATTAGATAGCTCAAGAAGTCCTTCACTCTTTTGCCTTTTCATAGCCACATTTAACTCAGGCACTTAGATCTCTCATCCTAAAGATGGCAACAGCTTTCTAATTGATCTTCCTAGCTCCAGTTGCCCTTGTAGTCAAACTAATATTATATGTCAGGAAAATAATTTTTTCTTCTAAGGATAAATTTGGTGTTATTAACTTCCTGCTGAAAAGCCTTCAATAGCTAATCACTACCTTCAGGATAAGGAGTAAACTCTTTAAGGAGAACTAAAGCCCATGTAATATGACTCCTACTGTCTGTTTGGTCTCCTCTCCATCATAAGCTTTAATTAATTTTTAATATTCTACTGTACTAACAGTAGCTTCCAGAAGAAACCATTATCTCTTAAAATCTCTGTGCTTGTGTATTCAACTTTCCTTCTGTTCTATTCTGCTGGACTTTTAAGATACATGATAATAACTATCTCTTTTTGGAGGCAAAATATGAATTCTAGAATTCATTCCAGAAGAATGAATTAGGCTTTCTGCTTTTGTATTTATATTACACAAGTTTATGCCTCCCTTTTAACATTTATCAGACTATATAACTTATGCTGTACTGAGAGTTCACTGAGAGATGGAATTATATTCCACCTTTGTATTTTTGAAATCCTAATATTTACCACAGTGATGAATAAATATCTATAGAATGAATAAAGAAATTGTTTTTATACAGTAGATATTTGTAGAAGAACTTGAAAATAATTTAGCCATCCATAGTGAGAACACAGTAGTAAACAAAGATTCAAAGCTAAAGGATTATAAATGGTCTTTAAACAAGTGAATAATTTTTTTAAAATGTCATTCACAGTCAAGGTAAATGTTATTAATAAGAAGACATCACAGATTCTATTAGTTTTCACCTAAGATCGTACTCTTTTTTACTATTTAGTATCTGCTTAATCTAGCATTCCAGAGCTGATTAATACTTTCATGTTTTCAAAGATATAAAACTACACAGTAACAGCAACTTAATTCTGTACTCAAATATGCTTTGCAGTGCAATATTCATGCTTCAAATATTTATACAGTATTTTAGTTTAGCACAGTGCAATTATTCTCTGTATATTACCAACTGACAACCTACCTGCTTCTTTAACAAACTTGATTTCAATTTGTGATATGGAAAAAAACATAAAGTGGAGTATGGGAAATAGGGAGGGTTTTGACTAGAAAAATGACCAGCAAACTCCATTAGGTTTTAAAAAGATCATTTTGGCTAATTTTTAAAATAGCCTTTAACGGAGGTGTACTGAATGTCTTTCACTTGCACCTCCAGATTTATTCTCCGTCCTTCTCCACCCTAGTCCATGCTCCAGGAGGTCACCCTATATGAATGGCATCAACTGATTTCCTTTCTTTCAGCTTCTAGGTAGATATGTCCAATATAGGTGCATCACATACTCTTTGAGTCCAGCCTTCTGTTCTCCTTTTCAGTTGCAGCTAAACACTTACCCATAGGCTTTGACTCTCTTACCTTTAATGCCCCTGGACTAACCTCAAACAATAGGGGGTGGGACAAGGTGGATGAATGCTTTTCCATGATAATCTTTGGTTGACACATCTAAAGTCATTCTCTGTATTCCTGAGAAGTTCTGAGAAGGATCAAGCTTCAGTTGCTTCTGGAGGGAATCAAACTCAGTTACACACACTTGTACTGACCTTACATCCTACCTTATTTCATTCTTTCTTGTTCCTCCTTCACATTCACTGTCACCTACTGAATATACCTGAATATAAGTTATTGTTTCAGTCTTTGCTTTTAGAAAATCCTGGCTAACACACTGGTAGGGAGGCACTGATCGGAGATCTAGAAATTATAAGAAGAGTGAGGTCAAAACACCAATTTTTATGGCTTCTCTGCCAAGTCACTGTGGTTTTACTCCATCCTGCTACTGTAAAGGCAAATACAAAATAAAAATAAGAGACTTCTCTCCCCTCCCTTTTCTTAGAGTATTTACTTAAGAAACTTGTAAGTTATTTTTCTTGTAAGATTCTGTCTCTGAAATGTATGTAAATCATCTTAAGAGCTAAATAAGGCTCTTGTCAGCTTTACAACTCAGGCATGTCTTTCTCAAGGACCTTTGAGCCATTTCTTTGAAATTAATCAAGGAAGACAATGCTCCCATCTTCGGGTTTCTGTGGGAGAGTAGGAGCCTAACTTCATTGGGCACTTTGATTGAAGTTGCAAAATCATCACCTGTTATAAAGGTATGAAAAGTTTAACTTTCCTTTGCGTAAAGCCAAATAATTACACAGATGATCATTCTAAATATCAGGTGACTGAAGATGAACTATTTGGGACAAATGGTACTATCAAGTGCTCTTAGTTGAGGGCTAGTTATTGTTTATCTTGAGAACGTGTATGTAATGGATTGTGTCTGGCTATAAAAGGGTATATCTGTCTTAATAACGTTTTAGCACATTGCCTGTGATGGACATCAAATTATAGTTTAATGCTTATTTAATGGTAAAACCATTTTCTTTCTTTTCCACTTTGGTCAAGAGGTTTTCTGGGTTGTCAGGAGATTTTGTGTTTAATTATATTTCCCCAACACTTTCAAATGCTACAAACCTTGTTATAGTGTTCTTGTGGTTCTGATAACTGTTCCTCCTCCTAGATCATCTAAGCCTAGATATGGTAACAGCTCCCTGCTATCACTAGTCCACAACTACCGCAACTTTTTCTGTTGATTTTCACAAACTATGTCACTTATTTAGTAACAGTTATTTTGTTAAACTCTCCTCAAATTCCAAATTTGAGTGTGGCATTAATTTCCTTTCAGGACCTTGACTAACAAATAGAAGGGATTGGAAACAGGAAAATCATATGGGATATTATTTGGTAATCCAAGTAAAAGACAATGATGACTGGTGAATAATAATGGGAGATGTAGGAAGCAGACAAATTCTGGGGGGAGAAAAGAGCCAACAGAATTTGCTCATGTATTGGAAAAGAAAGAGGTTAGACAGATGAATCTAAAGTGTTTGGATTTATTAAAAGGAAGGGGTTGTTCTACTGAAATGGGAAATACTTAAAAGCATTGTTGGGTAGGGGAAAGCATGAGCTTGTTTTATACTTATAAAATTTCAAATGGATATATGATATCTAAGTAGACATGTTAAATTGACCATTGCATGTGCCTGTAGCTCAGGAGAGAGGTCCAGGCTGAGAGAATAAGTATGGCTGCATCAGGATAAAGATAATATTGAGAATCTTGGGCCTATATTAGGTCATCAAAAGAATTTGTATGGACAAAGGAAGAGGAGATCAAAAGACTAAGTCGTGGGGCATCCCAATGTTTAAAGGTTGGTAGGAAACCAACAAAGTATAAGTGGCCATTGAATTAGGAGAAATAAGATAGGGTAGTTGTCTCAGAAGCCAAATAAGTAAAAGAAAGAATGCTTAACTGTGTCTTACATTTTAATCACTTATTGAGCAACACGAGGACTAATTAAACTTAACAACACGTGCGTCATTGGTGAGTATTTTTCATGGAGTGACAGGGACAAAAACTCACTGGAAACTATGTGGAAACAGAGATTAGATAGCTCATTTTAAGAAAAAAAATGTTTTTTATATTTTTATAGGGAAAAATATAAGGAGGAAAGATGATCCCATGTACCAACAGAGAGCTAAGAGAAGAGCAAAGCCAGTCTATCCATAGTAACAGGATAGAAGATAGAGTACATAGTCTCTGATAATTTTAGTAGATGCATTCATGGAAACCTGGTGAAAAATCTCTTGGATGCTGTTATTTCCTAAGTGAAATAGGAATTAAAGTTTTCTCTTTAGAGTGAGGATAGTAGAAGAATTAGAAGAGAGGAGAGAGAAGAAAGTGTGTGATAGTCTTCTAGAAGAGTAGAAAAATGGATACAATAGAAAAATGTAATATTATTGCTTGGCTCTACTAAGAGACAACTTGGTGTTAGTGACTGTGAACTAAAGGTGAGAGCAGTCGACGTGGTTGTGCGTTTTCCTCTAGCACCAGTTTAGCTATATGGCAATAGGTACAGTGTAGCCCAAGAGTTGTATTTAGCCAGCTGGGCTTTATTAGATGAGCACTGAGAGAAAGAGAAGCAGAGATAGAGAATAGAGACAGAGAGAGGGAGAGAGGGAGGCAAGCAAAGGAGTTGATATATTCAAGGGAGCGATATTAGCAATGAATCATTTAATACATGCTGAGTAATAGTAGGAAAATGGACATGATATTAGTAAAGAATAGGATAAGTCAGTGAGATCAACGGATTTTATATCCTAATTGGTTAAAAAAATTATTGATGTCAGTGTATGAGAGGAAAGTATCAGATAGTTGGGAGGAGGAAATGGTGGCTATCCCACTAGCTGGGGATGGGGCTATTTATGACTAATGACTAATGACCTTATTAAAGAAGGTGTTGTGTAAGTCTAAAGACAGAGAGACCTGGAGTCGAATTCTAAACCTACCACCTAACAGATCTTTAACTTTGAGCAGATCACTTTACTATGCCTCTGTTTCCTCACATGCAACTGGAAGATGACAGTGGCTACCTCAGTGGATCCTTGTGAAGATTAACTGAAATAACTTAAATTGTTTAGTATACCACCCGGTGCATAATAAATATTCATTATTCATACTGACATACAAACATTCATTTAATGAAGTTGTTTGTTGTAAAAAAAAATTGACTTAAATCACATCTGGATTAAAATATTAAATTATTTAATGTTTGAAATGGTAAAGTCCTACAACCATTTATTGGGAGTTCCAATTCAATATTAAGTAAATTTAGTATATACTTAGTATATGTGCACAATTGTATTTTTAAATGGGTCCATATATTTCTAACAGTATGTATGTAACAAAATCAAAATGTTTAGTTGAATTTAGTGTGAGGATGACTTAACTCTGACCATGTCTACGTGACTTAAGCATAATGAACCTTAATGAGTTTTATTTAAAAATGATTGTATCTCTGTACTCACTATGAAGGTATTATATTAACATCTTAGAGGATAATAAAAGGCATAGTACACATTAGATGCACAGTGAAATAATAGCCTTTGTTTAATAACATATTTTCATTCATTCATTGATAATATGCTATGTCCCAGACACTGAACTGGGTACTGGGGAAACAGGTGACACTAGAAAACTAAGACATTTGATCTTGTATGGCTTACATTCTAGTAGGAGTGTAACAACTATCCCCCACAATAAACAATATGAACAGAGATATAATAAAATGTTTAGAGAAAAAGCAAGCAAACAAACAAACTTAAAAGTAATGAGAGAAAGTGACTGAAGTTGGAGGGGTGCTCTGAAGAGGTTATGTTTGAGCAAGGGCCAGGATGTAAGAAGCCATCAGCCATGTAAATAAATATTGAACAAAAACATTCCAGGTAGAAGGAACAGCAAGTATTGATGTAGTCTGTTAATATCAGTAAGAAGAACAGTGAGAATTATATTTAGAGGGGCAACTGAAAAATACTTGGTGCATTTGTATGTGAATTAATTTCTATTTTAGTTATGTTAAATTTCAAATGACCATTATACATCCTACTCAAGTGCCAGATGAGAACTTAGAGATATGTTTTGAAGAACAGTCTTAACAACTAAAGAATTATCATTCTGTGAGACAAGAATGAACCTAGAGTCATTTTTGCCACTTCAGTTTGTCGTAAACTCCAACTCAATATTTTTGAAAATTCCAAGATTCCATTTTCAGAATATACACAAAACTCTTTTATTCCTATCACCTAAATAACCAAGTAACTAAATAGACTTTTTAGTGTTCTGTTTTCACTTTGGGGAACTTTGGTTTATTCTGAAAACAGTAGACAGAGCCATCTTTTTAAAATGTATGCAAAACAGGGTTCTTTTTCTTTAATGATTTTATTTTTTTATTTTTAATTTTTTTAATATGAAATTTATTGTCAAACTGGTTTCCCTACAACACCCAGTGCTCATCCCAACAGGTGCCCTCCTCAATGCCCATCACCCACTCTCCCCTCCCTCCCACCCCCCATCAACCCTCAGTTTATTCTCAATTTTTAAGAGAACCATAAGAGACTTTTAACCATTTTATTGAAGCATGACTGACATAAAAAATGCTTCATATATTTGATATATACAACCTGATGAGTTTGGAGATAAGTTTACATCCATGAAACCATCACCACAACCTATGCCATTGACATACACATATCCATCACTTCTAAATGTTTACTACTGCCCTCTTTATTTATTGTTGTTCTTTTTTATGGTAAGAATACTTAACATAAGATCTAACCTCTTAGTGGGCACTTGGTGGCTCCGTAGGTTAAGCACTGGACTCTTGATCTTGGCTCAGGTTATGATCTCATGGTTTATGTGATCAAGCCCTGTGTTGGGGTCTCTGCTGACGGGGTGAAGCCAGCTTGGGATTCTGTCTTCCCCTCTCTCTATCTCTGCCCCTTCCTCTTTCTCTCAAAATAAATAAACTTAAAAAAAAAGATTTAACCTCTTAGCAAATTTTAGGCATATAATATAGTATTAGTAACTATAATTACAATGCTATAGAGTAGATCTCTAGGACTTATATCCTATATCTTATATAATTGAAAAGTTGCACCCTTTGACTCATAACTCCCTGTTTTCCCCTTGCCAGATCCAGGCAACCACCATTCTACTCTTGGCTTTGATGAGTCTGACTGTATTAGATCCCTCAAGTAAGTAGTATTATGTGGTATTTTTCTTCTGTGCCTGGTACTTTATATTTAGCATAATATCCTTCAGTTATATCCATGTTGGCAAGATTTTCTTTTTTAGGGTTACATAGTATTCCAGTAGATGTATATATCATGTTTTCTTTATCCATTCATCCACTGATGGACATTTAGGTTGCTTCCACATCTTGCCTATTGTGAATAATGAATGAACATGGTAGGACACATAACACTTCAAGATCCAGATTACAATTCCTCTGGATATATGGCAGATATGTAATTGCTGGATCATACCGTAGGTATATTTTTAATTTTTTGAGGACACTCTATATTGTTTTCTGTAGTGGCTGCACCAATTTACATTTCCAAGTACACAAGTATTCCCTTTTCTCCAAATCTTCATCAACACTTGTTTATATATTTTTTTAATAATAACCATCTTAAATGATGTGAGATGATATCTCATTATGGTTTTGATTTGTATTTTCCTCATGACTAGTGATGTTGAGCATATTTTCGCATACCTTTCGGTCACTTATATGACTTCTTGGGAGAAATGTCTATTCTGTCCCTTTGCCCATATTTTCATCGAGTTATTATTTTTTACTATTGGAGTTCCTCTATATTTTGGATATTAACCCTTTATCAGATATGTGGTTTGTAAATATTTTCTCCCATTCCATAGGTTGTCTTTTCATATTACTGATTATTTCCTTTGCTGTGCAGAAGCTTTTTAATTTGATGTGATCTCACTCATCTCCTTTGTCTTTGTTGTCCATGCTTTTGGTGTCACCTCAAAGAAATCAATGCCAAAACCAAAGTCCAGAAGCTTTTCCTCTACATTTCTTCTAGGAGTTTTATGGCACTAAGTCACCAGAAATTTTTATTTAAATTCTTCTGTGCACACCCTGCAGTAACTCTGCATTTCACTCAGAATAAAGACCAAGAATCCTACAATACTCCCAAGATTTGTTATGATCTGGCTTCCCGTTATGTCTCCAACTTCTCCTACTACTACTTTTATGTGCTCTGTTTTGGCTTTACCTGCCTCAGCATTTCTTAATGAGTGAGACCTACTTTGACAACTCTGCTTTAAATTCCTCCTGCCTCCACCCTTAGCACAACTGATTAACTTCCTCTATAACTTTTCATACACTTGTCATCTTCTAAAGTACATTTTCACTGATAATGGTCTTTTGCTTCCCATTAGAAATATAAACTTGATGAAGGCAGACATTTTTTGTCTTCCTTGCTCATTGATGTTTTCCCAGCACAAAGAATATTGCTTGGCACAAAGTAGGTGCTCAGTAAGTATGTATTGAATGAATGAATTAATTATGGTTTGGAGACTCAGAATTTTTGTTTTAAAATGTTCTCTTAATAGTTTACACAATAGTAGTGGCTCTTAATACAACTGAAGTAAGGAATATTCCCACTTTGTTTTATTTTTATTTAAGTTTTTATTTAAATTATAGTTAGTTACTACATAGTATAATATTGGCTTCAGGTTGCATCACAAAAACTGCCATCCTTAATACTCATCACCCATTTAGCCCATCCCCTGCCCACCTCCCCTCCAGCAGCCCTCGGTTTATTCTCTATAGTTAAGTCTCTTATGGTTTGCTTCTCTCTCTTTTTTCCCTTCCCCTATGTTCATCTGGTTTGTTTTCTAAACTCCTGATATGAGTGAAATCTTATGGTATTTGTCTTTCTGACTGATTTCACTTAGCATAATACACTCTAGCTTCATCCACATCACTGTAAATGGCAAGATTTCATTTTTTTCAATGGCTGAGTAATATTCCATTGTGTATATATATATGTGTGTGTGTATATATATATATATATATATATGCCACATCTTCTTTATCCATTTATTAGTTGATGGACACTTGACCTGTTTACATATTTTGGCGATTGTAAATAATGTTTCTATAAATATTGGGGTGCAGGGGCACCTGGGTGGCTCAGCTGGTTGGGCATCCAACTTTGGTCCAGGTCACGATCTCACAGTTCATGAGTTTGACCCTGCTTCAGGCTCTGTGCTGACAGCTTAGAGCCTGGGGCCTGTTTCAGATTCTGTGTCTCCCTTTACCTCTGCCCCTCTCCTGCTCACACTCTGTCTCTCTTAAAAATAAAATAAACATTAAAAAAAGATTTTAAAAATATCGGGGTGCATGTGTCCCTTCAAATCAGTACTCTTGTATTCTGTGGGTAAATATCTACTAGTTCACCTGCAAGATTGCAAGAGAGCTCCATTTTTAACATCTGAGGAAACTCTGTACTGTTTTTCAGCATGGTTTCACCAGGTTACATTCCTACCAACAGTGTGAAAGGGATCCCCTTTCTCTATATCCTCATCAACATCTATTGTTTCCTGTATTGTTAATTTTAATCATTCTGACAGGTGTGAGGTGGTATCTCATAGTGGTTTTGATTTGTAATTTCCCAACGATGAGTGATGTTGAACATTTTGTCATGTGTCTATTAGCCATCTGGATGTCTTTGGAAAAATGTCTATTTGTGTTTTCTGCCCATTTCTTAATTGGATTGTTTGCTTTTTGGGTGCCAAGTTTGGTAATTCATTATAGATATAGGATACTGACCCTTTATCAGATATGTCATTTGAAAATATCTTCTCCCATTCCGAAGGATGCTTTTTAGTTTTATTGACTGTTTCCTTTGCTGTGCAGAAGCTTTTTATTTTGATGAAGTTTTATCTTGATGAAGTCCCAATAGTTCATGTTTGCATCTGTTTCCCTTATCTAGTAAGAAGTTGCTACAGCAGAGATGAGTTGACTATACAGTTATGGGTCCATTTCTGGGTTTTCTATTCTGTTCCATTGATCTATGTGTCTGCTTTTGTGCCAGTACTATACTGTCTTGATGACTACAGTTTTGTAATACAGCTTCAAGTCTGGGATTGTGATGCCTCCAGCTTTGCTTTTGCTTTTCTTTTTCTTAAACGTTTTTTATTTTTTATTTTTTGGGACAGAGAGAGACAGAGCATGAACAGGGGAGGGGCAGAGAGAGAGGGAGACACAGAATCGGAAACAGGCTCCAGGCTCCGAGCCATCAGCCCAGAGCCTGATGCGGGGCTCGAACTCACGGACCGCAAGATCGTGACGTGGCTGAAGTCGGACGCTTAACCGACTGCGCCACCCAGGCGCCCCTGCTTTTCTTTTTCAAGACTGCTTGGGCTATTCAGGGTCTTTTGTGGTTCCATACAAATTTAAGGAGTGTTTGTTCTAGTTCTGTGAAAATGCTGTTGACATTTTGATAGGAATTGCATTAAGTGTATAGATTTCTTTGGGTAGTATAGACATTTTAACAATATTTGTTCTTCCAATCTATGAGCATGGATTGCTTTTCCATTTCTTTGCGTCTTTTTCAATTTCTTTCATAAATCTTCTATAGTTTTCAAGGTACAGATCTTTTATATCTTTGGTTAGGTATCATGGATTTTGGTGCAATTGTAAACAGGATTGATTCCTTGATTTCTCTTTCTGCTGCTTCATTATTGGTGCATAGAAATGCAAAATATTTCTGTACATTCATTTTGTATCCTGCGACTTTACCCAATTTGTGCATCAGTTCTACAGCAGTGTAGTGTTCTGAGTTTTCTGTACAGAGTATCATGTCATCTCTGAAGAGTGTAAGTTTGACTTCTTTGCTGATTTGGATGCCTTTTATTTCTTTTTGTTGTCTGATTGCTAAGGCTAAGACTTCCAGAACTATGTTAAATAACAATGGTGAGAGTGGGCATCCCTGTCTTGTTCCTGACTTTAGAGAAAAAGCTCTCCGTTGTTTCTGATTGAGGATGATATTAGCTGTGGGTCTCTTGTATATGGCCTTTATGATGTTGAGGTATGTTCCCTTTTTTCCCTATTTTGTTGAGTTTTTTTTTTTTTAATCAAGAATGGATGTGGTACTTGGCACAAAAACAGACACTCAGATCATTGGGACACAATAGAGAACCCAGAAATGGACCCACAAATGTATGGCCAACTAATCTTTGACAAAGCAGGAAAGAATATCCAGTGGAATAAAGACAGTCTCTTCAGCAAGTGCTGCTGGGAAAACTGGACAGTGACATGCAGAAGAATAAACTTGGACCACTTTCTTACACCATACACAAAAATAAACTCAAAATGGATGAAAGACCTAAATGTAAGTAAGACAGGAAGCCATCAAAATCCTAAAGGCAAGAGCAGGCAAAAACCTCTTTGATCTTGGCCACAGCAACTTCTTACTCAACAAATCTCTGGAGGGAAGGGAAACAAAAGCAAAAATGAACTATTGGGGCCTCATCAAAATAAAAAACCTTCACAGCGAAGGAAACAATCAGTAAAACTAAAAGGCAACCAACGGAATGGGAGAAGATGTTTGCAAATGACATGTCAGATAAAGGGTTAATAACCAAAATCTATAAAGAACGTATCAAACTCCACACCAAAAAACCAAAAAATCCAGTGAAGAAATGGGAAGACATGAATAGATACTTCTCCAAAGAGGATATCTAGATGGCAAACCAACACATGAGAAAATGCTCAACATCACTCATCATCAGAGAAATACAAATCAAAACCACAATGAGATACCACCTCACACCTAGCAGAATGGCTAACATTAAAAACTCAGACAACAAGAGATGTTGGTGAGCATGCAGAGAAAGAGGATCTCTTTTGTGCTGCTGGTGGGAATGCAAACTGGTGCAGCCACTCAGGAAAACAGTATGGAGGTTCCTCAAAAAACCAAAACTAGAACTACCCTACAACCCAGCAATTGCACTACTAGGCATTTATCCAAGGGATACAGGTGTGCTGTTTCGAAGGGACACATGCACTCCAATGTTTATAGCAGCACTATCAACAATAGCCAAAGTATGGAAAGAGCCCAAATGTCCATCAATGGATGAATGGATAAAGAAGATGTGGTGTATATATATACATACAATGGAGTACTACTCAGCAATAAAAAAGAATGAAATCCTGCCATTTGCAACTACATGGATGAAACTAGAGGGTATTATGGCTAAGCGAAATTAGTCAGTCAGAGGAAGACAAAATTCGTATGACTTCACTCATAGAGGACTTTAAGACACAGAACAGATGAACACAAGGGAAGGGAAGCAAAAAATAATATAAAAACAGGGAGGGGGATAAAACATAAGAGACTCTTTAATATAGATAACAAACAGAGGGTTACTGGAGGGGTTGTGGGAGGAGGGATGGGCTAAAAGGGGAAGTGGCATTAAGGGATCTACTCCTGAAATCACTGTTGCACTGTATGCTAAATAATTTGGATGTAAATTAAAAAAAATAAAATTAAAGTTAAAAATAAATAAATAAATAAATAAATAAGAACAGATGTGGTACTTTGTCAAATGCGTTTTCAGCATCTATTGAGAGGATCATGTGATTCTTATCCTTTCTTTTATTAATGTGGTGTACCATGTTGATTGATTTGTGAATATTGAATTACCTTGCAGCCCAGGAATAAATCCCACTTGATCTTGGTGAATGATTCATTTAATGTACTGTTGAATATGATTTGCTAGTATTTTGTTGAGAATTTTTGCATTCATGTTCATCAGGAGTATTGGCTTGTAATTCTCTTTTTTAGTGGGGTCTTTGGTTTGGAATAAAAGTAATGCTAGCCTCATAGAATGAATTTTGAAGTTTTCCTTCTATTTCTATTTTTTGGAACAGTTCGAGAAGAATAGGTATCAACTCTTCTTTAAATGTTTGGTAGAATTCCCCTGGGCAACCGTCTGGCCCTAGAGTTTTGTTTGTTGTAAGATTATTGATTACTGATTCAATTTCTTTGCTGGTTATGGGTTTTTAAAAGTTTCTATTTCTTCCTGTTTCAGTTTTGGTATTTTATATGTTTCTATGAATTTATTCATTGCTCCAAGATTTCCAATTTTTTGGCATACAATTTTTCATAATATTCTCTTACAATTATTTGTATATCTGTTGTGTTGTTTGTGATATTTTCTCTCCCATTCATGATTTTATTTACTTGGGTAATTTCTATTTTCTTTTCAATAAGTCTGGGTAGTGGTTTATCAATTTTATTAATTTCTTCAAATAACCATCTCCTAGTTTCATTGATCTGTTCTACTGGGGTTTTTTTGTTTGTTTGTTTGTTTGTTTGTATATCATTTATTTCTGTTCTAATCATTATTATTTCACTTCTTCTGCTGGCTTAAAGCTTTATTTGTTATTCCTTTTCCAACTCCTTTATATGTAAGGTTAGGTTGTTTATTTTGGACTTTTTTGCATCTTGATATAGGCTTGTATTGGTAGATATTTCCCTCTTATGACTGCTGTTGCTGTATCCTAAAAGTTTTGGACTATTGTGTTTTCATTTTCTTCCTTGCACTTTTTAATTTCTTCTTTAATTTCCTGATTAACCCATTCATTCTTCAGTAGGATGTTCTTTAATCTCCATGTATTGTGGCCTTTGAAATTTTTCTGGTGGTTGACTTCAAGTTTCATAGCATTGTGGTCTGGAAATATGCATGGTATGATCTTTTTGACTTGTTAAGAGTTTATTTGTGACCCAGGGCTTATGCTTGAGAATATTCCATGTGTACTCAAAAAGAATGTGATTTCTACTGCTTTAAGATGAAATATTCTAAATACATTTCTTAAGTCCATCTGGTCTGGTGTGCCATTAAAAGCCATGTTTTCCTTGTTGCTTTTCTGCTGAGATGATCTATCGATTGTTGTAAGTGGGGTGTTAAAGTCCCCTACTATTATTGTATGGTTATCAACGAGTTTCTTTGTGTTTGTTATTGATTGATACATTTGGGTGTTTTCCAAGTTGGGGGCATAAATATTTATAATTGTTAGATCTTGTTGGCTAGACCCCTTTATTACGATATAGTGCCTTTCATCATTTCTTGGTACAGTCTTTGGTTTAAAATTTAGTTTGTCTGACATAAGTATAGCTTTCTTTTGATATCCATTAGGATGATTAATGGTTCTCCATTCCCTCACTATTAATCTGCAGGTGTCTTTAGGTCTAAAATAAGTCTCTCCTAGAGGTGTCTGGGTGGCTCAGTCAGTTAGGTGTCCAACTTCAGTTCAGGTCATGATCTCATGGTTGTGGGTTTGAGCTCCATTTCAGGCTCTGTGTTGACAGCTTGGAGCGTGGAGCTTGCTTTGGGTTCTGTGTCTCCCGCTCTGTCTACTCTGCTGCCCTGCCTCTGCTCATGTTCTCTCTCTCTCTCTCTCTCTCAAAAATAAACATTAAAAAATTTAAATAAAAATAAAATAAGTCTCTTATATGCAGCATATATATGGGTCTTATTTATTTTTTTATCTATTCTGATACCCTATATCTTTTGATTAGAACATTTAGCCCATTTACATTCAGAGTGATTACTGATAGATATGAATTTAGTACCAGTTTATTACTTGTTAAGTCATTGTTTCTGGAGCTCTGTTCCTTTCTAATCTTCATTGCTTTTGGTCTTTCTGTCCCACTCAAAGATTCCCCCCTTTAATATTTCTTGCAAGGTTCAGTTGGTGGTCACGAACTCCTTTAGTTTTTGTTTGTCTGAGAAAATCTTTCTCTCTCCTTCTATTCTGAATGACACCCTTTCTGGATCAAATATTTTTGGGTGCATATTTTTCCCACTCAGTACACTGACTATATCATGCCACTCCTTTCTGATCTGCTGAGTTTCTGTGGAGAGATGTGCTTCTGACCTTATTTATCTTCCCTTCTAGGTTATGGTTTTCTTTTCCTTTGACACTTTCAGGATTCTTTCCTTATTTCTGTAATTTGCAAATTTTGATAAGATATATCTTGGTGTTGGCCTGCTTTTGTTGATTTTGATGGGAGTTCTCTATGCCTTCTGTATTTGGATGTCTGTTTCCTTCCCCAGATTAGGGAAGTTTTCAGCTATAATTTGTTCAAATAAAGAGTCACTGAGCTCTTTAAGTCTACATTGATTGTCCAATATTGTTCTTTCCCTTTTCTTTTCAGCTTTATTATTTTCCATAAGTTTATCATCTATATAACTTATTCCTCTGCTTATTCCTCTGCTTCTTCCATCCTGCTTTGATTAGATCCCTGGCCCTGACCTCTTCCTGTTCTTTCTTTGGGGTGAATTCCTCCACCTTGGTATTTTGTCTAGGTCTCTGTCTTCTGTGTGTTATGAAAGAACATTACTGCTCCTGAGAGTAATGGCCATATTAAGAAGAAGTTCTGCACTGTCCAGGGCCTGGTGCTTCAGGAATATTTCTGGTATATACTCTGTGTACTCTGCTGTTGTGTTTTGGCTGCTCTTTTCCTCAGGTCAGTCCTCTGCAGTTTCTCCTTGCCTGCAGTGGGGAATGTTTGGACCTGGTCCAGCGTGTAGTAGTTTTAAGTAAGTATGTTTTGGGCTGCTTGTTAAAAGAGGCTAGATCCTATTTCCCCTAGAGCTTAAGCTTTGTAGCACACTATGCTCAGTAGACTTGGTGCATACAAGGGAGAGGGGAGACTGTGCTGGTTTTCTGGGGGAGGGACATTGTTGCTCTCTTGGGCACACTTACCTTAGTTCAGAAGCACTTGCAGAGTGCAGGGGGTGGGGTGTAAGCAGCTCAAGCATCTGCTATGGAATGCTGTGCTACTCACTGAAGTCATCTATGCTAATGGGCATCAGTAAAATGGTGTCAGCCAGTTCTTGCCTCACTGGAAAAGGGAGTTTGCACCCACTGCTGCTTTAGAAGTCCTCACAGAAAAGCGAACAGTCTCCCCTCTTGTGTCTCAGGCTTCAGTCAGATCCCTGCCTTCACCCTGTCTGTGTCCAAGCCCACCCAGCAGCACAGTGCTCCTGTGTTTTATCTCAGGCACATTGGCTGGGTTTCAAAACTCCAAATTTTGGGGACCTGGCACAGCACAGACAGACCCATACTGATCCTCTGGGGAGTATCTTGCCATGCTGTGGCTGGTGCTGATTTATCCCAGAAGGGCAGTTGTATGAAGGCAGAAAGGCTTGAAATTTATGGTAAAACTCATCAAAAAGCTGGTGTCCAGGTTAGCTGTGCTCAGCAGCTGCCTCTGCTCATATACTAATCAATGGAGCAGCTCAATGGTACCTGCTGACACTTTTGTCCCTGGGGAGGCAGTGCCAACTTTCCCAATTGCTCTCCAAGAAGGAGAACTGCTTCTCCCAATGGGACCCAGGGGATCCTCAGACCATACCATCTGCTCTGGGTCTTTGCTTCCCTTCTTTACAGGAGCACCTCCATGTCCACCAAATTCCACCCAGTGATGGCGTGGGCTTCTAAAACTTAAGTCTTTGAGCTCTGCTTCTTATAAAAACTTGCAAAAACTTGCATTTATCAGCCCCTCTCATTTTCTCCCTCAATGGTTTTGAGGAAGTGTTCTTGGGCAATGCCCTGCACTCTGTTCTCTTTCTTTCTATTCTCTTTTCCTGATCAGGGCTCTCTTTCCTCAGCAGCACCAATGATTCATTTCTCCCCCAAATCGCATCTCCCCATGTTCTATCTTCCATGATGTTGCCTCTTTTCTCCCTCTAGTTGTGCAGCTTGTTCTCTCAGTCCTCAGGTCAATTTCCTGGGTATTTAGAATGATCTGATATTTATCTAGTTGTGTTCTAGGACTGAAGCAAGCATAGGGTCCTCCTACTCCTCCTCCATCTTAATTCCCCCCACAAGTAATTGTTTTGAATAGAAACAAAAAATACTTAAAATATTTACATATTTGTGCATATGTGTTGATCAAATTTAGGGGAAAATACTAAAATATTGCTTAAATACAGTAGTCTAGATAGAAAGGAAGGTCATCTTACGGGGTTAGCAGAGTGGACCCTGAGGCCAGACTACTTGAGTTCATATCCCAACTCTATCACTTAGGAGACATGTCATCTAACACTATTTAATCTCATTGTGCCTCATTTTCTCATCATGGAAATATTAGTAACTAATTTCATGAAAGTGTTTTTAAAATTAAATGAATTAATTAGGATAAAAAGATCTATATGATGTGTAGGACACAGTATTTTAAAAAGTGGTAGCTTTTAATTTGTTTTATTGTTGTTGTATTGCCAGGATATCCCCAAAATCAATTTTATAACTAATATCTTTGACACCTTATATTACTAAAATCATAGTAAAACAGAAGGATTTTGAAAGTGGAATAAACAGTCATGAAGATGGTTGAAAATACTTCTGGTTTAATTTAGACATGCATACAATTTTAAAACTGAAAGAATTCATGTAACTTAGTGAAAACTTGATTCTTTTTGTAATACCTTCTATCACCACCTCCAATCCTCTTGCCTGCTTTTTCAAGTTTAATTCCATTGCTGAAATAAATCTTTATCTTCCATGTGTGGTGACTATTAAATACAACAATTGATTGCTGCTGTATGTTCTACTAATGAGCCATAAGAAATTCTCTCTCCTGTCATTTTTACACAGCTGACTTCATTCACACTGCATAAATGAACACCTAAAAACAAATCAGTGTCAGTTTTTATTAATATGTAGTGGTTTTCAGATTACAGTTATCACAACCAGAAAATGCATTTGTTGGTGAAATGTGAAGATTAAAAAATGATGAATTTCTGAAAATTATATTTCAATTGCACCTTTCAGTGATGTAAATACTGGAGATAGTAAAGTGGAAAGAACACAGAGTGAGGCAGCAGACATGAAGTTGAGTACCAGATTCTTCCTGTTACTACTTATGTGAACATGATGAAATAGTTAACCTTTCCAAGCCTCAAATTTCTATTTGTGAAATATAACCCCTTTCTCACTAAATCAAGGCTATCCAGAGCTATAAGAAACTGCATTATCAACTCAGTAAGAGGTAAAATAGTTGTTTCAGATGGAAATTAAGATGTTAAATTCCCAAATACTGGCGATGGGGTGTGTGCGTGTGTGTAAAGTGGGTATAGACAAGAGGGATGTTTGGCTTGTGAGATCTAATTACAGAAAAAAAATGAGCTCCCTGGGCCACTAAGTTGTCTTTGTGTGTGTGTTAGCTATCTAATCGCTATGTGCAAGGTGATGTCTTTTGGCTGCTGGGTCCCTGCACTCCCTATTTGCCTTTTGTGCTCGTCTGTTCATTTGCCTTGTGCTATGCTCTTGGGGAGCTCTGGTCACCCCTCTTTCCTGAATTTGTTTCCCCTTGACTCCTACTCAATTGCAGACATCTGCGTGTTGTTATATTCTCCATCTAGCACTGCTAAGATTATCCATCTTACACCTCCACTGCAAAATCATTTAGCTCCACCCTAGCAAGCCCCCTGATAGAACCATAGGCTCTCAATTCAGAATCCACACCTCAGTGGAACTGAGGGGGATTCTGATATGCCACCAGGCCTGAACATTATGTTCTATTCTTTTAACTAGTATGCATTATCCCATATTATATTGGGGCTTCTACTCAGGGTGTCCTTCTGGGATCTTCATCCACTCTGGAACAAGGTGAGTGCTTCATGTTTTCTGTACTCCCTTCATTTTATTAAACACATATCTAAAAATGGCCCTAAATGAACTATGTCTCAGAGTACTCAGTTTGGGCTGGCCATATGACTCACTTATTAGTGCCAGAAGTGATACTTCAAAACCTCTGAACCTAGGCCGGAATAAGCATGGAAGCTTCTGCCCTAGTCTTCTGGAATGCTTTCTCAGGAAAAGCAAGCCATTGTATGAGAAATATGAATACCTTGAAATTACCCTGTGAGAAAGCTCAAACTAGCCATATCAAGTGACCACATCAGCTTCAGCTCTTCCAGCCATTCTAGACCAGACGTGTAGTGAAAGGGGCCTTTCAAATATGCTACTTTCAGCCTTCATTTGATTGCAACCTCAAGGGAGAACCATCAAGCTAAGCTCATCACCCTACAAACCAAATGAGATAATAATAACTCTGTTGTAAGCCAGTATGCTTTCAGAGGTTATGTTCCGCAGCAACAGAAAAGTAAAAAGAGTTCTCCTTTTTAAAAGCCAAAGAGAGAAAACTGGGACACATATTCTCATATTTCTCATATCATCTATCTACCTCTTTTTTTCTTTCACATCTCTACACACTATAAATACATGTAGTTATGGTCATGGTGGTGCTGCTGACTCACCCTGGGAAATTTCTATTGTTGTTGGCTTTGCTTTATCTTATATTATTGTTCCTGTTCTATCTAAGTTTTATTAGTAAACTGGTTTCTCTCCTCTACACCAATAACCTCTAAACATTTTTGATCTAATACTACTCAAAAAAAAATGTTGAGAATTCATGTGCCGTGTATTTATTGAGGGAATGCACCCAAGGAGAAAATGATTATGGGTTGGGGGAGCAGACATCAAAAAAAAAAAAAAAAAAAAAAAAAAGAAAAGAAAAGAAAAGAGAGACAAACAAAAGTACAATTTCAGGCAGTCTTGGTGGTATAGCTCTGGTCTGATTCTGCAGAGAAACCCTGGAGTATAAATTATGACTCAAGACTTTGTCCTGGCCTAAGGCAGTAGAGCTGAGTTTTTATAATCTTGCCCTGGTTAGTCAATGTCTAAGGGCTTTTTGGGGAGTAGGGCAATGGGAAGGTAAACCCCCAAAACTTCTAGCTCTATATGTCAGCAAGCAAAGAAATTTCAGCAGCAGCTGCCATTTGAAGAGAGCCACAGGTGTGTACTTTTGAAAGAAAACACAGACAGAAAGTGGGGAATCTAAAACAATAAAAGGAATCCAAGGAGATTTCATTGGCACCAACATATGCACTACATTCCATAATGTATGTTATGGTGGGGAAACATGAAAAGACACAAAATACAAAAATTTGGACTACACATAAAGTTTGGAAATTCATTTCTGACACTTAGGAAATCCATGAAACAAGGTGAGTGCTTCCTTGGTGTACAGCAGGGGTTAAAAAAAAAAAAAAGAAAAAGAGGAAATTCTCACTCCCAATTCACTGCATTGTTTTTAAAACTATCAGGCTGCAATACATAGAAATTAGCCCAAAATAAATTTATTTTTCTTTTTCAGGGACTTCAAGAAAATTGGCTAACAAGTAAAATACTGATATGATGAATGAGCAGTCAGAAAAAAAATATTTTTAAAAAGCCATATTGGTAAACAAGTAATAGATATAATATTCCAACAAATCATATGATGTGAGTTAATAAAGCCTAATAGTTGGCTACTCTCTGTATTTAAATTGTGTTTCACAGGCTTGGTTTAAAACTTTCTTAATATTCGTTGTAAAAGGGAGAGTCGACATTAGTACCATCATAATATAGCTGTGATCTTACCAATTACTAGTGTGAAACGGCCACCGTCCATTCCAGGAAAATGTTCACTTACTTATTAGAAATTATATTAGTTGAGTGTAGCAATAAAAAATAAATTTTATATACATAGTACACATATAGTATATATGTATAAGTGATATATGTATAGTATATATGTATAAGTGATTCAAATATAAAAATAATAAAACATAAATATGAAATGATTGACTTTTAAAAATATCTTGCCAATAATGACAGAATAATGACATTCATGTCTGTTATTTCAAGACACAAGAAACCTAAAGGTTAGAGACTGAAAATAATATCGATTTTTAACATAGTATTAATTTTTTTAAACTTCTTGTCCAGAGATCAATAGATTGCCATTTCTTTACTTCATAATATGGTCAAGTGTGTATTCATATAAAAAATAGGAGTATTTATGCTATGAGTTTCTTGTTGTCTATTTGTTTTTTGGTCTATATGTACTTGCATTGTGGGTATTATCTTTAAGGCATGGCTTCACTGCATTAATTGTTTAAGCAATTTATCTATTTTGTAAGGATTGTATTTGGTTGAGGTAAGAGGGTATTACTGTAAATGCACTTATCAAGCTCATACATTACTGCAATATGTCACAATATTCTGAAGATAAGACAACTGGTGAGGGCTTCATTGCTTATTATTTGTAGAAACCCTATGAGTTCCTCTGAGTAGCTCATAAAACATAGGTGACATTTGACCCTCTAACATAATTGACAGAACTAGGGAATCTTTTGAAATTTGTAAGCGACATATTAGTAAATGTATTAGTAAAGCAGAGTATCTTAATTATTTTTAGATAAATAATAAAGTCATATATAGGATCTAGCATACACCCAAATTAAATCTTGTGTAACCTTCAGTGTATATATATCCCACTTTTCTTTTATCTACTTTTTATTCCCAATTTCAGCTCAACCATATTGGTAGGCAAGGATTTTATCAGATTCTATACTGTAGAGTAACTCTATAAGCAGAGTTCTGCAGGTTTGGCAGTTAATATATTACAGAGATAAAACATATTTAGCAAATCCTCTCTCTCCATAGTGTTCAGCTTTCAAGGCAAATTTTGTTTGGTTGAAAGTCTAGTGATTATAGTCTTTCTCACTTGTATTTATTTAAATGCCCTTTATGATTTAAAGCCTGCAATAAAATATGATTTCAGTAGTGCCTTTCAACCATTCTTGCATAATGGAATTACCTGGGGAATTTTAAAGATCCTGATACCTGGGTTCGACCCTGGAGGTTCCAATGTCACTGGGTTGTGCTAAAACCCAGGCATCAGGATTCATTCAAAGCTCTCAAGGTGGTTCTGTTTGTGCAGCCAAGTTTGAGACCCATTGATTTAGAAAGAAAAATTAAAACACTTGTTTAATATATACAATAATTAGTATCCCTGTTACATCTGTTATTACCACAAAACACAAATCATGTTAAAGTGGTCATTTACTGCTACAATTTATTTTGCTCCCCTAAACATTCTGTTTGTGGAAAAGGAGGCCTGGTCTCATCAATTTCTCAAAACTTTGAAAGAGTGGAAATACTTAGGTTCAGAGGGGAGCCCCTGCTACTTATCTTACTTCAAGGATAAAAAGCAAGTAAGGCTTCCCTGATGTCGACAGTTTCCCATCTGTCTCCTTTATATTTCATGTAAGTGGAATCATATAATACTTATACTTCTGTGTGTTTCTTAGCTCTGCACTGCTGAATGTCTCTCTTTTTCTGGAGTGACACCTTTGTTTGCTTGATTGTCACAAGCCCTGTTGGCCTCTTTTCTCTTGTCCTCAGCAAATATTCCTTTTCCACATAATTGTGAATTCAACACTTCATAATATTATGTAAAGTATCCTATACTATAAAAATACACATATGCATGGACATATAAGTAGAATCTTCCATAAACTATTTGAAAATATTGCTATATTATACTATCCATTATGAAGTGAATTAATTGAGAGAAAAAAGTTTCTTGCTCACAATATTAATTAGTGAGATAGCACATTCTGCTAAATTTGCATATCTTACTGGTAGCTGAAACATGCCAATTGAGTGACTGTCTTAATTAATAGTTGTTCAGTGGACCATGGTGTTGCATTTCACAAAGAATTAAGATAGACCACTGACTGTTTAATTCTCTTTAGTTTTGACACAAGTTGCAAATCATACTAAACCACATTAAAATAATTACAAAGTTGTATACACACATAAATCTGTTTATTTAAAACAAAAGAATAATTATATTTATATGTTTTTTAGTGGCACACAAAATTTAGTCTTTCTTTTTTAACACTTTTATGGAAAAATTTAATCTTATTCGTCTACTCTAAAAAAATACTAAGCAAGTTCTTTGCTAAATGAAATGTGAAAATGAAATTAGTGCCTGTTTTGCTTAGAAAATTTGACTATAAATTAAGAAAACTAAAACAAGGCTTGGTATTCAGAATAGTAAAAAAAATACGTATTTTTCTGGAGGATGTGTTCATGGCATATGATTAGATAAAAACCAGATACGATAGCCCTTTCACTGGTAGTAAACATATTAGTCTGCCGTGGCTTTCTTACCAAGTAGTCAGATGTGGTGTGGGTGTTCTGATTTCTGTAGGAGTAACTTGGGTGATTTGTTCTGGGTCCCTTTGATTATAAATATCCATCATCAAAGAGACAAAGAAATACACATTTCCTCACAAGTGGTATGAGTTTGGTGGTTATGGGCCATAAGGAAATTGTGTCTTCACAGGATTGCCAGCTTGCTGCATATATATATATATATATATATATATATATATATCTCACAGTGAGATATATATATATATATATATCATAGTGAGATATATATATATCTCACTGTGATAGAACTGTGTGGCTCAGAGAGACAGTGGCATAACTGAGTTTGTTCAGTATATTCTTATTTACTCAAATATAATAGTTAATGATTAGAGTACTTACTCTGTGCCAGGAAATTTGCTAAATCTTTTTCATGCACTAACTCATTTAATCCTAATAACCCTTTGAGAGGAGGTACTACTATAATCAATATTATCTTCTTTTTAGATGAAGAAGCTGGGTCTCAGAGACATTAAGTGACCTGTGCAAGATCAAATAAGTATGATTTCCAGAAGGTCATTTTAACTGGACTTCAGATGGTTTCTCCCAGACATCAAGGACACTGGCGCCAATGGTTATTAAAACGCTATTGCCAGTGGTTATTAACCTTTCTGCCATAACTTCTATACTTAAAAAGATGGTATCCTTTTGTGCAACAAAATTCTGTTTAGATGCATAAATGATGTTGCAAACCCTTTTTTGTTGTTGATCTCTAGGAGCAGAAGGGAGCTACGAAAATAGGTTGTATTTCCTTCTTTAATATCAATATTAATAATTTTTCATTAGATTAGAAGAAGATCCTCAATAATTAGTTTAATAAATTAATCTCTGACAAGATTCACACTCAAAAATATATCTTCTAAGCCTCTGAATTATGGATATAAAATTGTCGTTCAAAATATTTCTACATTACATGTTTTTACATAAAATATAGAATATAGGGGTTTCCTACCCACTGCTGCCCCTCCTTTCCAAGCAAAATATAAATATATCTTCTTTACTTACGTGCTAACCCAATCTTGGCTATATCTGCAAAGTTCTGATCTTCATTCACTAAATAGGTCCACCCATGAACTCTGTTTTTTGCTTGTTTTTATTAACTCCTTTCTAAAGCTGCTCTGCTTTATGAATGCCAGCCTTCTAGAAAACCTTATCTCCCTTATCCTAGCAATGACTCCTGATATATTCTAACAGCAATCAACCAAGAAGACCTTGGAGAGATTATAATGCCGATGAGGAACGAGATTAAGGCTGGAGTAAGTGGTGAGACAGAGAAGAGACTGCCCAAAATGTAACCCTCTAAGAGATCTCAAAACCCCATTGTGGGGAAAACACACTTACCAGAACTCTTTACAAAACAACACTGTTTTTGGAAGGAATCCTTTGTTTTTTTGTTTTGTTTTATTTTTTTAGTAGAGTTGACACAAAATGTTACATTAGTTTCAGGTGTACAACTTAGTGATTTGATTAGTTTATGCATTATGCTATATTCACTACAAATATAGCTACCATCTATCCCTTTACATCACCATTACAGTATCATTGACTGTATGCCTTATGCTCTGCTTTTTATTCCCACTCATTCCATAACTAGAGGCTTATACCTCCCTCTACCCTTCACCCATTTTGCCCAACTCTCCACCCTGGCAACCTACCCTCTGGCAACCAATAGTTTGTTCTCACTGCTTATAGTTCTGATTCTTTTTATTTGTTTATTAAATTCTTTTAGATTCCATTTATGAGTGGAATCTTATGGAGTTCACCCTTCTTGGTCTATCTTACTTCGCTTAGCATAATACCCTCTCGTTCCATCCATGTTGTTTCAAATGGCACAATCCCATCTTTTTTTTATGGTTGTGTAATATTCCTATGTGTATATATACCACATTTCCCTTACCCATTTGTCTACCTGCTGGACACAGGTTTTTTCCATGTCTTGACTATTGTAAATAATGCTTTAATAAACATAGGGGTGCATGTATCTTTATAAGCTAGTGTTTGGGTTTCCCTGGGTGAATACTCAATAGAGGAATTATTAGATTATATGGTATTTCTACTTCTGATTTTTTGAGGAACCTCCATACTGTTTTCCACAGTGGCTGTACCAATTTACACTCCCACCAACTGTGCATGAGGGTTTCTTCACATCCTCACCAACATTTATTTCTTATCTTCCTGATTTTAGCCATTGTAACAGGCAAAAGGTGACATCTCATTTTGGTTTTGATTTGCATTTCCCCGATAAGTGATGTTGATGTTTTTGTGTATGGTGCTAGAAAGTAGTCTAGTTTCATTCTTTTACATGTAGTTGTCCAGTTTTCTCAGCACCAGTTTAAAAATTGTCTGGGTCTTTGGATGGAGCAGTGGGCAGGGGAAGATACCCTCCTTCAAGGAGTTTGCTCTTAACTGAATTCTTAGGAGGATAATGTTATGTAAATAGGCTAAACATGCCCCTCTTTAATGGCTCAAAATTATCCCAGGCCTATTTCTTCACAACAGGCTAGGACATTAACCCAAAGTCTACTGGTGCCAATTAATTACCAATCAATTGCTTCAAATATAGTTCAGATAAATATAATTTAGCCATTTAAAGCCCACCTACTTCACTTATTTTTTTTTTTTATGCTTTTATTTATTTTGGGGAGAGAGACAGAGCTCAAGGTGGGGAGGGGCAAAGAGAGAGGGGGAGATACAGAATCTGAAGCAGGCTCCAGGCTCTGAGCTGTCTGCACAGAACCTGACACGGGGCTCGAACTCACAAGCCAGGAGATCATGACCTGAGCCAAAGTTGGACACTCGACCGAGTGAGCCACCCACGTGTGCCAAAGCCTACTTACTTTAAGTATCTTGTGAAACTGTACCCAATATCTGCTAATAAGATAAATATTGTACCTATAAAAAAGGCCCCGAAATCCTATTGCACTTTGGAGCTCTCTGATCAGAGGTTCCCCACCTTGACGCTGAGTGATATAACCTAGACATGTTTATCACCTACACATTTTCATCAGTAGACACATAAACCCCCTCTCCAAGTTCTCCTTCTTCCCTGGGACATTCCATGCCCTATTCCCCTTCTAGATGGCAGCCTTGCCTTGCCATCTCTAAAACCTCTTTTGCTAGGAAGTATTTCCACTCTTGCAATCCTGTCCAAATACTGCCCAAAAAAGCTTGTGTATTTCCACCTTATCTCTTATCTCTTCCTTGATCAAATTTGAAATCCTCAAACCTACCATACATGATTCTGGTGACCTGAAGTGATTTTGGTGTTCTCTAGAAGGGGAGGAAAAAAATAGCATCAGGTCGTCCTTCCTCAGATCATAATAGAAAAGAAACAAGTTCCACCAATAGAAATTTTCCTTTCCCTGGCTCTCCTCCATGTATCTTTTAGCCTCTTCACAAAATAAACAGTAAATAAGATTTAAAGTATACTGCTGTGAGGTACTATCAAAGTATTAGCAATCTGATAGCTTGGGGTGCCATAGCTGATGGAGTACACCACAGTAAAATCTTCCCGGACACTTGAGGGCAATGGAAGGGAAGTACTGACAAGAGATCAAAGAGATCCTAAAGCAAAGTCAGCTACCCTAAAACTTTGTTTTATGCCTTGGTTTCCTTGAGATTATCCTACTGTTAACATGGTTCTTCTTCATGCTGTTAGTTATGGCAGCTATAGCAGGTATTGTAGTAAAAATTCCACAGTCAATACCCCTAATTTTATGTATTTAAATGAAGTATGTGCTGTTATTTGCAACAAGAAATAAGGGCAGGTATAGGCTATTCTCTCTCTGATATGAATGCAGCTTTTCTTTCTGAACACTCTTGAACCAATATTTAAAAACTATCTTCTCAAAGAGTGAGGTCTATTTATTTTTGGATTAAAGACTTTAGGTTACAAGGGGAAAGGAGTAGCTTTGTTTAGAATAGAACATAAGACCTCGTATGATAAAAGTAAATTATGTGATGGGAGACACTTATGAGTATTTCTCAGAAAAGTGTGGCAGGAAATTAAATGTTTCATCTAAGCTCATTTATCATGCATTCACCTTTAGCTCATGACATATTCCCAGTAATGGTGACATTTGCAAACTAACTTAATTGCATGTTCTTTATTTAGAAATGATACCTAGGACATATTTTCTAAATAACTATAAAATCATATTGGTCACTAATTTCAGTTACCTTTTTACATGGCTTTAAAAATATATAATTATGGTAGATATCAGATAAAAGAAAAGTGATTGGTCAGCATTTTTCTTTAATTTTGAAATTAAAGGGAAAAAACAAACAGAATGACGGGCATCTGGGTAGCTCAGTCAGTTAAGCATTTAACTCTTGATTTCAGCTCAGGTCATGATCTTGCAGTTTGTGAGATTGAGCCCCACATCAGGCTCTGGGTTGACAGCATGGATTCTGCTTGGCATTCTTTCTCACTCTCTCCCTCTCCACCCCCCCCCCCCCCCACTCTCTCTCTCTTCTCTCAAAAATAAATAAACTTAAAAAAAAATGGCTGGGCAAGGGAACTGAATCCCAGAGCCTAAGTGGATCAGAGGAGATAGAGAAATAATTGTTTTACCTACCAACAGCTGAGATGCTCAAATGTTTCCTGGGCCACTATCTATACATCTCCATACTTCCAGATGCCATGGTGTGCCATAGTAGAAGTTGCATAGACTATAGCAGCAAAACAGTCCTGTAATGAACTTGGTTGGACAGAGGATCCATAACTTCCAGCACTGGAGGCTTCCCAAGATGGAGGAAGCCTACTACAGCCCACTTGGGATAAAATACACAAAGCAACTCTGAAAATGCATTGTATCCAGGAGAAACACATTCTCCCGGCTGAAGAATTAGGAAGAAAAGCTGCTGTGAGTTGGAAGGTGTGATAAAAGTCCCTGTTGTTTCTCTCTCTCTGTTTCTCCCTCTTACCCTATCTTACCCTATGGTTCTGCCCCAAGGCCATGAATCTGCACAGTTTCAGTGTTGGTGGCTTTGGCACCTAAAACTTAAGAGAAAATAACTTCTCTGCAGAGAAGAAATATGAAAACAAGCCCTGTGGTGCAAAAACTGTTGCAAATACCTGCTACTGCTGCTATTGTTGTTATTATTATTACTATTACTATTATTAGTAGTATCATCATCATTATTATTATTTTTGTTGTAACACTTAGCCAAGGATGAATTCAGCAGGTGGAACTGAGCAGCAGTGTGGGAGACTAAAATGCTTAAAGAAAAATACCTACTTGCCAGAGAAACTGGGAAAAAGGCCCTTGGAGCCTACAAGTGTGAAGGAAATTCTAGAAAGAAGAGACCTAGAAAAGGGGGTCCCCTAATTCTGTGTATGAACCTATATACGTCTCAGGCTTACCCCTAACCTGTATACACATGTAATGCATACAAGAGGTATTACAAAGGCTTTGAGAACTGAACTACAAAATGGATCACCACCCACGTCACAGACTAACACCTGAGAGAAACATTCCAGGGGAAGAACCAAAGAACACACCACAAGTTTTGAAATCTGACAATGCAACCTAGATAAGGTAAGACAACTTGTGGCGTAAACTTAAATGGACTTACCTGTTAAAACAACAAGCCTTACAATACCAAGAGCTAAAGAGGATGTACAGCAAGCAGAACTTTCATATATTATTAATAGGGATACACTCTTGAAAATAGTTTGATAGTTTATTATAAATTTAAATATATTGTTACCATATGATCCAGTAATCATATTCCTAAGTATTTACCCATATAAAATACAAATCTTCATATAAAATCCTGCATGCTTATGTTTCAGGAGCTTTATTCAAAATCATCAAAAACTAAAACCAAGCCAAATGTTCCTCAAATGGGGAATGGAGAAACATAATCTGGTTTGTCCCTACAATTGAATATTACTTAACAATGAAAAGGAATGAACTATACATAAACAAATGAATCTCAAATGTTTTCTGTCATGTGAAAGAAGATAGACTCAAAATTCTACATATTATATGTATGTTTCTACATGTTTTTGGAAAAACAAAAACACAATACTGTAGGAATGGAGAACATGGAGTGCCTGGGTGGCTCAGTCGGTTAAGCATCCAACTTCAAATGCTCATGATCTCACAGTTCATGGGTTCAAGCCCTGTGTCAGGCTCTGTGCTGACACGTAAAAGTCTGGAGCCTGCTTCAGATTCTGTGTCTCCCTCTCTCTCTGCCTCTCCTCCCTGCACCCCCCCCCAAAAAAACCCAAACATTAAAAAATATATATATATAAAGAAAAGAAATGGAGAACAGACTAGAGTGTATCAAGCATTAAAGGTAAGGGGAACAGAGGAGCCCCAAGAAGTTTGGCTGCCTTGGATCATCCCTCCGTGAAGGCTATGCATAGACAACTGGGGCTGGGGCAAGTGGATGCTTGCTGGCCGTAGGGCCTCATTGCACATTGTTTCTGAACTCTTGTGGCCCTCCTGGTGACCAGAGGGTACCACAGTTTCCCCTCCCAAAGATGGGTTTGTCCCCAGCACAGACACAACCAGCTTAGGCCAAGGGTGTTGTGGGTCCTCTAGTCTTTTTCTGGTCCAGAGGGACTAGAGCTAGTTTACAATGGAAGATTCACCTCTGCCCAGGTTGTCCTCACACGTTCTCCTCACAGGAAAGACTGGTCGAGCTTGCTGATTTAGCCTTGATTACACTCATAGACAGAACTTGTGCTAAATCTGGCCTTTTCAAAGGCTCATCTTTTCTAGTCCTCCTGTCTATGCCTCTAAAATAAACAAATCCTCTGTATTGCAGCACTGATCCCCCAGCTGTGAGAAGTTTGATAAGCATCTTTAGGCTTATCCTTAGGTTAGGAATTTCTCTTCATTCAAAGAGAGTTGCCTTGCCTAACCTTATGATCAGTCTTCAGTGTGGTTATGACCACATCCAATGAATGGTCAATGAAGAAGTGCAAAGGACTGGTCCCCTTGTTCATAATGGAACAAATGTGAAAGGCTCTATGAGCTTCAGACCTTGGCACAGTATCAGCTGAGTCTTTTGTTACTATTGCATTAGAGTTGGGCTTCTTCCTTTTACTGCTTTTCTGTTTCTTTCAAAGTCCCCAGAGGTTGATCTTAAGAGTAGTCACTAATACATTTACTGCATGGACATCTTCACATCAGAGTCTGTTTCCCAGGAAACCTGGCCTATATACTTGGTGCCTGATAGGGTTTAAGGAAAACAGACTCTAAAAGGAGATATTGGAAGTAAATGACGCTCTAACTGGCTGGCAGTGAGGAATCCATCATGGATGATACATGGAGCGCTAACAGTCCCCAGCATGCTGTAGTTGTGTGACTTTCACAGATGGAAGAAAATTCACTAGAAGATGTAATGTTTCAGGGTGAGGTAGTAATTTCAGGGATTGTAGAACTGTATGGGTTATTCAACGTGCTGGAGAAAAGCAGTGCAAGACTGAGGCTGATTAATCACCAATTAAATATTAAGTATGAAAACCTTGGCAGCATATGAAGAGATTTTCATCTTCCATAATTGAAGGGCTGATGAAGCTAAGGATGAAGTCCATATCTTAACCTTTATAGTTAGAAAAGTTTAAGAGCAGATTGGGTTTTCAATTCTGAAAGGTCTTCTAGGCCAAAGTGAGCTTTGATTAGGAAGAAGTGAGATCCTGAAACTTGGAAATAGGGATATCTGTGGTGATGAATTTGAAAACTTAAATTCAAATGAATGTTTTGACCTTCGGAAGTACCTCAATTCCCAATTACAATGCTGACAAATTTTCTTTGCAAGAAAATACATACTCCATCAGAATGTATTGCCACCTGCTCTTCTGGCCACTAATATAATCCATTATAACCTATTCAGGAAAGTGATGGGTCTGTTATAACATAATGCGACTAATCTCAAAGGAATTACATAAATTAACTAACATATACCCATAGAATACCATAGAGGATGCATAGGACTGGATCCTGAAAGTGAAGAATCAAGGAGAGGTGAAACATTTAGTATGGCAAGAAAATCATTTACCAATATTAGGGCACCCTTCCATTATACTTTCCCATCCTAGCAAGGATCCAGAGAACAATAACATATTACTAAGATGGCTCTTAGAAGCTTAAGAAAGTGATGGCTCATCCTACATGAAACAGATGTACCAGAACTCTTGCTAAGGATAGTTCAAAAAGGAAGGGAAGTAAAAGGTTTAGAGGGCATAGGATACTAGAGGGATATACAATGTAACCATTTTACACGTGAGATACTATGTTACTCAATTTACTGGTGATATGGCATATACACTGATGAGAAGGGGCACCAACATCATTGAGAAGTTAAGCGGTAGCTATCTTTTATAAGCCTTGAAATATGGTTGAAATGCTCGTATAGAATTTGGTTCACTGATACAATGGTGATTACAGCTTCCCAAAATAATAGAAACTAAGTGTCAGTAGTTAACTACTAAAAGGAAGGTGTACACAGTTATTGTAATGAATAGCAGAGTCAGAGTAGCAGCCAGGGGATCCTGATCTTCAGAAAGCTATGGAGTTCCTAGGGGCAAGAAAATGGGCAGATAAGGTTGTTTCTCAACTGTAATAACAAAATACATCAAGGAAAATTAAGAATGGATCATCTGGAACATGGGAGCAATAAAATGTCATAATATCTTGTCCAGTTTCAGGGCCTGAGTCAAATCTCAGATCTGGAAATCAGTGATCTAAAGAAAAACCAGGTTATAAACAGGTAGAACCCTGAAATACTAAAGCAAGTATTTATGGTAATAATTTCTCTAGTTCTTCACCAAAATGACCTATGGTCAGAACAAACTTCACGGGCCTATCATCTTCCTCTGTACTCAGAAGAGCCTGTCCTTGGTTCAATGTCTGTTGTTACTATCTTGAAATTCTTAATTTTACCTTTGAACTTGTGTTTTGTAAGTGAAGTCTGATGTAACAAAGGAGCAGCACATGATCAGATGAGAATGATATGCACAATCTGTAGCTCCTCCCATTAATGATATTTCATTTGCATATGGTGTTGCAATGTTCTGTGAGCAAAGAATTCTGGTGGGCTCAGGAAGCATGGGAATTCAGTGAGACCCAGAGTGAATACAAGTATATTACACTTATGACTAACAGAATCCCCGAGGGCTACACTTTCCAATTGAACAGAACTTGTTTGAATTCAGAAATAAGGCAGTCACATTCTAAGAAACACAAATGACCAGGGAACCCTATCAAATCCTTTCTTACTCTTGTTACTTTCCCATATTAGTCAACAACTTATGCTGAAAATGACAGAGAATGATAGAGAATGATAGAGTAATCTAAGTTTCTTTTTCCTTCAGTTCTTCCTTGCTCATCAATAACAAAAAGATACTGTTGGTAGAATGTATACGTATCAAGAAGTGAAAAATAAACAACTGAAGTTGAATTAGTTTTATGGGGCATTTCCACTATTCCAGTAAGAATAAAATGCATATGCATGTGTGAGTTACAAAATACTAATTATGTCATTCTGATGATTCTGCAAACGAGTAAAATGTTCTTATATTCACTTTTAAAATTTGTATTGTACAATATAAAGATGAACAGAAAAATTTATCCTAACAATTTATTTTTTTTTTATTTAGAATATTAAGTAACAAATACAAAATGGTATGACAAATGATACCTCCTACCATCATGAAAGGACAATACTTGCTAAATATCTTGAGATATCTCATTTGGGAATGCCTTTCCAACCCACACCTCAAATAATATGAAAGGCTTCTAGCTTTGAAAAGGGCGCAGAGTAGGAAAGACTGCAGCAGGTCTAGTGTGTGGAACATACAACTGAAAAGGATGCACTTTTAAGATTATGGTAAGCTCCCATAGAGGACTCACAACAGAGATCCACAGGGTTCAGGATATAGGGTCCCCCATAGTGGAGAATGATAAACCATCTGAGAAACAGTTCCTTGTGTGCTACTGGGCCTGGAAAAAGTAGAGCACCTAACCGTGGGACATTAAGTAACTGCGTGGCCAAAATTTCCCATCAAGAGCTATTTTCCGTCAGACACACCAAATTACAGCTTCAATGAAAATAACAGATCAGGCATGAAAAGGGTCACCAAGAGGGGCAGGCACAAGTGAGTAGGATAATCAAGTGGTCCAGATCCCTATGATATCCACCCCTCTTGAATTACTACCTTTCTCTCCTTCACACCTATGGCCTGATGAGGGATCTCTTATAATCAGTTGATGGAGGAGCAAAAAGTCAAAATTTAGTTCAGGGATAATATTTGGTTCAGATAAACTTTTGCAATGGGAAGAACTTTGAGTGGTTCTCCTAATAATCCACTTTTTGTGGAAAAAGAAGTAGCATGGGTAGGATTTTTAAGTATCCAAGGGGGGTGGATAATGATCTGGTTAATTAGTCAACTGCTTAGAAGGATAAATATTGGTAGATCAGGAATAATAAGATCTGAGAAAGAAACATATGAACATCTACAGGAATGGGTATAAAGATCTTTGGAGCAGTCATCTCACTGATGTCAGCCAGACTCTGTACTTGGTCATGAATGGAGAAATAGATACACAGAACAATAAGGTGATGGGAGTAAAGGCTACACATGGAATGAAGAGCCTAGGACCCAATCAAATTTATTTAGAGATGCTACCAAATGTTCAACTTTCAAACGAGAGAGATCTAAGGTCAACTCTGTATACTAGAACATCTTTTGAGAAGTCCAATCAGCACTTTGGTGGCAGTTTGATTCCATTAGACATTTTCAACCTGTAAGGAGCAGTGATTCATCTTAACTACAATTTACACACACATATTCAAGGTAAGGGTTTGTGTGTCATGCTCATAAGGGCTTAACCACTATCACTATGCAAAGGTTTACCAAATGTTTGATCCAATGACACAGGATCCCATATCATATTGCATAAAAAGCACAGTATAGCAAAGGATATGTGGCGGTAGCCAATGACTACAGATCCACTGATGCCATCACATACTGTACCAACCAGAAGATGGTGCCCTGAAAGCACAATGAAACATTTGGAAGGTATAGCTAAAGCACCATTCTGAGATAATATCCTCAAAGGAAAGAATATATTGTCCTACAATGTAGCAAACACATTAGTGTGTTTACTTCTGTGCCCTTCCATTCTTGCTATTTGATTTGATGCATATAATATGCAATTCCATTCGACCTATAATATGATGTTGTGTTGTTATAAGGTGGAATACATGGGTTCAGAAACAAAGGGGTAGAAATACAAATGGATCAACTCAACAACACTTCTGGTGATCCTCCTGAGTTATTTTTGTTTATCATCCCTGAAACTGACTTCTGTGGGTTGTTTAGAGGTCTAGGATATCAGATGTTGAAGACTTTCATGAGAGGTCACTGTAAATTTCCCACTATAATTTAATCTATAAATGCAGGTTGTCATTCTTATGATTCTCATGCCAAGAGATCACCAGGCAAGGAAAAGGGTTACCATTTTGGAAGGGATAATTGACCTTGGCTATTATGGGGAGGCAGGGAAAATAAGTGGGGGTAAAAAAAATATATGTTGCATCTAAGTGATCCCCTGTGATGATGCTTGCCCAATTGTGACAATAATAGATAAATGCATAATAACAGATAAATGCAGAAGCCATAACAGCTCATAGTTATAAAATTCTGGGTCATCCCACTAGGTAGGGAATCTAGATTGGCAAGACTAAGAGAAAAGGTAACAGGAATCTATAATGGGTGACAGAGGAGAGAGACAAGGAATATAATTTGCAACCTCAGAACAAGCTGCAATGGAGTGGGAATAGAAGATCTGCAGTTTATCCCAGCAACCTTTCCTTTTGTGTGCTTTTCCAGGAAAAATGGCACACCAAAATGTGGAAAGGAAGTAACTCTCCAAGAACTTATAGGACACTCATGAGGTTGAAAACTGCAAAGAATGGATGGTAGTGGGTGCTTCTGTGAGCTACGCAGATTACTCACCCCACCCCCAGGACTGAAACACACACTGTCCCAGCTAGTGGGAGTAGTGGAAGCTGACAGCTCTCACCTGAGTGCAATTTCAGCTGAGGAGAACACTTTACTCAGGGCCAAATTCTTTCCCTGAGGAAATCCTACACCTAATAACTGGCCATTGTAGGGCCTCAAAGCTTGCCTCCTTTCCTTGATTTCAGATAACCCAGAAGGGACATCCCAGAAAAGGAGCTCCCTGTGCTATGAACACACCCAACCCCTGCTCAACTGTGCTTCTTCTAATCGCTTAGTCTGTACAACAAACTTCCTGTGAACCTCTGCCTCAGAGTCTATTTCCTGAAAAATCTAACCAGTGACACAACCCTCCCCCCACAATACTCTACAGTACTGCTGAAAATTCTCTTTTTAAAAAAAATTTTCAATGTTTACTTATTATTAAGAGACACAGAGGTGTGAGCAGGGGAGAGGTAGAGAGAGGGGGAGACACAGAATCAGAAGCAGGCTCCAGGCTCTGAGCTGTCAACACAAAGCCCAACGCGGAGATTGAACTCACAAACCATGAGATCATGACCTGAGCCGAAGTCGGTTGCCTACCAACTGAGCCACCCAGGCACCCCATGAAAAATCTTAAAAAATGAGGCACATGATGGGAAGAAACATTCTGCTGATCTGTAGAATGCTGTAGAGCTGTAGCATCTTCCAACCATAGAAAGCTTTGACATAAAATACTGCTTATCACACATAAAAATCCCAGACAATAGTGTAGGCTAAACTAAATTACCAGACAAATAAATTCCTTTCCTCACCATTGATTTAATAGGATAAATAATATGGGAGATGAGGGAAGTTCCATTTATATACAATGTAAATGAAACTGAATAAAGAATTTCATTCATTTCTTTATGAAATGTCAAATTAAGAAGCTGATAGGAGCATGAAATGAACTGAAACAGGATGAAGAGCAAAAATATCCTGCATTATTTTTTGATTACTGGTCACATAAACATAATAGGGATTAACAGAACTAGGCTTTATTTAACAAGCTAATCAAAAGCAAGCAGGAATAGATTACCATTAATTGCATTTGCACTTTGAAATCAAATACAGAGAAAATATTTCAGGAAAATCGGGCAATAGCAGTGATTATGTTAAAGTATCTAGAGACCACAGATATGTTGTCCCTAGGTACCCACGTTGCTTACATGGTCTCTATACCATTGGAGTTTCTTTACATTTTAGCTTTGTTACACTGGAATATTCTCCTAGAGAAGTTTCTTCTCAGGCATAATTTTCACTGTATTGTTAGATGAGGCATAAATCTTGTCAGGTATAAATATAGTGTAATCATAATTCTAATCATCTGAATAATTACTTTGGTTGGGATCTCATAAGTATTTCCTCTCAGGGTCTTTTGTGATCCACTGTTGTCACCTCTAACTAGGAAAACCTTCTTTCTCTTAAATATAACTCTTATAGTATCCCAAAAATAAGGTTTTGCCATCTCTTGGGCATACCGAGGAACCAGGTCTTAAATTGGGAGAAATAAACAGGGGAATCTACTTTGTATTTGCACTGCAAATTCCATTACTTTAATGTCCAACACTACTGTACAACTATGCTAAACAAGTCCAGATTTCCTTTCTAATTCTACCTTGAGTAAGTTATTGACACAATCTTAGCCTCCTCCTCGGTAATAAAAATATCACAATTGTACTAAGTCTACTTTAAAGACTTACTAAGGGATGCATATTAAAATGAATCAGATGGTTTGAGCATTAAATTCATATTCTCAGTAAAAACAAAACAAAAAGAGCCCTCAAAAAAAAAAAAAACAGTTGGCAATGTTAAGTGCAACAAAAGAAGAGAGTAAATGTGCAAATGTATGACCATCATTTTGAAAGTATCTTTCTCTCTCTTTTTTGTAACCAGAGACTTTGGCTATTCTCTGAGCTCCAGTGGGAAGGGGCAGTGCAGATTTCCTCAGGCCCTCCAGTTTTCCTTTCTGTTGGAAGAGAAAGGAAATCAAGCCTTATAACACAGTCAAGATCTTAGTCTTCTAAAAAAATGCCTTAGCTTGGTGACTAATTATATAATTGGTGTAGTGACAGAAAGGCTTTCTTAAAATATACACTGAAATTGTTTATTTTGGGAGCTTATTTCCCTGTTTTGCTCACTACTCAGAGGTCATGCTTGTTCTCCCCATTGGCACAGGACCATTTATTTATTTCATAAGATCATTGAGTTGCTATTGTATTATCTCTATTTTCAATTCAATCCAACCAAGGGGAAAATTTAATCAATGGTCCATAGATCATTGCATCTTGATGCCACAGTCATGTAGCATTAATGATTAGGGAAGTCGTCAGTTTAGCCTTCAGTCTTAGGCCTCCAGCCAGAATCTTTCATGTCCCATTACCTTGGGAGTATTGTCTAAATACTTCTTTTCTCCTCTTTATTTTATTTAATGTTTCTCTAGAAAGTGTGTTTTCAGGTTTGTTTTGTTTTATTTTGTTTTAAATACAGCGGTTTAGGAAAGCAGCAAAATCTACCAAATCATCTCTCAGACTTCTTTAGTCTCTCCACCCTATAATCTCTACCCTGTACCAACAGGTTTATTTTTTGAAGAAACTAAACTATAAACTCTAAATGCCATAGCTGATGAGCTTCCATTCAAAAAACAGGAATTAAGTGGCAGCCTACAGGTTGAATGGAAGACTATTTTATCCTGGTAGTTATCAGGATACTAGTAGCCAAGTTTATAATCCCCAATGAGAGATTAGAGGATCCTTTCAGAAGAAATTGATCCAAGAAAAAAGATCTTCAGACGCTGACATATGGTCTCTCCAAGAAAAGGTTGGCTCCTAAAAGTGCTTGGATTGTGAAAAGACTAACAACGAACAGTGAAGGCAACTAGTTGACAAAGTCACCTCGCAGTAAGAGACTCTTTAATACTTCACTCTTAAATATGAAGAGAGCTGAGGGTCACCAAACTTTTGATGAAAGCTCTAATGGAAAAGACACTGAAAGACACTGAAAAGAAACTGAGAAAGAAAATTAACTTAAGGGCAACAGCCATACAGACTGAAATACAACCTCAAAATGAAAAAAGGAAAACCAAAACAAACTATAATTGATATTACCAAAGGGATGAGAGAAGATACTGTGCACATGAGATAGGTTTAAAAAATGTAATCATAAAAAAAAATAAGAAGGTCTTGGTAATTACATATAATATTGCATAATTAAAAACAAAGATAAATGTTTGGAAGATATATTTGCTGATATGATTGAGAAAATAAGACTAAACAAATAAATGGAAAATAAGAGAGAAGAATTAAGGATATCAGGGTATAAATCCAGGAGTTCAAATATTCCAATGGAATTTTCAAGAAACCAGAATTCGAAGGAGAGAAAAATTATCAAAGAAAAAATACCAATAATAAAAAGCTGTGCACCAACACACACTGTCATATAATTTTAGCTCTGATATAAAGAGGATCCTAATAGCTTTCAGAGAGAAAGAAAAAAATCATATATAGAGAAATAAGAACTAGAAAGCATCAGGCATTTATCATTAGCCCAACAGTGGGAACCAAAAGGCATTGCATAATGCCTTAAAAGTTCTGAATGAAAACATTTTCCAATCTTGGATTCAATACTCCATATTCTCTTTGTGTGTTAATCAAGTGTGAATTTTTTAAAGCATTTTCAGATCTGCAGGTTCTTTAAAAGTATATCTCCCTTGCACTTAATTTTTTCAGAGAGCTACTGGTAATTATATTCCACCAAAATAAGGAGATAAACTGAGAAAGCATGAAAACATAGAATCAAGAAAATATGAGTCTCAACTCCAGAAGAGAGGTTAAAGGGGATTCCCAAGGTGACGGCAAAAGACATAAAAAGACAGACTTGTTAAGGACAAGTCTAGACTGAGGTAGGAGCATAAAGGGCCTTAAGGAGAGGGCTCCCCAGAAATAAAAATGGAAAGAATGGGCTAAATGATATATTTGGCCACATTAAAAAGAACTTTTAGAGAGTTTCTTCACAGCTCATGTTGGGGATGAACTAGAGATAGCTAATTAAAAAAAACAAGCAAATGGTATAAATAATTATAAACTGATATTTTCTATACTGTTCAGAGTGGGAGGTATCATATTTTTATGTTATCTACTAAAAATAGCAGCTACATTTTTTACAGAGTCTTCTATATGTCAAACATATTTTTTCTCTGGTCTTTGAACCTTTGCATGTAAGCATTATCATTATTTTACAGATGAGAAAATCAACACTCAAAGAAATGAAATGACTTGCCCTAAGTCACACATAGTTAGCAAGAAGTGGACTGGAATTCAAACCTATATTCTCAAATCTATGCATTTTCTAATAAAGCATGCTTAAACACACATCAGCATGCTGATACACGCATATGCATATTATTCACATAAAATGCAGTATTACCATGCTGATATATAATACTGCTTTTGTCTTTAATTGAGCTATGTGTGCATGTAATATATGTATGTATGTATGTAATTTTCTCAACTAGGCTGTAAGCATTTAGTAAAGAGGAATTACACATTCTATGTTCAAAGTTACCATTAAGTGAAATATTCTTATTCTTAGATGTTTTCTTAGGACTTTACTTTCAAATTATTTTCACATTAAGAATGAAGTACATGTGTTAGATGATAATTTTCATACCTGTCTATGCTAGAAAGGACATGCTTACACAATGGGCTTTCAATAGGAACTTGACCATGGATATCATTAGATGAAATACTATAGTAACCTTTAATTATAAGTGCCAGATTTCAGAAACCTGTACATCTAAGGAATGGCCAGAAGAGAAAGAGGGCCCACAAAGAAGTCTGGTGTCACAGAAACTACGTGAGGGTTTCTAGAAAGAATTAATCAACTGTTAAATACTAGTGTAATGATTCCAGTGGATTCTACAACATGAAGGCCAAGAGTGATTTCAAGAATTGTTTTGTGGAGAGGGGTAGATAAGGTGGAAATAATACTGGAGAGATTGTTTTATGACTCCCCATGACAATGTAAGCTGTATGAGAAGAAGTTGTTTCTTTTCTTCCTAACACTGTCTCTAGTGCCTGTTATGATGCCTGACAGTGGAGGTACTTGACAATGCCTTCATTTAGTGAATTTTAAGCACAACTACATTCAAGGTCCCATGCTAAATGGCTTAGTGCTGGGATTTAACCAGAACAAAATGGAAATACATATGGTTTATCAGGTGATGAGTTCTATACGGAGCAAACTTAAGCAGGGAAAGAGAACAGGGAGTGCAGGAAGTAAGAGGGGTAAATTAGAACTATCAGTGGGCATACCAGGGGAGGCTTCTTTAAGACAGTTATGTTTACACAAGAACATGAAGCAGCTGAGAAGTCATAACAAAATCTGTGGGAAGAGCATTCCAGGCAGAGGGAGGAGTAATTGAAAAAGTATTGATGTGATGCAGTGTCTGGAATGTTTGAGAAACACAAGAAAAAATGATTATTGTAATTATTACTAAAAATGTTTTCCAAACACCTTATGAGGTAATTCCTAGATCACATTGAAAATAATGAAACGGAGATTCAGAAGAGTCACCTAGTAAGTTACAGTGAGGTTCCCTTCCACATCACAATGCTTGCTATGGGCCAGGATTTCCCAACCATGGCTCTATTGCTATTTTGTGCTGGATAATTCGTTGTTGTGAGAGGCTGTGCTGTGTATCACAGGCCTTTACCCACTAGATGCCAAGAACACCCCTCTCTCCTCCCCACCCTTGCATGACAGTCAAAAATTCCTCCAGCCATTGTTAAATGCCTCCTGGGGGTGGAGAGGGTGAAATGATCTTAGTTGAAAACCACTGCCAAAGACTAGTACAAATAACAGGCAAAAGTATCATTCTAAATGACTGACAGTTAACTTAGGCCCTATTTTAAAGACCAAATTAGTTGCAGCTCAGTGATGATATTTAAGACTGTTAATGGTCATTTTATACATAATAGATTGACTCTGCTATGAGGTAATTTGAAATCAGTTGTAAAGATAACCCCAAACACTAAATCGACTAGAGTGGGCTTATGCTCTGTGTTACTCAACAATGCCTTATGTGCATGTAAAATTGAAAGCACACCATGGAAATTCTGAGCAGTTTTACTTAATTTTAGCATGGGGATATTTATGCACACATTTTATTAGCTTAATTCATTTTGTTAAAGAGCATAAAAGATATTTTATATTCAAAGTTTTAGGACAAAGCTATCATTAGATTTTATTAATTTTCCAAAAAAATCAATCTCAGTGTAATTAACTCATAATGAGTATACCCTCATTTAACAATATCTTGATCCCTCCAACTACAATTTATATACCCACAACTAACAGAGTTAGTGTGCTTTAAAATACTGTCTATGACAATTTATTGAGGGCGTGGCTTGGTAATATATTGTTTGCTGTATATTTCTTAGTAAAGAAATACATAATTTGAATTAAGGAGGTTCAGCTTTTATTACTTAAGGAAACATATGCAGCTTTTCCCTGCCTAAAAGGCAGATACCCAGTTCACCACTGGGCCCATCCTTGCCTAAATGATGAATGAATGTTATCGTGGGACTGTTTAAGCAATGCAGTGGGTAAAGCAGTCCTGAATGCATTCAAACATGAATTGAGGAAATGCAGTTCAGAGGCTTTTCAACTGGCCTTAACCTTACAAAATGCATTTCTTCCTTGGCCTCCTGAGCAGAGCCTACTGGTGGGGGGCCAGTGGGAGAAGCTTCTACACAGCTTTGTTTTCCCACGAGGCATTAAGAACTCTCTCCTACTAGACTGAAGACATCCAAGCCTGTTAGAAAGGGGATTGTGCCCTGGAACTGTTGTTCGCAACATTATTTAAACTAATTAAAAATTATAATACATAAAAACTCATGGAGAGCTTAGCAAAGAGAGGGAAGTTACAATTCTAATGCTGTTTAATCGAACAAATTATGAGCACTTAAAAAAAAAAAAAACCTGAGACTGAATTTACATTAGATTGCTTACTGTTAAGCCATCATGTTCCTACACCTAGAAAATAATTTATGAAGCATGTCATTTGTGACTTTAAAGTTACTAAAAGCTCAACACAATTGAGGCAATTTTATTTTTAACTAAACTGATTTATACTGCAAAGTTGATTAAGTCAGAATCACACAAGGCAATTATCTTTCTTATATTTCTCAAAATTTGGGCTAACTGCCTAATGATGTGAATCCAAATAATACTCTCTTTCCCCCCCTCCAAAATAGTTATTACTTAATTTGATGCCATCTAATAATGTTACCATTTGGTTATTTCAAAAAAAAAATCTTGGAGTTGCGGCAAGATGGCGGCTTAGGAGGACGCTGGGCTCACCGCACGTCCTGCTGATCACTTAGATTCCATCTACACCTGCCTAAATAACCCAGAAAACCGCCAGAGGATTAGCAGAACAGAGTCGCCGGAGCCAAACGCAGACGAGAGGCCCACGGAAGAGGGTAGGAAGGGCGGCGAGGCGGTGCGCGCTCCACGGACTGGCGGGAGGGAGCCGGGGCGGAGGGGCGGCTCGCCGGCCAAGCAGAGCCCCCGAGTCGGGCTTGCAAAAGCGGAGGGGCCGGGCGGACTGTGTTCCGACAGCAAGCGCGACTTAGCGTCTGGGAGGTCAGAAATTAACAGCTCTGCTTGGAAAGCGGGAAGGCTGGAGGACAAAGGGAGGGAGAGCTGCTGAGCCCCCTGACAACAGAGCTCAGTTTGGTGGGGAACAAAGGCGCTCGCCAGCGCCATTTCCCCCGCCCATCCCCCAGCCGAAATCCCAAAGGGAACCGGTTCCTGCCAGGGAACTTGCTCCCTCCGCGCAAACACCCAACTCTGCGCTTCTGCGGAGCCAAACCTCCGGCAGCGGATCTGACTCCCTCCCGCTGCCACAGGGCCCCTCCTGAAGTGGATCACCTAAGGAGAAGCGATCTAAGCCTGCCCCTCCTGCCCCCGAGCACCTTGCCTACCCACCCCAGCTAATACGCCAGATCCCCAGCATCACAAGCCTGGCAGGGTGCAAGTAGCCCAGACGAGCCACACCACCCCACAGTGAATCCCGCCCCGAGGAGAGGGGAAGAGAAGGCACACACCAGTCTGACTGTGGCCCCAGCGGTGGACTGGGGGCAGACATCAGGTCTGACTGCGGCCCCACCCACCAACTCCAGGTATACACCACAGCACAGGGGAAGTGCCCTGCAGGTCCTCACCACGCCAGGGACTATCCAAAATGACCAAGCGGAAGAACTCCCCTCAGAAGAATCTCCAGGAAATAACAACAGCTAATGAGCTGATCAAAAAGGATTTAAATAATATAACAGAAAGTGAATTTAGAATAATAGTCATAAAATTAATCGCTGGGCTTGAAAACAGTATACAGGACAGCAGAGAATCTCTTGCTACAGAGATCAAGGGACTAAGGAACAGTCACGAGGAGCTGAAAAACGCTTTAAACGAAATGCATAACAAAATGGAAACCACCACAGCTCGGCTTGAAGAGGCAGAGGAGAGAATAGGTGAACTAGAAGATAAAGTTATGGAAAAAGAGGAAGCTGAGAAAAAGAGAGATAAAAAAATCCAGGAGTATGAGGGGAAAATTAGAGAATTAAGTGATACACTAAAAAGAAATAATATACGCATAATTGGTATCCCAGAGGAGGAAGAGAGAGGGAAAGGTGCTGAAGGGGTACTTGAAGAAATCATAGCTGAGAACTTCCCTGAACTGGGGAAGGAAAAAGGCATTGAAATCCAAGAGGCACAGAGAACTCCCTTCAGACGTAACTTGAATCGATCTTCTGCACGACATATCATAGTGAAACTGGCAAAATACAAGGATAAAGAGAAAATTCTGAAAGCAGCAAGGGGTAAACGTGCCCTCACATATAAAGGGAGACCTATAAGACTCGTGACTGATCTCTCTTTTGAAACTTGGCAGGCCAGAAAGAATTGGCAAGAGATTTTCAGGGTGCTAGACAGAAAACATATGCAGCCAAGAATCCTTTATCCAGCAAGTCTGTCATTTAGAATAGAAGGAGAGATAAAGGTCTTCCCAAACAAACAAAAACTGAAGGAATTTGTCACCACTAAACCAGCCCTACAAGAGATCCTAAGGGGGACCCTGTGAGACAAAGTCCCAGAGACATCACTATAAGCATAAAACATACAGACATCACAATGACTCTAAACCCGTATCTTTCTATAATAACACTGAATGTAAATGGATTAAATGCGCCAACCAAAAGACATAGGGTATCAGAATGGATAAAAAAACAAGACCCATCTATTTGCTGTCTACAAGAGACTCATTTTAGACCTGAGGACACCTTTAGATTGAGAGTGAGGGGATGGAGAACTATTTATCATGCGACTGGAAGCCAAAAGAAAGCTGGAGTAGCCATACTTATATCAGACAAACTAGACTTTAAATTAAAGGCTGTAACAAGAGATGAAGAAGGACATTATATAATAGTTACAGGGTCTATCCATCAGGAAGAGCTAACAATTATCAATGTCTATGCACCGAATACCGGAGCCCCCAAATATATAAAACAATTACTCATAAACATAAGCAACCTTATTGATAAGAATGTGGTAATTGCAGGGGACTTTAATACACCACTTACAGAAATGGATAGATCAACTAGACACACGGTCAATAAAGAAACAAGGGCCCTGAATGAGACATTGGATGAGATGGACTTGACAGATATATTTAGAACTCTGCATCCCAAAGCAACAGAATATACTTTCTTCTCGAGTGCACATGGAACATTCTCCAAGATAGATCATATACTGGGTCACAAAACAGCCCTTCATAAGTTTACAAGAATTGAAATTATACCATGCTTACTTTCAGACCACAATGCCATGAAGCTTGAAATCAACCACAGGAAAAAGTCTGGAAAACCTCCAAAAGCATGGAGGTTAAAGAACACCCTACTAACGAATGAGTGGGTCAACCAGGCAATTAGAGAAGAAATTAAAAAATATATGGAAACAAACGAAAATGAAAATACAACAATCCAAACGCTTTGGGACGCAGCAAAGGCAGTCCTGAGAGGAAAATACATTGCAATCCAGGCCTATCTCAAGAAACAAGAAAAATCCCAAATACAAAATCTAACAGCACACCTAAAGGAACTAGAAGCAGAACAGCAAAGGCAGCCTAAGCCCAGCAGAAGAAGAGAAATAATAAAGATCAGAGCAGAAATAAACAATATAGAAACTAAAAAAACTGTAGAGCAGATCAACGAAACCAAGAGTTGGTTTTTTGAAAAAATAAACAAAATTGACAAACCTCTAGCCAGGCTTCTCAAAAAGAAAAGGGAGATGACCCAAATAGATAAAATCATGAATGAAAATGGAATTATTACAACCAATCCCTCAGAGATACAAACAATTATCAGGGAATACTATGAAAACTTATATGCCAACAAATTGGACAACCTGGAAGAAATGGACGAATTCCTGAACACCCACACGCTTCCAAAACTCAATCAGGAGGAAATAGAAAGCTTGAACAGACCCATAACCAGCGAAGAAATTGAATCGGTTATCAAAAATCTCCCAACAAATAAGAGTCCAGGACCAGATGGCTTCCCAGGGGAGTTCTACCAGACGTTTAAAGCAGAGATAATACCTATCCTTCTCAAGCTATTCCAAGAAATAGAAAGGGAAGGAAAACTTCCAGACTCATTCTATGAAGCCAGTATTACTTTGATTCCTAAACCAGACAGAGACCCAGTAAAAAAAGAGAACTACAGGCCAATATCCCTGATGAATATGGATGCAAAAATTCTCAATAAGATACTAGCAAATCGAATTCAACGGCATATAAAAAGAATTATTCACCATGATCAAGTGGGATTCATTCCTGGGATGCAGGGCTGGTTCAACATTCGCAAATCAATCAACGTGATACATCACATTAACAAAAAAAGAGAGAAGAACCATATGATCCTGTCAATCGATGCAGAAAAGGCCTTCGACAAAATCCAGCACCCTTTCTTAATAAAAACCCTTGAGAAAGTCGGGATAGAAGGAACATACTTAAAGATCATAAAAGCCATTTATGAAAAGCCCACAGCTAACATCATCCTCAACGGGGAAAAACTGAAAGCTTTTTCCCTGAGATCAGGAACACGACAAGGATGCCCACTCTCACCGCTGCTGTTTAACATAGTGCTGGAAGTTCTAGCATCAGCAATCAGACAACAAAAGGAAATCAAAGGCATCAAAATTGGCAAAGATGAAGTCAAGCTTTCGCTTTTTGCAGATGACATGATATTATACATGGAAAATCCGATAGACTCCACCAAAAGTCTGCTAGAACTGATACAGGAATTCAGCAAAGTTGCAGGCTACAAAATCAATGTACAGAAATCAGTTGCATTCTTATACACTAACAATGAAGCAACAGAAAGACAAATAAAGAAACTGATCCCATTCACAATTGCACCAAGAAGCATAAAATACCTAGGAATAAATCTAACCAAAGATGTAAAGGATCTGTATGCTGAAAACTATAGAAAGCTTCTGAAGGAAATTGAAGAAGATTTAAAGAAAGGGAAAGACATTCCCTGCTCATGGATTGGAAAAATAAATATTGTCAAAATGTCAATACTACCCAAAGCTATCTACACATTCAATGCAATCCCAATCAAAATTGCACCAGCATTCTTCTCGAAACTAGAACAAGCAATCCTAAAATTCATATGGAACCACAAAAGGCCCCGAATAGCCAAAGGAATTTTGAAGAAGAAGACCAAAGCAGGAGGCATCACAATCCCAGACTTTAGCCTCTACTACAAAGCTGTCATCATCAAGACAGCATGGTATTGGCACCAAAACAGACACATAGACCAATGGAATAGAATAGAAACCCCAGAACTAGACCCACAAACGTATGGCCAACTCATCTTTGACAAAGCAGGAAAGAACATCCAATGGAAAAAAGACAGCCTCTTTAACAAATGGTGCTGGGAGAACTGGACAGCAACATGCAGAAGGTTGAAACTAGACCACTTTCTCACACCATTCACAAAAATAAACTCAAAATGGATAAAGGACCTAAATGTGAGACAGGAAACCATCCAAACCTTAGAGGAGAAAGCAGGAAAAGACCTCTCTGACCTCAGCCGTAGCAATCTCTTACTCGACACATCCCCAAAGGCAAGGGAATTAAAAGCAAAAGTGAATTACTGGGACCTTATGAAGATAAAAAGCTTCTGCACAGCAAAGGAAACAACCAACAAAACTAAAAGGCAACCAACGGAATGGGAAAAGATATTTGCAAATGACACATCCGACAAAGGGCTAGTATCCAAAATCTATAAAGAGCTCACCAAACTCCACACCCGAAAAACAAATAACCCAGTGAAGAAATGGGCAGAAAACATGAATAGACACTTCTCTAAAGAAGACATCCGGATGGCCAACAGGCACATGAAAAGATGTTCAGCGTCGCTCCTTATCAGGGAAATACAAATCAAAACCACACTCAGGTATCACCTCACGCCAGTCAGAGTGGCCAAAATGAACAAATCCGGAGACTATAGATGCTGGAGAGGATGTGGAGAAACGGGAACCCTCTTGCACTGTTGGTGGGAATGCAAATTGGTGCAGCCGCTCTGGAAAGCAGTGTGGAGGTTCCTCAGAAAATTAAAAATAGACCTACCCTATGACCCAGCAATAGCACTGCTAGGAATTTATCCAAGGGATACAGGAGCGCTGATGCATAGGGCCACGTGTACCCCAATGTTCATAGCAGCACTCTCAACAATAGCCAAATTATGGAAAGAGCCTAAATGTCCATCAACTGATGAATGGATAAAGAAATTGTGGTTTATATACACAATGGAATATTACATGGCAATGAGAAAAAATGAAATATGGCCTTTTGTAGCAACGTGGATGGAACTGGAGAGTGTGATGCTAAGTGAAATAAGCCATACAGAGAAAGACAGATACCATATGGTCTCACTCTTATGTGGATCCTGAGAAACTTAACAGGAACCCATGGGGGAGGGGAAGGAAAAAAAAAAAAAAAAGAGGTTAGAATGGGAGAGAGCCAAAGCATAAGAGACTGTTAAAAACTGAGAACAAACTGAGGGTTGATGGGGGGTGGGAGGGAGGAGAGGGTGGGTGATGGGTATTGAGGAGGGCACCTTTTGGGATGAGCACTGGGTGTTGTATGGAAACCAATTTGTCAATAAATTTCAGAAAAAAAAAAAAAAAAAAAAAAACAAAAAAAAAATCTTAATATTTGAATTAACACAACATATTCTCATTGTTTTCACCAAAAAGCATTTTTAATGTATTTTTTTTAAAGTTTATTTATTTTGAGAGAGAGAGAGAGAGAGAGAGAGAGAGAGAGAGAGAACATGCATACAAGTGGGGAGGGGAAGAGAGAGGGGGAGAAAGAGAATCCCAAGCAGGCTCCTTGTTGTGGTGCAGAGCCAACATGGGGCTAGATCCCACGAACTGAACCATGAGATCATGACCTGAGCCAAAATCAAGAGTCGCATGCTCAACTGACTGAGCCACCCAGGGGCCCCACCAGACAAATGTTTTTATCTTAACTGCTGCTCATTCTCTCTCTCTTTCCTTCCATCCTTCCTTCCTCTCTTTCTTTTTCTTTCTTTCTCTCTTTCTTTCTTTCTTTCTTTCTTTCTTTCTTCTTTCTTTCTTTCTTTCTTCCTCCCTTTCTTTCTTTCTTTCTTTCTTTCTTTCTTTCTCTTTTCTTACTTTCTTTTCTTCCTCTCTTTCTTTCTTTCCTTTTTTTTTGTTGTTGTTTTTGCTCACTGCCATATTCTGGAGAAGAATGAAGCTAAACAGTACCTTTTATCATTGGCTTGGAGACTTTGCTTATTGAAGATTATTATTTTTTTTTTAATTTTTTTCCACGTTTTTATTTATTTTTGGGACAGAGAGAGACAGAGCATGAACGGGGGAGGGCCAGAGAGAGAGGGAGACACAGAATCGGAAACTGGCTCCAGGCTCCGAGCCATCAGCCCAGAGCCTGACGTGGGGCTCGAACTCCCGGACCGCGAGATCGTGACCTGGCTGAAGTCGGACGCTTAACCGACTGCGCCACCCAGGCGCCCCTGAAGATTATTTTTTTAATATGCCAAAAGCTGATATTTTAAGTAAAACCATTTCACTAGTTTCATTATAGATCTATGAACTAATAAAATACAGGGGGAAATTCAATGCCAGTTGTGAAAAGAAAATAGGATCTTGAGCAAAGGGAACATTTTTGGTGACGATAGTTTTATGAGATACATTCCAATGACTCTCATAAGTCCAGGAATTCAAGCATAGCATAGGAAGTTCAGATAAGATCCACAAGTGAATAACTAATTTTTAAAGCAAGTGCAACTTATATTACTATTGCAATAAACATAGTTATTGCCAGCAGGGTGAGGCAATTTTATAGCCTTTTATTAAATTATTTCTTCCCATTTATTCACCATTTTAAAATTCATGTAAACAAATGAAAAGATACTTCAGTAACAGATTGCATGCATACTTTTAAAAATAATTCACAGCCTTTTGTTCATTTTAGAAGAAAGCTTTAAATCTGGGGTGCTTTTGGCAGTTAATGCGACTCATTCTTGATAATGGTGCTTAGTAGAATTAGTAAGGAGTTTCTTTTAAGATGTTTAATTGCAAGTTATTCTTCAACACTAACACAATATGCTCAGTCTAAGCCTTTGTGTCTATGCTTTTATTTTTCTTTTTCACTAACACTGCAGAATTTAAGCATGTTTTATCAAAACTTGAAATAGGGAAATACAGTTTAGTTTTCTATCCATGATATTATTTACGTGGATGTGAATGACTGTACACTGGGTATGTGTGTGTGAGAAAGAGACAGTGAGACATAGAGACAGAGACAGACAGAGAAACACAGAGAGAGAAAGTTTTCCAAAATTCCTTGAAAAGTATTGGGATCCAATACAGAAACTCACTAAAATGAGATAGTACTAGCATTCCAAGAAAGAAATTCACCACATGCTTTATGGAATAAGTGCTATTTCTGAGAGGAAGGGAAAGAGGAGTTGTCCTCAAAGGTTGGCATGAATGTAAACTGCCAAATCAGCAAAAGCATTCATAGGAAAGATTGCCTTCCAAAAGCTTGACAAAAGAATGAGATAAAGTAATGAGGTGTAACTGACATTTCATACTGAGATTCATCATGTTGTCACTTTAACAATCAAAAGTTGACTCTCTTAGGGGTATGGTGGCAATTGTGCAAAGAGCTGGTTGATCTGCCTCTACTATCTATCTTAGAGTCAACAACAGGAGATATGGAGGTTTTCTGCTCAACTCCACATTTACTCTATTTACAGCCCTGACCAATCCTATTAGACATAGGTAAGGCATCACAAATCACAACATTCAGCTTAGAAGTTGAGTGGCCAGGAATGTGTTTGAACAATTAATTGAAGATTGCAAATTTAACTTATTCATAAATACAACAAAAGTAACATCTTCCCCATGTTAACTTATTCACCTACTTTTTCTATACCAGAGTCACAATTATTCATGAAAACGAAAAAGGGAACTTAGAATAATTTCAAGATGATTCAAATATTAATTAAGAGTCTGATCAAGAAGACTTCCTTAATTAAGGTTGCTGTTGCCTTAAAATAAGGTTGCCTACAATACTTTGAGCACAGCTAATATACTCTAATGAATGATCATGATATAGTTTAAAGAATATTGTCAAAGAAAAATCCCATACAATATTTAAAGAGACTGAATAATCTTTCTCCTTATTGCATAATAACCTTGCATATGAATTCAATTGAACTTAAAAGTGTAATTTGCTTTTGTCCTAATATTAAGTACTCAGAAATGTTTTCCCTTTTTATTGAAAATTATATTAGTATGCTTGCAGTTAATTTCCTTTCAGATGGTATAAGGCTTTTCTGCTCACTTTGCAAACAAAAGTAAGAAATCAGTGTAACTATAGTTCTTTGACACTTTTGTAGTATGGAGAGATGTAGATAAGACTTCAGTTATTAACTGAAAAAAATAATTATCTATTTCATTAAAGAAGTTATTCAATAATTTCCAAATGTAGAGACGATTTTGCTGTAAGTATCATCTTTCAATTTTTTGCCTCTATTTTGTGCCATGTGAATAGAAAAGCCAATTTAAAAAAAGAATATTCACATATATACTGTTTCTATCATGTGCCATGCACTGTGCTAGACATTCTGAAAATAAGGAAGAAATATAAGATAATTAAGTAGTTTATTCAAGGCAAAAGCAGTTATAATGAAATATTTTGATAAAGAAATTTCTATTAAATTAGATTACATATGCATTTAACTTTTATTCACTTTATTTGGTGGAAGTCTTCATGATCACTAGTATGAAAATGTATACCATACTGCCATAACATAGAGTATTTTATGAAAAAAAATTGAGACAATTTTTATTATATCTTTTTCTCTTATTTTTATAGTATACCAAATCACTACAAAACTTAGTGGCCTGAAACATCTATTTATATTCATAGATCCTATGGATCAGGAATTCAAATAGAGCATAATGGGAGGTTTGGTTTTTGTTGTTTTTGTTTTTACTTCATGGTTGCTGAGTTTTCAACCAGAAAGACTCTAAGACTGAGTAACTTGATGGCTGGGGCTAGAACCATTTCAAGCTCATTCACTCTCATTCTAGCATTCAGCTAGGATAACAAGAACACTAAGACCACTGTTCAGAAGGCCTGCATATAGCTTTTTTATATGGCCTGGCTTCCTCACAGCATGGCATTCTCAGGCTAGTTAAGATTTCTAACATAGTGGCTCAGGGCTCCAATTGTGAATAGCCCAGGGATCAATGTAGTTTAAAGACACAGTTGTGACTACATAAATAGAAGAATGAATAGCATAGCACCTTCAACCATTTACAGATATCAAACTGGCTCTTAAATATATTTAACTCCATTTATAACTGGTATTTCTCACCCTCTCAGTTTGCACAATTTTTACCTCAGTTTGATTTTCTTTCCCCCTATGTGGAAAGGGACTTGGATACTCCTTGGTTCTTAAGGGAAACACATTTATCATGGTGAGTTAACAAGCTAGAATTTTAATTGTAATCAGTCACAAGTTAGTGTCATCGACCTGAGTCAAACTTTCAACTTGCAATCACTTTGGGTGAAGAGAGGACTAAAGCTTGAGCTCTAATATGCTACCACTAACCTACTAACATCCTACCTAAAGCAGTGGCTTCCCTTGCTTTTTAATCTCTATACACCAATTATTTAACTGCTATAACAAATCAGAACCATGGCTTTTGGGGATACATAAGCCAATCTTTGGAAGTAATTTTTGCACTTACTCATATATTTTACTCATCATACGTGTGTGTGTATGTGTGTGTATATTTAGTAAATTAATCCCTCAGTTATTTCCCATCACATACAGAATAAAATCCAGTCTCTGCTATCACAGCCTAAAAAGCTCTGTATGTGGTTTTCATTTTGTTTTGTTTGTTGATATTTGAAAGTAGTTTTATGATTTGTCTCCCCCAATTGACTATAATCTCCACAAGAACTGGAACATTCCAGACTGGTTCATCATCCTATCCTTGTCCTAAATCAGTACCTGTTTTATGGAAATAATTAAATATGTATTATTTTCATTGAATTAATATTTATATTAATTCAAGAGAAGATCAAGGCTCTATATTATCTTTAGGAACTGGTCATCTATCAAAAGCAATAACATATTTATTTGTTTTTTTCCTGAGCAGAAAAGTGGAAAAAGACAATTGTAGAGGGCACATAAATCTCATGGGTAACTTAAAAGACATAGGGTCAGATTTTCTAAAGGAAATAAATATAAAGTTGTATATGCTCAGACAAATTAAAAACATGGTTAGTATTGTGGTTGAAAATCAACTTTGTGCTAATGTTCCCAAGCATTAAATAATAACAATTTAAGGACATTTTATTTGCCAGCATATAATAGATTGACATTTAATAGCAGCATTTACACTAAATTCATTTAGGCAATCAGTGTTAACATGAGAAAGGACGATATCATGCATAAAGACAATGGTGCTAAGCTGAGAGTTCCCACAAAGAAAGAATTACCCAGTTCTGATGCAGGAGACTGAGAAATAGGGGGAAAAAATGAAAAAGGGAAAAATGAATTCTAATTCAAGAGTCTGAGAGAGTGGTTATATAGGCAGAATAGGGAAACCAGTCATGATCTCACCGTTAGTTGGAGCCCTTTGTGGGGCTCTGTGCTAACAGCTCAGAGCCTGGAGCCTGCTTCAGAATCTGTGTCTCATTCTTCCTCTGTCCCTCCCCCACTTGAGCTCTGTCTCTCTCTGTCTCTCAAAAATAAATAAATCTTTTTAAAAAGTGAATTTTTTTTGTTAAAGATAATTAGTTTGGGGGGAACACTCAAGTGGGATAACAGAATATTTGACTGATGTTGGGCTAAAGATACAAGTAGCTGAGATAGATTTCTAAAGATGCCCTACACTCCCTAATTTCTATTCCCTACATATTCAATGGAATAGTAATCTATGTACTTTGGCGGAGAGATTTTGCAGATGGAATTAAGGTAACTAATCATTTCAGTTTAAGTTAAGAATATCCTAGATTATTCAGTTGGGCTCAACGTAATCACAGCAGCCACTAAAAGCAGAAGAGGAAGGCAGAAGAGTTAGAGAGACACCACTGAGGAGAGAAGCAGAGAACAGGTGAGGCAGAAGGGAAGTTCAGAGAGATTGGAAGCATGAAAATGACTCAACCCACTGTTGCTGACTTTGTATATGGGGAGTGGAGGTAACATTCCAAGGAATGGAAGAAGCCTCTAAAAACTGAAAATGATCCCTGGCCAACAGCCAGCAAGGAAATGGGAACCTCAGTCCAACAACTGTATGGATTGATTTCATGAACCAACTGAGGGACCTAGACTTCAGACCTAGAGAACTCTTAGATAATACATGTGCATGGTTTTAAACACCCAAAACTGTAGTAATTTATTATGACAACAATAAAGGTGTTAACATAAAAGTGATTCAATGACTATGACTTAAATGCCAATGGAACTGAAACACACAGAAAAGAGAGAATTTATGGTTTAAGATTAAGCCTTGGGAATCCTACTTAAAAGGAGAGGATAACTGGGGAAAGTGGGATTAGTGAAGCCAAGGCAAGCAAGAGGGAGGCTTGGGATGCATGGATGGTCAGCAATCAAAAGGACAGTTGACAATTACAGGACCTCTTCAGGGTCATGCAAATAAAAGGAGCTAAAAACAGGAGTAGATTTCTAAAGATGCCCTACAGTTAACGTTACAGAAAAGTCAAGGATGAACAAGGATGAAAAAAAAATCACTATTTGAGAAAGTCATTGAAGCTGGAAATCAAATTTCAGGAATAAGAAGGGAGTGGCAAAGAAATGGTTTGTGACAAGTACATATTGCTTGCTTTAGAAGAGTTTAGATATAAATTACATAAAAGTGAGTTTGAACGAGCAAAGGCATAAGGAATAACTGAAAAAAGTGACATCAGTATAAAAGATGAACTTATTTTACAAAAAAACTGTAAATATTAATTATAGCATATCTATATTATGTTTTCACAACACATTAGGTGAAAGCGAAACCAACTAATTCTTAAAGTTCTCATGAGTGCATAGTAGGAAGCATAGCAGGAAGAACAGATACTGGGGCAAACCCAGACACCAAAACATGAGAAAGGCCTTAATATTCCTAAATTTCACCTTTCTTAGCAATTATACAGAGCTCATGAAAATGCTTCTCATGCTTGTCATGATGATTACATCAGAACGTATGTACAAACCACCTAGCACAGATTCAACAATCTGAACCAGCCTCAGAAGCCCCAAACTGAATACCACTCTCATATAGTATGGACAACCTTAGTGTCTGTCCTAGAGGAGGTAGTAGAACTGAGAACATTAAATGGTCCACAGCCAGAGTTTGGTCTGGATAGTTTCTCTATTTTTCCAATATTTCCTAATAAATACATGAAATGATTCTCCTTAATCACAGTACCATAGTCATCAACAGTGTTGTTATGTCTTCATATTTATTCTCTTTGTTTTCTTCTTGTAGGTTACCGTAAATAGACTTTCCTTCATGCAAGGTTGCCTTGAACACTGTATATGTAGCTTGTGATCTGCTCAACTCCAAGGGGTACAATTTTCATCAAAATCTATTGTATGAATCGTATAACATTGCTGGGCCTTCATACTTAAGATTATAACATAATATGTTACATTATAGACTTTTGTTTAAACTGGTTTAAATCCAGTTATAGACATGTGGATTAAAATAGTGAGACTGGTTTCTTGATGAGGAAAAAACCTTTTCTTTTAGATTGTTTTTGGCAGAATTTAAGCCTCCTTGAATAAGGCTTAGGGAAAAACTAGACTCAGAATAAAGCCTCTCTTAAAAACTATCTGTTTTTAACCAACTGTGGACACCACAAATGTATAAATTTGATCATGTACCATCATCACATGAGTTGATGACAAGTTGTGAACATTATGAGGACTATATTTCAAAATGTTAAGTAGTAATTGAAAATCATCTCCTGAAAGATGTTAGTTTTTTGAGTTGCACTACCCAAAATTTTTTGTATAACTCTGTAGCAGATTTTAAATGAAATAGTAATAAATACATTTTAAGTATTTTTCCAAAAATAATTTTATTTCAGATATTCTAGGTTTAAATTTTTTACATAGGTTTTGATTCTGTAGAATATCATTTAACATTTACTGTTTCAAGGAATCACTATTTTTTTTAATGTTTATTTATTTTTGAAAGAGAGAAACAGACAGAGTGTGAGTGGGGAAGGTGCAGAGAGAGGGAAACACAGAATCCAAAGCAGGCTCCAGTCTCTGTGCTGTCAGCACAGAGCCCAATGTGGGGTTCGAACTCACAGACTGTGAGATCATGACCTGAGCCGAAATCGGACGCTTAACTGAGACACCCAGGTGCCCCAAGGAATCACTCTTTAATTAAGAACATTAAAATGATCTCTGATACATAGAAATTCATGTTATTATTTATATTTTCTCTTCGTTTTTATAGAAAATATACTAAATAAGGTCAAACTACGTGCATTACACTATACCAAGTTAAGCCATAATTATTACTATGAAGAACTAAAATTAAAAAAATGTCTATTTTCCTAAGTAAAACATGAATGCTATAAGCAGTTATGAATGTCAATTGCTAACTTTAGCAATTATGATTTTGTATGCTATTGAACCTTCTGGAATTCTGCTGTTTCTAGCATTTTAACAAGTCATGCTATAATTTTTTTGTGGGGGGTGATATAGGTATTAGTTCAGTATTGCTTTGGCATACTGTTTTTGAGGTCTCAGAATCCAGAATGAGACTATAGATCCTCTATGAATTTTATAGTCACTTAAACAAATTAATTTTCTACATTTCAATTCCCTTACTTATCTAATATACTTACCTTACTGAGTTGATATAATATATACATACATATATATATATATAATTTATTTGAAAGTAACTGGAATAATATATACATACACATGTATAATAATACACACACACACACACACACACACACATATATATATATATAATTTATTTGAAAGTAACTGGAATAAAATAAACATATAATTTCTTACCTGTTTAGTAATAGTACTATCTTCTTTTGAATGACATAAATCTGAAATAATCTTAGCACTAGTTCTAAAAGAGTCAAGCACTGGAGTCCACTCTAACAAAAAATTGTATTCTTAGGCAATCTGGTAAATATGGTAGAACAACCTGCCACTGATATGCCACTTTTCGCACTCTAAACATATAGGGATATTGAATAAAATATAAAATTAAAGAATCATAGGAATAGCTGACATGGAAGGAAAAAAATATTATTTAGGTGCCATGAAAACATAAGGAATTTAAAGCCAGAGTCATCACTGGGAATCGCCATAATGGCTGATGTGGGATAGTTCATATATCAATTTTAAGGTGTGTGGCTGAGATTATAATGCCTACAAGAGTGGTAGCCCCAAGCCCAAGCTAGACAGAGAACAAAGAACCATTTTATAAAGCCAAGAGCATCAAACGACTGTTCTTTTCACCAACGGGAGACAAAAATAATTACTTACTGGAACAAAACATGGCAAAAAAAATTCTATCACCTTCATAAGATTCTACGAATAAAAGAATAACTCATGAGATGACAAAACTAGAAGGCACCATTTATGAGTGTGAGAATACAGCAACAACCCAAATAAAGATTTAACATAAAAACTGTTCTAGAAGTAGCAAAACCAACAGGACACCAGTAGAGGCAAATGTAAATGTGCTTTGCAGAAATAATCTCGCAACCCCAAAACATAATATTCGTTCAGAAAACAATGTGTTCTGAAAATAAACTTACCATTTAAAATTTAAAAACACAGAAAAAAAAGGGCCATCATAATGGAAAGCTGTTACACACATTTAAAAAGAATTAGCATGATAATAGTGCAGGCAACATTTTTAAAGACCATTTAAAATAAGTCTATTTAAAATGCTTAAAGAATAACATATGGTTTACAAAAAACAATGCAGATCACACCATATGAAACAAAGAAAAGACAGAGTAGAAACAAACATATATGGCTTCTAGGAATTATACTTGTACATACACACACATACACAAATACATATATTTAGTGTGATAATCAATTTCATGTCACCTTGACTAGATCATGGGATAACTACATGTCTGGTTAGGCATTATTTCTGGGTGTGAATGTGAGAATCCTTCTGGAAAAGATTAGCATTTGAACTGGCAGACTAAGTGATCTGCTATGTTGAGGGTCTCAATAAAATAAAAAGGTGGCAGAAGGGAGGATTCTCTCTCTCTCTCTCTCTCTCTCTCTCTCTCTCTCTCTCTCTATCACCTGACTACTTGAATTGAGATATCATTCTCCTCCTCCCCTTGGCACTCCTGGTTCTCAGACCTTGAGACTCAGACCATCAGCACGCTGGCTCTCTGGCTTTAGAAATATACCACTAGCCTTCCTAGGTCTCTAGCTTACAGACAGCAGATTGTGGAACTTCTCAGATTCCATAATTGCATGAGCCAGTATCTTACTTATAATAAGTCTCTTTATGATACATTATAATAAACGAATATCTTAGAATGAATGCACACATACACACACACACACACACACACACACACACACACACACACACACAAATTCTTTCTACATCTCTCTATATATGAATCTATATTCCCTCTAAAAATCAATCTATCTATCCATCCATCCATCCATCCACCTATCTATCTTGTTGGTTCTGTTTCTTTGAAGATCGCTGATTAATGCGTTTACTGTCACTGAAAACTAAAAAAAAAAAAAAAAAAAAGTATGATACGTTGTAAAATGGGTTATGTAAGTGAAAAGAGAATTACTGAATTATTTTCTTCTAGTACTTGTTAGGACAATAAAATATCATGGGGTTCTCTCTCCCTTGTGTAAGTTTAATCTTATAAAAAACTAGAAGGAATCTGAGAAGTCTTAAACTTAACATAAAAACTATAAAAAAGCACCCAAGAAAAAAAAAGGCAAATGTGTTGTGTCCATGTAGGGGAAATATAAGAGTAAAAAAGGGAATTTTATTTTACTTTATTTATTTTTTTAATGTTTATTTACTTTTGAGAGAGAGAGACAGAGTTGAGCAGGGGAAGGACAGAGAGAGGGAGACATAGAATCTGAAGCAGGCTCCAGGCACTGAGCTGTTGGCACAGAGTCTAACGTGGGGCTTGAAAGGTGCCCCTAAAAAGGGGAATTTTAATATCAATGGAAATATATTATAAAATAAAAAAATATAAAAGACAAAAAGAGCTTATTTGGTAGAAAAAATAAACAATGATTCAAGAAGATATAATAATTATAACTGTAAATGCAAGTAGAATTACAGCCTTGAGCTATTTACACATAATAGCGAACGTATAGAAATAGACAAATCAATATTAATTGGAGGTTTTACATGCATCTGAAAACCTAGCAGGTCAAGTAAAAAGCAAAACAAAACACATACACACACACACACACACACACACACACACACACACATACACGCAAAGAACTAGAAATCAAAGAAGTAAATTATATGTAATAAGCAAACAACTAGAAAGCACATACCATGAGAAATAGGCAATATATACCCACATCCATATCTTTTATGGAGGTTATATATGTTGCATATTATATAATATATAATATGTTGTATTTTATATATTATAAATGTCACATATATGCCATATATATTATACATATGCATATATTATCCAACTTTCAGACTTACTAAAAAGCTACAGTAATCAAGACAGTGTGGTACTGGCCAAAGAATTGGCAAATAGATCAATGCAATAGACAAGAGATCCCAGAAAACACCTACACAAATATAGTCAACTGATCTTTGACAAAGAAGCAGAGGCAATTCAATGGAAAAAGGATAATTGCTATGGACTGAATTGTGGACCCCACCAATCACACACTGAAGTCCTAACAATACCCATCATGTGATAAGGCCTTTAAGAAAATGACTAGATTAAATGAGATCATTAAGGTGGAGCTCTGGTTCTATGGGATTAGTGTCCTTATAAGAAAAGGCACATTACTAAGTGAAAGTAGCCAGTCTGAAAAGGCTAAATACTAAACGATTCTAACTATAGCACATTCTGGAAAAGGTAAAATTACGAAGACAGTAAAAAAAAAAAATCACTGGTTGCCAGTAAATCCCACAAATAAAATATAAATTCCAAAAAAATCCCAGAAATAAAATATATATTCCAAACAAATCCCAGAAATAAAATATATATTCCAAACCAATATTAACAGGAATGAATATTGATCAAACAGAAAGCAAAAGGAAAACATGCACACAATGAAAAGTATTTTAATTTTTTATGTATACATATATTTTTTTTGAGAGAGAGTATGTACATGTAAGTTGGGCAGGGGCAAAGGAAGAGGGAGAGAGAATTTTAAAGAGACTCCATGCCCAGTGTGGAGCCCTAGGTGGGGCTCAGTCTCAGGACCGAGGCTCAGTCTCATGATTGTGAGATCACAATGTGAGACGAAATCAAGACTCATATGCTTAACTGAATGAGCCATCCAGATGCCACAGAAAAGCATTTTAAAAAAGAGAAGAAGAATATTAGAAGAAGAATACAGAGAAGAAGAATATTAGAAGAATCTAAATATATCAATAAGCACAATAAGTATGGTTGATTACATTAGTGTTCAAAATATTTGCTTCCCCTTCATTGCACTGATATCAGGCTTGGCCATATGTTTTGTTGAGTAACACAAAGGGGTGAAATGTCAAATTATACTCAAATGGGTCAGGCATCATACACAAAATCAGGTTCTGCTAATAATTTCAAGGATACAGATAATCAAGAGACCAGATAAAACAAAGAGACTTCTGAGACATGCTGAGCAGCTCCCTGGGTTCTTTCTTTTCCATGGTGGACATTCACTCTTGGCCAAGAATAGACAAGATCTCTAACTGAGGTACATAAGTTATGAACTCAGATATCAGGGAGCATTTCTTTTATGAAACATCTCCAATTTCCCACTAGCTAGTGTGTTATTTTCCAGGGAGCCATACCTCATAAATCCATACATTCTGTTTTTATTTATTATAAGAATTCTTTAGCCAGGAGCACACCATTAAGAACCTTCCCTAGACAAGGACTTCCTTCCTAGCAAAATCATTAGCCTAGTGACCCAGACATTCAGTTATGATGTTGTCAAGGAGATATGACTGAAGCATCCCCTTGGTATGAGAGTGATTAGATCTCAGGCTAGATCTTTAGACACCTTCTTCCCTATTTACAATGCTGTTCTTTTGGGGAAGATTATATTTCCCAATGTCACTGAATTTAGGTCTATCCATTTGCACTGCTTTGGTTAAAAAAAATGTGAGTGATTGTGAAGTGTGTCATTTCTGACCAAACCTTTAAGAACAGGCTATGGTTTGCCATTTATCTTTTTCATTCTACCAAAAGAATAGCAGTGTCCTAGGTAAAGGTTATACTGTTACCCTTGGTTCTAAGTGAAAAAGACATGATAGACAGTAGAATGAGCAAGAATTAAACTCTCTGCTTAAAAGTCACTGACCGGGTTGTTTGTCACTGCATCTGATTAGAATGAGTCAAAGCAAAATCTTAGCATGCTGGACCCTAAACGGTTAAGACTGAGAGAATGTCCTTGTGACCACAGAACTCCAAGAATATCATTTTATCTCATTCAACATTATTTTTTTTTCTTAATTATGCTATAACACATTTAGGTTATACCCAGAATATTAGCAAATCATTGTATTGATAGTATCATAACAATTAATAGTATAGTCTGGGAGTACTTTAGTGGTCACATAGAGTGGGTAGCCAAGCCACTGTTACTTTAAGAGTCCCATGTATTTAAGCTCTTGCATCTGAATCTACAAAAATCTACTCCTTATCATATATGCAAGAAATCCATAATGTAAACTAGGCATGAAGAGTTAATAGAAATAACACAGTATATAATAAAACTTCTACAGATTCCAAAAACATAAAAGGAAGCCTCCTGAATTTTTTTTCTCAGCTCTGTAGAAATATGGGCAGTAAGAGTGAACAACTGTTTTTTGCATACTGAAGTTCTTTGGGTTTCCATAGGAAATGCTCTCGTATATCTATTCAACTTGTAAGAAGATCCTTGTAATTTTTTAGATGAAATCTCGAATCTACATGACTACTCACATAAAAGTAATAGACCCTGACATGTATATATATTACAGATATAATTTGGCCATACGTTAAATCTTACTTTACCTCTTAAGGCAAGTTTATATCAAAATTCCAACTACACAACTCTGTGTAGGAAATAATTGCAAAATGGAAAGGAAGTTGTTCCTCTTGCAATTGTCTGACTTAATCTTAGTGATGGAAAACATAAAAATAATATTGGCTAAAAATAAATGCTTACTTTTCTCATGCATAAATGTAGGCAGAAAGTTGTTGGTCTGTGTACTTCCCGGTTATCAATAAGAAAGACGTAGAGTCTTTTTCAAACCATTTTTTTTTCATGTATACTTTTTGTCTTAATAAATACAACATTCATGGCTTAGATTTTAAATCATATTTACAGATGAAGAACACTTCTAGGCCCAAACAAGTTAACAGTGAAGCTACTACTGCTGGAAGGAATACATGCCCTGCTTGCATTTTAAGCCTAAATGGCAGAGACTTAATGCCAGAGAACACCATTATGCATCACCTTCTAGACTGGAGAACTGAAACCAAAGAAACAGCAGAGACTTGAAGTTCATGTAACCACCATCTGATACCTTCACCTTCATGCTACAGAAGCAAATGAAAACTGTGTTGAGATGAGCTAGAAAGAGGTACCCCAATGTTTATAGCAGCACTTTCAACAATAGCCAAATTATGAAAACAGTTTAAATGTCCATCAACTGATGAATGGATAAAGACATTGTGGTTTATATACACAATGTAATACCACGTGGCAATGAGAAAGAATGAAATATGGCCTTTTGTAGCAACGTGGATGGAACTGGAGAGTATGATGCTAAGTGAAATAAGTCATACAGAGAAACACAGATACCATATGTTTTCACTCTTATGTGGATCCTGAGAAACTTAACAGAAGACCATGGGGGAGGGGAAGGGGGAAAAAAAGTTAGAGAGGGAGGGAAGCAAACCATAAGAGGTTTTTAAAAACTGAGAATAAACTGAGGGTTGATGGGGGGTGGGAGGGAGGGGCAAGTAGGTGATGGGCAATTGAGGAGGGCACCTGTTGGGATGAGCACTGGGTGCTGTATGGAAACCAATTTGACAATAAATTTCATATTTAAAAAAAAAAGAAGAAAGGGGTGCTGGAAAGAAGGGGAAAGGGAAATCCAGCATAGGTTTTGGCTTCCTTTACTTTGTAATTCCAGCTTCTGGTTCCTCTCCGATCATTTTTGAATCATGGTTTCCATCTCATAGTCCAAGACAGCTAGTCTAGCTCAAACTATCACATCTGCACGCCAGCCAGAAGGAAGGAGAAAAAATACAGAGAAAGGACATTTCTCCTCTCTTTAAGTACATTTTCTGGAAGTTAAATATACCTTTTCTTCCACATGGATTCCACTGATCAGAATAGTCAAAATAGCAAATCTAGCTACAAAGGAGGCCTGGAAACACAAGTCTGATGTTGCACAATCATACATACAGGAAACATTGGGAAGATCAACGGCTAAAGAAAAAGGAAAGAATATGTAAAGATGAAAAATCATCCACCTTAGGAGCTTATTTGACTACGAGAATTTGGATCATTTTCTTGTCTGGATAACTTCTAGAAAAATTCATTAAAAATATTTGAACATTGGGTGGCTTAGCTGGTTGGGCGTCCAACTTCGGCTCTGGTCATGATCTTACTGTGCCCAGGTTCAAATCCTGCGTTGGGCTCTGTGCTGACAGCTCAGAGCCTGGAGTCTGCCTTGGATTCTGTGTCTCCCTCTCTGTCTCTGCCCCTCCCCGCTGTGCTCTGTCTCTCTCTCTCTTTCAAAAATAAATAAAACATTAAAAAATTTTTTTTTAAAGATTTTGAACATTAGGGGTGCCTGGGTGGCTCAGTCGGTTGAGTATCCGACTTCGGCTTGGGTCACGAACTCGTGGTTCGTGAGTTTGAGTCCCACGTCAGGCTCTGTGCTGACAGCTCAGATCTGGAGCCTGCTTTGAATTCTGTGTCTCCCTCTCTCTGCCCCTCCCCTGCTCATGCTATCTCTCTCTCTCTCTCTCTCTCTCTCTCTCCCTCTCTCTCTCTCTCTCTAAAATACACATTAAAAATGTATTTAAAAAAAATATTTTGAACATTAAAAGAGACTCTCATAATACCTAATAAAGGCAGTATTAAAATTCCTTTATATATTCCCAAACCAGATTGTAGTACTGAATAGATAAACTACATTTACCTTTATTTTGCAGACATTTCCTAATAAACTGATACATATAGAACAAGATTTTGAAGACCACTTTAGACAGCTTTTTGAATCAATAGAGACTAAGCTTTTTAGGAATTCTAAGCTAAGAATCCTAATTCTTGGGATTTTTTTAGGAACCAAACAACATCAGAGAAGGGAGTGGGAGTTAATGTCTTTGTCCTATTCAACAACATAAACACGTAATTCTTCATGCTGATTAATTAATAACAAACAAATAAAAAAGGCAAGAATGGCCCATATTGAATACATTATGTTTTTTCTTAATCTAAGCATATCAAATGGATTATCTCACTTGTTATTGACCAGTCATAAATAATTACATTCTTCTCATTTAGGTACATATTTTCAGGTACTTTATTTTATAGCTTGAATAAATTTGTTTTTATTTATATGAAATTGATTTCATTTTTATTTTAATTTTAAATGTAGTGTGTTTTATATTTTTTACAAATTGCCTTTTTACTTAGTAAATTAAATTCATGGTCCATTTTCAGTAGTGACATACATTTCCTTTTAAAATAAATTCATATAAATAAATAGAGCTATTTTAAAGAATTATACTAAGTACAGGTGGTAGTTGGATATGGCAAAAAAGTGAATGTGGTAAATAAATGACTGAAATTTAGATGACATGGAGAAAAATGTACCTACATCTTCAAGCAATCTTTCATACATAGTATTTAGACCAATTAAAATTTTGGTGGTTATTGATATGCAGTAAGTTTGAGATTTTTTTGCTTGTTTGAGATTTTTTTTTTAACCTTTATTTATTTTTGAGACACAGAGAGAGAGAGCATGAACAGGGGAGGGTCAGAGAAAGAGGGAGACACAGAATCTGAAACAGTCTCCAGGCTCTGAGCTGTCAGCACAGAGCCCGACGCGGGGCTCAAACCCACGGACCACGAGATCATGACCTGAGCCAAAGTCGGACGCTTAACCGACTGAGCCCCCCAGGCACTCTTGTTTGAGATATTTTTGAAGCACACTTTCTCAACATTCCATGTTAAAGGCAGAAACATGAATTAATAACCAATGAATTGTGAGTAAATATATGCAGAAAAATGAAGCACCTAATATCAGTAGAAGACTACCCACCTCTATACAGAGTTGACACAGAAAGTGCCAGATCAGCAGTATTAATAACCAATAATGAATCATGACTCATATATTATAATAAAAAATCTATTTACCATCTAACTTTTAGCAAAATAACTTTGATTCCCTAGAAAATATACTACTTGCAAGAGGTAAGCCCCTGGTTATTAATTGTATTTTTGACAGTGTGAGACCTGTATTGACCATCATTCCACAACTAACTTGTAATGAATGTATCTTACTAACATTTCTGTGTCTGTTGGTAAAATCAATAGTAACAAAGTTAAGAAAATCTCTGCTTTACCTACTGTGCACTCAAAAATAAAAATATTTTTAAAGTTATTAATATTCATTTAAAAATTCACAATAACTTAATGATTCATTTGCATAACACACATACACATATCCCATAGGAGCCCACATTTCTCAAACTGTTTTTGTTTCATTTTGTTTTTTTACTGGTACAGTTTAGATTACAGTTCTGGTGACAAAGTGATAAAGGGATTCAAACCACATCAAAATATTAGGAATAAATAAAATACTGTCATTGCTACAGAGCCACAAAAACTCCTGGTGTCTATAAAAGCATCTTCAGTTACCTAATCATTAAGCTGGACTGTCTTACACTGTGTCAGAGTTTAAGTTAAAATCTTTATTTCACTGACCGAATTCTTGCCTATGTTCATGGAGCAGAGTTCTCAAATGTTATAGAAAATAAAGACATTTTCAAGTTTCTGGCTTCACAGTATGCTGTGTCTGATCTCTCACTTTTCAGCTCATTGGATATTGTCATAACAGAATATATACTCAATTATAGCAACAGTAAACCTCACATATTTATCAAAAGTGGAACACACTGTGAAAACTTGGCAGGACACCAAAGAGCCATGGAGAACTTTCTGAGAGCCACTGGCTCCAAAAACAACACAGTTTGCTTCAATTAGGACTGGTCTGTTATCTCATCTATGTTTTTTTTGACTAAATACGTGTTAGTACTCTACATACATATTTCTTTTCTAATATAAATGTATTTATCATTCTTAGATTTTTTTACTTGAATACCATCTACCTTCATATTTAAGAAGTAAACCTGTTAGTATGTTTACAGATATTTAGACATTTTATAAAACCTGTGGCATACCCAGCATGATGCTCAGATGTGTAGGAGACACTTGTCAGAGCCTTGACTACATCCTTTAGATGGTACCATTTCATTATATTCCTGAAGGCTTCCAAATCCCATTATCTGCATTTCTATTCTCGAGGGGTTTTGTTTTGTTTTTGTTCTTTGTTTTTTTGTTTTTTGTTTTTCCTGATGGAAAACTGTTCCATCCAAGCATGCAATAGGCCAGAAGTCCTGGGTAATTAACATCCCCTGGAAATAGCCCTCAACCAAAGATTGACGGCAATTGTGTATAAATGTCTCAGTGCCCTTACTCTTTTGTTGAGATAATTTTGAGGCATGCATTCTATACCATCCCCAAAGTCTTCCTGTAGTCATGAACTTCAGCCACCCATCTGGATGGATCCCAGCCTAGTCACACACCTAATACCTGCTGCCATCTTTTCCCTGGTCACTTTGCTTCTTCTTCCAGCAACCCTCAAAAATGGCCACTTGCACTTGTAATTTTTACTCACATGTTCCCTCCTTAGTCTGGGGAAACAAATTAAGGCAATATGAGACATATATCTCTGAATTGTCCTTTTTGCGATTGTCCTTTTTATCTTGTCTTCCTTTGTCTCAGTATAATATCTCAAAACCACTTGTATAAACATTTATAGTAACCACTTTTCTGATCACTTTGGTTTGACTCACACTGCCACCAGTTTTCTTCCTAAAACACTGGGTTGGCCTTTACTCAAACCTGTTCATAAATTTTCACTGCCTCATCTATAATGGCCTAATAGGCAAAAATCTTCCAAAATCTTACCGATGAGGGAAACATAGGCAATGTAGAAAAATGTAGTTTAAATTAATTTCCCTTACAGACTGCAGCCCATTGATAGATGTCAGAGACCTGCAGCATATAACACTCCCCAAGACGTCTATGGTTGCCTTAATGCCTTAATGTTTACATTTCCTTAAAGACTAAAGCAACCTTATCTTCACAATAGTACATCTTCAGGGTCCTGTGAGACCCTGCTTTCAAAATCCAGAAATTCCTTGGAGACCAATGGTATCAATACCTCCCCTCCCTCCACAAACTTGAAAGTACATAATCAGTTGCTCCTCACAACCCCAGTGTTGCTCTTTCTGCTCACGGGTCCTGTCCCCATGCTTTAATAAAATCACCTTTTTGCACCAACAACATCTTGAGAATTCTTCCTTGGCCATTTGCTCACGAACCCCACTTCAAATTTCATCATTACTGAGGTACTTTCTTTCAATCTTACCTTATACTTTATCATTTAACATTGTTCCTGTCAGACCAGAGAAGTGGCCATCTCCAAAGCAAGTTCCCATATGCTCTCAATCTTCAGTGCATCTGCTCATGCTGGTTTCTCTGCCTAGAGTGGTGTTGTTCAACATGGTAGCCATTAAATCTAAATTAATAAAAATTAAATAAGTTTAAAAATTCAGTTCAAACAGTTCAAGTTCTCAACTGAGAACTATGTGGCTACCATAATAGATAATAATTATAAAATATTTATATCATCACAGAACATTCTATTGGACAGAGCTTGTCTAGAGTACTATTTTATACCTAATTTTTTAAATACTATTTTTAAGTTCCATCATAAAGTTAACTTTCTGTGAAAAATTCTCTTAAAATAGAATTAATTTTGTCATGTGTCTCCATTCATTGATTTAACTTTAGTTCATTCAATCAATCAAATGACAGATACTGTGTATTTTATTTATGAATATCGGTGCAAATAAATCATTTATACATATGTTTATTCCTTTAAAGACTAAAGCAGTCTCATTTTTGTATTTTTGAAGACACTTAGCAAAGTGCTTTTCTTATCAACATTCATTTAATTATTATGAACTAGTCAAACTGACTTCAACCCTTCTGCATATTATTCCTATAAGATTCTTTTGAGCCACTTCTTTCCTAATTCTGTATTTTTGCTGTCATTACTTACAATCTACAGTCTTTATTAAATTTTGAAAGCCTACTGAAATTATTTTGAATTTTAATTGCATCATCTAGCCTAAATTAATAATGCCATTTTTATATTATATACAAATTTGATACATGGTTTATTTTATTTCTCAGAGTATCAGTTTTTTTTCATTTTTTCTCTGACATCCAAAAACACTGATGGGAGCTTCCAGTTCCTTTTTAGAATACAGAGCCAATTTTTTTTAAATGTTTGTTTATTTTGAGAGAGAGACAGAGCATAATAGGAGGAGAGGCAGATAGAGAGGGGGAGGGAGAATCTTAAGAAGGCTCTGCACAGTCAGTAAAGAGCCCGACCCAGGGGTGATCTCAAGAACCATGAGACCATGACCTGAGCCAAATTCAAAGGTCAAAGGCTTGACTGACTGAGCCACTCAGGTACCCCTCCAGAGCCAATTTGTGGAGAGAATTCATGCACACAAGTAGAGCTGGAGTGTTTCAATTGTTCAACATAGGAACTGGTTCCTTCTTTAATTCCATTTTTTTAACTACACATTAATAGATGTTTTGAATAGAGTTTGTCAAAAATAACCCTAGAGGGGCACATGGGTAGTTCAGTCAGTTGTCTGGCTCTTGGTTTCAGCTCAGGTCATGATTCATGGTTTGGTTCAGGAGTTCAAGCCCTGCGTGGGGCTCTGCACTGACAGCACACAGCCTGCTTGGGATTCTCTTGCTCTCTCTGTCCCTCCCCCACTCATGCACTTGCACTCTTATTCTCTCTCTCAAAATAAATAAACTTAAAAAAAAAACCCTAGAGACATCCACTCAAGCTTTTAGTCTTAGATTTGATTCACAGACACTCCTTACACTGTGTTGTTTAACCTGTTGTATACTCTAATTAGTACTATTATATTCCTCAGTCTTTATGATCTTCTTCATATAGGCCTTAAGCAAGACTCAAACCAAGTTGATGTTCCTTTTTATACGAATAGTATAGGTTCTCAAGATCACTAAACTCTTCAAAATCCTGGCAAACTGAGGCAGAATCTAATCTTAAAGGATTCCAAGGGAACTTTTTTAAGTTTATTTATTTATTTTGAGAGAGAATGAGTGAGTGGGGAAGAAACAGAGAGAGAGGAAGAAAGAAAAAATCCCAAGCAGGCTCTGCACTGTCAGCACATAGCTCAAACCGTGAGATCATGACGCAAGCCAAAATTCGACGCTTAAAGATTGAGCCACCCAGGTGCCCCCAAGAGAACTATTTTAAAAAGCATCTATTTATTAATAAAGGCTGCACATTTTTAACGCATTTTCCTTTGAGGTATCAAGTGATAGATTCAATGTCTTTGGAAAAAGTCCCTAAAACTAGAGTCAAATCTATGGTGAACTCTCTTTTCAAAAGTGCTTACTAAACCACATCACACTGAAGAATATACTGAATTTCTCAACTAGGATAAAGTTTGAATATAAATGACTTCCAGACATTGACTCTTATCTATTACATTTTTCAAATTCAAAACAAAAGTAGGTTAAAAATTAAAGTTCAAGAAATAATATCTAATAATTAGTAATCTAATCTGAAAAATCATATAATTCCATATATTTTGTTATTCATGTCTAGTAACTTTAGATTTTTAACTTTTAAAATAGAAAATGTAATCTTACTTTCTTTAAGCTTTAATTAAGGATAGAATATTCAAAAATGTCTAACACCTGCTTTATAATAAGTAGAGCATTATTTCAAATGCCAGATGGACCAATTAAGATTTTCTTTTAGATGATGCAAAATCTTGTGATGTAGGTAGTTTTTTTTTTTTTTTCAAATCCAAATTTAAATATACACTATAAGAATGTACTATTATCTAAGTACATGTTAATGAACTACTTTCATTTTTACCCTGGAGACAGTGCAAAGCACTGTCATGTTTTTTCTTCTACAGTATCCCTTTCTCATTCTTGTCTTCCAAATCCACTGTTTTAACATCCATGCTTTTATTTCCCTGTGACTATTGCTGCTAGAAGCAGCTCATATTTTAAAGAGAATTGAGCTCCCCAGAACAAAGGAAGAATTACAGGCTTTTAACATGCAAGTAGGTGGAAATTAACACTGGTAGAAGATAAAAGGTATAGAGAAATACAGACTGAATTGGTATATTAAATACTTTACAAAGACTATCCTCAGCTGATGCCTATACTTACACAAATTATTTGACATAGTTTATTCCATTCACCCAGTAAGAACTCCACTGGTGGTTTCTACCTGAATCAACCATCCAGCACTCATTTCTAATACTTTCAAGCCACAAGTTTCATGAAGGGGTCTCTAAAAAATTCTGTTTACAGTTCCTAACACCTTTCTTACATCCACAATTGTAAATATGATTTTGCATACATTGACTGGGTTCTCTATGTCTGGTTAGAGGATAATCTCACAACTTCATTCCCATCAGGCAAAGATCGTGGTTTTTATCTTTTGTTGGCTTTTGGTGCTTTGTTTATATTGAGTTGGTAGCATTTAACACCTTGCTTTTAATTTTCCTTTTTCACATCATTCTTCCCCAATAATCTCCAAGTTCCTCTGGAGCCAAGACCTGGTGTCATTCATCACTAAAGTTTTCTCTGCACTTGGCTGTGGATTATGGGGTATGTAGTTCTTAGTCTCATCGGTATGTATGGCTCAGTCTTTTCACACTGACAAATTACAATCACCACATCACTGGAGGCAACCTGAAGATAGGGCTACCAGAGTTTCTATCTAAACTCACAGCTGGGAGAAACTCCCCTGTTGGTTACCAGTAACTTAGGCTAATAGTTGATTCACATTCAAACAAAGCCTTTCAGCACCTGTGTGCAACAGAAGTAGTGTATCAGATGAAATGTCACCGTTTCAACAGAGCACCATTTAAACCCTCTGTTCTTTGTTTTCTTTCCACACTAGATTTTACACTGAGGTTTCTTAAACAGACTATTTGTCTGTATGAGATTTGAATTATATCCATCTATCTATTTATATAGTGCAACCAAAATATGTAAAATATATCAGTCAGTTAAGCATCCTGCTTCAGCTCCAGGCTCTGCACAGAGCCTGATGTGGGGCTCAAACCCACAAACTGTGAGATCATGACCTGAGCTGAAGTAGGATGCTTAACTGACTGAGCCACCCAGGTGCCTGAGAATCTTATTTAATAGAACATATTTTGAAACTACATTATATGCTGTGCCATTGAGTGGGAAGCCTTAAAAATATGTAGCAACTTATATCTATAGTTGTCAGTGACACACAGAAGAATGAAATTCAAAGCAAAGCATCTTTACTCATGGGTTACTTGACAAAGTTCACTTCAGCAGATCTTCTAAATCCCCTGAAAATTTTTTTATTATAATAAAATTTGACAAGCAAATGAAACTCAACTTTCCACTGGAGGGAATGTAAATCCTTCAATGTTACATATATTGGACAACAGATATGTGAGTTTCTTTCCAATCATACATTTTTGTAGTATACGCACAATATAGGTATGTGGATGTATATAGGAATGCCAGAATTATTATGGAGACAAGTTCAAGTGATAATGGCAACTCTCTTTAAGAGATCATCAAAGAATCCACTGTCTAAAGAGTTGTGTCGCCATTGACAAGAATCATCATTCTCACATTTAAGTCAGTTTTCTTTATACCTATAATCAATGCATAAAAAAAATCACCTATGTATTTTCAAATACACATGAAGGAATTCAGGAACTTTTCCTCTTGCTAGAATTAGTCAATATAAAAAAAACAACAACAACTAAGCTTTCAGCTATAGAATTATTTACTCTAAGAGCAAATAATATTAACAGAAATTCAAGAAAAATTTTTCTTATATGGTCTTGCATTATCCTAAAGAGCCATTCAGTGAATCATTTTTCTTTCAAATTTATCAACTCTACTAGCCTATGATTTCCATGTTTTATGTGTTTTAAAGCATCCATTCATTAGCAGGGATAAAATGAGCATCAACTGTATGCAAGGCTCTATTCTAATGAGCATAAGAGGTGTATACAGTACTTTCCTCAAAGAACTTACAACTGATTTATGAGGTTAAATTGTATGTTAATCATATATAAACAATGTAATAATAAGGATAATGTACATATTACCAATGTGTCAATACACATACATATATGATGCTAAAATTACACACAAAATATTTTCAGCATGGATTAGTCACTAATGCAATATCATGTCAGATTATGCAGATTTCACCATGAAGTAAAATGTTTAGGAAAAGCTTAACAATAACAATATGGCAATTAGATTGTGCCTTAAAAGTGAATAAACCTCAAATACACTCAAAATCTTGGTAGATCTGGAAAAGAGCATACGAAATGGGTTAAAATATAGTGTCTAAGAAATTTGGAAGTGAAAGAATAGACTAGATTTGCCAGGAAAAAGGGAAGAATTAAAGATTCACTTGAAGGGTAGATTAAACTCAGACTTTAGAGAATTTTGTGTTCCCAACTAAGGAAGTTTTGGCTGCATTATTTCATACGAAATGAGAAACCATAGCAAGTTTTTTTTCAAAATTATGCTAGAGAAAATTTTATGATTAGTCATACAAGAATTAGGGAGAGGGAAACTACAGATAAAAGAAAACTAGCTTGGGACTATTTCAAACTCTGTACCTGAAGTGATTAGAGTCTGACCTGTGTGTCATCCCTATGTGGAACAAATGGAAAAGAAGGAGGAATGCTCTCTCTCTCGCTCTCTCTCTCTCTCTCTCTCCCTCCCTCCCTCTCTCTCTCTGTTTATTTATTTTGAAAGACAGAGAGAGAGAGAGAGAGAGAGAGAGAGAGAGAGAGAGAGCACATGAGCAGGAGAGGGGCAGAGAGAGTGGGAGAGAGAGAATCCCAAGCAGACTCCATGCTGTCAGTACAAAGCCCGACGCGGGGATCCATCTCACAAACCATGAGATCATGACCTGAGCAGAAATCAAGAGTTGGATATTCAAGTGACCAAACCACCATGCACCCTAGAAGGAATGCTTTCAATGGATTTTTTTTTTTTTTAAAGAATTGGCCTTGGTAAAGGATTTGAAATGATTGTGGTGGGGGAAAACAGAGTAATTCAGGTTTTGATCCTGGGTGATTGAAAAGTGTTTATATCATTAACTGAGAAAAGGATGCTTGAGAGGTAAGAACATCTGCATTACAAAAATTGAGTTTGGGGTCATAATGGATTACCCAAAGGGACATGATTATGAAAAAAGATGAAGATACAGAATTAGGGATCAGAACCACAGAAATACATGAATAATGATGCTTGAATAAAAAGAATGGGGATTTACTATTGGGAGATCGTTTTTGATGATCAATACTGCACACTCCACGGAGGGGTGAAAGATAAAGCAGATGTGGTGCAACAAGAAAAGGAAAGTGTAGATCAATGTCTATTTAAACAACTGCACTATTAAGAGAAGAAATAATAGACAATAAAAGTAAGAAAAGTTTCATTTTTTAAAAATGCACTATATTCGGCCAAGTTTTTACTCGTGACTTAGACAAACAAAAATCTCATATATGTAAGGTCTTAGAATTTCAGTCTTAGAATATCTACTACACAGACACTCTGCTGAATATATCGTTTGAAATTTCAGAACCGGTGAAGATTATCTGAAACCCAGTATAAAAATAGTGAAATAACTTGTAAACATTTGAAAATCTTTAAACATAGAGAGATATGTATAAGAAATTATATATGTGTGTATGTATATCTATCTATCCATATATCTGTGTGTATACGCCTATCTACATATATTTCTATGTGTGTTGTGTGTCGATATCACCAGAGTATTTAAGAGAGTCATAAAACAAATAAACAAAAACAAAAAAAACCAGAATTGAATCTAGCACCAAATGAATCTCTGAAGAAAGTAATGGGATAGAAGAATTTTTAAAAGATGCTCCTGAGAAAATATTCCTGCAATACAAAGTTATGACTCTTTGCACCTGAAAAGCTCACTTGACAACGTAAGCCCAGGACTTCTCAGGTTAACCTGCCTACTCTTAATGGAAGTTCTCTCTATGGAGAAATGTATGGTTGTCAGGACCTTAGCTGAGGAACTAATTCCTTTGAGATAATGTCATAATATATCAAAGTAAAAGAATGAAGGCAAAAACAATTTGACACTTTGGTCTACAGTTTACTCAACTTTGGTAATCACTGAAGCCCTAAACATAGTAGGACCTCAGTTAATAGCTTTTCAAGGAATTAAAGGAGTTGGCCCTGAACTACTCAAACTTTAGTATCATAGTGTTTTACAAATGTATCTTAAAATTAGTCTTTTCTATAATTAATTAAAACTTTAAAATTCTCTTTGTTTGGGTTTATTAGGTGAGGTGGCTACACCAAAGGGAATATTTGTTTTGGGAATTTAATTGACATGAAATTAATTTCCATTGACATTCTCATTTAAAATTCATGGACATCTGAACAGTAGGTTTGTGAAAAGGTGTTAAAGGCCTTCTGGCTGTTTCTTTCATCAACTTTTTTCTTCCCCCTTTTACCATCTTACCTCATATTTAGCAGGCATGCCATAGCATGACCAGGAGTTTGAAAAATAAATGATTGCAGCTGTCAGTGCCTCATGTATGAATTCTTGACTTTCTTTCAGAACATGTGGGCCATGTGTTTTCTAGTAGCAAGCCATTTCAAAAGGAGGCGAAGTGATGGTTCTTTCATGTAAATTAATTTCTACAGCTGTAACTTTCACACTTTGCCTGGGGCTCTCCTTTGTGACTTCTGCATTTATTTAACACACAGCATTTTGAAAATTAAAATGTATTTTTATTGAGCTTCATTTTTATTGGAGACAGCTTGAAACTATTACTTGATCTGCATTTTAAAAACAACTAATAAACAAGTCTCTCTTAAACAATTGCTTGGTGGGGCGCCTGGGTGGCTCAGCTGGTTAAGCCTCCAACTTCAGCTCAGGTCATGATCTCACAGTTTATGAGTTCGAGCCCCACATCAGACTCTATGCTGACAGCTCAGAGCCTGGAGCCTGCTTCAGATTCTGTGTCTCCCTTTCTCTCTGTTCTTCCCTTGCTCATGCTCTGTCTCTCCCTCTCCTTTGAAAATAAATAAACATTAAAAAAACTTAAAAAAAAATAAACAATTGCTTGGTGACTATGTCACCACTCCAGCATTCTCTATCTGCATAGGCAGCTCCCAGCGCCACCCTCCTGCTCACTCTTAACCTTGTAACACTGATTCACTTTGCTGCTACCTGTCTTTTCATTAACCTAAGGAAAATTCTATTCAAGCACATGATCTAGCCCAAATTAAAAAATGTTACCTTTTGAGTTGCTTGGAAATTCACCTTTTCAACATTGCAATGATCACCCGAGATACTATATTCTGGCAATTCAAATGGAATGTATAATTAAAACATTCTTTCTCTTATGTAGTTAATCTCAAGATTTTGTCAATTCTAGTTACCTTTAAAAATATACCTAGTTCTACTAAATATAGAAATTGCTATAGCCATTTATCCTGTTTATTTTTCTTATAAAGTATTGAATTCTTCCTAAGGACATGAAGCATAGTTTTATGAATGATAACAGAAACTGCAGAAATGCCTATTTTAAAGATAGTGATTATTTTCATTTGAGAAGACAGATATTTTTTGGCAGCAAACATATGATCAAAACTTTACTGGTAATAGGAAAAAAATCTGGATTTGTATAGGCGTGCACTGTTTAAAAAGAAATATATTCACTGTTGATAGTTTATTTCATGCAAGAAGTATAACTTGGGATCTAAAACTCAGGTGGAGTAGGGTTCAAATCTGGAGTTTGCCATTTAGTTGTGTGACACATAGCTCAAGTTCCCCAATAGCTCTAACCTCATATTTATCATAAGTAAAGTGGGAGCTGTACAGTACACACCTAAAAAGTTTATGGGGAAGATTAAATGAGAAAGTGCTTAAAAAGTGCCTGGGTAGCTTCTAGCAAAGTTACATACTTGCTAAGAATAGAAGCTATAAAGAGTTACAGAGTTACTACCTATACTGATTTGTCCGGTAGTATACTCAAATCTATGTAAACATACACTAGATGTGCTTGCCTAATGGTTTTTTATTGAAATATTATGTTCATTTATAGCTCTATGTAGAAATTTATGAATGGTACATAAACATGGGATCTGACTTCTGGAAAATTCAACTCCGGGAAAAAATGTTCAAAACAGTAACAAGTAAAGACAACTGGCGTTACGGTTCTTATTAATATTTAGTACTTGTGTAGGTATAATTGATATCTCATTGTTGCTTTAATTGGCAACTCCCTAATTACCAGTAAGTTCAAATGTCTCTGCTTATATTTGTTGACCATTTGGATGTGTTATTCTATGCAGTGTTTTAATCCTTTATGTCCAATTGGGCTACTCTTTTCCTCTCACGTTTTTTGTTTAACAATTGGTACAAGCTCTTTGTATTACATAGATAATAACCCTCTCTTTGTCCTTTGTGTTGTGAACTATTTCCCCAAAACCTATTATTAGCTTATTGCCTTACTAATGATTTCCTTTGCTACAAAAGTTCCTAGCTGTGTGACCTATACCTTAATGCTCCCATCTGTAAAAACATAGATGATAATAACAACTACCTTAAATAGTTATTAAGAAAATTAAGTCATACTGGGAAAGTACTTAGACTAGTTCTTGGCACATTGTTAAGTGCTATGTATGACTTCATAAAGAAGATGTAATCAAACATGTACCTCCTTTCCCATGTAAAGTCTACATTTTCAGTCTTGGTTAAAAAATTTTTCCCTTAACTCCATATCATACATTGAATTTTCTATATGCTTTTATAGAATTTAGGTATTTTTTTCATTTTATTTTTTACAGAGTTTTATTTTCAGATACCTAGACAGTTGTGCTAATGCTGTTTATAACAATCTCTTTTTTTCTCCCTGAGTTAAAATGCCACCCTTGTCATTTAAAAATTCTGCATATTAAGGTATCTATTTCTGAATTCTCTTTTTTGGAACCTCTAATCCTAAGCCAATATTGTCTTGATTTGAGTATAGTGACTTTCTGTTTTTTTGTCATATTTATGTTAAATTATACTTCCTTCACTTGTTCATTTGCACACTTTTCACTATTATATCTGGAAACTTAAATTTCACATAAATTGTAAGTAATTTGTCCAGTTTTCTAGCGAAATCTAATTGGCATTCCAGTTGAAATGGTACAATATATTGCGGTACCAGGGTGGCTCAACTGGTTAAGTGTCTGGCTTTGACTCCTGTCAAGATCTCACGGTTCCTGGGTTCCAGCCCTACATTGGGCTCTCTGCTGTCAGCCTGGGGCCCACTTCCGATCCTTTGTCTCCTTCTCTCTCTGCCCCTCCCCCACTCATGCTAGCACTCTCTCAAAAATGAACTTTTAAAAAAATCAGTTTTCTACTTTTACTGAGAAATAATTGATACACATTACTATAAAATTTTGAGGCATAAAAATATTACTAAGGTTTCTATATATTTCATAACTTTTTAACAGTTCTTTGGACATATATATAAATAATATATATAAATAAATACATTGTTCATGGAGTATATATGTAGTAAAAGCACAGTAAAGTAATATCACACATAGAAACAACAGCAATCCAGGTGTTATTTTAGTAGAGGAAGGGGAATGTAATTTGTCAAGTTTACATGGGTTATTTCCACTACAGCTATGTTTTGTTCCTTAGAAGAGTAAATCAGAAGCACATATAGTAAGCAAAATATTAAGATTTTATAAAGCTAGAGATAACCAACATTTTTTTCTGTTTTTGTTCATACTTGAAATCTTTTTATTTAAAAAATTCACAAAATTAAAACAATTACAATGTAGCAAGTATCCTAATAATAATCTATTGAAGATGGTATGGGAGCACAAAGGGTAAAAATTTTGTTCTGTATTTCCTTGATCTGATATAAACAGCTTAACCTGACTTCCTTTTATCTTGTTTTCTTTTTTAATTTTTTTAATTGACCAATTATATTATCAATCAAAATGGGCCCAAAGATTATGCACATATATAGTACCTGAAAAAGGAAACTGTTATCTTTCAAATGTGCATGACGAAGTAAAAAGGGTGTAATATTTTAATGTTTTTGAGAAAAAAGAGGAGCAATAATTTTTCCCTAGTCTCTCATATTTAAAAAAAAATTTTAACATTTATTTATTATTGACAGAGTGAAAGAGACAGAGCATGAGCATGGGAAGGGTGGGGGGTGGGGGGGACACAGAATCCAAAGCAAGCTCCAGGCTCTGAGGTGTCAGCGCAGAGCCAACGTGGGGCTTGAACTCACAAACGGTGAGATCATGACCTGAGCCGAAGTTGGACGCTTAACTGACTGAGCCACCCAGGTGCCCCATCCCTCATATTTTGTTTGAGGAATAGAATATTTTTTGGCGAAAACGTGTTATTAATTTCAAACAACTCCATCCAGTATTTTGGGTGAAAATAGATGTCAGCTGATCAAATCAATGTACCTGAAAATCAAAATTTCAATAGTGTTGATTTCAGGTTTGATGACCACACAATTGTAAATAATAAATGTAATTTTATCAAACCTTGTAAAAGTCACTTAAAGAATACAGTAAATGGTTAAATGTAGTTATAATGTATTTATTACTATAGTTTTAATAAAGTAACCAGCTCCTTCAATGTTATGAGAAAAAACACTTGTTGAAATAAAATTACCAGGGAAATCATTGCAAATGTATCTAAAACACTGTATCTTAAACACCTTAGAAGAAAACAAAGAGACTTTGCCCTGGAAAATTATATTAGATAATTCAAGAATTGTCAGTAACATAATGAAGATATTGAAGTCAGAGACACACTGGAAGAGTCTGAATTAAGTTGTTTCATAAAATGTGAGTGAATAGAGTAAACTTTCCAAATTAATACATTGTCATAGTATGTATGTGTAATTCAGGTATTAAATTAAGCAGTTATTTGCTCTTTTATCTACAACTCTAAAAACTTAGCCAAACAGTTTCCAAAGAAGACATATACAAGATGGCAGACACATGAAAAGATGTTCAACATCACTAATCCATCAGGGAAATGCAAATCAAAACCACAATGAGATATTACCTTACATTTCTCAGAATGGCTAAAATCAAAAAGACAAGAAATAACATGTGTTGGCAAGGAGGAGAAGAAAAAGGAAACCTCATCCATTGTTGGTAGAAATGTAAATTGGTATGGACACTGTGGAAAATGGTAGGGAAGTGCTTCAAAAAATTAAAAACAGAAATACCACGTGATCCAATAATTCCACTACTGGGTATTTAACCAAAGAAAATAAAAACACCAATTTGATAGGATATATGAAACCCTGTTTCTTGCAGCATTATCTACAAGCCAAGATATGGAAGCAACCTAACAGTCTACTGATAAACAAATGGATATGGAATATGTGGCAGATATATACTGTAAAATCTTACAAAGCCATAAAAAAGATGAAATTGTGCCACTTACAACAACATGGGTAGACTTAAAGGGTATTATGCTAAGTGAAATAGCAAGACAAATACCATATGATTTCACTCACATGTGGAATCTAAAAGGACAAATTAATTAAAAAACAAACAAACAGGATTAGACCTATAAATACAGAGAACAAACTGATGGTTGCAAGAGGGAAGGCCAATAGAGAGATGGGTAAATTGGGTGAAGAGGTGTGGGAAATACAGGCTTCCAGTTATGAAAGGAGTAAGTCATGGGAATAAGAGGCACAGCATAAGGAATATAAACTCAATGATTCTGTAACAGTGTTGTATGATGATGGATGGTCGCTACACTTGTGGTGGGCATAGAATATATAAACTCATCTAACCACTATGTTGTACACCTGAAATTAATGTAACAGTGTATGTTAACTGCCTTCAAATAATTTTTTAATTAGCCAAAAAGGGAAATCATTTAATAGAAAAAAAACTGTGTATTTGTACAAATACAGTTTTTTATAGAACTAGTATGTCTAGCAAATAATACTGTAAAAACAGAGAAAAATAAGTGCATCTTGGGCAATTGAAATAAATATGCCTGAAGTTCATAAAAAATACTTGAAGAATGGCTGGAGACATCATTTATTTTCATTGGTTTTCCTCAAATCTATCCCATTTTCAATTTTGTTTATTAGTTGACTGGAGGAATTGCACTCCTAGTTAACTATATAATGTTTCCTTGATCTCATTTTTATTACCAAAATTTTGTTTATTTTACCTGTTTTACTTCATAACCATTAAGTTGTTTTAAAGCTTTTGGAAAAAACAAAGTCCGATATAAAAAAAAGTCTGCAAATATATTTACATACATGAAGATACGAGAGCTTGATAGAAAATTCAATTAGATTTTCCATGCATCCTTCAATAGAAAATACATTTAAGGGGCGCCTGGGTGGCGCAGTCGGTTAAGCATCCGACTTCAGCCAGGTCACTATCTCGTGGTCCGGGAGTTCGAGCCCCGCGTCGGGCTCTGGGCTGATGGCTCAGAGCCTGGAGCCTGTTTCCGATTCTGTGTCTCCCTCTCTCTCTGCCCCTCCCCCGTTCATGCTCTGTCTCTCTCTGTCCCAAAAATAAATAAAAGTTGAAAAAAAATTAAAAAAAAAAGAAAATACATTTAATAGAAGATGGAAATATTTAATTAAAAATGGAATGAATGAATCAAGAATATACCGAAAATGTCATTATCAGGGAAGAGTACAAATACAAATCTAAATCTGAAATGATAACCTAATAACTAGGAGAAGATAAAATTCAATGTGCATTGTTAAACAATGAAATCCATCAGGTTTAGTCTATTTCTGTTTTCCTTTACATGCAGTTTTAAATTATAATTTAGAGGCATAAATAGAACCTCCAAGAAACACTCTATTATTTATTAGACCATCTAATTTAGGTAGTTTTAAATTTCTCTTTAGATACATACGCTCACAGCTTAAATTTTCTCATAAAATTTGTTCTTTAGCCTTGAAAATTGTTGTCTCATTTAAGAAAGAAAATTTGTATGAGAAGAGTTATATTCTCTAGACCCTTCTTTAGAAATGTGAGTTCAGTAGGTCTGCTGTTGGGAGCCCTGGAATCTGCATTTTAAGAACTTGTGGTAATTTAAATGATGACTGAGTGTAACCACACTTTGATTATCATCACACTGTTTCAGTTACTTGGTGAGTTCAGTTTTGTTTTTTTCTTTTTTCTTTTTTTAAATTTTTAAAAATGTTTTTACCTAGTTTTGAGACAGAGAGAGACAGAGCATGAGCAAGGGAGGTGCAGAGAGAGAGGGAGACACAGAATCCAAAGCAGGCTCCAGGCTTTGAGCTGTCAGCACAGAGCCTTACATGGGGCTCAAACTCATGGATTGTGAGATCATGACCTGAGCTGAAGTCAGATGCTTAACCGACTGAGCCACACAGGTGCCTCCATTTTGTTTTCTTCTATCACCAGGTTTTAGTTTTTAACTTCATAGTAGGCATGATAGATAACAGCATAAATTATCCCATTCCTCTGAGTGTTAAAGAAGAAATAATGTGTATAATTAGTATGTGCTAAGGGTTAGCTTCGGTTTTATTTTTTTTAAATATGAAATTTATTGTCAAATTGGTTTCCATACAACATCCAGTGCTCATCCCAACAGGTGCCCTCCTCAATGCCCATCACCCATCCTCCCCTCCCTCCCACCCCCCCATCAACCTCAGTTTATTCTCAGCTTTTAAGAGTCTTTTATGGTTTGGCTCTCTCCCTCTCTAACTTTTTTTTTCCTTCCCCTCCCCCATGGTCTTCTGTTATGTTTTTCAGGATCCATACAGGAGTGAAAACATGGTATCTGTCTTTCTCTGTATGACATTTCATTTAGCATCACACTCTCCAGTTCCATCCACATTGCTACAAAAGGCCATATTTCATTCTTTCTCATTGCCAAGTAGTATTCCATTGTGTATATAAACCACAATGTCTTTATCCATTCATCAGCTGATGGATATTTAGGCTCTTTCCATAATTTGGCTATTGTTGAAAGTGTTGCTATAAACTCAAAATGGATAAAGGACCTGAATGTGAGATAGGAAACCATCATAACCCTAGAGGAAAAAGCAGGAAAAACCTCTCTGACCTCAGTCACAGCAATTTCTTACTTGACACATCTCCAAAGGCAAAGGAATTAAAAGTAAAAATGAACTATTGGGACCTCATCAAGATAAAAAGCTTCTGCACTGCAAAGGAAACAATCAAGAAAACTAAAAGGCAACTGATGGAATGGGAAAAGATATTTGCAAATGACATATCGGACAAAGGGCTAGTATCCAAAATCTATAAAGAACTCACCAAACTCTACACCTAAAAAACAAATAATCCAGTGAAGAAATGGGCAGAAGACATGAATAGACACTTCTCTAAAGAAGACATCCAGATGCCCAACAGGCACATGAAAAGATGCTCAACGTCACTCCTCATCAGGGAAATACAAATCAAAACAACACTGAGATATCATCTCATGCCAGTCAGAGTGGCTAAAATGAACAAATCAGGAGACTATAGATGCTTCTGTTTTAGTTAATCATTTTCCATTATAGCTATGTTAATATTACACTATCATGATCTTATTTATGCATTTGTTCCCCTTTCAATTGTAACTTGCTGAAGGAAGAGAATGCTTCTTTTCTATAATTGTGCCTCTAAAATCTTACCTAATGTCCGACATGTCATATGTGCTCAGTACATCCGTGTTGAGTGAAGTAATGAAGTAAGGAGTGCACACAGATAAACCTTCGAGGTTAGCAGGGGTCTACAGAGCAAAGGTAGATAAAAGGGATAGGTAAAAGAGATATAAGGAAGGTAAACGGTATATAAAAGAACCAAGTGACAACTTGAGACAATAAAATGAGAAGATAAGGCAATCCTCTCATCTCCTCTCCCAAACTGGCTGAGGCTCTGTTTGGGCGCTTTGAGCAGTGTCAGCATCCTTACCTACTCATACAAGTGGACCTCACTCAACTTTGCAGCTCCATCCTGCCTCTGTTATCTCTCCTACCACTCTTGCCCCCATCTTTGCTGTAGTATGGGTTTTGTGCCCCTCTACTGAAATAATTTTATCTTATTAGACCAAACGTACTACTATTGCTCTTTAAAGTGAGTTTCTATTAAATTATATTAGTGGAAAATTTCTGTAATATAAGCATATTATTAGAAATGTTTCTATAATTTTATTCTTGTTTAGTTTTTTTGTTGTTCCTTTTTTCCCCCCAGAGTATACCCTAGGATAGTTTCTTCAGGCATAAGTACAATTAAAACATTTACCAAAAATGCATAAAAATAATAGCAGCTACTTAACACTAAATTCCCCAGTTATAGGAATATATGAAAAGTATTTCATCCATAACCTGTTTTAAAACCAACATATCTGAATTTTAAATATTGCTCCCAAACAACCTTAAATATGTAGTTTAAAATTCAATGACAAGTCTATAAATTAAAGGATGCACTTTAAAATAAGTAAGGTATTTACATCATTTGGAATGACAATAAAGTTTTTACTAAGAATTAGCATTTGCCGCTAAAAACACTACTAATAATAAAATATCAGATAATTTGAGTATTTTGAATAAGGTACCACTTAATAAATTATTGTTTTATTGCACTAAATGATGAATTGGAAGAATTACTGGAACTTCCTAAAGAAAGTAAATTACTCTCAAGTGTATATTATAGGCTAGAAATACAAGGTTTAATACATATTAAAATGATTTATTGTAACTCGCATTTTCCTATCCATGAGGACAGCTGCTTGAGGGTGGCAAACTTGAAATGTGGCAACTATTTAATCTCTCCCACAAAAATATTTTCCAGCTTCTTACTATATGTATATTTTTGTTGTCAAATTTTTTCACTTTAACTAATTTACTTCAAATGAGAATACTTGTTAATATTTAGTCAGCAAGAATTTCTCAATGTATATTTTTAGAGGTTATGATAAAATAAGGCACCAAACATATGCACATCAGTTTTCTTGGCAGATTCAGCTTCTAGACCAGTTCCCAGGTATCAACACAGAGTTGATGTGGGCATGATATTGGCGACACTGTGATACAATGTGGTGACACATTAGTTATGCTGTGAAACTGTATAACAGATGCAAAGCAAGATAAGATGCTTAGAATTGTAAGCTAAATATTAACTCCAGATCATCTGAGGATGGTTTAAATTATGAACAGAACAAAGTTATGTTTAGAGCCAAATCCAATCATTCAATAAATACTGAACAACTACTGCGTGCCAAGCACAATTCTGGGTACTCATAAATCAAAGCTGAAATCCCACCATCTCTGTTCTCAACAGAGATCACTGTTTAGTGATTGAATAACAACATATTTTTCCCCCTTTTGACCTAAAGGTAGTTTTAAAAGTGACCTCTAAACTGGGGTGCTTGGGTAGCGCTGTCGGTTAAGCATCCAACTCATGATCTTGGCTTAGGTCATAATCTCACAGTTCATGAGTTGGAACCCCACATCAGGCTCTGCACTGATGGCACAGAGCCTGCTTGGGATTGTCTCTCCTTTCTTCCCCTCCCCGACTTGTGCTCTCTTTCTCTTTCCCCCCTCCTCACCAAAAACAAACTTAAAAAAAAATTAAAAGTGACCTCTAAACTAGTAGAACACCAAACTGCAAGAATAGAAATCAACAATTTTCTAGGTTCTAGCTCTTGATACTCAGACCTATGCATTCTAGCTATGAGAGAACCAGTGCCATACATTAGTTGCTAGTTCAAGCCACATACAATATCCTTTAGGAGAATATCCCAGAGATAATGGAGAATAAACGTTGCAAAGTAAAAGTAAAAGGATTTGTTCAATTACCACAGTGTCCTATAATTGATTTGATGTTTTGGATTCCTCAATGGCCAAAAATAATTAATTTTTTTTGAGACATGTACATGAATTAAATTAAAGAGAAGCTTGGGCTTTTTAGGTATATACTACAATTACACTACCACAAGATTAGTCCTGTGTTCAGATGCAAAGAAATGAAGAATCTGTGATAACTTTTCTTCCTAACCCTTGCAGAAGAGGTACAAGGCCAGACCCATGGGCTTAGAAGACAGCAGAGGTGCCTAAGACGCTTGGAAAACTTCCCATCCATGATGAATGTACCTGTGCCTCATTATTTCTCACCCCTCTTTATTCTCTCCCTCTCTTGCTGTAACCTCTTTCCATTTCTTTCTCTTTTTTCTTTTAAACAGTTAAAATTAAATGATTATTTAAATCACCTATCAATAAACGAACTAAGAATTGCTTAATCAAAGCCATGACTTCAGGTTATTTCGATATCTTTCATCAAGTGAACATCAGTGGGTTTGTGCACTGAGTTCTGATTTTATAATCTCTCATTTTGCAGTTCTAGGTTAAAATCCATTCACTCACTATTTCAAAAACCACATCTTCTTATGGTCTCATCTCCTTAGAGAGGAAAAGTCATGCTTAAAATGTACTAGCTAATTTAACACGAATTGCTACCTAAAGAAGACACTGGTAAAAATAGAAAGAAAAAAAATCTGGTATTCTGCAAATTCCCAAAGCAATTGGTCTAGGATTTGGGAAAATGATAAGAAACAAGAAATTTTTATTTTAGTTGTATGCAACCAAATTTCTAGATTGACCTCAAGTATTCTTAATTAAAGGGAGAGTTCTATAAATGCAATCCCAAATCCCCAAGGGTAAGAGGTAGATAATTATCCGAGTGCACAAGAAAATGTTTGTAGAACTGTATGTCATAGTGGTTTTAATACATAACATATAGTGTTCCTGTGTGGAACATATGCTTCAACCAGGAAGACAGAGGCTGTAGACAACTGAGCTTAAGTCTTTCCTGGCATCCCTGCCTACTTTCCCTACTTAAAATAGAGATCCAACAAAGCAGGATAGTGGAGAACAGTCTGCTTAGCAAATATATCCAATCAACTGATAATTCCTCTCTTTCTTTTTTTCTCTTTCTTTCTTTTTTTCCCTAAAGGTTGTTTTTTTTTTGTTTGTTTGTTTGTTTGTTTTGTTTTTTCTCTAAAGGCTAAAGGTTTATCAGTTTTGTTGATTATTTCAAAGAACCAACTCCTGGTTTCATTGATATGTTCTATTGTCTTTTTTGTCCCTATTTTATTTATTTTTGCTCTAATCTTTTTTTCCTCCTTCCTTTTACTGATTTTGGGCTTTGTTTGTTCTTCTTTTTTAAAGTTTATTTACTTATTTTGAAAGAGAGAGAGTGAGCCACTGGAGAAGAGGGAGGGACGGAGGGAGGGAGGGAGGGAGGGGGAGAGAGAGAGAGAGAGAGAGAGAGAGAGAGAGAGAGAGAGAGAGAGTGAGAGAATGAATCCCAAGCAGGCTCCACATTCAGCACAGAGACCTATGCAGGGCTCAAACTCATGACTGTGAGATGACAACCTGAGCCCATATCAAAAGTCAAATACTTAACCAACTGAGCCACCCAGGTGCCCCTACTCTTCTCTCCTAGATCCTTTACATGTAAGGTTATATTGAGATTTTTGTTTGTTTGTTTCTTGAGGTAGTCCTGTATTGCTATAATCTTCCCTCTTAAAACAGCTTTTGCTGCATCCCCCAAATTTTGGACCATTGTGTTTTCATTTTCATTTATCTCCATGTGTTTTTAAATTTCTTCTTTGATTTCTTGGTTGACCCATTCGTTATTTAGTATTATATTATTTAGCCTCCCTATATTTGTGTTCTCCAGGTTTTTTCTTATGACTGATATCTACTGTCATATTTGTTGTGGTTGGAAAAGATACATGATATGACTTCAGTGTTTTTGAATTTACTAAGACTTGTTTTGTTGTCTACCATGTGAAGAATATTCTACTACTGTGAAGAATATTCCATGTGAATTTGAAAATAATGTGTATTCTGATATTTTGGGAAGGAATATTCTGAATATATCTGTTAAGTTCATTTATTTCTCCTTAAAAAATTATTATTATTTCCTTTTATTCTCTCTATGGTTTCTGTTTTAGGCCAATAGTGTCAATGAAATTCAGAGGCTTTACAGATCTTTTTAAAAATGTTCAATAGTGACAAAATTGTTGTTTAAATTTGTATTGATAATCATAATCTTTCCATATATATATCCAAGTACTTGTGATGGCCTTCTCCCTCAGTTTTACTAACACCAAGAAACTTTTGATATAATTATGCTACCTTGGAATGTCATATGTAAACATATGTGTAATATTATATGTTCACTGTCAATTTTAACTAATTTTAATGATACATTAGTACTATACTAATTTTAATACTGTATTAGTCTTTTGGTCAATCAGACTGTCTAGGAAGCTCTTAAATAAATTAGGCATCTATTAAATCCATATTGCAAAAGACAACTTGCTATCATTATCAATTGTAATCCATGGTCATGTAATAGAAACTTGTGGGAATAATGTAGGTTACTCTACTACCTTCTAAAGCTTTAGTTTTACCATTTCTTCACCACTATCACTAATTTATAAAACATTCAGTTTTGTTATTTATTTTTTAAGAATGTAAGTTTCTTTTTAAGATTTATTTTTCAAATCCCAGAGATATAAATCTAAATCTTAGCTCTGATAGATCCTATACACAAGCCCGTAGGAAAGTTATTTTAATCTTCCCAATCTTCGATTTCTCTGATGGCTTAAAGAGGAATAATTATAACACCTATGTAACAAGCAGTGAGGGTAGATCATACTGTGCACCACTACTAAAGCAACTATGTTGGAATCTTCTCAATACAGCCCACACAGCATCACTACTTTTAGGAGTATCAGAAATCTCAGTCTTGGAATGGTGAGAGTTATGGAGGGCATGGGAACACTTGACAACTCATACTTGAGCACAACAAAGTCCTGTCACATAAAGAGACATGACCCACTAGTAGTTTAGAAGGTCCTAGCCTGAGAATGAGGAAGACTCAAAGAGCAAAGGTTGGCATCTTAGCACATGATTGCCTTTCAAGCACTCCCTGGAGGGCTCTTGTATGGTTCCCTCTTTTCCACGTAGCAACACCACCAGGTCTTTAGATACCCTTCCCAATACCATCTTCTCCAATGTTAAGCCCTTTTTCTCTCCTTTTCCAATTTTTTTTAAGGTTTATTCATTTCTCAGAGACAGAGAGACAGAGTGTGAACAGGGGAGGGGCAGAGAGAGAGAGAGGGAGGCACAGAATCTGAAACAGGCTCCAGGCTCTGAGATATCTGCATAGACCTGGGGCTTGAACTCATGGACTGTGAGATCATGGCCTGAGCCAAAGTCGGACACTTAACTGATTAAGCCACCCAGGTGCCCCTCTCTCCCCTTCTGTTGAGCAAACGGGGCAGAGACAGAAACCTTTATAGCCATTAGCATAATGTAAAATAGAATTTATTAGAAAAAAATTATAAGCAGAAGAGCAGCTTATAATTAAGTTACAAGCAGAAGAGAACTGATCATCACATTCAGACAGAGGCATGCCTCAGTGAGGTTTACCTCTGATGGACATACCATAGAAAGAGTTCCTGGGGGTGGGGAGAGACCATGTTAATGGTTTACATGTTTATAGGGACAGGTGCCAGAGAACAATAAATGCTCCTGGTTGAGGAACTGGCCTTGTTTGAAAAGCAGAGCCTTTGGGATCAGCAACTGAAATCTGCCAGAGCTTCCTTGAGCTAACTCAAACCTACTAAGACCGATTTTTATGAAGATTCTAAAAGGGAGGGGAAATGAGCCTCCGGGGTTTCCATATGTGTTTCTCCTCACTATTATAGTTCATCAACCCTCATTTTCTACAAGTTGAAGAAGAGAATGGGCAAAGGAGTGTGGTCAGCATGTTCTCTGGGGGATTTTATTTCAATGGTCTCTACCATCCCTCTTTATGGCCTACTCTTTTGTTTCTCAAGATCCTAATTAGAATTAAAAACAAACAAACATCAGTAGTTTATTTTTAATTGCACTTCTGCTGTGACAATTTCTCTTGAGACAACACTGGAAGAGGATAGAAGTTCTGGAAACAAGGAAAACATGAAGATAAATATGTCAAGATCTTATCTTGCTACTTCTATCTCACAAGGCTTTTCCTGAGAATTAAACGAGATAACGTATGTATTTATCCTAATTCCTGTTAAGCACAAAAATAAGGGCTTGATTTATTGAGCTTCATTTAGGTGGCTATTAGTTAGAAGTCAAGTCTGTCATGAAATGTCCCTTACACACAAATTAAAAATGAAGACAACAATAGATTTCAGATTCATTCAATATAGCGATTTTTCTGTGACTACTTCTTTAGATTCAAGCACTTTAAGCTGACTTGTTGGTGTGAGGTGTATCTGTTAATTATAAAATAAAACTGGCTTCATTAGTCAACCTCCAACCCTGCCATTTATTGTCACTGAAATGTATGGCATATATGGGATCCAATGTAAAAAAAAATCATAAACCGTTTACAACGGTGTATTAGCAATAAATACAGGCAAGCAAAGTAAATAAAAATTTAATTTAGTAATAATATTTACTTCTAATAATAATCTACTTGGTTCTCAAGGGTTATAAGTAAAATACACCTTATATCCTTAAAAAGGTCCTAAATACTAGGAATATTTAGCCTTATTTCTTAGGAAAGGAAAATAAATACAGGAGAAAATAAATCAATGGCCCAAATGCTACATGACTAATAAGTGTGAAGGGCAAGACTCAAGTCTAGATCTACCTCAGTCTCTAAATTATATCTCAGTCTCTAACTCAACCTCTCACTAGTAGATAAAACTACCCAAATCACCCACTACTCATTTCCCCAGAACTACTAACTTAGAGAAGATTCCACTGGCTGTATGCATAGTGTACTTATTTTCTGAGAGTTATTGTGAAATCCCTTATCCTTATAATTCTAATAATGAAGAAAATAAATTGAAATGAAAATACCATGGGACTACTAAGGGATATTTATCTTAACATCCTTTGGTGATAAACAAGCAAGGTCTTTCTCATCTGAAATCTGGTCTTAAGAACCAGATTAACATTGAGAAACAATGAAATGATACCTAAATCTTAAGGAAAATTAATGAAGCTTCCTAATTATCTCACCTGTTACTCAGTTGCTATAAGCTATGTCAGAACTTGAGTCAAATTTAAGCTAATTTCCATTGACTACTAGAATAGCAATATTCTTGGTTATTCCCCTTTTCCCTTTAATGCTATCAATCCCAATATGTTACATGGCCTAGAATTTTCATGAATAAATCTTACATTCAAAAGCTTCTTTTAGTTTTAGCACCTGTCAGGTTACTGATAATAAATGCTTGGCAAAGGGATTACTCTAACGTTTTGCACTGCATACAACATAATATTGTATTATGTACTGAATAGATAGAAATAAATACCCCCCCCCAAAAAAAGCGCTCTATATGTATCAATATTTGGGAGGAAGGAACCTCTATTTAAGTCAAATTAGCACATATCACATGGGCATTAAACTATCCACATAGTCACTGCTAATTAAATTCCTATACAGAGTACTTTAGTCCAAACTTCAAAGACCATCATGACCCAGTACTATAAATAGCTGCATAGACAGGTATGTAAATGAAAATGCATGCATAATTATACATACATTATACACAGATATATACACATGTGCACATTTGAGCTACTGCATTCCAAAGCTTCAGTCTATCATTTCATCATGTTATATACATGAAGCACTCACAATATACAAATCTCTAAGACTCACTATTGTTTGTTTTTATTTAATGTAAGAAAAATGAATTTTTGTAAAGAACTCTACAGTCTCTTTTAGAATACTAAAAACTGCATGTGAATATGAATTTTGTCACTTTCTATGCATAGATATGCCTCTTTTACCCATGCTCAGTAATTCAAGATGAGAGTGTCCCTGTATTAAACTATACATACGCTGCATTAGTCAGAGTTCTTCAGGGAAACAGAACCAATAGGAGACAATAGCTAGAAATACAGAGAGAGAGAGGTAGAGACAGAGACAGAGACAGCTAGAGCTAGAAAGAGATTTATTATAATATATTGGCTCATGCAGTTTTGGAGGCTAAGAAGACCCATGATTGTCCATCTGCAAGCTGGAGACCCAGGAAGGCCAGTAGTATAGTTTGAAAGCCTGAAAGTGGGAGAGCTGATGATACAGATTCCAGTCTCTGTTTTAGGGCCTGAGAACCAGGAGCACTGAAGACAGGAGAATATCAATGTTCTGGCTCAGGAAGTCAGGCAGAGAGCAAATTTAAGAATCTTTCACCTTTTTTGTTCTATTTAAGTCTTCAATGACTAGATGATGACCACCCTTACTGGAAAAGACCATCTGCTTCATTCAGGTCACCAATTCAAATACTAATTACTTTGTAACACCATCAAAAGCACACCCAGAAATAAGGTTTAACCAGATATTTGGGCATCTTGTAGTCTACTCAAGTTGTCCTTCAATTACTCTCATCATTCTTCAAACAGTGGCTCATAAAATAAAAGCAAAGAGGAAAAAAAAATTAAATGAGGAAAAATAGATTAATATTAGCCAATTTGTAAATGGTTAATAGAATAGGTACCTGAGGGTGGCTAGTTAGTTCAGTTGGGCAGAATGTGATACTAACAACAGTCATGTCATGGGTTTGATCCTCAAGAGGCCAAGAAAGACATTAGTTTTCATGTTGAATAGAATAGGTGCCTGAACAGAGGTGAAACTAAAATGAAATTCTGAACTCTTGTAAGCTTTGCCATGCACTACCCAAAGAGGAATCCCTAGTTCCTCTTCCCAAATCACACTGGATTGATAAAATCCCACAGTGACATTGAAATGGTTTGATGAGATGCAGACATGATGTTTGAGAAGGTTAAATCTAGAAGAAAAAACAAAGGTTTATATTTCTAATTATACAGTGTGAGATTTCTTGGCATCCCCATGCACTAGGGTGTCTCAAAGCTAAAAGTTTTTAGAAAATTAGTGAGTTCAAAAGTGGAGTGAGGAGTAAGGAAAATTAAAAAGCAAACTTCTCAGTGAAGCTGTTTACTAAAAACAGAGCTAAGAATAAGTTCAGGCCAGCCCTGTGGAGAAAAGTGAACCAACAAATCAAAAGTCAGAGTCAGGGGCACCTGGGTGGCTCAGATGGTTAAACATCTAACTTTGGCTCAGGTCAGGATCTCATGGTTCATGGGTCTGAGCCTGCACTGGGCTCTGTGCTGACAGCTCAGAGCTTGGAGCCTGCTTTGGATTCTGTGTCTCCCTCTCTCTGTCTTTGCTCCTTCCCTGCCTGCGTGCGTGTGCATGCTTTCTTTCTTTCTCTCTCTCTCTCTCTCTCTCTCTCTCTCTCTCTCTCTCTGTTTCTCTGTCTCAAAACAAACAAACAAACAAACATTAAAAAAAAAGTCAGAATCAAGGGCTTACCAGGATCCTGGACAGCATCAGAAACAAAAGCTCTGGCAGGGAATCATGCAAGGTTAATGGCCTGCTCAAATTTAGTTGAGCTGTAAATGCATAACTAAGTAATTCCTACATGGAATGTTCTCTGTGACCCAAGAAGACTTTGTTTTGGGACACACAAAACTGTGCATGGTGTGAAGAAAAGTTTTAAGGAGGAAGGATTTAATCTATGAGGCCCTTTAAGGGATGAATGGGCCCACAGTTGTGGCCCATAGACAGAACTGTGTGTCAAGAAAATAGACCCTAGTCCTAGATTTGTTACCAGCTGCTTAAGCATTCATGACAGTTATTAAAACCCTCAAGAAAGCAGAGACAGAAAGAACATAACTTAACATCATAAAAGCCATATATGAAAGGCCCACAGCTAATATCATCCTTAATAAGGAAATATTGAAAGCTTTCTGCCTAAGATCAAGAACATGGCAGGGGTGTCCACTTTCACCACTGTTGTTCAATACAGTACTGGAAGTCCTAGCCTCAGCGATTAGACAACAAAAAGAAATAAAAGACATCCAAATTGGCAAGGAAGAAGTCAAACTTTCACTCTTCGCAGATGACATGATACTCTACAGATATTCTACAATGGAAAACCCAAAAGACTCCCCCAAAAAGCTGCTAGAGCTGAAACATGAATTCGGCAAAGTCGTAGGATATAAAATCAATGTATAGAAATCAGCTGAATTAAAAAAATATTAACATTTATTCATTTTTTTGAGAGACAGAGAAACAGAGTGTGAGTGGGGGAGGGGAAGAGAGAAAGGGAAACACAGAATTCTAAGCAGGCTCCAGGCTCTGAACTGACAGCACAGAGCCTGACCTGGGGCTCCAACCCATGGACTGTGAGATCATGACCTGAGCCAAAGTCGAACGCTTAACCAACTGAGCCAACCAGGTGCCCCAATCAGCTAAATTTTTTTTTATGCCAAAAATAAAGCAGCAGAAAGAGATATCAGGAGTAGATTCCACTTACAATTGCACCAAAACCCAAAAGGTAATAGGAATAAACCTAAACAAAAAGGTAAAAGATGTATACTCTGAAAACTATAGAAAGGTTATGAAAGAAATTGAAGAAGACACGAAGAAATGGAAAGACATTCCATGCTCATGGAAGAACAAATATTGTTAAAATGTAGATATCTACATATTCAATCTACATATTCAATGCAATCCCTATCAAAATAAGACCAGCATTCTTCACAGAGCTAGAAAAACAATCCTAAAATTTGTATGGGACCACAAAAGACCCTGAATAGCCAAAGTAATGTTTAAAAGGGAAACTAAAGGGGAAGCATCACCATTCCAGACTTTAAGCTATATTGCAAAGCTATAAGCATCAAGACAATATGGTATTAGCACAAAAACAATCATACAGATCAATGGAATAGAATAGAGAACCCAGAAATGGACCCACAAATAAATGGCCAGCTAATCTTCAACAAAGCAGGAAAGAGTGTCCAAAGAAAAAAATAGTCTCTTCAGCAAGTGGTGCTGGGAAAACAGGACAGCAACATGAGAAGAATGAAACTGGACCACTTTCTTACACCATACACAAAAATAAATTCAAAATGGATGAAAGACATTTCCTGGTGAGACAGGAAACCATCAAAATTCTAGAGGAGAACACAGGTAGCAAACTCACTGACCTAGGCTGTAGCCACTTTTTATCTGACATGTCTCTGGAGGCAAGGAAATAAAATCAAAAATGAACTATTGGGACCTCATTAAGACAAAAACCTTCTGCACAGTGAAAGAAACAATTAACAAAACTAAAGGCAACTGACGGAATGGGAGAAGATATTTGCAAATGACATATCAGGTAAAGGGTTAGTATCCAAAATCTATAAAGGACGTACCAAACTCAACACCCAGAAAACAAATAATCCAGTGAAGAAATGGGCAGAAGACATAAATAGACACTTTAACAAAGAAGACATCTAGATGGCTAACAGACACGTGAAAAGATGCTCAATATCACTCATCATCAGGGAAATACAAATCAAAACCATGAGATACCACTTCATACCTATTAGAAAGGTTAAAATTAAAAACTCAGGAAACAACGAATGTTGGAGAGTATGTGGAGAAAGGGAGAATTTACACTGTTGGTGGGAATGCAAACTTGTGCAGCTACTCTGAAAAACAGTACGGAGGTTCCTCAAAAAATTAAAAACAGAAGTACCCTACAACCCAGCAATTGCACTACTAGGAACTTATCCAAAGGATACAAAAATGCTGATTTGAAAGAGCACGTGCTCTCCAATGTTTATAGCCGCACTATCAACAAATAGCCAAATTACAGAAAGAGTCCAAATGTCCATCAAACGATGACTGGATAAAGAAGATACGGCATATATATACAATGGAATTCTTTTTTTTTTTTTTTTAATTTACACCCAAGTTAGTTAGCATATAGTGCAGCAATGGTTTCAGGAGTAGATTCCTTAATGCCCCTTATCCATAGCCCATTCCTCCCAACCCCTCCAGTAACCCTCTGTTTGTTCTCCATATTTAAGAGTCTCTTAAGTTTTGTCCCCCTCCCTGTTTTTATATTAGTTTTGCTTCCCTTCCCTTGTGCTCATCTGTTTTGTATCTTAAAGTCCTCATATGAGTGAAGTCATATGATATTTGTCTTCCTCTGACTAATTTCGCTTAGCATAATACCCTCTAGTTCCATCCACATAGTTGCAAATGGTAAGATTTCATTCTTTTTGATTGCTGAGTAATACTCCATTGTATATATATACCACATCTTCTTTATCCATTCATCCATCGATGGACATTTGGGCTTTTTCCATACTTTGGCTATTGTTAATAGTGCTGCTATAAACATGGGGGTGCATGTGTCCCTTCGAAACAGCACACCTGTATCCCTTGGATAAATGCCTAGTAGTGCAATTGCTGGGTCGTAGGGTAGTTCTATTTTTAGTTTTTTGAGGAACCTCCATACTGTTTTCCAGAGTGGCTGCACCAGCTTGCATTCCCACCAACAATGCAAAAGAGGTCCTCTTTCTCTGCAGCCTCGCCAACATCTGTTGTTGCCTGAGTTGTTAATGTTAGCCATTCTGACAGCTGTGAGGTGGTATCTCCTTGTGGTTTTGATTTATGTACAATGGAATTCTACTCGGTGATGAAAAAGAATGAAATATTCCTATTTGCAACAACGTGGATAGAACTGGAATATATTATGCTAAGTGAAAGAAGTCAATCAGAAAAAGACAGATATCATATGATTTCACTCATACGTGGAATTTGAGAAAAAAACAGATGAACATAGGAGAAGGGAGGGAAAAATAAGATAAAAACAGAGAGGGAGGCAAACCATAAGAGACTCTTAAATACAGAGAACAAACTGAAGGTTGCTGGAGAGGAAGTCGGTGGTGGGATAGGTTATATGGGTGATGGGCATGAAGGAGGGCACTTGTTGGGATGAGCAATGGGTGTCATCTGTAAGAGATGAATCACTGAGTTCTATTCCTGCAACCAAGACTACACTGTATGTTACCTAATTTGAATTTAAATTTAAAAAATTTTAAAAATGCATAAAATACCTTGAAACTACTAAATAATAATAATTTTACATTGGTTAAGAGTCCTGGCTTCAGGGCCAGACAAGCCAGGTTTGAATCCTTACTGCAGTTGGATTGTGAGTTGGTTACCTCCTCTTTGGCTTTCACATCCATAAAATAGTAGTAATTATCTACTCCAAGAGCATCTGCAAGGTTTTAAACAAGAGGATAATCATCTCAAATGTTTAGGAAAATGCTTAGCAGACAAAAATTGGTAAACAAATGGCAGCTAGTCTTAAATGTGCTCTTTAGAGAATTTTAAAAAACCTAGACATTTTATTATATTTGAATCATATCAGTATAAATAAATGATATCTGAAAAAAAACTTTCTAGGCTACTTTTCTTATCTCTAAAATTAGGAAATTCTGAATTGTTCTAAAATGTCACAACTCAATATCAGGTCCAACTATTGGACAAATATAAGAGGGTAGTAATTCATTTATGCAGATATTCAAATTTCCCTTCAGGTTTCACTTCCAGTCCCTCACCTGTGATCCAATAGAGGATATTCATATGGTTTTAGGCAAGGTAAATTCCACCATAAGTGTTTTTACAGCTGTCAGAGTTGTCTAAAGAAAATTCCAAAATGTAAATGATACAATAACAAGGAACTGACAACTAGAAAACAATCTCATAATGGGGCAAATAATAGCACTAAAGACTCTAACAAGGAAAACAAGATTAAAATGTTTTCTCAATTCAAATAATAGCTTAAAAGAAAAAGTATGCTAATTTTATATCTGTGCCAAAAAAGCAGAGTATTTCTTCTCTATATTTCATACATTCATTCATTTATGCCTTCATCTAACAAATATTTATGTAGCACTTGCAATATGTCTGGAACTATACTAGGCTTTGGTGATAGAGCAGGGAACAAAACAGACAGACATCTCAGCACTATTGGAGCTCACATTCCAGTAGAGGGTGGGGTGGGAAGATAAACACAGAATGTCAGAGGGTGACATATGTTACAAAGAAAAATAACATAGGGAAGGAAAATAGGGAATGGGTGATGGGGTGGGAGATGCCTCCTTGTACACAGAGCTGTGGGGAGATGGGATTCTGGGAGAGAAGGTTAACCTGGGAGTTCTTGATTTCTTGAGATGACTGGCATAAACAAGAGTAAATGACATAATCAACAAGACCCAGTTAGTTCTAATGATCCCATGGTGGATGGTTCTGGTGAAGCTGTGAGAGTGGAGGTTAGGGAGCAGGACCGAGGCGATGCCAGGATTGTGCAGAAGTATGAGTACCTTCTTATTCTGCCAAAGTTGATGTGAAGGCTCATAGAAGGCTCAATCATGTGTAGATGGTTTGAAAACACATAATAACCAAATATGTGGATGGATAGGAAGAAAGTGAAAAGAAAAATTCTACCTAAAGTTAGGTAAATCAGTGTAATATTTGAGAGGAAAAAAAAGGACACTTAGAAATGTAACTATTGAGAGGCTGGCAGGAGGATAATAATGCTTAAAACTTTCACTTTAAACGGTGTGTGTACTTTGGATTTAAGGTAGAACTAATGTAAGAAATTAGTAGGCATACTTTAAGGTATTAGAAAGCTAAACTCTTAACGCAGGAATACAAGTTTACTGAACATGCAACTTCTATTTAAAAACTAAGTGAGCTTGATTCCGTTAGGATTTTTACCAAGATTTAAGAAATCTCAATACAAAGAATAGAAAATGCACGTTGAAAAGAGCAAATGAGAATTCATATCTCAAATCTATATGTTCTATCTATTCTTGGAGGAGGAAAAGCACATTAAACAAGGCTCTTATGGGGCGCCTGGGTGGCTCAGTCAGTTGAGCGTCTGACTTCGGCTCAGGTCATGATCTCACAGTTTGTGGGTTCGAGCCCCGCATCAGGCTCTGTGCTGAAAGCTCAGAGCCTGGAGCCTGCTTCAGATTCTGTGTCTCCCTCTCTCTCTGCCCCCACTCTGTCTCTCTCTCCTTCAAAAATAAGTAAACATTAAAAAATATATAAAAACAAACAAAAAAACCACAAGGCTCTTACTTCTCTCTGGTACTACTATTTATTAATGCTACATGAACTAATTTCTTGGCACTACTATTTATTAATGCTACATGAGCTAATTTCTTATAACTTCCACTACACTCTGTCTCTCTCTCCTTCAAAAATAAGTCAACATTAAAAAAAATTTTAAAAACAAACAAAAAAACAAAAAAAACACAAGGCTCTTACTTCTCTCTAGCACTACTATTTATTAATGCTACATGAACTTGAGCTAATTTCTTATAACACTAAGGAGGTAATCATGGAATCCGGATTTAATATTTATGCTGATTTGCAGCTACCACTGAGAGAGGTTTTGAAGACTGTAAAAGGATCAGAGTGACAATATGCAATTTCCTGATTAAAGAAGTAAAAAATGTTTAATTTCTTACTGCACTGTTGACATCATTCACAAAAAGAAACATTTTAGAGCAATTCAAGAAATAAAACCAAAAAAAAAAAGAAAAGCAATAGATATACTGAGAATTTTGTACAAAAACGAACAAGAAAACAACAAAAACAAACCAGCAAACAAATAACCAGGAGTACATACACAAAACACACACAAAAAAATTACCCTTTTTTCCATGCTTATATTTTCTATATCCTCTGCATAATACTCTTCCAAGTTATAATTAATGCATTTGCCTTTATGAAATTTAGATTTTTATGATATGATATGGTATAAATGTAATGAACTCTAAGTTTTAAAAGTTACAGGAATATACTAATATATGTTTCAAACCTTCCAAGATAAAATTGGCTTTTATTCTACCTCTCCACTCCACATGTCACAAAGTTGTTTTTAAAATGATGAATTACAGCTCCATAGAAAATATGTTAGATTTTCACACAGAGATCATTCCAGTAATGTGATTCAGTCAAAAGATATGTCATCTGTTGTAGTCAAAAAAGAAATGACAGATTGCTAAAGGAGGATGAACTTCTGATTAATAGAAATGCACACATGGTTACAGAAAAATGATTTGTTGAGAAATCTAAATAAAACTAATACCAAAAATATTAAAAGATACAAGGAAGGTAGTTTTAAGAATTAGTCTGCACTTGATCTTCAGAATGTTAGTAGCAATTAATACTTTTTACAAATATTTTACATCTTTAATAATTGTGACTACTTAAAGAACAATGAGAAAAAATACCAATTTCTTTCCTCATGATTGTATTCTTCTCTTTGAATGGTGTGTAAATTATTATCTGTCGTCTCTTTATAATTTTACCATATCTGTAGGTGCTCCTAGACCACATATCATTTAGTTTCACCTGCTTTTAAAAATGGAATCATATAATATGTACTCTTGTGTTGGTTTTATTTCAATCAATATCATGTTTCTGAGGTGCAATCATACTGTATGCAGTTCATTTTCAGCATTATACAGCATTCAGTTGTGTGAATATATTATAATTTGTTAGTTTTCTCAATGGACATTTTGATTATTTGAAGTTTCTTTTTTTTTTTTTACTTATAATACTGCTATGAACATGTATATATGTATTGGTACGATGTACAAAATTTCCTCTAGGGTATATACATCTATGAGTGCAATTTTAGGATTGTAGGATGTGCGCATGTTTAACTTTATCAGGTAATATCAATTTGTTTTCCAAAATATTGCTAACAAACCATACCTGTTCATGCAGTGTATGCATCTTCCTCATTGTCCAAATCCTCACCAACACTTAAACATGATAAATAAAAAAGCGTAATTTTGACAATCTGGTGAGATAAAGTCACATATTTTCATTATTAAATAGCACCCTTAATATTAATAAGCCTAAGCTTTGCTTATTAAACTTTGCATTTCTTTTGTGAGTTTCCTATTTAAAGCTCTTATCAATTTTATATTGAGTAATTTTCTTTTTCTTTGATAGATTTGTAGAAATACTTTATATAGTTTGAATACAATATTTTGTCAGTTATTAGCATCGTAAGTATCTTCTCACAGGTTTATCTTTATCTTGTAACTTTCTTTATAGTATATTTTCATAAGCAGATGTTCTTAATATTAAGATATTTTAAATTAAGGTTTATATTTGAGGTAAGCTTAGTTGAATATGAAGTTGTGAGAAATAAAGAGAACAACTGGAATAAATTCAAAGAATCCACACCAGGACTTATAAAGAGTCAAAGTTTTGAAAATGTAAGTCAAATAGAAAGTCTTGAAAGCCATGAGAAAGGACACTGTATGTCAGGACAAAAATAATTCAAATGACAGTTTTATCTAAAAAAACATGGAGGCCCAAAGAAAGTGGTACCACATTTTCAAGTGCTGAAAGGAAAAAAACAAAAAACTAAAACAAACAAACAAAATCCATAAATCCAGAATTCTGTATCCAGAAGTATTCTTCAAGAATAAAGCAATAATGAAAAAATTTCCTAATAACACTGGAAAACAAGCAAAACAATGGCAGACTTCAGGGCTAGCTTGTTAATAATCACATTATTTGTATATGGGCTAAATGCACCAACCAACTAAAAGACAGAGATGAGTAGAATGAATTACAGAACATGACCTCGCTATATGGTTTCTATAAGAAACTCACTTCAAGTACATTGATATATGAAGGTTAAAAGTAAAGTAAGTGAAAGACCTAACATAAAAATCTTAATAAAAAATATCAAGAGTGACTATATTAATATAAGATAAAGTGACTTCAGAGCAAAGAAAATTGCTAGAGACAGGGAAGGGCATTATATAAACAGGAAAAGGGTCAATTTATTAAGAAGACATGGCAATCCAGAACCGAGATCTGCAAATTATATAAAGCAAAAAGGTAATAAAACTGAAAAGAGAAATAGGTAAAATCCACCATTATAGTTAAAGGCTTCAATACACTTTTCTCAACAACAGAACAATTAGATAATCAAATTAAGTCTGACATCTTATATTAAAATTAACTCAAAATGGAATTGAATCACAGACTTAAATGTAAATGTAGAAATTCTAATGTAAAAAATGCAAAACTTTATCTAAAAACATGAGAAAATTATTGGGATCTAAGGCTAGGCAAAGAGTTCTCAGACTTTATTCCAAAAGTTTGATCTACAAAAGGAAAAATTAATCAACTGGATTTCATCAAGAACATTTTTTAAAATTTACTATGTGAAAGGCCCTATTAAGAGCATGAAAAGACAAGTTACAAAGATGGAGAAATATCTGAAGATCACATATCCAACAAAAGACTAGTATCTAGAATATATAAAGACCTATCAAAATTTAACAGTAAAAAAATGCCATACAATTAGATAAAGGACACAAAAAATATGGAAAAAAAAAACTTCACTGAAGAAATAATACACATGGCAAATAAGAAAATGAAATGATGCTAAATGCCATTAGCCACTAGGAAAATGTAAATTAAAACCACAATGAGATATCACTACTTACTTAATAAAATGGATAACATAAAAAAAATAGCGATAATATCAAATGCTGGTGAGGATGTGGAGAAACTAGATCACTTCCCTTGCTGGTGAGAACATAAAATATAGCTACTTTGGAAAATATTTTGTCATATTCCTTTAAAAATTAAACATTCAACAACTATACAACCAAGGTATTTCATTTATATCAGAAAAATAAAACCATATGCACATATAAAAGCTGTACAGAAATATTTATTGTAATATCACTTATAATAGAACAAAATTGGAAACAACACAGATATTCTTCAGTGTGTGAAGAGTTAAACTTTGGCTTGTTCATATAATGGAATGATACAACATAATAAAAAGGAATACTGTATTGTTTTTCACATACTACCTAGATGAACTCCAGAGAACTGAGCTGAGTGATAAAAAGCAATCCTAAAAGGTTATACATTATTTGATTTTATTTATATAACATTTTTGAAATGGAAAAAATAAATATAGAGTTTGAGAGCATTAATTGCCAGGGATTAAGGGTGGGTGAGAAGGAGTTAGATGCTTCTATAAAAGGAGACATGAGGGATCCTTGAGTTGTTGGAAATGTTTTATATTTTGACTATAACAATGTGATTATCCTGGTTTTGGTACTGAACTACCAGTTTTCAAAATGTTTCCCGTTGGGGAAAACTGGGTGAAGAAGAATACAAGGAATCCCTTTGTGCTATTTGTTAGAACTGCATATTAATCTAATGTTAAATAGAATAAACTTGTACTATTTAATTCTATTTTCTAAACTTATCGCATCTTTGTATTTATATCTTTTGCCAAATACAGGGAGTTTCCAACTATTATTTGAGTACTTCTTCAATTCTGCCCTTTTTCCCCTTCCTTGAAGGACTCCAATGACACAAACATTAGATCTTTTGTCATAGTGTATGGCTCTCTGTGCTTTGGCTCATTTATCTTTTCAGTCTATTTTCTTAGTTATTTAGATTGAGTGTTTTCTATTGTTATGTCTTATAATTCACTAATTACCTTCCTCTGTCTCCTCCAGTCTGCTGTTCAACTCATCCAACGATTTTTTTTTTAATTTCAGTTATTGTATTTTCAGTTCTGAAATTCTCATTTGGTTCTTCTTTACATTTTCTATTTCTTTGCTGAGACTTTTTTCCCCTTCATTTTTTTTTTCATTTATAATTGCTTTTTGCAGCATTTTTCCTTTATCATGGCTGTTCCAAAACCTTAATGAGGTAAATGCAACATTTCTGTTATCTCAGTGTTGGCATTTTCTGGTTGTGTTTTTTCATTTAGTGTGAGATGATCCTGGTTCTTATTATGACAAGACATTTTTTATTTAAATGTGTATATTTGAGGTATTATGTTATGAATCTCATGGACACAATGCCAAAAGATGAGATGCATAAGATCATGATATACAATTGTCATGAATTTCAAAATCTAACTCAATTAAAATAAAATGAAAACTCAAGAAAGTTTTTCAAAAGAAGATGATGAGTAGATTTAAAAATGTATATATAGACAAATAAAGGGATAAGAATTCTTGAAGCATCACTAAAGAAGAACCAAGCAAGCATACAAGGCCCATCAAATATTAAGACTTATAAAGCTGTAGTAATTTAGACACACTGATAGTCACAAATACAGATAAACACAAAAAAATTAATGGAACAGATTTAAAACCTATAAAGCAACCCAGAAATATATGGAAAAAATGTTACTTACACTTTTTTCCCAGTTGGACAAATATATTTTTAATTAAGCTAAAAGGAATTTTGAAATTCATGAGAATTGCATATCATGATCTTATGCATTTCCTCTTTTGACATTATGCCCCTGAATATGTTTCTTTATTTATGTAGGTCTTCTTTATTATATGCCAATATAATTTTATATTATTTATATCTTATAATGGATATTTTCCTAGATTTTTAAAATTATATTTATAGTAAGTAGCATTTTTAATTGCATTTTCTAACTATACATGCCTTATTGAAAAGCATTTGATTTGTGTATGGATCTTTTATCTAGATAGTCTGCTAACCTCATTTATATTATAAATATATAATTCTCTATATTACATACCTTCTTCAAAGTCATAGAAATCTATAAAGTTTTAACTTTTAAAAATATTTATTTATTTATTTTAGAGAGAGTGAGAGACAGAGTGTGGGCAGGGGAGGGGCCGAGAGGAGACTCAGAATCCGAAGCAGGCTCCAGGCTCCGAGCTGTCAGCACGGAGTCCAATGCAGAGCTTGAACCCATGGATCATGACTTGAGCCAAAGTTGGGTGCTTAACTGACTGAGCCACCCAGGGCCCCTCATGTCACAGAATTCTAAATAAATCTTTATAGAATGTCATTATACTATTTCCATGCCTTTTCACCTTTCCTACTTTTTATTTCTTAGTCTATTTTGGATAATTTTTCATAAAAATACATTAAAATTCAATACCTTTCTTTTTGACTATGTTCAACCATTGTTTACATATTAAATGTGAATTATGTACTTTAAACTTTTAGAAGTACTATTTAGTTCCTGTTCAAATCTAATGGAACATATTGGTATTCTCTGGTTTTTAAATTATACTTTATTATTTTAATCATGTTAAATTTGCTTATTTTATATTCTGCATCTGATTTGTCCTATACCCACAGTTTTGGTACGATTGATTATGGAAGATTTTGGTATTGTTACTCTTAGTCACAGCTGGTTCTTTCACATATTTAATGGTTTTATGATTTCATGCTTCTTGAATTTTATATGTGGCACATTTCTATTTTCTTTAGCACTGGCTTTAAAGTGTTAATTTGCCTCTACCTGCTGCCTAGGAAAAATATTGATGTTGGACCTGTTTACAATTTTTGCTTAACGTTTTCAGACAACATAGCTCATGGGATTCTTTCCCCAAAGAAGCATAACTATGGGCTAGTTTTTAGGAATTTTCAAGAGAAACTTTTCTTTTTGCTGCCTTCAACTAGACTCAATACCAAATGAGGCAGACATTCCACTGGATACATCTGCAGGGTACGTTCTTCATGTTTAAAGTTGCATAGGCACAGCTTCCTCTCACTTGTTAGTAAAAGTTTATAGTGATCCAACCACAGATAAATTGAATGAATATCTATATTTGTATACACAGTTTATTCAGCCACATTGTTACCTATAAATAAAGTTCAAAATTTTCAACAATATTCATTTATCTTAAAATGACTGTTTGACTTTATTTGTTTCTACTTAATTTTGTATTTGCTTTTCTTATTAATGGTCAGTACTAATGTTAATGGGTGAAATATTAAATTCAGAAATGACTCTAAACATTTCTCTTTACATATATTCTAGATTACAAGATTAAGTGATGTTTCCTAAATGTCAGCCTTATACTCGCCTTTCACTCTATCCTATTCCCTCAGTCTGAATTACCATCTTACCCCATCCTCCACCCTGTCACATTTGCTGAAAATTTACTACCTCAGCCCAAGTGAAACAGGAATTGAGTAAGCACTCACTTACTGTCTGCTCCCACAACGATACCACACTGTCATGGATTATTTATTTTTTCCATATATTTTGAACATTAATAAAACTCATTCATCCTGTGTGTCAAATCTATAATTAAAGATCTGGTTAGAAAAAACTTGACCTTTCTTGTTATATGGTTAAAGCAACATAGACTAACCTGTTTCTTCAAATGGCAGAATTCAGAACTCAAAATACTATATATAAACAGAATCTTTATTTGAAAACAATGAAAAATGACTAATGGCACATAAAGGAAATTGATGACTAGTGATTTGAAGTAATAGCTATGTAACTAAACATCTTGGAGAACCCACTTGGGGAGCTGTTTTTTTTTTAACGTAATATAATTTTGAAATAACAAAGAAATGAGACTTGGAAGTGATTTTTTTCAACTATGGCTTTGAGATGTACATTACTTTGAAAGTGGAATAGTTACATTTTAGCAATGGATTAGAAAAACATATGAATTAACGGACCTAATAGAATTACAGTAGAGATGTTAACAGAGAGAAGTAAAAAACCAATAAATCACCCTTAGAAGGGATACAAAACAGAGCCCTCTCTCAGTTGTGTATTTGGAAAATGAATCATTCACTACACAAGTAAACACCTGAAGGAAGGGTGCAATTTAATTGATTACACCGATCACACTGTGACAAACAGCAATGGCTTTTCATTAACATTTATAAAAGAACTACAAAGGTTACAAACAGTTCATGGTTTTAATGTTCCTTCATTGCTTTCTTCACCTTCTTCTTCTACTTCTTTTATATTTTCAACCATATTCATTTAGCATTCAGCCAAAGAAACAGCGGGACTCTCTTGAACCTGCCACCAATGATTTATTAAGCTCATTTTCTATTCATTTGTTTATAGATCAAACACAGAAAGAAAAGCTCAACAATATTGAACATATTTAATAAAAAGCACACACACCAAGTATTTAAACTTTGTATTGTGCTAGGTTAGACATTTTGGAAGAAAGACAATAATTACACATAGGCAATTGCTTTGATGTAGCCTCTCAAATCAATACAGCTACTTAGTACAAGGTAGGCATTTATGTATGTTTAGCCTTGGCACTCTTTCCAGAGTATGACATTTCAGGTAAATGTGCTTTATTGCAGACATGGGAAAACAGATCAATGAACTTCTCATTGACAGCCTCTTTCTCACTTGCTAGCCTTTATAAATGGGATGTCATTAATCTCCCATTCACTACAACAGCAGTCTCCAAATTGGTTGACTGTGCACCTCATTAGTAAAAAGTTTTTGCTTTGGCTACTCTTGCTTTATTATTTATAAATAATAAAACGCATTGCTCTTACGTAGAGTATAAAATATACAAAATTTTCCAAAAGTAGAAATTTTAAATAAACTTTAGCAAAAGAGAAGTTTTAATATTTTCCTCCTGTACTTTATGGGTCATTCTGCTCACTCCCTGAGGATGTGTATGCATCATTTTGGAGACCTCCATTCTAGAAAACCTGTGAGTCCTACGAGACACAGCATATAACTAAATAAAACAGATATCTAAAGAATATAGGAAACTCTAATAAGTGTTCTGATAGTGTCCCATAGAAACAGAAGGTTTTCATTAAGTACTATTTATGTTTAATGAACATTGTGAATCTTTAATATCATTTCTACACAATACAACTTTTATTTCCCAGACATAAAAGCAAATAGCTGGTATTCCAGAGTGAAAAGATTAATCTTAGGTCTATCATAATTACAAGACATTCTACACATTAACTTATTTTTTATTGTACCAATTATTTTTAAAATAAAATGATTGATTTATGCATTCTAAAAATAAGCTTGGGATATATTATCAAGCTGAACTCTTGGGTTCTGGCATATTTAACATTCATGTGTGAGACATATGTATCTAAGTTGTGCCATTAATGTGGTTTTACTGTTGGTTTTAGTGATCACAGTTTGTTCCAATATGCAAAAATATACAGGCAACAGTGGTCGGCTGTACATATTTCCATTTAGCAATAAGAACAAAAAATAATGCGATAGAGTTGAATTATTATAGAAGTAGAGCTTCTTAGAAATGTTTTAAAAATCTAAGTTATTTAAATTATTAAAATAAGGGGGTTTTAGGGGATAGCTGCATTTGTACTAAATCTCCTGAAACTCTGCATTCCTAACAAGTAGAATGATGAAAGTAGGTGGTATTCTAAATATTCCTGCATTTTAAACCCAGAGTCCTGTGTCAGGGTTTTGTGTTAATAGTGCTGCTTTTTCATGATAAGGTAGATCACTGATTTTCTATAGGTCTGTATCTTCTCAGAGAGGCCAAGATCTATCTGTTGAGTATTTGATAGACTATTACATGGCATGCATGATTATTAAAATATATAGTTTAACTAGGCAAAGTTAAGTACTTTAGCAAAAGAGAAATACTAATTTAGATTGCATTTTGACACCTACAATGCCAAGCTAATCAGAAAATGGAGGGAACATACTATAATTTATGATAATGTATCACTGTATTAACTAAATTTCAGTTATGACCCTGGGTGTTTTTAGGCATCCACAAGTCAAATGCCTTGGACACCAATGTGAGAGTTAATTTTAAACCTCTGGGAGAAGTATGAAAATCAAAGACATGATGATTTTAGGAAAAAACAAGATGTGATTATGATATGTGGCTTATTAATTTTTTTAGGGAACACATAGAATTGTAGAAAGTCAGTGGACGCATCAATTTAATTAAACCTTCCTTTTTTTCTACAGATGAGAAAACTGAGGGCAGAAGGGTAAAAGGTGTCACTTAAAGTCACAAAGTAAGATATTGCAGAAACAAGACTTTTAGACTATTTGCCCCACCTACAGCACAGTTCTTAGACTATTATTAAAGACACTGTTTCATAACTTAAAAGTAATTTTTATTTCCGGGGTCCCTGGGCAGCTCAGTTGGTCTGACTCTTGACTTCAGCTCAGGTCAGGATTTCACGATTCATGAATTTGAATCCCTTGCTTGGGATATTCTCTCTCTCTCTCTCTTTCTCTCTCTCTCTCTCGCCCTCTCCCTCTCCCTCTCCCTCTCCCTCTCCCTCTCCCTCTCCCTCTCTTTCTCTCCCTCCCTCTCTGACCCTCCCCTGCATGTGCTCTCTCTCTCTCAAAATAACTAAAAATTTTTTTAAAGAGTAATTTTTATTTCTTTTAACAATGAAAAGCCACTTGAAGCTCATCTTGGGAAATAAGATTGATCTTTAAAAAGTTTGCTCTAACTAAAAACTAATGAAAATAATTTCTTTCTCATTATTGTATTTTGAGAGCAATTCCAAAGTGTTTGGATCAACAGGAGAACATATATTATATAAAGTAAAATATAACATGCAAAATAAAATATATATAAATCAAATAAATATAAATGTAGATAGAATCTAAAATATATAATGCATGTATATAATTATATATAATACCTAATGCACACTTATGTACATATATATAAACACACATATGCATTCATACATATATATAACATTCATGAATATTAAATTGACTTGATTATATTCACATATTTTCAAGAATTAGGTTTTTACTGTTTTATAATCATTGCCTATGAGATAAAAAATGAGAAGTCTGTGACACATTGAAACACAGAAAAACACATAGCAAGGCAAAAGAGGTAATTATTTATAAAGGAGATTTTACTGGAGAGAAAAGGAGGAAAACTGATAAAAAGTAGATTCTCCTGCTGATCAGCAATATAAGAACCACAAAACATTTCAAATGAAGCAACTCTGGGAGGTTTTCACTATACTATAAATATATATATTTTTTAATTTTGTAACTATGATTTGCAAAAGCCTTCTTGCCAAACATAGGCAAAATAAGGCATCTTTAGCAGATGGATAGATCTCTTACATGCACAGCAATTTTGAGGAAACCTGAATGTTACAGTTATGCACAGTTTATTTCCCTATATTTAATTTTATGTAATTTTATTTTAATGTCTGCTTTGATCCCTAAGATTCATTGCTTCCTGGTGGGAAAGTCGTAAATTCTGGTATTATCCTGCCTTTGAAAAGTAAACAAGGGGCACCTGGGTGGCTCAGTCACTTAAACGTCCGACTTCAGTTCAGGTCATGATCTCAGGGTTTGTGAGTTTGAGCCCCGCGTCGGGCTCTGTGCTGACAGCTCAGAGCCTGGAGCCTGCTTCTGATTCTGTGTCTCCCTCACTCTCTGCCCCTCCCCCACTCATGCTCTGTCTGTCTCTGTCTCAGAAATAAATAAACATTTTAAAAAAAATTTTTAAAAAGAAAAGTAAACAAAAATATACTGTTTCAATAGAAAGGATTTTGAAGAAAATATTGCATATATATATTGTGTGTCACAGGGATCATATTAGGAAAAAAAAGGACTTGTAAAGATTCAGATTGTTCAGGGGGAAAATACCACCATCTTAATCTAAAGAGAAAATTTGCAACTGATGAATAAAGTACATAAATTAAGCTTTATGGTTTCTGCATAATAAAATTACACAAAGTTGGCAAAACTATAGGCAGCATTATCAAGGAAATAATAAATCTGGCCATGAAAAATGAACACAAGGAAGTGCTGTAAGGAGAGTGAGAAAGTGCCAAATCTTTCCATGACACTGCCTGTTGACGTTCTCCTCAATCCATTTTGCATGGTCTCTCAACATTTAATGTGCAGAACATTCACATTTGCTGGCCCGGTGCTTTTCAATTACATCCCTTTGCTTGGCCTGATACTTAACTTGCCACAGGGTGACAGGCAGAGCAAGATGGAAAAGACTCATATTCCCTCTCTCTTTTCCTCACCTGCCATGCCTCATGCCTAACCCCCTTTCAACACTATTTTATGCTAGGAAGATCACATTTTTTATAGTATATTGCCCTGGAATTTCTTCAAATATGTCTCAGTCCCTAGACCGCTCTCCATTCAAGAAATACAGATCTCCTCTTCCCCCAAGTGACTAATAGATCTTTAGTCCTTTCATACATAATTTCCACAGACTATAATCAGCACGAGGAAAATGGATAAATTATCAAATGATTTGAGTACTGCATATAACATCAGCATCAAAAGCAATACTCTGAATTCAGATGAGCCAGATTTTCAAGAAGAGGTTAAATAAGCTATATATTCCAGTTAGTCATTCTGTTGATTGATTTTTATTTTTAACGTTTAATAGATACTTTCACATTTGACCTTTTAATCAATGGGCATATAATTTCTGGTCATGGATTCTTTTCCCTTGGGAAAAGAAAACTTACGGTACATAAAAATTATTATCATCAAGGAGTATCAAAGAATTATCACTGCACTAGCAGTGTAATCAATTATTTGTGTATTTATTTTTATGTGAGAAATTAAATGTTACTATTCACATAGCCTACATTAACTAGAAAATCATAAGATTAAACTGAGATTTATCTCACTTTCAGCACTGGCCCTAAAATCAACACATGGAAAAACTCAAATTTTATGTAAGCTTGCAAAGCTTTGCTGTTTTACTGGAACATAGCAATACCAGCTTGGTTTTTGAACTGGGACTTTAAAGTTACTTTCTTGCTTAGGAACTATCCAGAGTTCAATTTTAAGGCACGATATTTGTTCTTATTTCTCTGGGGGGTCTGCAAATATCCCCTCTAATGAATTAGAATTCATTATACTAGGGATCAGGGTACAGTGCTTCCTTTCTGAACAAGTTATAGAAATCTCAGATTCCCTGTTTTGTAGCGGAAATATAGGGGACTCTATAGCAAACTATGGCTTAAGTTATAGAATATTCTTCCTTTACACTCACCTTTATGGCACCGTAAGAAATTTTGAATCTTATTATTTATTTATTTATTTATTTATTTATTTATTTATTTATTTATTTATTTATTTTAAATCATAAAGTGTCCTCTGACCCTCATTGGGATTTGGGAGTCACTATAATCAACACACAGTGCGGGAGGTCCTGAATGAGGCTTTGGAATAGTGGAGAAAGGAAATAAAATACACTAAGCATTTATTAAAGTTTTTTTCTTTATTGAAATGCATAATTGCCTTGTGAAGTTTCTCATTTATTTTGCTTTACAGTCTGTAACATGTATTTCTTAGGATTCACTTTATTCTCTGTGCAGCTCAACTTTAGATTAATTTCTAGAATCTTAGCAATTGCCTTTTTGTTTTGTATACTCTCATTTAAAATGATATATAATTAAAGTTTTTTACCAGAACATTTCGTAGCAACTTATCCAAAATTTTGAATAACTGGGATAATTTGGAACGACGTATGCAGAATAATCTAATTAAAAATAAAAATGTATTGGAAATTCAAATTCTACAACTATCATATAAAAGTTATTCAATACCATTCTGCTTAACAAATTGACAAAATTAAATAAAAAGTTAATTCACAATGTTGAATCAGTGGGAATTCTTATACATTGAATATGAACACAGCAATACTAACAGTTAAAAAACAAAACAGAATGCCAATACCAAGGACTTGTAGGACTTTTCTTTTTCCTTTTTTGTTTTTCTTTGCTTTCCAAACTTTTAAAACATGGATTAATAAATTTATTAAATTTTATTTTAAATGTAAAATGGGATGGCTGCTATAGGGTAATTCCTTGATTACAAAATTTTCCTGTAATAATAATCCTTTTGGCAGGAATAACCAAATTTCTGAAAATAGTCCCAAGGCTGTGTACACCCTCCTGTGCCTTCTCCCTACTGTCTGGTCTTTGATGACTGTCTGCTCCTAGAAACCTCCTGAGCTTGTAATAAGGATAAATTGGATATACTGGTAACAGAGTGAGAATTTTTCACTATAAATTAGTTCCAACCAAGGTTGTCTTTCAAACAGGTATTAGGCCTTAAATCAATAGACTTTCACTTTTAATTCTTTATTTTCTCATTGTAAAATGAAAAGAAAGCTCTCCCATTGAAGGAATTTGATAACGAGCTCTGCTACAAAAAAATGTGTAAGACAGTATTTCTACTTCAAGAAATTCATGCTCTAGGTAAAAAATTATATATGGTAATCAAATAATTACAAAATGGTATGAAAAATACCAAAATGGATGTCCACTTAGAAATGGTTAGTGAGCACAACAAAGCAAACCATTTTACTTGGGGAGTCTGTGTAAAAAGATGACATTTGAGAAACATTAAGTATGAAGTGGAGTGAAAAAAGAAAGCCAAGGCAGAGGGAATAATCCAGGCAGAGACATAGAGGCTCAAAAATACGGGCCATGTCATAAGGAACAGCAAAAGATGTAATAACTGGGTTGGTGGGAAAGGGAGTTGAAACCTATTTTGAGTTTAACTTCTTATAAATTGAGAAGTTATGCTAAGAGGTTCACTTTTTTGGCTCTAGATAAGAGAACACAGATATATCATGGTATAAGGCCCCTTAAATTGTCAATACTTATTACTAAGTGAGGTTTTCCTATTGAACTGAAGTTTTTTACGGTATTTGAGTGTGAAGCATTAGAGGCAATAGGTCTGTGGTGGAGACAAGCCACAGTTCTCCAATGCTTGTTCTCCCCTTCTCCCATTTAGCAGTATACTCTTATTCACAGAATCTTTGCTCCCCTAAGATAAATGAACCAGGCAGTTGTTGGTAACTGTGGTAATTGTGGCACAATTACCCTAGTCCCTGGGACACATATAGTTGATCAGTCATTGCTTTCTAACTCCTACCTCCTGGGAGTTGCTTTTGATATTGTATCTCATGGTAACCATATAATTTATGTTTTAGTAATTTTTCTTAAGTTTACTTATTTATTTTTGAGAGAGAGAGAGAAAGAGAGAGAGAGAGAGAGAGAGAGAGAATGCACTAGCAGGGAAGACGCAGAGAGAGGAGAGAGAGAATCCCAAGCAGGATCCCCGTGGTTAGCACCAAGCCCCATGAAGGACTGGATTTAATGAACCATGAAATCATGACCTGAACTGAAATCAACAGTCAGATGCTTAGCCGACAGAGACGAATGTTTAATAATTTTATTCCTTATTTTGGTTAGTATTAACTGTCATTTGGTTTAAGAATTCCAGTCAAGAGAATATTCATTTCTCTATTATATTATTTCTGTCACAAAATATCTATATTATTTCTATCACTGTTATTATAGGGCCTAATAAGAGTATGCCTTTCATTAAGAGGTAAGTATTATTTAAAGATATCATAGAGAAACTCATCCAACTTTTTGTTTGTTTTGTTTTTTAACCACACCATTAATAGTTTAGGTAAGGCAATTTTCTTTTTTTTTTTTTAAATTTTTTTTTCAACGTTTATTTATTTTTGGGACAGAGAGAGACAGAGCATGAACAGGGGAGGGGCAGAGAGAGAGGGAGACACTGAATCAGAAACAGGCTCCAGGCTCGGAGCCATCAGCCCAGAGCCTGACGCGGGGCTCGAACTCACGGACCGCGAGATCGTGACCTGGCTGAAGTCGGACGCTTAACCGACTGCGCCACCCAGGCGCCCCTCGGTAAGGCAATTTTCAAGGTTCTTTTTAGTCTTATTTTTCTTTGATTGTGGGTATTAATGGACACATACTGACATACACACATATATACGTAAATATATGTATATATTACATATCAACATACAATTGAATTGACTGGATAAAATCACCTTTTTTCCCTCCTACCCAATGTTATTAACTCATTCACTCAAAAACACTTACTAAACATTATTCCAGGCTAGATAATTTTTCACAGTGGAGCAATACCAGTGAACAGAATAAAATTTCTGCCCACTTGCAGTTCTAATGAAAAAGACATAACAGAAACAAATACACAAATATATAACACAATGCATCGTAGAGATAAGTGTTATGAAAAAATTAAAAGCAGAATTAGGGAATCAGCCATGAATGGCTGGGAGGGTTATTTCAGACTGGGTCATGAAGTAAAACCTCTTGACATAACATTTCAATTGTGCCCTAAATGAGCTGGTGTGCAATTTTTTTTTTTTTCAGATAATTGACAGCAAGAGAAAAGAAAAAGTCACTAAGAGCATTTACAGAGAGCAATTATAATGCTGAAATTTAAATACATGATGGACAAAAAAGGAAATTTAGGAACTCTTAAAGGGGCCTCATGATTGATAATGAAAGAAAGGGTGGAGGCCATGGATGCGATGGAACTCAAGATGTTAAAGGTAGTGGTATTAATCAATAGGAAATAGATACAGATATATATAGAGAGAGATAAGAGAAGACTTATTTATAACAATTGGCTCACACAGTAATGGAGGTTAAGAATCCCCACAATCTGGGGCGCCTGGGTGGCTCAGTCGATTGAGCATCCGACTTCGGCTCAGGTCATGATCTCACGGTCTGTGAGTTTGAGCCCTGTGTCCAGCTCTGTGCTGACAGCTCAGAGCCTGGAGCCTGCTTTGGATTCTGTGTCTCCCTCTCTCTCTACCCTCCCCTGCTCATGCTCTGTCTCTCTCTGTCTCAAAAATAAATAAAAACATTAAAAAACATTAAAAAAAAAAGAATCCCCACAATCTGCTATCTACAAACTGGAGAATGGGGAAAGCTGGTGGTATCATTCAGCCCTGTCTGAATGCCCAAGAACCAGGGGAACGAATGGTGTAAGTCCCAGAGTCTGAAGGTTCAAGAACTAGGACTGATGTCATAGGGCAGAAGAAGAGGAGTTCCAAGCTCACGAAGGGAGAGAGAATTTGCCCTTCCTTTACCTTTTGTTCTTTTAGGGCCCTCAATGAATTGGATGATGCCTACCGACACTGGCGAAGATACATCTTTACTCTGTCTACTAAACCCAATGCTAATCTCTTCCAGAAATATCCTCTCAGACATACCCCCAAAAAATGTTTTACTGGCTATCTGAGCATCATTAGCTCACTCATGGTGACACATAAAGCTAACTCTCACAATGAAGCAGTAGAAACTACCCAGAGAGCCCCAAAATCATTATCTCCTTCTTTCTTGTAGCAATAGACTCACCCCAGTTTCATCTAAGCACATGAATGCCAAAGTACACACTACATTTCTGTGCCATCTCTAAAGATACCTGTGGGTACAGAATTGATAAGTGCTATATCTAGATCATCTTTATAAGAGAAAAAGCACTTTCCTGGACTCTGTATTCTGCCCACCTCAAAAATTAAATTTCCATAGTCTACACTGCAAACATGTAAGCTCCAACTCCCATCTTGAGGATGAAAACATCCCTGTAGAGAATGGCTAATGGCACTATTGAGAAACCTGGGTCCCTGAATGACCTAATGGGCAGAGCTATCTCTCCAAACTAGATTGTCTACCTTTAAACTGTGACAAAGAAATAAGAACTTCTTTATAAGCACTGGAGGATGTGGTTCTTTCATCAAGTCAACTACTAGTATATACACCACCTTGCTACTCAGACTGTGGTCCATGATAGCAGCATTGCTGCCACCTGGGATCTTGTTAGAAACACAGACTCTAAGACTCTCTTCCAGACTACTAAATAGGGCTACATTTTAACAGGCTCTCTAGATAATTATTCACAATAAAGTCTGAGAAGCGCTGCCTCTTAAGCGCTTAAGATCTGAATACAGAAATCTAATTCTCAGGACCTAGGTATGAACATGACCATGGAGTGTTTAAGTGGGGTGGATGGAAAGAAAATTATAATTAAAGAGATTAAGTAAATAAGAAGCTAGAATGTTAGAAATGCATAGATGTGGTAGGTAAATGATCACCTAGAATGATGAGAATAAAATGTTAGAAAAAGAGTGAACCAGGGCTAAATGTTTGCTTAGGAGAAACAGACATTTGGTCAGATACCATTCTGAGTGTCAGTGAGAATGTTTCTGGATAAGATTAACATTTGAATTGGTAGACTGAGTAAAAAGGATTGTCCTCCCTTTTGTGGGTGGGATTCATGTACTCAGTTGAAAACCTGAATAGAATAAAAAGGCTAAGAGGGAACTCTTCTGGCCTTAATACAATACAACCTTGGACTGAGAGTAACTTGCTCTGTGACTGCAAGATAAGCAAACACTGCTAATAAATTTTGACTTGAGAAATGAGCAGTATCTTGCAATACGAGTATGTGATTCCAAATGTCACATGATTACAACTGAGCCAATAGTTCTCTCTTTCTCACTGAAGGATTGTGGGTGATATGATCATCGATGCAATGTCACATTCACGCAAAATCCTCAAAAGAAGGCAAAAGCAAATGTTGCTGGATACAGGTTCCTTGTTAAAGTTGCAAGAAAAAAAAAAGATTCCATTGAGCCAATAGATAGCAGTGATTCCCTTAGTGATAGTGAAACTCATCCTACACAATAAGCCTCCTCTCTCTTGTCTCCCTCACACCAGCCACGAAGGTTTTCAAAGATAGGTGCAGTTTAATTTATTCTTCTTCATATTTTGTATTTTCTTTATTATTTTGTATTATACTACAATATTTGTAATCATTTTTACATGAGTATTTTTGGGTTGTGGAACAAATCATCTGAGTTTCCATTATTTTTATGGGGAAATTCATTTTGATATACAAGTGCTTTGGATTACAAGCATGTTTTCAGAAGGAATTATGCTTGCAAACTAAGGTTTTACTGTACTTGAGATAGAACACTGATATTTCCCTGTCTTTGGACTCAAACTAGAACTACACCATCAGATTGGGAGTCTCCAGCTTTCTATCGCAGATCTTGAGATTCTGAGCCTCTGTAAACACGAGTCAATTCCTTATAATAAATCTCTATTGGTTCTGTTTCTCTAGAGAACTCTAATGCAAGGAGGGAGTCATCAGGAAGACACCTGCGTAAATGATAGTACCAAGGAGAGGGTGATAAGAAAATTCTGAATACAGCCTTTTCAAAGGAGTTGGGACTTTTGAGGTATGGAGTAAAAATTACTTAAAAGCAGTAATGAAGAACAAAAATTTTTGATTACCACCGAATTACAGTTTGGACTAATTGTAATGTGAGTGAAAACAAACAAATAAACCCAAGTATACCATGAGATAACTGCAGGGGAGGAGCAATTTCAGGGGAGCAGTATCTTGAGGGTACGGCAATATTTAAACTAGAGTATATGGGGAAGAAAGAATATTAGTAGGAGTAGTTTAAAAAATAGGGCACTTGGGGGAGGAGAAATCATTGGTCCAAAGAGCACCACACAAGGATTTGGGGGTGAGGGAAGAGAGTTGGGTGGAAAATGAGTCTGGGGATAAATGTACATATAACGTTGGATAATAAAAGAGAGACTTCTGATAATAGTTCAAAGGAATCTGGGTACTAAGGATAAATCACCTCCAAGAAAACTCTTAGAGGAAATAAGAACTCAACTAAAATATAAATGTTTTAAATGGAAAGATGTACTTCAAAGTGATTAAGTAGACCTAAAGATGGCACGCTCTCTTAAGAGGCTACTCAAAGTGGCAATCAAAAAGAATGAAATCTTGCCATTTGCAACTACGTGGATGGAAATGGAGGGTATTATGCTAAGCGAAATTAGAGAAGGACAAATATTGTGACTTTACTCATATGAGGACTTTAAGATACAAAACAGATGAATATAAAGGAAGGGAAACAACAATAATATAAAAACAGGGAGGGGGACAAAACATAAGACTCTTAAATATGGAGAACAAACAGAGGGTTACGGGAGGGGTTGTGGGAGAGGGGATGGGCTAAATGGGTAAGAGGCACTAAGGAATCGACTCCTGAAATCATTATTGCACTATATGCTAACTAATTTGGATGTAAATTAAAAAAAAAAAACACACAAATTAAAAAAAAAAAGACACTACTCAAAGTAATATGTCAGCTTGGGAATGAGACCTAGGATACAACAACACCTCCTACTGCAGGAGATATTGAAGCAGCAGGGAGTTGTCAGTAGCCAAAATCTTGTGGTGACACAGAAGCACTAGAAGAGTTGAAAGCTTAAGTGAGGCTGAGGATTCTGATGTTATTGGCCACTGAACTAATATAGGCCAAACACTTGATAACCATTGCTCTAAAACACTACGCAAGTATATTTGTATTAGTCATAAAATATGTCAATATGGAATGATTTAATCCTGAATAATTCCTGAGAGCTGTTATACTCTATAATACTTCTGTAGACACATCTCCCTATAATCACTCAGCAAGTAAGCTTTTATAATATGCTATGACTTAAGAATATTCATGAATTTATGAATGGATGGAAAACCATGTAAACACCCCAAATCACACTGCTGCTTTGCCAATTCTTTGAATTATGGAGAGGTAGTTTGGCTAGTATTTTCTTATATCATAAAAAATACATTTTAATTTGAAGCTAAAAGCTATCACTCAATCTTGGCAAATGTAAGATGCCCCACAATTTACTATTCAGTTAAACTAACAACTTTGAGATATTTATAATAATTGTGCCAAAGTCTTGACAGAATCATTTTGTTTAAAACTTTCAGCCTTTATTTGTGTTTAGTCTCATACAGGATTTCTGCAACAGATGGATTTTTAAAGTCATTATTATTGATTTCCCAATCTTCCTTAATATTCATGTGCTAACAAAAACGTATTTCTGACCAAGGAAACTAAAAGCTTAATACATAAATTATAAGATTAGATGAATCTTTTTGCTTTCTTATTTTAGATACCTCTCATCTTCTGAACCTTACCTATGTCTTGTTTTCTGTAATTTAAAATATTCATCTTAATGACTAGTGGCAGAAAACAAAACATTAAATAGTTTCAATTTATTAAAAAGATTATCACAAGGTTACTGAATTAATTGTATGGTTTGAATTTATAAAATACTGCTCAAGGCAAGAAAAAAATGAGTAACAATTCTAGTTTGTAATAAAAATTTCAAATATTCCCACTTATGAAAAATTAAGCATTGAATGTTCCCTCATTTATCTACTCCGATTAGAATTTCATTGGCTTTCCTTTTAGAAAATAGTTTGGTTCTTCCCCTTGGCATTCCCAATACATACCTTTATTTCAGTAAAACTACTGAGATGTTTTCATAGTGAAATTTTCTATTTATTTTATTACTTCTTTCCGCTTCTTTTGTTACATACACATACACACACGCACATACTCAAAAACAGAAACAAATCATTTGTGTCTGAAATAAGAAAAAAATTAAGATGAGACCTAGGTTTATTTTGTTCTCTTTAAGGTCCTGTTGTCTCTCCCAATACAGAATGTAGTCAGACAAAACAAAACAAAAACATGACCTGAGAAGTCTGATTGATTTGCACTCAACTTGTGGCTACATTATCAATGACATACAGTTGGATAAATTTTAAAACTACTTAGAATTTCAGTGTCCTCCTTTGTAAAATGAGAATATATATGACTTTCTCTATTAATACATGTCAAGAATAAACTGTCTAAGGTTCCTAATTTTCTACTATGGTCCTTCTAAAGGCAAAAGAAAAGATGTACCTCTGAAAAGACAGTTAAAAATGAAATCAAAATTCAAAATTTATTTGAAGTTTTACATTTTTTACATCAATACTGAAAAATAAAATATTAATTTGTGGGAGTTCTCAGCTTCTATCTTCACCACTTTCTACTTTTTGCTTATCACCTCCCTTGTTCTATATGAAATAAAAGATCAGAGTATTTTACTTGAAAAACAATCAGAACAAAGAAATACTATGCCAAATCTTCATTTAGGGAGCTGAACAATGAAGTAGAAAAATATTTTAGGAAGCATATATGCATAACTTTGGGTGGCATAAAAAGAGTCAATAAAAATATAGATTATGGGGACATAGTGGCGTGAACAAAGAGTCTTTGAGTTTGCACCTCCTTGGAGTTTTAAGATGCTAAAGTATAGGAAAGGAGCAAATGTATTAAGCAAATAATCTAATGCTGTACTAAGAGCTGTGATGTTTGAAACATTACTACAAAACTGAACCACAAGTCTCACGGCTTTGTAAGATTACTAAAACACTTATGAATACTGCAATGCACTCTACTATATATCCATTTATATTTTAATATGAAAGCTATGTTTATTCAGACAAGTCTTTGTAGGAAATTGAGATCACAGGAAGGTTAGTCTGTCTATACTGTGATTCCAAGGTCTGGAATTTACGTTGGGAAAAAAAAAAGGATGAACTATCTTACTTGTTTAGCATAGTGCTTGCCATTTTGTGTGGGTTAATAAATACTGTCCCTATTCTAAGTCTATATTTGTGGTGATTAATTTTATGTGTCAACTTGGTTAGATAAGTGTGCCAGATATTTTACCAAATTTTACTCTGGATGTTTCAGTGCAGGTGGTTTTGGATAAGATTAACATCTAAACCAGTGAACTTTGAGTAAAGTAGGTTGCCCCCCATAATGGATGAGCTTCATCCAATCTGTTAAAGTTCTCAATAAAACAAAAAGATTGATCTCCTCTGGAAGAAGGAATTCTGCAACAGAAGGCCTTTGGATTTGAATTGCAACACTGGCTTTTCCTGGATCTCCAGTCTGTTGGCTCACCATGCACACTTTGGATTTGTCAGTGTCCATAATCACATGAGTCAATTTCTTAAAATAAGTATCTATATCAATCTATCTATCTATATCTATACTATATCTATCTATCTGCACATAGATACACATCCTATTGACTCTGTTTCTCTAGACAACCTTGACTCATATAACATCCAGTGATAAAATTATTTACTTCATCACTGATGAAGACAGAAATCCAGTAATCTCATGTAATTTTAAATACAGAACTCAAGTAGAATCAAAAGCTCCTGAAGACCACTGAATTAATACCGGGACCTTTTAAGGACCTTTTGTGTCTCCTCAAAATCTATATGTTGAAGTCCTAACCCCTAGTACTTCAGAATGTGACTGTATTTGAAGACAGGACCTTTAAAAGAGGTAAATAAGGTAAAATGAGGCCAATGTGTGGGCCCTAATCCAGTATGACTGTTGTCTTCATAAAAGAAAGTTAGAACATCAACACACACAGAGAGAAGACTATGTGAAGAGACAAGGGGAAGTCAGCCTTCTACAAGTCAAAGAGTGAGGCTTTAGAAGAAATCAACCTTACTGATATCTTGATCTCAGACTTCTAGCCTTCAGAACTGTAATAAAACAAACTTCTGTTGTCTAAGCCACCCACTTTGTGGTACTTTGTTATGACAACCCTCGCAAACTAATACAGAACCCAAACTCATTTTGGGTGACAGGAAAATTATTTCTTGGTCCATATCACGGAGCTCCATATTAAATTAAATCAGTAAGATGCAGATAATTGAGTAGATCACTTAATAAAGAGTAGACTATGAGGCCTTTCTTTAAGAAATGACATTTACTTAAAGGATAAATACATTTTAAAGCATACAGATTTAAAATTAAAGCATTAGATAATATTCTAAAAATGTTATGATAACTTCCATAAGCAGGAATTGCATGCAGCCTTCATTGCCTTCTCTTTCAAAACATGGTCTTGCAGTTGGACTAAGGTAGTCAGATAAGGCTCTTGAGAGAATGATAAAAAAAAAAAGACCCAATCTTTATGATCTGCTATTTAAGGGACCACTATTTATCAGTTCTGAAGCAGTCAGTCCTTTTCCTTTTAAGATGAAACAGTAAACACGTGAATCACTCTCTTGACAGCCCTCCTAATATCAAAATATCTTTTATTTTCCCTGGTTGCCAGTCCTACTAAGGTTTATAAAATGTTTTGAAGCATTTAAAGGTCTCATATGGAACATACAAGTTTCTCATTTGTTGAATGCACCTAAGAAGATAAGTGTGGCATCACTGCAACATTTTTATAGGAAGATTATTTATTTAGTGAAATAGCCCTGAGTGTAAGAGTATCTCATACATACACACGCACACATCTCAGTATCATAAACTGTAGTTCTAAAATCAAATACCCTAAAATCTATTTAAGTGAAAACTTTTTTTTCTCATGAGCTTTGAGCTTTCATTTTATTTTCCCATTGAGTAAACCTACAATCTTATAGAATTTTTGTTATCACTTAACAGTGCTACTTTCAAATAAAGCCATATACAAAATGCAGAGCTGAAAGTGATTCCTTCCCATTGGTCTTTCACTAAAACTTCTCTGTGCTTCAGTTTTGCAGGAAATCAAACTAATTTTCAAATACTGATATAAATAGCATATAAAATATGTACCATAAAAATTCTTAAGATATTTTTTGTGTGTCAGAAAATATATATATCAAGATCATAATACTTTAACTAAACAATTTTATTTTCACTTTTATTAACCTTTTCTGTATTTTTCTAAAATTAAATTTCTCCTGGGGTTCAGTCAGTTAAGCTCAGGTCGTGATCTCACAGTTTGTGAGTTCAAGCCCCTAATCAGGCTCATTGCTGATAGGAGGGAGCCTGCTTTGGATCCTCTGTCTCCCTCACTTTCTGGCCCGCCCCCACTCATGCTCACGGGAGTTCTTGGGTGCTGTATCTCTCTCAAAAATAAATAAACATCTGGGGAACCTGGGTGGCTCAGTGGGTTAAGCATCTGACTTCAGCTCTGGCAATGATCTCATGGCTTGTGAGTTCAAGCCCCTGTGTCAGGCTCTGTGCTGACAGCTCACAGCCTGGAGCCTGCTTCTGATTCTGTGTCTCTCTTTCTCTCTGCCCCTACCCCACTTGTGCTCTCTCTCAAAAATAAATAAAAATTTTAAAAATAAAAATTTAAAAAAAGTAACAAAATTAAATTAAATTTCTCCATAAGAATATTATTACTTTTCAACATTCCTCTACCCAAGTGTGCCTCCCACTACATTCTAGTCTCTTCAGAAAGTTATCTCCAGCTCCTTCTCTGTGGTTTAAGAGAAAAAAAAAAAAAAACATGAAATACATACTTTGTTTAGATTTGGCATTTAAGTTAAGGGCATTTAATATTGTTATAATTAATTTGAAATTATAGCTCATAATAGGCATTCTAAAGTAGAATTAGAAATTCTAACCTTTATAATCTGGTATTTATTTAAATGTGTCCAAGCCACTAGAGGAGCTTCTTCAAGTCCTATATGTAATCAGCACTTTCAAGTGCAATGCAGGAAATGACACGTTTTACAAATTAACTGTAGTGCCTGGGTTATTCAGAATTTCTCTTACTTTACTTTTGACATTTGCTGATGTTAATTACTAATTATTAGCTTTAAAAAATAAGACCCAGTGCTCAGAAGCTATAATACTGCTCTTTGGTGAACTTACTGAACCATTTCTATGAAATCACTTAACCTCACTGTGCATTTTGTCTTACTTCCATAAGAAAATTCCTTACATAAATTAAATAAATGTGGGTTGATGTGTTTAAGACTGCTGAATAAAATGTACTAATTAATCTTATACAGAGTTTATAATTAAATCCAATACAATTTAATCATGTCTTGTATCAGCTCAAAGAAAATCCTGTGAGCAAAAATCTGTTATGGCCCTTGCTTCTAGTTTTCTAACAAGTAAAAATTTTACATTAAAGATTTATTTATATAAGTGTCTTTTTTAGATCCCTATTGACTTCACAGAAGCCAAACACAGTACCACTAGTCTCAAAAATTGTTTTAAATTTTTAATAAAAATTAATCCTACAAAATGTTTACTAATAATGGAGATATTACTATATTTGCCTAATACATGAACTGACAGCTCAAGAAAGAAATGGAAGAAAAGTAAAACAACTATAGAAAGGAAACTTAGATTGGAAGTAGAATTAAAGAACAAAGTGCCAAAAACTGAGGTAAGGTAGAGACCCCTGGGCGGCTCAGTCAGACCTTGATTTCAGCTCCTGATCTCATGGTTTGTGGGATTGAGCCCCATGTCAGGCTCTGCGTTGACAGTGTGGAGTCTGCTTGGGATTCTCTCTCTTCCTCTCTCTCTCTCTACCCTCCCTTGCTTGTGTTCTTTCTATCTCTCAAAAATAAATAAATAGGGGTGCCTGGGTGGCTCAGTTGGTTAAGTGTCTGACTTCTAGTTTTCGCTCAGGTCACGATCTCATTGTTCATGAGTTTGAGTCTCAAGCAAGGCTCTGTGCTGACAGCACGGAGCCTGCTTGGGATTCTTTTTTTCCCTTTCTCTCTGACTCTCCCTTGCTTGTGCTCTCTCTCTCTCTCTCTCAAAATAAATGAATAAACTTTAAGAAAACTGAAGGAAGGTAAAGAGTGGATAGAAATGAAAGAAAAAGGTAGAAATTTAAATTCACATGAATAATTTGGAATTATCTGGAGAATAATTATGATATGCCAAAGATGTCAAGGAAAGAAAGCCAATGTACTCATGATTATAATTATGAGATAATCATATTGATGATAAAAATATTTACAGTGATGATTAAAGAAAATGACCAAGAAATGAAAGAAAACATGAATCCATTAACTAAAAAGAATATTCCATGTGTCAGAAAAATCTGACAAGGTCTACCAGAAAGAAGACACTGCCATATTGAGAAAACAATAGAAATAGCACAGGTTGTATGTAAGATGTTGAAGTTTAATTTAATTTTATTTTTTTCAATATATGAAATTTATTGTCAAATTGGTTTCCATACAACACCCAGTGCTCATCCCAAAAGACGTCCTCCTCAATACCCATCACCCACCCTCCCCTCCCTCCCACCTCCCATCAACCCTCAGTTTGTTCTCAGTTTTTAAGAATCTCTTATGCTTTGGCTCTCTCCCACTCTAACCTCTTTTTTTTTTCCTTCCCCTCCCCCATGGGTTCCTGTTAAGTTTCTCAGGATCCACTTAAGAGTGAAAACATATGGTCTGTCTTTCTCTGTATGGCTTATTTCACTTAGCATTACACTCTACAGTTCCATCCACGTTGCTACAGAGGGCCATATTTCATTCTTTCTCATTGCCACATAGTACTCCATTGTGTATATAAACCACAATTTCTTTATCCATTCATCAGTTGATGGACATTTAGGCTCTTTCCATAATTTGGCTATTGTTGAGAGTGCTGCTATGAACATTGGGGTACAAGTGCCCCTATGCATCAGTACTCCTGTATCCCTTGGGTACATTCCTAGCAGTGCTATTGCTGGGTCATAGGGTAGGTCTATTTTTAATTTTTTGAGGAACCTCCACACTGTTCTCCAGAAGGGCTGCACCAGTTTGCATTCCCACCAAAAGTGCAAGAGGGTTCCCGTTTCTCCACATCCTCTCCAGCATCTATAGTCTCCTGATTTGTTCATTTTGGCCACTCTGACTGGCGTGAGGTGATATCTGAGTGTGGTTTTGATTTGTATTTCCCTGATGAAGAGCGACGTTGAGCATCTTTTCATGTGCCTGTTAGACATCTGGATGTCTTCTTTAGAGAAGTGTCTATTCATGTTTTCTGCCCATTTCTTCAATGGGTTGTTTTTCGGGTGTGGAGTTTGGTGAGCTCTTTATAGATTTTGGATACTAGCCCTTTGTCCGATATGTCATTTGCAAATATCTTTTCCCATTCTGTTGGTTGCCTTTTAGTTTTGTTGGTTGTTTCCTTTGCTGTGCAGAAGCTTTTTATCTTCATAAGGTCCCAGTAGTTCATTTTTGCTCTTAATACCCTTGCCTTTGGGGATGTCTCAAGTAATAAATCGCTATGACTTAGGTCAGAGAGGTCTTTTCCTGCTTTCTCCTCTAGGGTTTTGATGGTTCACTGTCTCACATTCAGGTCCTTCATCCATTTTGAGTTTATTTTTGTCAATGGTGTGATAAAGTGGTCTAGTTTCAATCTTCTGCATGTTGCTGTCCAGTTCTCCCAGCACCATTTGTTAAAGAGACTGTCTTTTTTCCACTGGATGTTCTTTCCTGCTTTGTCAAAGATCAGTTGGCCATATATTTGTTGTTGGATTGTTGTATTTTCATTTTCATTTTTTCCCATATATCTTTTAATTTCTTCTCTAATTTCCTGGTTGACCCTTTCATTCTTTAGTAGGGTGTTCTTTAATCTCCATGCTTTTGCAGGTTTTCCAGACTTTTTCCTGTGGTTGATTTCAAGCTTAATAGCATTGTGGTCTGAAAGTATGCATGGTATGATTTCAATTCTTGTATGCTTATGAAGGGCTGTTTTGTGACACAGTATATGATCTATCTTGGAGAATGTTCCATGTGCACTCGAGAAGAAAGTATATTCTGTTGCTTTGGGATGCAGAGTTCTAAATATATCTGTCAAGTCCATCTGATCCAATGTCTCATTCAGGGCCCTTGTTTCTTTATTGATCCCGTGTCTAGATGATCTATCCATCACTGTAAGTGGAGTGTTAAAGTCCCCTGCAATTACCACATTCTTATCAATAAGGTTGCTTATGTTTGTGAGTAATTGTTTTATATATTTGGGGGCTCCCGTATTCGGCACATAGACATTTATACTTGTTAGCTCTTCCTGATGGATAGACCCTGTGATTATTATATAATGTCCTTCTTCATCTCTTGTTACAGCCTTTAATTTAAAGTCTAGTTTGTCTGATATAAGTATGGCTACTCCAGCTCTCTTTTGACTTCCAGTGGCATGATAAATAGTTCGCCATCCCCTCACTCTCAGTCTGAAGGTGTCCTCAGGTCTAAAATGAGTCTCTTGTAGACAGCAAATAGATGGGTCTTTTTTTTTATTCATTCTGATACCCTATGTCTTTTGGTTGGCGCATTTAGTCCATTTACATTCAGTGTTATTATAGAAAGATATGGGTTTAGAGTCATCGTGATGTCCGTAGGTTTCATGCTTGTAGTGATGTCTCTGGTACTTTGTCTCACAGGATCCCCCTTAGGATCTCTTGTAGGGCTTGTTTAGTGGTGACGAATTCCTTCAGTTTTTGTTTGTTTGGGAAGACCTTTATCTGTCCTTCTATTCTAAATGACAGATTTGCTGGATAAAGGATTCTCGGCTGCATATTTTTTCTGTTCATCACATTGAAGATCTCCTGCCATTCCTTTCTGGCCTGCCAAGTTTCAGTAGAGAGATCTGTCACGAGTTTTATAGGTCTCCCTTTATATGTTAGAGCATGTTTATCCCTAGCTGCTTTCAGAATTTTCTCTTTATCCTTGTATTTTGCCAGCTTCACTATGATATGTCGTGCAGAAGATCGATTCAAGTTATGTCTGAAGGGAGTTCTCTGTGCCTCTTGGATTTCAATGCCTTTTTCCTTCCCCAGATCAGGGAAGTTCTAGGCTATTATTTCTTCAAGTATACCTTCAGCACCTTTCCCTCTCTCTCTTCCTCCTCTGGAATACCAATTATGCATAGATTATTTCTCTTTAGTGCATCACTTAGTTCTCTAATTTTCCCCTCATACTCCTGGATTTTTTTATCTTTTTCTCAGCTTCTTCTTTTTCCATAATTTTATCTTCTAGTTCACCTATTCTCTCCTCTGCCTCTTCAATCCGAGCCGTGGTCCTCTCCATTTTATTTTGCAGCTCATTAATAGCATTTTTTAACTCCTCCTGGCTGTTCCTTAGTCCCTTGATCTCTGTAGCAATAAATTCTCTGCTGTCCTTTATACTGTTTTCAAGCCCAGCAATTAATTTTATGACTATTATTCTAAATTCACTTTCTGTTATATTGTTTAAATCATTTTTGATCAGTTCGTTGGCTGTCATTATTTCCTGGACGTTTTTTGAGGGAAATTCTTCCATTTCGTCATTTTGGATTGTCCCTTGAGTGGTGCAGAACTGCGGGGCACTTCTCCTGTGTTGTCTTGAATAACTTGCATTGGTGGGCGGGCCGCAGTCAGACCTGATGTCTGCCCCCAGCCCACCGCTGGGGTCACAGTCAGACTGGTGTGTGCCTTCTCTTTCCCTCTCCTAGGGGTGGGATTCACTGTGGGGTGGCGTGGTCCATCTGGGCTACTTGCACACTGCCAGGCTTGTGGTGCTGGGGATCTGGTGTGTTAGCTGGGGTGGATCGGCAAGGTGCAAGGGGGCGGGAGGGGCAGGCTCAGCTTGCTTTTCCTTCGGAGATCCGCTTCGGGAGGGGCCCTGCATCACCGGGAGGGAGTCAGACCTGCTGGAGGGGATGAATCTGCAGAAGCACATCACTGGGAGTGTGAGCAGTGCAAGCAAGTTCCCTGACAGGAACTGGTTCCCTTTGGGATTTTGGCTGGGGGATGGGCGAGGGAGATGGTGCTGGCGAGCGTCTTGTTCCCTTGCAAGCTGAGCTCTGTCATCTGGGGCTCAACAACTCTCCCTCCCGTTGTCCTCCAGCCCTCCAGCTCTCCGAGCAGAGCTGTTAGCTTATAACCTTCCAGATGTTAAGTCCCGCTTGCTGTGAGAACACACTCTGTCCAGCCCCTTCACTTTTGCAAGCCAGACTTGGGGGCTCTGCTTGGCCGGTGGGCCACCCCTCTGCCTAGGCTCCCTCCCGCCAGTCCGTGAAGCACGCACCACCTCGCTGCCCTTCCTACCCTCTTCTGTGGGCCTCTCGTCTGCGCTTGGCTCCGGAGACTCCATTCTGCTAGTCTTCTGGCGGTTTTCTGGGTTATTTAGAAGGGTATAGGTGGAATCTAAGTGATCAGCAGGATGCGGTGAGCCCAGCATCCTCTTACGCCGCCATCTTCCCCAGGTCCCTCTCTCTGAAGTTTAATTTTAGAAATAAACAAATTATTTTTTTGATCACTATACATTTCAGCAAAAGAAAAAGAAGATGACTTGATTAAATCTCCTTGCAAACATACTAATAACACTATTTCCTAGAAACAGAGAGTGGGAAAGCCTTTATGTATGGAATACATTTAGCAGAATGTACGTGGAATGTACTCAGATGGCTCATGAAAAACAGCATTGAAATCTATGGATTTACGTAAGATGATTCTTGGAATAATATTGTAAGGTTTGTATTGCTATAATGCCAACCTTATTTCCCAGCCTTGTCCTGGGAGAGTCAAGTCCAACCCATCATCAACTCAATAATGGAATAATCCTTCCAAAGTAGTAGGAATATCATGAATACAGGTGACCCTATATTACCTTTATGATAACCAAAGAGCATACCTAACTTAGTGCCCTTCATGCTGACAATGATAGATACTGTGATAGTCAGATCTCTAGAATCACCTAGCAACTTCAGCTCATGAAATAAGTAAGCATGTGAGTGCTTAGTCTATGAACCAGTAGGAAAAGAGGTGGGACAACTAATGTGACTAAGAATTTCTCTCAGTGTCAACTGGGAAAACAATGGCTTGAAAATGTGTATGAGACAAATATCCCATGATCAAAAAATTGGAAATTCTGGCAAGTGAATTCTGTTGGCTTTCTACCACTAGGTTCAAGTACAAACTGGTATTAGCTAGGAGTAACACTCTACTCTAGGCTTTCCTTAAAATGTGCAACAAAAGCAATCTCAGAGAATATTGTCCACCTGTATATATCACTTTTGTTGACAATACACAATTCATTGCTACCACTGTATATAAATGGACCATAAAACATATTACACAAACATACCACATTCCATTTCATTATCAGAGTGGTGGTCTCAATTAAAACTGAAATGAGCAGTTGTAAAAGTTATAAAAACAAATGATAAATAAATTGTAGGTTTGGTTTCACTGTTTAAATGATTGTCATTAGGTTGAATATGAAGGGAAGTAAGATACGGGATCCACTGAGGAGGTTTCTATAATTAGGTGGTAAAAATGAGGGGCTTGGGGAGGATGCAATTGTACAGCTTTATTTTTAGAACTCATAATTTTTTTCTTTGGTTTGGTCTGGTACAGGGTACCCAAAGAAGGTGATATACATGGTCCAGACACAATATTCATACCATAAAATTTGATATCAAATAATCATAATGTATTTTAGGATATGTCAAAACTTTTCACCTAATTAGGACAAATAGTGAATTTAGTCCATTACGAAGCAGTAAGAAACAATCTTGTGAATTTTCTCGTATCAGATCTAGTATCAACCCAATGGTGAGGCCAAGAAGTGATAGTAAATCTATCTCTGTCTAGCTGTAATTGTAAACCCTATGGGTAAGCATTATCCTAAGCTAGACAACCTGACCATGAAAGAATGAGTGTGGGTCAAATTAAAACAGGTTGGCATTATAGCAATCAGAAAAGGCATGTATAAGTAGATCATGATTCCAGGGCAGAATGAATCTACACTGCTTCTATGAGAATGTTCCAGAGCAAGAGAATAATAATTTTAGCTATCTTTCTTCAGATCTGGCAGTGATTTTTGGCCAAGCTCAAAGCAAAACAAAATAAAAACAAGACAAAACAATGTCCGATCTGTTTTCCTCAGAGAAGGTAATCTAGACTCCTACTAACTCATATATTTGCAAAAAGAATTCACATGGAGTATTTGAAGAGAAATGACTCAATTATTTTAATAGCTTTCAATAATTCAGCCTACTAGTAGCCAAATACAGTAATCATGAGGCAAATATTTTATAGGCTGTATTTATGACTATTTTTTCCAGATGACCAAGAGAAATATTACCAGTGAATAAAATGGTAGATGTTAAACAACAAAGTTTCTGTACTTTATCAAGTCATTAATTATGATGATATGTAGCTAACAGTAGCCTAGTAATGATAGGAAGTAAGTTACTGCTTCATGGCCGATGTCAGAGCTTGATTTGCTCCTTTTCATATATCAAGTGTAGATGAAGACGGCATGCATTGAAGGAAAATATAATTACCAAAGATCCTAAGAAAAAGCACACATACAGTTAAATATCTACAACACACACTAAAAATTTGTAATTACTAAGGATAATGGAAGAAAAAGAATAATTGAGCTGGAATTTTTACTCTACATGGAATAGTTCAAATACTGATGTTCAAAGCAATGTTTGTAAGACTATTCTTTTGCAGAAAATGTTTCAGAAAAAATGGTGTAAAAAAGTTATCAAAATAAACCCGAGAAATATGTAGCAAGAAGATACTGGCAAGGTAAGAGTTTAGGCTGGGAAGGATAAGAACAGGACTAGAATCTATTCTCTCACTTTACTGGAAGACACTTGGGTAAGAGAGAAAGATGACTCAAATAGAACCCCCGTAAACATGCTAATAACATAGACCCCTGGAAACATACTAGTGGTATGGACTAGCAGGAGTGCCCTTATCTACGTAAAGCTTAAATAAACAGAAAATATCTCAGTCCTGGCTTTTAGTAAATGTCACCTAAGCTATGTAATTATAAAAGGAAGATGTTTAATGACTAAAAGACCTCCCTTTTATGTAAGTGAAGTTCAACATACATTATGCAGAGACTTATATATAAAACCCAAGCCAGAGTAATTCTTTGTACCAAAATGGACCCAAGAAACTCTGTTATCCCAGACGTCCTCATACTTTATGTATGTTTCATGTTACTGGTAACCTTAAAATATTAGGACATTTTGATAGTTTGTTAGATCCTTTTTTTCCCTATGAGTCTGATTTGCCCCTCTGATTATCACTGTTGGGTAATGGACCAACCAGAGCTGAGAGACCTTGTTCACAGATCTTGCATTCAACTAAGACAAGAAAGGTCATGTTATTGATGACCCTGCCATTGATGAGGGAGCTTGGGGCAAGCTGAGGGTAAAATATAAGCTGCCCCCTCTGCCTGCCCCAGGTAGAATATGTCTGATATTCCTCGGACACTCCTGGCTACTCGAGAACAAAGGAACAAAGGAAAGGTGTTTTAGTGCTTGCCATGGTAATGTGGGAAACTAAGGCAAATGAATAATTAAATTCTCTTACTGCCTATAGCCCATTGACAAGTCCTTGAAACCAGCAGAGTGACCTACCTCTAGGAGCTCAGCTGCCTCAAGGATGGCACTTTGTTGGGGGCAAAAGAGAACCTTAGCTTAACATCATCCCAACCTGAAGGATCCTGTAAGTCAACTTCCTTGTTCTCAACTGCCCCAAGACATATGCTGGAATCATACTCCAAGCTTATGGCCCCCTGATATACAACTGAAGGGTCTCATGACTGAGGTTTTATTAAATGGCAACAAATTGTCCTAAAAACCTTGCTTCCAAAATTCCTTAGAGACTTACTCGATCCCTGACCCCCTCCCAACCTGAGAGTATATAATGAGTTACCTTTCAGGACCCCAGTGCAGCTCTTTCTATCGATGGATCCTGGCCCCATGCTTTAATAAAATCACTTTTTTTGCACCAAAGATGTCTTCAAGAATTCTTTCTTGGCTGTTGGCTCCAGACCCCATGAAACCCTCCCATCACCCCAAAATGTCATCACATAGATATAAGGATCATGCCCTAGAGTAAGGACTACTCTTCCAAAAAGCCTACAAAACTGTTAAAAGGAGTTATTTGTAAGTTATAAGACTTTACTGAATCTTGTGAATACATAATAAGGTATTCATAAGAGCCTTTTTAAGCCACATATTTTGCATCTTATTCAGATGTTATGGCTAATGACATTAAAAAAAAAATCAGTTCCCTTGTGTGTGTTTTATCTCTACTTATTTAATAAAATCATATACAGAAATAATGATACTGCTATTATTTTACCTGAAAATCTGTTAGAGATATTTTATAGCAGCTTTCTTTCTTCTAGACTTGCTCAGCATAAAATGTTATATTTTAAGCACCATAAGGCTTTCAACAGCTCTACATCCTTTAGGAGGAAGAAGTGGCACATTTAGCCTAATGCTATTGATTCACTTAAACCAAGAGAGCAGTGAATCTTGACTTAACTTTATGCCATGGCATATATCCCTGCATTATATTGCCACCCTTTTGCCAAAGACATAATCCCTCCAACCCCTTGGCTCCTAGACAAAAGGCTCTACAAACACTTTTATCTACCTAGCAGCTGCTCCCCATTTGAGATTGTGGACCTCTGGGGTTTATGCATACTGCCACACTTCCTTCCCTAGCACAACAAACAGAACTGAAGTACCTCAAAAAGCTCTGTGAATAAGGCACAGTGCAGCTGTTTAGAAACAAAGGGATAACTGCCGCTTTGAAAGGGCCAATTAATGATCTCCCACTACCATGTTACAGTCATAAGCCCACTTGCTTAAATAAGTATTAATTTTAAAATGACAGCCCACACCTCTTTTATTATCTCGCCCCATGCTTCCTATAATGGGAATATATGTCTCTCTACTCGTTATGGAATATTCCTGGCTTTCAGTGGTTTACTCTTGGTTTTAACATTTATGGAAGTCGTTTAGACATATACAAAACAACCTTTTAAAAGTGCAATAGTAACAATTACTCTGTGTATGGTGTTCTCTAGGTTTTGATACCAAGACTGCCCCACTTTATTGTCTGTATCCACACACCTCTCCTCTTTTGTCCAGAAATTCACTCAATTGGGCCTCAGATCTTACAACTTTAGTATGTCCTGTGTTGCAAACACAAGCTAACTCTCCTCACGCCAATCTGGCTAACAACTTATTCACTGAAAAATTCAGTGAAAAGTCTCTGAATTTTTTTTCTTTAAGTACATCCATGTCACCAAGATAACTTAGCTGGAGATTTTTCAGTACAGCTTGGTTCAACTTTAACTTCACAGGTATTTTACATTTTACGCCCTAAACTCTTCTCAGATTCAATGTCTTTCATGTGAACAGATGGTGTTTCCCTAGGAAGCAAGTTACCTTTTCTTTACATTTTTATATACCTGTATCTGAATCTTCCCCTCTAGTAGCAAAATCATTGTGGTAAACCATCTTCAATCTGAGTGTAGGTCTTTGTCTACAATTTGTATTTATCATTTCATCATTGGTGAATTGATCATTGAACAAATACATTTTCAGCAAATTGACCTAGAGCAAGATGTTTGATATTACCAAGGGCATATACTATTAGATTATTAGATTACATTGTCAAAGAGCTAGATGGTGGTAGAAATAATCTGTTTTGAAAAAAAAATATGTAGGATTTTTCTGGAATCTACTTTTGGAAGACAATATCTGTATAACTTAAAATATATTGTTATATAATACACATACCATAAAATTTACCATTTGAAAGTATATAATTTCAGTGTTTTTTAGTATATTCACAAGATGAAACATCACCACCATCTAATTCCGGAACATTTTCATCATTCTAGAAAGAAACCCTTTACCCATTAGTAGTCACTTCTCTTCCCCCTTTTTGAATCCCTGGAAACCAATGATCTATTTTCAGTCTCTATGGAATTATTATTTGGCACATTTCATGTAAATAGAATCATGTAATATGTGAATTTTTATTACTGGCTTCTATCACTCAGCATGTTTTTTAAGGCTCATTCATGTTATAGTATGTACAAATGCTTAATTCTTTATTATGGCTAAATAATATTCCATTGTTGGATATATCACATTTGTTTAACTCTTAATCAGTTGATGGACATTTGTATTGGACTGTTACCACTTTTTGGTTATCATGAAAAATGTTTCTATGAATGTTTGTGTACAAGTTCTTGTTTGAACACCTGTTTCCAATTCATTTTGATATATACCTAAGAGTGGAATCAGTGGGACATATGGTGACTCTACATATAACTTTTCTACAGTTGCACCATTATACTTTCTTCCAGCAATGAAGTCTATCGCATTACCACACTGTCTTGGTTACTATGGTTTTGTAGTGTATTTTAAATTGCAAGTGTGAATCCTATTTTCAAGAATGTTTTGGCCATCCTGGGCCCCTGTTTATGAGTCAGACTTTCCTTTTTTCTTTTTAACTTTTTTTTTACATTTATTTATTTTTGACAGACAGAGAGAGACAGAGCACAAGTGGGGGAGGGGCAGAGATAGAAGGAGACACTGAATCCGAAGCAGGCTCCAGGCTCTGAGCTGTCAGCACAGAGCCTGACATGGTCAAACTCACAAACTGTGAGATCGTGACCTGAGCCAAAGTCAGACGCTTAACCGACTGAGCCACCCAGACATCCCTATGAGTCAGACTTTCTTGTTTCTTTGCATGTATCATAATTTTGTTGAAAACTAAATATTTTAAATAATTTAACAGGACATCTCAGGACATCAGATTTCCTCCATCCTAAGTTGGTTTGTGTTGCTACCTGTTGTAATTGTTGTTTATGGGTTTAGTGACATTTCTGAACAAATGTTGCAAAGGTTGTATATGTCAAGGGTGACCACTAGCTTCTGTAATTAGCTTGCTTAGTGGTGAGTTTAGTAACTGGACAGAGATTTCTTTAAATATCTAGAACCAATGGGTCTGTGAGTATTTACCAAGGGGTTCTGAGTGGATGCTGGGATATGCTTTCCCCATTCAACCAGGTAATCTAAGACTCTTTCTCAGTCTTCCTCAACTTCCTGCTTTCAAAGACCATCTAGGTCAGTCAGAAGTAAGAGCTTAGAACCTTCTCAGACCTTTCCTGAGCATGTGTACAGACTTATACATGGAAATGGCCCCTATATTCCCAAGAATGTTGGAGTTTCCCAGAGTCCTCAGGAATAGAACAGATTATCCTTAGCTTTTCCTTTTAATCTTTTTGGTTAATCCATTGTTTGCCCCACTGCCTCAGAAGGGCTTAATACCAAAACATTCAACAAAGTCTCCAGGACAAGTTTTAATACTGGGTGAATTTGAAAGAAATCAAATCAAAGTAGCACTTTCATATGGAATCTTTGAGGGAATCACAAATAAGGGCCAAATAATGACTCCTTCCTCTGAATAAGGCTTTGAAAGAGCTCCAACTGTATTCTGCTTCTTCCTGGGCTGCAAATAATGTTTATTTTTCCCTAGCTACTACTAAGCTGAGGAGCAGGGCCTTGGACTAGCAAGTTAAAACACCACAGAGTTCTCTGGTTTTGCCCAAATTCACCCAGTTTTTTAAACTAAATACTCCCTGGGTTGCTGCAAGCCTTTAGTTAATATTGAGAGTTCTCTAAAAAGTTAATTCTGACCATTTTTGCCACGTTTATCAGTTGTTGCACAAAGGAGTGAACTTTCTGACATCTATGACTTGCCATTTTCACTGATGCCACTACCTATTCATTAAACAGTATATAGATTGCAATCTTTGAAATCAAATACTCGTCTCTTGCTTGGAGACCAACTTGAATGATGTCAAAGTCTTTGTGAGTGAAGAGTATACACAATTAAAACTGAATGGTTTTAGGCAATTTTATTTAAAATAATTTTAAATATATTTCTTTTTTAATGTTTATTTATTTTGAGAGAAAGAAAAAGAAAGAGTGACTCTATGAATGTGAGTGGGGGAGGGGCAGAGAGAAAAGGAGAGAGAGAAAATCTCAAGTAGGCTCCATGCTTCAGTGCACAGCCTGATGTGGGGCTCAACCCCATGAACCATGAGATCATGACCTGAGCTGAAATCAAGAGTCAGATGCTTAACCAACTGAGCCACCCAGACATCCCTAAAATAATTTTAAAAGTCTAAAGATTTCTATTAGAATTGTCATCTGAAAAGATCATCTATATTCAGACCAAATTTGAATGATATATTCAGCAATTCTCAGTGTTATTCTACATAAGATGTTTATTTAGTAATAAATATTTCATCAAAGGCAAGCATGGAATTTTTAAAAGAGATGCAGTAGAGTTGCTCGATTTCCATAGGGGACTCAGAATCATTTAAGAGTAATTTTGTCTGACATTTTCTCTGTCAAGTTATTATGTATGCCAGATGACTGAAATATTTTACATCCATATGGTCCTCTAATTTTTTTTCAGTTATGAGTTATTACATGCTTAAGTAAATCATCTTCTCTGTAAAAGCCAATCATACAAAAAATATACAAATTGTATGCAGAACCAAGGGATTTTTGTACTTAAAACTGACATATTACAATATATACTGATAATCTTAGAAAACCCAGTTCAACATTCATGTCTCTTTCTCTAAGTTTAGGTGCTATGCTCAATGCTGAGCAAGTAAAGATGATTGACATACTTGATACTTTATGAGAGCTTCTAGATGATGGAAAGACAGAAAAATAATGTCATCTAAATATAAGTAGTTTATTATAGGCATTCACTAAATCCTAACTGATCCCAGAGGAAGAAGTAACTTGAAGTCAGGAAAGATAACACAGAGTAGACATTTAAGCTAAATGTTACCAAGTGAAGAGGAATGTGTCATCTAAAATCAAACCAAGTGTATTCCAGAAATAGGGAACAGTATACATATGTAAAATATTATTATTTTCTTATGAAACATGCACTTTTCTCTTTTCATTCTTAAATATCTGATTCTCTTTTCAGATTACCCCCCATCTCCACATTGTTTCATGGGAATCTGAACTCACATACATATCAAGAAATGGGCCTAGTTGGTCTAAGTTTAATGACACAGAAATGTGACCCGATTCTGACCCAATTCTTTCTGAAAAAAAGTTGAATAAGAAGTTTCCCAAAAAGTTTTGCAGTTCATAAGTGAAAATCAAGGGCATAACAATCATTTTATTCCTTTAGAAACTGTCATCTTAAACAAATGCTTGGAATTTATGCAGCATCTTGCCATACATTTAAAATTAAAACCAACACTGAAATTGAACAAATTTCATTTGGAGAATGGAAAAAAACTTGATCTTTGATATCACTGAAGCATGAATCAACCTTGAAGCAATGCTGTCTCTGGACCTCTATAAATAGATCTATAACTTTATATCAACCTAACTCTTACATATGCTCTGAAATATACGTGCACATGTGCATATACAAACACACATGAAAATATGTATATAAGAGGCAAAGTTAATTACAATAATTTTTCACCAAGGTGATTTGATTCTACATTGAATGAAAGTTTTAATTAATTTCAACATACAATAAGAACATCCTTTCTATTTTTGAATCAGTATTGGAACATCTCAGCTGAAGTGCAGCTATCGTCCTCCTTTGTCATGTGCTCTCACCATCATGCCATGACATGTAGAAAATTGAAGATGGCAAGCACCGAATGCAGAAAATGCACTATTTGGTTCTGCATGAGTAATTATTTGATAACAAGTAAAAAAACATATAAAACCCTTTGACTAATACCTCCACATATCCTAAAATTTCTGTCACAAATTGAAAATATTCAGGTATAGACTAGCCCAAAAAATAAAAGGTGTTCCCAAATCAGTCTGATCATAGCATTACTTCTTAGAGATATGGTGACAAAATGCATGCAAATATGGTACACAGGTTACAACTTCACAAAATGTCATGCTACTTTTTGGCTTAACTGATTAATTAGATAATCTGCTCTGTGCTTCAAACAGACATGTAGTGTTTTTGCTAGGCATTGGTAATAGGGTTTTGAATAAGATAGTAAGATTCCTGTGTTTATGGATTTTAAGATCTAATAAGATAATCACTAAATGGATAATCACAAAATTATTAATTATGACAGCCATGAATATAGTGAAAGAATAGTAAAAATAATTTTAGATCATGTTTATGGTCATGTAACTAGAAGGGTAAATTAGTTGAAGAAGAAGAGAAAGAGAAGATACTTTCTATTTCCCAGAGTCCTTCAGAGATATACAGCATGAAACACAGCATGATGACAGCTACAATGACTTCAGTCACTTGGGGAGACTTTTTTTTTAACCCATTTTTAATATTTTCCTAGCTCACAAGTTGTTTACAGAGGAAAATATGGAAGTATTTCCCTGGACCCAGGAGGTATCATAAGTCTTATTAAAACTTATCATTATCATTTATAAAAGTGAAAAATTATTTATTATACACTTGGAAATAAGTAGCAAAAAATTTATTATACACTTGGAAACAAGTAGCAAAAAATTACCATCTGGCATCCTTCCAGTTTGCCAACAAAGTCATAAAGTTAAATAAAATGAGTCTCTCAGTAATTTTAAGTAAATCACTGCTTACTGTAATCCAGATATAAGTGAACTATTTGTAAGACAGTTCAGTTGAAGAACTGATTAAAATTTACAAAGGAAATGAATGAGGGGAAAAAAGGTTGTATTGTTTTTCTGTTTTGGTTTAACAATAAAGATTTTTCATAAAACTTACCTGATGCCAAAATTCTTATCAGGTCTTTTTGAAATACGGCTAATGGCCTAAAACAAGACTACACACACACACACACACACACACACACACACACACACAAATCTACACTGTTAATTCTTATATGTTCTAAGAGGTAATTAAAATAACTATTATCCTATCTTTTAGTGTTATTATCAAGGCAATCCCAAACACAGCTCAGAGATAAATTAAGGCAAGCAGAGACTGTGAAAGATCTCCCAGAAAACTGCCTCTGTCTTGCTTCACAAGCTCCTGTAACATTTCTCTTGTTCTTTAGTGATATTACCAAATTTGTTATTACAAAATATTTTGTACTTTTAAGACACTGCAATGTCTACTCCAATAAATCAGCATAAAAGTGTTTAGCCTTTTCAAATGGGCATAGTGTACAGTCACATACTACTTCTTTTGTACACTTTTACCTTTTCCTCCAAATTCCTTGTCCAATCTGACTTCCAGATGTGTGCTTTAAATAGCCTTCCTGTAGAAGGATATAGCTGTGCCACAAAAGCATACCATTCAGGAATGATGATCAGCATTTCCCAAGTGAATACTAGATCCCAGGTAATATAACAGGAAGTTTTATAAACTGTCTTTAATTCTCCAAATCACACCAATATAGAGTGTTAATTTTTAAAAAGTATCTTAAGTAAATAAATGGTAGAGAATGTAATATTCAGGATAAGAGGGAGGCTAAAAGGTAGAGGGGAATGATTTGTTTGATTTGATTTTGAATGAGGGTGGTGGCAATTGTGAATGAGACTGGGAATGCTAGAGGAAATTACAGACGCTTAGGGATTAGGAGGAAACATAAGTATTTAGATGAAATTAGGAGTAGCTACTAAAGAATGTGGAAGGGCACCTGGGTGGCTTGGTCAGTTGGGCATCTGACTCAGTATCAGCTCAGGCCATGATCTCTCAGTTTGTGGGGCTGTTCCCTAGGTGGGGCTCTGTGCTGACAGTGCGGAGCCTGCTTAGGATTCTCCAATCCTTCTCTAACTGCCCTTCCCCCAACTTGCTCTCTATCTTTCTCTCTCAGAATAAATAAATAAACAGCAAAAAAAAAAAAAGGATTTTAAAAAAGAATGTGGAAAAAATGAAAAGATTTTTTTTAAATTTTTTTAACGTTTATTTATTTTTCGGGACAGAGAGAGACAAAGCATGAATGGGGGAGGGTCAGAGAGAGGGAGACACAGAATCCGAAACAGGCTCCAGGCTCTGAGCTGTCAGCACAGAGCCCGACGCGGGGCTCGAACTCATGGAGTGTGAGATCATGACCCGAGCTGAAGTCGGCCGCTCAACCGACTGAGCCACCCAGGCACCCCAAAAGATATTTTTTAATAGTTAGAAATATGAAATATCTCTTGGACAGAGGGACAAGGGCAACAATACTTTTGTGGTCAGAAATGGACATACAGTGCAACGTGAGAGAATTCCAACCATGATGGCAAGGGGCAAGTGGGATGAATAGCTAACATATGACAGAAGCAAGAATGGCCAATTTGGTGACACACTAGAATGTAGTTGCATACACTTCTGAAGTTTTAGCAAGAAAAAAGAACAGAAACTTGTAAGCAAAGAAAATGTTTTAATCCTGTTTTAATCCAAAGACTGACTCATGTCCTGGCAGAACCTGTAGATCCAATACCCATTCTCTCAGTCTCATGCAAACTAGTTATAAAACAACTACAAATTGCTGCTAAATATTCTGCTTAAAATTCATAATGAACCTCTAGGCACCTTGACAAAAGGGCCATCACAGCATACAGCATGGATGAATACTTGCATGACAGTGAAAATAGCAATGATGGCTATCCTGAAAGCTTATATCCATCAATATGTAGACAGAGCTCTGTAAACTATACTGCCATTTCAGGAGCAATGTGACACTGAAAATACTCAAATTAAAATGCCAGGCATTTAGTAGCAATTATCTAATGGATTTTCATTTCCATGGATTTATTCCAAATTTCTTATTTCTAAATGAGAAGTGTGCAACATAATTTCTCTTTGGGAGCCTGTGTGAAGTGGGGCCCCTGCTGTTTTGCTTCTTTGAGCTCTGCTCAAAGAAAAGCATTTCACAAAACGATACAGAGGAGAAGGTGGAAGTGTGCGTGACTATCGCTTCTTGTCACCTGAGCTGGATTTTATGTATTAGCTGTGCTGAATAATACATGAATGGAACATAATACACACTAAAATTCTTATGAAAGGCCCTTACTCCACATATGTACTAGCTGCATTTCAAGCTAAATTAACTGCCCTTTTCTTATTCCTAAGCACAAAGCCTACAAATTAAAATATGTACTAATATGGTACATAAACCACACATTCAATCCCAAAGAGATTTTTTCCTTACTAATAGTAGAAGCCTTCTAAACTGACTACATAATGTGGTTTTCTATTTTTAAAAGAAATAGAAAATAGAAAAATAATCAAAACCCATATTAGTCCTATCTCTTGGTAAGAAAAACTGAAACTTTAAAATTAAAAATTATCTTAGTTTGGATTTTCTGTAAAACAGAGCAGGAAGGGAGAGTAAAGTGCACTAACATTTTATTTTGAACATGTAAACCCAGGAATCTATTCAAGGTTCCCTCCACCACCACGACCCACTCCCAGCCCCCAGCCAAGCTTACAGACAAAACTCACAGGTGTCTGCACTTGGCCCTAACTCTTTGTTTTCCTAGGTTGTGATGCCTTCCATTCTCAGAAAGTAGACCCCAACTACAAAACATTCTTTTCTAGGCTGACCACAACCCACATCTCAGATAAGCCCCAAACAGAGCCCCTTAAAAACCTGCCACCCCTTGTTCTACCTAGCCAAGAGTCCACCCCCTTCCCACACCCCCCATGAGCACAGCTACAACCTTTCCACATCCTTCATATCCAGCCTGATAGAAACTTAGGGCTGACATCTCTCTTGATGACTGGCCCCTCTCTTCCCTTGGAGAGTGAATAAACGCTGTCCTGCTTGTTGCTGTACTCTTTGTGCAATTCTTTGCTGCCTGTGTCACGGGTCACTCTAACATCAAGGCAGCAAAACTGTGGAAAAGGGGAAACGAAGTATGGGGAAGATGTGAAAAAACGTGTAATTATGCATTACCATGCTGTCTATTGCTTTACAATGAGCCATGAAGAAGGACATAGCAAGTCACCCAACCGACATCCACTTGGCTTCAGAGTCATCCATGAGAAGAGAAACTAAATGATACTGTAGAGAGTTGTGTTGCACCATCCTGATTCTCTCATTCTCCTGTTTCCCAATGGATGAAGTTTATACCATCAGGAAGTAATTCCCTTGAACTTCCCGTTGCATCACTGAGCCCTGTCAGCTGTTGTTTCTGATGTCAGACCTCATGCTGTACAGTATATTATTTCATCCAGATTCAGAAATAAAAGGTGATGAAATCTCTGGGCATGTGGCTGGCCACTCGTGGCTATATGGGGGCAGCTGAAAAAAGCCAAATATTTCTAGGGAAATGACTACTCAGACCCAGACAGTGGAAATTCAGAAATTCGTGGGCCCAAAGGAGTTAATTAGGCACTTGAAGCAGAGCAAGCAAGTAGCTGAGGAGATGATGAGGAATTTCAGAAAGTGCATACAATTTGAGTCTGATACAAAGACCAACAAATTACACACAGAAAACATTCTCTGATATTAATGAGGATTTGTATTTGGTAAATAATACACAGAACAGAACCCAGTATTGCTGGTTTTTAAGGATTTGTTGCATAAATGATCCTTGTTGCATAAAAAGGAAAAATGCTTTATGTATCAGCAATGAAAATATGAAGTGATTTGCTAAGTTGTAGGAGACTGGTTTGCAATATTATATTTGTTTTATCTTTTGGAGCACAGTTAGTTTTACTGAAATGTTTAATATAAGGAATCACAAGAAAGGAGAGAGAATATTGCCTCATGGAACATGATAGTTTTAAGTAATTCACCTACAGCATAACTATCAAGTTTCTACTTGATAGCAGATGTTGAAAAAAAAAGGGGAAGGTCACCAGAGAAAATCTCTGTTATAAAAAATTCCTCCATTTTAATCATTCAATAAAACTATGTTGAAATAAAAAAATCTGCTAGGTTAAATACTTCATAGAATTCTTTTAAGTTTTGGTAGCATGTTGGGCTTTTTCTTTCACATGTAAAGTTAATTTTGTTTTCTCTAGTAGTCTATTTCTCCAGAGATAAAGTTTACATATAAATATATAAATATAAATATATATATGTATGTATGTATGTGTATATATGTACATGTATTATATATGTGTATATATGTACATGTATGTATATGTGTGTATATATATATACATATATACACATATATACATATATATATACACACATACCCTCACCTGGCTGACTCCTATATTGAGCTAAAATATTAAACACTTTCAAAATATATATTTATACTTTTATTTGAATATTTTGGAGGCAGGGGACAGAACTCTGAGAAAGTAGATAATATATCATTAAGAGTTCTAACACAGTAGAGCCTCATTATTCACAGATCCCAAATATGTGAATTCACCTACTAGCTTAAATTTATTTATAACCCCAAAATCAATACTTGGGACACTTTTATGATCATTCATGGATATACACAGAGTGGCAAAAAAATTTGAATTGGCTGATATTTATGCTCTTGGCTGAACACAACACTCTGCCCTCTTGTTTCAGCTTTCATACTATACACAAGTGTCTTTCTCACCATCTACTTAGTGCCACATTTTTCATATTTTTTGTGCATTGCATTGGTGACTTCCTTGTTTTAAATCACCATGAAGTATACTGATGACCTGCCACCTAGTGCTATTAAGCACAAGAAAGTTATGATGTAAATATTTATAAAATATTCAGAGAAAATATGCATGTGTTTATACAGAGAAATATACAAAGAAAATGTGCATGTTAGATAAGCTACATTCAGGCATGATTATAGTACTACTGGCCATCAGTTCAATAATAATAAATCAGCAATATATATTAAATAAGGTGTCTTTATTAATAATAAAATAATAAATTATTACATAATTTATTATATGTACTATAATTATAAATTAATAACATAATCATGTAATTTATATAATAAAATAATAATAAAATAAAACAAGGTTATCAGTTCATCAGTTGATGAACACATTGCTACAGGAGGAACTTAACTTTTAATTTCCTGTAGGAGCCATGATTCAATATTTAATAATCAGTGTTCTTGGTGACTTTATAAAACTCCTAGGAGTAATGAGAATTGGCTGTGTTTGGCAAAGAGAAACGACCAAAAATCATATTAAGATTATTCCAAACTCTATTTGAGTTTGTTGCTTGATGTGGAGAAAAATCTGACACTGATGGATTACAGACTAATAGCTAAACTTTCTATCCTTCCTGAGCTCAATTCCATCCTTCCTTTGTTCCTTTCCTTACAAAGAGTACATAGGCTGATCAACAGAAATACTTAGGATAATGAGGGGGCAAGAAGGTCCAATAAGTGAAATTCCTCTCCAGTACAAAATTAATGGAGAGGTAAATAAAGTCTTCAGATAAAAAGAGTTCAAAATGTAATCTTCATTACTGACAAAAACTATATGAAAGATAGATGCTCAACTAAATGCACTTTCTAATACTGAACTCCAGATTTAGATGCACTCAACCAACCTGGCAGAGTCAGTGCTGACTAACTACAGTGCCTCTTTTTTTTAATGTTTATTTATTTATTTATTTTGAGGGGGGCAGAGAGAGAGAGAGAGAGAGAGAGAGAGAGAGAGAAAGAATCCTAAGCAAGCACTGTGCTGTCAGCACAGAGCCCAATGCAGGACTCAATCCCATGAACTGTGAGATCATGACCTGAGTAGAGATCAAGAGTCAGACGTTTAACTGACTGAGCCACCCAGGTGCCCCACGGCAGGTACATCTTAATCAGGATCCGAGTCTTTTCTACAAATGTACAGGTTGTAAAAGAGGGAACAAGGGATGCTCCTCTAAAACAAAATGAGCAAAGAGTAAAAGAGGAAGAGTGAGCTAATATTACTCTCATTAAACGGATAATTCACCTCTTCTCCCCTGGGAAGGAAGAAATGATGCAAGGTTCTAGGAGTATTACTCTTCTTCCAAGTGGAATCAAAAAATGAAGAAGACTCTTACCACATTCTCTGGAACTTTTTAGCATTATAGAAACAAGTTATATAATAATTCTGATTGCACGGTGGTACCATAAAGGTCTACTGATGATTCCTGTCACCACAGAAAGGTCATTTAGAACTTTAACACAGAGGACTTTTTTAGAGTTCTGTGTATGAGATCTCATAATTGATTAAGTATATTTGGTTTATAATGTCATGCACCATAAAACAGAGATAACTCTGTAACAACAATCCAGAATTGGTTAAAAGAATATTTCCATTTGCTAACTCTCCTTTCAAAGTACAATAAAGTAATTGAGCCATAATAACTAAACTCCTACTCTTTTAACTCTATGAAAAAAACAAGGCAATAAAACATAAACCTTCCCCTTGTGATAAAACAGAGTTGAGAAAAAGGGACCATAACATAGCTAGAATTATTCCCCTGGATTAAAAAAAAAAAAAAAAGAATGGGGTTTCTAAATGTTTATTCATTTTTGAGAGATAGAGGGAGACAGAGCATGAGCAGAGAAGGGGAAGAGAGACAGAGAGAGACAGAATCTGAAGCAGGCTCCAGACTCTGAGCTGTCAGCACAGAGCCAGATGTGGGTTCAAACTCAGGAGCCACAAGGTCATAACCTGAGCTGAAGTCGGATAGTTAACCCACTGACCCACCCAGTTGCACCAGGAATTGTGTATCTCAGCCACAGACTAGGACTATTTTATTTCAATTGAAATTCATCATGTCCATCATATGATATTAATGAGACCTTCAGTTTACCTAGATCTTTTATATGGCAGCCAATATCACAGAGATTATATGATAACATACTCCTCTCGGTCAAGGGATAGGATAATTGGAGAAATGAATAGTGTTACTTCCTGTTTGTTCACATCATTCCAATATATTTTTTTTCCCTTTCTTGTCAGGTATATTAAAAGAAAACAGTTAAAAAATTCCTCAATTCCATCTGAAATAGGTAATAGGGACGAACAGGATTTGCATAATTTAGCCCCAAAACCACTTGTGATGCCCATTTTTCAATGTACAGTTTAGTACAGATTGGAGAAATTTCTTGAATGAAGAAAGTGATTATATTGATCAAAAAGAAATCTAAACAACCAATACTATTTTTGAGTTAGATAGAAACTTTGATATTAGTAGACTCTGGAAGACCATTAAAATTTACCAAGAAGTATGTTTATTAAATCTATTAAAATGTTATTGGGGCGCCTGGGTGGCTCAGTCGGTTAAGCGTCCGACTTCGGCTCAGGTCATGATCTCCCAGTCTGTGAGTTTGAGCCCCACATCAGGCTCTGTGCTGACAGCTCAGAGCCTGGAGCCTGCTTCAGATTCTGTGTCTCCCTCTCTCTCTGACCCTCCCCTGTTCATGCTCTGTCTCTCTCTGTCTCAAAAATAAATAAACATTAAAAAAATAATAAAATAAAATAAAATAAAATGTTATTAGTAAAGAATGAGTTAAATTTAATATTTTATAAATATTTAGTGGATAAAAATCTGTTTTCATATTATTAAGAATTTTTTTTGCAAAATTTAATTGAAATATTTAATTGTATCAGGCATCATTCCCTCACTGGACTGTAGTGATGACTCTGGGGTAAGGCAAGTGATCTTGTAAGTGTGGGACTATTTCTGTACTCTATTCAGTTCCAGTGGTATATTTGCTTACACTGCAGTTTTAAATTTTACATTTGAACATATAAGTATCCTACTTTTGTTTTACTTTTTCAAGATGGCCATGTTGTCCCTTGAGTTTATATATAAATTTTAAAATTGACTTTTCAATATAAGCAAGGTATAAATAATCTTCCGGGATTTTGATTAAAATTGTTTAGAATTTATATTTCAATTTTAGAACATTTGATGTATTTATACTATTGAGTTGTTTCTACCCATGAAGGTGATATATTCTTTTATTTATGTGGTCTTCAAAAATTCCTCTCAAGAATATTTTGTGGTTTTTACATCTGTTATTAAATTTAGCCCTAAGGCCTAATTTTTTTGATATTAAAATTGGTATTTTAAAAATTTCACTTTCTATTGTTTGTTGCACTATAGAAAATACATTTAACTTTTTACATTGATCTTGCATCCATAAATCTTATAAAATTCAAGTTTTAATCTTTAAACTCTCTCTGTAGCTTCTTTTAGTTTTCTTTACATACAGAATCATGTTTTCTGAAAAGAATAACAAGTTTATTCAATTCTTTCTAATCTTAGTCAATCTCAGTACAATTTTGGATAGAAGTAGCAATAGTGGGCATTCCTACCTAATTTACACCTAGTTTATATCTCAGAGAAAACGTACTATTTCACTGTTATGTTGGAAATTTGCCATAGAATTTGGTAGGTAGATTTCTTGGAAGGAACTAGTTGGAGGGACTATTCTGTAATAATCTCCCAATTCCCTAGAGGGTGAGAGATACACAATAAACAGTATTACAAAAAGAAATATGTTCTGTGAAGAAAGGTCATTGCTGGTTCCAGATTGCTTATGGTAAACTACACTATTATTTATAAATTTATGAGATATGGATCCCTGTAGAATATAATTTAAGCTCTAACTCTCTGAGATATAAAATAGAGATGTTTCATAGTATAAATAATTCCTGTTCTGAGGGGTGCATTAAAATTATTCAATATATGAAGTTACTCTCTCTGCTTCATCTGAGCCTCTTCATTGCTTGTATCCTTAGAAATTTTTGGTATTAGATAAGGTTTCTGATTAGTGTGAGTATAATCTGACAATCTGATCTTGCTTAATGTTAAAATGGCCAGACCAAAAAAAAAAAAAAAAAGAATGGTACATTTTATCATAAATTACTTTTTCTACCTCTTGATATAATCATGTGGGTTTCGTTCTATATTCTGCTAATGAGGCAATTTATAATGAATGGTTTTCAAATATTAAACTGACCTTACATTCCTGGAATGAACCACATCAATTGTGATATGTATGTGTTTGCATGTTTCTTTGCAATCTGATCAATCTTTGTCTCAGCCGACATATTTGATTGGTTAACATTTAATATAATAATTGAATATTTGGCTACAAACTTGGGTTTAAGTTTACTGTCTTATCATTTGTTTTCTAGGCCCAGATTTTCTCTTCTTTTTCTCTTTCCTTATTTTGGATTAATCAGGTTGTCATTTTCATAATCATCATTATCATTTCCTTTTGTCCTTCTGTGAGCTTCCAGTTTTACAAATTTTTATTATTCCTTTGGCAGCTGTAGTCTACCTTAGTCAATCTCTTATGCTTTCAAACAGGTTTTGTACAGTTTGTATCTTGCTCTCCTGGTTTGCCTTTGCGAAAGATATGATATAAAATGCTCTGTCACAGCTGGAAGCAGAAGCTCTTATTATGATATTTTTACTGTCAAATTTGTCTTAAATAGTAATACAGCCAATAACCACAGACTTGTTTAATAAAATTAAATAACATAAAACTCATTTACTCAAAGGGAAATCTACAGAAGATAAAAGTGGATTTTTGTTTTACATTACTTTTTACTACCTGATTTCCCAAATACCTAAATTAAATTGATGCTTCTGATTTGTGAGAGGTATAGAAATGAGACCTAATATTTTACCAATCTAACACCATGTCTACCACATTATTGCATGATTACATTTGTTTGAAATATTCAAATTAGGTAAATACATAGACAGAACACAGATTAGTGGTTGCCGAATTGGTAGGAATGGTGAAGTAAAGTATAAGTACTTAATGAGTATGAGGTTTTATATAGGGGTGATGAAAGTGTTTTGAAATAAATAGATGTGGTGGTTGCATGACATTGAGAATGTATTTAATGCCAATGTATTGTTCCTTTTAAAATGATTAATTTTATATGAATTTCATCTCAACAAGATTTATATATGGACACATATTAAAGCTGTTATTACTTTTTAAAAAATCTAAGTGAGTTCTTTTAGGAATAATAATAATATTTGACCAAAATCTGAAAAGCTATTGTAATCCTAGGACCATAAAGAAAATATACAAGGGAAAATTTTAAATGCACTTGGCTTGAGGAAAAAGCAGGGTAAGGTACAGAAAAAAGACTTCTTGTGTAGAAAATAACAAAAGCAATATTACCTTGCAATAGAATCTTGGACTGGTACTATGGGAAGTATAGAAAAATTTCGATATTTAATATAATTCTGAGTCTTCTTATCAGTACTTGTAACATCCCTGGTCCCCTGTTTCAGATACAAAATTTCCAGATTAAAAAAAAAAGGCATGTGTGGCTTTATCCATATGTAAAATGTCTTAGTAAAAAAAATGACAGTAGAAAAATAAGAAGAGAACTGATGATTGGAAATATTTAATCAACAACTTCCACGACTTCCATATTCCACTTTCTGTCCCCAAACTAAAACCCCAGAAACTCAAAAATCTAGGCTATCATAATTACCTTGATTTTATGCATATTAACATGATCTTTACACCTAAGTGCATGCATGATCACACAGGCACACAATCCCAAAGCAGCAACATCCATTCCTACTGAAGAGCCTGCTAATCACTATACAAATGCATGGCTTCGCTACTACTGCCCAAGAAAAATTATTAAGTCAAACTAGAAATTGGCACAGATGCAGATAAAATAAGCAATCCAGAGACAATATATGAGAAGATTTAGGTTAACTCCAAGAATTAAGCAAGATCAATTTCAGGCTTCTGCAGAATGCATTAGAGATATGTCAGCCATCAGCAGATGCTTTTAAAATGAAATGATTGTTCAAAAATGAGGAATCTGTGTGATACTAAAGGGAAGCCAAGTAACACCAGTATGTCCTGAAATTGCAGATACTACTTTTATCTCAAGGGTGGAAGCAGTTGGCTTCCTGGAAGATCAGAGGTTTTATCAAAAACATTGTTTGAAAATTACAGGGAAAAAAAGAGAACAGTACAACATATTAATGCTCACCATATGACAAACCATATGCCATCTACATTCCTCAAACCATATTTCCAAGGAACATTGGTAGAATTAAAGGAGAATATTGCTGCACATTTTATTTAGAAAAACTTGTAAAACCAAAATTTTAGTTGTCACTATGGTTAGGATATTCTAACAAGGAAGAGCAATTTGTCTGATAATAATCTACCATATTAACCATTTATTGAAAACTAAAGAGTTTACATGACAAAAAAACAGGCCTTGTCATGAATTTTAAGCTATAAAAGTGAGATTTAAAACTAAAGGGAAAGATCATCAGAAAGCAAGTCTTCCGCTTCAAGTCCTCATCTATTTCAAATTCTCGCTGAAGTAACTAAAAAAATAAAACACCAGAAAAAAGGCTATATTGCCACTCTAACCTAAGAAAGGGGGCCATTCATTTTTCAGACACTTATAGTATATTAGTTTTCCATTGCTGTATTAAGAACTCACCACCAACTTAGTGGCTTAAAATAGCATCCATTTACCATCCTATAGTTTCCGTAGTACAAGCCCAGTTAAATGAGATTTTTTGCTTTCAGTCTCACAAGGCTAAAATTAAGGTATCAGCTTGTCTCTATTCCTTTCTGGATCTTGTGTTTTGTTGTTTTTTTTTCCAAGCTTATTCAGGTTGCCACCCTGCTATCCTGGATCGTTGACCTTTCCTATAGGAAGTTTATAAAATTTCACAACATGGCTGCCCCTTTCTTCTAGGTCAACAGGAGAATATCTCTCTGCTTCACCTTCCTTTAAAGAGCTTGACTCAATTAGTCAGTCTCACCCAGGTTAATCTCACTTTTGATTAACTCAGAGTCAACTGATTAGTAATGTTGTCATAGAGTGATATTTCGCTATATTTGCAGGTTTTGCCCAGGCTAAAGAGGAGACAATTTTATAGGCTGTATATACCAGGGGGTGGGAATCGTAGAGGACACCAAAGAATTCTGCCTACTACTTCAGGAATTACTGAAGAGTGCAGGGCAAGTAAGACACCTTTTAGGGAAGTATTAACCCATCTTGGATCCAGTGTATTTAAAATAAGTAGGAAGAATAAGTAGTGGTACCCATTATAAAATTTAGGTTGGCATGTAAGGAACCACATATGAGAATGTCTTGTGGGGAGCCACCAAGAAGTGTACCATGTGTTAGAACTCAAGTACACAGGGAGACAGGATTCACCTGGAGAGTTCAGCCTACATGACACTGAGGCTCCATAAAGAGGCAGGACTGAGGAAGATGGACTATTTTACCACATTCTTCTTTCTTTGCTTAACTGTCCACCATCACTTCTCCCATGACAATTTTAAGAATCCCATTATGTCTTAACTTCAATTGACAATTTTATTGCTTTAACTTGTGCAAAAGAATGTGAAAAAGTGATGATCCATCTTTCATCCATGTATTCATTGGTATATTAGCTGAAATTGAATGGGTGAATGAAGATAATTGCATACTAGGGTTAATTCTAAAATTTCCTTGTTTAACATGTATTTATAAATGTTTTTGGCTTTAAATTTAAAAAGATTCATTTTCATACTACGCCTACTAAATGTTCCTGGCCCTTGAACAAGCTAAGATCCAATTAGCTATTTTAACTAACTAAATAAATAAACAGAATATTAGATCCCAATCTATAAATGTATTATTAGGGCTTAACTTGAGAGAGAACTAAGTTTACAAGTAAATCTTATTTAAATTAAAACCTTTCAATTATTTCCTTTGGAGAGGGAAAAAAAGAGCTTTTTTCCACCATCTTATAAATTTCCTTTAGAAAGCAACTATTTGAATTGCTAATCACCTCATTTTTGTTTACAAATACTTTTGTAGAAAAATAATAGGAATAATATAATAATCTTTTGCATATATCATCATATACAGAAGCATACTATAGTTTGGAATTATTAAAAATAGTCTACTTCAAATTTCTCATTTGCTATAAAAAATTTAATATTTGAATGGTAAGTTCTTCAAATGAAGGCACTGAGACAAGATCAGTGCACATATACAGATATATACATCTAAATTATCTAAAGAAGTAATTCTAAGATATAATAAATTGTTTAAAAATAAAGTATCTTAAACATGTTGATTTCATCTTATTCTTAAGAATTATGATTTTCTCTCTCAATAATAAACATGAAAAAAAGTTTTTTCATGTTGATATCATTTGAATCTGGTCTTGGGAAATCTGACACATTGCAATGTTCAGAGCAGTGAAGAAAAAACGAGCTTTTCATCAGCCTCTACCAGCTGGGCCTTAGTATTCAGTAACTCTCATGAGCAAGAAGAAAATAAAAGTAGAAAAATAAGAAATCAGCACGATTCTAGCCTCTCAGTAATGCCATAAGTATATATTCTGGGCAAACAAGCAAAATTTCGTCAAAGTTCCCCATTCCCCAAACATCTGGCCCCAGAGTTAATCCTGCCAATGCCATGAGAAAGAGGTGAGGTAAGAGCTGGGTCCTCAAACACTCTGGGCTTTGCAGAAGGAGTTGGGCCATGAAAGGTCCTCTAATGAAACAATTTTGTGTGCAGTAATTTTCACTTTGTGGAATGAGAATTCTGTAAGACATAGATAGGATCCCAGGCCATAATTCCTTTAATCCTCAAAGGTTATCTGATATCCTTCAGCAATGCCATGGAAAGATCATCAGCAGTAATCAAATTGGAAAGATTATTCTTGACTTTTTAGGAAGGCTCTATTTCATTTTCATTTCATTTTCTAAATAAGAATCTATAGGACTTAGACAAAGTCAACTCTTCTGAAGTATTAGATTCTTTTTTGTGGTTCTTTATTGAACTCATTTTCAAAAGTCTGTTTGATTTCTAAGCCACAGTTTCTGTGTGGTTGTTTTTACGTGCAATGATTTATCAGCTGCCATGTGTCCCTCCAATAAATTTAAAAACGGTTCCCCATAACAGGCAGAGCCTTATTTTTAACAGAAATAATTGAAAAGGCACCAGGGCCTCCTTGAGAGCTCTGACTGTGCCACTGCAAGAACACCATTTCCTGATTCAAGTTAATAAGAGAGCAGCATGAGAAATAGGTTTCAAGCAACAGCATTTTTTTCAGGAGAACAAGTAGTTATCAGGTAATATTTGGAGAGTACTGTGCCGTCTTCAGAAAAGCAGAAATATATAAGATGTTTTTCCCAGCTAGGTCTAGTTGTTTACCAGCATCATTTTCGGACTCCATCTGTTTGGTCATGATTCCAATTATTGTAGAATAGCTCATGTACTGCACCATGGAATTCCTTGTTTTACTGTACAGTCAGGACGTTATCTGTCCTGACCAATTTGCTATTAATCCATGCCGGTGTATGGGGCAATAATAACTACCACAGTACGGGAACTGGGTTTCAAGTAGCATTGCTATTACTTTAAAATACATGTATGTACTTCTTAGGACTCCTTTATTTCAGCTATTCAAGTAGGCAAACAGGTACTCTAAGTATGATGAGGATGCGTTTATTTAAGTGAAAATGTAATGTTTTATAACAAACAAGATAATGATTTTATTCTTGCATATTTAGTTATTTATATAAAAAAAAAGTGTCCTTGTGACAACTGGTAATGAGGGTAGCAGGTACAAGCAAGACTTGGGTAGCATAATTCTAAAGCTGCAGCTTGAACAGTAGTTATTTTTATTGATTCTTAAGCATAAAAAATATGTAGACCTTGATTTGCTGAAGATCATCCTGGTAACCACTTGTTCCGTCATTCCAGTTCTTCATTTCTTTTCCTTTCCCTCTACCTTCCTTTTCTCCTTTTATTCCCCCTTTCCTACCTATTTCACTGTAAAGCCTTATTACTGACAGAGAAATTGTAAAATGAAAAGTGGCATTGGTGAGAGTGAGAATAGGATCTTTTTCCTTCCTCATGCTGAATTGTGACTTCAGAGCAGTGCAGTGGAAAAACCTAGGAATGCCTTGTACTAGTTTTCTAAGAAAATTGGTTTGGAACATTTTGTAAGACTAATTCATTAATAGCAGTGCTTATTAAGAAAAGACTTTGTTACCCTTAGTTCATTATATTATTAATATCATATTATTTTAAAAATACAAATGAAATGGCTTGTCTGGCTTTTTAGTCTGTCTTTTTTTTTTTAACCAGATAAAACTGGTAAATTATAAAGTTTTTTTTTTCTTTGCTAATCTGTTTTTGCACAAACAATCTCAGTAAAAATGGTTTGCTGAGGACATCATAGTTATAACATGTCCACTGGGGCTCTGAAAATAAAAATTCCCCAATTATTTCATAGTAATAACCTCTGAAATTACACTATTTTATCCTGTTAAAGCTGTTGCAAATTGGACAAATAAAATTATTTTTAATAGCATTAAAAATTTTATTTTGCTTTTAATTGATAAATTTTACATGTTTATTTAATTTCTTATAATGATCCTTTGGATATTTTATCATTCCTAAATAATTCATGCATTTTCATGTACAAACAAGAAATAAAATGGATTACAAAAAGCATATTAAAAAGACTCTAAGTAACTTCTTGGATATGTAAATAGACAGCTGAATTAGTTTCTGATCATCACTACGATAAATGATGTTCTCATATTAAAGTCTTTAGGTCAAGTAAACAAAATTCTGTTTGCTCCATTTGTTTCTCACACTTTGGCTTCCTTTTTTATAAGTTCTATGTCATATATATTAGAAGAGAAATTAAATCATTCCTTAGAATCTAAATTAACTGAGTTAAACTTTTTTTTTAATGTTTATCTATTTTTGAGAGAGATAGACAGACCAGGAGCAGGGCAGAGGCAAAGAGAGAGGGAGACACAGAATCCAAAGCAGGCTCCAGGCTCTGAGATGTCAGCACAGAGCCCGACGTGGGGTACGAACACATGAACTGTGAGATCATGTCTTGAGCTGAAGTTGGATGCTTAACCGACTGAGCCACCCAGGTGCTCCAAAGTTAACCAACTTATAAACTGTATTTTGTCATGAGTTTTCCAGGACTCCTATATAGATCTAAAGGGAAGTATGTTTTTTACATATTCACTTTTTATCAGTTATATGTATTAACATTTTGTTGGTAATGCTCTTTATTATAGCAACAACAACAAAATTGCTTTTTTCTTACCAAGTTAAATGTCTACTTATTCTATTTTTGTGCTTAAGCTCAAACTCCTAATAATTTGCTATTAGTTAAAATAACACTAGCATTATTGATATATATGCATATTTCATGCAGTATATAATATATACCTATGGACATCTCATTTGTGCCTCATAACAAGTACATAAGAGAAACAATTAGATATTATTATTACACCAGTTTTCTTATACACTGAGATTATAAAGGGTAAATGTTATATTTCTTAAGGCCACTTAGCTGGTAAATATCAGCAGAATACAAATGTAGGTATTCAGATTCAAAATTTCAATATGTACCAGTCTCTGATAAGATCTGGAAACATAAAGATAAATGAGATATGTCTTGCATTCCAGGAGCCCACGATCTACTGTCATAGAATTATGCTTAATGTTCTGTGAGTAGGAACTTTTAATTAATTTTGACCTAGTCTAATAGGATTACTAAGTCCTATCCTGAACTGAGTCTTGAAGAATGAAAAGGAATATACCTCATAGTCTATAGAAATGGAATAGGAATATTCTTTCCCCAGTGAAAGAACTACATGGTGCAGGAAAAGGAGTAGACCGAATTTTAGAATGATAGAAGAGGTGTAAAACAGAAAATGCCAGTGGATGAAGTGGAGAGTTACGGTAACTGAGGAATTTGAGTGATGGGGTTTTGACCTGGTATGTTATAAGTAGCTACTGAAGGGTTTTGAGGGAAAAAAAAGTGTGAATACAAATATTTTATATTGATTTTTGACAATGGTGTAAACATACTTGAGTAAAATGAGCCCAGAGGCAGGGAACCCAGTTAGTTGTTTGCAACAATTATCAAGTAACAGATGATAAAGGCCTGAACTAGAATTGGATAGGAAAATATATGTTTGAAGAAGATTAAGGGGTAGGAGTTGACAAATGATTGGATTTGGGTTGAGAGACAAGGAGGATTCAAGGTTGATAGACTGGAAGATCCCCAACTGAATGGAGGAACAAATGAAAATAGACTGGAAGGTCCCCAAGTGAATTAAGGAACAAATGAATCAAATCAGTTTTAGAACAAATCAGTTTTAGATAAGATGTGTTTAATTTGGGACAGAATTAGCGATGTTAAACAAGTTCTTGTGAATATAGACATTAGAATAGCAGGTGAAAAATTGGGTATGCATATTTGGAAGTCACATGAATATTTGTAAACATTAAAAATGATAGTAAATTATATCTTTCAACAACTGTATGCCACATGAGATGGGAAATGAACACAAAAAATAAATCTGAAAAACACTAAGAATTAGGGCTCAGAGGGGGAAAAAGATCAGAAAATAAGAGGAATAAATAATAAATATCTAGGGCATCATATCTGGAGTAAAGTTTTCAAGAAGAAAGTTGTGATAACAGCTACAAAGGCAGAAAGAGCTTCAGTAACTAAAAGTGATATTAGGACTTGGCAATGGCTAGAACTTTTTTTGTTTTGTTTTGTTTTGGTAAAAAATAATCTAATTCAGAGATTTGTTCTTCCTTTGAATCCTCTGGGGAAATGAGAGGAAATGCTTATTTTCACAAGTACTACAGAATCATGATTGTTTTTACCTTTATAACTCCTGCAATGAGGTGCAGAGAATGACAGCAAGAAGATGAGGATTCACTGGCCCCCTCGTTGTAGACTTCGGCCTTGGCAGGCCCCACTCTGAATCCTTGAGTGGAAGCATAACGCTTGATAAACAACTTCTGACTGTGAAATTTTTAAAGCAAGCTAGTGAGTCAGATACAGTTTATAATTCCTCTCTGTATGAACTGAGGACTGCATATCCCAAACACACTGCTCCAAGTATTCCTCTTGACTTTTTGCGACAAGGTTCTCCCTATGTTCACTTCTCCTAGGAGGTGTTACCATTGCATTAATACTTATTTCTGTTCTTGGTGGTTTGTGCAGTGAATATACACTATTCTTTATTAATTGTATGCAACCTAAAACTCTTCTTTCAAATGGGAGTTCCCAATCTTTTGCATCCTGGTGAGAGGCAGAGCTCATAACTTCTGCTGAAGTTGACAGTTCCAGCGCCTTGTTTTCTCTATATTCAGATGACTTGCCTACTTTCTCTCAAACCCATTTCCTCCCCTTCCCTGCTCAGCTCTGTATCAGAGGAAGCCACAAGAGACTTCTGGAGAGGTCAGATCAATGGAAGGCAGGGATGGGTGTTTGGAACACAGGAGAAATGAAAAAGATAGCCAGGGTATTCTCTCTCTTATTCTGTCTTAGGCGGCATCTGTGTCACATGACCTCCATGACTCTATTTCCTGGGATACTTTCTCCCACATGGCCCCAACATTCTCTAAACATTCCTCAATTTATTTTTGGTTCCAACCAGATCTCCCTCTCCTGGGTTCTGGTAACACCCATTTCTCCTCTAGCCCCAGGAGTGTTTATTGCTAATCTCTGGATAGTCTTCATTATCCTCCATTTGGCTACTCAGCTCTTGCATCACCTGCATTAACCAATCCACAATGTTTATAAGACCAAATGGTCTTACAAACTAGACTAGACTCTGACTACCTCATTCAGACTCTTTTGTAGGTAGGGGGCAGGTCTGTGTCTCAGGACTCATCACTGATATGCACTTAAAATGGACTCTGGAAAAGTTGCTTCTGCCATGTTAAAGAGAGAACTGGACCAAAAACAACACTTTTCGGCTGTCCTGTGGGTTTCCGTGTGGGTTACAGTGCTAGTCATGGTATCCACTGCCCTATCTCATTACTGTCAGGGGTACAAGCTGCAGTTTCCAGTGCTTAGTGGCAGCAATAACAGTTTGGAAGTGTGGTTTGGAGCACTGTTACCTCCTCGCTACGTTTCTCAGCCATCTAGGAAATTCTATACATGATGCTTTTAATAATAAATTCTTTGCCTAAGACAAGAGAATTCATTTCTCTTGCTTGCCACTAAGAACACTGACTGAGAGGTACTGACTCTTAGGAGTTGCAGTCTTGAAACCAGTATAGAACAAGAAAATGCCAGAAAGAGAGATTTGTAAGGAATGAGTCTGATTCTAGCCAGGTCAGAGAATTCCAATGTAATTCTGCTTGACAACAATCCTTGAGTTCCAGATTTAGGGACAGCAATTTGGAACGTTCTAGGTCATAAGGTGGAACAGGTATAGTACAGGTGAGTCTGTAAATCTCTCCGGATACCAACTTAGTTCTTCTCTTTAGTTTATAGCACTGTTGCCCCGATTTGTGTATCTTCCTCCAAGGCTATTTCAATGGAATCTTAGGAGATGGCTTACCACTGCTCATTAGCCAAAATGCTACCACAGTACCCACTTCCTGTAAGTAATATTACAATTGCTTGTTTATTTGCTTATCTGATGGGACAGTGAGCTCCTTAACAAAAAACATTGTGTCACTTTGCTCCATATTTTAAGACCTGGCAGAGAATAGGAAATATATTCAGCCAATATTTACTGAACGAATCCCCAAGAATCAGACTCAGAAACTAAAATTTTGTTGTTCTGTTTCTGCAAATATAATCAGGGAATTTAGAACATGGTGTTTGGAGACAGTACACAATGTTATTTAGTTCAGCTATTCTCTAGCCTCTTCGAGATTTCTTCCCTCACATCTCTTTACAATATTCCTCTGTGATTGTTCACTAAAATGTGATCTCCAGGAAAACTTCCTTGTAAAATACCAGTTATTCCTTCCTCTGTGGTACAAAATCGTTTTGCATTTATGTTGATTAGAAGAATTATTCTACTGCACTGTAGTAATTTGCCTAATTGTCTGTATCCTCATTAGACTTGGAGTATTTCAATGATCCGAACCATGGTACAGAAGCTGCACCAATCCTTTGCATGATAACAGGGACATTTTAGGACCAAGGTTCTTTATAGATTACTTGTAGGGATTCAGTGAAACAAATTTTTTAATGTGTGCAAAATTTCATGCAGACACACGCACTTTTTTGAAGGGAAATTCCATAGGTGCTTGAAAACATCTGTTGAATTTAATTTGATCAAACTGTATATTAAATATATTTTTATCTTACACTATTTTAATTTTTGTAATACAAACTGCAATACATTACAACATCATCAAATCTGATGCCGTGCTATTTCTGCAGACACTCTTTCCATAATAAAATATAAAAAGGTGGGATATGGGAAGAAAAGGATAAATAATGAGAAAATAATTTGTTCTCTAGAGAATGAAGGTTCTACCCCATCTCCTTTTCCTCCACTAGGCAAGAGATTTCTCTACACTCTGTGCTGAGATGTTGCCTATTATGAAATGAAAGGGGGAAAAAAGGAATGTAAAAAAAGAAGATGTAATAGTTCTGACTTGAAACCACTGAGGCATTAAAATCAATTCAATTAAATACTCAGTTTAAAAATATATTGCTGATGTTTCTCACCAGATTTTTTTCAGTCCACTGCCTGGTACTTGAACTTCTCGGGATCAAATGAGTTTTCAAATATTAGAATTTTCTAAATGCTAAAAAGGTAATAAAATGCATTTGCTGCATATTAAACAGCACCCCAGAAGAATCTGGAGTAGCATCCCAAAATCCAACACACTAATAATGTTATAGGAATCTGTATGGGTATTCAGAGTGAGAAGCATAAGTAAAGACTAAGAATACACCACTGTCATTCTAGTCAAATTTTGAAGCCTTAAATAAGTTAAATTAAGTCAAGTTTGGCCGCCAAAAAAAAAAAAAAATTAGTTTCAGAACTATTTGGATCTTGGACTTACAGACTTGTATTTATCTTTCACAACCAGGCTCTTTAATATAAATTTTGCCATTGCCTTCTTTTTCTTAAACTATCAATTTTAAACTCATAATGGAGCTTAGGGAAAGTTAACACTGCCAAATTAATAGTAGGGGGAAAGTAATAGGTATAGGGAGTGTGGAAAAAAGAAACCCAAGTATATTAAAATATTATCTACTAAAAGTAGTTTAGAGTTTAGAATTTATGTATGTATGTATGTATGTATGTTACATACATAAACACAAGTACATGTATGCACCAATGAGCAACAGCAAATACAGAACATTAAAAAGTTACTTTGGATGCACACATGTGTTAAGGCTAAATGAGAAAGCATGGGGGAAAAATGAAATATAGAACAATGAGATTGTGATGACCCTTTCCCTGACAGTGCTTATACTTCCCATAAGGAAATCAGATGTACACTCATGGAGCAGTTGCAAAAATAAAAGGCCAAAACTTTGTGACTATAGTGGTGTTTAGAAAATCTCTGCTTGGTGCGGACTTAGCGGTTAAATTGTCTTTGGCAGAAAGTTAAGGTGTAGTTTTATGGGTCAGACATTCTAGTTAAAGGCCTTTATCCTCCTTTTTTTTAATAGAAGGACCCTACTGTATATGATGTTCTTTTTAAAAAAATTATTGGGAAGTAAGAGACAAGCAATAGAAACATCTTATTAAAAAGCAATTTCAGATGACTAGAAAACAAAATATATTAAGGGGTGCCTGGGTGGCTCAGTCGGTTAAGTATCGGACTTTGGCTCAGGTCATGATCTACCAGTTGGTGAGTTCAAGGCCCACATAGGGCTCTGTGCTGACAGCTCAGAGACTGGAGCCTGCTTCAGATTCTGTTTCCCTCTCTCTCTGCCTTTTCCCCACTCACACTCTGTCTCTCTCTCATTTAAAAATAAATGAACATTAAATAAATATAGACTAAGATGAAAATATGAAAATAAAAAAGCATTCTTTCATGCCTGTCACATACTATGTAAGTCAAAATGTTTTTTTTATACTGTTGTACTGTAAATATTAAGAACCTCCTCAGAGTATATTAATCAAAACATGGGGACCTAGTTCGTTCATTAAAAAGTTTCATTATTGGGGCACCTGGGTGGCTCAGTCAGTTAAGCATCTGACTCTTGATCTCCACTCATTTCATGATCTCATGGTTTATGAGTTCAAGCCCCACATTGGGCTCTATGCTGATAGCTCGGAGCCTGCTTGGGATTCTCTCTCTCTCTCTCTCTCTCTCTCTCTCTCTCTCTCTCCCCCCTCTCTCTTGCTCCCTCGCTCTCTGCCCCTCCCCTGCTCATGCATGCACACACATGGGCACTCTCTCAAAATAAATACACAAAAAAAGTTTTATTTATAGACAATGTGTGCCAATTATCAATTACTGTCATTATAATTTATAATACAAACAACACTTGCTTAGTCACAAATTTAGGAATCAGGTTTAGCAAAGTCATTCTTGGTTATAATGTTCAAAATGATATATTTTTATATATAATAAAATGAATTATATATAAGTAGATATAATAATATATGCCCATCCCTTCAATGGCATTATTTGCCTGAACTCAAACTAGCAGCTAGTGCATGGGACATAATCAAATTCTACTTGCTCCTTACAGAGCAATCACAAACATCTGAGATGCTAGAGACCACATGTTCAACTGATAGATGTAGCATTGCCCCATATATCCACTCTTTTTCTTGGAATAGCCCACCATATTCTTTCCTCACGGATTGGTAAAAGAATCCCCTCTGGGGAAACAGCAGTACCTATCAGATCACTGATGTGATAGTCTGAGCAGAGTGACAGATGGCATGTGTGCTTCACACATTCTCAGAGTAACATAATTAGAATTGATGATTGCCATAGCTTTCACATTTTCCCCAGGGAATATTTCTTCCCTCTTTTAACTTATTTTCTTGCTTGTTCCAGTCTTCCTTTATAATTTTTACTTTTAAAATTCTCTGACTTTGCATTTCTCCTTAATTTCATCCCTCTTGTTCTGTCTGCCTGCCTTAGAGGTCTAGTCTACAGCAAGTATATTAGAAAGGGATATTTAAATACAATGGTGTTACAAAATAAAGAATATAGCCTTTTAAGATAACAGGTACTTGATTTATAAACATTCTAAAATAATATGCAGGTTGCTAATTATGTCATATATTCATTAATACAAGTATAAATGTGTTAAAGACTTTAACTGAACTAGCGTTCATGACAAGCAAATATTAGCAAATGCTTATTCATCTGATTTCCTTTATTGTTTGGTTTAGTTCAGCTCAGTCATGTGCTAATGATCTAGATGATAAAAATTTCTATTAAAAACAGTTATATTAAGTATTTTCAAACTTGAAATAAAAATTAATACAAAAGAAATTAATAGAAAGAGAATCTAGGAAAAAAGGATGAGGATTGCACTTATAAAGAGAAGAGTATCATTGAGATTGTTGCTGTATTTTATAATTTTGAAATCAGAGTAAAATGCCACTGATGATGCCACACCCATAAGTCTGGGAAACAAATATTACTGAGCTTCTTGAAGTAAATTCATGTAATACTGAAGCCTCTGAAAATCTCAGTGGGAATGGTTATATAGAACTGGATGCTGAAGTTGTTGCTCCCAACTCTCCCCACCCTCCACTCTCAACACACACATACACATACATACATATAATCTGAGGGGTCATTATACCACATTACAGCTTATCAAGAAGCCATTCTCTGTTAGTTCATGGAAACAAACGTATACATTGAACTCTTCATTTTTTACTATAAAATAATTTGTCTCTCTTCATAGTGTTTCTACAGACTCCCATGAGATTTCTATGGCAAGAATTCAAGAATTTAACAGATGACTCACTGATAAAAAATTCAAAAGAGAAGGTAAAATGTACTTTAAGAAGCATAAAAAAAATACTAGTCCAAATTAACAGAGTACTTTCTAACTACTTGTGATCAGGTTCAACTACTTAAATAATACTTAAAATTTCATTTTAAAATTTCTATTATCAGGATTAATTTCCTTATCTACACTCATAGTTATTCTCCTAAGTAAAGGTTAGATGTTAGTGTATACAGTTCACAAAAGTGTTTTCTAATGATTCAGAATTTGCATATAAATATGTGTAGTATTATCATGCTTGGGAAAAGGGAAGATGAAAAGAGAAAAACACCTACCCATATTCTTTTTGATATAAATCTCCCTAGAATTACACATTCCATTACAAAATAATGGATGATATGCATCTGAACTTTTGGCAAGGTCTACAGGCAACTAAGGGGGTACACCACATAAAGTTTCAAGTTAGTGTAACCCTGATTATTTCGAGAGTTCAGTCGTGACCGATGCTATGTAGATTCCACACAAGTGCATGAAAATGAAGTGATGTGCAGTATGTGGATGAACTGTCATGACAAAGGCCATTAGGGGAGAAAAAAAAAAGATCATAGTCTCAACACTGACCCAAAAGGAGGGAATTTAAGAGCAAACACAACCTCCAAGTACTTGGACAAGTTATAGGTCAAAGTTATTGGTATGTTGGATAAGTGGAAATAGGCATCATTACAGCAAGCAAATTTTATCCATTTAGCATAGGATTTTAGAGTGATAAAAAAATAAAGAGTAGCTCCTGATAATATGGAAGGCAAACTGAAGTTTTCAATTAGAAGTTTTTGAAGCACTTTTCATTGTAACCGACAAACTACAGTTGATCCTTAAAAAATGCAAAGAGTACGGGGAGTGACCCCCTATTCAGTCAAAACTCCATATATAACTTTTTGTTCCTCCAAAACCTAAATACTAATACTATTGTTGACTGGAAGCCTTACAGATAGCACGAACAACCAATTAACACATATTTTGTATATCTTATGTATTATATACTACCTCCTTACAATAAAGTGAGCTAGAAAAAAGAAAATATTAAGAAAATCAAAAGGAAGAGAAAACACTTTCACAGTACAGTACTGTATTTATTTTTTTAAAAATCCACATATAAGCAGACCCATCCAATTCAAATCTATGTTGTTCAAGGGTCAATTGTAGTATCTTTTCTTTTAATCTCTCAGCTGACCTCAAAATCCACCCATTTGTATATTATCTTCCACTAAAAACCTATGCCCCTTTCTCTGCCTTTCCATATACCTGAAATATTCACCTTTGGTTTTGGCACTATCTTTGAATGAGTGACCATGAGCCCACACCACTCCCTATGTCTCTCTTGCAGCAGATTCTGCCCTGTCTTATATATCTATGCCAAATGTTTGAAGTTTTCACAGGTTTATATTATAGCACCTAGAGAAGAATATTCAAGATTGAACATTTGAAAAAGCTACATAGTTACCAAAAATAATAAAGTTCATAAATGAAGCTCGCTCATTATTTCCTTCCTTCTCCAACAGCATCTTAATTTATCTTGGAGCTACTCCCACACAGCACGTTTCTTTCTCTTCACTCACAGATGTTGCATAGTTTTCCCTATATTCCTAGGTTCTCGCCCACTTCTCATATTCTCCCCCTTTTAAAACCAGTAAACTTAAGGTCTGTTAACAGTTACCACAGACATATAGGATAATTCCACATTTGCCTTAAAGATCTTATGAATTTCAGCATCACCTTTTTGCAAGGACAGACCTCTAAAGTCATTCCAGCAAAGATCTCCTAATTCATTTCATAAAGAAAAGCAGAAAAACTGCTTTATATAAACTGTATATACATATATACGTATATATATGTATACACACACACATATCTTTATTCATTCATCTGTTGATGGACACTTAGCTTGTTTCTATATCTTAGCTATTGTAAGTAATGCTGCCAGTGAACATGGGAATGCATAATTACTGGGACTTCTATTTTCCTCATTGTCATCAGAAAAACCATTTAACAAACCTGAGCTTAGCTATTTTTTTTAAGTATGGAAAGGAAAAAAATATTACACAGTTGGAAGCAACCAAAACAATATAATTGTTAACTTATGAACTTCCAGTGAGAAAACAGAACATAAAAATGTTCATATCCTGAAATGTTTCATCTTTCTAAAAAAATGTTTCTATCATAATAATATTTTTATAATTAAAACTTCAGGCTTAAAAAAATCAGACATTCCAGTAAAGTTAAAATATCATTATTTTTACCTGTAACTAGATATTAATCACTCTAAAGAGTCTCTTAATTTTTCCATTTGGTAGTATCATTTTAAGGTTATTAAGTTAAAGTCACTCTTGTATATAAAATTGCTTAAGAGAGGAGATTATTAAAATATGGGATAACTCATGTTCTTCTTAAGTATAAGAAGCAAACAGAAAGAACAGGATAACGTTTGCTTATAATATGAAAGAGTTGGAAACTATGAAGTGACTTTGAAGGGATTTTAAATAATACTACAAAAGGGAGCCTGGAGTTAAAAAAATTCTAACTAGTTATCCTATTAGAGATACAGTACAGGATAAAATTGAAGATAGGGCAAGTATTTTATTCACAGCATGCTAACTAAAATTTTAAAAGCTTAAGTAATATCTTATACACATGCTTCAAAGATAAATATTAATGAATAAAATAAATTTCCATACTGGCAAATGGAAAAATATCTGTAGTAGCAAATCGCCTTAGGGTATGGTTCCTCCCCCCACCCCCGCCTGCTTTTTCATTGTCTGCTATGTGACTTCAATAAAATTAGAACTCTCTGAACATTCTTCCTAGGTCCATATTTTATGACAATTTCTAAGTGAAGTGTCTGGCATGCTCCAAGTTCACAGCCACCTCAATCACACTAATGGATCTATAAGTCTTTTTCTCACACGTGGGGAAAATCCCCCTCTTTATTGTACCAAGATAGCAATTTATTAATACCTTTTCAATGCAATCTATATACCATTTTAATTTTTTACAGAATTACCACATATCCTATGCCTTTGTATTACCTACTGCTAAAAACAGTGAATTTAATTAACACTCAACTCTTAAATGAACTGGTATTTCTAAGTGATTTCAAGTTCTGATTTATAAAAAAAATCAAGAAGTTCCTTCATTAATTAAATGAATTTACATGTAGAATTTTATGTGATCTCATGCAAAATAAATTCACAATTATAATTCCTATTGTATATTCCTAAAAGGAATCAACCTCAATGATAAGAACACAGGGATCAATAAAGAATAAGTGTCAATGCTTGAGCAATGAAAGTGAGAAAAAGTGTCACAATCCCTCATCATGGATAATGTTGTCTGGAAATTATGTTACCATTAAGAAAACATTTAGTTTTAAAGATACATTGCTTGGTATCAAAGTATGTTTGATTAAAAGTATTCATATTTTAGACTCAGGGTGATAGATTTCAAAATTTTTCTATAAAGTAGCATTTTTTTTTAATTTAGGAGAATGAACAAAAATTTTAAATGTCATCTTAAATCAACATCTTATCTTAACAATCCTTTTTGCCCAGTAAAGAACACAGTTTTTTGGCCACAGAGGTACTTCTAAATATTTTAAAGTTAAAATCTGCTTAGGAGAGATTCATTTATTATAAATGGTCAGAGGTGGAGTTTTTATAGATAGCCTGCGTCTCTGCAAGACTGGGAAATATAATCATCTGAAAACACTAAACAACAATAAAATATACTGAAAAGCAACATGTATATACTCTGCTCTGTGACTCTAGGGCTGAGAATATACAAACTGTATTTGCCAGATTCTCTGGAAACAGGAACCACGTGAAGAAGTGTTGACTTTCTTTCCATGGTTTAAGAGGGCTCGACAAAACTGTTTATATTCCATCTCACATTAAAAAGAAAACTTTCGGGGCTCCTGGGTGGCTCAGTCCATTAAGGATCCAACTTCGGCTCAGGTCATGATCTCACAGTTTGTGGGTTCGAGCCCTGCATCTGACTCTGTTGACAGCTCAGAGCCGGGAGCTTGCTTTGGATTCTCCCTGTCTCTCTGCCCCACCCCCGGTTCATGCTCTGTCTCTCAAAAATAAATAAACATTAAAAAAAAAATCCCTAAAAGGAAGTTTTCTGGTTAACAAAATGATTTGCCTATTTTTGAACTTTATATAAATGGAAATCTACTTTATGTGTTTAGGTCTTGTTTCTTCAGTTATATATTATGCCTGAAATATTCATCAATCTTGCTTTATGTAGGTCTAGATCACTATTGTTCATTTCTATACAATATTCCATTATATGAATAAATCACAAATTATTTATTCAATGTAATGTTGATGGTCATTTGGGTAGTTATCTGTATTGTAATATTCCAAAGATTACCTTTGTGAGTACTTGTGTTCACTGTTCTAAAGATATATATCCACATGTTAAATTGTTAAAACACAGAGTATGCATATCTTCAAATGTTCTATATAATAGCAGACTCATAGAAAGTAACTGTACTGATTTGCACACCAACCTAGAAAGATGTGAAAGTTTTAATTACTCCACAAGCTCTATAAGACTTTCTAATTTTGGTCAAATTTGTAAGTGTGTAGAGTCATCATATCATAGTTTTAATCTGCATTTCCAAAAGTTTTAATAAGGTTAAAAACTTCTTAATAATTTGTAAGTTGCAAGTTCAAGAGGACTACATATATTAAGCATGTTTAAGATTTTATACTTGTCCAGGAAGAGATAAAAAGTACTAACTAAATTTGATAATTCAAGAATGCATATTGTAATTTCCACTATGGTGAAAAAAGATACAATTACTTGTCTACTCAAAGAAAAATAAAATGATAAAAATAATTCAAAATAAGTAAGGCAAGTTGAGAAAAAAGAACATAGCACAGGTGGGAAAAATTTTTTAAAATAGTACCATGGCAAATTTAGATTTCAAAATATAAGTTATTCTATTAAATGCAAAATTGTGTATATTCTAATTAAACACAAGCATAATATTAATAAGAACTTATTAACATTTAGTGAAAAATAGTTTCAGGAGACATACAAAATATATCGATTTAAAATTTGAGAATAAAAAGAGAAAAACATACAATGCATAAAGTAACAAAATGGAAGCTGGTATAGGTATATTAATATCAGTGAAAAAGCTTTCAAGTAAAAAGGTGCTGGTAGGTATTTTAAAAATAAATTTTATAATGATATAAAGTTTAATTAAGGAAGCATATATAATACCCATAAATTTGTATAAACCTAAAAGTAAAGCCTCAAAACAAAGTAAAAAAAAACAGAACTAAAAAAAGATATTAAAAAATTCCACAATTAGACAAGGTATTTTAACTCATGTTTCTCTATAATTGATAGGACAAAATATGAATAGTAATAAATATATAAATTTTGAATAGTGCTATTAACAAAGTTCACCTAATCAACATTATATAGAACTCTGCTGGTAACAACCTCAAAACAAAATTCACTACAGAACAATCCCCTGCAGAACAGAACTTCTTGCAAACAAAATTCTCAAGCGAACATTAAATATTTATCAGATCTAAGTATACGCCTCACCAAAATCAAGTCTCAAGAAGAACTAATGTGTTGAAATGATCCTGCAAAGGTTCTCTGACCAAGTGCTAAGTTAGATAATTTTAAAATCATCACACAAAACAAAGCAATGCAGTTCTAAATAATCAATTGGGTCAAAGAAATCTTGTCAAGGAAGAATTAGGAAATAATTTAAATCAAATTATACCATTTTCTAATGTATGTAGGTATGTGAAACCAGATTGCATATTAGATTTCAATATTTATTATAATAAATATTATTGGATGAATACAAATCTTTAAAATGAATATTACATTTGATAATATTATTAAATAAAGAATATAGATAAATAAAATTATTTCTTGGGGCTCATGGGTGGCTCATTTGGTTAAATATCTACTTCAGCTCAGCTCATGGTCTCACGGCCTGTGAGTTCGAGCCCCTCGTTGGGCTCCGTGCTGACAGCTCAGAGCCTGAAGCCTGCTTCAAATTCTGTCTCCTCTCTCTGCCCCTTACTCACTCATGCTCTGTATCTCTCTCTCAAAAATAAATAAAAACATTAAAAAAATTTTTAAATTATTTCTTGGATGTGAAAGTGATATTTCAGTTAAATAGGAAAATATCCCTGTTTTTAGGAGGACATATCTTTAATTTTTTTCGGGGAGTAGTGTCATGATATCTAAAATTATTTTCAAATGGTTCAGAAACTACATACCTATTTACTGATGAGAGAGACAGAGAGGACAAATAAATATTTACCAATTTGTAAACATGTACATCTATTTCTTCAACTATTTTTTAAATGTGTCTCTATCTCCACAATCTTTCAAAGTAAAATTTTAAGAAAAATTTTGAGGGCTGAAGCTCAAGCTGTTGCTCAAAGGGAAATATACAGCCTTCAAATGAACATATTGATAAAGAACAAAAGGTAAAAATCTCAATAACCAAATCAAGAATTTAGAGAAAGAAAAGCAAATTCCACATAAGGCACAAGCAGAAATCAATAATTTAGAAAGCAAATAATCCAAAAGAGGGAACAAAGCCAAAATATGGTTCTCTGAAAAGATAAGTGAAATTGAAAATCCTGTGGCAATGTAAATAATACAAATGTAAAAAGAATAAACCACTTAGGAATATAAAAGAGAGATACCTCCATACATCTTACAGATTTAAGAAAAGTAATTATTAAAGATATTCTACAGATATTAAAAAAAGTAATACTGTTATGGACTGAATTGTATTCCCCCAGATTTATCTGTTGAAATCCCAATCCCCAATACTACAGGATGTGGCCCAATCTGGGGAAAAAATGTCTTTGTAAATCTAGTCACATGAGGTTATTAGTGTGGGTTGACTTTATTACAATACTATCGAAGTCCTAATAGGAAGGGGAAGTTTGCTAGAGGGAAAGACTTGCTAGAGGGAAAATGATGTGAAGAAACAGAGGGAATGGTATTTACAAGAAACAACTGAGGCCAGTAGCAGGGTACTGCAGAGGCATGGAACAGATTCTTTCCCAGAAGAAACAAATATTGATAATACTGATATTAAATTTCTAGCACCCAGAACTGTGAGACAATACATTTCTCTTATTTAAGACACCAATGGGTGGTACTTCGTTATGGCAGCCATAGCAAACTAATATACAGTGTATAAATATTTTCTGCCAATTTATTTTAAATGCTGATAAAGTAGACAAATTCCAAGAAAGATACAGTAAAAAATAAAAAATATAAAATTAGATTTGTTTCATAATTTTAAGGGAATGGAATCCATAAATAAAACCCTTCCCAGGGACATTTCAAGCCATCAATGGATGGCTTTAGTAATAAATTCTACCAGATATTTTAAGAAAAATGTATGCATTATTACAATTTTTATTTTCTACCAGATATTTTAAGAAAAACTTATACATTATTAAAAATTTTATTTTCATATCTCATGTCATTTTTCTTCTCTAATATGTTGACATTGTAATTTTGACATGTATACATCAGGCTTGAATTATCAGGATAAATCCCTTTTTGTTGTAATATAGCATCCTTTTTATATATTGTTTGATTTGATTTGCTAATATTTTCCAAAAAGTTTTTATACCTAAGTTAATGAAGGACATTGGTTTTTAGTCTTTATTTGTTTGGTTTGGGTTTTGGCCTCAAAAAGATGAAGTGGAAAGTATTCTTTCCGTTCCTATTGTTGGGACGCGTTAATGTAGAAACAGTAATATTTCCTTGTTGAATATTCATTAGGATTTTCTAGAGAAGCCATTTGAGCCTGAAGATTAATTTATTGAAAAACTTTTAATTATTAATTTGATTTTTTAATAGATACAAGACCATTCACATTATTTAATCTTGAGTAAGATCGGCTAGTTTGTGCCTTTCAAGGAATTTTTCCATTTCATCTAAATTGAATTTATGGGCATAAACCTAACTACAGTATTCTCTTATTATCCTTTTAATGTCTATAGGATCTTTAATAACATCCGTCTTTCATTTCTCACTTGATAATTTGTGATTTCTCTCTTAAATCTTTTTTAAGAACCAGCTTTTGGTTTTATTTAATTTCTCTATTTCTGCTTTCAATTTCAATTTCATGAATTCATTCAAATTCATGAAATGGGTAGCAACCCAGTTCTCAGGATGACTTTCTTTTTTTAACCTTTAGCTAGGATGCTTGCCTGTGCTGTTTATAGATCAGGTAGAGACTTAGGTAAGGATTATACACAGAACACTACATTCTCTCCTTTCCAGGAGTCTCTTCTCGTTGACTAGCATAGGCAATGGGCTTTTTATTACAGCTTCAGCTGTCTTTCCCTGCACTGTGAACAAGGCCCACACTCAGGCCAAAATTCACAAGAATGGGACTCACCTATGCCATGGTGTTTTTTCAAGTTTCAACTTCCTGCCAAAATCTGCCTGCTTTTGTTCACTCTCTGGAGTCCACAGGTAGTTTGTTTGTTTCTTGCATTAGTCCAGGGTTTATTCATATTATGTTTGGAACAATTAGAATATTAGAGGTTTACCCTGCCAAATGATCACAGAACTTCATGAATTCTCTTTTTAATGCCATCTTCTATTTGACCAATCAACTAATTACATTCTAAAATTTGATGATAATCTCTTTAATTTCCAAATCTTTTGTTGCTTTTTCTTGTTGTTCTTGTCATTCTTTTACAATTGGTCTGATAATTTTTTTATAGTTTCTTATTCCATTTTTTTGTTAGTGGTTATAGTTTTTAAATCTATATTTTAACTGTTCAGGCCATTTCAATACATTTATTTTATTTTCTATATTAAATAATTCAAATATCAAGAGTTCTTAGATACTTAAATATGTTGTTTATTAATTTTGTTCATGTAAGGAAAGCCTATGCTTATATTCTCAGAGAGTTTTCTGGGCTTCTCATCTTGAATGTGTCCAAAATTGACAAGTCATCTTGTCATCTTCTTTTGCTCACAGGTCAGATTTCTATCCCTCCTTCATTGACACTATAGTTCTTTGTGGGTTCGTTCTTTATATATGGGTCAAAATGCAAACTTGTCACTTTGTAAGAACCCTAGATATTGTATTAACTTTACCACAGAGGCTTTAAAACCCAACTCTATTTCCCAGTAAAAGCAAATGTCCCAGAGTAACCACAGATTTCATATCTGCTTACTCTTTTGGTTATGTTTCTCAATTTGCTTAAGCTTAGCTATTAATTTGATAGTCTACATGTTTTATATGCATCTACATGTTCTATAATGACAGTATTTTTCAGAATATATGGCTAACCATATTGTTAGAAGAAGTTGTTCTATACTTCAAGAACTCAGGATTCTCTGTCTACTCTTTCAATTTAGTATTTTCCTTATTTCCTTCAAATTAATAGAAAATGTCATGAAACTAGATAAATTGGTCTTACTGAAAACTCTTGCTAACTCATCAATGATTTATTACTAGCCAATTGATTTCCTCTTCTGCTATCTTTAAGGTCCCAATTCCTTTCAGCAGAAAATAATATCTACTATTTTCTGAGGCCATCCAATATTGTTTATTCTTCCTATTTGCTTGCCTTAAAATATCTGAATTTTCAATTGGTCTTTTATTTACCTTCAGTCTACAAGATTCATTCTGATACTTGTGCACTACTTTCAGCCTTCCTATCATCTTCACAATTATTATGCATTAAGATTATTTTCACCATGCTTTTGAATATTCAGCCTTTCCACGCTTACTGTGCAATCCAGTTTCACTCTCCTAAATCTTTTTTCCTCCAATTTTTAATTGAAATTCCAGCTAGTTAACATAAAGTGCAATATTAGTTTCAGATGTACAATTTAGTGATTCAACATTACATACAATACCAGCTTCTTATCACAGGTGCCCTCCTTAATTCTCATCACCTATTTAACCCATTCCCCCACCCACCTACCCTCTTGTAGCCATCAGTTTGTTCTCTATGGTTGAAAGAGTTTCTTGATTTGCCTCTCTTTTTCTTTCCCTATGTTCATTTGTATTGTTTCTTAAATTCCACATGAGTGAAATTATGTGGGTATTTGTGTATGTGTGTGTGGAGATATATATATATCATGTCTTCCATTGGGTAAGGATGTGGGGAAAGGGGAACACTCTTAACACTGTTGCTGGGAATGCAAACTGGTGCAGCTACTTTGGAAAACAGTATGCATGTTTCTCAGAAAGTTAAAAATAGAAATACCCTATGATCCAACAACTGCACTACTAGGTATTTACCCAAAAGATACAAAAATACTCATTCGAAGGGGTACATGCACCCCAATGTTTATAGCAGCATTATCAGCAATAGCCAAATTATGGAAAGAGCCTGGCTGTCCATCTCCTAAATCTCTTCTTGAACTTACTACCCCTCCAAGCAGTACATAAAACTTTCCTACTATCAAATATATTTTAAACAAATAGTCTTTCCTTCACCATCACTCACTTAATTTGAAATTGTATTCACATAACTTCACCAATGATTCATTTATCCCAGTCCTTGGTCTTTTCTCATCTTCTTAATCTTGCTTCAAAATACACTGAAATTATCTTATATAAACCTAATGTCATTAAATCTTGTTCCTTTTGGAAATCTCTTTTTTACTAATCAATTTTCTCATTCTTGTCCTTATCTAAAAAGCCATTCCTCAAGGTTGCAGGTTGTGCTGTTAAGCATCTATCCCCATAACTCTCTACCCTACATCACTTATTGATCTAATCCCATGATTCAAAATACTACCTTCAAAAAATTTATTCCTAAATCTACAGCCCTAAGTCTCTCCTTTTCTGGCAGTCATTTAAGCAGAGATGCTCTAAAATATTCTTTATTCCTCCGTTTTTAACTGTGGTATCCCAGCAGTTGCCTCACGGAGATGATTCTACTTACACAAATTATTTTTCATTACCACTGTCATCATTTTGCTTCACACTCACATCGCCTAATTAGTCTCTTAATTTGTCTACGTGACCCTTCCCTCAATCCATTCTGCACACTGAAGCTGAGTTAATTTTTCAAGTATATAGCTCTCATCATGTCACCACCATCCTGCTCAGAAACTTTCTTTTATTGTTCCCAGTATAGAAAACATGACTGGAATCAGGAAATTCCAAAATCTGCATCCCATTTAACCTCATGAGCACTTCATTTATCTTTTTATAAGTTTATCTATTTATTTTTTGAGAAAGAGAGGGAGCACATGTGGGTAAGGGGCAGAGAGAGAGAGAGAGAGAGAGAGAGAGAGAGAGAGAGAGAGAGAATCCTCCCAAAGAGCCTGATGCAGGGCTCAAACTCATGAACTACAAGATCATGACCTGAGCTGAAACTGGATGCTTAACCAACTAGCCACTAGGTGCCCCTAGTTCATTCTGATTCACTTAAGGTACCAATCAATCTAGACTCACCATTTGATCATAATATCTTCGTCAAGATTCTGACTTCAAGGAGCAGAAACCAACTCAAGCTAGTCCAAATAAAGGAGAGTCTATTGAAAGGGTACAGAATCTTTTTTTAATTTTTTTAAACGTTTTTATTTATTTTTGAGACAGAGGGAGACAGAGCATGAACAGGGGAGGGGCAGAGAGAGAGGGAGACACAGAATCGGAAGCAGGCTCCAGGCCCTGAGCCATCAGCCCAGAGCCCGACGCGGGGCTCGAACTCACGGACCGCGAGATCGTGACCTGAGCTGAAGTCGGACGCTTAACCGACTGAGCCACCCAGGCGCCCCGGGCACAGAATCTTTAAACAGGAACAAAGCAGAGTTAAATCACATGAAGCATGGAGATTAGACTTGAGAAACTTGTAATGTTCTGTGTTTCTCAGCAGCAAATTTACCAAGTACAGCTTCCATTGCCCTGACTCCATGTGATATTTCTATGAACTCATTTCTGACATTCTACCTCAGTGCCTTTGTTTCTTTGTTCTATGTTTGAAAGACAGACTCCTATTGGCAGCTGACCAAGCACTAGAATGACTCTAGGTCCAGAGAAGGAGTCTTATGCTGGGCAGGCAATCAAAAACGTGTTAATTTTTTTTTTAATTTTTTTTTTCAACCTTTATTTATTTTTGGGACAGAGAGAGACAGAGCATGAACGGGGGAGGGGCAGAGAGAGAGGGAGACAGAATCGGAAACAGCTCCAGGCTCTGAGCCATCAGCCCAGAGCCCGACGCGGGGCTCGAACTCACGGAGTGCGAGATCGTGACCTGGCTGAAGTCGGACGCTTAACCGACTGCGCCACCCAGGCGCCCCAAAAACGTGTTAATTTGAGAACATACACTATAGTTGTTATTTTTGAACTATTTTTATATTATACCTTCTACTTCTGATTATATGTCCTATAAACTCCCATAGCTCTTCCTCTGAATCCCTGCGGTGCCAAGTCTTATCTCCCAAATTTGGCCGAAAGCAAAAATTGTAGTGTTCCCATACAATGCTTAGGTCAGTACCAGGCACACAGTAACCACTTGATAAATGTCTGCTGAATGGCAAATAGGATTCTAAAGAATAATTAAAGGCAGGAAGTACTTCTAAACCTTAAACTGAAGTCTTTTTCAGACGATTTGTTATATATTGTCAAATATTCCTACAAGAGAGGAAAAATTGATGAGCATTAGAATATATCTGAAACCAATTCAATCTCAGTTAAAAAACAAAGAAACAAAGAAAAACAACTGACACTGCATTTATGGTCCAGGTGGTAGACCCAAATGATAGATTTACTCTGAAGACGAAAACAAGAACAAACGAACTAACAGAAACTATGCAATCATTTAATAAGAATTCACTGTAGGCTTAGAGGGCGCTATTCCTATGTTAAAACCTTACTTGTAATAACTTCCTTTGTCTCCTAGCAACAAGACTGCCATTAATTAACCATTCTAATACCTTCCCCTAAATAGAACAATTATTAAACTCTGTTTGTTGGATTGCTAACCAGTGTATTACCTTCGGCAGAGAGGAGCAATACAAATGCAAGCCACAAGCTTTATATTGCAATTCCTTCCTTTTGGCTAGTCTTTGAAATTCTAAATTGCATGCAATAACTATTCTGATTATCTAAGGGGAGAGGTCCTGTGCTAGACAGGGACTGCAATCTAACATAAGGAAGGGCTGTAGAGTTACTAAAGCATCTCTGCACCAAAATGCTAAGACTCATTGAAGGGTTAGCTCTTACTGCACATGAGAATGGAGGCAGAAACTTCTGTCCCCTTCAAGAAAGTTGCTCAGCTCCTCTACAGTGCAAAGTTGACAAGTAAGTACACTAGAGTTTGGTGCAGTATTCTGTTAGCTTTTAGGATTAATATTCAACATAACTTGATCTCTGCAAAATTTGTTCTGTTCATTCTGATATTTTTACTCAATATATTACCACCATATCAGGTCCCTCTCTGGCTTATTAGAATAATTTATCTTTCTCACATACTTTGAATAATACTTTTGAAATGTACACAATAAATTGTATTTGTGGTCTCTGTACCCAAGGGTTTTAACTGTGAGATATCTTCTGTATGATTCGTAGATTAAGAAAGATAAGTAGTCTTTCAGGGCATCATCCATTTATTTATAGTAGTCCCTCTGCTCCTAGGAATTCCCAATAAATTGATATTATTGTCTCTTCTTGCAATAATTTTGCTGCACATTTGTGTTTTCTAGTCCAGACTAAAGTCTTCTTTAGCAGACTTTGCCTGGGCAACATTTCACCATAGGATCCTTTTAACCGGATTTGTCCTAGACCTGTTGAAATTCCAGTGTAATTTTTCTTTATTTTTTTCCCCTAAGTAAATGTTTTGGTTATAGTGATGTCACCAAGGGATGACTTTAACCCCATAAACCTCCATCAGTCTTCAATAAGTTCCCTCTCCCAAAATAAACATACAGTTTTAAGTATAAATGACAGTTTTGCCATGCAAATGCAGTTCTAGAAACAATTCCTAGCGATGCTACCTTTCCAATTAGATTATCCACATTCCTTTCATATATATGCATCTTTTTCTAATACAGCTTCCTATGCACTCTTTCCTTTGACAAACACGAACAGACAACATCTTATCCAAGTTCATGCCTATCTTTTAGCATCTATCAGTGACGAGCATATTTACCACTCAATAGCAGTACGTTGAGCAAAATTATCTTTGGAAAGGTTCATTTTTCTCTTTGGGCTGGAAGTTTTTATATATGAGATGGTTCATGTATCTCTTGTCAATTTAACTGCTGGCTTGTACAATTAGATGTAATTATAATTTGATGAAATTACAATTAGATGTAATTAAATATAAGAATTTTAAAACTTTTTTTTAAATATGCTAAAATTAATTGTTTCCCCTACGCATAAAATACATAGGTATTGGCCAGATATAGCATGTTTCCACTATTAATATGTAAAGATACCAGTGAAACTTTAAGAGGTGTAAAAAGGCATGTCATGTTCAGGATTAATGATGGTACATTGCTGCTAATGACTTTGTGTCATTCGTCCTTTAATTTTCAGGTTTGGATCATGATATAAACCTACATGGATACAAAATAGAAACTTGGAATCCTGAAAATTCACCTCAAAAAATAAGAATACCATTGTCTTTGGTTGACCCATTTGTTACATGTAAAATATTCTGTATTTTTTCTGCCTGCCCTGTCCTTTGTAAGAAATAATTTAGCCATCCCATATTTACATTTTGAGACCCTGTCTAAAAACACCTACTCCAAGGACACTTTCTTTTCATCTCCCCTTGTCTCACCTTCACCAAACTGTAATAACACAGACATATATTTTGCTAAATTTGTTTTAGATATCTGTTTTACTAAGCCTGCAGTTTATTGGGAGTAGTAACTTAGTCTTATCGTCTTTGTATCTTAGAGCCTCAACTAAACCCTGGACAACAAAATGAATGCAAATATAAGTTGTAAGTATATCATTTCATGTGTGAATATTTTGTATATGTGCTGCCGAAGCGAGCACCATGTGTGAATATTTTGAAGATTGAGTTAACACAGTGTCTACATTTAAAGCATATGCATATATTAGAACAGTGATCTTTTCAAAGGCCATTTTAGAAGTATCATGACAATAAGTGTCAGTGGTGGATTGCTAGTTCAGGACTGATTCCTGATTTAAAAATAAGATCATTCATCCTTGTCAATGCACAGTAATTAATGTAAATTTCATTAGCATATTCTTGGCTTCATTTCTTTTCATTCTTTAATCTTGTAATCACTTCTAGTAATATGCTGAAAAGATGACCTTAAAAGAGATTAACATATTTGTTTAGAATAACAGAATAATTGCTTGTTTATTGGTACAGTGTTTGAACAAATAAACAATAGATTAACCTAGGAAGAATGTTTCTCAAATTAGCAAATTGGTGAACAATGCTAATTTGTGTCGTATTTTAAAAGAACAAGTGATGAATTTATTAAAATATTAAAGGAATCGAATTTTTGGTAGACACTGGTGAGCATTTAACTGACTTCAATTATATCATGGTTTTAACACTTTTTTTGTTTTCTTACATTTTTGCCCCTGTTTTCTTCCTTGACTTTTGTATCATTTGTTTCAGAAAATACTCATTTATGCCAGAGGCTCTGTATTTTCTGAAAGAAATGATACAAAAATCAAGGAAAAAAACAGGGGCAAAAGTGAAAGGAAACAAAAAAAATGATAAGACAACAGTTTCTGTTTCCATAGGTTCTGCAATCTCTCTTCCATCTTTTCCTTCTTTCTCATTTCTTCTTAGTCTCGTTCTTATAAACCCTTCCTCATTTATATTTCCTATGATGCTTTTCATTTTTTTTCTGGCATCCTCCACATCACTTGTCACATCTTCTTTTTCCTTCTGTCTCACACTCTTCAGTATAACTTGCAGTTCTCTTCCTCTATCTTACGTCCCTTTCCGTTACATCTGAGCTTATTCTTCCTCAATACTAAAAACTCCATTTTTTCAGTACAATCCTAATTTGGTTTCCTGCTCTTTGAGAGGATACAAGTAATTGCACCTGTTACTGCCATCGGAAGAGATTGCTTTGCATAGGACTCTTTCACATTTTCACAGATTTGAGCTTTCTATTTCTAATGGAAGCTCAGTTAATGAATTTAAGATTGATCTAAAATTTATAGAATATGACTTATTTTCAATAATTCCCTATCCTATCTTAATCATTTTCATTTTAATGCCCAGCATATAATAATCCTAATTAAGAAGTTGATTTTTTGCTTAGTTTAAATCCAACAGTAAAATAATACTAGTTAGCACTAAATAATTTAAAATATGCTGGACCTTTTTTTAATTAACAGTGTATCTACTTTTATGAAAATCAAAATATCAGGATTAGAAACACACATAGTCAGGTACACTCCTCATTGTCAAAATTGACATCATTTAATTCTTCTCAATGGGATATGGCATGACAATGATTACTTGTAAAAACAGTCGACTTTAATAGAACACATGCTCTTTGCCAGGTGCTATCCTAAAAGTTTTAAATGTATTAACTTGGTAAGTCTACACTACAACACTATAAGATACATGAGTTTTTATTCTCTTTTATACAGATGAGAAAACTGATACATGGAAAACCTGATTAACTGCTTCACTCAACCCTGGCGACCAACATAGGGTCATACCAGATCCTCGTGGCTTGCATTCAGAGGCTACATTAATGAGATGCTCAAAAATATGCCTGACTTCCCATGTAGTCTGCAGAGGTTGATGGGTACTCTGTTCAGTGACTACTCCATCAATGAGTAGACGCAATAAGTGACTAATGTTAAGAATGTAAATTACCAGAAAGGGGAAAAAATGGGTTAGTTTTGATTTTCTCAAGGTTCAAGATGCCCAATTATCGAATTTTGCTGAGTTTCTCTCAGAGTACTAAAAGGAAGATATTTACATGCTTCCTGTGAATTGACACAAATCATGTAAGTATCACATATAAATTAAATTAGCCAAGATAACCAATACGTACCTAAGTTTGAATCATATACTGATTCCATGAAAATGTTATCAATAAAATTAGAATCTTGCATTGGTTGAAATGCTAAATATTTGATTACATACACACATATTTACACACAAAGGATTTTTCTGCATTAATATTTAAGTAAGTTTCTTTAAAAAATAAATCAATTGTGAAGATTTCTAATTTTAATTGTGTTGCTATTTATTTTGGTTTTATGTAATCCAATGGATATCAACTTTAAAATCAAATATATTATTCCTCACTAATGAAATATAACTGAAGATACTAGCTATAGAAGCCTGCACTTAGCACAACATATTTATAAAACTGAGATGTTTAAAGTGTTAACTTATAGAAATACACAGATTTTTAAATCATTACCTCTTTTTTTTAAAAAAATGTATATTTTGAGAGGGGGGGGCAAGACATGAGTGAGAATTGGGGAGCACAGAGAGAGGGAGAGAGAATCACAAACAGGGTCCACGCTCAGCATGCAGCCTGATGCGGGGCTCAATCTCGTGACTGTGAGATCTTGCCTGAGATGGAATCAACAGTCAGACACTTACCCAACTGAGCCGCCCAGGCACCTCTTAAATTATTACATCTTAAACAATAATATTACAACTACAGCTAATACGCATGGAATATTTACTGGGTACTAAACATTACACTAGTTCTTTCCATGCATTATACAATTTTATTCCTAAAACAACCTTTGGGGATAGGTTCCATTATTGTCATCACTAGGAGGAATATTCACGATACTAAATAACAAGTATAGCAACAATATGGACCATTTGGAAGGCAAGCCAGCATGCATAATGGAATAAAATTCTGAAGGATTTTTTGAGTCCAGTCCTGTGTTGGGGAATGTCTGGGGAAGACATTCTGGAGGAAGACTTCTGTAGCCAGGGTAGGAGGGGGAGCACTTAGAGGACTCAGGGCATTCATTATTTAACAACTAGTGTCTCTTGTGAAATGATGTTAATGTGTTCATAAAAACCTTGCCATTAGTTGCAAAGATGTTAAATAATAAACTATAAACATTTCCATTAATTTTAATGGAAAAAATATGGTGCATTTCATCCTAACCCAAGACACTTGATGATGTTTGAACAATGTTCAAAGATCGAAAAATCTGAACATCTAAAAAACATGCAATATCATGAAAGCTTGTTGTACTGACCAAAGGAGGAAAAGATGACTGAATAGCAGGTGGAAGTAGGTGGGAAAAGGTACAAAGAAATCATACTAGGAAAAGAATTTAAAAAGGAGAGAGCCAAGTGACTGACTTTCACACAGGTAAGCCTTTTGGGTGGCACATGGTTATTTTGCATTCTAATTGCACTTGAAAATAGTTACAGCACAGGGAAAAAAAAACCTGAAGCACAAAATAAAGACAAAACCTGAAAACACTTCAAAATAATTGAAACTAGTGTGTGCTCACAACAGATTGAGGTGTCAAAGCAGCAGGTACCTCTTCATACTTCTCACTTCTAAGTACACTAGGCAAGCATGCTAACACAGTGATTGAAAATTGTTTTACATAATATTCTCTGACCAAAAGACAATGTTTTGGAAAAAGTTTTAATATGTTTTTGACTGCAACTAAAGTGTCAGAATGTTGGCTAATGTAGGGAATTTAGTTAAGTTGTGGAATGAAAAAAGTACTATACTGAAAGAAAGGAGTCATCTGAAAAGTGGTGTAACTTTTTAAGAGCCATTATGAGTCTTCAATAATTGAAGAGTTAGCAATCAATACAGCCATACAGGACATAAAAGCTGAGGATTAGACCTAATCATTCCCATTCTCCACTGAGGCAAATGAGATTGTGAAAGGTTAATTAAGCAAACCTTAGTCATCAAGGTAGTAAGATACAGAGTCAGTACTTCACCCCAATCTGTGTCATATCAAAGCCTGTGTTCTCAATAATTGTGCTACGTATCTAGAATTTTCTTAGGTCTATTGCCAGCATTTGAACGATAAAAACAAGAATTCTATAATTTTCTACCAAAAAGTGGTATAAGTAAGTGATTGGATTTGCAAGGGTTTGTTTTATGTACAGGTGAAGTCCATAGACCTTGTCTGGTACCAGATGAATACCAAAAAGACCTTCCTTACAGTATTTTCACAGCCAGTACACTCTTGCTAGTGACTGAAATTCTATCACTTGATGGTCTTCTAATTGGGTTTAGAAACTGTCTCCAGTTTCATTCTAGGATGAAAAATGGACATTTTTATCATATATAAGTGTCACATAAAATTTAACTAAGTAAGACCTTTCCAAAGTAAGGTCATGGAAACAATGCCCAACTATGAGTCAGAAGACCTGGGTTTCAGTTCTACAGTGGCCACTTACTGATTGGCATTGCTTAGACCTTTCTGAACCAAGTTTCTTTATGTATTGAGTAACAATGTCATTCTAACTACACTGTAGCATTACAGGAGAAAATTCCATGTAATAATGAAAGTTAATTTATCCTTAAACCTACCTGTCCTACCAACGTGTAAGCTCTAGTTTTCTAATTTTCTTCAGATGTAAAGGGAATGGACTCATATGCCATATACCATTCAAGCTTTACTTGAAATGCTGAAATAAGGAAAGGCAGAAAAGGGTTTCTGTTCAGGGTAGGAGCACAGAAATTGAAAGAGAGATGCTAAAAGGCAGGGAGAAGAAAGGCAAATTTCATCTCTTTTACAACTTTGTTTCTAGATGGCCATGAGATTTAATGTACAAGAAAACAGAAGTAAAACAGTAAATGAAAAAGAAAAGGCAAGTTCTTTTTCGTATGTTGTCCAATTCTCTTGTTCTGCTTAATCTAGAAATGTGGATTCCTTTAAAATAGAAACCAATTCTTGCATATTGTTTACAAATACAAATAATTTTTAAAATCTTTATTTATTTTTGAGAGAGAAAGAGAGAGCGAGCACGAGTAGGGGGCAGAGAGAGAGGGAGACAGAGGATCCACAGCAGGCTGAGCACTGACAGCAGACACCCCCTGTAGGACGTGAGCTGAAGTTGGACACTTAACTGGCTGACCTACCCAGGCACCCCCAAATACCAATCATTTCTAAGATGTAGGCTACGTTGGTTCTAGAAAGAGGAAAGGGAAAGGGAAAAGGGAAGGTGGGAGGAAGGAAGAGAAGGAAGAAAAGAGTTATAAATATGAATGCTATGAAAGAGGCAACTTCCTTGTGAGATCCCTGCTGTGGACTTTGGCTTTAAACTTCTGCTGTCACATTATTCCTCTTGTGTATGGGATTTTTACTTGCCAACACTCATCCTGAATGCTGAGCCATTTAAAACTCATTCATTCATAGCTTGGGAAGTAAATAAGGTCAGAACATTTTCAGAGCACAGATAAATTATGACTACCACCTTACCACAGTTGTCTCAGCTGGACTGCTGAATGAATTCAAATTAATCTCTGTCAGTTTTAACCCACAGGAGATAGGACCCTTAGGCTTTTCTTAAGAAAAATCAGTTGTAGCAAAATAACTTTGATTCATTAGTGAGCAGTCATAAGTTGACCACTATCTAGCTGCTAGTTAATAAGCAGTGAATTGTCCTAAAGGTGCCTGGAGCACAATTATGAAACACTGTAATTTTTTCTACTAGTTTTATTTCAACATAAACCTAAAATAAATGTAAATTTTAAGAAGACCATGTAACTCACTAATATATCTATCACTGTGCTGTATTTACCATAGCTGATGCTTAAACTATTATATCAAATATATCCTTTAAACTTGAGAAATGACTATATTTTTTTAAATGTTTTTATTTTTTGAGAGAGAGTATGCATGAGTGGGAGAGGGGCAGAGAGAGAGGGAGACACAGAATCCAAACCAGAATCCAGGCTCTGAGCTGTCAGCACAGAGCCCAGTGTGGAGCTTGAACCCACAAACTGCGAGATCATGACCTGAGTTGAAGTTGGATTCTTAACCAACTGAGACACTCCAGGAACCCTATGATAACATTTTTTTAAATTATGAAATATTAAAAATTATCTCCTATACAAATTCATGATTCCAGTGAGAAATGAGAGAATATTCCAATCATTATTATACTTCCCATTTGTTATTTTCAACCATAATTTTAAATGTCTGCAAATATTTATACTTGTGAACTCTCCCACTACTGTTTTGCTCCTAAGTTCAGTGAAAAAGCTTACATACCTAAACATAAAATAAACTTTACTCTTCCCATTTAGGTCAGATGAGTAGTACTCAGAGAGAAACTGAGAGAATTCCCTTTAGCTAATAAGAAATGATATGGAAAATTTGATAACCCCCTAAGTCATTTTCGTTCCCATAGACAGGAAAAAAAGATATGTGAGTGAAAAAGAGATATTCTGTTGCCCAAATATAACAGTTAAGATATTGTATTAGTAATGAATATATAAAACAGTAATTGACTAAAAAAGGCCAAGGGTCATCTTTACATGACCCCAAAGCTGAAGAATGCTATTAATGAAGACCTGGATCCCAGCATATCCATTATGTTCGTACTTGACCTTTTTTGCCTCACCAGCCAAAAAAACCTACCAAAGCAAGCAGCAATTAATAATACATGGGATGTGTTCCTTCTCTTAGCACTCAGACTTTACCTGTTGATTTCCATCATTGCATTTCCAGGAGGGAGAAACAAAACTTCATTGATGGCACAGTAACAAAATCAGAACCCCTCTTGAAATGTGTTTCGTAACTCAAAATGAAATTCTTTTTTTCACAACAAACATTTTGAAATTATTGACTTGAAGGGAAAAATCTGAGTTACCAAATATAAAACTCATGTTTAATTGTCTTTCAATCATATATACATGTGTATGTGTGTGATACACAAACATGTATAGTGTAAAAATGTTACGTTACATGGGTAATTCTTTTATGATTTTGATTTTTTCCCATTTTGATAGGATTCAAAGTAACACACTTGATTGCATAACATGTACAGATACTATCCCTAACATGATCGAGTACTGAGTGATTTTTTTTCCAAAAACAATTAAAAGAATTCAAGTTAACAGCTTTGCAAATATGTCTATCAGGTGTTGAGTTTGTGTATTTTTCTGCTGAAATTTGGGCAATAATTGCTTATCATTTTTTAGTATAAAACCTATACAGAATTTATCTAGTCTTCTAAATATTTGTTCCTGTGCCTCGTATACTTCATTTTCCACAAAGCATCATGCTTTAGCCAGGTAAAAATATACATAGATTCTTGGTAGGATCTGTAAGAAAAAAACGCCAGTTATGGGAAATTCAGCCCCTGTGGAATCAGCCAGGGGAAATATTTCCAATATTTTTACATGAAGGCCTTTGGCACTTTCAAATGGTAACTTCCTATTCTTCTTTCCCCTAGGATATCCTGAACATATTCCTTAGAAGGGAGTTTTCACTATTAAAATAAATTGCTTTAAGCTGTGTTTAATTACAAATGATGAGCAGCAAAGGTGGCATGAAATATCTGTTACTAGTTAACCAGAATACAAGTTTGGTCTTGTGTCTAACAAACGTAGGTAGAATGAAACCAAATTATCAATTAAATATTTGGTAGGATAATTTAAACAAATGCCTGGTGGAATTAAAAACAAAACCAAAAAGGCCTGCTTCAGCTACAGAATTTAAGAAGGTTATGTAGTTAGGGTAACTGAAACTCTTTAAAGAAGGTCTCACACAATTACTATAAAGGTTTTCTTGTCAGCTGGTCAAGTAAAGCTCCTGGAAGGAGTGAGAGATTTATGCAGTGTGTTTTCAACGACAGCTTTAGGGCCAAGGGATCCATCCATCCAGGAGTGGTACGCAGCACCACAGACAAAATAAATACACAGTATCAAACATCTTTCGAAAAGGACAACAACAGATGATATTATATGTTATTTATATATAATATTTATATATATTATGTATATTATTATTTATTATATATTATCATATATATTATATATAATTATATATTATACATTATATATTATATATTATATATATAACATATATATAATATTTATATATATTATATATAACATATATATATTATATATATAACATATATATAATATATATATATTATATATATGTGTGGTAAATGTTTAAAAATATGAAATAGGAAGGGTTAATCCCAAATTCTGAATATCAGTCACTCCTAGGGAGAGAAAGAAGGAATATGAAAGAGGAATGGGGTTTCTTCAACTATATTTACAATGTTTTTCTTAAAAAAAAAAAGAAAGGAAAAAAGGATCTCATGGAAGTATGGCAAAAGTGATCTGAGAGATTATGGGTAACATAGCTTTCTTATTTACTGTGGATTTAATATTTCTGAAGAGTAAATTAAAAATAGTGAAGTTCGGTTACGAAGGGGAACAAAGAAATGAGATAAATTCTGGAGTTAGCAAGATACTAACTATCCTACCAGATTAATGCCATTCCTTGAAAATGTTCCACATTTTCTACATCTCCTCTATGCCATTGCTTTTCTGAAAGTGTACTGTCCACCCACCAATATCTCTGCCAAAAAAAATATCCTACATTTCCTCAAAGCCAACTCAAACATTAATTTCCATTTTGAGCCTTCCCTTAATCACTGAAGAAAAAATTTTCTCTCTCAACACTCTATGTACTTCCTCTGACCCAGATTTAATGGCACTGATCAAGTATTACTTTTATTTACTACAGCAATATGTATTTTTATCCCCAGCCAGAATGCAACATGTAAAAACCTGCATATGGAAAGTACCCAGTGAATGGTTTTTGGACTAAAACTGTTGTATTCCAGCACAGTTTTCTTCACTATTTCAGTCTTTCAGAACCAGTCTCTTTTTAAAAAAAAATAAATATATGTTATCTGTGAATATAAATTTATAAAAATGAAATATGTAATGCAATATAAGAATATGTCTGGTTGTGTAAATAAATTCAAGATATAACTGGGGACTGTTGGTAAAAGACAATCTCTTTACTCTTCAGAACAATCATTAAGCATAAGTTCTGTTTACTTCTCTATTTTATAATTGAGAAAATTGGGGCTCAGTGAGAGTAAGTTATTACCAAGTTTCCACAACTAGTTAGCAAAATTTGAGTCCAGACCCTCTGCTTTCAATTGCTCTCTCTCTCTCTCTCTCTCACCCCTCTACCATTCTCTGCCCCTCCCCCTTTCTTTCCCTCTCCCTCCTCTCTTCCTCTCTCTCTCTCCCTCTCTTCCTTCCCCTTCCCCTCCCCCTCTTATCCTTCTCCTTCCCTGTGTCTAGGTCTCTCTCTCTCTCTCTCTCTCTCTCTCTCTCTCTCTCTCTCTCTCACACACACACACACACACACACACACACAGACATGCACCCATGCACATACACACACTCCCTGCTGGTCACCTTTAAAGGTCACTTTAAAGGAAAATTAGAGCTGATTAAAGAAAAAAAACAAAACACACTGTTGCAATATCTGATCAAATAATTGATTTCACTAAAGAGGAGGATTAAAATTACTTTACATCTGGTTAGTGTTTTAATATCATTTCAAATTTCTCCATCATTCATTCAATTCTTGTAAGTTATTATTAAATTTACATGTAATACATATTAATGATTCTCCAAAAAAGATCAATACAAATCCTTCAAACATTGCAGAGTAGTTTCTAATTAACACAAAACAGACTTCTTTTTTATTGCTTTGCCATAATCTATTCATCCTTCTTTATTACACAATGTGTTTTACCTTTTGAACTGTTCTGTAGCATTCATTGCATATTCATAAGGTTTATATATATTTTTGCTACTGGAAAGGGTTTGTATCTTGAAAGTATTAGTTTTTCATTCCTCACCCTTTCCTTTTCATGAAATCAAAAAAATTTTTTCCAGAACTGTAATTTACACATTTTCTCCATGATCTTGGATAGTTGGCTTTAAAAGCCTTTAAAAGCCTTCTGAAGTAGCAAAGTCAGATACTAAATGTCATGGTGTCATTTCCTCTCTATACCCTTCATTTAGGCTGAGACTCTCCCCTCAACCCAAAACTTCTGTTATTTTCACCCACTGCTCAGAGTGGGAGGCAGCACACTTAATGAAACCTTTGCTTTATTTTAGTGCTTTAAAAGTGCCTGACTAGGAGGGATATTGTGAAGATTAAGTAAAATAGCATATATAAAAATATAAGACTATTGTTCGACACACAGTACTTATTCAGTAAATAGTGACTATTAATTTATTATGGTTGCCTTATAATTAGATTTTAATGATTTCATTTACAAAACTTATTTTTTTATTTATAAGCTCAGGCATATGTCATATTTTCCTGGGTAGTAATTTTCTTCCTTCTCACACTTTCCTGTCACTCAGAATTAAATATCCTTATTATGTCCTTTTTATAGCTTGGTGTTTTGTTTTAAAATGTTCCAGTTAGTAGAACACTTTCTTAAATTTCAATAGTTGTAGAAGGAATGTGAACTTGAGCAACCACTGCCTTAACACTGAAAACCAAAACATTGTACCCTAACAACAGTTCTGTACCAGTCAGACCAAGCTTTCTTTCTTCTTGTGAATTTATCTTCTAAACTGCAATTCTATTCCATAATATATAAAGGCCCCAAATAAAAACATACAGGATATCCTTCAGTATGAGGATTAAATCAGAGGTTGTACATGAGATGCTTAAAATCATACCTGGAACATAGGAACTGCTCATCAAATATTAGCGCTTTGTTGTGGTATTACTGCATCTGAGCCATGACATGGATGGAGACCTCAGTGCCTAGAACCAGCAACACCCCCAGTATTTGGGTGGGTGTCTATATGATGGCTTTTCCTTTGAGCTACCCAAAGATAGCCAAATATACATCCACAGTAAGCAGGAGCAGAGAGAGGCAAATAACAGAATGATGAACAAGAAAACAAATTCTCAAAACACATGAGATGCCAACTGTGGATTCTCAGAATGGTTTTGGAGGTAGCCCTATTCTAAAAGTTCTTGACCCCCAATATGATGTTCAGGGGCTCTGTCAGGAAAAAAAAAGTTCTGACAGCTATTTTTTTTTCCTAGTCTCAGAATTTATTTTTTTTGAGATAGCATTGCAAACATCCTGCTTAATTTTCTCCCTTGGCAGAAGTTTTGATCCATCCAAAATTTAATAAAGAACTGCATCTTCTGTATCAATCCCTCATCTCTTTCCCCCAGTGTTAGTAAGAGAAGTTCTAGAAACATCTTTAACACCTGTCTACAAACACCAATGCCCAGTTTCTAATACTTCCTATCACAGATTATTGTCACTAGTATGGCTTAATAGGCCTTACTTTATTGTGTCAGAAATTTCACATTTCTCCCACATGTTGTTGAAGAAGGCAGTCAAAGGTCCATTCCTACAGGCCTTTTGACTTGTTTAGAGCTTTGCAGTGGGGCCAGAACCCACCAGCCCCGCATACTCTTTCCACAGTTGCCTCCCATGGCCCAATCCCTGAGATGCAATATCTTTTGTTAAATTGTCTGTGTCTTCACCCTTTGGTTAAACATCAGCTATCCTAGTAAATCTCTGCCTCAGTTTTGCAAAAAGAGAAAGTGTGTATTCTTATTTTTGTCACTGCAAGACCTCTATAAGGACTTAAATTTTCCAAAATTTCTCTTTCATTGTCATCTTAACCTTAGCCTGTTTTTCCTTCAAATTTCACCTTATCTTGTTTTACTCATAGTGACTTGGATAGGAATTTACCTTCTCTTACATCTCTGATCACATTGCCCTGTGTCTGTACAAAGATTTGTATGGGTAGTATTCTTTTTTTTAATTTTTTTTTCAATTTGTTTCTGAGTATACACTTTTCATTAATTACTTCTGTACTTATAAATATATATTTTACTATCTACAACTTTTTGGCTCTATTTCTTCCCTTGAGACTTCATGTTTTAATTTGTCCTGCTATTCTGAGCTCTTGAGAGGTGAGCTACAAGAACCATGTGTTTAATTTTTATTTATTTATGTATAATTTTTATTTATAAAAATTTTTATAAATTTATTTTAAATAAATATATTGATTTATACAAATGCCACCTATAATATCTCTACTTTAAACAATTTATGATTTATTTTATAACAAAAATGATATACATTCTGGTAAAATTTCCATGGACACAGGAAAAAAAGTTTATACTCTTTCAGTAGGAAGCACATCTTTCTGTCTCCATACACACACACACACACACACACACACACACACACACACACACACACTTCCCATAGTACTAATTCACAGGTTCCCTTTATACTCTTTTCCAAACCGCATACCATTCTTGGGAGTTTGAAACATATGAAATGCCTTGTGCCTAACTAATAATCTGAGATTGAGCAAACACATCTCTTTGGTTCATCTTAATATAAGCAATTATCAAGTTTCCACCCTATATATCCCTCTTAAGATGATAGTACCTCTTATAGGAAAGAGAATAAATTATAAATGGAATCTTAGTGAGGTTATTTCTGGCCTCTAAGAAAGCTCACAATGCCTAAATAGAGGCTTCTATGACTGATCACTAGTAAATGGGCCCCTCGGGAAGATGGCTTGGTCTCACACTAGGAACAACTTAATATTATAAAACTATATTATAACGGAATTATGCAGTTTTAGCACTTGAAAGAATCTTGTGGATCATCTGGTCTCTCTCTCTCACACACACATACTCTGTATACACATATATTTTACTTCCTCTTCTATACTAAAGGAATCATGTAATTTTTCTCAAGATGTTTTATCCAAAGTTCCCACAGGCCACCAATATGTGTTTTACAGTGTACAACAAGAAAATGTCATTTTCCCTAAATATAAGTTGTCCAATTTAGTCATCTGTTAAACTTGGTAAAAAATATGTGACAAAATAGCACCATATGTGTTTAAACATAAGAAGGAATCCATCAAAATTAGGTCTAGCAAAAATAAGTATAATACATAAGGGAGGTATATCTATGCCATAAGAAAAAAATAGTTTGTAAAAGTATTATGGGCATTATTTGTAAGTGCAGAGGAAAAGTAGATGGATGATACTATCTTGTTGCTAATATTTGAAATTGAGGTACCTAAATGAGCCATAGAAAATTTGTGTCTGCTCACTTGAATTGCTAAAATGCAAGATCTCAGGGGATTTATAGTAGAATTATATTGACCTTTACACAAATCAGAGCATAATACATATGAGGAAGCTACATCAAACCCTACAACAGTTCTTCTTTGGCTTTGCCAAAGAAATTAAGCCCATATTGCTTTTAAATAATGAAAGTAAATACATGTGAGACCACAATATAATCTTAAAGAGAAAACATTTTCTCCTCAGCAAGATACATATATTAAAGTGAAATGGAATGCATAGAGAGAGCCATCCCCTAAGTTGCGAAGATACAATGGGTTCTTTTGGAAACAGAATGATGGCTGGAGACACCTGTGTATGTGACTGGCACCAAACATCAGACATTATTCTGTCATATCTATTTCATCAGTGAGCAAGAAGTCTCATAATTTTGAATGAAATTGACCAGATCACTTCTTTATTGAAACTCTGATACAATACACTTGCTAAATAAGTCATCTCTTCAATGCCGCTTTCACAATACTGTGTGGTTTACCATCAAGATACTTTCAATAAGGTAATCTGGTGAGTTAAAAGTTGAATTTTGAGAATGTGCAAACTACAGCAGAACAGAGACTTATTTTTAAACGCAGAACGTCTTATTTGAAGATGTTCACTTATATGTTTCGTAGGTAAAGGTTAAATCATGAAAACAGAATGACTTCCATTTGTGTTAAATACATTTTTACATTTATATGGACCCTTCAATATTAATGAAATATTGTCAGCAAAAGGCAAAAATCAATAATTGAAATAATATAGCTTTGTTCCAGCATCAGAGATGGATTATATGTCCTAAAAACATTCAAAATTTAACTTAAAAAAAAACGATTAACAACAAAAGAAACAAACTAACAACAAACCTGCATGTAATTCCTATGAACCCTACAGAGAATAGGGTTATTTTATCCAGTAATCCAGTGCACTATACTAGTCTCTAAGACCATGGCTAATCTTAGACATAGTTAATTTTTTCTCACCCATCTGGGAAAGGTAGGCAGAGTAAAACTAAGACAAGATCCTAATGATAATCAGTTGAAACCAGTGCCTCCAACTGCTCATAAAAAATGGACATAAAAACAACAGATTATGGCTGTAAGCATGATTCTTTCACTATAGCATCAGTGGGTCATTGTATGAGCCAATTAAAAAAAAAAAAAAACAAACCTAACAAAGATTCTCATTTAAAAACAAACACCTAAGCAAAGAACATCAATAGAAATTTAACAATAAGGAAATCCAAAAGGCACATCAACACAATTGAACATGTTTAAAATTATTTGTAATTACATAAATATAAATAAAAAATAATAAAATATTGTTTCTTCTCTTCCAGATTAGCAAATACAAAAAGACTTAAAATACTTAGCATTATAAACGTGATGGAGAATATCTATCCCACATAGAGTCAGTAAGAAAGAAAGGTACCTTTTATTCTGGAAATTGCATTACTAAAAATATATGTTAAGGAGATATATGAATAAGTGTATAAAGAATTTTAAGCAAGAATGTTCACAGGAGCATTTTTTAATATCAGAAGTTTTGAAACAATCTAAATTTCTATCAAGTAAGAACTATCCTGTTATCTAAGCTCCATATTAAAATGATCATGAATATCGATGTTAATTTGAGTCTCTCCATGTACTGTTCCCTTTATATACATGTGTGTCCTCCCCCATCACATTTCTCAACACCCTTTCAGTTAAGCCAAGGTATATGACTAATTATGAATAGTGGGTGGTGAGCAGAAGTGATGGGTGACATGTCCACGTTAAGTATTTAAGAGCCAGTGTGTGAACATTCATCTCCCAGCTGCCCCTGACCCAGAATCTATTATTTCTAAATAGCATATATGCAAGGTAAATGTTGGCTAGATCAGTGAGTCACTAATTGGAAGGTAGCTATTAGAGCCACAACAGACTATCAAAAACAAACTTCAGTGTGTTGTTAGGGAGAATTTGGTGATTTAATTACCATCATAGAGACTAACCTAACAAAGGCATTTCTAGCAAAGGTGGATAATGTAACAACAACAACAAGCCTAAAATATGTGACATTGGCTTAGTTAGCAAGTGGAAGATAGTAAGAAAACTATTTCCAGAGACCAGTGAGATATTAGATTTATGTTATTGTAGTAGCAAAACATTTGATAAAATTGAAGACTTGATAAACTGGAGTCTACATACCTAATTAACTTGTAGCTCTGGGCCAATGACTATGATGATTGAATGGACTTAATAGTGTGTGTTACTTGCTAACTGATAGTGTTTGGCAAGTATTATAAGAAAACAATTAGATCAAGATAGAATTAGTACCAAGGAGAGTACTAGGAAGCAAGCCCTCAAAACGAAATCCTAGGACAATTGTTTTCGCCTTTGGTCTTGAAAACACAGCTGGGATCCTTGCTTATGGCAATAGGATGCTAGTAATCCATGATGTTCTGTGTTATCACAATTAAGTGACCTGTGACTGATTGTGAGGATCTGCCGATTTAAGTGCTTTGAGATCCTGAAGGAAGGCTCCATGTTTCTGTTACATAACTATTATTTTAAAACACTGATGAGGGAGAGACTTCTGCACTACAGAGTTTGCAGAAAGGAAATGACAAGCTTGGGTTTTGAACATTCTGATTTCAAAGCAAAAAATGGATTCACAGAATATTAATGGACAATGGCACTGCTTAACTTCCAGTGAGAAGGTAGTGGTAATTACTGTAATATGACATAAGGATGAAGTCATAATCTGAATGTTAAGAACATGAGTTTTTGGCTTTTGGTTTTTCACCAGTGTCTTCAAAAATGAAATATATGGGCAGTCACTAAATATTATTTGCTATGGTCTAAATGTTTGTGTCTCTCCAAAATTCATATGTTGAAATGTTAATGCCCAATGTATTAGGAGGGAGGGCCTTTGGTGATTAGGCCATGATGGTGAAACCCTCATGAATGACATTAATGTCCTTATAAAAGAGGTCCAAGAAAGCTCCCTTGCTCCCTCCACCATGGGAGGACACAATGAGAAGTCTACTGGAAAAAAGGTCTTTACCAGAACCCAATCATCTTGCACCCTGATCTATGACTTCCAGCCTCCAGAACTGTGAGAAATAAATTTCTTTTGTTTATAAACTACCCAGGTATTTTGTTAGACAGTCCTAACTAAGAAATTATTTGATCTGTATAACAGGAAAAAAAAATAGGTCTGGTGACCAAACACCAGACTCGAATAACCACAATTGAAATCATAGCTGCTTAGCCAGTTTTAATAGATTTAAGACAGTTCACAGACCCAAAGAGCCTGATTGATGGGGAGGCTGGTTCCCTTTGAGGAATGACCCTGAGTAACTACCACAAATACTATAAATATTTCTCCTAGTCTTTCCAAAGGTATTTACCACCATTTACCTTGGTGACTGGTACATGTGAAAGATGAGACAGCCACACCTTTAAAAATGTCTAAATACAGGCTCAGAATTGGTATTCATTCTTGGATGCCCCAAAGGCCACAATATTCTGCAAGTCAAAATGAGCATATAGTGGTAATTTGATAAATGGTGTTTTCATTCAAGTCTGTATCACAATGAACTCAGTGGGTCTAGGACCCATCCTGTGATTATATTCCCATTCCCTGGATGTATAATTTAAGTAGATATACTTAGCAGCTGGTAGACATTTGCTCCCTACCTCATGGAATATGGACTATTATTATGAAAGACAGGATCAATGGACTCCCTCAGAACTTCCCTCTCCCTATACTAAATGCCTGGGGAAATTGCAGATAAGAGCCACCAGCAGAAAGTGGCTCTCAAGAGGAAGACACAGAGAGAGAGGGTGAGCGAGAGAGAGAGAGAGAGAGAGAGAGAGAGAGAGAGAGAGACACTCATAAACTTAATCAGGTTATTATACCAATTTAAGCTGCTAGTTTAGAAATAGTACCTTTTTGGGAGCAACGTATCAAAGCTTCTGATACCTGGTATATAGATGGTATGAGCCAGTTTCTCTGCATTCTTCTTCCATATTCTGGAGGGTGGGGATGCATGAAGCCATTTGGGGCAGTAGAACAAGTGACACGAGGGAGTTCCAAGTGTGTGTGTGCTGATGTCTGAGAAACGACCCAGCTTCTTCAGGTGCCCTGGCTCCTCACAGCCAGGCTGGACCTCAGAGGACTTGAGGCTTCCTGAGGCAGAGCCAGACTACTTGCTGGGGAGGAGTCCCAGGTCACACTGTATTATATTCTTGCTCTCTCCCCCCAGCAGTCCAGAATTACACCTCTTTTAAAGCCGTCTGCTTTTTCTTTCTTTTATTAAAGATGACTAACAGTACTCTGACATGTAGTTGATCTTCTTCTAGAAACTGGATATATACAGAGTTTAGACAGAGCACAACCAATATTCTGTCAGAGGCAGAGGAGACAGAACAGGCCAGTGCAGGACTGTGGACTTCATACCTGCTGATGGGGAAGTCAGTGTCGGTGTTCACTGAATGCTGCCTCTATTTCATAACCACTATATTTCTCTCGTTTCCACACATGTCAGCTTCACTTTCTTCCCCCCTGAAATTTAATCCATTGATTTAAATGTGTAGTGTATTTAAGTTACAAATCTCACTTCTGCCCCTCTACTAGAACTTTTCCGGAAAAGCCTCCATTTCTTCCTTGATCCTGTTTCCACAAGTAATGTGAAGTTACTGTCAGTGTTTTGAAGGTTGTTGCTGGTGAGCGGCTTGTCAGTCATCCTGGCTAAGGGCTGGGCAAAGCCAGTGCAGGTTAAGTGTAAGTATCTAGGAGGTGGAGGTGAGCACCAACACGGGTCACAGCGGTGGTACGTGGCCATGGCTAGGATGCGGGTGCCCAGGTGAAGCCTGGCCCTCTCCCATAGAAAGAGCGAATCCGAGTCTGCCCACCCCAAGACCCGAAAGAGAACGAGCTGCTACCCCAGCCTCCACACTGCAGGTCTGCAGGAAGAGTACCACCTCCAGCAGCTCCCGGCCCCTCCTTGCCACGGGCTGTCCTCCCAACAGGTGGGGCCGCAGGCGCAGGCGTTGTGGCCCCTTGCACATGCCCGCCAGGCCAGACCTGAGCAAGCGAACGTCGAGAAGCCCAGCACGCTTTTGCTACTATCCCGGGTGTGGGTACCTGGTATACAGCTATTGATAGGACAATTGCTCTTTTTTTTTTTTTTTTTAACTCTTTAACAATTGTGAAGAAACATAAAGAGAAGTCAGCTTTTACCTAGCATGGTCAAAAGTTGTTAACAAATTAACTCTCCACTTCTCTGCCAAACTCTAGTCCACTTAAGTTTGGATCATAGTGAAATCCTACAGAATAGGGCATTTCTTCCACTACATTGATGACATCATGAAAATTGGACCAAATGAGCAGAAAACAGAGACTGTCTTAGTGGATTTAATAAGACACATATGAGCCAAAAGATGACAGAATTAATCCTATCAAAATTCAGGGTCTAATCACTTCAGTTATGTTTCTGGGATCTAGTTTTTGCGACATTCACTCCAAAATGAAAAATTATTGCATTTTCACTTTTTACTATTAAAAAAACAAATACAGTGGTTGGAAGTCTCTGAATTCTTGAGACAATGTATAGCATCTCAGAGTGTGCTATTCTTACTAATTTATGGAAACTCATAAAGTGAAAATTTTTCAGAGGGGCCCAGAGGAAGAGAGAAGCCTGAAGCTGGCTCAGATTTTAATACAAACCACTGTACTACTTGAACTTATTGATACATAAGATCTAATGATGCTTAACAGTGTCTAAGAAAAATTGGGCTATTACAAACAGCTCTGGAAATTTCCAATAGAAGAAATCCAATGTATCCACAGGGATTGGGAATAAATGCATTACTCCATGGTTCTCTTACACAGAAAATTATTTTTTGACAACTTCTCCTGCATTGTCTCTTCTCCCTCATACCACATCTATTTCCATTTGGGAAATTCCAGTGACAAGTTGACTGAGGAGGAAAAATCTCTGACTTTTATAGATGGTTCACAGCATATTCCTGGAACCAACAGGGAGTGGCCTTTGGTAGCATCACTGTTCTATTCAGGAATGTTCTTGAAAAATAGTACTGAAGAGAACGCTCAAGAGCAGAATTTCACCATATATTTGATTTTCCAATTTGGACTGAGAGATAGCTCCTGATGCATTGGCAGTGGCTAACTGACTGGATGGTCAGAGACATGGAAACAACAGAAGAGGATCTGCAGAAAAGATGGGCAAATGAACTTTTGCAATGTGCGCAGAGTATGAAGATCTTTGTATCCACGTTAATGTTTATCATTGGGCATCTGCTGTAGAGAACAGTCTCCAATGTCAGATGGAAAGAATAACACATTCTGTTCATGTCTGTCAGTCTTAACCATGAATTCACATAAAAAGTGTCCACAGGACTACTCTGCATGAGTCAACCAATGGACTTCCCTCATCTGATTCTATTATTGCAAATACTGGGTACCTAATCTGCCAATATCAGAGACCAAAACTGACCATTCTTCCTTGGGTATGGCTGGAGGACTGGCCAGATACCTTTTATTTTTTTATATTATTTTTTTAATTAATTGTTTTTTATTTATGTTTTATTTTTTTATTAATTTTATTTTTTTAATTTACATCTCAATTAGTCAGCATATAATGCAACAATGATTTCAGGAGAAGGTTCCTTAATGCCCCTTACCCATTTAGCCCATCCCCCCTCCCACAACCCCTCCAGTAACCCTCTGTTTGTTCTCCATATTTATGAGTGTCTTCTGTTTTGTCCCACTCCTTGTTTTTATTTTTTTTTTGTTTCCCTACCTTTATGTTCATCTGTTCTGTGTCTTAAAGTCTTCATATAAGTGAAGTCATATGATATTTGTCTTTCTCTGACTAATTTCACTTAGCATAATACCCTCCAGTTCCATCCACATAGTTGCAAATGGCAAGATTTCATTCTTTTTGATTACCAAGTAATACTCCATTGTGTGTGTGTGTGTGTGTGTGTGTGTGTGTGTGTGTGTGTGTATATATATATATATATATACACATCTTCTTTGTACATTCATCCATCAAGGGACATTTGGGCTCTTTCCATACTTTGGCTATTGTTGATAGTGCTGCTATAAACATGGGGGTGCATGTGTCCCTTTGAAACAGCACACCTGTATTCCTTGGATAAATGCCTAGTAGTGCAATTGCTGGGTCGTGGGGTAGTTCTATTTTTAGTTTTTTGAGGAACCTCCATACTGTTCTCCAGAGTGGCTGCACCAGCTTGCATTCCCACCAACAATGCAAAAGAGATCCTCTTTCTCTGCATCCTTGCCAACATCTGTTGTTGGCTGAGTTGTTCATGTTAGCCATTCTGACAGGTGTAAGGTGGTATCTCATGGTGGTTTTGATTTGTATTTCCCTCATGATGAGTGATGTTGAGCATTTTTTCATGTGTTGGTTGGCCATCTCAATGTCTTCCTTGGAGAAATGTCTATTCATGTCTTTTGCCCATTTCTTCACTGGATTATTTGTGTTTTGGGTGTTGAGTTTGATAAGTTCTTTATACATTTTGGATACGAACCCTTTATCTGATATGTCATTTGCAAATATCTTCTCCCATTCTGTTCATTGCCTTTTAGTTTTGCTGATTGTTTCCTTCACTGTGCAGAAGATTTTATTTTAATGAGGTCCCAGTAGTTCATTTTTGCTTTTGTTTCCCTTGCCTCCAGAGATGTGTTGAGTAAGAAGTTGCCGCAGCCAAGATCAAAGAGATTTTTGCTTGCTTTCTCCTCGAGGATTTTGATGGCTTCCCATTTTACATTTAGGTCTTTCATCCATTTTGAGTTTATTTTTGTGTATGGTGTAAGAAAGTGGTCCAGGTTCATTCTTCTGCATGTCGCTGTCCAGTTTTCCCAGCACCACTTGCTGAAGAGACTGTCTTTATTCCATCGATATTCTTCCCTGCTTTGTCAAAGATGAGTTGGCCATACATTTGTGGGTCCATTTCTGGGTTCTCTATTCTGTTCCACTGATCTTAATGTCTGTTCTTGTGCCACTACTATATTACATATCTTCATGATCTACATAATCTTCATGATTACAGCTTTGTAGTATAGCTTGAAGTCTGGAATTGTGATGCCTCCTGCTTTGGTTTTCTTTTTCAAGATTGCTTTGTCTATTCGGGGCCTTTTCTGGTTCCATGCAAATTTTAGGATTATTTGTTCTAGCTCTGTGAAGAATGCTGCTGTTTGATCCCCTTTGATAGGGATTGAATTGAATACATAGATTGCTTTGGGTAGTATTGACATTTTACCAATATTTGTTCTCCCTATCCAGAAGCATGGAATCTTTTTCCATTTTTTTCTGTGTCTTCTTCAATTTCTTTCATAAGCTTTCTATAATTTCCAGTGTATAGATTTTTCACCTCTTTGGTTAGATTTATTCCTAGGTATTTTATGGTTTTTTGTGCAATGGTAAATGGGATCGATTCCTTTTTTTTTTTTTTTTCTATCATTTCATTATTGGTGTATAGGAATGCAACCGATTTCTGTGCGTTGATTTTATATCCTGCAACTTTGCTGAATTCATGAATCAATTCTAGCCATTTTTTGGTGGAATCTTTTGAGTTTTCCACATAGAGTATCATGTCACCTGCAAAGAGTGAAAGTTTGACCTCCTCCTGGCCGATTTGGATGCCTTTTATTTCTTGTGTTGTCTGATTGCAGAAGCTAAGACTTCTAATACTATGTTGAATAACAGCGGAGAGAGTGGACATCCCTGTCTTGTTCCTGACCTTAGGGGGAAAGCTCTCAGTTTTTCCCCATTGAGGATGATATTAGCGTTGGGTTGTTCATGTATGGCCTTTGTGATCTAGAGGTATGATCCTTCTATCCCTACTTTCTTGACGGTTTTTATCAAGAAAGGATGCTGTATTTTGTCAAATGCTTTCTCTGCATCTATTGAGAGGATCATATGGTTCTTATCCTTTCTTTTATTGATGTGAGGAATCACCTTATTTGTTTTGCAGATATTGAACCAGCCCTGCATATCAGGTATAAATCCCACGTGGTTGTGGTGGATAATTTTTTTAATGTATTGTTGGATCCGGTTGGCTAATATCTTCTTGAGGATTTTTGCATCCATGTTCATCAAGGAAATTGGTCTATAGTTCTCCTTTTTAGTGTGGTCTCTCTCTGGTTTTGGAATCAAGGTAATGCTGGCTTTATAGAATGAGTTTGGAATTTTTCCTTCCATTTCTATTTTTTGGAACAGCTTCAAGAGAATAGGTGTTAATTCTTCCTTAAATGTTTGGTAGAATTCCCCTGAAAATCCTGGCCAGATAGATACCTTTTAACAAGTTGTTTACCTTGGACTCTGCTATTTGATGCTGAAGCTACGATTTCCACCAATAGGGGGAACTTTAATTACAAGGACACTGTAAGGTAAGAGGATGGAAAAGCCATGTGCTCCATTCTGAGTGCTCCCTATTCCTGTCAGCATCATGGCAACCATGGTTCTTCATCTTGGAAGCAATAGTTGGTTCCTAGTCACTGATTTCTTTTGGCATCCCCAGGACCAGTGTTATTACAGTCCATCAGATGTACCAGCAGCAGCCAGTGTCTCCTTCTTAGAGGTATCAGTCCCACTATGCAGGGCTCCTTTGATATCTTGTCAATGACAGCCAGGCAAAACTATTCCTCAGAAGTCTAGATCCCACTTTTACAGGTCCCTCCTTTCTGTTTCTAACTCATGATATCCTCAGCTTCTTCCCACTGTTCCCCAGTCTTAGAGGCGATAGCTTCTTCCCATAATTATTATCTCTATGGTATATCAGTGTTCCTGTTTTGATTTTTCAGTCCCCTCAATACCTTTTGACCAATTCCCAAAGCGGCGACAGTTTTCCATTTGAAATCCCATTTCACCACAAATGAGAAAACATACATTGGAGAAACCCTGTGAATGTAATATATATGGAAAAAAACTGCCAGCAGTCAGTCCTCAATTTTTATTACAGAGAGAAACTATGTGAATGTAGTAATTCATTTGAACACATATGTCACTTTACATAAGAGAACACATACAAGGAAGAAAACTGATATAAGCACTAAATGTGGGAATGCTTTCAGCAAGAAGTAGCATGTCACTATTTATCAGAACACTCAACCCAGTGTCTTTAGACCTATGAGACTGGTATTGCTTTCTGAAGTGTCACAATTTGAAAGGCCCGTTTTGGCCATCTTCAAGCCATATCTCTCCACAGAGCAGAGTCCAGAACCAAAAGGGGACCCACCCAAAGCCTACTGAATCTCTGCTTAAACATGCTCCATGTAACCACAGATCTTATAACTTCCTGTCCAAAGAGGCCTAGGGCCAAATTGAGGGCCCACATGAGCCTGCTCCTTAGATTTGTCCTCTCTTGAACAGAAAGCACCAAAAGTGTGTACACACTTACACCAGTATGGTGCACAGAGGTATGTATAGTGAAGAGCTTGGTTGTATACAATGAAGGGCCACACACCCTCACAAAATGCCCCTCAAGGTGCAGGAAGATCTGGACATGAGAAGAGAGAGTGTGGTAGGCTCTAGGCCCAGAGGAATTCAGTCATATCTGTGAAAATGCCTATGAATTCAAGAACCAAAATGCAAGCACTCATGAAGAAAAGAGAACTAAAATATTAATGAAATATTATGAGTATTTGGAAGTATAAATGTGTTCAACAATAAATCAAAACTTATTATATATCAAAGAATTCATACTCAGGGAAAATCTTATCAAATATGATATTATGGGAAAATAAAGCTTTTCTTTTAGATATAATCTTATGTTATAAATCATGTTTCAGATGTGATACCAAACATTTTATAGAAAAGATTACAGAATAATTTTTTATTAATAAGTTCAGTCACTGTGGAATATGAAGCCATTCAAAAAGGAATTGAATAATTTTAATACTCAGACAATGTACATCAAGCATATATACCAACTTTCCCTGAGATAGAAAGGATCTATATAACTGAAAATATAGAGATACCACACTTTCTTATTAATCTAACATAACTATGACTATGAAATTAATATAGTAAATAATACCATAACTAGAGTACATTTATCAAGATTTTCTACATTAATCCCACCAGGATGGCATAATACACAGTGGAAATATAATAATCCTTTAGAAGGTTAAACTATCATTCCACAAACCTTTTCTCCTATTAGTTCTTGGAAAATATAAATAGCTTTAGACATTTGTAACTGAATTGTCCTATCAATAAAAAGCTATTATCTTGGGTAAGTTACAAAAAAAGCCTGTGTAAAAAATACTCAGTAAAACATATCAGCAGATTGCAAAATTTCAGGGCTAAAATTAGGTTAAGGGCATTGTCAGGAAGTGAATATTTTCATGTGAAGGTTTTTGAAACAAAGTTTACTGAAACGTGGGTTAAGGAAAAGACTAGGAAGTGAAAACATAACTGCATAAACAATACAGCTCACGGAGGGATTTGGGATTGACCTCCCTAGAGGTGTGTATTGTCTATCAAAGGGGAGTGGAGCCTGGGGCCGTGGAGATATTACAGGGGTTGTAAACCAGAAGGGGCCTGCCTAACCCTATTCCCACACCTCCAGATGTTTATTATGTACATTCCAGAGCTGAAGAGCCAAGGATGGTTTGTCTTCTCTTTCCAGGGAGAATTTGTTTACATGAGAGAGTAAAGATTACTTTCTCTCTCAGGAGGAGAAGAGAAAACAGTTATCCTTCTATATAAACTCTGAGATTGATATTTTTGGGGTTCCTTACTTATGGTAGAAACTCAGGTACATATAAGGTCACATCTATCTGGCCTTTATCACATGACCCAAGAAAGAGAAAAACAAATTGAGACAAAGGGAACGAATGCAGCTATTACTATGAGCAATAATATGTTCCTGCCTCAGAAACCTTATACCTATCTTCAGAATAATTCAAATAAATATAAATGTTGAAACTTAATAGGAAAGACCTTCCTACTTTCTAATCTTATATTACATACCATTAAATTAAGAGAGAAAGACTCTGAAGGCAAAAAAGGAAATAAATAAAACAGATGGAAGGGCTATGCCTAGAAAAGAATTATAGATGAGCTTACTGGCACATGGAAATGAGAATAATCGGAAAGATACGAAGCCTTTTAAGATTATGAGAGAGTGATACTGCCAAAAAACCATAAATTTTGCCTTTAAAAGTCTGTGATTGTTCAATGCTTAAAACAACCCTTGGCTCCACAATTCTCCAAGGTCAGAAATCAGACTGACAAAGCTATGCAGCCACAAAGGAGAGCAAAACCCAAGATCCATTTTCAATGTGCCCAACAAGGATGGAAAGAAAAAAAAAAAAACAAAACCAAATACCTCATGATAAGAGGGGTCTGGGACCCTCAGATTCAAGAGCAACTCTAGGAGCTTAATCACCAACTCCCCACACTCGTAGGGTAAAGGATTTCATAGTACCTGCCAGCAGAATTCTGGAATTTCTCTTGACCAGTGATATTTGGTGCCTTTAGAAGTGAAGCAGAAACGTTTAATGGTCACCGAATATCCATGTACTCCCCTACTTTCCCTAGCCCCTTTGCAGTCCAAAAAATTGTGTTAGGAATTTTAGCCAAAGGACTATGAGCAAAAGTCATGTGGGTCACTCTGGCAGAGTAGCATTAAGGTATGGTTTTCTCTTCCCTGTAATGGTTACCTGAAAGCTAGGCAGTGTTTCTTCATGAGGCAAGCCACCTGGATCCCACAACTTAGAAGGAAGCTGCCCTTGAGAACCACCAGACTGTTCTGAAAGAGTGAGAAATAAGTACATGTTGTTAAACCTTTGAAATTTGGAGGTTTCTGTTACTGCAGCATTACCTACCCCTGCAGCTCTCAATCAGGGGTGATTTTGCCCCACTGGAGACATTTGACCATGTCTGAAGGCAATTTGGATTGTCACAACTGGAAAGGAAATTCCTCTAGCATCTAGTGGGTCAAGGCCAGGGATGCTGCTAAATATTCTGTAATGCACAGAATAACCTCCCATAACAGAACCATTTGGCCAAAAATGTCAATAGTGCCACTGTTGAGGAACCCTTGCCAATCCTAACCCAATCCATACAACATTCAAATGGTCTGTAATGTATCATTAAGTGACAAAATCTCAGATTTATTTGATTATTTATATGCAGCATTTTGAGATTGTATGACTCTCCCCGTGTCTGTGCATGTCTATAATCTGTTCTTCCCACACTCTCCAGAGTGATCATTTTTAAAAAATGCAAAGCAAACCACATCACTTTCCTGCTCAAAACTTCAAGGAATTCAATCATAATAAAAACTCTACTCTGCACCTTGGCCTATGAGGCACCTGCCCTCCCACCTACCCAATACCCTTGCTATCCCTTTAATCTACCCTTACAAGGCATTATACAGTCCTAACTTGCCAAGTACATTCCTGCCTTGGAGCCAAAGACACTGCCCTCCTCCTGATCTGTTTTTCCTTAGATAACTGATGTTCCTGCCCTCAGTCAAGGGCTCTGCTCCTTATGTCTCCTCCCCAGAGAGGCTTTCCCTGATTATTCTACCTGCAATGGATCCCACTTCCAGTCAGTCCTTATCCCCTTACCCTGCTTTATTTTCCTTCACACAACTTAGGCTTAGGCTTCCCTGAAATTTTGCTGTGTATTTCTTTCTTTGCAATATTCCTCATCAAAATTAGCTGAAGAGGTTTAGTATTTTCCCCGCATCTCTAGGCCTAGAATCCTGGCCAAATCTTAGTAAGTACATCATAAATACTTGTTGAATAAATGACTAACTGGATGTAAATGTATTGAGAGATACCAGGAACTGTGTCAAAATGTTAATATTGGGTTGTACAATTTCAAAGGATTTTCACTTTCTTACATTTTTATACATTGCCTCATTTTCTACCTCTGTTACCTTTATAAACCAATTTTTATTTTACTCTTCAAAAAAAAAATATACAAGTTTCAATACCACATGTGAGAGAGTTGAATTTTGGAGGCAAATTCTTCATTATATCCATGAAGAGAGGAATTATGTAATAAATCTACATTTTGGTTTGTTATACTCTTTTGGAATCAAATGAAATAGCTCAGATTCCTTAGTTTTGTATTTTAATAAAGAATTTTCTTTTGGTGGATATTAAGTACATCTAAAGAAATATAGGGTTAAGAATTTCCCCTAATACCTGAAAGGATTTCAACTCAAAGCACCAGGTTCAAGTTAAAGGAGAGTTCCACAGATAACATTTGGTTATAAAATAATAACCAATCTCAACCTTCAGAGGAGCTCTTAGAAACTAAGTATCCTCCTATATTCATCATTGGTGGGCTCTCAATGAACTGTAAAACATGATAAAGAAAATATGAATTTGTTTTAATGAGAAACTCTGGATACAAGCCACATTTGAGCTAATTAAAAATAATGGACACTGAGTATTGAGAAAGGATGTTAATCTTCACTAATGAATGATAATGTATTATGATGTTATAATTAAAATGTACGTTTCTTTTTGAAATGAGAAACATAAACAAAATAAGAAAGATTTAAGATGGGCTTATGAAAGTCAGTAATCTATCTCTGCAGAAAAATCTATAGTGGGTATGGATAGTGAATAAAAAAGTACAAGCTTTTTTCACATACTAGAATGACAAATTTTCAGGGTGTAAAAACAAATATTGACATTAAAGTGTTCTTGTTATAAATACTTTTAATAAAAATGATATCCTAAATAATATAACTGTAATACTTTAAACTAATATTTTTTTAAGTATCTCAATCAATGCATTTGTGTTTAGTCCTGTCCAACAGGAGAGGAAAATAAGAATGAACAACTGGAAAGTACTTCAAGTTTAAAAAACTAGATATTAATGACAAAATTGTTATAAAATGTTGGATAAATAATCCCCACATTGTTGCAACTAGTGGATTTTTATCTTAAATAAGGTTGACCAAAATATTGAGTCATTTACCAATGAAAAAACCCACATGTACCTTAAAAAGATAAAATGTCTATTCATATAAATTGTCATTCAATCAAAATAGCACAAAAAATATTGAGACGATATATCCAAGAATATGGAAAGTGGGTAATGAAATCAAGAACAATAAGCCAGTAATGTGGCAAAGTTATACTTAATATATATTCTCTTACTTAATACTATTACCCAGTTGAAAGATGTGACTATGAACAGAATATAAAAGAGGTTTCATATTAAAGTTTTATTAACAATTTTGACATCATGCTCCCTGATATTTGACTTCCAAAATTAATACAAATTGGTTTGGATATGAACACAATCCTGTAGACAGGAAATGGATTTTTAGATTAAGCAAAAGTTAACCACAAATTAATATTAATGGAACCCATCGAATAAGGCTCCAATCAGCTAACATAGCAGTGAACTTATGCATTGGAAGGCATTGAGTTTAATGGTAAACAAAGTATTTAATTGAGTATTTACTAATGGGTAAAAAATGAGCTTTAATTACATTTGCTGATGACATGAAAATAGAAGAGTAGTGGAAAATGACAAAGTGTTGTGCTGGGTTTTAGCAGGAATGAGGTTCTAGATGTGGGGAATAGATGCTTTAGACAAGTATTACATGGGATTCCATCTTTGTTAGTTGATTTTTTGGGTGTTTTGTTTATTTATGTTGTTTCTCCTAAAGCAATGACTTTCTTTGCCTGAGAAAAGTAGCAACCACAAAAGACTGGGCAGATTTGGAGATTCATGGCAGCTTTTAATTCTATATTTTATAACTTCACAAGAATTACTTTAACCTGGAAGTTGCTTGACAGACTTTGACAATGGTCAGAAAGGATAACCATAAAAAATACGAAATTATAACTTGATAATTTATTCATTCTATAAATATTTATTGTGTTCCTAATCTATGCCAAACATTGTCCTAATATGTTAGCGTATTTGTGAATAAAAATGATTAATTTTTGTCCCTGTGAAATATATACCATAGCAATTACTTCCTCCTAGATTTCTTTTTCTCCCTTAGTGACACTAAACAAGGTTTTAGCTGAAAGCATTATAGCCATTCTCCATTAGATGGGAGAATGGGAGAATAAACATTTATGTAGTACCTACTGTTTTTGTGTGTTGCATATTGGGAGGCACAGAGATAAAAGGAACCTATTGTCCCTGGGAAAGTATTTAGGGGCAAAAAAATTAAGAGGTGTTACCTAAGATTTGATGAAATGTGTTTGATGAAAAGTTACTGAGGCATGAGACAGTTTGACATATTTTATAAATGTAAAGAATGGATTTTATAAATGTAAAGAAGACGAAGGTACACAAAGGCCAGATCATAATCAACCTTGCATATCATGCAAATAAGTTTAAAGTGCTGTCATGGGGAAAGGGGAGTGAATGAAGGATTTGTAACAGGGAAATATGATCAGACATGTATAAGGTTCATGCCAGTGAAGAGGAAAATGGGTCTAGATACAGGGAAACTAATAAGTACATTGCAATAGCCCTGGGGACAGATGAAAAACCTACACTAATTGGGGGTTCCTACTCCCATGTCCATATAAATGTAAACTGAAATAATTCAAATTAAGTAAAATTAAAAATTTAGTTCCTTTGTCCCATTACCCATGTTTGAAATATTGTACAGGTCAGATGTGGAACATTTCCATCAGGTACAAACATTCTGTGGAAGCAGTGGCTACATAACTGTGGACAATAGTCACCTCCTCTGGAGAAGAAAGTGAGATTAAACTGAGGGAGGAAGGGAGAGCCCTTCAAAGGAGAAAACTTTAGATGATTCAGTGTGTCTCTAGGTTTTTATTTTATTTTTTTTACAAGAATGTAACCATGGGCCACTTGTGAAAACTTAAACAAAAAAATTAAACCCTAAATTTGGTAGTTATTGAAGGGATAAAAAAGAAGGAACAGGCAGAGGGGTAGACTAAATCTCTCTTCAAGCTTTGTTACCTATTTTTAATGATCTCTATTTGACCTTGGCTAGAATTTAGGGAATAAACTCTGAATATGCCAAATACTTACTAGTATTTAATATAAAATATTTACATTTAATGAAACAACTATCTGATGTTGTGTGTTATTGAAATTACATTTATTACTCATTATTATTATTATTATTATTATTATTATTACAGGGAAAAAATCAACATTCAAGGACATGAAATTACACTGACCATGAACCATACATGAAGAAGATTTGGACAGAAGACAGAGGACTTTCTTTTTGGTCATTCTATCCACCTAGGAAGATTGTTGAGGTCTGAGTAGGAGACAAGCAGAGGTAGTGTTGCTATTGGAGAAAGGCAGGTACATAGCAGTACATAGCAGTGACTGACTGAGCAGGGTCATGTTGTATATAGGGGTTGATCCTTCAGGGATATGGGAGAGAATATTCATTATGAACTTGGAGCAGATTTAGTACAAATGTTTGGCCAGTATAATGATTGGCATTCTCTGGTATGATTTTAATATTTAAATGCTACAGATCGAAGACAGGAAAAAAAGAGAGAAGATCAGAGAAATCACCTCCTTTGAAATAAGGAAAAGAAGAAAACAGAGGACAGAACTATCTTTTCACATCTAAACAATCCTTGATACTAGAATTTCAATGAAACTAAGCCTACAGAAAATGGTGAAGGAGCTGAGGTTTTGGTAGTAGTAGTCACTGTTGTTTATTAGTTTTTATTTTTTTTCTGTTACTTCTGTAACTTCTGTTACTTCTGTCCTTTTACCCATATCCATCTCTTTGTCTTATGTAATTTAAGGAGAAAAAAACACAATTCCTATGGCAGGCTGCAGTCTTTTAGAATGTGTCTTTTGTTTCCTACTAAGGGGAAATCAAATACAAAGAGGAAAGCTTCCCAAGTTACTAGTTCAATATAAGTGAATGAAAAAAGAAGAAGAAGAAGAAGAAGAAGCAGCTTTTCCTTCAAGTGCCTAACATTCATAAGCAGAAGGATGAATTAACAGAATGACAGGTGTTGGGAAATGACAAAAGGAAACATATTACTGATGGGAATCAAATTACTTAGTCCTCTGTTACATTCCAGGCATAAATAAAGTAAAACAATTAATCTCTTATTTCTGCCACCTGTAAATCTGCCAGGCATTGCGTGCTCAATAGCATTAATGGATCGCTGCGGAAAGACAGGGTCTAATCTTTCTCTACTCTGTAACTTCAAAACCACCATATTTGACATATGGAATCATCTGCTGTAATGTCTGTATGCCAGTTCATGAGGCAGAACGGCTTTTGGCCTGAAGAGTCCTCTCAAATTCATTGAAAGTGGGTAGAACGTTTTAACATTCATTCATCAGAATGGAAGAGGAAGAGTACATGGTCTCACCTCTAAGTTGTAAGCACTAAAATGTGGCTAATTTCTGGATTGTAAGGCAAGAGCAAGGAAGGGAAACTAGAAAGGATGAACTGGAAAAATTGTCTTCTGCTGCTTCTGTTTGTTAAGAGGTTAGTAAATATAATTATTTTCTACTACCATTTTTATATTTGGGAAAAAATTAAACAAAAAAAGTATTATTTGTGGTATATGCCACTAAATTTCCACATTTTTGTAGATCATTTAATCATAATTACACAATTATGCTTTTAGAACTCTGTCTTCATAATGACAGATGGAAAAACCTGAGTAGGCCTGGAACATGAAAGAAATCCTAACACTGTAACACTCCCATCATCATAAATTAGCCTGGAAGCATCTGACTGCAGACCTATGTATCAATTCCTACCCCAAAACCATCATGTATCTAAGGACATTCAGCCAATTTCTAGGGAGTGCCTATAGTATTTTCCTTTTTCCTGATACTGGACACAAATCTTCATCCTCTGTGTAGTTTTCTCTGATACATGGCAGGCCTTCCTAAGTAACTGGGCATATGTTGACCATCCCCATCTTTCCTTATGTTGAGGTTATGTGGAAATGCATTGGTAGAACTCATGTAAATTCTGTTAAACAGCAGACTTCCTCAATTTTCATAAGAAAAATTGGTTCTTTCTAACACAAGCATTATTTTCTTTGCAACAGCTATAACTGAAATGAAAAAAGATTCTGCTTGTTTATTTACTTGGCATTTTCTCCCCCAAGATTGTCACCAACACATTTATTTCTTTTTAGGTCATACTTTTTTTTTTGAGTGACTTAACAGTTAATCATAAGTCTTGTCATGACTACTGCAAGCAATTGGATTTTGTGTGATTTTTAATGAAACCTTGCATTGTGATGTTTCAGTTCCATTTTTGGCTTGTGGTGATAACTTATTTGCAAAGCACAATGAGGGAAAAGGAGGAAAAAGAGAGAGGTGAAAGCTCTGGGGTCATTCTGGCTTATTCCAGTGGTTATATATGTTCTCAGCATTTGTATCCCCCACATCCTCATAAAATAACTGAAAGATGAATATTGCCTAGATATAAGAAAATGTGAATTGATTATGGCCTCTTAGAAATTCCATACCCCATGGAGCCACAAGTGGTGTTTTCATCTCTTTAAAAATGTTTCCACTTTGATTCCTATTTTTTTTTTCTTTAGAATCAAGCTTTGTAGTTAATTGCTGATAACATCGTTTTTTTATTTAGTCTTATATTGAGCAATCAAGTCTGCTTTCTTCTCTATCTAGTTTCTAAAAATCTTGGTTATTTTAAGGATTTTTCCCCCTGAGGTTAGCGAGTTTCCTACAGCTAACAACAAATGCATTAAATATCCATCCCAAGAAAAATGGCAATCTGAGTTAAAAAAAAAAAAAACCACTTTCAAAAATATGTTCTCAAACTGAGTTTTGTAATTATGGATCTGGAGAATAATTTACCCTGTTTAAATCATCCAGGACATTTTCCCCACGCATTTACACATTTTAAGATGCCGACTAAGACAATCTGAACACAGAAGCAATGGGTAATTGTTGCCTCTGCTTGACCTAGGACAGCTGTGTCCAACTTTGTGTATTTATAACATATCCTATACCTCCATCCAAAGTCTTTTTTGTTTTTTTTAATCAAAATAAATACTGAGTATTGATTCCAAAGGCTATATAAAATATACAGATTTGGGGTCAAGGAAACATAGGTATTTTCTGATATAGCCCAGTAAAGAACTTGCTAATTGTTAACTTGGTTTTATTTTTTTTAATTAAAAAAAAATTTAATGTTTATTTATTTTTGAGAGAGAGAGAGAGAGAGAGAGACACCATGAGTGGGGGAGGGGCAAAGAGAGAGAGAAAGAGAGACATAGAATCCGAAGAAGGATCCAGGCTCCGAGCTGTCAGCACACAGCCCAACATGGGGCTTGAACCCACAAACTGTAAGATTATGACCTGAGCTGAAGTTGGACGTGTAACCAACTGAGCCACCCAGGTGCCCCTACCTTGGGGTTTTAAAGAAATAACCAAAGAAAAATTCTGGACAGAGGATGCAAGTTTGGCTACAGGGCAGTGGCTGAGGGTGTCCAGTGTACCAATGAGTGAAATGGCCTAAGTGTTGGCAGATCTAAAAGGTGGAGTGTGGTTAAAAGTGGCTGAACAGTAAAAAGCATGGCACAGGCCACTAGCCAACAGTCATCATCATGTTAAATGTACACTTCCCTTTACCATCCTATCCTGTCTTTAATCTCTAACCCATCACTTCTAGCCTTCTCCCTTATGTCTCCCCGAAATGATTAAATTAAAATAAAACAAAAACCCATAAACAAAGGCAACATTTGATTCAACAGAAAAAACTGAGTAGACAACAACATCCTATATTTCTTCTAAGGAACTATGAAAATACTCCAAGGGTTTCCAATTCTTTAAAATAAAATTGCAGGCCCTCAGAGAGAGGGAGAATTAAAACAGACATTGAATAAAGCAAGCACAAAGCACATCCACTGGCTCAGAGATCATTTTCATACTTCTGACAGGTTAAGCAATCTTAGGAAAAAATTAATATCTTTATGTTTCAACTTTGCTCATTTCTCTAAATTTTTAAACATATTTTTTAGGGGCAGTATAAATGGTCATTGTCATTATTATTTTAAACTGCTACTAGAAGTGTTTGGGATTTGGAAAAGTATCTCAAGTACAGATAAACTCATCAAGTTGTTTTGGTCTTTTGAGCCCTGCTTTCCCTAATTTTTTTTTTAATTTATTTATTTTATCTTGAGAGAGAGAGAGAGAGAGAGCAGGGGAGGGGCAGAGAAAGAGGGAGAGAGAGAGAATCCCAAGGAGACCCTGTGCTGTCAGCATGGAGCCCAATGAGGGGCAGGAACCCATGAACTTGTGAGATCACAACCTGAAGCCAAAACCAAGAGTCAGATGCTTAACTGAGTGAGCCACCCAAGTGCCTATACCCCCACCTTAATTTTTAAACCATTTACCCATTGTGCAGTGTTCATTTGCCAGCCCTCTATTGGTGCCAGGATATTCATCCTTTCTCTTTGTTTTCCCTATCAGGAAAATGTTTAAATCACATTTATGCCAAAGAAAAAGGGGGAGGGGGGCGGGGATAAAGAGATGATTTCTTGGTGTTTTTGTTCCTAAAATGTCTACATTTTAAGAGTCAGATCTATGGCCTAAATAAATAATGCTTAGAAAGTAGACTTTGAAGGACCAATGAAAAGATAGCAGATGAATTCCTCTACAAACCAGCTGTTGTATTGTTACACAGACAGTTCTTGAGGTTGGTAAGATCAGATGAGATTGGTTAAAGTTTGGTGATTTTAACTATTTTCTTATCATAGGTGTCAGAGTATTAAACAAGTATCCTTGCCCATACCTCATGATCAAAGAGTACCAATTTCTAAATTTGTCTCTTGAAAAGCGGGCCCTAGAAAATTCTTAAGAAAAAGTTGTAGACTCCAAAAATGTATGAGGCATATATCACTTTTTTTTATTTTCTTTAATTAGGAATGAAAATCCATTCAGCAACCAAAAGCAACATTCCAGTTCTCAATCTATTGTCTGGAAATCATTAAAAAATGGGATAGTCAAGATGCGTATTTCTGTCAGTTTTAAAGAACATGCTTCTAAAGGCATAGAAAACTTAGTTGAGATAAAACTAAGGCCACAGAAACAAATGTGCCCACTTTTTTTTTTTTTAATGTAAGGATATAACAAGCTAAATATCTTCAAATTACAGGTTGAAGTTTTGAATCTGCTCTTTGTTAAAGCTACTCATGCCTCAAGAAATTTGATTCCAATGTTCTTTGAAAAGATTTTCTAAATTTAGAGTAAAATCTCTTTCACTAGAAAGTCTTGTAAAACCCTATTATGATCATTCAAATGTAAAAGAAAAATGTAGGTAAAACTCATGAAAACATTCTTTAAAAAATTTTTTTTAATGTTTGTTTAATTTTGAGAGAGAGACAGAGAGAGAGTGCAGGGAGAAGGCAGAGACAGAGGAAGACACAGAATCCGAAGCAGGCTCCAGGCTCTGAGCTGTCAGCACAGAGCCCGACGTGGTGCTCTAACTCATGAACCGTGAGATCATGACTTGAGCCAAAGTTGGACATTCAACCGACTGAGCCACCCAGGCGCCCCTCATATGAAAACATCCTTGATATGTTGTCAACATATTACACTCATTTTCAAGTGTGCTCAATACTTTGGAGTTTGTCAACAACTTGTGATACCAGAACCACACCATTTAGACATGTCTCATTTGCCAGCTGGTACAACGCTAGACTGTCCACCATGCCCGCTGAAGAGACACTTTGAGGTGCTAGTGCTAGAAAGGCACTCCACTTTTAGGTCTTAATCTTCTGTATTTATTATCCAGCAAGGGAGCCCAGTGACCCACACAAACCAGTTCCAGCCATACTCTCTGGGAAATCATCTGACCTATAGTTACAGCCATGTTCTCAGGCAGAAGTCTCCCCTTTTGGTGGGCCAGTTCTAAGTAGCATCTCCATCCCTGACAAGTTTCTTCACCTCAGCACACTGTGTGTTCTGTGGTAGCCATACCTGTCTCTTTGAAGAGATCTGGACTCATCCTCAGGAAGAACTTCTAAGTTCTCTGTTCTTTTATTCTGCTTCCTGAATGGACTCTACTGATACGCTAATTCTACTTTTGAAAAAGCTTATTATCATGTCATGGAAAAGGTAAACTGGTTCTTGTTCTACACTAAATTATATGATCAAAATTATATGATCATTAATTATCCTAACAAATAGGAAATATACTAGCAAGTTATTGAAAACTGCTAAGATAAAAGTTGTGTTATGATAGACCAATGGTATTACTAAAAATAACACATATATTTGAAATTATTATATTTTATTACTATGGCTTAGAGAATAATTTGATCTTTTAAATTTTTTTTTTCAACGTTTATTTATTTTTGGGACAGAGAGAGACAGAGCATGAACGGGGGAGGGGCAGAGAGAGAGGGAGACACAGAATCGGAAACAGACTCCAGGCTCCGGGCCATCAGCCCAGAGCCTGACGCGGGGCTCGAACTCACGGACCGCGAGATCGTGACCTGGCTGAAGTCGGACGCTTAACCGACTGCGCCACCCAGGCGCCCCCCTTTTTTTTTTTTTAATTTTTTTTTTCAACGTTTATTTATTTTTGGGACAGAGAGAGTAATTTGATCTTTTAAAAGTGACTTCTTATTAGAAGATGGTATCCCTATTCTGAAGTAACTATAAATTATACAATAGTTAGTACATAAAGTGATTACAAAGTATTATAGTTTATAGCAGAGTAAAATAAGAATAAGAGTTTGAGAGACTCAGTTCTATCAGCTCTATGGAAGAATGATAATATTTAGCTCTCAGGTCATTTCAAGTGATTATGACAGTGACTGTTACGGCATCTAGTGCAACACCTAGAATATGAGAGACAATAAAAGGACAGAATGATGCATGTAAGAGAAGGTCCTTTAAAATCTTGAGTTGCCTTTTTTAGTGAGTGGTAGAACCAGAACTGCAATTTGCAAGATTGCCATTCTAACTCCGAAGCCCATACTCTTGCTAATACAGTAAGTATAATTTGGAAATGGAGAGCAGAATAGAAAAGAGGCACATGGGAGGTAAGTAATACAGTATGCTGATGAAAACATCCTGTCCTCAGCAAATATGAGTTATTTTGATGTGTTCTAATGTATTATCTTGGGTAACTGTAAACTCTACACTGTGCAGTGATTTAAAAACACCTCATACATTCGTTCTTTGCTTGAAATCACACTTACCCCTGCCCCTGGCCTTTCCCAGTCCAGAAACAGCTAGCTTCTTTCCAGCACAATGCGGGCAGCCAGTACACTGAGATCAGAGCTGACTTCCAGAATGAAACGCATTTGCTAGATAGTGACAAGATCTGTAAAAATCTTTACGTAATCAAAAAGGCTGTATGCTAAGGAGGTAAGTAAGGCAGGCAAGAAAAAAAACAAGTATTGCCACCTTTTTACCAAGTGTTTTACTAGATAAAAAGGAGAAGAGATTGGGGCAGTAACTATGAGGTAAAGGGATACAATAAAGCCATTTGAATTCCACAATGGCTTATTTGGCATAGCTAGAGTTAGAAAGTGCTGTAAGCTATGCTAGATACAAAGGGCTGGATTTGAAAGCTCTACAGTTAACAGAAAGGCAAATAAGAATAAAACCAGAATAGCAGACATTTGATCCCAGCTATAGTTTAATAGGAAGAATTTGAAACCCTATTATAACAGACACATCAAAATTAAAATTAACATGCAGTAAATCCTGTCTCAAATGCACAGCTGATGCCTTGAAGTGTATCTCAAGGAGGCAGTGATGAAGAGAGAACTAAAAACCAGAGCAACATGCTCCTAGGCTTACACTGTGACTGCACTGGGTGAAGTTATATGGTTATGGGTTATCTTTCAGACGTGCGTAGGTCTTTCAGATAAGATTCACACAGACATGAGTCAAGAGTTTTTAGAATTGAATAATGGAGTGTTCAAAGAGAATCATGCAGCTAGGGCTCATCAAGAGAGACAGTAAAAGATTACAGTAAGGAAAAATATGTGCCCACTGCCACAGGGAAGTGCAAGAATTTTTAAAAGTCAGCACAGGCTGTATAAATTTGAACACCATATCCCTATGCAGTTCGTGCCTCTGTTCATGCATTTGTGAGTGTAACTTTGTATCACTTTTATCCAAAGTTAAATGAAGAGCCCCTGTATCTATTTGAAATAAAACAATATTCTAAGTTTAAAATAATTCAGAATGTGTAACAGCTAGAAAAAAATCAGTTTCTAAATTGTTAAAAAATGTATAGAAAAATGTAGAACTTAGAAAAAAAAGTATAGCCCTTACGATTTATATTACAAAAGAATTAAGTCTGAAAATTGTTAAGTATCCAAGAAGTTACATAAAAGGTATATAGCACAACATTACTTCATAATGTTGAAATTTATAACCAGTCTCTTTAGATTCTATTTAACATTTTACTACATGTGTTAATCCACACAGTAAAATGGGAATAAAAATATCTTAAAAGCATATACATATCATTTTGACTTAAAATATGATTGTCTACATAGAAAATCCTAGAGAATCTTCAATCACTCAGTAGTAATTAGCATTAGTAGCTTGTAACAAATGTATTAAGTTTGCTACAGGAAATTAATTTGACCCTACACAGTCTTAAAAAAGTTAAAAACGTATTCTTAATATAGCATTTAATGAATTAGCAAAATATATATGGAACAAAAATGTGGAAGATCTTTCTGGAGAAAAAGTATAAACCTTTAATGGAAATTAGAATAAAAAGATCCAAATAGGGACAGAGTCCTCATTCATGGATGGGGATACTCACTAACATGGAAATGGAAAAGATATCCGTGTTTTTTTAAATACAATTCATTTCCCATCAAATTACCAACGTTTTCCACAGAAGCTGGATTATTGAACAAAATCTTACATAGAAAGACAAAGCACTTAGTATAGTTTGACAAATTTTGTAGAAAAAGTTGGTGAAGGAAACTATACACACACCTAAAGATACTCATTCCACTAATGTTCACCGAAAACAATTCACGCACTGAACATGGTGTTAAGAGCTTCTAATAAATCAGTGAACAAAACTGATGGACTCTCTGACTTCAAAAGGATTCATTCTACTTAGGGAGGTTGTAATGTAATCAAAAGAGTGTTGTAATTTTCAGGATTAGACATTAGAACAAGGGATAAGAATAGAGTCCATATATAAAGCAATACATTTATGGAAAATTGCTACATATTAGGGGGAATAGTATATATTAGTAATTAAATATTTAATAAATAATGCAGAAACTAATTTGTTCACATAAAAAATAAAATTAGAACTATACTTTCTATTATAAATAAATAAATTCTGGGTCAACTAAAGATCTGAACAAGAAAGACTATGCTGCATTGATTTTTCTTAAAAAAAAAAGATGCCATAGATAATTTTTACATGTCGGCTGGAGATTTATTAACTAATGTGAGTTAAGTACAAACCCAACAAAGAAAATATTGCTCCATTTGACTACACAAAAAAACAAAAACAAAACAAAATAAACCAAGAAACACAAAGTGCTCAGGACATCAAAATACCACTAAAAAAGTGAAAATACAGACCATAAACTTGGCAATAGACACTTGCCACAAATTTAATAAACACAGAATAGGTATCCAGAATATATAAAGTACCACTAAAAAGCAATAAGAAAAAAAGCAAACATTTCAATTGAAAAAGATAAAGGACATTAGCAAACATTTTACGAAGTGAAAACCCAAATGGCTAATAAACATGTGAACAGATGTTCATTTTAATAGCAATCCATAAAATGCAAATTAAAAGAAGGCATTATTTTACATTCATCAGATTGGTAAAAACAAAATGTTGACAATAACAAATGTTGTTGAAAGTGTGTAGCAGAAAAAGTTCTCATCACATGCTTGTGGGCATCTGAAATGTTGCAACCATTTTGAAGAGCAATCTGTCAAGATCTGCTAAAATAGAAGTAGAAATTACTCTAAGCAATTATATCATGAGAGGGCTCACTTTCTGGGTCTATACCTTCAGGAAACTCTCATGAAGGTATACCATGAGACACAAACAAAAAGGCTTTTAAAAACATTATTTTTAATAGGAGTAATTATGAAAAACCTTAAGCATCAATGAACAGAATAAAAAATAAATGAATGTGAATGGATTGTGACATTTATATAATAGTGTATAGTAGCCAGTGAACTAAGGTTTCATCTATTGACATTGATGAATTGCAAAACATGTTTGACAAGTACACCACAATGTCCAATACAAACTGATACAATATTTTGAAGTTTAAACATGCAAATAATACATATTTTATTGATATATGCACATATATAGGTACATGGGTAGAATACATAAAACACCATAGTCAGAATTTTCTCTGCATATGGAGGGAAAAAAATAGGACTGGTTAAAGACAACGTCTAAGGGTTTGTAACCTTGACAGAGTCATTTTACTTTATCAAAAACTATGAAGCAAATATGGCAAACACAATTTGGTAAATTTAGATGGGGTATTCAGATATTTATTAGTATTCTTTTTGCTTGAAATACTTTCAAAATTTTATTAATATCCTTTAAAAAATTAGAGAAGAACAGTCATGGATTAGGGTGCATTTCAATTTTTAGAGACTCAGGCTATGAGTTAGGAATTGGCCCCAATGCCCACCTGGGCAATATTTAAGAAAAGATTAGAATATATATATTTTGGAGGGAAAATAGACAATCCTTCAACATCTCCTTAGATCTTTTCCCAGAATGATGATAAATAACTTTAAATATATGAAGGTTTCTAGGTGTGATCTATGATTAAAGCAGGAAAGCTTCAGCTGAAGGAGTAAGAGCCATTTCTAGCAATGCCAGCAAAAGGCAGAGACAAGGAGACAATTTCTAAAAGTCAATGGTGTACTACTCAGGGTAATGAGTACTCTGCTCAGATTATTCCTCCTTATCTGGCTAACCCAGAGAGGTTTTTTTCCCCCCTGTTCAGTGTCTGATGGCAGCAACAAGAATGGTCACAAATGCTAGGATGCAGGATGGAGAGCAGAAAAAAATCCCTGGTGTGCAATTTCTTAGAGATGTTGAGGCCTAGCAAATGCAGCCGCTTTGAATTACACATTAAGATAGGAAAAAAAAAATAATGAGGAAACTGAAAGAGGCAAGGAACTAGGAAGAAATGAAGTTTTCAACCTCAGCCTGGCAAACAGGATACCTGAAATCTAGTCTATCTATTTTGTTAAATAATTGTTTTTCTTAGGCAAACACCTTATCCTTTTGGGGAAACTATGAGCTTCCTCATAGTATGAGAGCACTTAATGTTAACTCTCTTTCTTTTAAAGTCTCATCTGCTTTAAACTTCTAAATCTCTACTTGGATGTTATCATCTTTCTGACATGGAGCTGGAGAGGAATGGATAACTATCATTTCTAACTAATGTCCCCAAAATAAGCTCTTTGTTAGTCCAAGCCTAGTACTTCCTTAGTCAACACAGTGATACTAAACAGTCCTTAGCATTGGGCATGGTAGAGTACTCTAATGGCACTTACTAATTCACAGATCTTTCTGATGAGGTAGGATCCCTATGGTTAACTGTCTCCCAACAGTGGCAGTCAGCCAAAAGTAGTTAACAGTGTCTGCTGCTGGTTAATTCACTGATTATATAAGCATTTGGGTTAAGGTTTTAAATTCCAGTTTAGTTAACAGTGTAATATTAGTTTCAGGTGTTCAACACGTTCACTGAACACCTGGTGCTCATCGCAAGTGCACTCTTTAATCCCCGTCACCTGTTTCACCCATTCCCTGGCCCCACCAATCTCCCCAAGAATTTGGTATTTGAATACAACACTCTCATCAGTGTTAATGGCAACTCAGATAATTCTATTGTGCTAATGCACTTTTGACAACTGCTGAAGTGCATTACATTCAGGAAGTCTCTGCTTGGTGCATCTTTTCCAAGAACTGATTGTGTTTAAGCAAATTACTGGCTCAATCTCAGGCCTGACACTTGTTAAGGGAGGCACTCTGAGGGCTGGTTTCACTCCTCTCTGCTTATTACTGAGTTGAATCGTGCCTATGTGTTACACTGTTCTATGATATGACAAAACTTGAATCTAATGGTTCTCTGGTCAAACTAAAGATTTCAGAGTTCCTTAAGATAAGCCACATCAGACTTCTATCTGTGAAGCCTCTCCATGGATCACATTTCAAATCTAAATTATATGAATGATCTGATATCCCGGTTTTATCAGTTCACTAACAGAAATGTGTAGGGAGGTATTCAGATGTAGCTGGCATCTTAGTTTTGTGTGTAAGTGATATCTGTGCTTTACTGAAGCTAAACACTCTTCTACAGCAAGCTGCACAATGATGATTGCAAACCGGGGAGCAGCGACTTTGGTAAATGAAAGCAATACTAACAGTTCAAAATGCTGTGTTAACAGTTCACTGGTCGTTTTATGGGAATCATATCTACTATATGTCTTCATACTGTGACAAGGAATCTTTCCTCATTGAAAATGAGGCTAAACTCATCAGTAAGGAGGAAAGAAACACTATAAAGACAGAATAACAAACACTTTGGACTCCAGCTGATATACAATTTGGTAATCCCACTATTCTAACAGTCAAAATTTTTCCAGCATTTATTGTTATTTTCCAGGCTTTATTCTAAGTGCTTAAAGTGTGTGTTCTCATTGAATACTCATAGCAACACTATGAACTACTGTTATCTCTTTTATATCAATAAAGCAATCCAGAATGGTCAGGGAATTTCACCAAGGTCACACAGATGTTAAATGATAGCACAAGGACATGAACACAGACACTCTGGGGTGAGAGCTAGCCTTCTTAGCACAATTCCTAGACACTTATGTTGAAAACTAATATCTTAGAAGACCAAAGCAGGAGGCATCACAATCCCAGACTTTAGCCTCTACTACAAAGCTGTCATCATCAAGACAGCATGGTATTGGCACAAAAACAGACACATAGACCGATGGAATAGAACAGAAACCCCAGAACTAGACCCACAAACGTATGGCCAACTCATCTTTGACAAAGCAGGAAAGAACATCCAATGGAAAAAAGACAGTCTCTTTAACAAATGGTGCTGGGAGAACTGGACAGCAACATGCAGAAGGTTGAAACTAGACCACTTTCTCACACCATTCACAAAAATAAACTCAAAATGGATAAAGGACCTGAATGTGAGACAGGAAACCATCAAAACCTTAGAGGAGAAGGCAGGAAAAGACCTCTCTGACCTCAGCCGTAGCAATCTCTTACTCGACACATCCCCAAAGGCAAGGGAATTAAAAGCAAAAGTGAATTACTGGGACCTTATGAAGATAAAAAGCTTCTGCACAGCAAAGGAAACAACCAACAAAACTAAAAGGCAACCAACGGAATGGGAAAAGATATTTGCAAATGACATATCGGACAAAGGGCTAGTATCCAAAATCTATAAAGAGCTCACCAAACTCCACACCCGAAAAACAAATAACCCAGTGAAGAAATGGGCAGAAAACATGAATAGACACTTCTCTAAAGAAGACATCCGGATGGCCAACAGGCACATGAAAAGATGTTCAGCGTCGCTCCTTATCAGGGAAATACAAATCAAAACCACACTCAGGTATCACCTCACGCCAGTCAGAGTGGCCAAAATGAACAAATCAGGAGACTATAGATGCTGGAGAGGATGTGGAGAAACGGGAACCCTCTTGCACTGTTGGTGGGAATGCAAATTGGTGCAGCCGCTCTGGAAAGCAGTGTGGAGGTTCCTCAGAAAATTAAAAATAGACCTACCCTATGACCCAGCAATAGCACTGCTAGGAATTTATCCAAGGGATACAGGAGTACTGATGCATAGGGGCACTTGTACCCCAATGTTCATAGCAGCACTCTCAACAATAGCCAAATTATGGAAAGAGCCTAAATGTCCATCAACTGATGAATGGATAAAGAAATTGTGGTTTATATACACAATGGAGTACTACGTGGCAATGAGAAAAAATGAAATATGGCCTTTTGTAGCAACATGGATGGAACTGGAGAGTGTGATGCTAAGTGAAATAAGCCATACAGAGAAAGACAGATACCATATGGTTTCACTCTTATGTGGATCCTGAGAAACTTAACAGGAACCCATGGGGGAGGGGAAGGAAAAAAAAAAAAAAAGAGGTTAGAGTGGGAGAGAGCCAAAGCATAAGAGACTGTTAAAAACTGAGAACAAACTGAGGGTTGATGGGGGGTGGGAGGGAGGGGAGGGTGGGTGATGGGTATTGAGGAGGGCACCTTTTGGGATGAGCACTGGGTGTTGTATGGAAACCAATTTGACAATAAATTTCATATATAAAAAAAAAAGAAAACTAATATCTTTTTTCCTTGTAAATAAAAACAAATATTGCTAGCCACATGAGCCAAAAAGAAAAGTTCTTTGAAAATAAAACTTTTATGTATTTTTCTGCTTATTTATGTCTGATGAAATGCCATTGGAAAAATGCTGAAACTATAAAAACCAGGTAAAAACCTTCATTTTTTGGCACATCTTTAATAGTCACATCCAGTTTCAGATAACATAGTCCATCAGCCAATTTTTTCTTCGTTCCTGACTTCCATTGAAACTACAAGTTAACAAAATTATGATTTGAAAAACAATGGGCAAAAGAATGTATTATGGTGTAAAACACCTTAGACCAGAAGTTTTCCAGCTGTTGGGAGACTTTCTAGCCCTGCTCCCCCATACATAGTCCTAGAATCAAAGTCCTTCCCCCTACACATGTTCTATTTTCCCTTTTGTCCTTTTCAGTAGAACATGTGCATTCTCAAAATCCAAATAATCTCTATTTTAATCGTAATAACGAATCATCATGTGAGTATAATTTTTTTGCAAGATGTCCTCATTTTATACATAGGTTATTATACAAAATTGTTACCAAGTTTATAACAGGAATAGCTTTCCTCATAGAAATAATTTTATAAATGGTAATATTTTCAAGGCAGGACATACAGGGTATTTAGCCTCTAATGTCTATTGAGGTTTCTTGCTAATGGTACAATCTATTCACAAAATTGTTTTTTTATAGTATCTTGTAGAAAATGCATTCCTTGCATGAAGAGGACACATCTTCCTTCATTGGTAATGTTGAGGGTAGGGTCAGATAGACTGACATGAGATAGTCTTTACTGGCACTAGTAACATGTTAGGGGGTCTTCTTCCACTTAACAAGACAATCTAGATATAAAACAAAATAATCGCCAAAAATTACTGATCTTGAGGTCTATTCATTTGTCTATATTTCCATCTAAATATACTTGACACTGTTCCATTTTTTAAAAAATTAACTCATTGGAACTTCACAACCTGATGGACTAGATTCTTTTATTACCCACATTTTACAAATGAGGCAGCAGAGATACTAGTAGACTACATGATTTGCTCAAGTTCACAAGTTGTGAGTGGTGGAGCTGGGATATGCAGTCAGACTCCAGAGTCTGTATGCTAACCACTATGCATCTGCCCTTTGATCACTTTAAGACAGAGCTACCCATGCAATTCATTCTGCCATGGGTGGGATTGAGACCTTCAATTCAGGTATTTCAAGTGTCTGATGTTTATAAATGGAATATTTATATGTTAGTGTTCAAAGCCTGGGGGTTCTCTTTATTCATTAATATATAATCATGATTCCCTTCTTCATTCCCCTTATCACTTGTTCTGTTTATTTCTTCTCACCACAAAAAAAGGGGTCCCAAGTTCAACCCCTTAATTTTTGCATTGAATGGTTCTCAAAATCATCCATATTTTCATTCTATAATTCTCAGTTTTTTTGTTTTTTGTTTTTCCCAAAGAATGTTTGTGAATGGGATCTCTTTCCCTCTCTGTACTCCAAGAAGTTTCAAGGGGTCTGGAAACCCCTGAAATTATATACATGTTTCTGGGAAAATTGTCAATGACTAAACTGATTATCAGAGTAGCTTCTTGATTGTAATACTTGAAGACTGTATGATCAATATGATTTGAGAAATGACCAACTACATGTTTGCAACCATCATAACTGAAGACAACAAGGCATGGAGATTATCTGATTAAGCAATTCCATTTTAGAGAATGTCTATACACATAGTAATGTTAGAAAAACAGCAAGTACCCACAGAACACTCATTTCTCTATGTTCTATGGAACACATGTGTTTCTCAAGATGTTTTACATACTCTATACATACTTCTATACACACTCACATACCCACATACACAGACACATATAAGAGAATCAGAGGAGGAATTTTCTACTATATTCTCCTCTTAGAAATTTACAACTAAACTTTCAAATGCCTCATGCAGTAGAAACCAATTTGTTTAATTTAGCATTCTCCAAAAGTATTTGATCTATAAAGTACTTTTTTGTGTGACCTAATTTGAAAAATTCTCTTTTCAGTTAGAATAATTACATATGAGGATTTGTGATATATATTTTTAATATATATATTATCTCTAAGTTAGAGTATTTCAAAAATTTTGTTCGCTATTGTCACCATGGTAATATTTGAACCAGGTACAGCAACACAGACATCTCTACAATTATTCAAGTGAAAGGTATCTGTGGATATATGATCAGCAAGAGGAAAGTGGCATTTCCCTGTACCTATATTTAATTGCTGATTAGGCAGAAGTGGGCACTTTTCAAAATGCTGCTTTATGCGACAGCTGTGCATTCATTTTAATTAAATCATTTGTAAAAGGGGTCCTTAGAAAAATCACATAACGCCCTCTTGAGTACTTTCTATAGATCAGGTCCATTGTGATGAATGGTGTGCTCACATATTCACTTCCTCTTTATCTAGTTTACAGGATAACAAAATTCATTCATCAGCACAAAAATTTGTAGGAAAGCAAACCAGCTGAAAAAAAAATGAAGTTTTATCATCTTTACATTATTTCTAGATGTTGGAGAGGTTTTTTATTTACCCCTCAGCATCTTTTCATTGCTTTTTTTTTTGCATCTGTCTACTAAGAAGGATTTTAGAAAGGCTAAGCAGCATCATAAAACCTTATTGTTTGAAGGTCTCCTGGCTTCCCTTGCCTCAAGAATCTTCCTTGCAGAGTCACTGTGAGGGAAGGCCTCCCTTCACACCCTCCCTAGAATCTGTTCCATTTGAATAGGTAATCATTCAGCTGTAGCCAGCAGCTGCTGCCTAATGTAGTCTCTAAACCTAATGCAGATTCCTAAGGGACTTACCAAGTCATTTAAGAATCTGTGTTGGTGGAGCATGTGAGAGTTGCTCCAAGACTGAAGTGTGTACTGAGGCAGCACACTGCCTCTCCCTTCCTCATGCCAATGCCACTGAAGTACTGTCAGGATTTTAGTATTCGGATGAAATTGGCTTTGTTCATCTCAGCTCTCAGCATCATTTCACAGAGGGTGAAAGCAGGCCACAACTGTGCCCCTCCTTCTCTCTTGTGTGCCAGAAAGAATCTAGCACAATGACATTCTGGCTTTTAGCACTGTCATCATTTTTCTCAAATAAGTCTTTGGTGGAACATCAGCTGATTGCAAGTAGAACTGCCCTGATGGAAGAAAGGCTTGGACACTGAAACCAATTTACTTACCTTTCCATATATACCCATGCCTAGGGCATCTCCATGAAATTCCAAACATCTGAGAAAGAAAACATTTTAGAAGGTAGGCACCCAGAAATTGCACTACCTGAAAACACAATTCCATTATATTCTTTTATATATAAAATTGTATTCTCAGGGAATATAGCAGGACAAAAATTAATGTGAAATGTTAAACAAATTATTGTTTTGGTTCAATCAACTTTGTGACATTTCTTTTAAAAAAGTAGGCTGAATCTTCTAAGAATCTAGAACCCAGAAACCATGTGGATATGGTTTAAATGAGTGCCCTTCAGATTATACATTTTCCTTCAGTTCCGTATGACACTATAAACTGCACTATTGAGGAAGCATACCATTAATTGCAAGACCTTGTTCACTTTTGTGTCATGTGCTTTCCCTTTTCTTTTTATTTATTTATTTTGAGAGAAAGGGAGTACATGTGGGGGATTGGCAGAGAGAGAGAGATGGAGGGAGAGAGCCTCCACACTGTCAGCGCGGAGCCTGATGCAGGGGCTTGAACTCATGAACCACGAGATCAAAATCCTGACCTGAGCTGAAACCAAGAGTTGGATGCTTAACTGACTGAGCCACCCAGGTGTCCCTGTACTTTCCCTTTGATTGGAATGTCTAAAACTTCTTCTTCACTTGGTAAACAATAGCATATCCTTAAGACCTAACCTAAGTTTCATCTAGCTAATACATGGCAAAGATAAAAGAGTCCATGCAAAAAGACAACTGCTACCATGAACTAAACTTTTGGTCTCCTTTACAGTCACTGATAACCTGTGGATTTCTTACTTTACTATGACTGACTAACTTTGCATATTTGTCCAGTAATCTTCATAATAGTTGCAAGTAGCTGCATAATGTGATTCACACGAAATGCTACATAATTGGTTGCCAAAATGAGCAGATAGCCTTAGGTTTCATAAGATGAAAGAAGAGACATAACTGGCTATATAAAACCATACCTGTGTATACTTGTTTCTGAAGTAAAGACATACATGTGTATCAGGCTTCAAAAAGCCACCACTATGGAAAGGAAATACATGGACAGTAAAATCATTTTTATTTACTATCAATCAGACCACTGTGATCAAATGTAAACTGCTATTACATTTGTTATAGGATTTCCTCTATCATTTTAAAGTCATTATTATATGAAACATTGAGTCTCTACACTAGATGAAGATTCTCCTGCCACAGAAACTTAAGAAATCCATTAGCATTAGCAATATTTGCATTAAATTCCTCCATGCTTTTATTATCTATATAATAAATAAGTTATTATAAAACCCTCCCTGATTTCTCTCTGAAAATCCTCTCAAGGACAGAACTTCTTAATTTCAATCCAAAGGCATCACTGATTAGGATCAAGCAATGAACTCACAAAGACCACAGAGTAACAAAAGAACCATTGTTGAGTATGGTAAATTTTAAAATTGTCTGCAAATGTTCACATCCTCCGTGTTGTCTCTGCTCCACTGATGTTGGATTTAGCTATGTGACTTGCAGTATGTCATATGACAGACTGACTAGCTTCCACTTTAAAGCAAAGACTACAGGGGCATGGCAAGTTTCTGCCAACTCTCCCCTACTGCTTTCTATCATCAGAAGATCATATTCCAGACAGTCACAACCTCTGCTTCCCATAATGAGAAGACATTTGAAGAAAACTGAAAAGTAGTATCTTATAGCAGAAACTCAGCAAACAGCCACAACCAATGATAAGCATTGCATAGAGACATAAACAGATTGGTCTGCTTAGCAGAGTGGCTAACACATACTAAGAACTCCAGAAACTTCAGCTACCATTATCATTTGACTACTATTAATAGAGAAATAATCCAAATATGTTAAGAAAAGAGGATCCGCATTATATAAATTATTGTGATATAGTATGAACCAATGAGACAGAATAGAAACCCAGAATAAGACTTTATTACAAATAAAGCTTAAGTATTTGATGAATGCCATAAAATATGAAAGAGTATACATTAAAACAATAAAGAGATTTCTTTGCTACAAAAATAAAAAGCAAAACAAAAAGGTAACATTTCTAGTGAGCATGTATTTTTTAAAAAAAATTTTAATGTTTATTTATTTTTGACAGACACAGAGCATGAGTGGGGGAGCAGCAGGGAGAGAGGGAGACACAGAATGTGAAGCAAGCTCTAGGCTCTGAGCCCCCACACGGGGCTCGAACTCACAAACCATGAGATCGTGACCTGAGCCAAAGTCGGATGCTCAAACAACTGAGCCACCCAGCCACCCCTCTAGTGAGCCTATATTAAGATAGCACTTTGATGCATATTTATCAAGACAGTAAAAATTTGATGCAAACTATATGGAAAGCAATTTGTTGATATGCATCAGCAATCTAATCATTCAATAATGTTTATAATACAAATAACATTTGCATAATTTCAAAAAGGGATGGATTTCTTTCAACAGCACTTTTAATAACAAAGTGCATAAACAAAATTGTCTAAAATAGGGCAAGTTTCAGTAAATTTGTTCTTCCACAATTATTTTATTAATAAAATAGATTTTCTAAGAATATCACTCAGGGTGCTGGAGTGGCTCAGTCAGGTAAGTGTTCAACTTTGGCTCAGGTCATGATCTCATGGCTCATGAGTTCGAGCCCCACATCAGGTTCTGTGCTGATAGTTCAGAGGCTGGAGACTACTTCAGATTCTGTGTCTCCCTCTCTCTTTGCCCCTTCCCCACTTGCACTCTGTCTCTCTCTCTCACTCTCTCTCAAAAATAAATAAACAATTGAGGAGGGCACCTGTTGGGATGAGCACTAGGTGTTGTATATAAGAGATGAACCATGGGAATCTATCCCCAAAACCAAGAGCACACAGTACACATTCTATGTTAGCCAATTTCACAATAAGTTGTATTAAAAAAAATAAATAGGGGTGCCTGGGTGGCTGAGTCGGTTGAGCATCCGACTTCAGCTCAGGTCATGATCTCACAGCTCATGAGTTTGAGCCCCTTGTCAGGCTCTGTGCTGACAGCGCAGAGTCTGGAGCCTGCTTCAGATTCTGTGTCTCCCTCTCTCTGCCCCTAACCCACTCACATTCTGTCTCTGTCTCTCTCCAAAATAAATGAACATTAAAAAATTTTAGAAATATAAATCACTCATAATGACAAAAAAAATCCAGGATATGAATCTGACTATAATGTGTGATCTAAATTTTGTAAAAGCTTTTACAGATAATAGCCATGGATATGATATAGACACACTGTAACAACTAGCCCCAAATAATGCAGTGTGATTAAGAACTTTGAGTGTAAAGTTCATATATCCTTTCTTTCTATTTTAAATTAACTCCACATATTAAATAAAAGGAATAATCTTATGACTTTTAATAGTACTAGATATATATGTCTATCAAAAGAGTAACTATTAAGATATTAGTGAGTCAAATTTAATGACTTTTACTAAATATTTTTACCTCACATTACAATTTCAACTTTATATACACTTATTTGAATGTTGTAACACTGTACTGCTTTTGTCTCTGATCTTTTATTCAGTAACTGCTTAATATTCAGAATTTATAGTTTTGCAGGACATAGATCTTTACATATTGATAGGAAAGAAAATGCAGTTGAAATTAGAATACTTGAATTGCAGTTGGTCTTACTTGATTCTTTAATCATGGGTACTTTCTATGCTAAGTCATTCTTAAAAAATACCTTGTAGCTCATTTTGTCCCAATAAATAACAAATTATTTCTTAAGAATTTCAAGATGATTAAAGATTGCTCACTGTTTCCAGGATTACAGAACATCATCTGAAAATCATTGCAGCCATCTGTTCCCAATCATAAGAGATGTTTGAGAACAGTTAGTAAAGATACATTGAACACCCCACGCTGTAACATGGAAATACCTCTACATAAAGACTTATTTCACTGATCTAAAAACCATTCTATTTTTATCTACAATATATTCTACATATTCCTTGTGTCAATTTATACTGGCTAAGTTGGGTTGTGATAACATAAAGCCTCCAATCATTTGCACAAACAAAGGTTATTTCTCTTTCGTGTAACATCTCCAAAATGAGTCTCTTCAGTCAGGTCTTTACCTCAGGACCCAAAAACAAGTATTTTAGGTTTTGTGGGCTTTTTGGTCTGTGTCACTATGGTTCATCAACTTGGTTCCCAAAGTCATTCTACTCTGATGTAGTACAAAAGCAGTCATACACAAAAGCATAGCTGTGTTTTAATGAACCTATATTTTCTAAAACAGGCAGCTGAACTGGGAGCCACAGTTTGCCAACCCCTGGAACAGAGAATAAATGAGGATAAGAGGCTTCTTTAGTTATACTGTCAAGTAAGACTTTTCACAGGATGGGAGTATGAATGCTAAGTGGCCAGGTATGTGAACATCTGGGAGTAGAGTACATGGGCAAGGGGTGTACCATGTGCCAAGGACCTGGGATGAGAAAAAACTTTGTGTTCTTGCAGAATAGAGAAAAGACCACTATCACTAGAATACAGGGTGCTACAGTTTGTGGTTATGAGCTAAGAGAGATGCAGATTTCATAGTTTCATAGGCCAAGTAAGAGGTTTGAATTTTATTCTAAGTGAAACTGGAAATCACCTGACTCTTTGAAACAGGGTGATAGCATGGTTGGACTGATAAAAAATGATCATACAGGATGCTATGTGGAGGAAGGATTGTGGGGGGAGGGCAAAAACAGAAGGAAGGAGGTTGCTGTGGTTATGCAGGAGAAATGTAATGGTGTTTTGGACCAGCCATGGAGATGAAAATATTGAATAGATTCAACACATTTAAAGGTGGGATGGTTGAACTACCTGAGAGAGTGGGAAAGACCAGAGACATGCAGGCCTCTGGAGTTCTGGGTTTTAGCACAATGGATGGGAGATGACATCTTGTAGCTTTTCCTACTAATACACAATAAATGTGAAAGTCTACATAATTATCTAGAGATGTTAAGCAAAAAGAGCACTTCTAATCAAAATAAAGTCATGACATATCCTATGATTGTCCACTTCCCTATCTGTTTTTGTCTTTTTGTATGTAAAAATTAAATCCACTTTAGCTCACCAAATTTACAATTGGTGAAGTTTAACTTTCTGATTTCAGAAACAAACTGGTTCTCAAGACAGGTAAAACTGTATATGTTTACCACCCACTCCAATAAACATTAATATATGTACCCCAAACCCAAGGAGCCAGGGCTTTTGCCATTTATTTCTAAAGCATAAACGTGTATGCATTTAATAGATTATTTATTGAAAGTACTGTATATGCTGAGAATACAACAGTATGGCAAAATTAAAGCTGATACATGGACTTTATATTGGGGGGGCGGTTAGACAATGTTTAAGTAAATAAATAAAGCAATATGTATAAATTGTGATTAACATTTACTGAGGTTATTTTGTCTCTAGTAACAATTCTTATTTCTAAATTTTATTCCTTCTATATATGCCCCCTCATTTAAATCCTTTATAGGTTTTCTAAATACATTTGTTTTTTCTACTCCATCTTTATGATCTATAAGACATTGGATTATAGTAAAAATGAGGAAGGGGTAAAATTAGTAAGACATTTTAACATGATCACACTTTCCGTAAATGGAGAAGTCTTTGGCCCTGGCTGACAAGACTGTATTTGTTAAAAAATTTCATGAAGCAGACTTAAGACAATAATACACAGCACACAAAGGATTTATACTTAAGTCAATTCGCTTTCATTATACTGTCATGGTCAGTTAATTTGTTTTCCCATCTGTAATAACATTTCTGTGTAAAGAATAGGTGCTAGAACAATTTTTCCACTGAGATGACCACTTTATCAGTTTAATAATCTCTCTTTCCAAAGATGTGCTGTCACAATTATTGCATGGTCACGTGACAAGCAGGCACATACATGATTATTTTCATTACAGTTTTCATAGGATGGTGTTCAAAAAAAAAAGTGAAAGAAAGCAATGAAAATTGAGAGTCTCAGGGCTAAATTTATGGCTGTGAATGAAAAGTCTTTGAGAGAGATTTTTTTTTCCGTTTTAGTTAAAAGAAGTTAAATGGAGAACACGGAGGAGGCTTAAATTTGAACTGGGACAAATGGGACCAAGCAGAATAAAAGTGGAAACCTCAAGCCTCTCTCACATTGATGAGCTATTAGTCAGTAAATATGAAATTCAGGTGAGTAATAGAGGACAGCTTTTCTTTCCCCATTTATTTCTTAATGTCTCTTTCTCAACCTTTCCACACATGTGCACTTATTGTATCTTTTATTATCTCATTTACTTTTTCTTTGGCCTGTGTTTTATCTTAAAAATAAGTTATGGCCCCTCCTTTTCTCTAAAACAAGACCACACACATAAAATCAGTGTTCTGTGAGTAGTATACCACCATCCACCACTTCAAACTATTAGCATGAGAAAATTCTCTGTTTGACAACTCATACTACCTACCAATTAGTTGTAATAGCTCTGGAAGAAATGAAATAGAAATCAATATTAAAGAAAAATGTTGATCTTCTAAAATAAATAATTGACATGTACATATATTAGCACTCATCTAAAAAAGTTACACTGCAGAAAATTCAACAAGTCACTTAAGCATTTTGGAAATTAGAATCTTTTAAATTACTGTTTTTACATTACATTTAAAATTCATTTTCCCTTGAAGAAAAAATACAATTTCTCTTACGCCATATAATGAATTTTTTCCCTGTCAGCAATTTTATTAATAAGAACCCCTGCTTTAACCAGAAACAGTTTTGTTGGAGAACTAACCCCCTTCGCCAGTGCGCACGCGCATGCACACACACACACACACACTCTCACTCTCTCTCTCTCTCTCTCTCTCTCTCTCTCTCTCTCTCTCTCCACTGTAATTACCTCTGTTTGGTACTAAATCAAATTAGCATTTGATTAGCACTTTATTTCCTGACCCCAGTTAAGATATATTTATGAAGGCAATACATTTCTCCATGTTTATTCCCTAGCAACCACTATGTGGTATTTCTCTTTCCTTCAATCCCTCCTGTGTTTTTCTCATTCTCTATACAATGTTGAGGATCTGCTCACTCCTATATTTAGATATTCACTAGTTAATTAAAAGGTCTCCTGAATCTAAAAATTTTCCTTAAAATATGACTGAAGTGAGCAAGAACTGGAGTTGTCTAATACATAAAGAAGTAGATTGCAGTAGTAACAGATGATCTCGTATGTAGTGTTTCTTTAATATTACCATTCTCTATGTATTCATCAATAAGCTATTACAAAAAAATTAAGAAAGAAATATTCAGAATTTGTTTTCTTTTGGAAGGTAAAATTTTATTTTCTCCTACTAGATTATACAAAATAGTCTAATTCCTCTCCATAAGGACACAAATCAATTTTTCCCTTCCTCTCTTTCTCTCAATTTTACTTTGGAACAACATCTCATGAATTAAAGGGGTAATATGTCAACATTTGGTTAAGCAATTTCAATAAAATATGGAATAAAAAGTTACTGAGCACTTTTATGAACAAGGTTCTTTGCATATATAACTTCATTTAATAATTGGAAAAACTTTACTAGGCAGTTATCTGAATTTTGCTAATGAAGAAACTGAGGTGCAGAGAGTTTAACAATTTTGTTCAACATCATATTTCAGGTAATGGGAATACATCCCAGATCTATTTGTCTATATTAGTTATGTCCTCTGTTCTTATTCATAATTTGCCCCATATTAGCTTTGTTATTAAACTTTACTGCTTAATTTCCTCAAAATTCGGGCTTTGGAACTTATTTCTCCCTCTTCCTGCAACACTCTTTTCCAAACCTTTGAGTACACTCTTTTTTAGTAGTTTGGTCATACCTCAGTAAGGCCTTAGAGGCCTTCTCTGCCTAACTCATCTAACTTAGGTTGGACACCCTATACCTGATGCCCTTTTTCTTTGTTTCCCCCAGCTTTACCGAGATAAAATTGACATGTAACACTGTATAAGCCTAAAGCGTACCAATGACTTGATTAGGTATATATTGTGAAGTATTTGTATTTCCCTCAATACTTTAATTAACATTCATTACCACACATAGTTAAAAATGTCTTTAAAATTTTTTTTTAATTTTATTTTAGAGAGAAAAAGAGTGTGAGCAGGCGAGAGGGGCAGAGAGAAAATATCAAGCAGGCTCTATGCTCGGTGAGGAGCCTGATGTAGGGCTCAGTCCCACAATCCTGGTATCATAACCTCAGCCAAAATCAAGAGGCAGCGGCTCAACCAAATGAGCCACCCAGGCACCCCTCTTGTGATGAGAACTTTTAAGATCTACTCTTAACATTATAGCAACTTTCAAATATTTAGTACAGTATTATTTACTATAGTCACCATACTGCACTCTATATCCCCTAGAATTTATTTACCTTATAACAGAAGTTTCTACTTTTTGATCACCTTCACCCATTTCCCCAACCCCTAGCTCCCCACCTCTGGCAACCACCAATCTGTTCTCTGTCTGTATGAGTTAGGTTTTTTAAGATTCCATATTTAGGTGAAATCACACAGTATTTATCTTGTCTAACATTTCACTTAGCATAATGCCCTCAAGGTTCACCCATTTTGTCACAAATGGTAGGATTTCCTTCCTTTTTATAGCTGAATATTTCATATATATATGTATATGTGTGTGTAACACACACACATATACATATATATATATACACACACACACACAAATACACACATCTCTATACCATATATATGTGGACATTATATATCACATTATGTATACATAAGTAGATATCACATTTTACCTATTCATTTGTGTATAGACATTTAGGTTACTTCCATTTCTTTTATAAATAATGTAGCAATGAACATGAAGGTTCAGATATCTGAGAGAGTGATTTTGTTTCCTTTGGACATATACCAGTGGAATTGCTAGATCATATGGTAGTTGGATTTCAAATATTTGAAGAATATCCATTCTGTTTTCCATAATGGCTGCATCAATTTACATTCTCACCAACAGTTCACAAGGGTTTTTTCTCCACATCTTTGCCAACACTTACCTATCATCTTTGTGATATTAATTATCTTAACAGGTGTGAGGTGATATCTCATTGTGGTTTTGATTTGCATTTCCCTGAGGATTACGGAAGTCGAGCACCTCTTCAGGTAACTATCAGCCATTTGACTATTTTCTTTGCAAACAAGTCCATTCAGGTCCTTTGCCCATTCTTTAATTAGATTACTTTTGCTATTGTTATTGAGCTGTAGGAATTCTTAAATATTGTGAATATTAACTCCTTACCAGAGAGGTGATTTTTTCTCCCATTCCATAGGTTGCTTTTCATTTTGTTGACCATCTGTTTTGCAGTGCAGAAGCGTTTTAGTTGGATGTAATTTCACTTGTTTATTTTTGCATTTGCTGCTTGTTGTCATTTCCAAAAAATCATTGCCAAGACCAATATAAATGAGCTTTTTCCCTATTTTTTCCTAGGAGGTTAACTGATTCAAGTCTTACATTTAAGTCTTTAATACATTTTGAGTTAATTTTTGTCAATGGTGTAGATAAGTTTCATTCCTTTGCATCTAGTTTTCCAGTTTTCCTAGCACAATTTATTGAAGAGATTGCCTTTTGCCCATCGTATATACCTGGTTCCTCTGTCATAAATCAATTCACCATAAATGCATGGGTTTATTTCTGAGCTCTCTATTCTGTTCTATTGATCTATATGTCTGTTTTTAAGCCAATACTATACTGTTTTGGATTACTATAGCTTTGAAATACAGTTTGAAATAAGGGAGTGTAATGCCTCCAGCTTTTTTCTTTCTCAGGATTGTTTTGGCTATTTGCAGCTTTTGTTCCATAAGAATTTAGGATTGCCTTGTCTATTTCTGTAAAAACAAACAAAAAATCCATTGGAATCTTGACAGAAATTGCACTGAATCTATAGATGGCTTTGGGTAGTATGAACATTTTAACATCAATTCTTCCAATCCATGAACATGAGTATCTTTTCATTTATTCCTGTCTTCTTCAATTCTTTCATCAATGTCTTAAAGCTTTCAGTGTACAAATCTTTCATCTCCTTGGTTAAATTTATTTCTAAGTATTTCACTGTATTTGATGTTATCATAAATGACATTGTCTTGTTTCTCCTTCAAATTATTGGTATTTAATGTATAGAAATGTTACTAATTTTTGCAAGTAGATTTTGTGTCCTGTAACTACACTGAAGTCATTGATAAGATTTATACGTTTTTTGGTAGAGTGTTAAGGATTTTCCATATATAAAATCATGTCATCTGCAAACAGATAAATTTACTTTTTCCTTTTCAATTCTGATGCCTTTTATTCCTTTTCTTGCCCAATTACTCTGGTTAGAACTCCCAGTACTATGATGAATAAAGGTGTGAGAGTCTTGTTTCTGATCTTAGAGGAAAAGCTTTGACCTTTCACCATGGAGTATGATGTTATCTGTGGGCTTGTTATATATGACCTTTATTATGTTAAGATATGTTACCTATCAGGGTGTTTTTGAGAATTTTTATCACAAATGGATGTTGAATTTTATCAATTGCTTTTTTCCATCAAGAGATGATTATATGATTTTAATCTTTCATTCTATTAATGTATAATGTTTATTGATTTACCTATGTTGAAACATCTTTGCATCCCAGGGATGAACCCCACTTGATCATGGTGTATGATCTTTTCAGTGTGCTGCTGAATTGTGTTTGCTAGTATTTTTGTTGAGAATTTCTGCATCTATATTCACCAGGAAATGTTGGCCTGTAGCTAGCTCCCTTCTCTTGTAGTATATTTATCTGGCTTTGATATCAAGGTAATGCTGGTCTAATATGAGTTTGGAAGTGTTCCCTCCTCTTCTATTTTTTGGGAAGAGTTTGAAAAGGATTGTCTTTAATTTTTCTCTAAAGGTCTGGAAAAATTCACCATTGTAACCATCTGGTTCTAGACTTTTCCTCATTGAGAGTTTCTTGATTACTGATTCACTCTCCTTACTCATTATTAGTGTGTTTAAATTTTCTGTTTTTTATGATAAGTCTTGGTAGGTTATATGTTTCTAGGAATTTGTCTATTTCTTCTAGGTCATTAAATTCTTGGTATATAGTTGTTCACAGTAATCTCTTCTGACTCTTCGTATATGTGTGGTATTAGTTGTAATGTCTCCACTTGCATTTATGATTTGGGTACTCTTTCTTTTTCTTGGTTAGTCTTACGAAAGGTTTGTCAATTTTATTTTTTCAAAGAACCAACTCAATTTTGTAAATATTTTCTGTTTTTTTTTTCTGTTCTCTACCTTATTTATTTGTCCTACTCTATTATTTCCTTCCTTCTGCTAACTTGGGATTAGTTCATTCTTTTTCTAGTTCCTTAAGGTATGAGATTAGGTCACTTATTTGAGATCTTTCTTATTTATCAGTGTATGTACTTATTGCTAGGTCCTTTCCTCTGAGAACTTCTTTTGCCATATTTTTAAGTTTGGGTATGTTGTGTTTCCATTTTAGTTTGTCTCAAGATATTTTTTCCCCTTTTGATTTCTTTTTTGATCCTTTAAGAAGTGTGTTGCTTACTTTCCATGTATTTGTGAATTTTCCAGGTTCATTCCAGTTACTGATTTCTAGTTTCCCACCATTGTGGTTAGAGAAGATACATGATATAATTTCTAAATTTCTGAATTTGTTAAGACTTATTTCATGCCCTAACATATGACCTATCATAGAAAATGTCCCACATGTATTTGAGAATAATGTCCATTCTTCTGCTGTTGGATTAAATGTTCTGTATATATGTTAGGCCCATTTGGTCTATAGCATTGTTTCATATTGATTCTGTGTCTAAATGATCTATCCATTGTTGAGAGTAGGGTATTAACTCCCCAACTTTTATTAGTTTATTTTTCCTTATTTACTTTATATATTAGGTGCTCTGATGTTGAGTACATACTTAGAATTGTATCTTCTTGATGGATTGACTCCTTTGTCATTACACAATGACCTTCTTTGTCCCTTTTGAGCATTTTTCTCTTATAGTCTATTTCATCTGATGTAAGCATAGCTACTCCTGATTTCTTTTGGTTACCACAAGAACTGTATTAGTTTCCTTTGTTAGTGTCATGTCTATTTGATTCTTTGTGATCCTTAATTCCTTGCAATGGTATTTGAACATCTGAGTAAGCTGTCCCCTCCTCCAGACTCCAGTTTAGCTTCGAGTTCTGCATGATTCAGGTGGTCGCATCCTTTGGCAGTTGGGGCCTGCTATCAGTGTCTCTATTTGGGTTAGGCCACTGCTCATGCTCTGAGATCAAGAGGCATGCCACTGTCTGGGAACAGTGGAAAAGAATATCTGGCTTGATTCCTTGCTCAGGTGCTGCAGTATGATGGGCTCTCTGGCTGCCCGCATGCTCTGGTCAGGCTTTCTAGCCAGTGGGATGGGATGCTGTATTCAGCAGTTGGACAGGGCTACAAATTGTTTCCCTGTCCAGGTGGGGCCATAGAAAGGGCTCTACAGTCATTATGGTTCAATGGCTGCAACCCAACTGTGGCAGAACTGTCCATCCTGCTCTCTGGCCAGCAAGTAAAGCTGTATCCTACAACAGCTGCTATGATTTTAATTCAACCTGAGAACTCTTAACTGAAGCAAGATCATTCTTACTAGCTACATATTAGAGGTCCATGATTTTGAATCTTTTATTTATCTGAAGGTTTTAATCACTTGTATGAGGCATTCTAACACATGGTCTAATGCAGATGCAAGAATAATTGCCACTGATGCTTTTAACTGCTTAATTCAGCAGGCAGCAAAACAAGCAAACGGAGATAGAACAGTATAGCCCACAAATGTATATAATATTCATTAGCTCATTTATTTAAAAAATATTTTTTTTTGAGAGAGAGAGAGAGAGAGCACATCACAAGATGGGGGGAGGGGCAGAGAGAGAGAGGGAGACAGAGGATCTGAAGCGGGCTCTGCCCTGGCAGCAGAGAGCCTGATACATGGCTCAAACTCATGAACTGCAAGATCATGACCTGAGCCAAAGTCAGACGCTTAACTGACTGAGCCATCCAGGCACCCTGGTCTTTTTTTTTTTTTAATAAAAGAGATATATTTTTAATGTTTTGCTTCCCAACTGTTTGTCTAATTAAAATAATAATCAGGCCTGAGTGGCTCAGTCGGCTGACTCTTCATTTCAGCTCAGGTCATGATCTCACAGTTCATGAGTTTGAGCCTCACACTGGGCTCTGCACTGACGGTGCAAAGTCTGCTTGGAACTCTTTCTTTCCCTCTCTCTCTGTACCTCCCCTGCTTGTGCTCTCTAAAAATAAATAAACATTAAAATATATTAAAATTATAACTATAAAAATTACATTATAATGAATAATTTCTTAATAAAGAGTTTAATTTAGCCATCAAGTTAGATTGGAGACACCATTTACCTAATATCCAGATAATTCACTGTATTCTACCTTTTTTTCTATCATCAAAGTTTTGCATATATAAACTGAACCTGCTCATTTCATCATGGTTATGTCTATATCATATGATTACATTGGCCATGGCATAATTTGGATATTTCACATTAATAAATTATTAATAAAATTAAACAATACTATTATTATTTGAATATTTTATCTAAACATTATCTACCTATATATCTATTCAAGGTTAGTTACTATATTTATGCCCTCAATTGAACATCTCATTATTTTTATTTTCTTTCCTTTGGGAAAACCTCTATGACATTTTCAAGGGCTGGCATCCTAGATAGGCTGTACACTTGGAACTTTAAATAATGTCCATTGATAGCACCAACTAAGGTAGAAAGATGGACCAGAAACTGGTATCCACATCCTCAGTAAATGTTGGGGAGTAATTATGGGGTCCTCTGATAATAGATGTGAAAGGTAAAGTATGTGATAGCTCCACAAAAGTGTCAGGAATGAACTAGAAGAATGTCATATCACCTCCTGATTCAGTGCTATACAGAAATAAAAGAGTGAACAACCCTCATTTGAGGGGGATGGAAGAGGAGGGCCAAGGTTAACTCCTCCTGCTGCAATTGATATTTCCATTTCCCTTCCCGCTTTTTACAAAATAGAATTTGTGTTTTGGAAAGTAATATAAAATCATTTTAATACCTACTTTAAGTCTGCTGAAACCTTACAACAGTCACATAAGAAATGCTATAATAATAATAATTATTATTACTATTATTACTAAAGGCAAACAATTAAGGTGCATGTTATTTAATTCTTGCCACAAGCCTGGTGAAAGGCACAATTCTTATTTTCATTGTATGAATCAGGAAATTAAAGTTGAGATTGGTAAAGTGATTTGTCTGAAATTAGTTACACACTTGGCTGGGATGTGAATCCAGGCCTATTTGTATCTATATTTGTTACTTAGTCAATTGCTTTGATCTCAAGAATGATCAAGGATAGTAACATTTCCTAAGGAAAACAATAATTAAGAAATATTGCCTTGAATTTTACACAGTAAGCTTTAGGAATCAACTAAAAAGTATACATATACTCAGTCGGTGGCTCTGTCAGTTGTACATCCAACTCTTGGTTTTGGCTCTGGTCACGATCCTATGGTTTGTGGGATGATCCCACGGTTTGTGAGATCAAGTCTCAGCGCAGAGCCTGCTTGGCATTCTCTCTCTCCCTCTCTCTCTGCTGTTTGCCTATTCATGCTCATGCTCTCTCTCTCAAAATAAATACATGAACCTTAAAAAATATACAAAATGTGAAGAAATTAATTTTTTTTCTATAAAATGTTGGAAAATTTCACAGGAGGCACTTGACTGAGGTGATTTGAATCTAAATCTAATTTCACCACTAATTATTTGTATCATTTTAGATAAGTCCCTTATTTTAGATAAGTCCCTTAACTTCACTGGGTCTCAGTTTCCTCGTATATAACTAACTACGTTTTCTTGGGATATCTCCAAAGACCCTTCTAGCTCTCAAATTATAAGATCTCTAGAATGTTTGTTGTTCAATTTATATTCAGAGTAAGAAAAAAATCCATGTAAAGGCATTACTTATTATATAGCTTAATATTTATTTTTAAATAATTTGTGTAAAATTTGCATTAAAAAGAATGTTTTTGCAGTTATGGAAATACATAATCAGAAATAAATCTGTATGAAATTTTACTGATAGGGAAAAATCTGTTACAAGATGGCTGACAGGACTGATAGGGAAATTCGAGTCCCCAACCAAAGACTCCCCTTCTGGGTTCTTTTTCCTACGCTGCTTGCCATGGGCACCAAATAACTACTAATGCGGAATGCAGAAGTAACCGACTATAAATTGTCCCCCATGCTTGCACTTGGGACTGAGACCTCTGGAGAGTGATCTCCTCTGAGCCTGCCAGTGTGAAATAAACCTCCCGCCTTCCAAGATCTCCAAGTGCCGCTTGGTTCTTCCACCAGGTGATCCAGACCAGGTTTCATAACATTTGGTTCCCTAACCGCACGAGCCCATTGTTGCCACTAGTTTGGGAAAACGGCAAGGCAGTGACAGAATGAGGAATTGCAACGGAGAAGGCATGCCTTGCCTGATATTCGGCAGTCTCCCGTTCTGTTGCCTCAGACTTCAGAGATCTCAAAGGTAGGAATTCTGTGGGAGGGAATGTAATAACCTCTGGTGTGTACGTGAGTGTGAATGTGCAACTCGGTCTGGTTTGCCTGCCAAGTTCGATTCTGGGGCTCCACAGGCAGGCACCCCATAAGGTCCCCAAAAGCACCTGGAGTCTGAGTGCACCCATCTGCGATTCCATGGTGAATGGCACACAGTCTATGACGGCATTGGAATAGTTTCTGATCTTAAGTCACAAAGCTGAGACCACTACAGCTAAGCATCACCTAAGTACCTTCGGGACATGGCCAAACAGGCATCTGACTGGTCTCCTCATTAGAGGGGGCTCCTCTACCCCTCTTGTCTCTTTGCGACTCCATCTCACAGGAACATTATGGGGTCAGGACAGTGCAAAAATGGGGTTTTGGGGAGACTATGGAATTAAAATGACCCCTGGCAAGTTAAGGACAGTATGTAAATTGGAATGTCCCACTTTTGGTATAGGATGGCCCTCGAAGTGATCCTTAGATGTCCCAATGGTCTGCTGCATCTGGAGTGTTGTCACTGGGGACCCAGGTCACCCTGATCAGTCCTGTATATCAACTTCTGGTTAGGGATTACCCAAACCCTTCCCCCTTGGGTGCGACTGACCTGCAATGAACAGAGACAGGCTAGGGTACGGAGGTCCTGACCCCCACAAATTCTCGCCAGTGATCCGGAGGAAGGACCAATGGTGCCCCTGCCATATGTTCCCCCAAGACTGTCAGCACCTAATCCCCCAGTTCCTGATACTCTGCCACCTTAACACTCGGCAGATCCTCTCCCTCCCCCGGACCAGCAGGCAGACTGCGCCATCAGCCAGGTGCAGGTGCTCTCCAGATGCCGGTCCACACCCATTGGTACCAAGAAACTCTCCTCCAGGGGATCTGAGCAGAGAGTAAGAAGCCATGAATATGCTCACCAGCAAGGAAAACCCCCCGGGGATTATTATGAGAGGCTATGTGAGGCTTACACCCTGTTTGATCCTGAGGCACAAGAGAGCCACGACAAAAGGACAGGATAAGTCCAGTTGCCAAAAGGAGGAGGCCCAGAACCTCCTTAGCAAAGGATTAATGTGCCTACTGCAAGGAGAAAGGACATTGTTAGAATAAATGTCCCAACCAGGGAAAGTCCCAGAAACCCAGCCAATATGCAAAAGAACCCTGCAAAAAAGACCTCATAAGCCTAGCAGTTATAGATTCAGATTGAGGGGGGACCAGGCTCACTTCTTCTTGGCCCCCATAAGCCCATGGTCAAAATGAAAGTAGGGGGCCAAACTATGACTTTTATGTGAACTTGGGGACCATAGAGTACAGCATGAGTTCCTCTACCTACCTGAAAGCCCTATTCCTCTCCTCAGCCAGGATGTACTCTCAAAGCTGAGGGCCCAAATACCAGGTCCAACCAAGTGGCCCACCAGAATTCAGGACTGCCTTCCTCACTGTATGGGTTGAGGACAACCCTCCTGGACTTGCCCATAACTGGGCCCCTGCCATTGTAGAGTTGATCCCAGGGGCTCAACCACAGAGACAGTGGCAATATCCCCTCCCACAAGAGACAAGATCAGGCATCCAAGAACAGTTAAGAAGCCAGGAGGAGGGTACCGGCCAGTTCAAGACCTACAAACTATCAACAAAGTGACTGTCTCCTTGCACCCAGTGGTCCCAAACCCATACACCCTCCTCAGCCAGATCCCAGGCTATGCCAGCTGGTTTACCTGCCTAGACTTAAAGGATGCCTTCTTCTGCTTTTGCGTGGCCCCCCAGATCCAACCCTTGTTTGCCTTCAAATGGACCAAACCAGACACAGGGCGTCAGATGCAACTGACTTGGACGCACCTCCCACAAGGGTTTAAAAATTTGCCTACCCTCTTTGGAGAGGCACTGGCTGGAGACTTCTCCGGCTTTCCAAGATAGGCCACATTGCACAGAGCACACAAGGGCCCTCCTCCAACTCCTGTCGGACTCAGGGTGTCAGGTCTCATGGAAAAAGGCACAGATCTGCCAACAGCAAGTCCAATACTTAGGCTTCCTCCTCACCCAAGGTAAAAGAGCACTAGGGCTGGAGAGAAATAAAGGTCATCACCTCCGTACCCCAGTTCTAAACTAAGAGAGAGCTACGAGAATTCCAGGAGGCTGTGGGATTCTGCCAAATCTGGAACCCCAGATTCTCGGCAACAGCAAGACCCCTCTAAAATCCCTTGGTAGGACCAGATCAAGAACCCGGTCCTGGGGTATCTGGACAGAGGAGGCCGAAGCTGCCTTCCTAGAGATAAAGGCCACCTTGGGGCAGGCACCAGCCCTTGCCAATATAGAAAAGCCTTTTAAGCTCTTTGTGCTTGAGAAAAGGTCACCCTTGGGTTTCTCACACAGACTGTTGGCCCTTGGCAATGGCCAGGAGCATACCCATCAAAGAGGCTGGACCCAGTGGCAGCAGGATGGCCATCATGCCTTAGGGCACTAGCGGCCACAGTTCTGCTCATTAAGGAAGCAGATAAACTCACCCTGGTATAAGAACTAAATGTCAAGGTCCCTCATGCTGTTTGGTCTCTCATGAGCCCTCAAGGACACCACTACCTCTCCAACTCTTGGCCAGCACAATATCAGGGGCTTCTCTGTGAGAATTCACAGTGACTCTTGAAACAGTGCAGACACTGAACTCCACAACGTTCCTAACTTCTGAGGAAGGGAAACAAGATCATGACTGTTCTGAGATGACTGATAAAGTATTCGCAAGTCACCCAGATCTGTGTGACCAGGCCCTAGAAACTCAGACCTCAGTGATGGTAGCAGTTTCATCACAGAAGGCATTCAAAAGGCAGAGTATGCAGTGACAACCACAGACGAAGTCCTAGAGGCCAATGCCTTACCTGTGGGATGGTCAGCACAACGGGCTGAATGACATGCCTTAATCGGAGCCCTCACCATTAGCAAAGACAAGCAAGTCAACATCTACACTGACTCCTGGTATACCTTTACTACTGTACACATACATGGGGCAATCTACAAAGAAAGGGACCTCCTCACCACAGTGGGGAAGACCATCAAAAACAAGGAGGAAATACTAAAGTTACTCAAACCTGTCTAGCTTCCAAAAATAAGTTACAGTTCTGCAAAGAACAGTTTGCAGAACTGCAAAGAACACCAGAAGGGAGACAACCCTATGGCACAACCCTACAGGGAATCATCTAACAAACAGTGACCAAGATAGCAGCTAATAAGGAGGTAGACATAGCTCCCTCCCTTATCTGTGCTGTGACCCCCACCAAGAGTTCAAAAAAGAAACTGTCCCCCGATTTGGCTTACTGGCCACAATTCACAGCAATAACGGGCTTGTATTCATGGCGGACTGCTTACCGGCTTCAAAGCTCAGGGAAAGTAGATGGATGAATCACACCCTCAAGGGAACCTTAGCCAAGTTCTGTCAGGAAACAAACATCCTGTAGCCCAATCTGCTGCCCCTGGCCCTCCTGTGTGTCCATTACACACCCGGAACTCAAGGTTTCTCCCCTTTTAAACTAACATAGAGGAGGCTACTTCCATGTCTAGAGAGCCTCCCAGGGAACCTACACCAAATAGAGGATAAGGAAATAAGAGAACAACTTCAAGTTTAGGGCCTTCCTAAATGAGTTACAACAATATACCATAGAGAGCACCCTAATCTCTTTAGGATCCCGTGTACACCCCTTATCACCAGGGCACTCAGTCTGGGTCAAAGATTGGGAAAAAAAAAAGACCCTCTCAAACCACAGTGGATTGGGCCTCATACCATTATTCTGACCACCCCTACTGCCCTCAAGGTCATAGACATCACTCCATGGGTCCATTACTCCAGAGTCAAGAGGGCCAATCCCGAGGAGCCCCAGATTTTGAAGACTGACCCAAGTCTGATCGTCAGCCTTGCTCCACCACATCCCAGAAGCTGGCTGCTCTATGCATGGCAGAAGCCTGAGGAATCACAGGTCAGATAAAATAAATAAACTGTCCTTACTCCTTGTCATTGGATTGGCAGAGGTTGCCCAAGAAAGCTGGGGAACAGTGAGAGGTTGCTGTTCGCACTCACTTTCCTCTTATGGATAGGATGTTTTGTTGGTATTGGTTGCCTCTAATCTGGGCCCCATTTGTAAACTTTCATCCCTAAGGCCCAGGCTAAACAAGTGGTGTTGCTACCTGTCCTCCTAGGGGCAGGAATAGCCACAAGGATAGGGATAAGCATAGGAGGCATAGGCTTTTCTATGGCACCAACTCCCTAGTGTCCTTGCAGGGCCAAATAAGTTACCTGAAAGGAGTTGCCCTCCAGAACAGATGGGCACTTGACCTCCTCACTGCCGAGAAAGGGGGCACCTGCATCTTCCTCAGAGAAGTATGCTGTTACTTTGTAAACCAGTTGAGAATAGTCACAACCAAAGTCAGGGAACTAAGAGAAAGGACCAGCTCATAACAAATAAAGATGATGCCCTTTGATCTGTTTAAAGAGGCATCTTTAGATGCCTAGATCTGTTTAAAGAGGCATCAAAGGGGGGAATGATAGGGAAAATCTGTTACAAGATTACTGACAGGACTCATGGGGAAATTCCAGCGCAGAGTGAAGACTCCCCTTCTAGGTTCTTCTTCCTACCCTGCTTGTCACTTGCACACCAAATTACTACTAATGCAGAATGTGGAAGTAACAGACTATAAATTGTTCCCTCTGCTTACGCTCAGGACTTAGACCTCTGGAGAATGATCTCCTCTGAGCCTGTCGGTGTGAAATAAACCTCCTGCCTTCCAAGATCTCCGAGTGCTGCTTGGTTTTTCCACCAGGTAATCCAGACCAGGTTCTGTAACATTACTAGTTATAAAAACTGCGACATTTAACTTCTAATATCTTAAAATTATTTTTCACAACACTTTTCACCTTGTAGCTATAAACAAAAATATTTCTCTTTCAGAATGACAAACAGATTTCCATTTTAACATGTACTGCATAGGTTGAATGAATATTATGTAATTATTTTATAAAACTGTATAGGCTTATTTTTGAAGATTATCAGAAGGAACATCCTTAAAACCAAAAAACTGAAATGGCTTATAATTTAACAGAGGTTATCTTTTGAAAAGTTGGAACCTTCACCTATCTGCTTTTTTCCAAAGAGAGTTACATGCAACTTTGGCTACAAGGGTGTACAGTTGAGCTTTATCCCTAATATTTGGAATTTTAGTGCAAACAAAGAGCTCCTCAAGGCTGAGTAACAAACTGCATTATAGAGACTGAATTAAAATATGAAATCTTAAATTCCTAATTTAGGGCCTTGTCCCTTCTAACTTAATTTTAATGTGTTTTACAAAATGCTCTAATATAAACTTAGTAAAGTTATACATAAGTAAAAAGTAGTTGCTAATAGCCTGATATGAATTACGACTACATTGTTTTGTAGCTTAGCCATGGGGTTGGATCAATTTTATTTAGGTTAAAAAATTCTAACTGTTCAAAGCCTACTGGTGGTAGACTGGCTATAGAAGAAAGGCTGCCCAGGTCAAAGTCTGAATATTTTTCAATTCGTCTTCTATGACAGCCAATGATTCTTCAGATCATACAGTAATTCCCTTTCTTTTTGTTTTCCAAAGGTTTTGTATAGTCAACTTTAACAGAAGGTTCTTGTAGTTTAACCGCAGTTCCTACACAGGCCCTTTCCTCTGCCTCCTAAATAGTATCTACAGAGTCCCTCCAGAGGTGAAAACAATCTCCTCCACCACTACCTCGAAATACAGGAAAAGATTATATGCAGGGTTTGGGAGACATTCCTAAACTTGTTCCAGTCCATCAATAGTATTTGAGGATGACACGACACTAAAGTCAAAGAGAAAACATTAAATGTTTTAAGTTGTAGGTTTTGTTCTATACTTGCTAGCTGACACTGGATCAGATGACATAACTGGGATGTCTGAATTTCCATTTGCAAAAAAGAATAGTCCAGACACACTTTAAACACATAATAAATCCTGGGTATCTGAAACCAAATGTTGAAATTGGTCCTTTTGTCCCAGTGAAACTGCTGAATGGACATTGTGCAAATACAAAAGCCTTGATAGAGTGGAATAGTACTGTAGACTAAAAACTTGTCTCAGATGGCATAATGACAGCTGGAGAAATTTAGATAAGGAAAAATGAAATGTCAGAATGCTTGTCTTAGAGGTTTGTAGTATGCTAGCATATGCTTCTGTTGAAGCTGTGGGCAACCCTGCCTTAATCCAATTGTTGAAAGTGCTGGTTGAAAACAACATACATAATTTACTTCCTACTATGATATATAAAAAGTTCTTACTTAAAACTGTAAGAAAACAAAAAACAGTTAGATGATACATATTCAGTTTTTCCAGTTTAGAAAATTAGACAAGGAAACTATCTACATAGTACTCAAAGAAAAAGGCATTTTAGGAAAATGTATGCAGGGCTATTTTAATATTGAGAGAGAGTAACACTTAAAAAATAAAAAAAATAAAACCCTGGGGAGTGCCTGGCTGACTGAGTTGGTAGAGCATGGGACTCGTGGGGTTGTGAGTTCAAGCCCCATGTTCGGCTTAGAGCTTACTTAAAAAAATTAAAACCCGAATAATTCTGCCTATGCTATGTGAAGATACTGCAATGTCTCTTTTATTGAGGCTTTTCAAAGACAGATATGGATGAGTGCTACTACACTGCCACCTGGTGATTAGGCAGGTAGGAGGGATTTGAATTAAAATGCCTGACAAAATGTCAGTTTGTTAATGAGTGTTTCATATGCTGAGTTTCTCTAATACATCCAAGTTTGCTAGTAACAGGAAGAATGAGTGACTGTGAATGTAATTATTTTATAATACTATATAGGCTTATATTTGCAGAATTCCAGAAGGAACACTCTCAAAACAAGAAACTGAAAGCCTTACAATTCAGTAGAGGCTATCTTTTGAAAATGTGGACCCATTCATCTATCCATTTTTTCCAAAGAGGTACATAAAAGGTTAACTCCTTTATTTATTTTTTGTTTGTTTTGAGTACAGTAAATGAGCAAACTCTTTGCAAGAGGTTCAAGAGTTAGTGACCTATTCCTGGAAATGGGAGAAGAAAAGAATGACAGGACTTAAATTTCTTCTATTTCAAATGGTGCATTTTGTTAGTAATCTTGACTTGCACTGTCAAACTACTCATTCAATTTAGAGTTACTCATTGATTTTATAATACTGCCTTCTCCTTTTAAAAATGATTTGACCAAGAAAAGAATGGCTCCAAAGTTTAAAGTTGAATGTCAAAAGCAAAAAATGCAAAGATGTGGAGGAAACAAAAGATATTAGCATTTATATGAAGTTGAATGTTTTATGTTATCTTTTTTTAAACTGTTGAGAATTAGAAATAATTTTAATAAGCAAATTTTGGTATTGAGACAACTAAATTGTCAGACAACTCATTTTCTGGGCAAACTTGTTTTATTTATCTAATCACAGGTATGGAGATAGAATATGATATTTACATTTATTTCCCTGTTTTCTATGCTCATACCTACTGAATTCTAAGAGAACGTATGAAGAATGAATGAATGGAGCAAACCAAAACAGAACCCATAAGGCAGAGCCATGCTACAGTGAGTTAGCTCTTCCTCAGCAGATCAAAATTTCAGAAATTCAAGAACTACAAAATGGGCTGAGTTTCTATCAGTGTTTTTATATACATAGTATATTCTTAGTGACTATGATAAATTATGAGAAAGTAGCTAACCACTAATGTGGATTTCCAGGTGATTTATTTATTTTTAAAAGTTTATTTATCTATTTTGGGTGGGGGGAGGCAGAGGGAGAATCCCAAGCAGGCTCCACACTGTCAGTGCAGAGACCTATGCAGGGCTCAAACTCACAAACCATGAGATCATGACCCAAGCCAAAATGAAGAGTCAGATGCTTAACCAACTGAGCCACCCAGGCACCCCTCCAGGTGATTTACATTATCTCTTAGATCCCTCTTCAAATTGTCGTATCATTCACGCTTTTTGTGAAGAGAGAAATTAGTCATTTATTAAAACCACCCTCAAGGATGCATGATTAAAGAAACTCCACACTACTGGAGATACAGGTATACTGAATGGTTTGTCTGACCTACATACCATTTTGTAGCTTCACTATACTTATTAGAGGCTAAACATGTGCTGGTTACTGGCTATAAAATGCTAGGTGACAAATGGTGAGGGATGGTAAGGGATGGTAAGGGATGGGGGTAGAAGTTGTGATATTTATAGCACTGTACTTCCATCCTGAAAAAAAAAAATTCTGTATTTTGCTATAGACTCAATTTTCATCTACTCATGATATTTTTATTCCTTTATTTCATGTTGGTGTATTAACTTATTGACTTGACTCGGCTAAGAGTCAAAATTTGAAAGCTAAGGTATTTGAGCAGAAATTTGTTCACTGTACTTCAGTAAGGAAAAAAAAAGTTACCATAAAAAGCCCAAGGGAAGAATGTTGGATAAAATATTTAGAAATAGAATCATTTCCTTATAACGGACAATCATACTTAAAATACTGTGGGCAGTTCTATTCATTGCTCTTCTGAAGGACAATGAGATGGACTATTTTCTCCTCAAACTGGGGCATGCCTCCTCCCATTGTTTCTCCCCTAGGCTCATATTCAGAATACTCAACCAACAGCAGAGTTTCAGCTGAACAATCTGAGTAGCACTAAATAAGTGAAAAGGGGTTAGAAAAGAAGAAAAAATCCTGCTATGTTTATATGTGCATTGTAAACAAGCAGTGAAGTTCATGCTCAGCAGATAGTGGGCACTAATAAATCTTGTTTTGACTAAAATTTCTAAAAGTACAGTCGAAAAAACCAGTTTTTCAGTTTGGAAATATAAAAGCTAAGAGAATGTGATTTATTTCTATAAAATCACAAACAGCTAGCTACTTATGTTTCCCAAATTTCAGAATCTCCCTTAAACATGATGTTTGTGGGCAGAGTGCTTTATGGCATACAAAACACTTCAATATTCTTTATCTTACATTCTTTTCCCAAGGATACTGAAAGATACATAGTATCACTGTAGATTTGAGAAGCAGGATCTTGGGAGATCTCATACCTCAAATTAAACTCAGTCATTTTCAAGCACATTACACCTGAGTGGAGATTTTTTAAGATAAAAGCTATCTTACTTTACATACCATATTTGAACTCATTACTTTGGAAAATTATTAGGTACAAAAAGGAATTAATCCAACAAGGTTTTGTAGATAATAAAGCTCTATGATATTTAGAGTTAACTAGACTTGTTTAGTTAAAATTTGTTTTGGGATTTAAAATATGGAGGGCAGATTCCCACATTAAAATATGTTTCTTGATAACATTGATAGTATACATAACTTTTACTCTCTAAGTCATGAAAAATTTGTAATGCATTAGTTTTTCAAAAAAGGGAATATGATTCTAACAAGAGCCATAACCGTAATATAAATAACTTTTAAAAATCATTACTCAATTAACATCTATCGTGTTTTGAGGAAGTATAATGTTGACCCTTCTATAAAAAAATTGCATTAAAAATAATATCAAATCAAGATTTCATAAATTTTGTAATTAAATTTTTAGATATTGGAGCACAAGAGGATTTATTTGTTCCATAGTATGGGAGGATACAAAACAAAAAAACTGTTCAAAAACACTATCATGTTGGCCCAACTTTGCCTCTAATATTAAAAAAAAAGTGTAATTTTTATTTTTCTCTGAATATATGTACTTTATATTATTTTAGACTATGTATACAAGACTTTGAATAGGAAATAAACTAAGGTAAATTATCATAGGGACCAATCTACATTCCTCAGTCTGTCTTTTAACTGGTGGGCTTTGTTGGTCGTGTCACTACCCCCAAACAAAAAGAATGAAAAATGAGTAACTTTTAAAGAATAGGAACAAGTCTCCTGATTCTTTTAATAAGTAAACTTCTTTCTTAAGTTTTGCACATATGTGGTATATATAATAAAGAAGGAAAACAGCTGAATCAGAGAAAGAATCAAAATGTGCTGTGTAAACTCCTTCTATACAAGTTCATTCTCTAATCTTCATTTATAGAAGAAACCAGAAGATCTACACATAAAAATGACATGGTGGTAACTTGTGTAAGCTTTCTTGCTATATATACTTTTTCTTTTACATATATAGAAAAACTAAAAACAAAACAAAACAAAACAAAAAACCAGTATTTCCTTCCTGAGGGAAGGAAAATTTAACATTTTCTTTAACATTACAGAACTAATTCAAAACCTTTAAATATTGTATCTTGAAACAGAATAACAAACTACAATGCTAGAACAATAAAAAGCTAGAATGAATTTTTTCCTATATTTATTTTCATATCTCTACAAATGTAAGATAGAATATTAACAATATTTTGTTTTCTCTTGCTTTGTCAATCTAGCCAAAAATTTGCAAATTTTATCTTTTCAAATAAACAATTTTTGTTTTCACTGATTCTCCCTGTTGTTTTTCTATTTTCTATTTCATTTATCTCCACTCTAATCTTTACCATTTCCTTCCTTCCGCTAGCTGTGGGTGTAGATGGCTCTTCTCTTTGTAATTAAGGTATAAAGTTAGGCTATTTATTGGAGATTTTTTTTAAGATATAAACTTACTACTATAAATTCCCCTCCAAACACAACCTTCACTGTATGCCATAAATTTTAGTAGGATATCTTTTAATTTTTATTCTGTAAGTAATTTTCAAATTACTTTTGTGATTTCCTCTCTGACCCATTGTTAAGAGTATGCTGTTTGACTTTCACATGTTTATAGATTTTTACGTTTTCCTTCTGTCTCTGATTTTTAGCTTGGTTTATTATTTCAACCTTTATCATCAGAGAAGATACTTTGTATAATTTCAATCTTTTTTAATTTATTTAGACTTGTTTTGTGGCCTAACATGGTTTTATCTTCAAGAATATTCTGTGTGCACTTGGTATATATTGTTCTATTCTTGTTGGATGTATTATTCTGCTTATGTCTGTTAGATGTAGTTGGTTTATTCTTTTCCCTCAGGTGTATGGAGATACAAGTGACATATAACATGGTGTAAGTTTAAGATGTACAATGCAATGATTTGATATATGTATATATTCTGAAATTATTACCACAATAAGGTAACGCATCCATCATCACCTCACAGAGTTAGGATTTTTGTGTGTATGTGTGTAGAACTATTTCTCTAATGCTATCAGTGTTTATTATGTTTGGAGGCTCTGTTCTTTAGTGTTATGTATGTTTATGATGGTTATATCTTCTTGATGAATTAACATTTCATCAAAATTTAATGCCCTCCTTTGTTTCTAATATATATATATATGTATACATATATAATTATATATATGTATACATATATATAAGTAAGCGTATATATATACATATGCGTATATATATATGTATACATATATATATTTTAACGCTTACTTATTTTAGAGAGAGATAAAGAGAGAGGAAGTGGGGAAGAGGCAGAGAGAGAGGGGATGGAGGGTCTGAAGTAGGCTCTGTGCTGACAGAAAAACCAGTGTGGGGCTCAAATTCATGAACCATGAGATCATGACTTGAGCCCAAGTCAGGTACTTACTGACTGAGCCACCCAGGTGCCTCTCTAATATTTTTTTTGGACTTAAAATCTACTTTGTCCACATTAGTATAACCATCCCAGCTCCCCTTTGTTTACGATTTCCATGATTCTCTTTTTTCTGCCCTTTCATTTTTTTTTAACTTATCAATTTTGAGAGAGAGAGGGTGTGCTCATGAGTGGGGGAGAGGGAGAGAGAGAGAGAAAGAGAAAGAAAAAGAGAAAGAGAAAGAGAAAGAGAAAGAGAGAGAGAGAGAGGGAGAGAGAGAGAGAGAGGGAGAGAGAGAGAGAGAGAGGGAGAGAGAGAGAGAGAGGGAATTCCAAGCAGGCTCTGCACCATCAGCACAGAGCCTGATGCAGGCTACTCAGGATCTTGAGATTATGACCTGAGCCAAAATCAAGAGCCAGATTCACTGGACTGAGCCACCCAGGAGCCCTGTCTGCCCCTCACTTTCAACCTACTTTTATATTTGGATCTATCAGTCTGTCAATAGTATATACTTAGATCATATCTTTTTAGCCATCCTGCCAATCTCTGCCTGATGCTTAGAGGACTTATTTCATTTACATTTGAAGTAATCACTTATAAGAAAGGACATATTTCTGCTACTTTTAAATTGTTTATGTCCTATATATTTTTTTAATTTTTTATTTCCTCCATTATTATTGTATTTTGTGTTTAGCTGTTTTGGGTTTGTTTGTATTTTGGTAGTGCTATTTGTTCTTAGTTCATTCTAATTTTCTTTTTTGCATATTTTAAAGATATTTTCTCATGGGTTATCCTAGGATTACAATGAGCATCCTAAATTTATAACAATCTAGTTTATATTAATACAAACTTAAGCTTCAAGAGTATTCAAAAACTCTGCTCCTATATAGCTCTGTTCCCTCAATATATATATATACATATATATATATATATATATACACACACACACACACACACACACACAAACACATAAAACACAAATATATATATATAATATATAACACTTAAATATATTATATACACACACATAAATACATAAAACATAAATATATATATTCTACATAACACTTAAATATATATATATACATATATGTATATGTATATATATAATTTATTTTGAGAGTTAGAGCATGAGCAGGGGAGGGACAGAGGGAGAGAGAGAGAATCCCAAGCAGGCTCTGCACTGACAGCGCAGAGCTCACACTCATGAACCGTGAGATCATGACCTGAGCCAAAACCAAGATTCAGATGCTTAACCAATTGAGCCACCCAGACGGCCTTCACAAATTGTATTTTTATATATTGTATATCCAGTAACACAGATCTATAACTGTTTTTATGCATGTCTTTAAATCATACAGGAAATAAAAAGGAGAATAACAAACTAAAAATGAAGTAATACTAGCTTTTATATTTACCATGTAGTTACTTTTACCAGGGATTTTTATTTCTTTATAGGGCTTCAAGTTACTATCTAGTGTCCTTTCATTTCAACATGAAGGTCTCTCTGTAGTATTTCATGTGGGGCAGGTCTCCTGATACAATGAAAGTGGAAATGTTAGTACCAACCTTACAAAAATGAAAAAAGTTATGAAAAACTTATGAACAATTATTAGCCAAGAAATTAGATAATCTAGATTAAACAAAGCTCTAGGAACAAAAATTACCCAAATTAACTCAAGAAAAAGTAGAAAATCTCAAAAGACATAATAAGGAAAGCATTGACTTAGTAATCAAAACTACTCAAGAAAAAAAGTCTAGGGGCACCTGGGTAGCTCAGTTGGTTAAGCTCTGACTCTTGATTTCAGCCTCGGTCATGATCTCGCAATTTGTGAGTTCAAGCCCCCTGTCAAGCTCTGCACTGACAGTGAGGAGTCTGCTTGGGATCTTCTCTTTCCCCGTCTCTGCCCCTCCCCTGCTCTATCTCAAAATAAACAAAAACTTAAAAAAAAAAGTCTAGGAGCATATGGTTTCATTAGTGAATATACCAAATATTTAAAGAATTACCATCAATCCTTCTCAAACTCTTCAAAAAATAAGAGGGAACACCTCCTAACTAATTATTTGAGGCCAGCATTACTCTGATGCCAAAGGACTATTAATGGAGAAAGAACAGTCTCTTCAACATATGGTACTGAAACTAAATGTCTTCATGAAAAAAAAAATGAAAAGAATGAAAAGTTAGATGCCTACCTCTCACTATATTAAAAAAATAACTCAAAATAGATCAATGACAGATATAAGAGCTAACACTATAACATTCTTAGAAGAAAACATAGTCGTGAGTCTTCATGACTTGGATTTAGTAATGAATTCTTAGATATCAAAAGCACAAACCAACCAACAGGTAACCTGGATTTCATGGAAAAAACAAACTGCACTAATGGACATTAAAAAAGTAGAAAGACAACTACAAAGTAGAAAATATATGGAAATCGTGTAACTGAAAAATCATGTAACTAGTATTCAGAACATATAAAGAACTCTTACTATTCAACCACAAAAGGACTCAATTAAAAAAAAATGGGCAAAGGTCTTGAATAGTGCTTCTCAAAAGAATATATACAAATGGCCAACAAGTACATTAAAAAGATCTATCACATCATTATCCATTAGAGAAATGTATATCAAAACCAAAACCAAGTATTACTTTATGTTCACTAGAATGACTACATTACAAAAAAAAAAAAAAGTAAAAAGTGTTGGCAGGAATGTACATAAATTACAAGTGTTGTACATTGTTGATGAGAATGTAGAAAGGTTCAGTCACTATGGAAGTTTATTGGTTCCTCGAACAGTTAAGCATAGAATTAGGTATATATCCAAAGGAAGCATTATATCCATTATCTATCTAACAGTTAAGCATAGAATTAGATACATATCCAAAAGAAGTATTATGTCCATTAGATATATACCCAAAAGAAGCAAAAATGGATAATCAAGTAAGTACATGTACCCATATATTTATAGCAGTACTATCCACAATAGCCAAAAGGTAGAAACAGCCCAAATGTCCAGCAACAGATGAACGGATAAACAAATTTTGTTTACACAATTATTCAACCATGAAAAATGACGTAGTGAGATGTGATCCAATCTGAATGAGCCTCAAAAATATACACAATAATCGAAAAACATCAGACACAAAAGCTCACATGCTGTAAAATTCTGTTTATATGAAATATCCAATATTGATAACTTCATGGAGACAGAAAGCAGATTGGTAATTGCCAAGAGATTGTGGTGGGAAGACAAAGAATTTGGTAAAAAGGGTTTTACTTTGAAGTGATGGAAATGTTTAAGTTTTTTTAAAAGATAAAAAGTATTTTGCATCTATAATAGAAGCAAGACAACTCTGAGAAGAGTTAGAAGGTCACAGCTTCTTGTTATCGTAAACCTAATGAATTCCCAAGACTTGGGTTCATATCTGGAATTAGCCACTATCAGAAGAGAAGAATGAAATAGGTGAGAATTGTGTGATATAGCTGGCTGTTTTGAACAATTCATCTTCTCAGTGTAGGAGTACAGCTTGGCAACTGAATTATCAATTCTCTATTTCTCAGTCATTTATCCACTTTTTAATGGACAAATTACATTTATCATAAAATGTATTTTTAATTCTTTGTCTCTCTCTCTCTCTCTCTCTCTCTCACACACACACACACACACACACACACACACACACACACACACACATTTTTCCCCTCTCAATTTAGCACAGTTACTTAAAGAAATTTACAAATGAAAAGATCCGAGTAAAGGTGAAAAGCAAAATCAAAAAAGCAGTTACAAGATTCTTAAATCCAGGTAGAAATAAAAAAGAATGTAATAAGAGAATATAATATACTTACATTCATTTTTAATCATTCTTCACTTTTGGTATTCTCATTCCTCTATCTTTTCAGTGTTTTTAAAGAGTGATTTTCAATGTTTTACCACAGTAGGAAGGGTCTACCACTTATGAATCTTTTTTCTTAAATTGTGAAACACCATGTGTCCTCTACCTCCCTTTCACAACTATGTGGCAGACACCTTGGTGGGAATATATGTACCATAGGGTAAACTGTCACATTCTAAAGATCACTAAAATAATGATGATTCCCACAGAGTCGTATTAATAAGTAGAAGTTACACCTGTACTGGAAGAAGTGTCCAAAATAAGTATTTCCATGGTACATTTCAGCATCTATTACAGTCTATTACAGTATACTTGAATTCATAGATCAACAATCATGCTTAGAAATTATACTCAACCAGCACATAGATTAACTAGGGTGGTATACATAGTGAGTGAAAAGCACTATTTCCTATCTTAGCAATTAATATTATTTTTTTATATATGAAATTTATTGTGAAATTGGTTTCCATACAACACCCAGTGCTCATCCCAAAAAGTGCCCTCCTCAATACCCATCACCCACCCTCTCCTCCCTCCCACCCCCCATCAACCCTCAGTTTGTTCTCAGTTTTTAACAGTCTCTTATGCTTTGGCTCTCTCCCACTCTAACCTCTTTTTTTTTTTCCTTCCCCTCCCCCATGGGTTCCTGTTAAGTTTCTCAGGATCCACATAAGAGTGAAACCATATGGTATCTGTCTTTCTCTGTATGGCTTATTTCACTTAGCATCACACTCTCCAGTTCCATCCACGTTGCTACAAAAGGCCATATTTCATTTTTTCTCATTGCCACATAGTACTCCATTGTGTATATAAACCACAATTTCTTTATCCATTCATCAGTTGATGGACATTTAGGCTCTTTCCATAATTTGGCTATTGTTGAGAGTGCTGCTATGAACATTGGGGTACAAGTGCCCCTATGCATCAGTACTCCTGTATCCCTTGGGTACATTCCTAGCAGTGCTATTGCTGGGTCATAGGGTAGGTCTATTTTTAATTTTCTGAGGAACCTCCACACTGCTTTCCAGAGTGGCTGCACCAGTTTGCATTCCCACCAACAGTGCAAGAGGGTTCCCGTTTCTCCGCATCCTCTCCAGCATCTATAGTCTCCTGATTTGTTCATTTTGGCCACTCTGACTGGCGTGAGGTGATACCTGAGTGTGGTTTTGATTTGTATTTCCCTGATAAGGAGCGACGCTGAACATCTTTTCATGTGCCTGTTGGCCATCCGGATGTCTTCTTTAGAGAAGTGTCTATTCATGTTTTCTGCCCATTTCTTCACTGGGTTATTTGTTTTTCGGGTGTGGAGTTTGGTGAGCTCTTTATAGATTTTGGATACTAGCCCTTTGTCCGATATGTCATTTGCAAATATCTTTTCCCATTCCGTTGGTTGCCTTTTAGTTTTGTTGGTTGTTTCCTTTGCTGTGCAGAAGCTTTTTATCTTCATAAGGTCCCAGTAATTCACTTTTGCTTTTAATTCCCTTGCCTTTGGGGATGTGTCGAGTAAGAGATTGCTACGGCTGAGGTCAGAGAGGTCTTTTCCTGCTTTCTCCTCTAAGGTTTTGATGGTTTCCTGTCTCATATTCAGGTCCTTTATCCATTTTGAGTTTATTTTTGTGAATGGTGTGAGAAAGTGGTCTAGTTTCAACCTTCTGCATGTTGCTGTCCAGTTCTCCCAGCACCATTTGTTAAAGAGACTGTCTTTTTTCCATTGGATGTTCTTTCCTGCTTTGTCAAAGATGAGTTGGCCATACATTTGTGGGTCTAGTTCTGGGGTTTCTGTTCTATTCCATTGGTCTATGTGCCTGTTTTTGTGCCAATACCATGATGTCTTGATGATGACAGCTTTGTAGTAGAGGCTAAAGTCTGGGATTGTGATGCCTCCTACTTTGGTCTTCTTCTTCAAAATTACTTTGTCTATTCGGGGCCTTTTGTGGTTCCATATGAATTTTAGGATTGCTTGTTCTAGTTTCGAGAAGAATGCTGGTGCAATTTTGATTGGGATTGCACTGAATGTGTAGATAGCTTTGGGTAGTATTGACATTTTGACAATATTTATTCTTCCAATCCATGAGCAGAGAATGTCTTTCCATTTCTTTAAATCTTCTTCAATTACCTTCATAGGCTTTCTATAGTTTTCAGCATACAGATCCTTTACATCTTTGGTTAGATTTATTCCTAGGTATTTTATGCTTCTTGGTGCAATTGTGAATGGGATAAGTTTCTTTATTTGTCTTTCTGTTGCTTCATTGTTAGTGTATAAGAATGCAACTGATTTCTGTACATTGATTTTGTATCCTGCAACTTTGCTGAATTCCTGTATCAGTTCTAGCAGACTTTTGGTGGAGTCTATCGGATTTCCCATGTATAATATCATGTCATCTGCAAAAAGCGAAAGCTTGACTTCATCTTTGCCAATTTGGATGCCTTTGATTTCCTTTTGTTGTCTGATTGCTGATGCTAGAACTTCCAGCACTATGTTAAACAACAGCGGTGAGAGTGGGCATCCCTGTCGTGTTCCTGATCTCAGGGAAAAAGCTCTCAGTTTTTCCCCGTTGAGGATGATGTTAGCTGTGGGCTTTTCATAAATGGCTTTTATGATCTTTAAGTATGTTCCTTCTATCCCGACTTTCTCAAGGGTTTTTATTAAGAAAGGGTGCTGGATTTTGTCGAAGGCCTTTTCTGCATCGATTGACAGGATCATATGGTTCTTCTCTTTTTTTTTTGTTCATGTGATGTATCACGTTGATTGATTTGCGAATGTTGAACCAGCCCTGCATCCCAGGAATGAATCCCACTTGATCATGGTGAATAATTCTTTTTATATGCTGTTGAATTCGATTTGCTAGTATCTTATTGAGAATTTTTGCATCCATATTCATCAGGGATATTGGCCTGTAGTTCTCTTTTTTTACTGGGTCTCTGTCTGGTTTAGGAATCAAAATAATACTGGCTTCATAGAATGAGTCTGGAAGTTTTCCTTCCCTTTCTATTTCTTGGAATAGCTTGAGAAGGATAGGTATTATCTCTGCTTTAAACATCTGGTAGAACTCCCCTGGGAAGCCATCTGGTCCTGGACTCTTATTTGTTGGGAGATTTTTGATAACCGATTCAATTTCTTCACTGGTTATGGGTCTGTTCAAGCTTTCTATTTCCTCCTGATTGAGATTTGGAAGAGTGTGGGTGTTCAGGAATTTGTCCATTTCTTCCAGGTTGTCCAGTTTGTTGGCATATAATTTTTCATAGTATTCCCTGATAATTGTTTGTATCTCGGAGGGATTGGTTGTAATAATTCCATTTTCATTCATGATTTTATCTATTTGGGTCATCTCCCTTTTCTTTTTGCGAAGCCTGGCTAGAGGTTTGTCAATTTTGTTTATTTTTTCAAAAAACCAACTCTTGGTTTCGTTGATCTGCTCTACAGTTTTTTTAGATTCTATATTGTTTATTTCTACTCTGATCTTTATTATTTCTCTTCTTCTGCTGGGTTTAGGCTGCCTTTGCTGTTCTGCTTCTAGTTCCTTTAGGTGTGCTGTTAGAGTTTGTATTTGGGATTTTCCTTGTTTCTTGACATAGGCCTGGATTGCAATGTATTTTCCTCTCAGGACTGCCTTTGCTGCGTCCCAAAGCGTTTGGATTGTTGTATTTTCATTTTCGTTTGTTTCCATATATTTTTTAATTTCTTCTCTAATTGCCTGGTTGACCCACTCATTCGTTAATAGAGTGTTCTTTAACCTCCATGCTTTTGGAGGTTTTCCAGACTTTTTTCTGTGGTTGATTTCAAGCTTCATAGCATTGTGGTCTGAAAGTATGCATGGTATAATTTCAATTCTGGTAAACTTATGAAGGGCTGTTTTGTGACCCAGTATATGATCTATCTTGGAGAATGTTCCATGTGCACTCGAGAAGAAAGTATATTCTGTTGCTTTGGGATGCAGAGTTCTAAATATATCTGTCAAGTCCATCTGATCCAATGTCTCATTCAGGGCCCTTGTTTCTTTATTGACCATGTGTCTAGATGATCTATACATTTCTGTAAGTGGGGTGTTAAAGTCCCCTGCAATTACCACATTCTTATCGATAAGGTTGCTCATGGTATGAGTAATTGTTTTATATATTTGGGGGCTCTGGTATTCGGCGCATAGACATTTATAATTGTTAGCTTTTCCTGATGGACAGACCCTGTAATTGTTATATAATGCCATTCTTCATCTCTTGTTACAGCCTTTAATTTAAAGTCTAGTTTGTCTGATATAAGTATGGCTACTCCAGCTTTCTTTTGGCTTCCAGTCGCATGATAAATAGTTCTCCATCCCCTCACTCTCAATCTAAAGGTGTCCTCAGGTCTAAAATGAGTCTCTTGTAGACAGCAAATAGATGGGTCTTGTTTTTTTATCCATTCTGATACCCTGTGTCTTTTGGTTGGCGCATTTAATCCATTTACATTCAGTGTTATTATAGAAAGATACGGGTTTAGAGTCATTGTGATGTCTGTATGTTTTATGCTTGTAGTGATGTCTCTGGGACTTTGTCTCACAGGGTCCCCCTTAGGATCTCTTGTAGGGCTGGTTTAGTGGTGACAAATTCCTTCAGTTTTTGTTTGTTTGGGAAGACCTTTATCTCTCCTTCTATTCTAAATGACAGACTTGCTGGATAAAGGATTCTCGGCTGCATATTTTTTCTGTCTAGCACCCTGAAAATCTCGTGCCAATTCTTCTGGCCTGCCAAGTTTCAAAAGAGAGATCAGTCACGAGTCTTATAGGTCTCCCTTTATATGTGAGGGCACGTTTACCCCTTGCTGCTTTCAGAATTTTCTCTTTATCCTTGTATTTTGCCAGTTTCACACTGATATGTCGTGCAGAAGATCGATTCAAGTTACGTCTGAAGGGAGTTCTCTGTGCCTCTTGGATTTCAATGCCTTTTTCCTTCCCCAGTTCAGGGAAGTTCTCAGCTACTATTTCTTCAAGTACCCCTTCAGCACCTTTCCCTCTCTCTTCCTCCACTGGGATACCAATTATGCGTATATTATTTCTTTTTAGTGTATCACTTAGTTCTCTAATTTTCCCCTCATACTCCTGGATTTTTTTATCTCTCTTTTTCTCAGCTTCCTCTTTTTCCATAACTTTATCTTCTAGTTCACCTATTCTCTCCTCTGCCTTTTCAATCCGAGCCGTGGTGGTTTCCATTTTGTTATGCATTTCGTTTAAAGCGTTTTTCAGCTCCTCGTGACTGTTCCTTAGTCCCTTGATCTCTGTAGCAAGAGATTCTCTGCTGTCCCCTATACTGTTTTCAAGCCCAGCGATTAATTTTATGACTATTATTCTGAATTCACTTTCTGTTATATTATTTAAATCCTTTTTGATCAGCTCATTAGCTGTTGTTATTTCCTGGAGATTCTTCTGAGGGGGGTTCTTCCGCTTGGTCATTTTGGATAGTCCCTGGAGTGGTGAGGACCTGCAGGGCACTTCTCCTGTGCTGTGGTGTATAACTGGAGTTGGTGGGCGGGGCCGCAGTCAGACCTGATGTCTGCCCCCAGCCCACCGCTGGGGCCACAGTCAGACTGGTGTGTGCCTTCTCTTCCCCTCTCCTAGGGGCGGGATTCACTGTGGGGTGGTGTGGCTCGTCTGGGCTACTTGCACCCTGCCAGGCTTGTGATGCTGGGGATCTGGCGTATTAGCTGGGGTGGGTAGGCAAGGTGCACAGGGGCAGGAGGGGCAGGCTTAGATCGCTTCTCCTTAGGTGATCCACTTCAGGAGGGGCCCTGTGGCAGCGGGAGGGAGTCAGATCCGCTGCCGGAGGTTTGGCTCTGCAGAAGCGCAGAGTTGGATGTTTGCGTGGAGGGAGCAAGTTCCCTGGCAGGAACTGGTTCTCTTTGGGATTTTGGCTGGGGGATGGGCGGGGGAGATGGCGCTGGCGAGCGCCTTTGTTCCCCACCAAACTGAGCTCTGTTGTCAGGGGGCTCAGCAGCTCTCCCTCCCTTTGTCCTCCAGCCTTCCCGCTTTCCGAGCGAGCTGTTAACTTATGACCTCCCAGACGCTAAGTCGCGCTTGCTGTTGGAACACAGTCCGTCAGGCCCCTCCGCTTTTGCAAGGCAGACTCGGGTGCTCTGCTTGGCAGCGAGCCGCCCCTCCGCCCCGGCTCCCTCCAGCCAGTCCGTGGAGCGCGCACCACCTGGCCGCCCTTCCTACCCTCTTCCGTGGGCCTCTTGTCTGCGCTTGGCTCTGGCGACTCCGTTCTGCTAATCCTCTTGCGGTTTTCTGGGTTATTTAGGCAGGTGTAGGTGGAATCTAAGTGATCAGCAGGACGCGCGGTGAGCCCTGCGTCCTCCTACACCGCCATCTTCCTCCTGTTTCTTAGCAATTAATATTATACTGATTGTAAGCAAACTAAATATGTCAAAAATTCAGCCATATTTTATTTTTTCTTCAATGTATCTTCTTTTGCTTCATAATTTTATATATAACTACATGTTACAAAATGGAAAATATTTGCACTTAAATTTTCTTTTTTGACATTTTTGAAGGCTAACTAGAAATAAAATCTCTAAGCCTTTCTCTCGAAGTGTTTGACACTAATTTTGCAATTTAAAAAATAAAGCATATGAAAAGATGTTTCCAAATCATATATAATCAGGCAAAGGCAAATTAAAACACCAGTGAGATGCCACTACCACCTATTAGAATCGCCAAAATCTAGAGCACTGACAACACTAAATTCTGGCAAGGATACAGAATAATAGGAACTCTCATTCACTGCTAGTGAGAATACAAATCACTGCTAGTGAGAATTCACTGCTGGTACAGCCACTTTGGAAGATGGTTTGGTGGTTTCTTATAAAACTAAACATTCTCTTACCATATGATCCAGTTCTCCTTGGTATCTAAAAAAGACCATGTACTATATGTTTCTAACTATATGACATTCTGGAAAAGGCAAAACTACAGAGACACTAAAAGATCAGTAGCTGCCAGAGATTATGGGAAGGGATGGATGAGTAGGCAGAGCAGAAAGGATTTTTAGGGTAGGGAGACTATTGTATACAATTCTACAGTGGTGGGTACATGTCATTATATATTTGTGCAAACCCATAGAATGTACACCACCAACAGTGAACCTTAAACTATGGCCTTTGGATGATTATGCTGCATCAATATAGGTTCATCAATTGTAACAAATATACTACTCTCTGATAAAGAATGCCGATAATGGGGGAGACTGGGTATATGTGGGGGCCGAGTACATATAGAAATCTCTGTAACTTCCTCTCAATTTTGCTATAAACCTAAAACTTCTCTTTAATTTTTTTTTTCAACGTTTTTATTTATTTTTGGGACAGAGAGAGACAGAGAGAGACAGAGCATGAACGGGGGAGGGGCAGAGAGAGAGGGAGACACAGAATCGGAAACAGGCTCCAGGCTCTGAGCCATCAGCCCAGAGCCCGACGTGGGGCTCGAACTCACAGACCGCGAGATGGTGACCTGGCTGAAGTCGGATGCTTAACCGACTGCGCCACCCAGGCGCCCCAAAACTTCTCTTTAAAAAACACTATTTAAAACAGGCAAAAATTGATCTATGGACCATAAGACTTTGAATAATCCTTGTTTTGTAATGCCACTGCCATCAGAGAGCCACAGGGGGAAAAATGATATGTGGCTAGAAACGGGGAATAGGGAAATAAATTCAGGAATAGTTTTGACGTGTCTATTATCAGATAAGTACTTTCAAAAGAATGAGTTTTTAAGAATTGCAAACAAAAAAAGTGTTTTTTAAAAAGGTAAACAATTAAAACATATCATTGAAGAAATAGTTTTTCAAACACTGAAAATTATGTCTTTGTCATGGCCCAAACTCAAAACCAGGAAGGTTTGGTATATTTTAGCATATTACAAGGACAGTAAAAGGTAAGAGTAGAGCAACTGAAATAAGATTAGCCATCCAAACATACAAATTATAAACCCTAGAGAAAACATTAACAACATGGAGAAAATTGAATACTAGAAACAACTAGAACTCCACTGGGGACAAATAGAGTTACAAGATTTTTCACTTAAAGGAAACTGGAACTTAAACTGAAATCCACCATTTACTGTCTAGAGAAATTGGATGTTGTGATAAAGCCTTCTAACATATTTGAAAAATGAAAGGGTAAATCTTAGGAATGAATCACAGAAGAGAAAGCTCCCAAATCTATGTAGAAATTCCTCCAAATCTTTGGATGATCACAGAACTGTGCATGTGCAAGGATAAATCAAAGGTACCCAGTGAAAAGCGACAGGTGGATGTTTGAAAGAAGAAAGAAGTTTCAGCTGCTGACAATGACAGCATAGTTTGGAGCTAAGCCAATAAAACTCACTAAAACAAAAATCAATGCTATTCAGAAGAAAACATTAACTAACAGAATCCATATCTTCAGTGCTCCCTTCCTAATAAGCTCATGAACAACTTGTGAGGCATTCTGGATACCAATCCTTACCACGAAGGAGGTCACAGCCATCCCTGACTTAATGGAAATCTAAATTGCACAAATGGGTCAAGGTCTGCAATCTCTCCCTTTTCTACAACTTTTAGACAGGATTCAAAGTAGTCCTTACAAGACTGATAATCCTGTCCAGAAACTCTGTTCCTTACTGTCTAGTCTTCTTCCTAGACACGAGACTCATTCTATTTAGGGCCAAGGAATTTCCTGTCATGAGAGAGACTGATAGTCTTCATGTTGACTCATAAACCTGCTTAAATATCTAGAACTAGAAAATAAGCCTTCTTTGGCCTGGAAGACTAGAAACTAGGTGTTTTTGGGTTGCTCTCGTCAGGAAACTCCTTCATACTCACCCCCCAAATTGGTAAAAACAAAACCTAATATTAAAAACCCTGATATTATTGAAATAACTTCATATTAAGAGAGTAAATCTTCATTTTGAGATGATGAAACTCTATAAAACTAATAGTACTATGTCCACTGAATCACAAATTTCAGCCCATCTAAGGGCATGCTTTCCAAACAGTACTCTTGAGTATCCTATTATATCCAAGATTAAACATTATAAAGACTGTCCTCAAGCAGAAGATGAGTGTGGACCTTTAAATTTTAATGATTTTTCCCCAAGTTAGAAGGTTTATTATTATTTTTTAAAGTGTACATATTTTTGAAAGTTTATTTATTTATTTTGAAGCAGAGAGAGAGGCAGAGAGGGAGAGAGAAAATCCCAAGCAGATGCCGCACTGGCAGCACAGAGCCTGACGCAGGGCTTGAACTCACAAACCATGAGATCATGACCTAAGCAGAAATCAAGAGTGGGAGGCTTAACCGACTGAGCCACACAGGTGCCCCTGTTTTTTTCTTTTTATTAAAACCAAAAAGTATCTAGAAAGTACATTTATGTCAGACTGATGAAAGCTAAATAAAATGTTCCTATTTTGTTTTGTTGTTATATTAGTGGCAGAATCCTGGTAATGAACACAATTCTGGTCCAAATGTCCATTATTTTCCTTCTATAAGTCTTTTAAGTATTTGCATATGCATATGGTAAGAGTATATTTGTTTTTTTGTTTGTTTTGTTTTGTTTCTAGGAAGAACAATGGGGAAGTGAGAATGACTGTATTAAAAGATCCCAGGTAAGATGGGGAAAAGAAGCAAATATATTCTAACAGGAGAATGAATGAATAACAGTGACTTGGGGCCAGTCAATAAGTATTTGTTGAGTGCCTAGAGGTGTCTATTAAAGCACAGGAGTGTCATTAAGAAAATTCAATAACCATAAAGAATGACACCAATCCATACACCCAGCATCAATAATTTACTAAAGCTAGTATCTGCACAAATCATAGAAGCCCAAAGAAACTATTATTTATTTCAAGGTGATTTTCCCCTTTTTGCTCTGTTTAGACCCATGTATTATCTTTAAATAAATGACAATAACAATAAATAATAATTTTAAAAGAGACACTATACTGCGTCCATGAAAATACTTACAGGAATACCAATCTATACATTTAGACACAGATGACACTAACTCCACATTTATGGACTGCCTATTTCCTTGTTGATATTGTGGAAATGTAAATATTCTGTCAGAGGACCAGATGGTTTTTATTTACTTATTTTTTCACCACAGTTCGTCAAATAGTCAAACCACTTTTCACTTAGGTTAAAAGTCTGAACTGCATTTGAAAAAAGTTTCTAAGTTATTTCCAGAAAAATATGTTGGTTCTGTGTTATACTTCTTGGTGTCTTAGAATAATCTGTAGATCTGATTAACTTGTTTGATAATAGTGGCTTATTGTAAAGACTTCATAACTAGAATATAGTTTACCATATGTATATCTGGCAGAGTGAAATGCCTGATCATTGAGTGGTCATTCCACTGTCTCAACTTCACAGAAACATTTAAACAGTCATCCACACACTTAATTCTTTTACTCCTGGATCTTGACCAATTTTATTCCAGGAAGACAGAAGGAAAAAAAAAGGGGGGGGGGCTAAAGATTTGTGATATACATAAGCAAATTCTTTCTACTTAGATTTTCTCATTAAAAAAAAAATCCCTATTTAATAAAGACCGTGAATTTGTATTTACCATAATTTGTAAAGGGACATGTTAAAGTTGCAACTACAAGTGTGGATGAATCTATTTCGTCTTTTGGTTCTAACAGTTTCATCCATATATTCTGAGACTTTGTTGTTTGCTGCATACTGATGCACTGATGGATTGATTCTTTCATCATTATGTAATGTCCCTCTTTGATTCTGATAATTTTCTTCACTCTGAAGTTCAGTTTAGAAAATACTAATACAGCCCCTTTTTTATTGTTTTTATTGATATCTGCATGGCATAGCTTTGTCATACTTTTATTTTCAATTGTATCATATCACTGAAGCGAGTTTTTTGTAAGCAGCATATAGGTGGGTCACTTTTTTTTTTATCAACTGCCATTCTATGTCTTTTGACTGGTATATTAAGACCATTAAGACCATTTAGGATAAGTAATGTTATGTTTATAATTGAGTTTTATTTTATTTTAATTTTAATTTTATTTTATTATTTATTTTCTATTTGTTTCCTTTGATTCTCATTTCTCTTTTTCTTTTCCCTTATCTACATAGGGGCTACTTCAGTTATTTCATAGGATTCCATCTTAATTTATATATAATGTTTTTGAGTGTATGTCTTTGTGTAGTATTTTGGGTAGTTATTTTGGGTATAATAGTATATATATTTAACTTAGTATTTTACTACTTTGAATGAAGTGTGGAAAACTCACTTCCACTTAAATGTTTTAATGTTCCCAACATTCACATAGCATGGTCTTCAGTATCAGATGATATATTAGTTTGCAAGGTCAGCTGTAATAGGTACCACAAACTAGTTGACTTAAACAACAGAAATTTATTTTTCACAAGTTTGAAGGCTGCAAGTATGACACAAGGGCCTTGGCAGAGTTGGTTGCATCTGAGGGCTGTGAGGAAGAATTTATTCCATGTCTTTTTCCTAATTTCTGGTGGTTTGATGGAAATATTTGGCATTTATTGACATTGTAGGCATATCACCCAGACCATGTTCATATCTGTTTCTCCTATGTCCTCTTTTTGCTAGTTCAATTCCTTCCCACCCCTGCCCCACTGTTTATGGCAGCGTAGAAAAGATTTAGGGAGAAAGAAACATCTGGCCTGGGCCTCTTGTTGTGATTGAGTCCCTGCTGGTTCTGCCTGGCTGCCTCAGTATCTCTCAGTGAAAGGGAAGTCTAAGGCCTCATGAAAATAGGAAATGCTTCTCTTGGCTTCTCATTTTTAGTGGGACTTCGAAATGATCGTGCTTGATAATGATACTGGGCTCTCATGACACTGTAAGCAAAACCTGACTGATCAATGGGAGATATGAGCCTACCTGAGCTGGCTTCTGTTGATCAGATAAGGGTCATGAAGTGTCAGGTCTGGGTGGCCTTGCCCTGTTGGGTGATCATATTCAAGACATCCTGTTGCTGTGTTGTTCCTCTAGTCCTGGGATCCCAAACCAACCCACCTTCTTCTTACCACACTGCAGAGTTCCCCCTTGGCTGTCCTTAGCATTTCCAAGGTTTACAGTTGTGATTAGCAGAGAAGAGCAGTGAAAATGAGTAGATACTATCTTTTCTGTACTAGAAGTCTTAAATAAATTTCTAAAATATTTTATATAAAAATATAAATTATTTTTATTTTCATCCAGAATTTTTGTTTCTGGAATGTGCCAGCCCAATTTAACCGAATTTCTTCAAATAGCTTAATAATTAGCACCTGATAGGGGTGCCTGGGTGGCTTGTCAGTTGAGCATCAGACTTCAGCTCAGGTCACGATCTCACAGTTCATGGGTTCGACCCCCGCATCGGGCTCTGTGCTGACAGCTCGGAGCCTGGAGCCTGCTTCAGATTCTGTCTCCCTCTCTCTCTGCCCCTCCCCCACTCACACTCTGTCTCTCGCTCTCAAAGATAAATAAAACATTTAAAAAAATAAAAAAATAATTAGCGCCTGATAATATATCTTCAGTCCAATAATTTTCCCCACTTTGCAGGGATGATAGGTGGGCTTAATTTTGTATAGTTCTATCATTTGTTTTTGCTTCCTTCCTTTTCACTGTTAGATAATCATGTTCAATAGTCAGCAAATAGTCACCATGAATCCAAACTGCCAAGAAAGGACTTCAGGAAGAAACTGTTGTTAGGTGGAATCTTTGGTCACATTCATACCCACAGTTACCAGCACCATTAATAGACTTGTTTTTTGAACATGAAAGACAATGGTAAATAAGAAAACACATTTAGCCATCATGTTTTGGCAGAAAGCTTGTCTATTTAATGGCTTACTTGGCATGAAAATTATCCCTGGTTAAAACATATCTAAAGAGGACTCATCCACTTTGCCTTGGTGTGTAGACTACAGTGATTATATATTTTTTCCTTTGAGGCTACATTATTATATAGTCACTAGGAACACAGGTTTAGTATCAGGTAGTGCTACTCCACTCCAAAATTTACCAATTGTTGGCCTTGGAAAATTTGCTGAATTTCTCTTTAGGTTTCACAGCTTTGTTCCTATAGTCTATTAGATAATTCTTAGAAAGATCTTAACACGATTCCTGGAACATAGTAAGTACTCAATTTAGCTTTTTATTTTTAAAAATAATATTGTCATTCTCTTCCTAAAACTTATCATTTTAGTAATGACTGTTGTCATGAAATTAGCATAGGGTAGGCGAGAGTGCTGTTAGTTTCTTGGAAGTACCTTTAATCCAAAATTTCCACTTCTGGTTTGTTTAGGAACTTTTGTCTTTTGTTCCTGTCTCCAGACAGGATTAAATGAGGGCCTACACTATTCCTAAAATATTTAATTAAGAGTTCAGTTTATTTGTTTCTAATTGATAAAGATTTTATCAGAAATGGTCTATGTTAACCATCATTATATCCACAGTCCAATTATATCACCCTATTAAGTCAAAGTGATTCAAAACTTATTTACTTAGTTTAGTTAGGCTGATTATTACCTTACATATTAAGTAAAACCTATGACTATTTGTTTCTAAGTTTTATCCTCAAGTAAGCACATACATAAATATTGAGATGATTTTTATTGAATGAGAAAATGATAGGTGCTTGAAAAAGTAGGACAATTATTATATTTTCAGAGAACTCATTTGTCCCTTTGGTCAAGTCTACAATGTAAATCATGATACAATTAAACAGACAGTTACCAACCATCTATCAAAGCCATCCTCCTATGTGGCATGATAACAATAATTACGGTTCCTACTTCAAGCAGTCTAGTTGATAAGTGCATTCTGAATAGTTGACTAAAATTTTCTGGAAGTAAGTGTTGCATTTTGTGGCTTATTTCTACAAATGAGTCAGAAGAAGTAAGATGATGTTTGCAGTTTCTCTGAATGTGTAGATGAACATGGCCATTAGTTTATAGTGGAATCCTAAGTACCATCACGTGGGGAAAGGGGAACATGCTGTCTGGCACTTGACAAACTGATTATAAGATAAATGTATGACAACAGAGAGGACTGCTGCAACAAATTTCAATGTTAATCTGTGAATTCTCCTTATTTAAACATTTTGGAGAGTGAGACACTTGTAAACTTTTGATGCTGCAAACTGATAAAGGGCTTAAATGACTTAGGAAGTTTTCTAAGCTCTGTGACCAACAGTTTACCTAACTGCACTCTGAGTATAGCTACATGACATATGAAAAACTAAAAAAAGGAAAAAATGGAGCCAAGAAAGTAATATAGAATTGTGTTGAATCTAATTTTTTTGTGTGTTATTTGGATAACTCTATTAAGTTAAAACTTATGACCTTAAAGGGCTATGGGTACACTTTGAATATTCTCCCAGTAGCCATATTTTAGTTTCATAAATGAGCCATCAGGTTACTCAGTAATTTTGAAAAGATAAGTGACAAATGTGAGAAATCAACAGTATAGGCAAACATGTACAGTTTCAATGCCTTATGGACAATTCATACAATTTCCCAACATATGCTAAGTGCCTAATACAGGTCCACAGGGACTTGATAATTAGTCATATTAAGAAGTTGCCTTTAGGGGCGCCTGGGTGGCGCAGTTGGTTAAGCGTCCGACTTCAGCCAGGTCACGATCTCGCGGTCCGTGAGTTCGAGCCCCGCGTCGGGCTCTGGGCTGATGGCTCGGAGCCTGGAGCCTGTTCCCGATTCTGTGTCTCCCTCTCTCTCTGCCCCTCCCCCGTTCATGCTCTGTCTCTCTCTGTCCCAAAAGTAAATAAGAAACGTTGAAAAAAATTAAAAAAAAAAAAAAAGTTGCTGCCTTTATTTTTAATCAGAGTAAATATAAGTGTATGCTTAGAAATAATGGATGCATAGGTATATATTTTTTTAATCTCCCTTTTTTATCCATGATAAATCACGTCTAAAATTATTTCTACAATATTGTTGACTCTTGAACAACACAAGGGTTAGGAGTGCTGGCCCCCATGCAGCCAAAAATCCATGTATAATTTTTGACTCCCCCGAAACTTAACTACTAGTAGCCTACTACTGACCAGAAGCCTTACCAATTACATAAACAGTCAATTAGGGGCACCTGGGTGGCTCAGTCAAACATAAACAGTCAATTAACACATAAATTGTATGTTATATGAACTACATATTGCATTCTTACAATAAAGTAAGCTAGAGAAGAGAAAATCTGAGAAAATCATACGAGAAAATACATTTACAATACTGTACTATATTTATTCATCCACATGAGTGGGAACCACACAGTTCAAACCCGCATCATTCAAGGGTCAACTGTATTTACTTCCATTGAAGCAGACTATCCTCTAATTCTTATGCTATCAAAAGTTACAACCTAATCAAAAGCTTTTTCTCTGAGTCCATCATTATCAAGCATAAAAATGATCACTGAGGTTTTAGATCAGTGAGTAGAGAGTCTTTGCTTGTGCCAAATTTTAGATGACTAATTCAGTTTTATCTGCACTTCCCCATGAGTCTAGGGCATATCTGGGAATACCAAAACAAAGCCAAAATTGGTGTTAGAGTTCTAGTATGCAAATACAGAAGTCTCAGTGGGCAATTACCCAACTATATATCTAAACCCAGTAAAGACATAGGATTGGTGGGAAATCATGCTTTGCAAAAAGTATCAAAAAATGGTAAAAGAAAAAAAGCCATATCTCTCTTTTAGCCAAAATATGAGGGTAGGGAGGGCCCCAAACAGAAGTAGAAATTAGAGGTCAAAAGTTAAGCAAATACTGGAATGGAGCAAAGCAGGAATGAGGGAAGAATGACCAACAATATTTTCTTATAAGGCTAAGTCATCCAGAACTACCTGTTAAAGGAGGCTGGTACTGACTTGTTTTATATAGATTAGCACATCTGTCAAAGGCACATATCAAGGGAATCACTACTAAGACAACCAAACATTATGTATATTATGTACAAATATGTCAATACATATACTTTAACAAAGTTTGAGATCAAGTTCAGTCTGGCAAGACTAATACAACAAAATGCCTTAATGGGAGTTTGATTGTCTCAGTTTTAGTACAATTCTCAGGATAACAGTTCCAACTACTCACACTACAAAAGGTGAAGGTGAAGTCTGGTTATAAAGTGGTTTTAGACTTTTTTGTCCAAGAACACTGCCTGGAGGAGAAAGACCAGAAAAGAAAGAATTTAGAATTATACATTATACAGAGGGATTAAGAATAAATATATTTGCACACATCAAAGAAGGTTCAGTGTGGAGATCTCCAATGATTGGGTAGAGGGCTTGTCTTCAGAGCATCCAGGCAAGGGGCTCTCTAAGAGAAAAAGTCAGCTTAAACATTTGCCAAGCCAGAAGAGTACTTCTAGTAGACCGCCATGAGATTACAGCCTCTGCTTTGAAGGAGCCAGAGAAAGAAAAGAGAGGAATGGAAACTTAAGGTAGGGGTAGAAGAAGGCTAGTATGACACATCCCTTTCCCACTGCTGGCAACTAGCTAGAAACATGGCTGAGCTGGACAGAGATAAAGTTTTGTAGTGGTTTCTCTAAGAGTTACAATATGCATCTTAACTAGTAACAATCTATTTCAGACAAAATGCAGTAACTTTTCTCTAATATAAGTATTTTTCCTCCTTCCTTAGTACTATTATTGTTTTATGTATAATATATGTACATATGTACACACATATGTATGTATATATATGTATGTTTATGTATATGTATAAAATCCGTTTTTCTGTTATACAACTGGATAATCCTTATTGATCTTTATTGAGTCTTCTAACCATGTTAAGTTCTACTTTGAGCCCATTTAATGATTTCTTTATACTTTCATTAAGTTTTATTTTAATAAAAAACTTTATTTGCTAGAATAGTTTTAGGATCACAGAAAAACTGAGCAGAAAGTACAGAGGGTTCCCACATAACACCAGCTCCCACACATGTACAACCTTCCCCATACTCTGGCACCAGAGCAGTACATGTGTTACAAATGATGACTCTACAATGCCCCAGCATAATCATTAAAAATCCATAGTTTACATTGGGATTCATCTTGGTGTTAAATAATCCTAGTTTACAAATGTTGATGACATGTATCTATCATTGTAGTATCATATATAATAGTTTCACTGCCCTAAAAATGATCTGTGCACTGCTTATTCATTTCTCCTAACATCCACTGACCTTTTTACTGTCTCCAAAGTTTTGCCTTTTTCAGAATGTCATAAGTTGGATCATACTGTATCTAGCCTTTTCAGATTGACTTCTTTCACTTAACAGTATACATTTAAGGTCCCTTTATGTCTTTTCACAGCTTGATAGCTCATTTCTTCCTTGTGCTAAACAATACTCCATTGTATGAATGTACCACAGTTCATTTACCTATACTCCTACTGACGGATATCTTGGTTACTTCTAAGTTTTGGCAATTGTGAATAAAGCTGCTATAAACATCCATATGCTTATGTGTGGACATAAGTTTTCAATTCATTTGGGTAAATACCGAGAAGAATGATTGCTGGATCATATGGTAGTAGTATGTTTAATTTTTCAAGAAACTATCAAACTGCCTTCCCAATGGCTGCACCATTTTGCATTCCTACCAGCAATGAATGACAGTTCCTGTTGCTCCACATCCTTGTCATCTAGTGAAATTTTAATTTTGGTTATTATATTTCCAACTCTAAATTTCCCATTTGATTCCCTTTTATAGTTTGTATTTATTAAGATTATTATTTTGGGGCACCTGGGTGACTCAGTGGGTTGAGTATCCGACTCTTAGTTTTAGCTTAGGTCATGATTTCACAGTTTCGAGTTCAAGCTCCACATTGGGCTCTGTGCTGACAGTACAGAACCTCCTAGGATTCTGTCTCCCTCTCTCTCTGCCCCTCCCCTCATTGTGTGCACGCTCTCTCTCTCTCTAAAAAATAAATAAATAAACATTAAAAAAAGATTCTTGTTTTTGAGACACTGTTCTTATATTGTCCTAGAATTCTTAAAACCTTTTTCATAATAGCTACACTGGACTATGTGTCTGCTAAACTAACATCTGGGCCTACTGAGAATCAGTTTCTATTGCCTGCTTTTTTTTTTTTCCAAGTATGGGTCTCAGTTTCCTTTTTCTTCCCATGTTTCTACATTTTGTACTGAAAGATGAAAAATCTATATAATATGTTTTAGCAATTCTTAATTTGTTTCTTCTGAAGGTTTTAACTTGTCCGACTTAAAATTATATCTTCCTCATGGTGTGCAATCACTGAGGTATTGTTCGTGTTTTATCATTTTTACTTTACTTTGTTTGGTTTCTAGTGGTTGCTCTTGGGTCCACATAGAGAAGTTATCAGCCAATTATTTGAAATGATCTTGTCAAAAATTTTGAGCCTATAATGCTTTGACCCCTATGTCACTGGATTTGTGTGTGGGTTTGTGAGCACACTTAAAGTTCAAATATCCACTTTAATGTTCACTTTCTCTGGGCCTGTCACTGATATGCTCTGTACATGTACATTAATTCTTAGCTATAGATATGTGGAGAATTTAGTTATCTTTTGTGTGGCTCTCTCACATATTGAATTCCTCCCCCCACAAGTTTCTGGTTGTTGTCCCACTCCCATAACCAGTTCCCTAAAATCAGTTCAGCACAACAGTGGATTTCTCCTATTTGTTTTCTACTGAGTTTGCCACTTTCACCAGAAAACCACTAGCATGGTGTTTCACCCTCTGCACCAAATCAAATCTATTAACTCTGGTAGCAAAACTGCTGAATCTAACAGCCAGCCCTGTCCTGGGAACAATACAGACAGGAAAGGAATGGAAGAAAGTCTAGTCAAAAACACGGCAGTGTCCTGCTATTCATAGTAGCTTTTCATGATAAAAGATTATAATTTTTTTTTTGCTTTTAGATAATTTTCAGAGGGCTGAAATTGTTGTTTCTAACCATTTTGCCCAGATTTATACTTTTGGTGGGGGGGGAGGACAGGGGACAGGATACTCTAATCTTTTCAGGCAGGTGTAGCAGAAAGTCTCATAGTTTCGCAAGGTTTACTTAACATTAAAAAATCAGTTATTTTTCTACATTAACAGTCTCCAGTAAAAACAATAAATATGACTATGTAGACAGATGAAAATTTAACAGATAAAATTTAATATATGTTCATTAATTTAAAATCTTAATACTATAATGAACCAGGAACTTCCTGAAATTATACCAATTGATTGTGAAAAAAATGACAGTAGCAAAAACTATACCTATTTTGAAACACTGAGAACATTCATTATAAAGGCAAGAAAAAATGGTGCTAGCTATCACCATTTCTATTCAACATTTCTCTAAATGCTAACCAATGAACCAACAAAAAAAAAGTAAGTTAAATAAGGAATAAAACTGTCATTACTTAAAAACGGCTTGATAGTATGTGAAGAAAACCTGAAGAATTTACAGGTGTATAAGAATTGATAGCTGAATTCAGAAATGTCAAAAAATTAGATGCTCAGATAAAAATACAGAGAAAAATAATCATTAAATTTACACAAAAATGCTACAAAAATATTCAGTCATAAATAGAGAAGGAACATCTTGTAGCACATTTTATGAGTTCAACATTTCACATATACTACAGATCACACAGACCAATTTTGTGTCTGTGAATAGAACTACAAATTGTTTAACAAAATATTAGCAAAATAATTCCAGGAACGCATAAGAAAGATTGCAGCTTGACAGAGTGGGGTTTATCTTGAGAATACAAAGATGGTTTGTATTTAAAAAACAATCAATATGCTTCACAATACTAACAGAAAATGGGAAAAAAATCCAATGGTCACTTCAAAAACTACAGAAAAACATTTGATAAAATTTAACACCCTTTTAAGATAAAAGCTGATAAAGGTAACCTGCAAAAATCCTACAGGTAGCCTCACTTTTAAAAATGGCAAAATATTGAATGCTTGACCTCTTAACTGACAATGAGGTAAGGATGCTTGTTCTCCCTACTCCCATTCACTATCAAGGGGGGGGGGGGGGAGGAGAACACAGTTCTCACAATGTGGAAAAAAAAAAGAAAGAAAGAAAAGCCATACACCTGGAGAATGAAGACATAAAACAGCTTCCGTTTTCAGCAGACATGAATGTACACATAGGAAATCCAAAGCAATCTACAAAAAAATTACAACATCTAATAAGTGAATTTAGCAAGTTAATGAAGACGTTAAATTATGAAAAATATTGTATGTGTGCATACACTAGAAACAAACCATTTTAAAATAAAGCATTTATAAAAGCGTTGAAAACATAAAATACTTAGGAATAAATTTGACTGAAGACAAACAAGAGTTCTGCTCTCTAACCACAGGACACTGCTTACAGAAATTAAAGTACACATACATAATGTGTATAGATCAGCAGACATAATATTGTTAAGATGTCAGTTTTCTCCAAATAGTTTTCTAGATTCAATACAATAAAAGTAAAAATTCTAACATGCTATTTTGGAGAAGCTGATTCTAAGTGTATACAAAATTTCAAACAGAATAGTTAAGGTCATTGAAACAATAGCAAAAACAAAATCATAGTCTACACTACTTGATTTCAAGAAATAACTCGTAGTATTCAAAATTGTAAAAAGATAGGAATTTATATTGATGAAATAGAATAAGTGAGTTCAGGAAAGGATCCATGCATATGCAGATATTTGTATGAAAAAAGAAAAGACCATCTATCTTTACCTCACTTGTAATTTAAGATAATATATTCTTTGTTGTAGAGATTTTTCCTGTATATTTTAAGATGTTCGCCTGGCCTCTGCCAAAGTAGATGCCTATAACATCCTCTCCCCAGGTATAACCACCCCAAAAGTCTCCAGATAGTGCCAAATGTCTCCAGGGAGTAAAATCATCCTCACTGAGAACCACTGCCTTACAAAGAAACTAATTTGAAATGGATTTATATGTAAACATAAAATCCAAAACATAAAATTTTAGAGAAACATTTAGGAGAATACCTTCATGATGGAATAAACAAAGACTCTTTACACAGGAACCACAGAGTACAAACAATAAACGAAAATTAACTGAATTTTATCAACATTAGAAACTTTTACTCTTCACATTTTTAACATTTCACTGACTATTCAACAAATACCACATGGCAAAGAAAAAACTAAAAAAACTAATTATCTCAGCAAATTTTGTCCATTATTGTGTCTGTGAATTTACATATATGTTACATAGTTATATTTGTATACATGTATATAATCACACACACATATATGAGGAGCCAAGTATAGCTTTATCTTTGACAGGAGTAAATTCATAGAACTTAAACTATCAGATATCAAGGCCTATTAAGTAATTAAAACAAATTGGTATTGGCACAAGAACAGACCAAAGGAACAGTGGAAGAGAGTAAAACCTACACGCATATAGTAACATTATGACAAGTAAATGATATGAATATGAAGACTCAAGAAGCTAAGTAAATCCTAAATGAGATAAATGTCTAGGTAATTATAACACAAATTGAAGCAAAGCTTAAAGGTTATATTAATATTAGATTAACTAGACTTCAAAGAAAAAATAAAGGAATATTACTAAGATAAAGAGGGAAATTACATAATGACAAAAAAACTAAAATTCCCCCAAGAGATATAACAATGTAAATTTTTAGGTACGTAAAAACAGAGTATCAAAATCATAATGTAAAAACTGGTAGAACTAATAGAAGAAAAACACTAACCCATAATTATTGCTAAATATTTCAACTCTTCTTTCAAAGTAATCAATAGTACTTTATAAATGAAATAAGCAAAAATATTGAAGACCTGAACAACACTATTAATCAATTTGCCCTAACTGACATTTATGGAACATTCAAGTGCACATAAACATTCAAAATACATCATTTTCTGGGAATAAAACAAACCCAGTATATTTTTTAAAAATGAAATTATACAAAGTATGATCTGTGAATACACTGCAATTAAACTAAAATTTGTTAACAGAAAGAACTAGAAAACCTCAAATATTTGAAATCTAATGACACATACATAAATAACCCAGTGGTCAAAGAAGCTGTTGTTGGGGAAATTTTTCAAAAAAATATGGAAAGAAAAAGAAATCATAACATTGCAAAACTGTTTGGCCAGCTAAAGCAGTATGTAGAAGATTACAGCATTAAATTCCAATTTCAGAAAAGAAACTACACAAATCAAATCAATTAAATAAGCTTCTATTTAGAAAATTACAAAAAGAAGAAAGAATTCCATCTTGAGCATATAAAAGGGAAAAAAACTAAGTGCAGAAATTAATAAAACTGAAAAGAGCAAAAGCTATGTATAAAAATCAATGAAACAACAACTGGTTCCTTGAAAAGATCCATGACTTCATAAACCTCTAACCTGACTGACCAAGGAAAAAAGATAACAAGAAACAGATTCATTACTAATATCAGGAAAGAAAAATGGGAGATCAGGACATTAAAAGGATACTAAGTAAATACTATATATCAATTGATACCAGTAAATTCAACCTCAGTGCATTTTTTCATTTTTTATACCTTATGCAAAAATTAACTCAAAATGGATCATAGATCTTGTATATGTATATTGATAAAACTTGTAGAAGAAAACATAGAAGGATATATTGGATCTTGGCTTAGGCAAAGTTTTCATAGATACTATATATATGTATGTATGATCCATAAAAGAAAAAAAAGTGATACATGAGTCTTCATCAAAATAAAGATGTCTGCTCTTTGGAAAATACTTTAAGAGGATTAAAAACAAGCTACGGATTAGGAGAAAGTATTTGTAAAATACATGTCTAAGAAAGGACTTGTATCCAGAATACACGAGGAACTCTCCAAATTTTGTAATAACAAAAAAAGCCAATTTTTAAAAATGGCAAAAGATATGCACACACTTCACCCCCCCCAAAAAAAGATACATGGATGGTAAACAAGTATATGAAAAGATGTTCAACATCATTAATCATTAGGGAAATGAAAATTAAAATCAGACATGTCACCACTCACTTATTACGATGGCTAAACACACACTCACAAAACAACAAAGACCATTCCAAGTGCTAGAAAGGATATGCAGTGACTGAAGCACTCATACATTGATGATAGCAATGTAAACTGGAGTAGTCACTCTAGAAAACTGTTCAACAGCTCCTTACAAAGTTAAATATGTACTTAATGTATAACCCAGCAATCCCACTGCTGAGTATGCGTTCCACAGAAAACTTATGTTCATACAAAAGCCTGTACACAGAAATTGTAACAGCTTTATTCATAACTGCCAACAAACTGCATACGAGCCAAATATCCTTCACCGTAAGAGAAAGGAATATAAATTTAGTTACCTTAAATTAAGATTTTTTTCTTCATCAAGAGACATCATGTAAAGAAAGTGAAAAGACAAGTTTAAAATTCTTTATTATATAAAACTGTGTTCCGGTCAATTAATCAAATAAACATATATTAAACCCACAGTGAGACAATCCAACAAATTTCACATCCACTAAATTCAGTTAGTAATAACTGAAAAATTAGGTATTACCAATTTCTGGCAGGAAATTGAAACAACAGCAACCTTCCTGTGCAGGTTCAAGTGTATATAGATAAAATATTTGAGAAATAATTTTGGCAATTCATAACAAAGCTGAGTATGTGTGTGTTCTGTAGGCCAGTAATTCTGCTACTAGACATACACATTAAAGAAAATCTTGCACTGTGCATCATCATGTGACATATCAGAATGTTTGTAAGCAACATCATTTTTTTTTAATGTTTATTTTTGAGAGAGAGAGACAGAGTGTGAAACAGGAGAGGAGCAGAGAGATAGGGAGACAAAAGCGGAAGCACACTGCACGCTCTGAGCTGTCAGCATAGAGTCCGACATGGGGCTCAAACTCACAAACCACGAGATCAAGACCTGAGCCAAAGTCGGACGCTTAACTGACTGAGCCAACCAAGCGCCCCAACAACATCATTCATTTAATAGCAGAACAAACAAAGAAATGGGGGATGACTCAAATATCCATTATGAATATAAGTGATAAATAAGTTATTGTGTATTCTTGCCATGGTATATTAAACAACAGTGAAATTGAATTAACCACAGCTATATGTATTTATATGTGTGGGTCTGAGAAATGTAATATAGAGGTGTGCCATGGGTAGTGACTCAGTTGGTTAAGTGTCCAACTCTTGACTTTGGTTCAGGTCAGGATCTCACAGTTTGTGAGTTTGAGCCCTGCTTGAGGCTCTGAGTTACAGCAGGAAGAAGGATGCTTGGGATTCTCTCTCTCTCCTCTCTCTGTCCCTCCCCTGCTCATGTTCTCTCTCACTCAAAATAAACAAACAAAACATAATATCTAAAGGAAAAATAAAGCCAGTGAAGAGTGTATAGTTGTATGACTTCATTTCTATACATTAGCATAGACAAAGTGAATAATTTCCTCTTTGGGAGATGTAGACAGGTGTTGATTACAACGCAAAGCAAAGAATGATTTACACATTCAGTAGAATGGTTACCTCTGGGTAAGCTTCTGAATAAGGTTAATATTCTATACCTCTGCATGGGTTATAAATATACAGATGGTCATTTCATTATTATGTTTATATTCCCTGTGTAAGTGTGTATCCTTTCTTTGCATGTGTTTTTTCTTTCATTTTTTTTTCTCTGTCTCTCTCTTCTCCTCTCCATTCTCCCTCTGCTCTTTTTTAAAGATAAGTGATCTATCCTGTCCTTCAGGTTTCTGGCTAGAGAGACTTGATGGATGTGAGTCTTCATTTCCTAAAGAGTTAGAGAACACCTGAAAAAGAGCAGATTGGTGGGGAATATAACTATCTCAGATAAAGCCAAATGAATTTGAGCAGCTTGTGTAACATCTAGGTAGAAATGATATCCAGAAAAGTTGTATGGAATATCTGAAAATAAAGACAAGACTAGGCACTATTAGCAAAATGTGGTATTTAAAATTCAGGCCAGTATTTTTCAGGAAAAGCAGAAGAGTCATTATGGAGAATGAAGCTCTGTGGAATACTAACATTTGGAGGGTAGATATAAGAAAAGAAACTGATAAAATAGACTGGGTATATATTTGTCATCAAAGAAATAGTGTCAATAGAAATGAACCAAGGAAATAAGTTTGTAACCATGAAGGGACTATCAAAAATGCCAAGTGATACCAGGACTTGTAAACTAAGAACAGATATAGGATTATGGAGTTGTGTAATCGGCAACTCAAACAAGCTACATTTTTTCAGCTTCGTTTTTCCAGTCTCAGTCCGGAAGATGAGGGTGTGGAGGAGGGAATGGAATATTAACAGTTACTGACTCATTCAACAAATATTTATTAAATAGTAATTGTTAAAATACATACTGAGATCCAGGTAATTAAAAACTCTCTTCATCATTTATTTCTTTTCTAATAAAGTGTCAAAAATAGGTGAAGGGTAAGAAGGCAGAAAATTATGGAGTAATATTTACCCAGGGTGCTCAGACAAAGCCTCCCAGAGAAGGTGCCATCTACAGAGACCTCAACAACATGAGTCCTAAGAATATCTAGGGAAAGAACATTCCAGGAAATTAAATAGCAAGTTCAAAGTTCCTGGGATGGGAGTTCATTAGATTGGCTTGGCACATTAAAGGTATCAAGAGAAGGTCAGCATTGCTGACCTACAGTGGGCCTCAGGGAGAGGTAGGAGATCATGTCAGGGAAGAAGCAGAGTGGGAATCCAGAGAAGGTAGTGTGGCATCTGGATTTGAACCGAGCCAGTTAGGCTCTAAAGAACCCATACATACGGTCTACTTGGTACTCTCTCTCTCTCTGCTTAGAAAAGGGTGTCTACATTCTGCAAAACACTGATAGAAATTAAGACCCTCTGTACTCTCAGCAGAGTGTATATTTATAGGTCAAAAGAGCTCCCAGTCTGGCCCTGAAAGATATGTCAGTTCATGACAGAATTTAACTTCTGGGCATAGATTCCTGTAGACCATCAGCCTGGTCTTCCTTAGAAGCCAGTTAAGAATTTCTGACTCTTAAATACAGAGAACAAACTGAGGGTTGGTGGAGGGGTGTTGGATGCGGGGGGGGGGGGGGGGGGGGGGGGCTAAATGGGTGATGGGCATTAAGGAGGGTACTTGTTGGGATAACTACTGGGTATTATATGTAAATGATGATTCTACTCCTGAAATCATTATTACACTCTATGTTAACTAACTTGGATTTAAATAAAATTTAAAAAAAATTTTAAAAGGTATTTTTGAATAAGCAAAACAGCATATTCTTTAGATAAGATTATAGAAATATATAATTTGCTATTTCTACTAATAATATTGCTATTACTACTATTACAAATAATAGAAATAATAACAATCTCATTGGTTTCTTATGAAAGAAACAGCTATTAATTCTCCACAACAAAGGCACATATACCTTCATAAATTCGCCCACATGTTATGAGGTAATATGCTAGGAAATATGGACTAATTGGTGTTGCATATTCATTAGGTATAAGAATTCAGCCCCCCAGGGCTAGGCCTCACCAAGACCTGACCCCAATATCCCTTAGGCAAGTTTACAATGTAATATTAATCTAATACTAATTTCAAAAGACTCTAAGGCTAAAAAAAAAAAAAAGTTTAACAAAAGGTTCTATTTCAATTTTGTAAGGTAGACACACACACACACACAAATTAAATCTTTATTAAAAACAAGCAAAAAACTTGGAAAGGCTCTCAAAAATGTTTTATTATCAACTAAAACCATCCCTACTATTTGTGTCCACTATTTTCAGTTGTCAGTCAGTTGTGCTCTTTTCTCCTGATTTCCAGTGGACATCAAATGAAAATGACTAAATCTAGATAATAACCAAGCCCCATCTGTGAAAATAAAGCCCACTACCAGCTATTCTGGTTTTATTAGCACTTGCATTATCTGCTATATAAAGAACAAAGGGTTTACTTTCACTCATTATGCATATAGCTACAGGTACTTTCCATATTTCTTTCTTTACTCTCCTTAAATTTTAATGATTCAAATTTATACCAAACTTCCAGTTTCTCTCTCACTATAATATTTTATCAAAAAGTTAGTGCCAAAGAGGTCAAATGCATTTTCCCCACACACTTTTATCCTTCCTTTAGGATTTGTATGTCATTTTCATTATATATTCATGGCAAACTGAGGCACAGAGATTTAAGCTTTATTTCTCAAGGACAAATCAGAGGTATAATTCTGTCCTTGCAACTTTTAAAAAGCATGAGAAAAATGCCCCCCATTTCCTCCAAATCAGTTTCTCTTGCCTGCATACACTGTAATGAAGAAAAATGAAAAACTCTGACGTTTTCGGTTTCATGTTATTGATAGCACAGAGTCATTGTGTTAACTGGGAAACAAAGGGTCAGCTGGATGTCTGAGACCTACCATAAGGGCTAACAGCTTAGACCATCACACTTTCTTTAAAAGTACCAGATTGGCAATTATTTTGTTCAAGTATTTGCCATATTTTTTTTAAATTTTTTTAATGTTTATTTATTTTTGAGAGAGAAAGAGAGCGAGCATGAACGGGGGAGGGACAGAGAGAGAGGGAGACACAGAATCAGAAGCAGGCTCCAGGCTCCAAGCCATCAGCCCAGAGCCCGACGCGGGGCTCGAACTCACAGACCACGACACTGTGACCTGAGTCAAAGTCGGATGCTTAACCGACTGAGCCACCCAGGTGCCCAGTATTTGCCATATTAATGACAGAATTTAAATAAACAGGCAGGCAGATAAGTAGCAGATAAATCTACTTCACAACTGTCTCCCAACGAATTTATTACATTAGAGAACTATCTCATAAAAAAGGAGACTTATGGGAGGAGCCAAGATGGTGGAACAGCATGGAAGTTTTTTGTGTGGCTCACGTCCATGAAATACAGCCAGACCACACTAAACCATCCTACACACCTAGAAAACTGATTGGAGGATTCACACAATAATCTGCACAACCTGAACCACAGAATTCAGCAGGTGCGCGGCACAGAGAGGTGAATATGGGGAGCGAGAAGCCACAAAAGGTAGGGAACCCCTTTTGCGGGCAAAGAGAAGACAGAGACTGGGGCGGGCGGGGGGGGGGGGGTGGATATGAGAAAAGCACCCTTTCCCAAAAGCAGCTGGAGAGAAAGTGGAAAATTGGAAACAGCCACAGGGACTAAACTAAAAAGGGATAAAGGAGAAAGGAGAGGGTTTAAATTCCATTAAGACTGTAAACAAGGGGAGCACAAAGGCTGCAACTCTGTAGCTCGATAGCTGGTGGTACTCTGATGGAAAGGGCGAATCCCCAGGAACAGAGTGGGGTCTGGGAGGTTCTCGGGCCACATGAGGAAAAGTGGTTCTATTGCTGTAAGGACATTTGGTAGAGACTGTTGAAGCCACCTGGTCCCAGCAGACCCCAGAAAATGGCCACATTTGCTGGTGCTGGAACAAGGTCGTTAAGGGTGAAGCCTGGTGCCAGATGTGGGCTGTGATTTTCCATAATCCCTGAAATGCTGCTGCTACACTGTCTCGCGAAGTTTTTCTGGGGCGGCTGACACCTGGCTGCAGTCTCAGGGCACTGGCAGCAGCAGGTCCCAGCAAGCGTTCCCGGGTGCAGACGACAATCGGCCATTGCTCATTCAGCCATTGCTCATTTGGCCATTGCTCAGTGAGACCCTCCCGCAGAGGGGCGGAAGGGGCAGAACAGGTCAAAGCCATAGTTGTTCAGAAGAAAGAGACCAGGGAAGGCAGCCGCATCTGAGACAAAACTCAGGAGAGAGGTACTGCATGGGGCCTGGCCACGAAAAGTGAAAAAGCAGGGAATGGATGAGAGTTGAAGACAGAGGACAGGTGCACAATTGCTGATCCGGGAGAACAGACTGGGTAGCTGGGTGGTGCCATTTTCATTACTCCCTCACATGCACATAGGCACCTACGAGCACCCCAACAATCCACCCCAGTCGGCTAACAGCACCATCTAGTGGAGAGTGGAGCTGTTACACTGAGCCCCGCCCAACTTGGCTCTTCAAGAACATAAGTCTCACCGCTGGCGTAGTTTATGGACTATAAAGAGCTACAAAGACAGACTTCTAGGGGAAAATGAAGCAATTTCAGTCCTACTTCAATCTGTTAGCAGGTTCATTGATTCAATTTTCTTGTTTTCTTTTTCTCTTTTATAATTCTTTTTCTTGAGTACAGAAAGAAAAAATTCATTTTTATTTTCAATTTTTATTAAAAATATTTTTAATTTTTATTACTATATTTTTGCTTTTATGTAAATTTTTTCAACTTCTATTTTACTTCCATCATTTTATTTTAGTCTATTACAGTGTATTCACTTTTTCAAATTTTCAAACAATTTTTTTTCTTTTTCATCTTTATTTTTCATTTCTTTTCCCTTAAATAGAGAAAAAAATTCATATTTATTTTTAATTTTTATTAAAATATTTTTAATTTTTTTCTACTATATTCTTTACTTTTCTGTATATTTTTTCAAATTCTATTTTACCCCATCTCATTTTAGTCTACTTCAGTGTATTCATTTTTCAAATTCTCAAAAGATTTCCCTTTTTTTCTTTTTTCTCCCCCCCCCCTTTTTTCCTCTGTCAAACCATTTTCAACACCCAGACCAAAACACACCTAGGATCTAGCATCATCTATTCAATTTTTGTGTATGTGTTTTTAATTTTTATTTTTTGAATTTAGTTTTTTTTAATTTCAATTTTTCTACCTCATTAATTCCTTTTCTCCCTTCAAAATGACAAAATGAAGGAATTCACCCCAAAAGAAAGAGCATGAAGAAACAACAGCCAGGCATTTAACCAACACAGATACAAGCAAGAAGTCTGAACCATAATGTAGAATCACAATAATAAGAATACTAGCTGGAGTCGAACACAGATTAGAATGCCTTTCTGCAGAGATAAAAGAGGTAAAAAATAGCCAGAATGAAATTAAAAATCCTATAATTGAGCTGCAATCACGGATGGATGCAGCAGCAGCAAGGATAGATGAGGCAGAACAGAGAATTAGTGATATAGAGGACATATTTATAGAGAATAATGAAGCAGAAAAAAAAGAGGGAGATTAAGGCAAAAGAGCATGATTTAAGAATTAGATAAATCAGTGACTCATTAAAAAGGAACAACATCAGAATCATAGGGATCCCAGAAGAGGAAGAGAAAGAAATAGGGGTAGAAGGGTTATGTGAGAAAATCATAGTGGAAAACTTTCCTAACCTGGGGAAAGACACAGACACCAAATCCAGGAAGCAAAAAGGACCCCCATTAGATTCAAAAAAACTTAACATCAACAAGGCATATCATAGTCAATTTCACAAAATACTCAAGCAAGGAGAGAATCATGAAAGCAGCAAGGGAAAAAAAGTCCCTAACCTACAAGGGAAAACAGATCAGGTTTGCGGCAGACCTATCCACAGAAACTTGGCAGGCCAGAAAGGAGTGGCAGGCTATATTCAGTGTGCTTAATCAGAAAAATATGCAGCCAAGAATTCTTTATCCAGCAAGGCTGTCATTCAAAATGGAAGAAGAGATAAAAAGTTTCCCAGAAAAAAATTAAAGGAGTTTTTGACCACTAAACCAGCCCTGCAAGAAATTTTAAGGGGGACTTTCTGAGGGGAGAAAAGATGAAAAAAAAAAAAAAAAAAATATATATATATATATATATATGTGTGTGTGTATATATACATATACACATATATGTGTGTATATATATACATATATATACATATATATATACACACACATATATATATGTATATAAATACCAAAATAAACAAAGATTAGAAAGGACCAGAGAACACTACCAGAAACTCCAACTCTACAAACATCATAATGGCAATAAATTCATATCTTTCAGTACATACTCTAAACGTCAATGGACTCCATGCTCTGATCAAAAGACATAGGGTAACAGAAAGGATAATAAAACAAGATCCATCTATATGCTGTCTACAAGAGACCCACTTTAGACCCTAAAGACACCTTCAGATTAAAAATAAGGGGATGGAGAACCATCTACCATGCTAATGGTCAACAAAAGAAAGCCAGAGTAGCCATACTTATATCAGACAATCTAGACTTTAAAATAAAGACTGTATCAAGAGATGCACAAGGGCATTATATCATAATCAAGGGGTCTATCCGCCAAGAAGACCTAACAATTGTAAACATTTATGCACCAAATGTGGAAACACACAAATATATAAATCAATTAATCACAAACATAAACTAACTCATCAATAGTAATACCATAACAGTAGGAGACTTCAACACCCACTCACAGTAATGGACAGATCATCTAATCAAAAAATCAACAAGGAAACAATGGCTTTGAATGACACACTGGACCAAATGAACTTAACAGATATATTCAGAACATTTCATCCTAAAGCAGCAGAATATACATTCTTCTCCAGTGCACATGGAACATTCTCCAGAATAGACCATATACTGGGACACAAATCAACCCTAAGTAAGTACAAAAAGATGGAGATCATACCGTGCATATTTTCAGACCACAACTCTATGAAACTCAAAATCAACCACAAGAAAAAATTCGAAAAGGTAACAAATACTTGGAAACTGAAGAACATCCTACTACAGAATGAATGGGCTAACCAAGCAAAGAGGAAATTAAAAAGTATATGGAAGTCAATGAAAATGATAACACCACAACCCAAAACCTCTGGGATGCAGCAAAGGCGGTCATAAGAGGAAAGTATACAGCAATCCAGGCCTTCCTAAAGAATGAAGATCTCAGATACACAACCTAACCTTATGCCTTGAGCTGGAAAAAGAATGGCAAATAAAACCCAAAACCAGCAGAAGACAGGAAATAATAAAGATCAGAGCAGATATAAATGCTATCAAAACCAAAAAAACAGTAGAACAATGAAACCAGAAGCTGGTTCTGTGAAAGAATTAACAAAATTGGTAAACCCGTAGGCACTTTGATCAAATAGAAAAAGGAAAGGACCCAAATAAATAAAATCAAGAATGAAAGAGGAGAGATCACAACCAACACAGCAAAAACAAACACTATACACTATAATAAGAGAATATTATGAGCAATTATATGCCAATAAAATGGGTAATCTGGAAGAAAGGGACAAATTCCTAGAAACATATACACTACCAAAACTGAAACAGGAAGAAATAGAAAATTTGAACTATAACCGGTAAGGAAATAGAATTAGTCATCAAAAATATGCGAAAAAACAAGAGTGCAGGGCCAGATGGATTTCTAGGTGAATTCTACCAAACATTTAAGAAGAGTTAACGCCTATTCTCTTGAAGCTGTTCCAAAAAATAGAAATGGAAGGAAAACTTCCAAACTCTATGAACCCAGCATTACCTTGATTCCAAAACCAGAGACACCACTAAAAAGGAGAATAATAGACTAATTTCCCTGATGAACACGGATGCAAAAATCCTCAACAAGATATTAGCCAACCGGATCCAACAATACATAAAAAAAATTATTCACCACGACCAAGTGGGATTTATACCTGGGATGCAGGGCTGGTTCAATATATGCAAAACAATTAATGTGATTCATCACATCAATAAAAGAAAGGATAAGAACCATATGATCCTCTCAATAGATGCAGAGAAAGCATTGGACAAAATACAGCATCCTTTCTTGATAAAAACCCTCAAGAAAGTAGGGATAGAAGGAGCATACCTCAAGATCATAAAATCCATATATGAAGGACCCAATGCTAACATCATCCTCAATGGGAAAAACTGAGAGTTTTCCCCCTAAGGTCAGGAACAAGACAGGGATGTCCAATCTCGCCACTGTTACTCAACATAGTATTACAAGTCCTAGCCTCTGCAATCAGACAACACAAAGAAATAAAAGGCATCCAAATCGGCCACGAGGAGGTCAAACTTTCACTCTTCACAGGTGACATGATACGCTATGTGGAAAACTCAAAAGATTCCACCAAAAAATGGCGAGAATTGATTCATGAATTCAGCAAAGTTGCAGGATATAAAATCAACGCACAGAAATCGGTTGCATTCCTATTTTTTTTAATATATGAAATTTATTGTCCAATTGGTTTCCATATAATACCCAGTGCTCATCCCAAAAGGTGCCCTCCTCAATACCCATCACCCACCCTCCCCTCCCTCCCACCCCCATCAACCCTCAGTTTGTTCTCAGTTTTTAACAGTCTCTCATGCTTTGGCTCTCTCCCACTCTAACCTCTTTTTTTTTTTCCTTCCCCTCCCCCATGGGTTTCTGTTACGTTTCTCAGGATCTACATAAGAGTGAAACCATATGGTATCTGTCTTTCTTTGTATGGCTTATTTCACTTAGCATCACACTCTCCGGTTCCATCCACATTGCTACAAAAGGCCATATTTCATTTTTTCTCATTGCCACGTAGTATTCCATTGTGCATATAAACCACAATTTCTTTATCCATTCATCAGTTGATGGACATTTAGGCTCTTTCCATAATTTGGCTATTGTTGAGAGTGCTGCTATAAACATTGGGGTACAAGTGACCCTATGCATCAGCACTCCTGTATCCCTTGGATAAATTCCTAGCAGTGCTATTGCTGGGTCATAGGGTAGGTCTATTTTTAATTTTCTGAGGAACCTCCACACTGCTTTCCAGAGCGGCTGCACCAATTTGCATTCCCACCAACAGTGCAAGAGGGTTCCCGTTTCTCCACATCCTCTCCAGCATCTATAGTCTCCTGATTTGTTCATTTTGGCCACTCTGACTGGCATGAGGTGATATCTGAGTGTGGTTTTGATTTGTATTTCCCTGATAAGGAGCGACGCTGAACATCTTTTCATGTGCCTGTTGGCCATCCGGATGTCTTCTTTAGAGAAGTGTCTATTCATGTTTTCTGCCCATTTCTTCACTGGGTTATTTGTTTTTTGGGTGTGGAGTTTGGTGAGCTCTTTATAGATTTTGGATACTAGCCCTTTGTCCGATATGTCATTTGCGAATATCTTTTCCCATTCCGTTGGTTGCCTTTTAGTTTTGTTGGTTGTTTCCTTTGCTGTGCAGAAGCTTTTGATCTTCATAAGGTCCCAGTAATTCACTTTTTCTTTTAATTCCCTTGCCTTTGGGGATGTGTCAAGTAAGAGATTGCTACGGCTGAGGTCAGAGAGGTCTTTTCCTGCTTTCTCCACTAAGGTTTTGATGGTTTCCTGTCTCACATTCAGGTCCTTTACCCATTTTGAGTTTATTTTTGTGAATGGTGTGAGAAAGTGGTCTAGTTTCAACCTTCTGCATGTTGCTGTCCAGTTCTCCCAGCACCATTTGTTAAAGAGACTGTCTTTTTTCCATTGTATATTCTTTCCTGCTTTGTCAAAGATGAGTTGGCCATACGTTTGTGGGTCTAGTTCTGGGGTTTCTATTCTATTCCATTGGTCTATGTGTCTGTTTTTGTGCCAATACCATGCTGTCTTGATGATGACAGCTTTGTAGTAGAGGCTAAAGTCTGGGATTGTGATGCCTCCTGCTTTGGTCTTCTTCCAAATACTTTGGCTATTCGGGGCCTTTTGTGGTTCCATATGAATTTTAGGATTGCTTGTTCTAGTTTCGAGAAGAATGCTGGTGCAATTTTGATTGGGATTGCATTGAATGTGTAGATAGCTTTGGGTAGTATTGACATTTTGACAATATTTATTCTTCCAATCCATGAGCAGGGAATGTGTTTCCATTTCTTTAAATCTTCTTCAATTACCTTCATAAGTTTTCTATAGTTTTCAACATACAGATCTTTTACATCTTTGGTTAGATTTATTCCTAGGTATTTTATGCTTCTTGGTGCAATTGTGAATGGGACCAGTTTCTTTATTTGTCTTTCTGTTGCTTCATTGTTAGTGTATAAGAATGCAACTGATTTCTGTACATTGATTTTGTATCCTGCAACTTTGCTGAATTCATGTATCAGTTCTAGCAGACTTTTGGTGGAGTCTATCGGATTTCCCATGTATAATATCATGTCATCTGCAAAAAGCGAAAGCTTGACTTCATCTTTGCCAATTTGGATGCCTTTGATTTCCTTTTGTTGTCTGATTGCTGATGCTAGAACTTCCAGCACTATGTTAAACAACAGCGGTGAGAGTGGGCATCCCTGTCGTGTTCCTGATCTCAGGGAAAAAGCTCTCAGTTTTTCCCCGTTGAGGATGATGTTAGCTGTGGGCTTTTCATAAATGGCTTTTATGATCTTTAAGTATGTTCCTTCTATCCCGACTTTCTCAAGGGTTTTTATTAAGAAAGGGTGCTGGATTTTGTCGAAGGCCTTTTCTGCATCGATTGACAGGATCATATGGTTCTTCTCTTTTTTTTTGTTAATGTGATGTATCACGTTGATTGATTTGCGAATGTTGAACCAGCCCTGCATCCCAGGAATGAATCCCACTTGGTCATGGTGAATAATTCTTTTTATATGCTGTTGAATTCGATTTGCTAGTATCTTATTGAGAATTTTTGCATCCATATTCATCAGGGATATTGGCCTGTAGTTCTCTTTTTTTTACTGGGTCTCTGTCTGGTTTAGGAACCAAAGTAATACTGGCTTCATAGAATGAGTCTGGAAGTTTTCCTAACCCTTCTATTTCTTGGAAGAGCTGGAGAAGGATAGGTATTACCTCCGCTTTAAACGTCTGGTAGAACTCCCCTGGGAAGCCATCTGGTCCTGGACTCTTATTTGTCGGGAGATTTTTGATAACTGATTCAATTTCTTCGTTGGTTATGGGTCTGTTCAAGCTTTCTATTTCCTCCTGATTGAGTTTTGGAAGAGTGTGGGTGTTTAGGAATTTGTCCATTTCTTCCAGGTTGTCCAGTTTGTTGGCATATAATTTTTCATAGTATTCCCTGATAATTGTTTGTATCTCTGAGGGATTGGTTGTAATAATTCCATTTTCATTCATGATTTTATCTATTTGGGTCATCTCCCTTTCCTTTTTGAGAAGCCTGGCTAGAGGTTTGTCAATTTTGTTTATTTTTCAAAAAACCAACTCTTGGTTTTGTTGATCTGCTCTACAGTTTTTTTAGATTCTATATTGTTTATTTCTACTCTGATCTTTATTATTTCTCTTCTTCTGCTGGGTTTAGGCTGCCTTTGCTGTTCTGCTTCTATTTCCTTTAGGTGTGCTGTTAGATTTTGTATTTGGGATTTTCCTTGTTTCTTGAGATAGGCCTGGATTGCAATGTATTTTCCTCTCAGGACTGCCTTTGCTGCGTCCCAAAGTGTTTGGATTGTTGTATTTTCATTTTCGTTTGTTTCCATATATTTTTTAATTTCTTCTCTAATTGCCTGGTTGACCCACTCATTCATTAGTAGGGTGTTCTTTAATCTCCATGCTTTTGCAGGTTTTCCAGACTTTTTCCTGTGGTTGATTTCAAGCTTCATAGCATTTTGGTCTGAAAGTATGCATGGTATAATTTCAATTCTGGTAAACTTATGAAGGGCTGTTTTGTGACCCAGTATATGATCTATCTTGGAGAATGTTCCATGTGCACTTGAGAAGAAAGTATATTCTGTTGCTTTGGGATGCAGAGTTCTAAATATATCTGTCAAGTCCATCTGATCCAATGTCTCATTCAGGGCCCTTGTTTCTTTATTGACCATGTGTCTAGATGATCTATCCATTTCTGTAAGTGGGGTGTTAAAGTCCCCTGCAATTACCACATTCTTATCAATAAGGTTGCTCATGTTTATGAGTAATTATTTTATATATTTGGGGGCTCCGGTATTCGGCGCATAGACATTTATAATTGTTAGCCTTTCCTGATGGATAGACCCTGTAACTATTATATAATGTCCTTCTTCATCTCTTGTTACAGCCTTTAATTTAAAGTCTAGTTTGTCTGATATAAGTATGGCTACTCCAGCTTTCTTTTGGCTTCCAGTCGCATGATAAATAGTTCTCCATCCCCTCACTCTCAATCTAAAGGTGTCCTCAGGTCTAAAATGAGTCTCTTGTAGACAGCAAATAGATGGGTCTTGTTTTTTTATCCATTCTGATACCCTATGTCTTTTGGTTGGCGCATTTAGTCCATTTACATTCAGTGTTATTATAGAAAGATATGGGTTTAGAGTCATTGTGATGTCTGTATGTTTCATGCTTGTAGTGATGTCTCTGGGACTTTGTCTCACAGGGTCCCCCTTAGGATCTCTTGTAGGGCTGGTTTAGTGGTGACAAATTCCTTCAGTTTTTGTTTGTTTGGGAAGACCTTTATCTCTCCTTCTATTCTAAATGACAGACTTGCTGGATAAAGGATTCTCGGCTGCATATTTTTTCTTTTTATTTATTTATTTATTTATTTATTTATTTTTCCAACGTTTATTTATTTTTGGGACAGAGAGAGACAGAGCATGAACGGGGGAGGGGCAGATGCATATTTTTTCTGTCTAGCACACTGAAAATCTCGTGCCAATTCTTTCTGGCATGCCAAGTTTCAAAACAGAGATCAGTCACGAGTCTTATAGGTCTCCCTTTATATGTGAGGGCACGTTTATCCCTTGCTGCTTTCAGAATTTTCTCTTTATCCTTGTATTTTGCCAGTTTCACTATGATATGTCATGCAGAAGATCGATTCAAGTTACGTCTGACGGGAGTTCTCTGTGCCTCTTGGATTTCAATGCCTTTTTCCTTCCCCAGTTCAAGGAAGTTCTCAGCTATAATTTCTTCAAGTACCCCTTCAGCACCTTTCCCTCTCTCTTCCTCCTTTGGGATACCAATTATGCGTATATTATTTCTTTTTAGTGTATCACTTAGTTCTCTAATTTTCCCCTCATACTCTTGGATTTTTTTATCTTTCTCTCAGCTTCCTCTTTTTCCATAACTTTATCTTCTAGTTCACCTATTCTCTCCTCTGCCTCTTCAATGTGAGCTGTCGTCGTTTCCATTTTGTTTTGCATTTAAAGCACTTTTCAGCTCCTCGTGACTGTTCCTTAGTCCCTTGATCTCTGTAGCAAGAGATTCTCTGCTGTCCTCTATACTGTTTTCAAGCCCAGCGATTTTCTATTATTTCTAATTTTCTATTATTTCTAATATTTTCTATTATTCTAAATTCACTTTCTGTTATATTATTTAAATCCTTTTTGATCAGTTCATTAGCTGTTGTTATTTCCTGGAGATTCTTCTGAGGGGAATTCTTCCACTTGGTCATTTTGGATAGTCCCTGGAGTGGTGAGGACCTGCAGGGCACTTCCCCTGTGCTGTGGTGTATAACTGGAGCTGGTGGGTGGGGTCGCAGTCCGACCTGATGTCTGCCCCCAGCCCACCGCTGGGGCCACAGTCAGACTGGTGTGTGCCTTCTCTTCCCCTCTCCTAGGGGCGGGATTCACTGTGGGGTGGCATGGCCTGTCTGGGCTACTTGCACACTGCCAGGCTTGTGATGCTGGGGATCTGGCGTATTAGCTGGGGTGGGTAGGCAAGGTGCATGGGGGCAGGAGGGGCAGGCTTAGATCGCTTCTCCTTAGGTGATCCACTTCAGGAGGGGCCCTGTGGCAGCGGGAGGGAGTCAGATCCGCTGCCGGAGGTTTGGCTTTGCAGAAGCACAGAGTTGGGTGTTTGCGTGGAGCGAGCAAGTTCCCTGGCAGGAACTGGTTCTCTTTTGGATTTTGGCTGGGGGATGGGCGGGGGAGATGGCGCTGGCGAGTGCCTTTGTTCCCCACCAAACTGAGCTCTGTCGTCCGGGGGCTCAGCAGCTCTCCCTCCCTTTGTCCTCCAGCCTTCCTGCTTTCCGAGCAGAGCTGTTAACTTATGACCTCCCAGATGCTAAGTCGCGCTTGCTGTCGGAACACAGTCTGTCAGGCCCCTCCGCTTTTGCCAGCCAGACTTGGGGGCTGTGCTTGGCCGGCGAGCCGCCCCTCCGCCCCAGCTCCCTCCCGCCAGTCCCTGGAGCGCACACTGCCTTGCCGTCCTTCCTACCCTCTTCCGTGTGCCTCTCGTCTGCGCTTGGCTCTGGTGACTCCATTCTGCTAATCCTCTGGAGGTTTTCTGGGTTATTTAGGCAGGTGTAGTTGGAATCTAAGTGATCAGCAGGACGCGCGGTGACCCCAGCGTCCTCCTATGCCGCCATCTTCCCTCTCTCCTCGCCAAAATAATTTCTAAAAGAAAATACTCCAGAGTAATTAACAGGCGTTATCTACCCAAGGAATGGAACAAATAGGAAGTTCAGGTTCTAAGGAGCTGCCTTGTTTGTGCCAGTGGCCCCACACTAGCTCTTTATTAATTGCACCACCTGGGATGCTGATAGCGAACTGAGCTTTGGAACATTTCAGGCCTGGCATGGAATGCAGTTTTTACACAAGTGTCTTGTGGTCCAGAAATCCGATTTCACAGCTTATCTTCCATTAGATCAAAGTGTTTACGGTGTGTCTGGAGCTGGAGTAAGTTCCTGCGGGTGCCCAAGAGCAGGGGCCTCCTCTCTCCTCTCATTAATTTGCTGATGCCTAACTGCACTGATGCAGTGGTGAGATACCAGGGAGAGAGGGTTGCATTCCTATACACCAATAATGAAGCGGCAGTAAGAGAAATCAAGGGATCGATCCCATTTACCATTGCAAAAAAACCATAAAATACCTAGGAATAAATCTAACCAAAGAGGTGAAAAATCTATACACTGGAAATTATAGAAATCTTATGGAAGAAATTGAAGACACAAAGAAATGGAAAAAGATTCCATGCTCCTGGATAGGGAGAACAAATATTGGTAAAATGTCGATACTACCCAAAGCAATCTAAATATTCAATGCAATCCCTATCAAAGGGGATCAAACAGCAGCATTCTTCACAGAGCTAGAACAAATAATCCTAAAATTTGCATGGAACAAGAAAAGGCCCCGAATAGATAAAGCAATCTTGAAAAAGAAAACCAAAGCAGGAGGCATCACAATTCCAGACTTCAAGCTCTACTACAAAGCTGTAATCATGAAGACAGTATGGTAGTGGCACAAGAACAGACATTAAGATCAGTGGAACAGAATAGAGAACCCAGAAATGGACCCACAAACATATGGCCAACTCATCTTTGACAAAGCAGGGAAGAATATCGATGGAATAAAGACAGTCTCTTCAGCAAGTGGTGCTGGGAAAACTGGACAGCAACATGCAGAATGAACCTGGACCACTTTCTTACACCATTCACAAAATAAACTCAAAATGGATGAAAGACCTAAATGTAGGACAGGAAGCCACCAAAATCCTTGAGGAGAAAGCAAGCAATAATCTCTTTGATCTTGGCCGCAGCAACTTCTTACTCAACACGTCCCCAGAAGCAAGGAAAACAAAAGCAAAAATGAACTACTGGGACCTCATCAAAATAAAAAGCTTCTGCACAGCCAAGGAAACAATCATCAAAACTAAAAGGCAACGAACAGAATGGGAGAAGATATTTGCAAACGACATATCAGATAAAGGGTTAGTATCCAAAATCTACAAAGAACTTATCAAACTCAACACCCAAAACACAAATAATACAGTGAAGAAATGGGCAAAAGACATGAATAGACACTTCTCAAGGAAGACATTGAGATGGCCAACCAACACATGAAAAAATGCTCAACATCACTCATCATCAGGGAAATACAAATCAAAACCACAATGAGATACCACCTCACACCTGTCAGAATGACTAACATTAAGTCAGGCAACAAGAGATGTTGGTAAGGATGCGGACAAAGAGGATCTCTTTTGCATTGCTGGTGGCAACGCAAGCTGGTGCAGCCACTCCAGAAAGCAGTATGGAGGTTCCTCAAAAAACTAAAAATAGAACTACCTTACGACCCAGCTGTTGTACTACTAGGCATTTATCCACAGGATACAGGTGTGCTGTTTCAAAGGGACACATGCACCCCCATGTTTACAGCAGCACTAACAACAATAACCAAAGTATCGAAAGAGCCCAAATGTCCATTGATGGATGAATGGACAAAGAAGATGTGGCATGCATATACAATGGAGTATTACTCAGCAATCAAAAAGAATGAAATCTTGCCATTTGCAACAACGTGGATCGAACTGAAGGGTATTATGCTAAGTGAAATTAGTTAGAGAAAGACAAAGTCATATGACTTCACTCATATGAGGACTTTAAGAGACAAAACAGATGAACATAAGGGAAGGGAAACAAAAATAATATAAAAACAGGGAGTGGGGCAAAACAGAGACTCATAAATATGGAGAACAAACTGAGGGTTGCTGGAGGTGTTGTGGGAGGGGGGATGGACTAAATGGGTAAAGGGCATTAAGGAATCTACTCCTGAAATCATTATTGCACTATATGCTAACTAATTTGGATGTAAATTTAAAAAAATAAAAAATAAAATTAAAAAAAAAAGGAGACTTATTTCCTCAAGGCTTTCACCCATTTTGCTGTTTCAAAATAGGAATGGACTCTTTTCTGTTTCACAATTTAAAGCATTTAACAAAATAAACCTATTACAGTGAGCCTAAAGATATAAAAAATGTTTGTTTAAAATGCCAATACCCTAAATAAAGAGAAAAAAAAAATCTGAGCAAAAGAATTTAATAAAATGAAAAGATCTATTATTACCAAATGAATATATTGATTTAACACACTTTTGATCACAATAAAAATTTTCTTTTTTTGGACAATTTGTGAGTGACAACATGTCAAAATTATTTTCAAATACATTGTAAATATTTGAGAAAAATGACAGCAGATATTTCCAAAAGAACAAAAAAGAATCTTTTTATCATACCAGATTCTGAGAAAATGTACTGTAAATAAAAAAGTATATTATTTGTATATCATTATGCAAACGGAATAAATGAATCAAAATACTGAGTTTGAATGAATGAATGAAAATATTGAGATGGGTCCAAGGATACCAGTGAAAAGAATACACGAATACATGGTCAATTTTAAGGTACCAATGTCATGATAATCAACATGTAAAACCTCTGAAAATTAAATAACTGGTGTCTGCAGCACACCACTGACAAGGTGTTATTTTAAGTCAGAAAATGATAATTTGCTTAATAAATGGAGATAGAATAATTAGCTATGCAATTTAAAGAAAATACAGTTAAATACTTAACACATTTTACATAAAAATAAAATCTCTATTGTTTAAGGATCCACATGAAAAATATCCCTATTTTACTGCATGAAAAATGTTGGCAGATAAAAATGAAAATATACACTGAGAAAAGCTAAAAGACAATAGCCTAGGAAATAATTGGAAGCATTTACTGCAAACAAAAGTTAATATTCCTCAGACATACATACTTATAAAAAGCTCTATAAATTAAAAACCAGGATAAAACTTCACAAGAGAACTGAAATTTATTAAAAAAAAAAAAAAAAGGTAGCAGGTGCTTGGGTGGTTCCACTGGGTAAACATCCGACTCTTGGTTTCAGCTCAAGTCATGATCTTACGGTTTCTGAGTTCCAGCCCCACATCACGCTCTGCACTGACAGTGTGGAACCTGCTTGGGATTCTCTCTCTCTCAAAATAAATAAACTTTAAAACAAAAAAAAAAAGTTAGTGGGGCATCTGTGTGCTCAGTAGGTTGCACATCTGACTTCAGCTCAGGTCATGACCTCCCAGTTTGTGAGTTCAAGCTCCACATTGGGCTTGCTGCTGTCAGCACAGAGCCTGCTTCAGATTGTCTCCCTCTCTCTCTGACTCCCTCTCTCTCCTTCACTCACATTCACTCTCTCTTAAAACAAATAAATAAAACTTTTTAAAGTAGTATTCTCAATCTCATGGTAGATAAATCACAGCAAAATGCCATTTTTAACATACCAGATTAGCAAAATGTTAAGAGATTAATGAAATCCAATATTACATGGGGAAATGTGTATACTGGAACATTTTGTGAGGAAATGTGATCTCACATATTCTATCATAACTGTTGAGTTAAAAAATATACACAACCTAACTTAATAATCCTATTTTGGTAGCTGTATATGGTGTGGGGGGTGGTTTCTATAGTAGAGAAAAAAACAACCAAACACAAGTAGAAACGTGCATGTCTACAGGAACTTAAAAAACAAACAAACAAAAACACATTGGTTTAAAAAAAAAAAAACAAAACATAGCCTAGGTGGCTCATTTGGTTAAGCATCTGACTGCAGCTCAGGTCATGAGCTCATCATTTTTGAGTTTGAGTCCCTCATTGGGTGAGCAAGAGCCCCACTTTGTGTGAGTTCTACTTCTCTCTCTCCTGCTCTCTCTCTCTGCCCCTTGCTCTGTGCCCTCTCTCAAAAAAAAAAAAAAAAAATGTAGCAGTAAAAGATTTTGAAACAAGATGCATGTATGCCAACAGGGTAATGTTTGAATTAACTATAAAATATTAACATAGTGAAATATTGCCCAGCTATTAAAAAGGAGTTATATATGTTACTATTGACATGAAAGGATATAAATGATACATGACAGAAAAAAAATTACACTGTGCATTTGTAAAAACCTATTTTTTCTAAGAGAGTAGTAATGAAAGTCTCTACATATACATAACTTTATGCTGGCACCCTTGTGTTTAAACATGGAGAAAATTATGGAATACTTACACTAATAATGATAAATGCAAGCAAGCTATATTTGGAGAGGGGTGGTGACATTATCACCATTTTATTTCTATATCTCAGTAGTATTTGATTTGTTAGAAAATGCACATATGACTTTTATAATTTAAAACAGACTGAAAATTTTGAAATTATTGGCTAGATCAATTATATTAAATTGGAAGATTGTTAAGATGTATTATATGAATAAAACAAAATGAACAGTATTATGAATAGGGAGTATTAAGAAAAACAAACCTAAATAAGTATGTGTGTAGGTGTGTTTAAGGTGTATGTTTATTGGAATTATATTATTATTATTATTATTATTATTATTATTATTATTATATCTCTGTTTTTTGAGTGGTACAAAAAGCATGATAGATTGAATAAAACATTCCACTCTTCTATGGTATTTGTGAGAATATATAATTGGTACAAGCATTCTGGGGATAATTAGGCAAAAAGGATATGAAAATCTTAAAAATATTTGTTTATTTCCCCAAAATTTAACTTATCCTTTTTCCTGAGGAAACAATTCAAACATTTATTTGTCAAATAAATTTAGCAAAGATTTAGGCAGGTCACAACTTAAATATTTACTAAGAGGTTAACTGATTATATGCACTGTTGATGCCTTTGAGACTGATAGGCAGCTGGTACTCCAACCGCCCCAGTCATTAACGTTGGCATCTATTTCTGTTACTTGCTTTATGGCCATTTGATGGTTGATGGTTGGTATCCACAACATACCAGGAGTTAAATGCTCTAAATATTACCCCTGAATATAACAATTTAGAGTATGATAAACAACCATTAAAAGTGATATAGTAGAACATAGTGTTCCAACTTTAATCATGTGCTAGTCCACATTTAAGATTTTTGCCATATGTATATGCCACCTGAATTAATAATTTTCTTAATATATTTCCCTAAGTCCACTAAATATCTTATGAAAAGTAGAAACCAATATTGCTTAAAATAATTAAGAGTGATGTTAAAAAATAAATATATTGAAAATAGTATTAATTTTGAGCTGGATAAACCTGTTAATGCATTTTATAAAAAAGGTAATTTGTAAAATTAGTTAAATTTAAGTCATATTATGACCCTCTTTTTATATTGTAAGAATGATCAGAGTGACTAAAATAAAACAGAAAGTAGGATAAAGTTTTCCCTATAAGATTTAATATTTAATGCCTTGTTCCAAACAACATGAACTATATTTTATAATCATAGCATCAGCAGTATATACCCTATGTTTAAGGAAATCTTTGACGCATATTAGAAAGAGATATTTAGCATACAGAAAACTCAATCACGGTGGCTTTAATAATTTATGTTTATCTTTCTATTAATAAATAAAATACAGGAATTTAGAGGAAGGCAGTGTTGGTCTAGGTTCAGGGATACTATCACCATGATCCTCTTTGCCTTTCTCTCACGCTTCCAAGGAAGCCACTACAGCATCAGCCCTCATGTCTAGGGGCAAGTCAAAAGATAGGGGAAGAGGAAGAGAAAGAACCAAGATAATTGCATCTATCTTATTTAATCAGAAAATCCAAAGTTTCCTGGAATCCCCCCAACTCTCTTCTCTTAAACTTTATTGGTCTGAACTGACCATGTGCTCAACCTACATGTTAAAGAAGCAGAAAGTTAGGGAATAGGATCATTGTAAACAGCTTGAACCAATTGCCATCCAGCCTCTTAAATTTTGCAAATACATTGCTGCTTCACACTAAATCCTGTTTAGCAAAAAATAAGGAGTGAATGTTAGGTAACTAGACTGTAGGCAACTAACAATTTCTACCATAATCTGAAATGTATTCGTGACATATTTTCAAGTTTAAGCAGTTTACAAACAGTATGTACGGTCTGATTTTGGTTTTCCAGAGGATTTAATGTATACATATATGTATGTGTATATACCCATGTATTTATAAGTGAAAATGTGTTTCTTTGTGTTGAAATGATGGGTGATAATTTCTTTTTAAGCTTAACTTTATTTTAAATGCTGGATTTATACTATTTTTTAAAAAGAGATCAAAATATTTTGTTGCATCAGATTTTGTTAAATTTTAGAAAATAATCCTGGTCTTTGAAAGGCTTTGGTCAGCTCACCTAATATCTTAGTGTCCCAACTACCAAAATCTCTGTCTCTGCCCATAGTCCTGAGAGTTTCTTAACTGGGTTAAGAGGTGTTACATGTTTCTTGCTCAGCAAACACATCATTTCATTTTGGAAAGTTTAAACTGTAGATAGAGATCTGACTTACACCATCTATTTATCCCTTCATAGTAGCATAAAGGGCTGTGAAGCCAGTGTAGGGTTTACAGTTTTGACACAAGAGCTTTCTCTCTTATCTAATTCTTACAGAATCCAGATTTGGTGGCCTTTAGACACAATGTAAGCTACATCTGTTTGATTTAACAATTGTATAAATTTTATTGCTGTTGAGACAGAAAGCATCCCACAAGAAAAATAATGGGTTTCCAGCATCACATCTGTGTGTATTTATATGAACTGCATAGCTCCGTCGTTTTGTTCAGCTATCTGAGTGGCTGTCTGGCTGATGGTGCCCTGGGATTTTAGAGCTTTTTAAACATTCTGGAACAAAGCAAGCCTTTTCCTTAGCTATTAGGGTTTTTAAATAAACACACACAAACATACACACACACAAACATACAAACACACAAACATACACACACACACACATATATATTTTAATAATGATTAAATATAATGATGATTCATCTTAAAATCAATTATGCATTGAATAAAAATTTCTGGAAACCAAAGAGATAACCTTCATGCGAACATGATATTAAAACAAGGTCATAGCCCCTGTCAGTAGTTACAGCTCACTCCAGAGTTCGCAAGCATAAAAAATCTACTCGATCTGGCACAGGATCACTACTTTTTATTTAATGCCAGTTGGTTTTCTTACTAACTAGTAGAGGCGGGGACTTCTCAGTCTTTTTTGAAATTTTACACAGTGTAAGGCCAACCAACTTCAAGATAATGGCTGTCGTGGCAGCTCTGCTGACCAGAACTTATTACCTATATAATGCAGTGATATAAATGCATCTCTCTGTCTATCTATCTATCTATGCACATATTCATGCAGGTGGAGAGAAAAGGGGTTGTCTGTGCTACTGCATTAAAGGCTTTAGCACACTATGACTATAAGCCATAACCACAATTATTTGAAATTAAAAAATCAAAACAAACTTTGTCTTTTCACATACCTGTACTCCTCTGCCTTGCTTATCCCAAGGGAACATCTGGACTCAGTATTTAGGAAATCATTATATTAGCAAATTGAGAGCCAAGGCAGCCAGCATGAGGGAGATAAGATCCAATGAATCATTCATATCCGGGAGTTGAGCTGATTCATTTTGGAGCCACTGAAGTGGACACACAGCCTTTCATAGAAGACCAGCATAAAATACCTTCCAGTTGTCAAGCCAGATTGAGCAAAGGAGCAAATTATCTAAGCATCATTTCAGAAAGTGTCAAAAGAAATGCCAACTGAGTGCCAGCAGAGATTTTTGAGTTTCTAACCTGCATGATTTGTCATGACAGAATTTTAACCATTTTTTTTTTTTGAGGTATTCCAAGGATGAAACCATTGTATTTCTCCCTTATGCTGACATTTGAGGGGTATTTATGTGTAAATACGTGCTTCTTCTTTATATAAAATAACTCCATAGAATTTAGATGTGAATATGATCACTGAGGTATAAAGTTTTAATGAGAGGAAACTGAAGTGACAAGCAAGAATCTGCAAAGATGACCCCAGACAGCTTTGTCAGATTGCCTAGAAGGATGCAGCTATAGGTGACTCCTACTTCCTATAAGCATGCCCTTGTGCAGTCTCCTTCCTCTAAGTGTGGACTACACACAGGGGCTTGCTTCTAACCAAGAGAGTGACAGAACTAATGAAATATCACTTCCATGATTAGGTTACAAAAGACTGTGACTCCACCCTTTCTAGTGTGCTCTCTCTCCCTTGCTCAAAGTCTCTCTTATTCTCCCTTGCCTTCTGTTTTGTTTTCTTTTCCACTTTGCTGAAGCAAGCTGCCATGATGAAGAGGCTCTTGTGGCAAGGAGCTGAGGGCTCAAGAACAGCTAGCAAGAAAATAAATCCATCAACCCACAATGGACTAAATCCTGTCAACAACCACATAGTGAACTTGGAAGTGGATCCACCCTAGTTAAATCCAGAGATAATTACAACCTGGCAAATACCTTAATTACATATGAGAGATACTGAAGAAGCCCCAGCTTAGTTGTGTCAGAATTCCTGGCACAAAGAAACTGTGAGATTATAAATGTGTATTATGTAAACTATCAAACTTTGGAGTAATTTGTTCCAGTAACAGATAATTAATGCATCTACCTAACCTCTCATGCATTCCCCAAGTCTCCAACAGCTCCTATCTCACAATTGAAAATGACTAACACCAAATCCAGATAGACTACTGATCAAACAAATGTGTTAAGTGTTAATAAGGCAGCTTTCATATGTGACCCAGATTTTTGGTCAAGTTGTCTAGAATCAGATCCTGACGTGGATTAAGGATTTACTAAAGAAGTCCTCCTGGAGAAGCACATAAAGAAGTGAGGGAAACTAGGTGTGGAAGATGAAGACGAGCCAGGATGTGATTCCAGACAAAGACTGGAGAATAGTAGGTTCAGCGGGGTCCCACAAGGGAACAGGGAGTCTACGTGACTCCTCACATGTGCCCTGCACAAAGACAAAAGACGTGGGTTTTCACACTTTCATAGTTGTTCATTAGCTAAGGGTGGCCTGGTTGAGCAGTGGGAAATTACAACCTGACAGTTGTGCTTTGTTTGCTCCTTGAAGGCAAAACCACTCTGGTAGCCAGAGGGCTGTGATAAAAACAGGCCTCAGGTTTGGGCCATCAGAAGCAAAAGCACTTTGAAGCTGGAGATGGGGAGCACTAACTTGGAAGGCATGTATGAGGAGACCTGGACAGAGTAACAAGTGGGTTCACTACCACATCCTGTGAAAAGTATACTGAAGCACAGTATGTCCAGCTAGCTCTTCTGCAGGGCAAGCATGCTTTCCTGCAGGACACTGAGAGACAGATGACCCTGTGCTCCTGCTGTGCTTCTCCTTGCAACTTCCAGCCCGTGTAGGTGAGGCTGTGTTCTCTTCAGATCTCAAAACATGACAGAAATTTACAAAATGCCTGAATTTATAATGAAGTTCTTTCTGGGAAGCGACTGGTGAGCAGAGGGGACAGGCACAGATGTGGGAGCAGAGCCTATCTGCATTGTGCCTAACTCCAAACATCCAGATTCCTTTACCCAGCATGAGAACCAACAGATTACATCTAGTCCTTTCTTAAAATTATTTTACTCATGATAATCTTAAAAATAAATGTTATACTTATTACAAGCATGGTATGTTTGGTTAGCAGTCAGTGGCTGTTTTAAGTTTCATAAGGTAATTTAAGTAAGTAAAAAACTCTCTGATGGACCCAAACACTGTGTAAACTGATTTACACATATCTCCTGAATGCCTATGTGGCTGGCTTCCCACCGTCCCACAGAGTTCAGTTCCTTTAAGATTTTAGCACCCCAAAGACAGAGCTCCTCCCTGCACTCCAGTCACAGAAGGTCAAAATTAGAAACAACCAAAGCCAGTGAAATGAAACAACAAATGAACCAAAGCAGAGTGATATCAGGACACTCTAGCGGGTGAGTTGTGGCCCACATTTGCCTTCATCTGGTGCCAATCTGCAGGTTGATTCTGACACACAATAGAATCACAGGTGCTGTCAGGCTACCTTCAGCCTCTGCCTGTCCGTCTGTCAAAAAAAGTCACCTCTGAGTGCATAGAATGGCTGCACAATCTTAGGCAGACAACTGACGGGAGGACAATCAAAATGTTTAATAGATCAAAACTGGCAATCATCCACCACTCACTTGCTGGCTATGAAGGAAGAACATTCAATACAACTCTGGCCGATTAAAGGGGGTTGGCTGTGTTCTCTGACAGAGGATTAACCCCAGGGAACAAAATTTTCCAGCACTTTGCCAGAAAAAAATAGTCAATGAAGTAAAACTTTAGAATTGCTGACCTCTCAATTTGACCTTTGAAGTCTAAAGAATGGTCTGACAGATCATTTTAGCCCATAACCTTTCAATACATTGGCAAAATTTGAGTAATTTTATTTTCTCTTTTTTCTATATATCATACTCAGAGGAGAAAAACTGGGAGCATCCCCAGAAGCCCCATGTACTAGGTGTAAGTTCAGGACTACTGAGGGTGAGCAAAGGAAAAAAATAAAGAAGAGTATATCAGCATTTCTGAGAGTAAAGTTTATATTCTGAAATGCAAACATTTCTGGGATGGCCCAAAGCAGTCCTAAATTTTCACATAAAGGCACCTATGAGAACTTTCTTTAACTCAAAAAAAAAAAAAAAAATCCTTTCTTTTCCTTTTCTTTTTGTAATGTCAAGTTGAAAAAGCCTTCAGATGTTTTTCAGGAGGAAGATTTTTGAGTAAAAGGCCAATATGCATTGATTTTTAATGGTACTTTTCATAGTGATTTTCACACCTGGATAATGAGTCAGGTGAAGATCACCTTACTGCCATCACCGGCATTTCACTTCCTCATTGTCAGGCTCTCTGGGCAGGCCTATTTTCTCTGGGCAAGCTCTGTTTTCTCTAGGCTTTCTGGAAAAGGCTTGGCTGATTATTTTGAAGCACATGGTCAATTGTTAGCTTACTGCAATCATGTGCCTGCCATCAGATTGTCATAAATCTTTAGAACATGCAACAAGTATTGTGAATGTTAATATTCAGTAAATGTATTCCTTATTATTTATGGCCATGTATGAAATTTTCACTTTTTAATGGGCATTATAGATTATATGGTTTCTCGTTGAAGATTATTATTTTTGGATTATCTGGTCCTTGAACTAATGCACCAAATTGGAAGAGTAGTTTAGTAAATATATAATGAAAAGGATTATTTCATTATCACTGCAATGGTATACTCTGTGTTAGGGAAACAACTATTGATTCTACCTACAGCTAATTACCTGAGAGACCAAGAGGAAAAACATGTTAAAGCAGTTCTGGTTTGTTTGTGGAATTAGTGTGCATCATCTATGGGAGACTCTGTGGGCTCCAGGATTGGACTGTTCTTTAAAGAAAACAGCCATCGATGAGATCAACTATATAGTTTTCCAAGGAAAACTGTACTCCGTAATTACTCTTCCTAATTTCCTGCTTAGGAAGGGTCCCAAAATGTTATCTCAAAAACAAATTCCATCAGTATTATATAATTGAAAAACTTTCACACACAAAAATCCCCATAAATTTAGCATTTGTTTTGAAATTGTACTCTATACACTACAAGATACCTGTATTAATACCTTATCTTCAGATTATTTTCCAACACTTAATTATCCTTATTTTATTTGAAAACTAAAATTCTATATGAAATGTCAAAGGGAAAAATTAAACGTATCTTTATATTCCTATTTTCTACCTATTAAAAGAATTTATCACTGCAAAAGAATTCTGAAAAAAATACATTTTTTTCTTACATAGACCTTTGTTATATCATCTTTTCTGTATCACTACAGATTTTTTCTGTTTTATTCACAAAATTCAAGTTCTAATATTTTTCAACCTGAGAAGATTTACGTAATTTTTAATCTTTAACCCTTTGGGTGGATAAAATTATCACGCCTGCTTGGTTAACTTACTGTTTTAAGATTTCTTAAAATTCCACTTCAAATGAGTTTTAAAGAACATATTTTTATATATTAGGTATAAGGCACTGTCTTAGGCAAAAAATTAAAGCTAATTAGAACAGTTTTTATCCTCAAGGAGTTGAGGGCAGCCTTGGCAACAAAATTTGCAATATAGGTATGTACAAGGGCAAAGCTTTGTCCGGTGATGATACAACAGGAGGAAACATCAGCTCTGCCTTGCTAAAGTCATCCATGGATGGCTTCACAGAGGAGGCACTTGGACTGGATGTAAATCATGGGCAAATATATGCAGAGAGTGAGGGCTAAAATATATTCCAAAGAGAGGAACCATCCAGTAGGTTCAAAGACATGGCACAGGCTAGGTGACTTAGTAGCATATTGCATGAAGAATCTGAAGATTAAATGGGGGCTGACTACTTTCATCTATAAAGTACCCACCAATCCCAGAATCTGTGGCTCACTAATCTCTAAGAAAACCATGCTGTTTGGGGTATGCAATACACCAGTGTAATCTAAATGTATGTTCTCATTAACACAATTTAGACATGATGATAATAAACAATGTGATTATAAAGATGACAGTAATCTTGATGAAAGAGAAAATAATTTTCACTAGATTCTGTGGCAAAATTTATTGTGCTAAAAAATCACCTGAAGAGTTTAAAAGTGTACAATTTTCATAGAATACCATAACTTGAATAAAAGTTTGGAAGCATAAGAAATTACATTGTTAACAAACATTCTGGTTAATTTTGGTCATTTAATCCTTGGAACACACTCTGAGAAACACTGGTATAAGGAAAATTAACCAAAAAATCAAATTTAAACACAAATCGGGGTGCCTGAGTGGCTCAGTTGGTTAGGTGTCCTACTCTTGATTTCGGCTCAGGTCATGATCTCACAGTCATGACATCAAGCCCAAGTCAGGCTCAACAGTGATCACAGAGCCTACTTGCGATTCTCTCTCCCTCTCTCACTGCCCACCGCCCCACTCACTCTCTTGCACTCTCTCTCAAAATAAATAAACAATAAAAAAAACACAAATCAAAACTACAATGAGATATTGCCTCATACCCATTAGGATGGGTAGTATTAAAAACCCCAGAAAATTACAAGTGTTGGCAAGGATATGGAGATATTGGAACACTTTTGCATTGTTGGTGGATGGTACAGATGCTGTGTAATACATCATGGTGTTCCTCAAAATATTAAACAGAATTACCATATGATCCAGCAATTCCACTTTTGGATATATATCCAAAAGATTTGAAAACAAGGTCTCAAAAAGAGATATTTGTATACTCATGTTCATAGCAGCATTATTCACAATAGCTAAAATGTGGCAGCAATACAATTGTGCATGGACAGATAAACGGATAAGCAAAATGTGATATGTATACACACACACATACATACACACACAATGGAATATTTTTCAGCCCTAAAAAGGAAGAAAATTCTGACATATGCTATAACAGGGATGAATTCTGAGCACATTATGCTAAGTGAAATACGCCAGTCACAAAAAGTAAATATATGATTCCACTTATGTGAGGTACTTAGGGTAGTCAGGTAGTCAAAAATCAGAGACAGACAGCAGAATGGTGGTTACCAAGATATGGTAGGTGGCGAAGCAGAATGACAGGTTATTGTTTAATGGGAATAGAGTTTGCAAAGAATTATGAAGACAGATGATGGTGATGGTTGCACAATGTTAGGATGTATTTAATACCATTTCAGAGTATACTTAAAAACGGTTAAAATTTTTGTTACAATGGTAAAGTTTTGTTATGTTCATTTTACCACAATGAAAAAACCTAAAGAAAAAATGAACAAAAAGCAAGAGCAACAATAAGTTGTTTATATGCAAAAAACTAATTCAACATCATCTTTTCCTTACTGAAACAACTCGAGCCAGAGTAATTACTCAATCCCTCTTTTGTCTCCCATATCATTCCATTCATACTGTAATTATTGCTTTTATCACACTGTATTATAATTACCTTTTACTTGCATATGTGCCAACTATGTAATTCCTTAAATCCAGGCATATCATTGTAAATCCAGTCCCCAGATTAATGCATAATGCATAGCTGGAACACAACAAACATCTATTAAATTGATGACAGATAATTATAAATTACAACATAAAGAGTGACAAGAAAGAAAAAAAAAGTAGCTGAATGAAGAGAATGGGACCATAAATGAGCCTCAGAGAGATACAAATTACTTTCTTCTCATTGTTTCAACTGCAAAAAAATGCCAAAAATAATTTTTAAGACACCACTGATGTGCTCTTTTATGATACAACACTCAATTTTAGTGTGGTCAAAAAGAGTTAAGAATCAAATTTTAGCTGTCTGTGGCAAATTAAATGTAATTATCAGGGCACCCATCAAGTTTGCAAAATTATACCCTTGGAGTTTCATCAATATACTTATGTGTGAATGAATGAATGAAAATCTACTTTTAGATAAACCACTTGTTGGATTTATAGTGGATAATTTCCTGAGAAAGTATGAAAAAAACTGGTTTGCAATAGAATAATACCTTAAATGCAATAGTGTGGCAGGATACACAAAGAAATTGTACAAATTAATTTCCAAAGTGCAAATAATTCTGGAAAGAGAATAAATAACCTTTTGCTTACATGAAAATTTTCATGTATTGATTTTGCTTACTGGGAGATACAACTCTCTAAAAAGGTGTGCTCTGGGTCACCTATGTGGCTCAGTCGGTTACGCATCTTCAGGTCATGATCTCCCTGTTCATGGGTTTGAGCCTGTATCAGGCTCTGTGCTGACAGCTCAGAGCCTGTAGCAAGCTTTGGATTCTGTCTCCCTCTCTCTCTCTCTGCCCCTCCCTGCTCTCTCTTGCGTGCATGCTCTCTTTCAAAATTAAATAAATATTAAAAAAATAAATAAAAAGGTGCGGACTGATCCCAGCACTAAATTGACAAAACTGCCTTCAGGTGGTTTCCTTCATCTGAGATCAGGGATAGTTTAGAGCTAAAGATGGTTCAGAGGCTAAAATATAAAACAATTAAAACCAAAGATAATCTCTTAATATGAAGTAGTAAACTACATTAACACATAACTTAAAATCTTCTAAAATCAACTTCTTTAAGAATTAGGGATGACCCTTTTTTTCCTAGATACCTTTTTTTATTATCTCTATGCAGCTGTTGAGTCAATTATTTTGCCATGTATAAAAAAGAAATGCATGTCTGTAACAGACTGAACATATAAGGGAAGAGGATATAAATGTGATTATCCTCTCTATCAGTGGAGAGATAATAGTATTGAAAAATTATCACTGTAGTTGTTTCAGCCCCAAGCATATAAAAATTCAGTGTCCCCACAATGTAGCACTAATATGGTGTATAAGGCAAGACACTGAGGATTAGGAACCTGGTAAGGGCTTCTATCACCAGTACATAAAGACAATGTACAATGAAATAAAGAAACAAAGGTTTGAACTTGAGACATGAAGCAATTTTTCCCTTTCTTTTTGCTATGGTGAAATGTGGGAAGTTTAAGAATTTCATCTTAATAAAAAAGATTAAAAAACTGCATTTAAACAAATTCCACAATAAGTTTTATCACCTTCCAGATTCTTACTGTCTTTCAACTGTATTAATGTGCTTATCTATGTTTTCTTTAGTTAATTATAATAATTAATTTGGATATTAATCAAATCAACTTCAAGGGATCTTTGTTCAGATTCATCAAATGAGAATTATTTCATTGAATTATTAACATAAATGCTTGTGTGGGGAATTCTTATAAGCCACCAATAAACAACTATATATATGTGTGCACGTACACAGGAGCCTATACAAAAATCTTGAAAGCATAAGTAAAAGGAGGTACAGTTATTCATATCATAAAATGTTTTCTACTGACAGCCTTAAAAAGCCTAGATTTCTTTATACATTTCAAATATATTATTAGCATAAACTGTAATTGTCATTGGGTCATTATGCATCTCTTTGTAAACTGGTGTCAAGGAGATTCAGACCTCTGACTACCTTATCTTGGACCATCTGGATGCTGGTGGATTTAAATGCCACTTCTACTTATCCAGAACCTGTCTGCTGGTTCAGAACAGCTCATGGAGCCACACAGAAGTACCTTGCACTCTGCTGCTGTCATGTTGGGGGAGGGAAGAACCCTGAAGAAGTTTATATGGTTTTTTTTTTTTTCATTTTTTTTTTTATTAAACACTATATCATGGTTTTAGGAAATGTGGACAGCTAATTTTGCTCAATTTTTCATTTTGAACTAGAACTTGCAATTGCAGTTGTTTTCGAAGGACTGTAGGTGTGCTGAATAAAGTATGTCCTGTAATCTAATACATTTCATGAATCTCCCTCTTTCCATTCTTATTTTGTATATACTCTTCCTTTTGCACTTTAAATTCTTTTATAAACATGTTCCACATTTCAAAAGAAACTAGTTTTCATAAAAACCTATGGTTCCAAACACAAAAAAGAGTAAATAAGGTATCTGTATCAGGTATTCTACAACCAAGTATTTGTGAAGTCTTCACGAAAAGGAAAAAAATACACACACACACACACACACACACACACACACACACACACTACTATATGACTTTAAAAGATGTACTAATCCAATGCAACCAAACTGGTAGTATACTTTGGGTGTAATCTTGATAAGTATGAAAGAATTAAGAAAAGACAAGCTAGAATAACTATATTCATTGCTAAGGAGTTTGGACTTGGTTCTGAGATGATGAGTGACATGATGGTATTTGGTGTTTGGACGGATAATTTGTAGTTAGTGTGATTAATGATGGCTGGTGGTCTGAGTGTCTACAAGCAGGAAGTCAACAGGGAGAACAAAGGTGAAAGATGATAAAAGACAAGGACAGAGAAGAGAGGTGAAAATGGAATAGAAGAAGGAATGGTTAGGAAGGGCGGGGATCTATTTGGATATATTAATTTGGAGATTCTATAGCCATAAGAGTATGCAGCCCAAGAGAAAATGAGATACTGATATGAAGATCATCACATCATCCTATAGATTCTAGAGTTGTGGCACTTAGAGTGAGAAATAAGGAAAACGATCTTTAAGAGATATAGAAAGTGAGAACAGGTAACAGAAATATACATAATCCTTAATTCGGTAATTTTTCCCTTTCATCTTGCATATGCATATCTATTTCACTTTTACAAATAACTTAATGAGTAGCATAAATTGATGTTTCGAATCTGAGTATTTTTATTTGTTATTAAATATCTGAAGTAAGAAACATTCTTTTCTGTTAATATATTGGTAAATCAAGGGACTGGGGAAGAGAAAGAGAGATAAATTTTGTATGTTTCCAGGATAAAAGTGAAACAAGCAGTTGCCATCATAATAGGATATTTTTTCAAAGGTTTCCATGTACACAATACATTTTTTTCAAGTACCCACCTGAATTATTTCCATTAGAGTCATTCATTTAAGGTAAGTGTTTTTAAGAGGCTCCTGCATAGGCAAATGTGAACAATGATTCCTCTTAGCTTGTGAACAATGATGAACAATTTGTGTTAGTTAGCTATGCAATCTTGAATAAGTAACTTAACCTCTCTGTACCTACTCCATGAAACAAAGCCAATAATGGTATCTACCTCCCAAGACTACGAAAATAATGAAGAGGAGTTGGGGGTATAGAGCATTTTAAAGTGTCTCAGTAAATGACAACTATCTCAATTAGAGACGTTTAATAAAAGGGACAAAGTTAAAAACAAAATGGAAACACTGAAGAACAATTCACAATATATGTTAAATTAAAATACTGAGCAATTATAAAATGAGTGACTGAGTTCAGTGTAAGTCAGAGAGATTAACAAATAGTACATCTCAAAGGACAGAACTTCATAAAGCTTCCTTATACACACTGATTATTAGTAATAAATGAATGACTAAAAAGGTAACATTTTTATGCTTGACCATTTATTTATTTGAAAGGAAGTAAAATAAATAAGAAATGAAAAAAACATATAATTACTAACACAGAAAAAAAGGCAAATATATGTAATTAAATTTACTGTTTAATCAACCATTAATGAAGAAACCTAGATGCATCTACTCCTAAACTAAGAAGTGAGTAAGACAGAATTATCATTGACAACTTTAAAGGGTATAGTCAGCCTCTAGTAGTGTGATACAATAACTTTTTAATTCTCTTCTCATATACTTTTGTCACCTCCTATGAGGTTTTTGAGGCTTCTCATAGGGCATTATCATTGATGGTTGTCTGGGTTTAAAGGGTGAATTTAGACACACCATTTCCATAATGGTGTATTCAACAAAAGACCTAGGAATTTTTTTAAAAAGAGTGACGAGTTCTTCATATTAACATCCAAAATACACAAGTATTTATCTAATTTCAGCAAACCAAATACCAAATACAATTTCCATACTTGACTTTAAATAAGTGGCATTCTGTCTAAACCAATTTTAGTTAAGTAGGGCTGTTAAGGGCGGCCTGAGTTTTATTTGTCTACACATGTAAATTTATTACTATTCTGTAGTATGAAATTAAAAAAAAATCTGGCATTATAATACATTTAAAATCTTCTTTGAGACCAATCACTTCCACAGTCCTTGAGGCAGTTTTTCATTAATTGCAGTAAACTGATGATTTTGCCCTATTGTCACAAATATGACACAAACCAGATTATGCTTGTTTTGATTTTGGAGTGTTCATATAGCAGTTCTAATTAACAATCAAATAGAGATTCAACTCTCCTCAGGCAAACCTAGAAAATCTTTGAGGGAAGAGAAAGTTGTTAGTTGTCACTGAATTGTGCTTTTTATTTTTTTCCTTTGCTCTCTCAAATGTCAAAGTGATAAATCAGGAATTTGAAAAAGAGGCAAGCACATGTTGTGGCAGGCTTATGCCAACACTGCATCAAGATTCACACCAGCACAAAGACTCCTCAATTGAGGTGCTGTTCAACCTACCATTGAGATGCAAGGCACTGACTTGCTCTTACTGTCACTTTCAGTCACTCATTCAGGTTCAGCAGGGACCCATCAGATATAAAGATCAAATGACAAAATAAGCCTCTATCATGAGTTGCTACAGCATAGGCGCATCACTATGTCCACTTTATGTCATTTTGACAGGGCTTGTCACACAAAGCTACAGACTGGTATTAACAGACATCAATAAATTATTTTTTAAAAAGGTTATTCACTATGTACTTTTATAGGGGAGTATCAAGGACAATCAAAGGAAAATCATTTAAACAAATACTAGCAAAAAAAAATTCAGTTGAAAACAAAAGATTTTTTTAAAAATATCACTATCACTATGAAAGTAATATCCATCTTCCCACCTGTCCCCTTAAAAACTCCTCATTGGTGAAAGCAAATGCAACACCACAGATATATTTTGATGTCAGGGGCCCTCCTGAAGTCACACAAGCTTGTCTGCATGTATGACCTGTGGATTATCTATTACTGAGTCTTGTGTTCCATTTTGTTTCCTTTCCCCTTTCTAGGTATCCAATGAGCTTCAAAGGGATACAGGAAAACAAAGCTGAATATCAATTTTGGTGTTACCTCTTCCTGAAGTAATTCTAAGAGGCATGAAAATGTTAGTTCATGTGAGAAAATGGCTGAAGTATTTACATGGAATTTGAATCTCCTGAGAACCAGTCTTCTTGAAAATTCCTTGAAAAGTGGCAAACTGTATTTGTATGTCTGTCTCATCACTGTCTCACCTCACATTTACTACCATTTACATATGCAGGAATAATATGGGGCTTCAGTGGGTTCTAGTCAGTTGGAACATTTTTGTAACATGCTGTAACTCTTGTACTGTGTGTGAGATAAGCAAAAAAAAAAAAAAAAAACCCACAAAAAACAGTCATCAGAGCCAAGAACATAAAAACTTCAGTCATTAAAAAGGATTTAAGTTTCAATAATGTGTGTGTTGGGGGGGGGGGGGTTGTTCAAAACAAATTCCCCCAAGATGTACCACTTTGGCATGTGAATATTTTGAGCTGAAAACAATCAAGGCCGAAAAGACTCAGGAAGAAACTTTGACCTTCTAACTGCCTAAAACAATTTACATAAAGGACCTGCTCCAGGAATGGAACTGTCACCAAAGATAACCACATTATAAAATGAAATAGGGGTGGTAGACAGGGAGGAATTTAGCAGTCTGTTTGTTAAAATTCCTCTCAATGTCATATTGTTTCTGTGTGGGCCAGCAAATATTTGTGTATCAGATATTTACTTTCTCATCCTCCTATGAACTGCCTTTCTTCCCTTTGAAGTCCTGGGCCCTCACCTCCTTCTCTTTAGTTCAGGATGACACATATACCTCATTTTGCCTGACTTCTCTTTGAAATTTCTCACGTTTATGTGAATTCCCTGTACATACATAATTAAATTTTATTTTCTCCTATTAATCTGTATCAAGTTAAATTAATTCTTAGAACAGCCAGAAGCACTTTCAAGGATAAAGGAAATTTTTTTCTTCCCCAACAATAACATGTTTCCCTAAAACAACAAATATATTAATTTTAATACCTATTGTTACAGAAAAAAATGTTTATTTAAATAAAAAACAGTATCAATAAACTTAAAACAGTGTGGCTATACAATGATAGACAGATAAAACTATAAAATGTTTAAATTATATGTGAAATTGCTAATGACTCATTTTTACCTTAAAAATGCTAGTTTAATTTGGTTTTATATAATTTTAAAATATGCTCCATATGAGTAATGTCTTCAAAGATTTTGTGTGCATTAATTATGTTGTAAAGAGGATCATTCCTTTACATGACTAAACATTTAGGTAAATCATTATTTTTCAAAATCCTTTCAAAGTAGGAAACTTTATCAAATTGTCTACAAAACTGCTTTGCTGTATTTATCTACTCTCCCTTCACATTTGTGTATCTATAGAAAAGCTTGATGCCATTTAGAAAGTGCATCTAATTAATACAGTATATCACTTGTAGAAAATAAAAATCTATTTTGTACAACTTGAGAAATAAACTTCAGCTTGGTTGGGAATTCAAACATTGTTAGTGAAGCTTTATTTGCCAGAAAACAGGTAAACTTTCCTCAGAAGTCAAAGCTTGAGCCAATTATGCTGGAAGACACAATTCTCTAACCAGAGCAGTTACAACTGAGAAATCATTAAGGACTCTGGTCTATGAAATCCAGCTCAGTGGTTAGAAGTAGGGCTTGCAAAGATGCCTTTCTGATAACCAAATCCTTTATTACTTTATGAATAAATGTTAACCCCTTGACAAGAGTGACAGTGTAGGATATCTTCTGGATGGGAGTATGAAGTAATTACAGTTCACAAACAGTGGGATTCTCTGGTCTCATGGCACAGGTAGTGTTAACAATAAGTTACAAGTACACATATCTTTATCCTTAAATGCCAAATTATCAGAAGTGCATAGGTACTTGTAAGGGTGGAAATGCATTAAAGATTACCCTCCCCTCTGCCTTACTTTTGGCATATTTTCAAAGTCTTATGAAAGTGGACCAACCTTGGTAATTTTTTACAATAATACTTGTTAATTACCCATCTAGATCTTTATTATGAAAAATTATATCCTTAAGTTTTTAATTTTTACATTTATTCTCTGGAAATAATAACATGGAGTTCTAGTAATCAAGGTCCACTTATCTATGGCCAACACTGAATGCCCCATCTACCAGCAGAAGAGACCAATACCAAGTCCTTTAAATGGCACCATTATCCAAGATAATCAACCAGCTAGCTGGTATCAGGTTGATTACACTGAACCACTTCCAACATAGAAAAGGCAGTGTTTTGTTCTTCTTGGAAAAAAACACTTACTCTGGAAAGGGATCTTTCATCCTTGCATGCAATGCTTCTGCTAAAACTACAATCTATGGACTTTAGAATGCTTTATCCACCATCATAGTATTCAACACATTATTTCTGAACAAAGAAGTTACTTCACAGCAAATGAAGTGTAGCAATGGGCCCATGTTCATGAAATGCACTGGTTTCACCATGGTCTCCATTATCCAGAAGCAGCTGTCTTGCTAAAATGGTAAAATGGCCTTTGAAGATCAGTTATAGCACCAGCAAACCAGTAAGATCAGTCTAGCTTCCAATAATTTGCAAGGTTGGGGCAATGTCCTTCAGGATACTGTGTATGTTTTAAATCAGCATAACAGTGTTTTTTTCTCTCGTACCTATGATCTATGAGTGCAGGAATCAAGTGGTGGAAATGGGAGTGGCTCCATAGATCTTTTAGCCCAAGTGATCTACTACCAAAATTTTCATTTCCTTTCCTACCAATTTAGGACCTGATGGTCTAGAGGTCTTAGTTCCAAAGCAAGTATTGCTATCATCAGGAAACACAACCATGACCACTAAATTGGAAGTTGAGACTGTCATTCGGCCACTTTGGGCTTCTGCATGCCTCTGAATCAACAGGCAAAGAAGAGTGTTAAATTACTAAATTGGCTGGGACAATTGATACTACCAAGGGGAAAATGCATTGCTCTCATACAGTGGAAGTAAGGAAGAGTATGTCAGGAATACAAGATATCCCATAAGGTGACTTAAAGTGGTACCATGTCCTATGATTAAAATCAATGATGGGGCACCTGGGTGGCTCAGTCGGTTGGGCGGCCGACTTCGGCTCAGGTCACGATCTCACGGTCTGTGAGTTCGAGCCCCGCGTCGGGCTCTGTGCTGACAGCTCAGAGCCTGGAGCCTGTTTCGGATTCTGTGTCTCCCTCTCTCTCTGACCCTCCCCTGTTCATGCTCTGTCTCTCTCTGTCTCAAAAATAAATAAACATTAAAAAAAAAATTAAAAAAATTAAAAAAAAATAATAAAAAAAATAAAATCAATGAAAAACTACAACAACACAATTCAGGCTAGACTTCTAATGGTCCAGAACCTTCAAAACCATTAGATGTGAGTCACCTAGTAGGCAAAGAACTACAACCAGCTGAGGTTGCTGCTCAGGGTAAAGGGGATATGGAGTCAGGGGTAGAAGAAGGTGGCTATAAAATACCAGCTATATCAAATGACCAGTTGCAAAACTGAGAAGAGCTATGTGAAATGGTTCATTTCATATGTCAACTTGGGTGGGCCAGTTGAGGCCCAGATATTTCATCAGGCATTATTTTAGATATTTCTGTGCAGATGATTTTTGGATGAGATTAATATTTAAATTGGTGGATTCTGAATAAAGCAGATAAACTCTGTAACATGGATCAGCCCCATCCAATCATTTGAAGGCCTTAACAGAAAAAAGAATGACCTTCCCCAAGCAAGTAATGCAGCCAGCAGACTACTTTTGAAGTAGAACTTCAACTCTTTCCTGAATCTCTCATCTGCCAGCCCACTGCATCAGATTTGGGACTCACCAAGCCACCACAATCATGTGAGCCAATTCCTAAAATAAATCCCAATCTCTCTTTCCCTCTCCCAGTCTTTCCCTCTCTGCTCCACCAACCCTCCCCCTCTCTTGTCTGGAGAACCCTAATACATTTTGAATATTTATTCCTTCTTTTGTTATGAATACATCTAGTTATATATATTAACATAGTATTTTATTTTCTTCCCTCTCTATTTCCCTTATTATTTAATATAAGATACATGAATAGCAGCTAATTTTATACCATAAAACTGAAGTTCCTGAATACCAAAGAAGAAGACTGAACATTATCCTCCTATGGAGAAAGGATTAGCATGTCTTTAGTTGTATGCGAGAAAGCCATATCATCTAAGGCAGAAGTATTGTATCATTATCTTTATTTAGAGATTAATATATTTTAAGGAGATTTTTGTACAGGTGCCAAATTGACCAGGGTTAGATCATGAACGTCAATTTTGTGTTTCCACTTGGTTAGGCCACAGTATCCAGCCATTTAATAAACATCAACCTCATTGTTTCTGTGAAGGTATTACATGGATGTGGTTAAACTCCAGCTTGAAGTAAGGGAGATTATCCTAGATATCTGGATGGGCTCGATTAAATTAGTGGAATGTTCTTAAGAACTGAGGTTTCCCTAGAAAGGAGAAATTCTGCCTGGACTGGATGCTTCATTTTGTGCCAGAGTTAGTCTGATCTTTCTCATGGCCTGTTACTTGGATTTAATATTTGCCTAGCCAGTCCCTACAACAACATGAAGCTATGCTTTAAAATATATTTCTTAATACATATTTCCTAGCGGTTCTATTTCTCTGGTTGAAGAGAACCAGCAGGAAATATGTATTATTTCCAATGGATCCAACAATAAACACTGAAACAAATGGAAGGTAAGGTGCCAGTCTTTAAAATGTTCAACTTGGGGCGCCTGGGTGGCGCAGTCGGTTAAGCGTCCGACTTCAGCCAGGTCACGATCTCGCAGTCCGGGAGTTCGAGCCCCCCGTCGGGCTCTGGGCTGATGGCTCAGAGCCTGGAGCCTGTTTCCGATTCTGTGTCTCCCTCTCTCTCTGCCCCTCCCCCGTTCATGCTCTGTCTCTCTCTGTCCCAAAAATAAATTTAAAAAGTTGAAAAAAAAAAAATTAAAAAAAAAAAATGTTCAACTGAAGTATTATGTAAATCTCACATCACCATATGTTTGAAATTCACTTTCATTCCTTAAGATATGTGTTTAAGTGGCTGTTCATATTTTTTGACAGTGTTTATCAAGGTCAATTAATCAGATGCTCCATTACCAAAAGTTAAATACCCATAATTTATAATACATAGTACTTATCCAGCCTTATTGAACTACCTAGGACATCTAATACAAGGTTGAATAGTATGATGTGAGCAGGTATCTTTGCCTTTGGGGGAAAATCATCTCTACTTCTTAAGGTGATTATGTACTATTTTCTCCCTATCCTGTTAATGTGATAAATTATATTGAGTTTCAGATATTAAATCAACCTTGAATTCCTGGTATAAAATCTACTTGGTCATGAATCTTTTCATATGATCCCACATTCCATTTCCTACTATTCTGATTAGAAGTTTGTGTCTACATTCATGTTCCTTAGACACTGTATCATCCAAATCCCAAGCCACTGGATGCTCCCTCCACTTCATGACATCTCTTCTCTTCTAAATATAATTCCTATCTTAAATGTTATGGTAATTTCCTTGCTTTCTATAGATTTGTTACATAAATATGTAGAAATAATATATTATTTAATGCTGCCTATACCTAATTTCTATGAATGGAATAATGTGTTTTTCCAAGGCTTTCCTTTTTGCTTAACGTGTTTTTGAAATTCATTCTTTTTATCTTATTTAACTATAGTCATTCATTTCCAATACTATATAATATTTTATTGCTTGAACATATCATTTATTACTTATAATACTGATGAAGATTTGGGTTGTTTTTGCTATTGCTTTTGTAATGAATATGTTTCTGTAGGTCCCCTAATGCATGTGAAATGATTCCTGTAGGTTATACACCTAAGAGTTGGATTGCTGGAAACCAATGATACTCATGTTTAAATTTATAATGAATGACAAATTGTTTCCAATATGGTTATCAAGTTTCAGATTCACCAACAATATATGAAATTCAATATAAAAATCAAATCTTTCTGAAACTCCAATCATATCTATGTTGAAACTTATCCTTCTACATAAATTAATGATTCCTTGTGTGCATAACTGCCTGCATGCTGATCAATTATTTGTATTTGTCTTTGAATGAATTTATACTTTCTTCACTTGAGTTTAATATACTGAGTAAAACTATTCACTGAATTTCTATTACCAATTATACACATACATAAATGTATTTCACTCTTCAAGTTCTATTTGATTTATTTGATTCTATTTGAAATCCGTCTTCTCTTTCACTTTCTACCATCAATATACCTCAATTTTATATCAAAGGCCTCTACTGACTCTTCTATTTACCTTAGCTGTTTTCACTGAAAATTGACTAATTCCAAAAAAAAAAAAAAATTGCCTCCTTTTCTTTCCTCTTTTGTTTTTAATATGATGTCAAGAAAGTAATTTGGTACTGCTTTCCCTATGTTAATAGGCTTCCTTAACTGCCTCTAGTATTTTGTCAAATCTCTCTATTCTCACATTTTCTCTTTCAAATTTCCTACCATTATTATTTGTAGTTCATTTATAAAATATTGTTCATTAAATTTTCTCTGAAATCTTAAAGCTTTGAAAAAAGTCTTCATCTCTTTTAAGCTGTTTCAATTTAGTTAATATGAGAATCACTGGGCACCTGTTATTTTTTTTTAATATTAGAATATTTTAACCATTTTCCTCATTCCTGATGTGAAACTAAAGAGTTTATAGGCATGACCTCGTTTAAAAAAATTCTAAAGTGTGTCATTGCCTTTCACATGGTTTATCTACAAACAATGCTACACTTTCCTTAGTACCCAGAACTGGTAAAGCTTTGAAAGATTTGTCATATCGCACTTAAAAAATCTGACATATTGCTAGGCAGGCAAATGCTCTGCATGTAACACTATTCTGAGTAACCAAATACAACATAATGTGATATAGGATTACATATGCTCTTTTTGAGAAAAAAAATTTTTCCAATGAAGGTGACAATAATGGGTATGCTGTGTCTGTGCTAGATATTTAATAGGACGCTAAAAAGCAATGGAAGGAAGAAGAGAAATTAGAAATTCAACGACAGATTTCTAGGATTAATAATAGTCATTTGTTATTGTTCCTAGGAGACAGTAAAACCTAATACATTACTTCACCTTTCATTGTTTTTTAGTCAATATAGTTTATAATTCTGAAATGTAAATAAAATGATATATTGTGATAGGTTAGTCAATAAAAGTTGCATTAAAAATGTACCTTAGGGGCGCCTGGGTGGCTCAGTCGGTTAAGCGTCCGACTTCAGCCAGGTCACGATCTCGCGGTCCGGGAGTTAGAGCCCCGCGTCAGGCTCTGGGCTGATGGCTCAGAGCCTGGAGCCAGTTTCCGATTCTGTGTCTCCCTCTCTCTCTGCCCCTCCCCCGTTCATGCTCTGTCTCTCTCTGTCCCAAAAATAAATAAACGTTGAAAAAAAAAATAAAAAAAAAAATGTACCTTAAATGCACAACTCAGCAATTAATATGCCAGAATGTTATTAATTCAAAAGTTCATTTATTTGAAGCAAACTTTCATATGAAGTTAGATTATAGGTGTTAGCTATGTGGAATGACGCTATTTTTGATGTGGATATTAGGAATCTATGCTGGGAATCACTAAGTGTCTAAGGGAAAAGAAGACATGAAAGCTATAATAGAAGTTCAAAATGCTGTAGCTTAATCAAGTTGTAAGTTTATCTGCTAGTTTATTTCTTTATTCCATTCAATTTATTCATTTACTCATCCGTTCATTATCCCTTCTATAAAAGTAGCATAACTCATTTAAGCAGAATAATGGACAATATCCTGGAATATATGTTTTCATAGGATCCTATGACATCATTTGTTAAAGACTCATGGGGTACTCTTCTACATTTTTACTACGTTTTCTTTGATTAATGGGGTCACTAGTACAACAAATAATTTATAGTATCAATTATGATCAAATGAGTAACTTTATATCTTCATGTTCATATTACATTGTAATACAGTGAGGTAGAACTGACATACTCTAAACCAAAAACTTTATTAAAATCACAAATAATTACATTCATTTCTCTAAGCAAAGGCAATAAGAAACAAGTCAATCTGCTCTGTTTAATATGTCTGATTACTACTAAAGCTGTTTACAATTAAGCAAACAAATTACTTATTAAAATACTTAAAATTATTCTTCATGATTCTCAAATGCATGTTCATTGCAAACATTAATATCTCTGTCTGGAAACTTAACCATGTTTTGCCCTTTGACAAAATTACTTCTAACAAGAGAGGTGAGTTACTCTTAAAGCTCAAAGTTTTCCTGTAAGCTGATCAAATTTAGATAACAAATTCTAAAATGATTTTAAATAACATTCAAATAAATATTTTACACATGGTACCTAGCTGGTTTAAAAAAAGTCTGAAAATTAAAATCAGTTTGAGAATAAACTTTATTTATATATTTAAACTTAAAATATTAGACAATTTCTATGGGGGAAAAGTCATAAATTACTAAACATATTTAGAGTTTTTACTTGCACACAGAGATTCATATTTTAGAATTCTGCCACATGTTTGGATAAGTTAGCACAAGATTGAGCTGCCAATCTCCATTGAGATGTCAGGGGCTGAAATAGGAGACATTTTGTATGTCAGTGCTGGACTGCTGTATCATGACCATGGACATGTTTGTATATTGCCAGTCCATGCTATCTATTCTTGGCACCACTGAATATAATAAATCTTCACCTCAGAGACTGTAAAATGCATTATATAGCTTCTCTTTAAAAAATACTACTACTGCTTCCTATAAAACACAACTGCTTGTAAAACCTAAATGTTGCAGCAACAATAGACTTCCTGCCAAATAAAGTGTGACCGAGAAAAAAGTAATTGACTTTACTCGCAATGCTATGAGCTTTAGATGAAGTGTATTTGTATAAAACATAAGAACCTGTCTTATAAAAACATTTTACCAAGTAAAGTTTGATTAAGAAATCCTTTTATTCTAATAACTTAGAAAAGACTATTTCGATATTCAAATAGGGTTATCCAATATTTAGAAAGTGGATTTTATTCCATTATGAACTTTTAAAAAATGCCTTCATTTTGGCACCCTCTGACTTCATAATTATGTAAAAGTGTGATTGGATCTATTATGAATTCCTACTCTTCCAAGGCTTAGAAATGTCATGAACATTACTCTGATTAATAAGTAGAGAATAATTCCCTATACCCATTCTGGAGAAAGTTTTCCCTTCACTCATTCTTGTAATCAATGTCTGTCATCAGGTTCACTCAGAAACAACAAGCGTTAACCTAAGCTTTCACATAAGTTAAACCTTTCTTCAATTTTTATCATTTCTTTTTTATGAACATGTGCTATCATTACCACGATCCCAACCTTTTAGAGATAACATGTAACTGGCTTGAAACAGCTATGTAACTTTAAAAATATAGATATTCTTCAGTTTCTACAACTAATACACTGTTCTGTATTTAAAAGAGGACCCAAATAAAAATGTATCTTTCAAAAATGCAAGCTTCCATCACTAATCAGTTGTACATGACATAGTTAAACTTAAGCCTCATTATAATGCTGTACTTCAGTTTGAGTCAAGGTTGCTCACCACAGATTAGATAGCATGGGGAAATTAATAATGATGTTTTGAAAATTCTGTTCCCTCACCAGTAGATACATAGCAAATTTTAAACATGTGTTTTTGGTGAGATAGAGGAAGGCTTCTTTTTTTTTTTTTTTTTTTTTTTTTTTCAACGTTTATTTATTTTTGGGACAGAGAGAGACAGAGCATGAACGGGGGAGGGGCAGAGAGAGAGGGAGACACAGAATCGGAAACTGGCTCCAGGCTCTGAGCCATCAGCCCAGAGCCCGACGCGGGGCTCGAACTCCCGGACCAGGAGATCATGACCTGGCTGAAGTCAGACGCTTAACCGACTGCGCCACCCAGGCGCCCCTAGAGGAAGGCTTCTTGAGACATTTTCCAATTCTAAGAGAACTTTACATTGTGTGCCACATATATGGGAACTAAAGAACTGTGTTCCCCCCCTTAAGGACTTAACTCTAACCACCTTGGGACCCAAATACATTTTTAGGTACTCAGAAGGGGTATATATTTGAAGTACTGAAACTAATGAGTTAGATTAAACCAGTGAGTGAGTTCATATAATGAAACTCAGGGTAGGTTATATTCCTTTCTCCAACAAATATTAGATTAACAGTTGATAATATACTATAATAAATATTTGAGGGCAAAACGTTAGGATGGTAGTTAGCACTTGGAATGCTCAAGATTTTAGTTTCAAGTTGAAATGACTGGCAAAGTTTTTGGTTGCCAAAGTTGATCTTACACTTGAAAATATATGATTATCAAAATAAAGGCTGAGTCTAACACCTTTTAACAGAAAGAAATGAAATGTTCATGTAAGATAGGTGCAAAATAATATTCTTGGCAGTTCAGGCACTCATTTTCTTAATTACAGCCAATAGCAACATTTTTGTCAAATAAAAAATATTTTACCAAGTTTCTTGATTGAATTAATTTAGACTCCTCCTTTTTTTTTTTTTTAAATAAAGGTAATTACAAAGATGAAGCGCAGAATTCCAGTGTAACTTAAAACGTATTTTCTTTCAGAGCTCTGTCTTTTGTAAGACCTTTGAATCACCCTAATTATAAAGGCACTAAATGCTCTTTTGTGGCTCTTGATTTGTATTCACAGATTTTGGGGTGAAAGGCAAGAAAATGAGTGATCACCTAAATGAAAGCTCTCATTTGAAGAAGAATAAACCAGTAAACCTGCAACAGTAAATGCCATTTCCAAGATTACACAGGTAATGGCAAAACAGAATTTAGAATGTTAGAACTTTTTCCCTTTGTCTTAATGCTAAAGTAGTATTTCTCAAAGTATGGTCTCCAGACCAGCAGTATCAAAATCAACTAGGAATTTGTTAGAAATGCAAATTGTATGGCCCCACCCCAGACTTGTTGGCTCTGAAACTCTGGGTCTGGGACTTGGTAATCTTTGTTTTACCCAGCCTTCCAAGTGATTATGATATAATGTTTGAGAACCACTGTTTAAAAAATAGAAATCAAAACTACAAAAGAATTTTTAACAGTTATGTCTTAAATGGCCTTGGCTTTGATACACTGAGGCAACGTCTATATCCTGCCTTTGGAAGGCCACTGGGCACTATCTTGTCACAAAACACATGTGCCATGAAATGTTAAATGTTGACCTATAAACATTAGGTTTTGAGTCCATCTCTCATTCATTTCAATACTATTTGGATTTTTTAAAAAATTACAGAATTTGATTTTAACAACGCCTTTTATGTTTATTAAAGGTCTATATAAAAAAGAAATGATGGGAACAAACAACAACCAGAAGGCAAGGAGGATGCTACCTCAACTCTTAACACATAAATATAACAAGATATCTTTTATATGTGATACAACCAGAGACTACCTCTACTATCAGCCCTTCAGGGACAAACCTTATACTCACAAGTGGGAAATATTTCAAGAGGCTATCTGAAGGAGAAAATCTGATCATGAATATTTTCAAACCAAAAAAAAATTTTTAAGTTAAATGTACATTTGAAAAATAAAATGGGCCACCTGGTAACTCAGTAGGTTAAGCCTCCAACTTCAGCTCAGGTCATGATCTCATAGTTCATGAGTTATAGCCCCGCATTGGGCTGTATGCTGACAGCTCAGAGCCTGGAGCCTGCTTCAGATTCTGTGTCTCCCTCTCTCTCTCTGCCCCTCTCCTACTCATGCTCAGTCTCTCACTCCTTCAAAAATAAATAAACATTAAAAAAAAAAAGGCAAAACAAGACAGTCATAATAATTGTTCAAAAGAAAAAAGGTGAGAATGATACTAACATTCTACAAAGGGATTCTGATGTCAGAATTAAATTTTTGTTTTTTAAAATATGTGGCATAAAAAAGTGTAATTATGAAGGGGCTGATTTCCTCATCAGTACTACAGAGTATGCATATACTACTAAGAGAAAAAAACAAAATACTTTAAAGTGTGAACAACTGTTTAATGTGTAGTAATCTCTACTACTCTGCTACTAAAACTATAATCATATTTATAATCAAATAGAAAACTTAAATTCTTATTGTCTAATGCTTATTAAATTATTCCTGTCACTCAAAACATTGTTGTATCATTTCACAATATAAGCAGAAAATTAGTATACAATATAGACTATCAGTACATTAAAAAACGGTATTCTTTAAAATGGTTAAAATGTGACATTTAGAAGTTTTCTTTATAGCCAAGAAATTTTAATCATGAAACATGTCATAATTGAATGAGTAAATTACCTAAAAATGCATTTAGGAATTATGATTCTTTTCCCTAAAAATGAACACATCCACACACCTTTCTCATTCCCATTTATTTTTACAACTCAATAAATTTAAAGACACATAAAGAAAAATGAATACTGGCTCTTTAGACATCTTTTCCATATGCTTCCAATATACAATTTGGAAGTCAAAAGAGTGGTTGGTAGCTAAATTACTGAATATATTTCCTTGCAGTAAAAAGAAAAGTGCCTTTGTAGAAATGCTGTGGAATTTTCCTATTAAACATGGAGGAATAATTTCTTACCATCTGTAGCATTCATTTAAAAAATGTAAACAGTGGTATATTTGCCATCTGTTGGAGAGACTTTTTATGATCTTTTGAATCTGTCATTCAATGGTATCACCAATTTTATCATCTAAGGATGATGCTTAAAACAATGATCAATGACATTTTTGGTAGCCAGACATGCATGCTGTGGAAGTGAAGCAGCAAAGGGCTATAAAGATGGCCAGTAACAGCCATAACAGTTCTGTTAACACCAATAAAACAGTACAGAATAGCTATTTAAAAGCATTTAACATCTTGCTGAAGGTGAACAGAAGAATATCTGGGGAATGAGTACTGCATATCAGCTTACTCCAGGTAGCTATTAAACAGGTAAATGACAATCCCAGCCCTTCCCACATCCTTGGAAACATTCTGAAAAATGATACTTCCCACAGAAATTTTCACCAGGTTTTCTACCCAGCCTAATGTTCCAAGATAATTAGTGACCTTCTTTACACATCTAAGGAAGCAAAATATGGACTAATGAAAAGTTTACTGAACAGATATAATCAAAGTATATAGATATAGACATTTCTCTTGATTAAAATGCCAGTGGAACCATTAGGATTTCCTATCCTGAGGTGGCATAAATACTCAAGAAATGGTTAGTATCCATGGAATTAATACACCTACCAGGTTATGAGGCTTGGAATATTTAGACAAGGGCCAAACAAAATCACTCCCTATGACAGCAATTATTTTAAAAGAAAAAAAAACATTTTATGATTTATTTTCCCTTGAAATCACAAAAAAAAACTAAATAATTCTTGGTAATACTTCACCACTTGCTATTTTTGGACTGGGAAAGAGTGGTGAAGCAAACAAAGAAGAAAGTCAGTAGAAATGAGAACACAACAGAGAGGATGGATTCATCTTTAGTGAATCTCGCTGAATGGCAAACAGAGCTTCCAACTATATTGACTGATTTTCAAATTAATGTCTACAAAAATATTTTTTTTCATTCTAGGTTCAGACATTAAACATCTTTATAAAATTCCTTGTTAAAGATGTACTATAGGGATTCCTGTTACATCTGTATGAACTTTTCCTGGAGTTAAGGACTGGGGATTCCTAAAGCACTTAATAATTCATAATGGTTGTGTATCAGTATAATACAGAATGACTTTGAAATACCATTCATTACTATTAGAAACAGGACTCAGAAATGATCTGCATACAAATCAAAAGTAAGAAAAAATATAGTTAGAAAACATATTAAAACTATACATATAATTAAAATAAATTATGTCATATTCTGGCTATATATTAGTAAAAATATACATATTTAAATAGCCACTTACATCTCCTCTTGTGCACATGGGTTTTTGGAGTAAGTCTAATTTCCTAAAACCCAGACAGAGGTTATGTTTTCTAACAAAATATTGCTAAGTAAATCTGTCACCCCAGAGGACAGTGTGTTATGAAAGTTTAGCTTTCATAATTTACTGATAAATTTATTTGAATACAGTTTATCTGAGTGAAGATACATAGGAGGTTTTTTTTAATGCCAAGAAAAATATGACATAATATTTACAGTGTAAACAACTTCAGTAAAATAGCTTGACATAAGATAAATGCATAAAAATCAGTAATTTCCCTAAATAATACAAAGACAGTAGAAATTATAAGAAAAAAAAGTGAACCCATAAATAATGACAACAAAATATGTACAACATCTAGGAACAAGTATAAAAAGGAAAGATGAAAAGTTTATCAAGAGACAGGACTTAATAAAAGGAGAGATACATCATAGATTTGGATGAGTGATAAATTATAATAGGTTAAGCGCACTTTAAAGTCTCAGGGAAAAACCAGAAAGATGATTCTAAGACCATCTGCAAAAACACTCAAAAATAACTTGGACAGTGTTGAATAGGATAAGGCATAAAAGGAATTTTTTTTGGTCTACTGACTATTTAAACATACAAACAGTTTAACACTGTGGTACTGGTCTAAGATCTGAGAAGTGGACAGAATGAAATAAAATGCCCTGAAATGGATATTAATATATGTTAATACTTACATAAAAGGAAATTATTCAACTTATATGTTACAAAAATTATGCTACATTTAGAAGAGAAATAATTAAAATCTTCACCATAAACCACACAAAATAAATCTTTGATGAATATATTAAAGAGTTAAATATGAAGGATGAAACAATAGTCATAGAAGAAAACTATAAACAATTAAATTATCACTGAGATATAATTTTCTAAGTATACCACAGCAACTATTCAATAATATTAAAAGTTTTTTAAATTATGGTACATTAAGAATATACCATAAAACCTAAATGAAAAACTACTAACCATATTTGCAATAAGAATGACAAAGTATTACACTGCTTAATATAAACAAATTTTTAAAAATAATTAGGAAAGCACTATAAAAAAACGGTGTCAGTTAACATGAAAAAACAATTCACAGGGAAAAATGGGAAATAATAAAACATGCAAAATTGTTGGTAATTAAGGAAATGGGGATTAGAACAATGAAAGAGCTTTTTTTCTTGTCACATTATAAAGGCTCAAGAATTTTACATGCTGCAATCTAGTAATTTTACTTGTAGTGATTTTCTTTAAGAAAATAAGCTGAGGTCACAAAAATTATTATAGTATCAAGTAAAAAAAATTAAGAATGTTAAGACATCCAAGACTAAAAATTTCAATTTAAAATTCATGACACAAACACAGAATTGAATGCAGACTCCAAAAATTGTTAATTTAGGGACTTCCAGAGAAGATGGAGAAGTAGAAGGATCCTAAGCTGATCCTGCTCCATGGATACAAGTAGAAAACACTCACATCAGTGTAAATAGTCCAGAAAATGACCTGAAGACTGGCAGAACAGATTCTCTACAGGTAAATGTACAGAATACCTCACACTGAAGAGGGTAGCAAGGGCAGAGACACAGGAGCTAAAGAGACCCACAAAAATGTCCACAATGAGGAGGGACACTAGGGCCATAGAGAGGGGAGAGGACCAGACTCTCACACCAAGCACCCAGGCATAGGGAACACATGGGGAAAAGGAATCCCCATAATATCTGTCTTTGAAAACCAGAGTGATATAATTTCATGAGTTCTTACAATTAGCGGACTTAATACCTGGAACTTTTTAAAAAAATCAGTAGTAGGCTCAGCTCTGGGAGAGCCAGAAGAGTGACAGGAAAATGTGTCCACATCCTTCAAGAGACAACACAAAAAACAGCCCCAATGAGATACAGCAGCAGTTTGAAAACTGACTGTAGTATATATAGACTTGTTTACTAATTTGAGAATGTGTGCTAGAGGGACTGAGAACCTTGGGAGACTTCCCTAAACAAAAGAGCTGGTGGGCACCATTGCCCTCCCCTGACTCCCAGCCTAGACTCAGACATGTTCAGGTACCAGTGCAGTGCAACACTCTCTATCTAGCATGCTAAGACCACATCTGGGCCCTTTACACTTCTGCAGATCTGCCCCCTCCAGTCTCAGCTCCAGGTTCCCTCTCCCAGTAGATGTACATAACCTTGCAAACACCATGTGCCATACCCCTACATTCTCCTGTAAGCCTGTTCCTTCCAAGACACCCTTGTACAGAAACCATCCAAAGTGGTGGCACCAGCCTGACACCAATACAAAGTGACTCCTTTCCTGGGGAGAGGGGAAGATAACCATACACATCTGTCTGACTCTGGCCCTAGCAGTGGGCTGGGGACAGACATCTGTTCTGATTCTAGGCTGTCCACCAAGAAAAGCTTCTCAGTGAACAACACAGGGAGTGGGCCCTGTTGTTTTGTACTACAACATCTCTTGCAAATACCTGGTCTAACTAAACTCAAACCAAAGGTGGCCCCAGACTGGCCCACTAACAACAGAGGGACAAAATCCTGCCTATAATACACAGGGAGACTCTACAGATGACTGAAATGAAGGAAAATATGGTTTATCCACAACAGTATGGAGCATGCAACACACTAGGAGACACCCCTGAAGCACCAAGTTCTGGCAAACAGGGGACACTGCAGTGCAAGACATTATGGGACCTCTTCTTCATAAGGCCACTACTTGCAAGAACAGAAGGTGTAGCTGACATTCCTTACACACAGAAACATACACAGAGAGTTAGACAAAACAATGAGACAGAGAAATATGCCCCAAATGAAAGAAAAGAACAAAATCACAGCAAGAGAACTAAATAAAAAGGAGATAAGTAATATGCCTAATAGTGAATTTAAAGTAATGGTCATAAAAATAGTCATCAGACTTGAGAAAAGAGTGGAGAATTTCAGTGAGATCTATGTCTTAAAAAAGACATAGAAAACATCAAAAAGAACCAATCAGAGATTAAGAACTCAGTAACTGAAACTTAAAACATACTAGATGAAATAAATAGTAGTCTAGAGCAAGCAGAAGAACAACCTAGAGAACAGAGTGATGGAAAGCAATCAAGCTGAACAGTGAAAGGAAAAAAAAAAAACATAAAATTAAAATAGACAGGGAAATTAGTAACACCATTAAGAGTAAGTTATCCATACTATAGGGATCCCAGAAGAAGAGAGAGAAAAGGGAGTAGAAAACTTATTTTAAAAATAATAGATGAAAACTTCCCAAATTTGGAGAAGGAAACAGAAATACATATCCAGGAGGCACAGAGAGCCCTCAACAAAATCAACCCAAGCAGGTCCACACTGAGACACATAGTAATTAAATGGAAAAAAGTAGTGAAAAAGAGAATTTTACAAGCAGCAAGTGAAAAGAAAACAGTTACATACACAAGAAACCCCATAAAACCATCAGTTGATTTTTCAGCTGAAACTTTGAAGGCTGGAAGGGAATGGCATAATATATTCAAAGTGCTGACAGATAAAACCTGCAACTAAGCCTCCTGGGTGGCTGAGTTAAGCTTCTGATACTTGATTTCAGCTCAAGCCATGGCCTCACAGTCATGAGACTGAGCTCTGGATTAGGCTCCATGCTGAGCCCAATTCTCTTGGGATGCTCTCTCTCTCTCTCTCTCTCTCTCTCTCTCTCTCTGCTCCTCCCCTACTGTCATGCACACGCTCTCTCTCTCTCTCAAAATAAACAAACGTTAAAAAAAAAAGAAAGAAAAAAGAAAAATACCTGCAGCCAAGACTACTCTATCCAGCAAGGCTATCATTCAGAATAGAAGGAGAGATACCGTTTCCCAGCCAAAAATTTCAAAGGAATTCATGTCCACTAAACCACCCTACAAGAAATGCTAAAGGGGACTCTTGGAGTAGAAAGGAAGACCATAAGTAGAAGAAAAGGAGGCAGCACAAATCAATTAAATTAAGAATATCTATAAAAATTGGTCAAGGGATTCACAAAATAAAAGGATGTAAAGTATGACAACATATACCTAAAATATAGAGTAGGGAGAGGAGTAAAGAATGGGTTCAAACTTAAGTTACCATCTATTTATATAGACTGCTCTATGCAGAAGATGTTATATACAACCTAATGGTAATCACAAACTAAAAACTGGTAATAGATTTGCAAAAAATCAAGAGAAAGGAAACTAAGTGTATCATTAAATCCAGCAAACCATGAGAGAAGAGAGCAAGAGAAAAAAGGAATAGAGAAGAACTACAAAAACAAACATAATACAAATTACAAAATGGCAATAAATACACACCCATCAATAACTACTTTGAATATAAATGCTCTATATGCTCCAATTAAAAGAGATAGGGTGACAGAATGGGTACAAAAAGCAACACTCATCTATATCCTGACTATACACAATTCATTTCAGACCTAAAGACACATGCAGACTAAAAGTGAAGGGATAGAAAAGCATGTATCATGTAAATGGAAGTGAAAAGAAAGCCAGGGTAGCAATATTTACATCACACAAAAAAGACTTTAAAACAAAGACTGGAACAAGAGACAAAGAAGGACACTACATAATCATAAAGGGAACAATCCAAGAAGATATGACAATTCTAAATATTTATGCACCCAACGTGGAAACATCCAAATACGTAAAGCAGCTAATAACAAACATAAAGGAAGTAATTGATAGTAATACAATAATAGTGGGAGACTTTAACACCCAACTTACATCAAGAGACTAATCATCCAAACAGAATTTCAATAAAGAAACAGTGGTTTTGAACAACACAACTGATCAAAAGGATCTAACAGATATATTCAGTACATCCCATCCTAAAACAGCAGTATACACATTCTTTTCGAGTGTACATGGAACATTTTCCAGAATATATCACATGAGACCACAAAACAAGTCTCAACAAATTCACACTGACTGAAGTCATACCATGTATCTTTTCCAACCACAATGCTATGAAACTAGAAATCAACCCCAAGAAAATATCTGAAGGAAACACAAATGCATGGCATTTAAGTAACATGTTACTAAACAATGAATGGCTCAACCAAGAAATTGAAGAAGAAATAAAAAAAAATGAGATAAATGAAAATGAAAATGCAAAAGTCCAAAATCATTTGGGTGCAACAAAAGCTGTTCTAAGAAGGAAGTTCACAGCAATACAAGCCTACTCAAGAAGCAAGATCAACCTCAAATAAACAATCTAGCCTTATACCTAAAGGAACTGGAAAAAGAAGAACAAACAAAACCCTAAGCCAGTAAAAGGAAAGAAATAATAAAGATTAGAGCAGAAATAAACAAAACAGTACCTAAAAAATCAATAGAAAAGGTAACAAAACTAGGAGCTCTTCCTTTGAAAAGTGAATGAAAGTGATAATCCTTTAGACAGACTCATAAAAGAGAGAGAGAGAGAGGGAGGGAGGGTGAGGGGGAGAGAGAGGGGAGAAAGGACTCAAAACAAAAAGTGAAAGAGGACAAATAATAATCAATACCACAGAAATACAAGAATTATAAGAGAATATTATGAAAAATAAGATGCCAAAAAAATTGGACAACCTAGAATGAATGGATAAATTCCTAGAAATATATAACCTCCAAAAACTGAATCAGGAAGAAATAGAAAATTTGAACAGACTGATTACCAGCAATGACACTAAATCATTAACCAAAAGACTCTCAACAAACAAAAGCAGGACCAGATAGTTTCACAGGTGAATTCTAAAAACATTTTAAAGAATTAATACCTATTGTTCTTAAACTATTCCAAAAAATAGAAGAGGAAATAAAACTTCCAAATTCATTCTGTGAGGCCAGATTTACCCTGATACCGAAACCAAATAAAGACCTCAAAAAACAAACAAACAAACAAAAACTACAGGCCAATATCTCTGATGAACATGGATGTAAAAATCCTCAAGAAATGTTAGCAAACTGAATCTAATAATACATTAAAAAAACTATTTGCCGTGATCAAGTGGGATTTATTCCTGAATGCAAGGGTGGCTCAATATTCACAAATACATCAACATGATTTACCACATCAACAAGAGAAAGGATAAAAATCATATTATCATTTCAGTAGATGTAGAGGGGTGCCTAGGTGGCTCAGTCAGTTGAGCATCTGACTCTTGATTTCATCTCAAATGATCATCTCAAGGTTCATGAGACTGAGCCCCACATTTTCTGGGGATTCCCTCTCCCTTTCTCTCTCTAGCCCTCACACACACACGTACATGTGCTCTCTCTCAAAAAAATAAACATTAAAAAAACAGATGTAGAAAAAGCATTTGATAATGTACAACATCCACTCATGATAAAACCCTCAACAAAGTAGGTTTAGAGGGTACCTCAACATGATGAAGACCATCTATGAAAAACCCAGAGCTGACATCATCCTCAATGGGGAAAAACTGAGAGCTTTTCCCCTAAGATAAGGAACGAGACAAGGACATCCACTCTCACTCCTTTTACCCAATACTGTACTGAAGTGCTATCCACAGTGATCAGACAAGAAAAAGGAATAAAAGCCATTCAAAGTGATAAGGAAGAAGTAAAACTTTCACTATTTGCAGATGACATGATGCTATACATAGAAAACCCTAAAGACTCCACCAAAAAACTATTATAACTGATAAATGAATTCAGTGCAGGATACAAAAATCAATACAGACAAAACCATTGTATTTCTAGACACTAATAATGAAGTAGCAGAAAGAGAAATTAAGAATACAATTCCACTTACAATTGTACCAAAAATAATAAAATACCTAGGAATAAACTTAACCAAGGAGGTGAAACACCTTTACTCTTAAAACAATAAAACACTAATGAAAGAAATTGAAGATGACACAAATGGTAAGACATTCCATGCTCACAGACTGGAAGAACAAATACTGTTGAATGTCCATACTACCCAAAGCAATCTACAGTTTTAATGCAACCTCTATCTAAATACTAATAGCATTTTTCACAAAACTAGAATAATCCTAAAATTTCTGTGGAACCACAAAAGACCCTGAGTAGCCAAATCAATCTTAAAAAAGAACATAGCTGAAGTTATCATGATCCCTGATTTCAGGATATATTACAAAGTTGTAGTAATCAGAATAGTATGCAACTGGCGCACACACACACACACACACACACACACACACACACACAAAACCACCACACATAGATCAATGGAATATACTAGAGAGCTCAGAAATAAACCCACAGTTACCTGGTCAATTAATCTTTGACAAAGGAGGATGAATATGCAATGGAAAAAAGACAATCACTTCAGTGAAAGGTGTTGGGAAAACTGGACAGCTACATATGAAGAAATGAAAGTGGACCACTTTCTTATACCATACAAACCCCCCAAAACTCAAAATGGATTAAGGACCTAAATGTGAGACCTGAAGCCATAAAATCTTAGAAGAGAGCATAGGCAATGATTTCTCTGATTTCGGCCATAGCAACATTTTTCTACATTTATCTCCTGAGTCAAGGGGAAAAAAAGCAAAATTAAACTATTGGGACTACATCAAAATAAAAGCCTTCTGCATGGCCAACAATCCACAAAACTAAAAGATAACCTACTGAACAGGAGAAGATATTTGCAAATGATATATCCAATTAGGGGTTAATATCCAAAAATATATGGAGAATTTACAGAATTCAACACCCAAAAAACAAATAATCCAATTAAAAAACGGGTGAAAGACATGAACAGACATTTGTCCAAATACATACAGATGGCCAACAGACACATGAAAAGATGCTCAACATCATTCATCATCAGGGAAATGCAAATCAAACCATAATGAGATTATCACCTCACAACTGTCAGAACAGGTAAGATCAAAAACAACAAGCATTGGTGAGACTGCAGAAAAAAAAAGAGCCCTAGTACACTGTTAGTGGGAAAGCAAGTTGGTACAGCCACTTTGGAAAACAGTATGGAGGTTCCTTAATAAATTAAAAATAGAACTACCATAGGATCCAGTAATTGCACTCCTAGATATGCACTCAAAGAATATGAAAACACAATTTGGAAAAGATACATGTACCCCTATGTTTACTGCAGCAATATTTATAGTAGCCAAAATATGGAAGCAATACAAGTTTCCACTGATAGATGAATGTTTAAAAAAGAGGTGATATTTATATAACCAACCTCCAATATCTTTCACAGGTATACTTTGTATGCTTTAAAACGTGTCTCATAGGGAAAACTTCATATGCCCTAGTGGGCAAAGAGGATGTCCCCAATAAGGGACAGCCTGGGGTAGGATGTTACAACTAGAACAGGGTAAGGAAAACATCTATGCATTGAGTAGGGGTGGTCATGTGTGAGGTATCAGAGCTGAAGTGGAATGAGAAGAGAACTCACACAAAGGAATGTCCTGGTACAGGTTGTCAGAACACCAGGTGCTCGAGCCTGAGCAAGGTGAGCAAAGCATCCATGCAGAAGAAGCAGAAGAAGATGGGACACAACAATAAGTGTATCTGAGAAGGACATGAAAGCTTTGTTTTTCACTAAAAAAAAAAAAGTAACTAGCAAATTTGGAAAGGGAGAAAAGCAGAATAAACTATGTGGTGTTAAGATTCGAACTGAAGATACTGATAGGACTTGAGGTTTTCAATATATAGATATACACAGCCAAAGAAATAATTGTGTGTGTGTGTATGTGCGGTGTGTGCATGTAAGTGTGCTTAGAAGAGAAAAAGAAAAAGGGATGGTCACAATGCATTTATTGTTAGTAGGAAGTACATAAGAAATTAGGACGTGATAGGGTCTCAGATCAACAAAGCACTTTTTAAAAATACATTTAAAATATTTAAAAATACTAATTTGGGGGCGACTGGGTGGCGCAGTCGGTTAAGCATCCGACTTCAGCCAGGTCACGATCTCGCGGTCCGGGAGTTCAAGCCCCGCGTCGGGCTCTGGGCTGATGGCTCAGAGCCTGGAGCCTGTTTCCAATTCTGTGTCTCCCTCTCTCTCTGCCCCTCCCCCGTTCATGCTCTGTCTCTCTCTGTCCCAAAAATAAAAAATAAATAAATAAATAAATAAAAAATAAAAAATAAAAATACTAATTTGTATAACATTGAAATTGTTTCAAAAACTGAAAAATGTAATTTCAAATAATTATTAACAGCACAGATAAAATATACACATATAAACACACCCATATATTATGTATAGAAACATTAAAAGTTCAAATGTTGGAAGTGGTTTTCCACGCAAATGGTTACAGCTTCATATCTCTATAAACTTAGAACAATATTGAGTTAGCCATAATGTCACATGCATCATTCATAAAACTGTTAGTTTATGCAGATGTTTTAAATTTCCTTTCAGCTGTGTTGTAATTATGAACTATTACTCTACTGACCAAACAAAAATAAGAGGTACAATTTGAGATATTCATAGTTTGGGTTGATGGATTTACCCAAGACTACAGATAGCTGCCTTTCTTTTTTTTTTTTTTTTTTCACCAAGGAATTAACTGTTGGCATAATAGAGAACAGGTTAAGAACAGAATTGTGGGTCCAGTACTAACTAGCGTGAAACCCTAACTCCCCAACTTAGTTTCTATGTGACAAGTTTGAAGAAGGAAATTAATCTCTCAGAGGGGATTAATAAATCTGTATCACGAGCTTGTGAAAGAGTTAAATCCAGTAATATATGGTATCTATCACATGATAAGTACCCAATAAAATGTAGCTATAAATTATTATGATGTTTGTATCAGTCAGGAAGGCCAACTGCTGTAACAAACAACTTCAACATTTCAGAGGTTTCACAAGAAAAAAAATTATGATTTATGGACAGTCTAATGAAAGTCAGAAGGGAGACTCTGCTCTGTTCAGTCACTCAGGAACCTAGACTCTATTCATTGTACAACTCTGTCATTTTCTAAGGTACTGGATTCTTTGCATCTAGCTGTCACACGAAAGAAAAAAAAATGTGAAAGGTATATATCCCTTCTTAAAAACATTAGCAAGTTTCAACACACATTATTTCAGCCCATAGTCCATTGATGAGAATTAATCACACAGCTCCACATAGTTGCAAGGCGTCTCCATAATGTGGTTCAGTGGTAAAGGATGAAGAGAAAGAACAGGTATCACTGAGCATCTATGTCTCTGTTACACTCTGCCTCTCTGGTCTCCAAATATCGGTTAACTCCCTTCTTTTGCATAGAAGGCACATCAGCTCTCCCTAACATAGCCAACTCCAAATCCCACAAAGTCACCACACCAGTTTCAAGTCCAGGGTTACAGAGAGATAATTCTCTATGAGTCTTTATGCTGCTGCACATCTTGCTTGAGCTTTTGTTCCAAATCATCCACGATGTTAGTTCAGCAAACGAGTTGGGAATACAGAGATAGTGCCTCTCTCCAGAGAAGATGGCACAATGGCACAACTGCTTGCCAGAAGAATGATACAAGTAAATTTTTTTTTTAACACAAAATCTTGGGTAGTATTCATTTTAGCTATTAATAGTTTTCTACTGCTTGATCTGGATAAAGCAAATAGGTGTTAGTTTTATAGCTATTATTGTGTACCATACTTACATATTTATTCACTTTTATTTGGCATGTATATAATTTTTTAAATATAAAAAATAAAAAATACTAGAAAAATATATACATATATTTCTCCACAAAAGCCTATCAATATATTGTACTATAACCCATTAGTTAAATGGAGAAAATCCACAAGTTCCTATCAATAAATGCAGAAAAATATGTTGACAATATTCAACCTTCATTCGTGATAAATTAAATTGTATTTGTGAACCAGAATTTAAAAAGATCATTCGTAAACCTTTTAAATTTATTGACCAAAGGCCTCAAGCAAACATTATACTTTTTTTTTTTTTTCAACGTTTATTTATTTTTGGGAGAGAGACAGAGCACGAATGGGGGAGGGGCAGAGAGAGAGGGAGACACAGAATCGGAAACAGGCTCCAGGCTCTGAGCCATCAGCCCAGAGCCCGACGCGGGGCTCGAACTCACAGACCGCGAGATCGTGACCTGGCTGAAGTCGGACGCTTAACCGACTGCGCCACCCAGGCGCCCCGCAAACATTATACTTTAATAGTGAAATGTCCAAAACCTTTAAAATCAAGAACTGAAAGAGACAAAGATATTGCCAATCACTGCTCACACAAATGTCATATTGAAGGATCTAGTTAAGGAAATTAAAGTTAATAGATAAAAAATGAATTTAAGTAAATTATCTGCACTTCTTTATACTAGGAAAACAAATGTAATATTAAAAAGGGATGTATTTCACAATAGATTAAAATAAAAATATGTACCTAGGGTTAAATTTAATAATGTGTGTGAATTCATAAAGAAAATAAAATTTTAATGAATGACATTAAAGAAGCACAAATACACTGAGAGATCAACTATTACATTCCACTAGATAAAACTGCTATTTTGGTCAATCAAAAATGGTCAAATACAAGCAATTTTACATGGTTCAACTAAATATACCCATGAAGAACAAATAATGTTATGAATTTGACCTTTCTCTCAATATTAATTTATATACTCCTTTCTGTTCCAATCAAAATCCAACACAAGGTAATTCTAAAGTCTCAAAAAGAGAGTATTTTTCATAACAAGAATGTAAAAGGATATTACCTTTACCCTACCAAAAATTATAAAATCAAATAATAACTAAAGAGTAGCATTGTGCATGGATAGGAAAATAGCTACTGGAACAATATCAAGAGTCCAGAAACAGACTCCCCAGTTTTGTTCTGTTTGTTTGTTTTTGCTATCTTAATATAAATCCAAATTGCCTCTGAAGATCAACTGGGGAAAGAATGCACTGTTCAACAATGAAGAATGGTTGGACAACAGGGTATGTATTTGACAAAAGGTAATTTTGGATACTACTGCACACTATGCAAAAATCAAGTCCAGATGACAAAAATCTGAAAATGTGAAAACAAAACTTAAAAGCTTCAGGAAGTAAATAGGGAGAAGACGTCATGACATTAAGGTAGAAAAGAACTTACTAAATAAGATACAAAAAAGTATAGCTTATAAAGAAAAAATGTATACATGTAAAGCCTTGTATTCATTAAAGGCACCAATTTAAAAATATAATTAAAAGCCACAAATTGTTAACATATAAGACTGGCAAGGGGGTTATATACAGATTAAATTAATCATTCTTACAAATGAGGGGGAAAATTCAATCAAATTAAAAATTAGGCAAAAAACAAGACCATGCATTTCAGATGAGAGAGGAACACATGACATATAAAAATATGAACAAATGCTCAAACTTATTTGGCTATGGGTAATGCAAATCAAAACAATATCAAATTCCCATTTCAGATTAATCAGAATGACAAACCTTTAAACGTTTTGTATATTTCATGGGTTGCTTTTGGATGTGGTGCACTGGCAACTATTACACAGAGCTAGCAAGAATGTAAATTGGGAAACCACTTTATAGATACATTTAAATTCACCCAGTGAGGTTGATGATATGAGCCTAATGGCCCAGCAAGTTCATTCCTACGCATATACCCTAGAGAAATTCTTGCCCAGATGCCCAAGGAGTCATATAAAAGAATGCTCATACCATCATTGTTTATAATGTCTGGAAAACTAGGAATATTCCAAATGTCCATCATCAACAATGCTTTTTATATGAAAGTTAAAAATCAGGCAAAACTAAGTAGTGTATATTTTAAGGATCCACACAGACACACAAGAACCAATTCTTTAAAAGAACAATTTCATGATAAATACAAAAGTGGGGATTATGATTACTACAGAGGAGAAGCAAAGGACCAGAGTCAGGGACGAGTATACAGAGAGTTTCCCTAGTATTGATAATTCAAGTACTTAGACTGTATTATTATCTATACCTCATAAAGATATTAAAACATTCCCATTTATAAATAAAATATTTCACAATAAATTCTACGAGAAAGAATGAATTACTGCCCAGAAGCCCAAGATGGGTTAGGAGACAAAAGTCTCAAATCACTTTAAATTAATTCAACATTCTTGGGTCTGATAAATCTAGCCTTCTCTGGGCATGATTTAAAACCCAGGCCAGCCCTGTCCCTGACATGGCACACAGAAACACTCATATATCTTTTGTTTCACAAAAGACTCTTGAAGTATAATCTTTTTTTTTAAATTTTTTTAAATGTTTTTATTTATTTTTGAGACAGAGAGAGACAGAGCATGAGCGGGGAAGGGGCAGCAGAGAGAGAGGGAGACACAGAATCTGAAGCAGGCTCCAGGCTCTGAGCTGTCAGCACAGAGCCCGACGCGGGGCTCGAACTCACAGACTGTGAGATGGTGACCTGAGCTGAAGTCGGACGCTTAACCAACTGAGCCACCCAGGCGCCCCAATTGAAGTGTAATCTTAAAGTAACTTTGTCTCCCCTTTTTCTCTTTAAAATGAACTCAGTGAGTAACAGGATTTCTGAGATGTGCTTCAATAAATTGAAAGGTGGCAGCATAAATGCAACAAGCTGGTCATGAGTTGATAACTACTTTAATTGATGACAGGTGTATGATAGTTCAAAGCACTATTATATATTTGAAATTTTCCATAATAAAAAGTTTAAAAATCAATTCAGTGGCCTAAATATTTCCTTGCATATACACAAAAACTCAATTCACTGACTTTTCTGACTACTTATAGGTAATGAAAAGTAAATGGTCACTTTAAGTCAATAAATATACTAACTCAATTCAGAAATTATAACTCTAAGACCCATATAATGAAAAAACGCTTATATTATAAAATTAAATCTCCCTAGCTACGACACCCTGCAAGCAAGAGGCCAGCAAGGGTAGGGTAGGTACGGTGGTATTGCGTTTTTTTTTCTTTTTTTATTCAATGTGTCCACTTGCAAAAGAGGATTCTGATCTCCCTCAGGTTTGAGTTTAGAGATGAAAGACAGTAAGAGGGAACAGGAAAATTCTTATTAGACTGGTGCTGTATTTAGATAGCTTTGCAGTCCCTAGGAATTGCTGGTGTTTAAAACTTGCTCTTATAAGGCATTTTTTATGGGCTTTTTGGAGGTCTCACTGAGAATGCCTACTGCACTACCCATGAAATACTCAGATGCATTTTCCTGTCACTTCCATTCCTCACCTCATCTTGTTTTTTGCTAGTCCACTCTTTCCTCTACAGACCCCTTCAGATTAAAATGCTACCAGGCCAACCCTCACCTCCTTGTAGCCCACCACTCATTCTGGTACTCATATATCTTTTGCTCCAATGAACTCTAGAAGTACATACACCTTTTGTTCAACTCATCTACCAGCCACTGCCTAAATCATGTACTTCTACTTTTCAGGAGGAAGCCAGACAGATACCCACTATTCAATACTGTAGATTACATTATTAAACTTTCTCAATAGTTTTGTTAAAGGTCTACTCACCAGGCTTGATTATTCCCACCTTTACCCTATAGGTCTCAGAGTATAGTTGTCTCCAAAGTAATAATCTTCTTTCCAACCCCACCCTTCTTCATTTCAGTAACATAAAAATAATTTCAGGGTTGCATAATATAGTTCAATTATTTATTTTGAAAACTTCCATATTGGAAGTACTCTAAACTGATATCTGGCCTCTTTCAACTTACTGTTCTGTTAAAAATTATCCCAGAGGGCTGAAGAGAGACATGTTGAGGCAATCTCACAGTGCTGGGCTGGATGGTCATTGAAACATGACGGTGAATGGAAAGTGGTCAAAAGAATTAAGATTAGTAAATATCATGATTAAAAAAAAATGAACCTCTGGGCAAATATTTTGATTAATATTTAGGCAATAAAATAATGAGAATAAAGGACCAAAGTGGTTTACTCTCACCAAAACAAATGTGTTCATACATAATGATCTAAACACAAATATTTGCAAATAAAAAGTTATAGTTATATCATAAGATTAGTAGGCATTTAGTAATTTCATTGGTATCATAAATTTTCAGATTAGGCTTGATTTATGAGCTGAAAAACAGTGGTAGGAGATATTTAATTGAATAGTATTAATAAAAAAATGTTAGTTATTAATTATGTGAGTATAGAAGAAAGTCATCCATGGAATACTTTAATACTCTTTCCTAGTCAACATTTTAATTGATGACTTACATAAAAAACGAAATGTGCAAACACCATATTAATATGTTAATATATTTTGTTTCATGTAAAATGTAACTTGCTTCACAACTAAACTACCAATTAAAATCAATTTTTCATCATTTGTTGTTTTGTCCTTGATCTTGGACTTACAATTTAAGACAGCAAATTACCTTAAACAGCAATTGTATACTGATTAGTTTCAAACACATTATTTGATTAGTCCATATTAATAGCCTGTATTTCTCAAACATTTTGGAAATCAAAGGTTTAGCTCAATTATGCAGCAACAAGTCTAAATGTCTGGTGTGTGGTAATCAAGATTAATAAAAATGAAACCTTGAAAATGAACCATGTATTTTAATGAAACATGTTCCTTCTGGAATTTAAGGTACATGGTACACTGGAATGCCATGTGACAGAAATTGTCAAGGATAAACCAATAGTAATAGACGAAACTTTTCCCTTTTGTCAGTAAGGTGTTTTTTCAAAGGTGATCTTATTCTAGTAAGCTGAAGACTATATGGCATACAGACCACCAAAGCTAGTTAATTTATTTTTATTGCTCTGCTATGAGCAAAACTAAGCACTTTCTTTAACCCCATTTATAAGTTCAGACAAATCTTAGACATTTTTGAAAATTGAGAAAATACTACTTTACATTGAGATTTTCAGGTGAAAAAAAAAAGGGCCACCCTTATTTTCCCTATCTAATTAACATTATTGCACAAGACCATGCATTATCTTTTGATTTTATAGCAATTAAAGAATGATAGGGAAAAGAAGCAAGAGAAAGAGAAAATACAAAAATAAATTTAACAGGCAAAAGTGACAATAAGAGAAAAAGCATAGAAAAGAGAGCATGAAAAGGAAAATGATCCATTTATTAATAAAAAACTTTAGAAGAACCAAGGGAGGGGGAACAAAACAGAAACGTGTCTTTGCTCTCCCTATCTCTTAATATCACGCCCAAATCATGCACCTGAGACACTGTTTCTTCACAAGACACTCATGTGTCAGATTATGCAGCAACTTATGTTGTTCTTTTAAAGGGTGGTAATTGTGCTTTTTAAGGCAACAGACTATATATTCAGTCACATTCTCTAAAATGCAGTGTCCAAAACCACCTCACACCGCATACTTTTTGAAAATGGAAGATTATACAGTGAGATCACAGTTCAATTAACAGTGAAAAGTGATATCATTTTAGTCAACATTTTCCATCTATCTATCAAAAGGATATGGCTGTGTGTGTGTCTATATAAATACATATATATATATGTTTGTACGGTGAGCATAATCTCATTGCATTACTTAAGTGGCAAAAAAAAAGAAAAAGAAAAAGCGAAAATTGTACACATTTCAAAAATATACTTAGCTCAAGAATAGACATTAATTAATTTCAATAATTCTTATGTCAGAATATTAGAATATCTCTGGAAATCATAGCCATGTGACCATAACTCATAGCTGTTACTCTGGGTTAAAGGAGATAATCAGGTAAAAGCCAGTGCACCCTAATGCATAGAACATCATGTAATGCTATAATCTGAGTAAGAGGTGGGAAGAGGGGTCAGCAGGAGGAGTCATGGGTAAAACAAATTCTAAATATATTTTTAGGCTAACCAAAATAAAATATTTTTTATTAAACTCTGTTTGACAATAAAGTATTTTATGGAAATTTTACCACTACCAGGGTAAACTAAATAGGAGTACTTCAGCTGATTAAACAAAGTTATTTTGAATTCCTATTTTTGTGGATTTAGAAAGTTCAAAAAATCTACCCCCAAAATATGCAGAACAACAGAAAAGAATAAAGTATCCAAGTAAGATGTTATGCAAAAGATTAACAGAACGACTGAGAGATTCAAGTTTTTACACCATAAGATAGTTTGGAAAGCCAAACCTACGATGGGATTAGAGCACAAGGTCTAAATGTCAAAGTTAAATTAAAAGAAATAACTTTAGTAATGTAGTCCAGGTGAAGCAAATGGCTTAGCAGGCAGTAAGAGTGTTTAAAAAATGGGCTTTAAATATCCCAGTCCTTAAATTCCCTGAAATAAAAGAATATGGAAACAGTAAGAGCCTGGGTAAGACAGTTAAAATTCATTTCTGCACTTAACCTGGTGATGAGCTTGGGGGTGGGAGAGAATCTATGAAGGTACATTCTTTAGTTGATCTACAATTTAATGTAACCTGTTCAGTAACTTTTAGGTTTCTGGCTTTCCAACTTTCAAACTTTTTTGACCAGAAAATAGTATTTTTTTGCAGAATATAGTCCATGCATTCTTGCACACCTAACACTGAAAAAAAGGTTTCATTACGTACTGCTTACTGTAATAAGAGAGTGATTCTAGTTTTGATGCTTGACAGCTGGCAGCTTTCATATCTCATCATTCCCCCTTTATCTCTTACCTCAAACCTGGGCAAACAAGAAAGCTCCCTCCTTTAGAGCCAAGAGAGGTAGAGAGAGGTATGGAATTTCCAAACCACTGAAGGCTCTGGCTACTTGTGGGAATCTTTTCCACATCTCCACACCCTAACCATCATAAAACCTCAAACATGGGGCGAGAGCCTGGGCAGCTCAGTTGGTTGAGCATCCAACTTTTGATTTTGGCTCAGGTCATCATCCCAGGGTAGTGGGATCAAGCCCCATGTGGGGATCTGCACTGGGCATGGAGCCTGCTTGAGATTCTCTCTCTCTCTCTCTCTCTCTCTCTCTCTCTCTCTCTCTCTTCCCCCCCCCCACCCCTCTGTCCTGCTCACATGCTCTCTCTCTAAAATAAAAAATTAAATAAAAAATTAAAAAACATTCTCCTTTTGTGAGCTTCTCAAGTCATTTTTTACCTGCATGGGAGCTGCTCTGCTCTCCACAGAAAGCCTGTCACGTAATAAGTTTTTCACTTTCTTGGTGCATGTATGGCATCATGTCTCCACATCTGAACCAAATTTGAGAGCCATTCTACCTCTTCAGCGTAACCACAACATTTATCTAACTTGTGTGATGAACTTTCCTATTTTCTATTCCATTTCATATTTCACTTAAAATAATACTGATGATAACTTTCTACACTGATTATACAACCGACTTACAGATTTCAGTAGAGAATTCTAGTTTGAGATAAGGAAAGCATAAAAACACTGATTCTAAAGGATTTTTGGTCCTTCGATTTTTAACATACTGTATGAGTGGATAATAATAATAGTAAGACCTCTCATTTAAACATATTCCAAGGATGGTATATCCAAGCATATTAAGACTCCTGTTCTACCTCACTTCTGTGACTCAAGCTTTATTATACACATAACAAAGATGATATAGAGTAGTGCTTCTCAAAAGTTCGTGATATACCAATCACCTGATGATCTTATTAAAATGCAGATTTTCAAACAGTAGGACTTGAGTAGGGGCAAAACTTCTGCATGTCTGACTACTGCCCAGATAGTATCAATATTGCTGGTCCACGGCACACACTTTGAGTTGCAAGGACAAAGATAACAGCTATGAAAACGTCGACATTTGCATCATCATGCCTCCTATTTCTTTGTGCATACATACACACATATCATCTGAATCACTGGATAAATAAGTTGTAGACATGATACTCTTTTACCCCTTAAATACTTCAGTGTATTCAGTATTCCTAGAAGTCACAAAATTCTCATACATAACCACAATACAATGATTCAATTCAGGAAACTGACATTAAAACAGCACTACTATCTAGTTTACATTCCTTATTCAGATTTCAATGGTCCTACTAATGTTCCTTACAGCAAAAGAAACAAATTTCTGGTCCAGGATCCAAGACAGGGTCACATGCTGCATTTAGTTGTCATTCCTCATTGGTCTTTAAAACAGTTCATTGGTCTTTCTTTTTTTTTTTATCATGTCTTTTGACATTTTTGAAGAGTGCAGGTACTTTATTTACAGAATAAATTAAAGTTTCTCTGATGTCATCGCATAATTCAAGTTATACATTTTTGAAAAGGACACCAGAATAGACGTGCTTTTGGTTCAGGAGGCACATGATACCTATTTATCCTATTATTGGTATAGGTAATTTTGATCACCTGGTTACATTGGTATCTGGTCGGTTTCCCCATGAGACAGTTTTTGTGTTTGCAATTAAGGTGTATCTTGTGGGAAAGTATTGAAGATACTCTGTTTCTTATAAACCTTCCATCCTGTCAATTGAGTAGCTATTGATAACTCTTGTCTAAACAATTATTATTGTGGTGCCAAATGGTAATTTTTTAATTTCATGTTTCCTCCTGCCTAAATTGATATTTTACCATACGCAGCATTTCAAAATGACAATGCAAGAAATTTGAAAATTGTCTTCAATTTCTCACTCTCTCATCAATTATCATACTATCTAGTCACACAGTAACTGCTTGAGAAATGTATAGCACATAAAGACAGCTAAGTCACTACCATTACTATGAAATCAATGTCACATGGAAAAATTTAAATGTCTTGTGAAATCACAGGGCAAATATATTTAAAAATAACTACAACAATAAGAAACAAACAAACCAAAAAAACCCATGAAATGTATGGAGTGATTTTACACTATCAGTCACCTAACTGAGAAAACCTGACACTTTGTTGAAGCAGCTAGAGTCTTAGGATCTATAAAACAAGGTTATAATGAGGGGGTTCAAGAGTCTGAATCCTTTTATCCAATTATATCCTGTGCACAGAGTAGCCAGCCTTGTCTACAGTGGGAAGGTCATTAGATGTGCCCAGAGCAATACTTTCCTTCTTAACACTAAACTAAGCGAGAATTGGTTTTACCAAACGTGTGTAATAATTTGTGAAATGCTCAAACCTCCATATCAGTGCCCCTGGAGTTTTTCAAAGAATAAAATATCATACCCAGCTCCTTGTTGGATCAGAAAGTATCTTTGTTGGTTAACTTAAAAGTAAAAATACCTTCCTAACAGATACCCCCAGCATTTGCCAGTGGGAATATCATTTAAAAGTTACCAGAATGGAATGGATATTCTCTCCTCATCATTACTATCATATGCTTTATTGATTTAAAAACCATCCTCAGTGTTTCCTCCAGCAGCTCATATAAAACGGCCACAAAGCTGTAACATCTGCTTGGCAGTATTAGCATAATACATTCAAAAATTGAGTTATCAGAGGCATTCCAGTCTACAGCTGCATTGTTTTTCTTGTTAACGTCCTATAGCTAATGTAATATTTTATCTCTAAAAAACAAAGCTCAGGGGGCGCCTGGGTGGCGCAGTCGGTTAAGCGTCCAACTTCAGCCAGGTCACGATCTCGCGGTCCGTGAGTTCGAGCCCCGAGTCGGGCTCTGGGCTGATGGCTCAGAGACTGGAGCCTGTTTCTGATTCTGTGTCTCCCTCTCTCTCTGCCCTTCCCCCGTTCATGCTCTGTCTCTCTCTGTCCCAAAAATAAATAAACGTTGAAAAAAAAATTAAAAAAAAAAAAAAACAAAGCTCAGGTTATCTGATTAAGTTTGGCACCAAGAAGAATAATGACGTGCATTATCTGAAGACATGAGTGATACATTTGTGCGCAGACAGAAAACACTACCAATTATGTACTTATTAGGCAAAACAGTTCTAGATAAAAAACTATTTTTTCATGTATAAAAAGATTTTAGAGATTGAAAATATCAATTTATGGATAATAACCCCATATCCCTACTAGCTGAAGGACCAGAAATTAATATTTTGATATATGTTGGAGGGACCAAATGGTATATTTCAGGAGAAATCTATGGAATACACATACAATATTTCAACGTTAAAACTCAAACACATCCACGTAAACATACTTAGAAAAAGGATTGCCCCTTTGTGCAAAAGTTAAGCAAGTCTACATATCTCAATGACTACTGAGGGCATTGCTGCAGATAGTAATTCATTTTAGATGATGATACAGACTTAGCAACAAAAGGTAAAACGGTGCTTTCTATTTTCTGTACAAGAGGGCAAAGGGGGTTATGATAGATTTAGAAGATATTCCTTCAAAATACTTTTAATTTTTTAAATATTATACTCCAACATCTGAAAACTATAAACAACCATTTTGTCCAAAAAGAGAATGATTAGGTATGCCATTTTTAAAAAAAGAATAAAAAGAATTAAAGTAAGATATCAAAAGAGGTTGCTAATAGATCTTTCTTGCTTCTTTTATTCCTGACTTTCTTGTATTTTCTTAATTTCTGTAATCACCTGACTAAAAGTAGCATCCATAACTCTTACCTCTGATAATTTGGATATTTTATTAGCAATGGGATATAACACAGTAGACAAAACAAAGTCAGTCTACCTTAATTTCCAGAAAACACCTTCAGTGAAGGAAACTGGCGTAGTGTTCTGTAGAATAGCAGCATATTGCTCTGCTGAAATGATAAAGTATTATAAAATATCTATGAGTAGGTACATTTAAAACCCCACATAGCATTCATAAAAATATACCTGATCATATGCCATGAACTATGAAAACTATGTTTAAAATATACATGATTATATTCCCTTTACTATAAAAACTACATTAGGAACTGAGGTAAAACTGAGGCTTATGTAATTTTGATTTTTTACATTCTTTACTTCCAACAACAACATAAAAAATGAAATAAACTGTCCCAAAAGCCCTTATTATTTAATCATTAATAATAAATAAGAAAGAAACAGATAATAAAAACAGAGACAGAAAAAGCCCTGGCCAACCAGAGTTCAGGAGGGAGAAAAACATGGGTAACTACTTTGCTCTGCTTTCAAAATAGTTATTTTAAATTAATGATTCAGTGCCTGACACTTGTGAGACAGGGTAAGCCTCTGCTGTAACTGGAAATTTTTTTTTCCAAATAAGCAATAGGCAAAGAGAAAATGTATAAACATTTTATTTGTAGTAAATATAAAGGACAAGATATGTGCAAATAATAGATAAAATTTGGTAATAAAAAAGTAAGGTCTCTGAATGTTTGTCAAGACACCAAATGTCCTGTTTCTCAAGGCAAAGCAGAAACTGCATTTCAAAACGGAGGAGACTACAACTGATTTGTAAACTAACCAAAATTACATAGGGAACTAGTTGCTTGTATGTATCTAAGAATTAGAGTCTTACAAACCTACAAAGCTTCTGCTCAGGTCCGAGCCAAAAGGCCTCCTCCAGCCCACGACCTTGAATAACTTTGCTCTAGAGTCTGTATTTCACGACATTCTCTACCACCCTGGCTCCCTCACCCTTCCTTCTGCATGGGAAGTGGGCGGACCCGCCGGAAGTGCGGCGCGCGCTGCAGGCAGGCGGGGGCCCAGCGGCTCAGCGCAGTCGCAGAAGGCGGTGGGCGGGGCTGTGGGAGGACCCAGGATGCCAGAACGCCCCAGCCATGTGCGGAGAGAAATGAGACCCTACAGGGCAGATCCAGGCGGTACTGAACTGTTCGGAGCCACGGTAGCATAAAGACAGCGCCTCTAAGGGGCACCTGGGTGGCTCAGTCGGTTAAAGGACAGACTTCAGCTCAGGTCATGATCTCACAGTTCGTGAGTTTGAGCCCCACATTGGGCTCTGTGCTGACAGCTTAGAGCCTGGAGCCTGCTCCGGATTGTGTGTCTCCTTCTCTCTCTGTCCCTTCTCCACTCAGGCTTAGTCTCTCTCAAAAATAAATAAACATAAGAAAATAAATATAAAAAAGACAGTGCCTATGAGCTCAAGTACCAGCTGTCTTGGCTGAAGGGCAAAGATCCCGAGTTCTACAAGTTCCTGCAGGAGAACGACCACAGCCGGTTTCACCTCAGCCACCTGGGTAGCTCTGAGGATGATAAGGAGTAGTTTCATTCCCTGTCAAACAGGCTGGGAGAAGTCACTGAGGGGAAGGATGAGGAGGACAAGGACAGAGTCCCCAGAGGACAGAAGGGGAAGATGACTGGTTCTGCCCTCGGTGACCCACGCCATGGTCGAGAGATGGCAGCAGTTGACAAAGCTACACCTTACTCCAAAGCTGTTCCACGAAGTTATGCAGACGTTCTGAGCACCCAAAGAGACCAGTAAGGTGCTCAGGCCAGCAAATTCCTGGTCCCTGACAGTGCTGTGTTCAATGCTCTGACCTCCTAAATCAGAGAATTTGGGTGCCCCCAGAAGCTACTGTTTTGAAGGGCCCCAAAGGACAGTGGCAGGGTGCCACAGCTGTCCCCCCTCCCTCGGGGAAAGCTTCAACTGGACAGCAAGGGCTTACCAGCGCTCAGTCATACAGCTGGTGGCCTGTGTGGCAAAGGCGACAGTAGCAGCGGTTGTCTTCCAGCATGTCAGCAGCTCAATGCTCTACTATCTGACCTTCCCCCCACCCCCGCCCAACCCCCTGCAAGCAGTGCCACATGCTGCTCAAGAGGATGACAAATAGCGGCTGGAAGACTTGAACTTCCCAGAAATAAACAAGAAGGTGGAGGACAGGGGGGAATTAGAGGAACTCTTTGACCTGGAAAGTGGCAAAGAGGACACTACCAGGGACTTTCCAGAGAGGGAGGGACAGCTGGGTTTCTGAGAGCTCAGCAGGAGTGGTGGAGGAGGTAGCAGGAGGATGGCAGCAGTAGCTGCTGAGAAGTCAGCTACTCAGAGGATGGAAGCCCAGAAACAGAGGTGTGACTGGACCCCAGAGAGCTATGGTATCTGGCCCAGAGGCCCAAAGACAAGTTGGCGGATCTACATCTCTCAGAGGACTGAAAGCTTCCGCCTGGGGCCTGCAGGGGCTGCTCTGCAGTGTTTCCACCCCACAGGCAGCCAGGCATGCAGCTTCCTGGCTTGCCCTGAGCCCAGAGACCCTGAAGTCAACACCGATGAAGTAGGGAAAGGGCAGTAGATGGTGGACAGGGCTTTATTTTTATAGCATAAAAGACCAGAAAGTACTAAGAGCTTTGCCAATCCCTGGAGCAGCTGCCTTGGGGATGGAAACCATAATCATGAAGCCTGCCTACCACTGCATCCCATAGTGGTGGATTAAATACATCAGCCTTGTGGGGGGAATCTGACCCAGAGAGGGGCTCTACCCTGACTCCTTGCCTGATATCAGGATGCTGAAAACCTCACAAAGAGCAGCCCCCCTTTCAGAAGGAGACACTGGTCATGGCCAAAGACAGCTTGGTCTTTCTCCCATCTCTTTGCCTACAGTGACCCCCAGAAAATCTTTGGAAACTTGTCCCTTTCCTTTTAAATTATGTGTGTGTTTTGTTTAGTTTTGTTTTTCTTTTCAAAATATCCTTTTTGCATCCAAAACCAAAAGGAAAAGAGGGACCTTTGCATCTGAGTGGCTAGCACTGAAGAGGTTTGGGATCTGAGCCTCCCACCCACCAGCTCAGCAGAGGCTGGGAGGGGTCTACTGTACCTGGAAGCACAGATATGGACCCATACTCTTTCTTGGGGGAGGCTAAGCCTGTAGGGAGTGCCCCACCCCCACCATAAATGGAAGTGGCTGTTGCTGGAGACAGGGGTTGCTTCCCCAAGATAAGCTCCCGTTCTGGGGTCTGTGGCATTGGTGGCTTCAGTGGCAAAGACACTGGGAAGCTGGCTGTGTAGAGACATGACTCAGGTTCTTGGCCACCTGTGGAGAGATGGGCCTGGGTGAGGGTCTGCCCCACTGCTGGCTTGAAGCCACAAAGAGGTTCAGTGCTGCCCCTTCCATTGTCTGAAGACCACTACATCTAGCTGGCATTCATCTGGGCCCAGATCTTGAGTGCAGGTCAGTAAGTGTTCCTTCATCACTTTATGGGGGCAAGGTCTCCCTGTGGATCCCCTCTTCTCTGAAGAGGGAAGGGGTTAGATCCTAAGGGAATACTGCCTGCCCACACTGTTGGATCCTTTCAGCCCCACAAGGACTGAGTGTCCCTGGGTGGCTCAAGGCTTTCCAGAGAGAGCAGAGCCAAGAAGTGCTTTTTGTGAAGCTTGCAGGAAAAATTTTCAAATGAAAGAAAAAAGTCTTTGTGTCAGTAATATGCCAGTGTTGAAGGCAAAAAGGGTGGGGGGGGGGGAAGCACACACAACTGTCCCTCTATCTCCCCACATAGTTTTTAAGGAGGGGAAATTTGGGGTGGGGAGAGGCACTGGGGAAGGTGCTGCCCCATCCATCCCCTCCTATCCAGGGAGAGATCAGAACCATCTGGGGCAAGTATCCCAGCTCTGCCCTAGAGACATATGCCCCCACCCATACCAGTACATATTCTCCACAGCCCAGCAAGCCCCAACAAAGATGCAGACATCATCCATTGTCCTCTGGCTGACATTCTTGGGGGCTGTGGCCTCCTTCCCATCCATGCGGAATCTCTTGCACCTGGGTTGTGGCCCAGGGGTGGGGGTTTGTTTCTAAGACTCTGGCTGGCTCTTTATTTTGTTCCCACCAATCTGCCTACATTTGCTTGCTCTACTTGTTTAGAGACGTTGGATGATAACTAAAAGATTTTTCTCCCCATGGACACCCTCCTTAAGAACTTTGAGCAGGGAGGAGACTAGGTCTCCTTCTACTCCATGGAGGATTCAAAGCATGGATGGGGGGAGTGCCCACCCCAGAATATATATAAACAAGGGATATCTTTGCAAATCTCTGTATTAGTGAATATTTGCTATTAGGCATATTGTGTGGCTAACGGTTTGTTAGCACTCTTCGTTTTATTTTTACTCCTAACATCAATGTCAGTTGTATTTTTTTTGAGTGTACTTTTTTAAAAATGAACTTTTAAGTTTGTTGTGTTTTACAATCACAACATAAGAATTATAGCAATAAAATTATGCATACAGAACCAAAAAGCTATGTGGCATTTCAGTTGCTGGGCAGGTAGTTAGGTTTACTCACTAGCTAAATGTGCTTGTCACAAATAATGGGGGGAAATGTTAAATCTGCAAGTGTGCAAAGGTCAAAAAATTAGTCTAGTAAGACCAGCGAGGTGATTATTTTTCTATCTTTTTATTGGATAATTAATTGTCTAAAGACTAAATATATTTCTGGGTACATTGCCTTCTTTTTTAGTCTTGGCCTGTTTTTGTGACAACATTTGGTCCACAGGAATCCATAATGTCTCCCAACTTCTCACAACTAGTATTCTGAATCAGACTCAATTTTCTTATCCAATTTATCACAAATGTCCAACTTCTATGAGAAAGCACTTTACCTTTCCTTGACAGGTTTTATTTCAAACAAGGTTTTACTTATATAAATGTAGAATGTCAGGATTAAGTGATTATTGATAAAACTTCATGTAGAATTTAAAACATTTACTGTAATATAATTATTTGCATCAATAATTTTTTAATCCTATTCTACCAGACTAGTCAAGATACTATGTTTCTTTTTCTCCAAAACACATATCAAAAGCAATTACCTACAAAATTTTCCCTTGATAATTTGAAAGGATCTTTAAAATGTAAATATTGAATCTTTACCCAAATTATCTTTTAAAAAGGGAATGAGAAAGAGGAGAAATCTAATATGTCATAAGAATATAGCCTCTTGTGTACCACATTCTCTTTCTGGGCTTTTAAGAAGTACCTAATAAAATCCGAACAATACACCCAATGAAGTAGTTATTGTAAGTCATATTTTATAAATTAGTATATGAGAAGAGAGCTTAGGTAATTTGCCAACCCTCTGTTTGTCTTCATCAAACTTACAGTTTCTTTTGACCATAGATTTTATTTAAAAAAAAAACAACCTTTTTTTAATGTGTATTTATTTTTGAGAGAGAGAGACAGAGACAGAAAGAGAATGAGAGGGGGGCGGGAGGGGAAAAGAGAGAGGGAGATACAGAATCTGAAGCAGGCTCCAGGCTCTGAGCTGTCAGCATAGGGCCCAATATAGGGCTCAAACTCACAAACTATGAGATTATGACCTGAGTGAAGTTGGCCGCTTAACCAACTAAGCCACCCAGGCGCCCCTAGAATTTACTTTTTGAGATGAACTTGGCTTTAAATCCTACTGCTCTGTTTATACACTGCATTATAAAAGCAACATGTGACTAGGACAAATTACCAGATGCAAACCTCTTAGGCAGTTTGAGAATGAAGGGGAAAAGACTGATAATAAGTGCATCCAACATGTACATTATTTAAATGATGGTGCTAAGTATTCATTCTGCATTAATTGGCTTACCTATTAGTAGATATTTGAAAAGTATTAACATTAAAAGCACAGGCCATTTTAAGTCTTCAATGAAAAGTATTATTACATCCAATTTTGATATTTAAATGCTCATGCATTAGTGATCTTTTGCACCTGAAAAATCAATCATACCTTTAAAAAACGTGCTTTCATGGTATGAATCTAAATGTTCAAATTCTTACACTTAAGTCCTTTTATCCTTTCAAAGACTAAGTGGGGTGGAGGAGAGGGAAGAACACTGGCTAGAAGTTAGGACACTTTCAATTCCTGTTCTGCACTTGCCTCTAACTACAGTGTGAAAAAGGTAATGGAATCTCTCATGGCATTTGTCTTCTCACATATAAACAAATACGTGAGTGCTATTGTATTTCTAAGTGCTCTTTTGCTTAACACGTTATGTGAAATTATTGAGGCTAAGTAAATGAATATCTTTCTTTGTAGACCAACAATCTACTAAAATGTATATTTGAAAAAATAGGAGCCAATTTCCTTTTTTACTTTACACAAGGATAAACTAGAGTTCCTTTTTATGTCAACCTCCAGTATAGCCCTTACTTTATTTATAATCTTTGTGATTTAAACACTGTGTGTGTGGTTTTTTTTTTTTTACTATGATAGCTATCCATCAAAATGCACCTGTTCTAGTTATAATGATAATTCTGCCTGTTTTCTTTTGACAAAGAAGCTACATGATATGATTACTAAAATTACCTGGAGAGAAATAGAATCAGATTCTCACATCTTCCTACTATTATTCATGACCTGCTTCATGAATTAAAAGAAGTCACTTATGACATTTTGCTGAAGACTACACTTATTGCACCATTTCCTCTGCTTGGAATATGCTCCATTTCCCCAAAATGAAATACAGTAACAATCCTGTGAAGACAAGGAACAGTGGCGAAGGATAATGAATCCAGAAGCAAGATCTGTGCGAATAGGTCTGGGAATCTTTCTCTTTCTGATTTGAATATGGGCCTTTTTTTTTTTTTTTTTTTTTTTTTTTACTAATCTGCAATTACAATGATAGACTCTATTTAGCTTTCGGGAGACAGGGAGGGGTTTCAGGTATAGAAAGTGCCCTTACTCAGGATGGCAGAGAGGAAGAAAAAAAATTTTTTTCCTACCCTTCTAGGTTCTTTTGGCTGGTCTGTTAATTAAATTAGTGTAAGACAGATTAACAGGAGAAACTAATTTAATTATGTATGTATGGCAGCCCCATAAGAATATGAGACCCACAGGCAGTCAGGCAGTTGAGACTTATATGCCATCCTGAGCTAAGAAGAAGTGGGTAGAGAGGAAGACAATTCACAGGAAGATGGGAGAACAAATGTTTGGTAACAAATGTTTGCTACACCATACAGAGACAATGGGACGCAGAGAGGAATTTGATACCCAGATCCTGCTGAGAATTTCCCCAGCTTACCACACCAGTAGTGATCTCTGGTGACAGCTCTTTTTCCTGGACCAGGCCCTCTACCTAAATTCTTTTATGTGGTTAAGGGTTAAAGGGGAGGTAAAAGCTCTTCCTGAGACTTTTAGGTCTTGACTGATTTCAGCTCAAAATAATCCACATGTCAAAGGCGCACATTTTGAGGAGGCTTATTCTGAACCCCTTCAATGGCAAAGAACCAATGTTGACCTTAATATTTTTCATGAAAGGAGACTTACGATCACCAGCTGTAGGCTATACTTGCTAGAACACTGGTTAGAATCACTGTAGGACATTCTATTCTGATGGCTACCCAGTCCTCCTCCTGCCACCAATTAAATCAGAAGCACTAGGTCTGGGACCCAAGTAGGGGGATATTGAAAAAGGTCTTCAGGTGATTCTAATACACAACTAGGGTTAAGAACTAAGGCCCTAGACAAATTATGGAAAGAGCCTAAATGTCCATCAACTGATGAATGGATAAAGAAATTATGGTGTATATACATAATGGAATACTACGTGGCAATGAGAAAGAATGAAATATGGACTTTTGTAGCAACGTGGATGGAACTAGAGAGTGTTATGCTAAGTGAAATAAGTCATACAGAGAAAGACAGATACCATATGTTTTCACTGCTATGTGGATCCAGAGAAACTCAACAGAAGACCATGGGGGAGGGGAATGAAAAAAAAAAGATTAGAGAGGGAGAGAGTCAAAACATAAGAGACTCTTAAAAACTGAGAACAAACTGTGGGTTGATGAGGGGTGGGAGGTAAGGGAGGGTGGGTGAGGGGTATTGAGGAGGGCACCTGTTGGGATGACCACTGGGTGTTGTATGGAAACCAATTTGACAATAAATTTCATATTAAAAAAAAAAAAAAAACTAAGGCCCTAAATAAGTGGTTACAAGGCTGAGTTGTGTATCAGGCATTCCTGGAGAACCAGAAACAATGCTGTATTATCCAATAAAACTGGTTTGTTGGGTATGGCCAAGGAAAATGAAATTTTGACAAGCACTCCAGGTATTTCTTTTTTTTTTAACTTTTTTTTATGTTTTATTTTATATTTTAGAGAGAGAGAGAGAGAGAGCATGAGCAGGGAAGACACAGAATCCAAAGCAGGCTCCAGGCTCCGAGTTGTCAGCACAGAGCCTGATGCAGGGCTCGAACTCACGAGCAGTGAGATCATGACCCAAGCCAAAGTTGGACACTTAACCAACTGAGCCACCCAGGTGCCCTGCACTCTAGGTATTTCTGATGCACATGGTCCGTGGACCTCAATAAAAAACTCCGCCCTAAACAGTAGTCCCTAATGCATGCTCACAGTGAAATCAATTTCTGATAATAGTCAATTCCTATTCAGTCGATTCCTTAATAGGCAAATTTACAGGTTTGGGTAAAGCTGGATACAATGAAGATGTCTATAAAAGAACAAAGTACAGTTCATTGTTAAAATGCAGATTCCTAGAGAATCAGCCTTTGGGTATTTGGGGCCTTTGAATCCGTATCTTATAAGTTTCTTATGCCCTGAATATATGCCCTTGACTGGCAGGTATCTCCAATGCCTTCTCTGAGAATTTTAAATGCCTTTTAAGTAGTTATAAGGCAGCAACCAAGGTGGCTAGTCTCCCTGCATAAGAATTTAAAAAAAGAAAAAAAAAGGCAGTAGGGCTAAATATAAGTCTTATCTGAGATTTCTGTTTTCATAAAGAACCTAAATCCTGTGACTTAGTCATCTAGATATACTGGTTACAATATATAGGGGCCAGTAAATGGGTCTATGCTTGAGGAGATTTGCAGGTAGGAAGATCTAAGGATAGAAGAGAATAGAATTCTAAAATACTACCAGGTCTTATTGGCTCAGTCTTCCCATGTGCATTTAGTTATTATTAATTTCAAGGGGTTATATCAAGCCCAGGCATTCCGAGGCTACATCACAATGTCAAAGCCAATACTTCTAAAAATTTAATGTATAAATGAATCACTTCAGGATTTTGCTAAAATGAATGCTCTGATTCAGTATGTCTGGGACGGGGCATAACAGTCTGAAATTCTAACAAGCTCCCAATTATTACTGATGCTTCTGATCCATGGACTGCTCTTTGAGTTGCAAGGATCTAGGCAATTTCTGTGGCTCTGACACTGGCCTACATTCTTAACCCTTCTCATTTTCCTATAAATCAGATTATTTATCACAGACACATTGCCTTGAAAGTATATGCATGCATCCTGCCGAGCCATCACACCATCCTTTCTTGGGTTGGACTCCTGTATATTCCTCAACTATGTAGCCCTCCAGTATTTCAACATCTTTTTTTTTTTAAGTTTATTTATTTATTTTGAGAGGGAGAGAGATAGAGCAAGCAGGGGAGGGGCAGAGAGAGAGAGAGAGAGGAAGAGAATCCCAAGCAGGCTCTGCACTCTCACCACAGAGCCCGATTGGGGCTCAAACTCAGAAACTGTGAGATCAGGACATGAACCAAACCCAAGAGTCGGACACTTAACTGACTGAGCCACCCACGTGCCCCTATTTCAATATTTTAATAGTCATTTAAAATATTTAACTTACAAACACTGCTGCATTTGTAATTTATAGTAACTATGTACAGTCAATGCTACTTTGTCAGCTTTACAAAAGAAATACTGCGGTTCCAGGTAGGTTTTAACACATACATGCCGAGGGAAGTTGTTCCATGGCTCAACTCATAAGATCATAAGGACTCACCTCCAAGACCCCTAATTCATTAAAAACATTTTTTTTCTAAACCACAGTTTCCTGTATAAAATATGATGTCCTGATTCTCCTTACCTATTGGACAACATAGCAGCAATATGAACAAACAGCATTCCCATGCATAACTTTATACACTTGGAAAAAAAACTCTCCATAAATTTTAACTAAACCTCACAATACCCATATGAAATACCATTATTTTCACATTAGTATAGAGAGGGATAAAACAGAAATTAAAATCACCTAATTTGCCTGACGCCAACAGAATGTGCAATACAACTTATGATAAATTCAACGGAGTCATCACGTTCCACAGTGACACATTTTATAACAGAAAAGGTATAATTGGTTCACAGAGGGATACCTGCAAAGCTCATTCTATTGGTTACCTGGAATATTAACTTACCTAATGAACCCCTTTCAGAAGAATCTGGTTATCTTATTCAGTGAGCTATGTCTGTTGCACATTACCATCTAACACAAAAATTAAAAGGAAAAACAACATTTATAAAAAAAAGTAGTCCTGTTGAAATATGATTCCTAGTGGCTTCAAAATAAAATGTGTTTTTAAAATATCAATGTAACTTTCAAAGAGAAATTGTTCTCCACATTTTAATTATTATTACATTTCTAAAATCAATGCAAATGCCATCATTTGACAAACATTTCCTTCTGCAATATTAATGCAATATTAATTAATATTAATTCTTCTGTGACCTATCTCAGAGTTTCCATTTTTCCACTAGAGTAGAAAACACACAGAAAGAAAGACAGGGAATTGAAGGCAGTGAACTAGGATGAACTCAGTAACTCTGTACCAAATTATTATGGAGAAATGAGACCTCAATGAAACCTTCCCACAAAAAGATTTTCAATATATCATTAAGCCAATGATTTGAAGCACAGTAGATGATAATGAGAATATGTTTCATTGATGGTTATTTTTACCATTTCTTGCACAGTCACCGAAGTGTCTCTATATAGATGAAATTTCACATACTGACTATAGAAAATCTTAATGACCAACTTTCTCAAACACCATTCACATTGTTTAAAGCTTATTGGCAAGGACTTCATCTTTCCCGCAAAGTGAAGAAGTATCCATTTTCCATGCCTTGGTGCATTAACCTCCAATAACTTTCTTTCATATGTACTGTTAATACTATTATCTTCAGTCATTTTGTTTCACCTTTATAGTGGATTACTAAGCTTGAAAATTAGAAAACACGAAAAGTTATCTGAGACAACAAAATAAGGGAAGGACATATTACATAATCTTAGTAGCAGTTTGGGCTGTTTAAAAAAGATTGGACTATCATGGATCCTCAAAAAGTTGGAAAGGGAAAATATGTAAATGTGATATCTGGAAAATATTTTATACTATATCTGGCATTATCATTCTTTTCTTTCTTCCTTTCTTATTTTTGCTGTCATTTCACTCATTTTATTTTTATTTTATACTAAGACTAGTTTTTCCATCATGTCAAAACAAAGTTTTAGTTGAAAAATTAAAAATATATATCATCACAATTATATTACATTGTGTAATCCAAACAAATTTCTTAATCAAATTGAAGCTGCTTTCTTCCTGAATCATTTAGTTAAACCTAAGGAAGTTAACCCGGCAGAATTGTACTTTATTTATGGTTTAAACACAATTGAGATACATTAACATTATCAAGTCTGTGGACAAGATAATGAATTTTTCTTTGTTATGATGTTATGTTTTCAGTTCCAACTTCCAAGGACAATTATGGTGCACTTTTGTTTATGAGGTAGAGTATTGCCTGTGACATTTGGCCATTTAGAACACTACATTATATTGAGTATTGTAAATTACTTCCTTTTATTCAGAGGAAAGAAAGAGACTTTGAAAATAAAATGTAGGGCTTTCTAAATAAAATGGGACTTTATGAGTTTGTTTCCTGTGTTCTGAATTTCTATACTTTTTCTGCTATTTCATTTTAAAAGAACTCTTCATTTTAAAGAGTCAATTCCATTTTCAAAATGGATCTCTAGAGTCATAAAAAGCAAAATATCTTCATTACCTGAACACTGGCCAAATATGAAATAGTAGCAAAGTATAATTATATAGATATATTATAAAACATACTTCTAGATTGATACTAGCTTAGGGTAAAATAAAATTCCCTAGACACATGTTTCTGTATTTCATATACTTTTTAATATGATCCCCCCACTAATTTTATATTTGAAGGATGGATATTTGTTACTTTGAATTTGAGGCATATAAATAAATTTAATTTCCAATGTTATTAATAATTGTGATCAATATGTACTAATACTATGAGAATTCAGAAACTCAAGGTAGTATAAGAAATAAGTAAGTGCCACACTATTGATCATCTACAAATGACTACCTTTCCCCTAACATAATGATGAATGTATTACAAATAAAAATAATCATTTTTGCTGAGATAGTTATCTAAACAACTTTCTGAAAATCTCAAATGACATCAATATGATCATACCTCCAATAGAAGGGAGTTTCCTTCCAAATTACTGGTAACAACTGAACAAAGCATACTAATAAACTATTCTATGGCAAAGATAGAGGGCTTCTCAGATTTTCTGAACAATGTAGGCAACCAAATTTATTGTTCCAGGCCCCAGAGCTATTTGTGGGAAATTCTTCTTTTTCTATAAAATTCCTTATGTTTTTTTTTCCCTGTGAACAGCAGGCAGTTCTAGATATGCAGCTGCTAAGCCCACTCTAGTGCCAGCCTTCTCTTATTCTTATAGGTGATACGAATTTCACTTTTGTCAGGCAAATAGGCATAAATTAGATACAGTTTCTCTCAACTTGCTAATGAATTACTGTAAAAATCAAATATCACAAAAAATCGAGTATGAAAGAGGGGTGTCCTGGATGGCTCAGTTGGTTAAGCAGCCAACTCTTGATTTCAGCGCAAGCCATGATCTCACAACTCCTGGGATCGAGCCCCATGTCAGGCTCTGCGCTGACAGCACAGAGATTGATATTCTCTCTCCCTCTCTCTCTGCCTCTCCTCAACTTGCATGTTCTCTCTCTCTCTCTCTCTCTCTCTCTCTCTCTCTCTCTCTTTATCAGAATAAATACATATTAAAAGGATCTAGTATGGAGGAATAGATACTGTCTTGAATATAGTAGCAGTTTTCACTAAGGCATATGGGTCTGGATTAAGAAAATCATCTTCAAAATAAAACTATATATTTTTTCTCAATGTACCCAGTTTCCACATTAAAAACAATTCTTCAGGGAAAAAAATCTAAGTAAAACACTCTAATCCTTCTCCTTTGTCTTTCTTTCTCAAACTCTGATTCACAGAACAAAAGTATCTAACAACAAACCAAACAGGGCACCTCCTTCTATGATGTGTGAAACTGTTCTTTGAGGAATCAAGACCACATGTCCAAAAGTGATTTCTATCATCCAAAATTTAAAGCATATAAAATTTACAATATATAAATGTTGACTGCCAATTGGCAATTAATTTACTTTAATCTAGTATGTCCATTCAGAGGCAGCAACTCCCAAAAACCACAGGTGAGAAGAATAAGGAGTAAATGCTTATGACTATTTCGTGCTGAATGAAGTAATACCCTTGAGTTTTGTTGGGAGTAAAGTGCTCTTTTTTCCCCCCAAATTTTATTTTTAATGGAAGAAAGAAATTAATAAGGTAGAAAACACTATCTACACTTTGAAAAGTATAAATATAATAACTCAAAACCTGTTAGATTTTTTTTTTATTTTTAATGTTTATTTATTTTTGAAAGGTGGGGGAAGGAGGAGGGGCAGAGAGAGAGGGAGACACAGAATCTGAAACAGGTTCCAAGCTCTGAGCTGTCAGCACAGAGCCCGACGTGGGGCTGGAACTTGGGAATGGCAAGATCATGACCTGAGCCCAAGTCGGACGCCCAACCCACTGAGCCACCCAGGCACTCCAATCCTGTTAGATTTTTTTGAAAAAATTAACAAAATAGGAAAGCCATAGAGCTAAACTAATCAATAAAAAAAAGTGATGTTGAGAAGGCAAAGATATACATGGGTGATATAATCCTTAAAACACACCAGGAATTAAATTATGACACTACTTTGCAGACCTCTGCAAAGTAAATTAAATTGAAAATTCTAGATTAAATGGATAATTTAAAAGATATAATATTTGTCAAAATCTACTTCATTAGAGATAGACAGTTTAAACAGACCAATTTCCCCTGAAGAAAACTTTATTAAAGAACTATCTAGGGGTATCTGGGCGGCTCAATCGGTTAAGCTTCTGACTTTGCTTTAGGTCATGATCTCAGGGTTTGTAAACTGGAGTTGCTCTGAAATCTGTGTCTGCCTCTCTCTCTGCCCCTCTCCCACTCATGTTTTGTCTCTCTCAAAAATAAACATTAAAAAAATTTGGGGGCGACTGGGTGGCTTAGTCATTTAAGTGTCCAACTTCAGCTTAGGTCATGATCTCAGGGTTCATGAATTCGAACCCTGCATTGGGCTCTGTGCTGACAGCTCAGAGCCTGGAGCCTGCTTTGGATTCTGTATCTCCCTCTCTCTCTGCCCCTCCCTGCCCAAGCTCTATCTCTCATTCTCTCTCTTAAAAATAATTAAAACATTAAAAAAATTTAATAAAAAGGAACCATCACACACCACAGGGGTGCCTGGGTGGCTCAGTAGGTTAAGAGTCTGACTTCTGATTTTGGCACAAGTCATTATGTCACGGTTTGTGAGATCAAGCCCTGCCTCAGGCTCTGTGCTGACAGAATGGAGTCTACTTGTGATTCTCTCTCTCCCTCTCTGCCTCTTCCCTGCTCACACGCTCTATCTCTCTCAAAATATATAAATAAACTTATATAAAAATAAAAAGATCTATATAAAACATCAGACCCAAGTTGATTCAGAAGGAAATTCTGCTATTCCTCCAAAACCTGATTATTGCAATGCTACAGAAGTTGTTCCAGAGAATAGAAAATGAAGGGAAATTTACTCTTTTTATTACGTGGTTGAAATAAAATGAAACTGTGGTAGCACCAAATAATAATAAAATAATAGGCCAATATCATACATGAATATTAATTAAATATATATATATATATATATATATATATATATATATCATAGCAAAAAAGCAATACACTGACAATATGAAGTTTATTTCAGGAATTGAAGGTTTGTTCTCAATAGGAAATCCATTAGTACAATTCACCAGAAATCAAAGGCCTTCTTATACACAAACCAAAATAATTACATATGATTCATAGCAAAAGTACCACTTACAAGATCACCAAAGAAGATGAAATATTTAGGAACAAATCAAAACCTTTGTAATGACAACTTTAAAACACTTATGAAAGACATAAAAGGGTATATAAACACATGGAAAAATAGTCCTTAGTTCTTGGATAAGATGATTCCATTTCATAAAAGGGTCAGTTCTCCCCAAGCTAACTTACACATTTTACACAATCTGAATAGAAATAGCACTTAAAAAATAGGCAGATGGGCAGACATTGATGCTACAGTTATTACAGAAAGCAAAATACACAAGAATATCTAGAAAAACACACACAAAAAAAAGCTATGGAAAGGGGCAGGAGAGGACTAATCCTGCTAGATATGAAAGTATTTAAATCCTTGATAAATAATACAGTGTGGCACTGATATATGAACAGACAGGCAGGCCAGTGAAATAGAATAAAATCCTACACCGACCCACATGCATATGCAAATTTGATAAATGACAAAGAAGCTATCACAGATCACAAGGAAAAAGATGAGTGTTTTAATAACTTACATTGAGGCAACCAAATAGCTTAGAAAAAGAGCAAATTAAAATCCCTGTCTCACAACCTATCCAAGAATATGCTCCAAATAGGTCAAAATTCTAAATGTAGCAAATGAAATGATACAGTTTCTAGGAATTTCTCTATAACCCAGGCACTGAGAAAGGCTTCTAACTATAACCTAATCCAGATGGACAAAAAAGATCTAAGCATTGGAATAAATTAAGAAATAAAAAAAATATCTTTTCATTGAAAAGAAAAATAATCCCAGGCCAAACCAAGAGATAAACTGACAACTTGGCAAAAAATATTTACAACTCATATCACCGGAAAAAACTACTATCCATAATATACAATTATTTTTTTAATTTAAGGAGTAAGTACAAAAATCTTATAGAAAATAATAGGCCAATGAAATTAACATGCAATTTTAAGAAAGAGATATAACATCACCCATAAACACGAAAATATATTCACCTTCACTCATAGCACAAATTAAAACTTCACCGAGGAGCACCCGGGTGGCTCAGTTGGTGAAGAGGCAACTCTTGAATTGGGTTCAGGTCATGATCTCACATTTCATGAGATGGAGTCCAGCATCAGGCCGACAGCACAGAGCCTGCTTGGGAATCTCTTTCTCCCTATCTCTCTCTGCTCCTCCCCCACTTACACTTGCTCTCTCTCTCTCTCTCTCTCTCTCAAAATAAATAAATAAACATTTAAAAATAAATAAATAAAACCTCACCGAGATTTCAGTGTTACTCCACCAAGACTGACAAAAAACAAAAACAAAATTAAAAAACAAACTTGAAAATTGTGGGGAAATAAGACCTGTCACATACTACTGGTGGCAACATAACATGGTACGAGCTTCCTAGAGGAGAAATTTGAACATATATTTTGATCTATCAATTTCTTTCCTAGACATTTGCTCTAAAGATTCACCCCAACACTAAGAAAATACTATTGCATAAGACAATTCATTGAAGCATCATTTATTATATATTGAGGATCATGGGAGCCAGATTTCTCACTACTGGAGAAGAGAATTACTAATCTGGTCAGAGGAATGCACTCTGAGGTATTAACTTGGAATCAGTAGGAGCTCATAGTTTAAGAGATGATAGATGATAGATAGATGATAGATAACTACTAGATGTGTATATAATTTATCTCTATCTCCTCAAACGGCCTAGAAACAAAAATATCACAGTAGCAATGAGCATAAAATTCTCAGGATATGTTTCTAAATTGAACCAGAGTCCTTTGAAAAAAAACAGTGATTCTAGAATCGAGACAGGAAAGTAAAAACTGTTAGAGGTAAGTTGGGAAGAAAACAGTCACTTAAATACACTATGAATTAAGTAATGAATAAGCAAATAATTAAGGCAGTCATTATAGGAAAATATGTGAATTAGTGATTTAGGAAAGTATGCAGCACATAACCTAAAATAACATTTTATTTTTTAAAAAAGGTAATCAACAAGTGAAAAAAAAAATGACAAAAAATTTGGCCTATGATTTTTCCTTAACAACAATGCTAAGAGAATACATAGCAACATCTACAATATTTTAAAGTATGGCACTCCTAAAATCAAATCATCTTTCAGTCGTTAAGGAAAGAGAAAGAAATTCTTATAAAATTCACCTGTTCTGTTAAGACTGGACATCACAAAAATTCTACTCATGGCCCAAAAGAATTATTTTTCATTTGGCTGTATCATTTTGGTTGTACCAACCCACCATTATTTAGCTTGATTTAGTGGTATATACACTACATAATAATTCATAATAGGTTAAAAGTATAAGAAAAATAAAACCCCACAAAAGCAACAGCAATGTTTTATTAAAAATGGAGTACTAAGATTTTTTTTTTAATTAAACCTATCACCAAGATTTTTCTCTTACTTCCAGTTAATATATCTATGCCTTCTAAGAGATTAGGTTGGTCTCTCTCTGGAGGGCAATTCTGAACAGGTCAACAAATAAAGATGAATTTGTCAGTCAATAAAATAGAAAAGAGAAAAAGTAAAAAGGAATGATGATAATAATTAAAAATATATGTGGCAGATGTAAGTATAATTTCCTTAAAACACAGTATTCCTTATTAAGGAATAACTTTCTTAAGGAATAACAAGTTTTAAAACTCAATGTCTCAATTACTTAGCAGAATATAATGTAGAAATAAATGTGTGAAAATAAGGAAATAAATGATGTAAGGAATTGATTATCATCTACCCAAACAAGAGAAGCATTTAGCAAAGTGTTAGAATGTGGCTGAATTCAAAACATCAGACATGTAAAGATTCTTACTCATGAAACAGACTCAACAGAAAATATAATTGAAAATATCCCACTCATAGTAGCCACAAAAATATATAGATATTGATAGGAAGTAAAGAATGAATGTGCAACACTAAAATGAAAAAAAAATCTACAAAGAAATAAAACAACTGAAGAATGTGTAAGAGTCAAATAAATGTAGAATTATAGCATGCTCATGAATGTGGGTACATAATGTTATAAGTAATTATACTTAATTTTATAAGTAGTATTATAAGTAATTATCCCCCTTAGTGTTATGTGTAATTAATTTCTGCATTCAATCTATCTCTATTCACAGTTTTTTATTTATGGTTGCTAACCAAAAGAAGCTAAACTTCATATAAGAAAATGTATACAAAAATAGCAAACTTATTTGAAAAGTCATAAAACAAAATTATTATGAAATTTTAATACTGAAATGCAATGGTATTTATGTATATTAGAAAAATAGATCACATATACATACATACAAATTTATTATTCTAAGTGTTGCACTTCATTTGAGGAAAAACAGACTAACAAAAAAATTATGTTGAGGGGCACCTGGGTGGCATCTGACTTTGGCTCAGGTCATGATCCTACTGTTTGTGGGTTTGAGTCCCGCGTCCAGCTCTGTGCTGACAGCTCAGAGCCTGGAGCATGCTTCAGATTCTGTGTCTCCCTCTCTCTCTGCCCCTCCCTCGCTCACTCTCTCTCTCTTTCCCTCTCAAAAATAAACATTGGGGCTCCTGGGTGGCGCAGTCGGTTAAGCGTCCGGCTTCAGCCAGGTCACGATCTCGCGGTCTGTGAGTTCGAGCCCTGTGTCGGGCTCTGGGCTGATGGCTCAGAGCCTGGAGCCTGTTTCCAATTCTGTGTCTCCCTCTCTCTCTGCCCCTCCCCCATTCATGCTCTGTCTCTCTCTGTCCCAAAAATAAATAAACGTTAAAAAAATTAAAAAAATAAATAAATAAATAAATAAACATTTTAAAGAATTCTTTTAAATAAAAGAATTAGGTTGAGATACTTTCATTGGATAAATTCAAGTTCTAAATATAAAGAACAACAGTATAAAGTATTAGAGGAAAATATAAAATAATATCTGTAAAATAATATCTATAAGGTAGGATAATTAAAAAAATAGGACTGAAAAAGCGAAACTCTAAGAATAATGATAAATTTAGCTACATCAGAATTTAAAACAAGTCCTATATATTAAAAAGCACTCTAAATAAGTATTAGCTAAAGACTTAGAAGACAACAAACTTGAATCCACCATTTATTTATCCCTAAAGAAAGCAAATGGAAAACATGCTGAGAAATAAAAACAAGTAATTTGCCTATAAGGAAAAAAAATATGAAAAGTTGCTCACCCTAATTAGACAAGATGAATATGCAAGTAAAATATCTATAATCTCTCTAACCCATAATGTTGGCAAAAATCATAAAGCTTTAGAATATAAACTATAGATAAGTATGTAAAGAAATGGATACAATCACACACTGTTGGTGGCTGTGTAAATTTATGCAGTCACTTTGAAGGGCAGCCTGGCAATGTTTAAACATCTTTAATATGCATACTTTATGATGCAACTATTCCTTTCAATTTTTTCTACTCCAGAGACACACTCACTTATATGCCCAATGAAGTACATGTATGAATATTAATTTTAAGCAATCCAAATTATCATCATTAGGGAAAAGGCTATCCAACATGTATATTTATACAATGGAATAAATATGCAATAGTTAAAAATAAGAAGTAGATTGGAGTCCCTGGGTGGCTTAGTCAGTTGAACATACGACTCTTGATCTTGGTTCAGGTCATGATCTCACAGTTCATGAGTCAGACACCCGCATCACACTCTGCACTCACAGTGTGGAGCCTGCTTCGGATTCTCTCCCTCTCTGTACCTCCCCTCTCTCTCTTTCTCTCTATCAAAATAAATAAACTTTTTAAAAAAGAGGTAGATCTATATGTACTTACATCAATAAAACTCCAAGATATTTCCACAAACAAAAGGCAGGTTTAGGGATAATTCATAAAGAGTAATAATATTTATGAAAAACAGAAACCATACACAAGCCATTGTGTGTGTATGTGTGTGTTTAAGCATTTTTGTCTGTATATAAGCATTTATTATAAGATAGGTAAAAAAAAAAACAGGAATGAGATTGGTGATTGGAGGGGATATAAGCTTTATCCATAATACTTTACTTTTATGGTGGTAATTATTTACATATTACTTACATATGAAGGACAGGAAGAGCTTGTATACAAAATTAGAAATATGCATGTTTTTAATCATATATAAAATATGCCAAATTATTCGTACTTAGAAAAGTGTAAATTGAAATATCAATCACACCTTGTTTTATCTATTATCCCAATAAAGATAAAAAAACATTGATTATACAGTGTGAAATGTTCTGGTAAGAGGTAATTTCAAGCCTTGTTGGTAGAAGTATATACTGTTGCAGCTTCTTGGGAGGATGGACCTCCGGGTAACTTATTTTTGCACTGTAAATGCATTTATACACTTGGAGGATTTTTCTTATTATGTACATATATTAATGTTAACAGAAAATATAAAAAATAAAATAACAATAATCATTGTTAAATAATTGAAGATTAAAATTTAAATAAAACAAACTTAGCCACGTATTGCAAAATTAGAGATAATACTCTTTAATCTGAAGATAATGTAACTAAATATTAAAAAGAAAAACAAATCCATTAATATTCTGAATGATTAAGGATTATCTCTAGAGTGATATGGTGACAAAAATTCTTGGCTTGACGAAACTTTAGTCAAGTTCCTGAACCTTATCCTAGGCATTATTTTGTACTCCCACATACAATCCACTTTTAGCAAGAACCCTGCTAAGTCAGTTTACCCAGAACCCTCTACCCTCGATAGCAGATTATCCTTGATACCTGATCAGATTCCTCATCCTCCACCATCCTCCAGGTGATGTCTGATCACCCTGGACTGTCTTCACCACAGTCCTGTTATGTAAGTTTAACCATAATCCTTTTCTCTTCATGTTTCCTCTTAGTAATTTTCCATCCACTCAGCCCAACCCTGTTCCTGGCTATAAATTTCTACTTTCCCATATTGGGTTCAGAGTTGAGCCCAGTTCCATAGTAAGGTCTCTTTCCCCCTATTGCAATGGTCTTGAATCCATTCTGTTTTCACTACTTTAACTGCTGTCCAGCTCTGGTTTTCTTTGACAACAGGACACACACACACACACCCACACACACACACACACACACACACACACACACAAAACCAGGTAGGAAAATGTTAAAAAAAGTCATCTCCCTGACGATGGTAATGGAAGAGTATTTAGGGATCATTTTAATTTAAAAACATATGTGGAGAACTAGGGAAAAAAAAAACTTTAAAATCTGACTGAAAGGAAGATATGTTAAGTCATTTCATCACATACAGCTTTCCCAGAGGCGATTGTTTGTTGTGACCAGAATCCATTCTGATTGTTTGCTGGTTCCATTCTGAGTAGTCAGTATCTAATCATGTTTTAATATTATCCTGATTTGGAGTTACATGAGAAGATCTAAGCAAATAGAGATAGAAGGAGAAATATTTTTCTGTGTGTGAATTCTGAGGAGATGATCTGATAACTGATGTGGGGGAGAAGAGGCTGACCTTTGGTGGGGCATGGGGAGGGATCCTGTCCTCACAACAAACCTTAATATAAATTTGTGCTTCACTTTATTCTATTTTTATTAATTGATTTTTTTTATTTTACAGAGAGAGAGTGAGTGGGGGAGAGAGGCAGAGGGAGAGAGAAAGAGAATCTTAAGCAGGCTCCACACTCAGTGCTAAGCTATACATGGGGATCCTTCCCACGACCCTGAGGTTATGACCTGAGAGAAATCAAGAGTTGGATGCTCAACCGACTGAGCCACCCAGGCATTCCTGGGCTTCATTTTAGAGCTAAATATTATTTTAAACAATTAGGGTGAAAATGTAATATTTTAGAAGTTGGACACAATATTTGCCTTGTGGGGATATAAAGTGTCTTCATTTTTTAAGAAAAATACATTGATAAATTATTTGGAAGACAGTGACTTGGGGGTTTGGCAAGTAAAGTAAATAAGGTGGTCGCCGAACAGCACTCCTTAGCAGAGAAAAGGGAGAGGACAAAGGGAAGATGACAAGAGGAAACACAAGAGAGAGCCGGTGGTAAGATGGCAGTAGGTTGGAGTCCTGTGTAAGTAATCCCAGTGTTTGGGGCTAAAGAAGTTGAGCACTGCTGGCCCAAAGATGAGCCCAAGGAGTGGTATGGCTGACCCAAGGGTAGAATAGAAACAGCAAAGGTCTAGAGGTGCCAGGAATTGTAATGGGAATGCATCTAAAATATCATTTTAGAGTCCTGGACTTGCAGAGGTCTATTAGAGGGAGAGGAAGGACCTCTCCAAGAAGACCTGTAGGCACATGATCCTATATACAAGAGAAATGAGAAAAAATGAGACAGTGAGTTTCAGGCCCAACTACTTGTGTGCTGGGGTACTTATTTCCATAAGTCTCCACACCTTGATGTGATTATTAATGATAATAACAATATATCTCATGGATTACCAAAAAGTAAAAAATAGATGAGATAAAAGCTAAATAAAGGTGACAATTTTAACAGCCTGTAATTCTCTGACCAGTGAACAAAGTCTATATCAACTCAAATTGCACAGAGGAAAGTTAATCACCAGAAAATAAAAGTTCAGCTTACTCATATGCTCTATTTTTGCCAGTGTTGCACAAGAGTCAACAATACGGCAAGAAGGAGATGTAACAACCAATACAAAAAGTAAACAAGTAAGCCCAATGGAATCAAAGTTATCATAAATAGCTATCTTCTCCAGTTAACAGTGGCTCAGTGAGAGAGTGAAGTGGTGTGTGTGTGTGTGTATGTGTGTGTGTTCGTGCACACATGTATGTAAGCACAGAACAGAGTGGGACAATTCGAACATTAAGAACCGTTAAAGTGACAAAGTATTGCTAATTGTCAAGCCTTAGTTTTAAAAGTTACATATGTTCTATTAGGACATTTGTTTTTCTTCATTTCAGCCTTGTATTACTTTTCCCCCTTATAAATGTTTATCAAAAACCTATTACATACTCTTTCTAAAATAAAAATTATCAGTAAGCCAGAGTGCCCAAAGTTCCGGTCCTCATAGGTTTTACAAGGGTGTTCAATGCCTCCAAGAAACATAATTAAGGTGTTTTGTGTATATGGAAGAATGACCTCTGTTCTCACATAGCCACACACTCCCATCTATATACATTGCGGTACAGTGGTTATGTAAACACCAACACATTTTTCAAGGGGGATTAAAATGATGAGGACCTCTTTTGAGATTAAGAATATGTGAGCAAAACAGGGGTGCCTGGGTGGCTCAGTTGGTTAAGCATCTGACTTCGGCTCAGGTCATAATCTTGCGGTTTATGAGTTCGAGTCCCGCATTGGGCTCTGTGATGACAGCTCAGAACCTGGAGCCTCATTTGGATTCTCTGTCTCTAGCTCTCTCTGCCCCTCCTCTGCTCGCTCGTGTGCTCTCTCTCTCTCTCTCTCTCTCTCTCTCTCTTTCAAAAATAAATGTTAAAAAAAGAGTATGTAAGCAAACAAAAGCAACAGAAGCATATATGCTCTTTCTCAGGAAGCAGGAGGAAAACATGCTATAATCTCATTAGTACAAATTTAAATGAAATAATGTAATAAGAAACATTATTTACATTAAACATCTCCAAGTAAATTCAAGTGTATACAGTTTCCTAACTATGTGTATACACACATGCACATGTTTGTGTTAAGGGGCACAAAGGGAATAGAACCAACATACATTGAGCAGTACCTATTCCAAGCACAATAGATATGCTCAGAACAATTCTGTGAAATAAAATGCATTACATGCATTTTACAGATGAAGGAACTCTTAAAGAGGTTGTAAAGACTCTTTTAAATTTTTTATTGTTTATTATTTTTGAGAGGGAGAGACAGAGAGTAGGGAAGGGGCAGAGAGAGGGAGACACAGAATCGGAAGCAGGATCCAGGCTCTGAGCTCTCAGGACAGAGCCTGACACGGGGCTCGAACTCACAGACCACGAGATTATGAACTGAGTTGTAGTTGGCTGCCCAACCGACTGAGCCACCCAGGCGCCCCTGTAAAAACTCTTAAATATTTTTGCTTGAAAATGACTTTGAAAATATGCTAAGTATTTTCTTGCCAGTTTATTAAAATCTGTTAATTGTGATATTGTAGTTATAGATTGATCTGAACTTGAAAGAAAATAACACATTTCTGTTGGACTCCCCTTAGCACTCTATTTCTTAAAACTTTCACAATTGGGAAAGGCCTGACAGGCCAAATAAAGGAAAGGATGGGAGGAGTAATTGTTAGAAGGATTAGTGAAAATAGTGTCCTCAATTCCAAAAGGTATCTATGTTCCAGCAAAACAGGCAGTCATATCCATAGTAAATTGGTGGTGATTTCAAGGATTACCTAACCAAAACCATGAGCCTCAAGGTTTTCTCAGGTCTTCAAGTATCCTGATATTATCATTCAAAAAGTTCTGAAAGCATCTGCTTTTTAAATGACTTAATATATCTCTTTGCTTAAGGCTGGTAAACACCAGACTAAGACATTAGGCAGACTTGGATTTTTACCCTTACCCATCTTCTTACAAAGGACAGGCTTTAGGAAATGAGTCACTGGTTTTGACACAGGATGGTGATACAAAAATGTTTCATGAAATGATACCCAGGCACTAGCAGAATAGTGGCAACCAGTCAGCAATCTAAAAGTGCAGAACACATAAAATTAAAAAAAGATAAAAAAGATTTAAAAAAAAAAAAAAAAGGGTGCCTGGGTGGCTCAGTGGGTTAAGTGCCTGACCCTTGGTTTCAGCTCAGGTCATGATCTCACAGTTCATGGGATCAAGCTCTGTGTTGAGATTCTCTCTCTTTCTCTCTCTCTCTGCCCCTCACTGCCCCCATCAATAAATAAATACACTTAAAAAGTAAAAGATACAAAGAACAAACGCAGGTTAAAAGAGGCCAAAACAAAGAATTCTCTCCAGGACAGTTTTAGAAGAGAGAAAGATTTAGGGAAAGGTATGGTATAGGACTAAATGAGATACAAAAATTTTAAGTCAGGGTGATTATGGTTTAAAAAAATCTTTATAGGGGCGTCTGAGTGGCTCAGTCGGTTAAGCGTCCGACTTCAGCCCAGGTCATGATATCATGGTTTGTGAGTTCCAGTCCCGCGTCGGGCTCAGTGCTGACACCTCAGAGCCTGGAGCCTGCTTCAGATTCTGTGTCTCCCTCTCTCTCTATGCCCCTCTGCCACTTGCACTCTGTCTCTGTCTCTCTCTCAAAAATAAATAATAATAAAAAAATTTTTAATAAATAAAAAATAAAAAAATCTTTATAATGGAATCTTTCAGGAAAAAACAATTGGAGTTTTAACAATAGCTGAGTACTAAAAAATTTGCATTTATTTTAAATGAAGTAACTGGAATCAGGCTAACAAACCATTTTTGGTAGAAGTTCTTAGGGGATTTTTTAAAATTAATATATGAGTGATGTCCAATTAAAACATGATTGCCTTAGCAAGAAAGTGGGAGATTATAAATTATTTGATGCTGATTGAAAGGTTCCATCTGTGAAGTATTTTAAGAAAGCCCCTTCCAGCAACAACATAATGCTTGCTATTAATTTGTTTACTGAATTTTTCTTTAGAGATATTCTAAAGGAAATACTGTACAACTTCCTTCAAAATTATAAAAAATATATATATAAGCCCAGTGAAATCCAGATAAATGAGCTTTCACCATATTACATTTTTGACTCAGAATAAAAAGCTACTTAAATGCTAGAATAAGCAGAGAATTTAATAAACATAGTAAGGCTCTGGGTATTCCACTGGGTGAGCCATGCTAAAAAACCTTTCCATCTTGATTGTCTAGGCCATTGCTCTTGCATTGGCATCCGCCAGTGAACTCTAGTGGCTGGATTAGTGAACTGACACATTCACAACAGCATTTGAACTTTTAAGTCTTTTAATCCCTTCACTTGTACATGCTGGGTTGTGAGCTCCTTGGTCCATAAGCTTATGCTCTGATGATTAATTAGACATTTTTCTGTGAAGATTTTATATTTTCTCAGGAAAAAACTACTGCAAAATTAGTGATATCATTACTTACATAATTTCCCCCACTACCTATTTTTCTTTTCTCTAAAACTTTGTGAAAGGAGAACAAAATGTCAAGTTTTCAGCTGCATCCCTACTGAGACAGTTACCAAAGCAAAGCAAACTTTTTAGTGTCTGCTTTGGTGACAGGACCATGTTGCCTTTCCAGTCTTTTTTCACTTGCCTATTTGCCAGCTCCCTGTGGGTTTCTTTTCAGAGCGACCTCTGATGCATTGGAAGTTATTGGACATGCTCAGCACTCAAGGTCATTTTGGGGTTCCTCCTGGAAGCTTAAAATTTTAATGAAATATTACAGACAAACAGATTTTTTTCTTCATTAGCACATATTTTTTTTTTCAATGATTCCTCCTTAGAAATAGACCTGATTTTGTTTCGCCCAAACACATGAAAATTTTCTCCTACTTTTGTGAGACATTTTTTGCCCCAGTCAGGTAAAAATTAAGCCTTTCCCGTTATGACTGGGAGAAAAGGAAAAAGGAAGAGAGGTGGATGTAGTAGGAAAAACTATTAATGACCATGAATCTAGGTAGAACATACTAGTGAAGTTTGCTTCACTCTCACATGAAAATCTGTCTTAAATTAGAACCCTCATTGTAACTTTAAAGATCTAATGAACTAGATTTTATATTAAGATGTCACATGCATCAAAAGTCAAATATGAATTGGTGAAGGGTGATTAGCAGTCTTAAAATGTGTAAGTGTATTGCATTAATCAAATAGTTTTCTAAAATTTTTAGTGAGTCAACTTTTCCCTATAGAACAGTAACTCTTACAACAGTTTGCAGATAATTTACTTGCTTTGCAAAAGGAGCAATTTGAATATGTGTATCTTAATTTGTATCATAAGACTTTAAATAATGCAGTTGGTAGGTATTTGCATGTACTATATAGAATCAGTTTCTTGAATATGAGTGAGATATCTATCTAAAAAAACCTTAAAATAACAAAGACCATAATTTTCTAAATACCTGTGCAGGGGTACCTGGGTGGCTCAGATGGTTAAGTGTCCAACTCTTGAGTTCGGCTCAGGTCATGATCTTATGGGTCATGGGTTCAAGCCCCACATAGGGCTCTAAGCTGGCAGTGCAAAGACTGCTTGGGATTCTCTCTGCCCTTCCCCGACTGTCTCTCTCAAAATAAATAAATAAACTTAAAAAAAGAAATACCTGTGCAAAAACATTTAAAAAATTATAGCAACTTATATTCAACAGGTGAGACAGGAGCTCAGAAGTAATCAAGAAGGACAGAGAAGTGCATTGAAGGGTGAAAAAGCATGTGCTCTGGAAACAGAGGGATCTGGGGAAATTTGGATTTAACTTCTCTCTCTGCCATATAAGAAACATGGGCACCTGAATTTCAATTTCCTAATCTTGTACATAGGCATAGCTACTCCAGTTCATGGCATGGTTTTCTTGGTCTTTTAAAAATGCTTTAAGTGACTTAGTATCATTTCAGCATGTCTAAATTTCACGACATTGAGCTGTAGATAATGTGGAGAAAAAAGAAGGATCCTCTATTATGATGTATTTTACAGACCTGGTGGGGCTGGTACAGCAATCTCTTCAAGAGAGTAAAGAGCCTAACTTGGGCAAGTGGGATAATAAGAGAAAAAAAGTAATTTGACAGATTCAAATCACCTTTTAATGCCAAAGTCAAGTCACTTTCTTTGTAAAGCCTTCTCAGATCGTTTTGGTTTGGTTTATTTAGTTCAAAGTAAATGATGATTGTTAAATTGACTTGATTGACATTTAAAACTGTTCCATCCATCTAAATGCAAGTCCAGGCCTAAACTTCTCATTCTCATTATTTTTTTCCTCTCTGACTTCTCTCCAAGCTTTACTGGTGAATATCTGTTACTAAAGTCCCAGAATGTATGTGTAGGCATATCTTCATGTGTATCAGCAGGACTTTAGGAACAAATGTGCTCTAATCTGATGTCATTTTCAAAACTTAAATAAAAGCATGTGGGAAAGAGCAAAGACATCCCTGGAGAGATGAGCATCACTGAACTGCAGTTCTATTTTACTCCTGAGGAGGGAAAATATTAATTACTGTGATGGTACAGATTTTCCAGATTATAAACCCTGGTCTGCTTTTGTTGGAGGTTTATTTACTGTGAAGCTAATATTGGGGAGGGAAATTTTTTTCTCTGCTCTTCGAGGTTCTTTTGGCTGGTCTATTAATTAAATTGGCATAAAACAGATTAACAGGAGAAAAACAAATTTAATTACAGATGTATGGGAGCCCATAAGAATATAAGACCCAAGGACAAGTCAGACAACTAAGGCTTAGATGCCATCCTGAACTAAGGAATGAAATAGGGACTTGGGGTTTCAAAGGGAAGCAGGGTAATTCACAGGACAATATGAAAAGCACATGTTTGGTAAATGGATGCTTACCCTGCCATACAGATAGGTCTTTCAAATAAAAAGTTATCTTTGGTAATCGCTCTCTTTCTAGGCCAGGCTCCCTATCTAAATTCTTTGGTGTAGTTAAAGGAGAGGTAATTTTTTTCTTGAATCTGCTGGGTCTTGATTGTTCCAGCACAAAATAATCCACATGCCAAACTGGATATGTTTGGGTCACATATTTTGTTCCCCTTTACTAAAAAGCTTAAGTTTCAAGGCTCCTTAGTTAGAGTAGCTCCTTCAAAGGCTCTGCACCTAATTTTGTGGGGTTTTTGTAATTTTTTTTCTATTTTTGTTTCAATATATGAGATTTATTGTCAAATTGGTTCCCATACAACACCCAGTGCTCATCCCAAAATGTGTCTTCCTCAATACCCATCACCCACCCTCCCCTCCTTCCCACCCCCTCAGTTTGTTCTCAGTTTGTAGTGTTTTTTTAAAGAGAACACTTACAATTATATAAGCTTCAGGATCCACAAAACCTGGGTCTGTCCCAAGTACCAAAAATGGCACTTTTTCTGAAAAAAATTTCAGAAGCTTCTGTTGCTGAAGATGACAATGATAATTGTTTGTAATAATAATTTTATTATTTCTCATTACCTATTTCCACAGCCTTTTATTTTTGCTAATCACTCTGTAGATATTTTACAAACATTATGCCTAATCCTCAGAATAACTATGCAATGTAGGAAACTAAGGGGAATATACAGTTATACTTAAGGGGCTGGTAGTGATTCAATCCATGATCTACCTCACTCCAAAATATTTTCTAAGTTATTCACACCACATCAATCCTCAATGTGCTAAAAGTGGCTACTTTAAAAAAAAATTATTTTCATGTTACTAGGCACTAACTAAAAATCAATATAATAGCAAAGTGAGTTGGCATATGGCTTTTAAATTGTTTATTTAGTTATAAGTCATGTTATGTCAAATCACATCCAACTTTAAAACACCAAATAATCCATTTACAAGTAGGGTAATAGTCTGTCAAGTCTGCATGTTGGAAACATTAGTGGAAGATGAATTAACCAATCAACAAGGTAGTTAAATGCTAGTAGCTATAAGATCTGAAAGGGTGAGTGTTAATTCAAATAATGTTAAATGGTATTCATGGAATAAGCGAACTATGCCTAACACTTTAAAAATAACTCAGGTATGGAATGGCTCAAAATGCTTCCTGAGGATATTTATAGAGACAGTATAGTTTTATTTCTCAGTTGAGGTGGCTTTCCATTCAAGACATTACACTTAATGTGTATGTGACCATGTTGCGAATCTGGCCAATGGAAAGGATTTTCCATACATTTTTGAGTGATAAAAACCCCTGAGTGTATACTAATCTTAGCCTTTCAGGCTTAGAGAGCTCAGTAGTTTGTTAGCTTACTCAGAGTGGCCCCATATATCTGGGATATATTCACATTTTCTAAGCTGAGGATACCTATAGATAAAACTTGAATGCAAACTAAATATGTTACAATGGAAATTTAAATGCCTGCAACTCATGTTCTTTGGCTAGCCCACTTTTCTCCATGGGAAAGCTACATAAAATCCAAATTATGAATAAAAAGAAAGTAAGTAAGCGTGGTATCAGATGATCCTAAAATTCAGACTTAAACTTCCTGGCACTTAGTTGTTGCACAACAGACTTCTTTGTTGAATGAATGAATGAATGAATGACACTAAAATAGTCTGTTTTCTGTTGTGGTTTATTTTTTGTTTTGTTTTGCCACATGGATTCCCTATCAGTAAGGTTATAAACAGAAATAGGACACCTTTCCCTGGACAGTAACTTCAAAGTCATTGTCCACACACATGAAAGGGAGATTCTGTCACCCCAAAATATATATGCCTTTTTGGTATAAAGATTATCTTGAACTGTTGATTTTTTAAGCAGCAAACATAGAAAAAGCTCTGAAAATCTAGTAGAAGACACTCTTTTGTGAGAGACATTTACATTTATAAGGGAAATCTCCATTTGTAAGGGTGTCTCCTTCTCTGTGCCAGGAAGAGAAGGATGACTAAACTCTAGAAATTCTATCTGCATGGAAACCATAACCTCAGCTACCATGCTTTGCCTGAAAAAAAGGCATTACTCCCATTACTCCCCATGCTCCTGCCCCATCATCTTCTTTTATCTTTAGCTGGAGATGGTACTTAAGATGATGGCTTGACCCATTTCAGGGGGTTACTCAGTTCTCCTGGGTATCTCCAATGTATACAGGAGGTATCCATGTTATTAAACGTCTGCTTATTATTCTCCTGTTAATCTGTGGGGGTTTTTGTTTGTTTGTTTATTCAGGGGTGTCGCAACCAAAAACCTAGATGGGTAAAGGGAAAATTCCTTTTCATCCCATACACATGCCTCTTTGATTTTCTTCTTGTAGTTTCAGGATTTACTGACTTCCCTTTTGATTGCTGCATTCTTTATATGCACTTTATATATACTTCTCCCAACTCAGCCCCTCCTCCTGCCCAACACTGATGCTATCACAAATTCTATTTCTTTTTTTTTTTTTTTCAACGTTTATTTATTTTTGGGACAGAGAGAGACAGAGCATGAACGGGGGAAGGGCAGAGAGAGAGGGAGACACAGAATCGGAAACAGGCTCCAGGCTCTGAGCCATCAGCCCAGAGCCCGACGCGGGGCTCGAACTCACAGACCGCGAGATCGTGACCTGGCTGAAGTCGGACGCTTAACCGAATGCGCCACCCAGGCGCCCACAAATTCTATTTCTTAGGGAATTAATCTATTGCTCTATTCACTTTCATTTGCAAACCTGAGAGTCATTTTTTGCTCTTTCTCTCTCATCTCCTCCATTTAATTCATCCCAAAGTTGTCTACTTTGCTTCATAAATAGTTGAAGTATGCTCCCTCTTCTTTATCTTTACTACCTTCTGACCAGCTACTGTCTTATCTAAATTACCACACTGGCCTGCTAACTAAACCTTCCTGTATACTCTATCCCTCTCTATTTAATTCCCACACCACCACTAGAGTGTTATATTTTTCTAAAGATAAATTGAACTATGTCAAGTCCTACCTTTCTCTTTGTCCAGACACTTTGATGGTTTCATTTGCTTTTAGATAAATGCAAACATGTAAGGTAGTCTATAATATTTTGCATGGGCTGGTCCCTACTTAATATTCCCATTTCAGATTGCACTTTGCTCTTCCATTCTCTGGGGCTCCAGCCTCTCAGAACGTCCCCTTTTCTCTCAATGTCCATGATTCCCTGTGTCATAGGGCTACCTTATATTCAGTAGGAGCCATCCTGCCTCACACACAATCACCTGAAATTAATGACCTATTAGAAAGGCATTCCTGGGCTGTAAAACTGACAAGAGGCTTTTAAAAAGATTTACATCTCAAAGGGACAGAGAAAGAAATTACAACCCCAAATTTTCAAAGAAAAGCTCTAAGAAAAGAGAGGTCAAGGGCCTAGAGGCAGTAAGAATTTTAGGTTTGGTCAATTTGAGGGGACAGTTAAGACCAGTTTGGTCAATTTGTTATTCCCCTGATTAACTTGCCAAATGGCTTCTCATCATACTTTCAATTCAAAATACTTACTATATGCCTTAGTCTGCTTAGGCCGGTATAACAAAATACCACAGACTGGTTGGCTTAAACATTAATTTTTCACATTTCTGAAGGCTGGAAGTCTGAGCTCAGGGTGCCAGCATGGGGGAGGTGCAGTAAGCCAAGTTCCTGGCTTGCAGATAACACCATCTTGCTGTGTCCTTGCATGACAGAGAACAGAGAGACAAGCACACCTTCTTATCTCTTCTTCTAAGGACAATAGTCCAATCATGAGGGCTCCACCCTTATGTACTAATTACCTCCCAAAGGCCACATCTCCAAATTTCATCACATTGGTGATTAGAGCCATATGAATTTTGGGATGACATAAACATGTAGTCCATAACACTATGCCCATAAGCCCCAGGAAGAGTCACTGTCTTCCTCTCCTACCATTTTCCCATTTGTTCACGATACTCTCATTACACTGGCTTTCATTATGCTTCACAAACATGCCAAGCTCATTCTATTCCTGGGCCTTTCGTACTAGTTGTTTTCTCTTTCTATGTGGGTTCCATGAAGGTAAAGACTTTTGTATCATTCATACCCTCAATACTCTGAACAGTGTTGAACACATAGAAAATGCTTACTAAGGTTTGTTGACTGTATAAATAAATGAATGAATTCAAAAGCATTATAATCAAAATTTACTGGTCTTGGAGCCAATCAATCCTCAATCTTTTTTTTTTTTTTATCATGACTTTGAGTTATTTTGGCTATTTTCATTATGAATAGATATTATATTTTAACCCTCACTGGAAAATTATATTTGTTTATGTTCAGGTTTGTTGGTGAGATCTCAATTTAGTCCATAAGTACTAAATACAATCTCATTAAGAAGAGTTAAATACTGGGGCACCTGTGTGGCTCAGTTGGTTTGTAGCAGTGAGTTACACACAGAGAGTCTGGACAATGAGCCTCCTCTTTCCAGGAAGCAGCTTTATCCATTCCAGCATGGGCTCAGTGGGCTAAGACCCAAAAGGCTGAGCCCCAAGAGCAGCAGGGAGTTGCCTTTTGTACAATTTTTGCTCCTTTGTCTCCCATATATGGTAACATACAGTCTGAATGGGTGGTCTATGTTACAAAGTCATGAGGAATGTCGAACACATGCACATAGCCAGGTTGCCTTCCCTTGCCTTGAGGTTTTCACCTCATTCCTTAGGGAGGGGCTTTACCACAGGTTGAGCATCCAACTCTTGATTTCGGCTAAGGTCGTGGTCTCCGGGTCGATGGATCCAGTCCTGAGTCAGGCTCTAAACTCAGTGTGGAACTTGCTTGGGATTCTCTCTCTCCCTCTGCCACCCCAACCCCTTAAAATATAAAATATAAAAGAAATTTAAAAAATTTAAAATTAAAAAAAAGAGTTAAGTACATTTAAAGACTGCATATAGGCAAAAAAAGACTGCCAGCACAAATAAATAATCACATTCTACAGTACATAACAAACAAGTATCAAGGGACCTAAAGATGGTGAAAGTTGAAGAGTCAAGAAACCATCCTGGCTAGAGGCAGAGGATGCAATGAAAGTTAGAGAAGAGGCTGGAAATGCAAAGTGGCCCACAGAGAACGTGGATTCTATGGTACAATAGATTCCATTGAGTGCACTCAATGGTATAATACCATTAGGAAGTGGTATCCAGTTCCACACTTAAGAATCATGTCAGGTATATTAGAGAATAAAAGCCCAGCATCCCTACCCTTGAGTGGTGTCTCCACCAAAAATAGCAACAGAGCCTGAGATGTAAATATAGGTTCTAACATTTAACGTCTGATACAGTTTTTACATCAGTAAAAAGATGACAGAAATGAAATAGGTTATTTTCTGGTTCAAAAACATGCTGCATTTATCAACACATTCTGTTTTCAAAACATTCCTGTTATAAATATGTTGAACTTATTAGAAATTTGAAGTGAGAATAAACACACAAATAATTTGAACTTAGTCATTAACCCAGTAAATCAAGGGCTAATTTAATACATGGAATACTGGTTTTTCTGACTCCTTTCAAAATATTATACCAAGGACTGCAGACTATATTTTTAATTTTTCAAAAGACCTATTACTTTCCTGGTCATCTTTGGAGTGAAAGGATATCAACAGAAAGTAGAACCATTAATAGAATGAAGACTGATCACTGAGCATGTTGGATATCTACCGTAGCTTTGATATTAGTCACCCAGAAACAGTTTTTCTAGAGAAAACTATTGCCTAAAAATGGAAGATCCAGTTCAACTTAGTCTATATCAAACATAATTAAGATGATTAGGTTATAATTAATATAAGTATTCTTATGCAATCTTATTCTTGTACATTTCCTGGATTATTCAAAGAGGAAAAAAGACAATGTAATCATTATATGAAATAGTGCTATTAAGTGCCTAGATGGTCTAGCTAAAATATAGCAGACATATCACCCATCTGACTTTATGTTTTTTGGTTTTAGACAACCCATCCAAATACCACAAAAACAAAACATAAACATGTTTGCTTCTGAAGGAGTTCAAGGATTGACTAGGATTGACTCTACATTTCATTTTATATAAGTTTTTCCTCAAAAGAAGACAAAGATTCTATTTAAGGCTTTATGTGATGAAGAACTTGCAAAGAAATATAGTGATCTCAGCAGCTTACCTTGAATGCATTGGAAAAGTGAGATAGATTAAAAGATAGAAAGATGAACAGATGACTAGATATGTAATCAAGCAACTACAGTAAAATGTTAATTGTAGAATGTACATAGTGGTTACTAAAATGTCCACTGTAAAAGGTTTTCAAAGTTTCTATATGCTTGAAAATTTTCATAATACAATGTTGAAAAATTAAAAATGGAATCATAGTTACTCTTAGAAAGGACAATGACTGGAAAAGGCACAAGAGGGCTTGGGGAACCCTAAGAGTATTCTGTTTCTTGATCTGGGTGCCAGTTACTAGAAGTGTTTACTTTATGAAAACGTAACAAACTGAATATTTATGATGTTTAATTGCTCTGTATGTATGCTATACTTCAACAAAAGGCTCAAAAAATTAGTATTATTCTGAATCTATTCATAGCAAGTGACAGAATCCCAATCCTACATAGAGAAAAAAATTACCCACGTGATTGAGAAGTACTAGACACAGGTGTGTTCAGACAAATCTGGACCATATAGCATTGTCCAGGCTCTGTATTTCCAGGTTATTGACCTTTGCTTCCTTACTGGGTTTGGGTGCTTGAATGTTGTCACCAGGGCCTTCTCTCTCTCTCTTCTCATTTTTCTTTCTCCCTCCCTCCTATAAATGACAGTCTCTCTTCTCTTAGCAGGCCAGATGGCTGCCAGTGACCCCATATTTATATAACACAAACTCAAATACTTTGGGTTAGAGAGATTGTCTATTCTGATATTTGACTAGTAAGTCACAACAAAAAAAAAGCTAGTCTTTGGTCACATACCCTAATTAAATAATCAATGAGGATAATGATGTTCTTTATTCACCCATCTATGATCATACACCTGCATTTGCAGCCAGGGACATGGAGACAGGCCTGACAAATTGACATTACAGTAAGTTTACCATAGGAAAGAATCAAATTAATATCAGAAAATAAAAAAAAACACGAACAAACACACACACATAAGAGATAAATCTACTCTGTCCATCAATCATTGTGATAGTAAGGTAAAAATCTATAAAGGTTATTGAGCTGAAGCAGGAAGGTTAGAGAGAAAGGAGATATGGTTTCTGGAACCTCAAACTTAGCCTATAATATCACCATGGTGAAATAAAATGAAAACAAAGCAAAATTGAACTAAACCTAGGTCATGATTGTACTATGTATATTATATATGTATGTATATTTATACACTCATATGTATAATAGATATTAAATTGTTATATATGTGTATATGTACATGTACATGTGTACAAGTTATGTACACAAATATAACATACATATACAATAACGCGTCTACATGTATATATACTCATACAGAACATGCACTACTTTTATATTTTTTATATTATCAGAATCATTCTGGTTATGAATATGCTAATAAAACTGAGATTTGTAGTTTCATAAATAAATATTTATGTTTTTTTTCAAGTACACGTCCTGACAGTTGGAGTGTAAGTGAGACTAAAGACCCTTAAAAGCAGATTCAAATTTAGAAAGGCAGTTTAGGCTCCAGAAGAATTTGTCAACCCCCAAATGAATAATGGGTTGGACTTGAAAATGCTCTAATTACCCACAAAAAAAAGAAACCAGAATAAAATTAATGTCTGTAGAAAATAAATAATGTGACTTCTTCAAAAGGACAGCAATACATCCTGGGATTTACAAATTAGACACAGTTCAGCCAGTCGGGGTTGAAGGAAAAAATGCTGTTGGCAAATCAATCTTGAGATGACTCTAATGATTTATTCTTTCATATTCAAAGAAAGCCAGATAATATTATCATTCCCAGAAAAAGGCTTATATAAGCCAGAGGAACTCTTAGTACTATAGAATCTGTTATTCTTTTTCTTCACATTATTTTATTGTTCTTTCATAGGTATACAAAAAGATACAAAGAATGTAACAATTACCTAGGTATTCATCATCCAGGTAAAGAACTCATTAAAGCAACTATTTATGCCCCTATTATGTTAAATTCATTCTTAATGTTTTACACATACATATAATACCATATTTATTCTTTACTAATTCATATTATTATTCAACTTCTAGCTCTATTTCATTTCTTTCTACTGCTATATATCATTCACTGTGTGGATATTCCATGATTTAGTTGTCCCTTATCATGTTTATTAATATTTAAGGTGATTGGGCACCTGGGTGGCTCAGTCGGTCAAGTGTCTGACTTCGACTCAGGTCATGATCTCACGGTTTGCAGAATTCGAGCCCCGCGTTGGCTCTGTGCTGACAACTCAGAGCCTGGATCCTGCTTCAGATTCTCTGTCTCCCTTTCTCTCAGCCTCTTCTCACGCTCTCTTGCTCTCTCTCTTTCTGTCTCTCAAAAATAAACAAAAATAATCGTTTAAAAATATTTAAGGTGATTAAAATTTTTATTTAATATATACATTTTTAAAGATTATTCATTTATTTTGAGAGCAAGAGAGAGAATGAGAAAGAGCAGTGGAAGGGCAGAGAGAGAGGGAGAGACAGAATACCAAGCAGACCCTGCACTGTCAAAAGGGAGCCTGAATCCACGAATCCTGAGATCATGACCTGAGCCAAAACCAAGAGTCAGATGCTTAACCAATTGAGCCACCCAGGTGCCCAATCACCTTAAATTCTTATTTGATATTAATAGAAATACACAGGCTTTATTTTGGTTATTATACTACATATTTATCCATATTTTCAACTTCTCTTTCATATTGTGTTTGAGGTATGTATCTATAAACAACTCACGAATGGAAGATTTCTTTCTCAAAAATATATTCTAACAACAGTCATTTATACAGGCAACTTTATTTCATTGCAGGCACTATATGTTTGGATTTGTTTCCACAACATATATTTGTGATTTTTATTTACTTTTATTTTTTTGTCTTTTTTTTGCCTTTTTGTACATTGCTTTAGATTAATAAAGGGTTTTTTCTTCTTTCTTATCTTTCTGATTTTAAAATGATAATAATATCTGTAACCTTCTGGTGATTTAATCCGACTACCGATTGCCAATATAATATGTTATTTAAAATTTCCTTTTTTTTTGGAGATATCTGTGGAAGTTTCTTCGATCTGATAATGCTAGCAATTATCTCTCTAAATTCTGATTATCTGAAAAAGTCTCTATTTCTATATCTTCTTTGAATATTTTACCTTGATAGAAAATCATGCATTTTCAGTTATTTTTATCAACTCTTTTAGAATATTTTTGTTCTGCTGAAATTCTATTTTCAGTCTAATTAACATTCTTTGTCATGGCATTCTTTTCTCTGGTTTCTTTTAAGATCTTTGCTATGTCTTTAGTGTTCTGCAGAATCACTACAATGGGGTGTAGGCTTATTTCTTAGAATCAAACTTAGCATTTTTTTATGCTTCTTAAATTGTATGCTTCATTTATTACTTTCTAAGTGTCTTGCCATGAAATGTTGCTCTTTAGTTCATACTGATAATCCCTATAAAATTTCCTCATACATCTTTGTAATTTTGGATTGCTTACTAAAGTTTGGTGGAACTTCCTATATTAGAATCTCATAATGCATTAGTTGGAGGTATGTTTCTCAATACAAAAAATTAATCTTTTGGGGTGCCTGGGTGGCTCAGTTGGTTGAGCACCTGTCTCTTGGTTTCTACACAGGTAATGATTTCATGGTTCATGAGTTCCAGCCCTGCAACAGGCTCTGCACTGACAGTGCAGAATCTGCTTGGGATTCTCTCTCTCTCTCTCTCTGCCCCTCCCTGGCTAGCTCTCTCAAAAGAAATAAACTTGAAAATAATTAATCTGTTTTTCTGCCAGGTACAATGGGAAAGTTACTACAAGAGACTTGGTTTTTATTTTCATTTACCATAATAATATTAGTATAAATTTAGATGCCCAATAGTGTGTATTGGGTACACACTGTGTGTAAACCACAGGCCTATGGTTCTGATTTTTAAAGAGACATTATTTTTTCCCAGAGTTCAATTTAAGACAAAAAAAAACAAAAACAAAAAAACAAAACAAAACTTGTTATCTCATCTTTGTTTATGATTGTGGATTGTTTTTTTATAATTTAGTATCTCCTTATTTGAGGATACCAACAGTAACCAATCATTCCAACTCTCCCAGTTCATGCTGCCCAAGGCTTTTACAGCTGTTTCTGTGTTAGTAATTGACAGTTAATAACAATTAATTGTAAATATTAAGGGTCCATTACCACCAAGGTTGGTAAATTCATTCAGTATGGCTAACAAAACACTTAAATTTTGAGCAACTTTTTTTTTTTTCATTCTCTGGAGATTCCCCTAATTCAATATGAGATTCATAGTGCCTTTATTATTTTTTTTAATTTTTTTAACGTTTATTTATTTTTGAGACAGAGAGAGACAGAGCATGAATGGGGGAGGGTCAGAGAGAGAGAGGGAGACACAGAATCTGAAACAGGGTCCAGGCTCTGAGCTGTCAGCACAGAGCCCGACGCGGGGCTTGAACTCATGAACTGCGAGATCATGATCTGAGCCGAAGTCGGAAGCTTAACCGAGCCACCCAGGCGCCCCTCATAGTGCCTTTAAAAGAAACTTTGTTTTATTTTATCCAGAATTCTTAAAGGTTTATTTATTCTCCTGAGTGTCTGAGATGCATCCACTGCCAGAAACTAAACTCTAAAAACTAAACTGTTTTTACATTTTCTTTCTCTAAGACTAATGCTTATGACCTAAGAGGATTTCAAATTCTATTCATTAAAAGTATTCAGTTGGATTCCTTGAATTATAAAGACATGATAATGTTATTAAAATGAACTTTTATAAGATATTCAAAACCCTGTGAATTCAGGAAACAAATTATAAAATAAAAATACAGTATCAAAAAGTCTAACTTTTGTGCTATGGATTCCTAAGAGGAGAGGAAACATTTTTTAAAAGAAATTCAGATATAATGAACAAACTTTCCAAATTTGATATTGTCACAGGTCCCTGAGGTTTATTTTGATCAATATATATTTTTAAATGTTTATTTATTTATTTAGAGAGAGAGTTCCAAGCAGGCTCCACTCTCAGCGCAGAGCCTAACACAGGGCTCGATCTCACAACAATGAGATCATGATCTGAGCTGAAATCAAGAGTCAGACGCTTAACTGACTGAGTCACCCAAGCACCCCTGTTCAATATATTTTTTCTCGCTTCTTTACAAATGGATTATTTCTGTCTGTCTTCAACTTCTTTGAGTCTTTCCTCTGTCATTTCTAATCTGCTTTTATGCCCACCCAGTGAATTTTTAAATTGCAGATATTTTACTTTTTCAATTCAATTATTTCTATTCGGTTCTTAATGTAACTTCTATTTTTCTGTTGGAAATACTAATTTTTCATTAATTTCAAAGGAACTTAATAGTACCTCAATTATTGGTTTAAAGTCTTTGATAACTCCAACATTTAGGTCATTCTGGGATTTTTATTTGTGGATTCCTTTCACTTGTGAAGCTCTCATATTTTCCTGGTCTTCTGAATATTGAGTAATTTTAGATTGTACCATAGCCACTTTGTATATTATCTTGTGAAACTTAGGTCCTGTTAAAATATTCTAAAGAAAGTACATTTTATTTTATTTTGTTGTTGCAGACAATCAATCTAGTTAAGTTCTATCTCCCCTTCCAGCTGTGGAAGCTCAAGTTTCAAAGGCTTTGCTCTGCTGTTTTGGGTCCATCTCATTCATATACCTTTTAGGGAGCCACATGAGACTGGATTTCAGTTTACATTATAGTTCAACTCTCATGGACTCTGATATGATGCTTTTGGTCTGTTCCATGCACTGCATTTCACGGGTGAATCTGGACTTGTGTTATTTCATACACAGAGTCAGGGGATCCTCTTCTCTGGCTATCTTCCCTAATAGGATTTCTCACATACTCAAAACTTTAGGGGCCCCTTCAACCTATCCTTTAGATAGAAAGAGCTTCTCTCAGAATTTTAGCCATTTGCTGTGTTGCTCATTTCTGCATGACTGGGTCTATCCTGGAGCAAAACAGTGACAGAAAAAAGAAAACAAAAACAAAAACAAAAACAAAAACAAAAACAAAAACAAAAACAAAAAATGAAGCCCTCACCCTATCATTCTTTGGACATCACGGTCCCCCTTCCTCAGTTTATCTGGTCAGAAAGATGGGTTTTCTCTTAGGGTTTTAGATCTGCTGCCATTACTAAACTGAAGATCTGTGGCTGAGGCTCCTTTGGGGAAGAGCCAGAAGAGGAAAAGAAGAAGAAAATATGGTAATCTTATCCCCTACGGCTGGTGACAGCTTGCAGAGGTTCCTTATTCCTATCTTCCGACCAGAAAGACAGGGGTTATCATAGTATTTCTCTTCCTATACTTGCTTTGCAGTTCCATACTAGGGACACCCTTAAATAAAGCTAAGCGATAAAAGAGAAAGGAAAAGAAAAACAAAACAGGAAACTCAATCTGGTTATACGTTATTCTAAAAGTTGTGGTTCTCCTCACCAGTCTTACTATTGTTAACAGTTCAGAGTCCTTAAGAAGTGTCTTTTATATTTTTTCAGAGTTTTAGTTGCAAACAGTGGAAGAGAGAGGCTATAATGGATTTTTAGAGGCACTGGAAGTTCCTTAGTTAGCAATATTAATTCCTGTTCCAAAAATATATTCAGATTACCAAATGCACTGATCTCCCAAACATGAACAGTGTATTTAATGTTAACTTTCAGTGACCATTAATGCTGTTGGCAAGGTATGCATCTTGCTTGAAGTCAATTCATTTCTGTCTGATACATAATTATGCTAGTTTGGATTTATAAACTAATTAGATACCCGCATTTCTGTCATTCTAATGTTTCCCAGTAGTCATTGGAAAATACTTTGTTTTTCTTTTTAAAGATGACTCTGAATATCTGTGTTGTTGGAAAAGAGTTCTTCACACTAACTTGTGAACACAATGTAATTAATTATAAAACACAGAACTTCTTTTAAACACTAATGATGAGGATTCTTTACTAACCATTTTTTCTAAACTATTAGGAAATATTTTGAGAAGCAGAAACAAGCATTTTCACATTTTGCATTTCTCTTCTTTAATTCTACTGAAATTGCACCAAACACATTAATTCCAAGTCACTAGCATGCCTAGAGTTCAATACGCTTCCTTGTAGCTTGATGAAGAGGCTGTAAAGATTTCCACCTATTCTTTTATTTTTAGCAACTTAATATAAAGCTAGTGGTACCTGCTTTGTGTTGGTTTCCTTATTTTTTTAATGTTCACCAAGAAGATTGTCTCTTTACATCTTTTTAAGAGATTTATAAATGAACACACAATAGAAAGGAAATAATTAGAGATGGCTAGAATACTAAAATCCATGCATACAATCCAGGGGCTAGAGATCCCTATTCATCATTTGGGCAGCTTTTCTCCAGAGGCCTCCCCAAGAATCCACTGAGTTAGAAGTGACAAAAATAATCAGTTAGTCTGGTTTTACCTTTGTTGTTCCAAGTGATATGGTACCTAGTGAATTAAGCAACCAAACCAATCATTTACTCTCCTGACACTAATGCCATTATTATTCTACTATGAATATTTCATATATGAAATAGAGGGACAAATTCTGATTTTCAGTTTGTGCTTTTTTAAAACATCACACAATGAAGGATTGGGGAAAGTTCACCCAACCTGGTTTCTATGCATTTTTTCACATCTCCTTTGCACTGCTGCGTACTTATTCAGGTTGAAGAGAAATTAGTCAAAATCGTACCTCTCATCAAACTAAATCACATGCACAAAAAAAAAATCACTATTATCTTCCAAAGCAATAATTTTTGACTGTCAATTTGGTTCAAGAAATAGACTTCTGGAGTAATCACAGTTGTAAAACATATCACTCATATTTAGGAAGTTGTGATCTCTTCTGATTTGTTTTGGAGGAAAACAATGATGTTCGATTCCCACCTTAACTGCAGCATCAAAACAAATTGACAGATCAAAGTTTTGTATAAAAAATACAAAACCATAAAATTTCTTGAAAAATTTTGATTTAATATCCATGTTGAGTCAACTAAGCGTCTGACTTCAGCTCAGGTTATGATCTCGCGGTCCATGGGTTCAAGCCCCGTGTCAGGCTCTGTGCTGACAGCTCAGAGCCTGTACCTGCTTTGGATTCTGTGTCTCCCTCTCTCTCTGCCCCTCCCCTGCTCATGCTCTGTCTCTCTCTGTATCAAAAATAAATTTAAAAAATTTTTTTAAAAATACACTGTGGCAAAACCCTAAAAACCCAACTTTAGAAGTAAAAACTAAAGGACAAAGTTGAAGTAATTGCATACATCAACTGGCATAGGACTAACTGCCTCAATATTTTATATTAGTTTCCTATTGCTGTGAGACAAATGGCCACAAACTTGGTGTTTTAAAACAACACAAGCTACTCATCTTACACTTTTGGCATTAAGTCCTAACGTGGACCCTACAGGCTAACATCAAGCTGCCAGCTAGGTTTTAGTCCTTCTGGAGCCTCTAGGGGAGAATCCTTTCCTTGCCTTTTCCAGCTTCTAAAAGCCACCCCACATCCTTGATTTACAGTTCTCTTTCAGTAATGGCCTCACTTGGATCCTGCTTCTGTCATCATATCTCCTTCTCTGACTCGCATCTTCCTTTTTATGACTTTAGTGATTACGGTGGGCCCATCCAGATAATCCATTAGAATTTCCCCATGATCTTTAACTTAATCATATCTGAAAAATATGTAAAAATGTAACACGTTTACAGATTATGAGGATTAGGATGCAGACCTCTTTGAGGAAGGCATGAATTTTGGATACCACAAATACAAAGGACACCTTTACATCAATAAGAAAATGACAACCACATATAAGTATAAGCAAAGAAGATGAAAAACAGTTTGTAAAGTAAGATGCACACAGGCCACTGATGTTCACTCATAAGAGAAAAACTGCATGTATTTTTTTTATCATATAATACCACAGTTGACAATGGTGTATTAAAAAAGAAAAAAGAAAAAAAAGGCACACACAAACACTGTAGGTGGGATATATAAGTTATTTTAGCAATTCTGGAGATTTTGACAAAAAATACACATGTGCTTAGACGAGGCTATTCATGGAACATTATTTGCAATTGAATAAATTGGGAGAAATACTCAATTGACTATTGATAGAGCACTGGTTAATCAAATTCTAGTCAATAATCAAAAACTGAGGGATATAAAAATGGTAGTATATGCAATATTTATCCTCTTATTTATGCAAAAGTAAATATATAAGTATGTTTGTGAAAACAGAAAATTAGAAGCCCTGTATTCTTTAATTCAAACATGACTAGAAAAACAAAGGAAAGCAGAGAAGCCATAAATCTCACTTAGCAATCTAATGAAGAATATTTGACAAATGTGAAACTGTTGACGTTGGTGTTAAAGAATATTAAGTACTTCTCTGCCTCTCACAGTTCTCTTACTAAATATGGGAACAAAAACAGCAACTAATTCAATATATTGTTGATATAACTAAATGGGTTAATATATGTTAAAGTGCTTATAACATCATTTTAATATGCAGACAAGAAAAGGTTTACTGAATGGTTATATGACACCACATAGATTTTATATAAAGGTAAATTACTATCAATGTCTGTATGCTAATAAGGATCTTCCTAAAGTATTAAGAATTTAACTACTATATTCTACTTTTGAGATATCCAGCCTTCAAAGGTTTACTGTTATTTCCTGTGAAATATAGCTATTAATAAAGGAGGTTATGTTTTACATGGTTGGTTTTTAGAGAAAAATATTTATCTGTTGTGTATGTTATAATAGGAATTAATGTCTGTTTAAATATTTTTGAAAACAAAAGGCTAATCACTTGAAGTCACACAATTATGTACTCACAGAAGTTGATATTTACCTATCAATCCCGTGATAATTATATATTATTTCACTGTCTTTAACCTGAAACCTGAAAGGACTATATAAGTAATTTGATGTGTCTGTGAGTTAGCATGGCAGAGTTATTTACTGCTAGGTGACTATAATTCTGCTTTCCAACATACCTGAGCCCCAATTTTTGTAAGGCATAGCATCTTACTCAATGCTGGTCAATGTGCTATGAAGGGAAGTAAAGTATGCCACTTCCATATTGGAGCTTTAAAAACAGCCTACATGTTCCCAGATGGTACAACTACAAAATTTGAGTTTTTGTCAACTGGAACCCTTGAGTGATTTTATGGAGCTGAGTTCCCACTAATTTGAATTATACATGTAACCTCAGTGAGAAATAAACTTGTTTTATTAATCCATTGAAAACTAGGGAATACTTTCTTATCACAACCTAAGATAATCTAACAGGACTAATAAAATTTCAAAAATAGTATACAATAGTATACAATACAATAGTATCTACTGTTTTAGTATTTCTTCAGAGTAGTATGTGACAAATCTAGTGATTCTAATTGAATAATTTCTAAAAGGAAACACAGATGTAATTTTCATCATGTATGTGTCATACACATACATACACATGTACACAACCTCACAAATGCATAGTGAAATTGAACAGTATGGTTAGTCTTTGTGAAGGGGATGTAATGAGGGCATTTTCCTTTTTTTATACATGAAACCTTTGTATAGTATTTGCATTTTAAAAACCAGGGTCATATACGATTTTATAAAAATAAATAAATAAATAAGAATGTATATTCCCTAAAATTCCCAAACCTCAGCTCAAATTTTCTTTCTTTTTTGTTTTTAAAAAAAATTATTTCTGGTTCAATTGTAAATGGGATTGCTTTCTTAATTTCCCTTTCTGCTGCTTAATTTTTAGCATGTAGAAATGCACCAAAAATAATGAAATACCTAGAATTGACTTAACCAAGGAGGAGGTGAAAAATCTATATTCAGAAAACTATAAAACACTGATGAATGAAATTGAAGATGACACAAACAAATGGAATGATATTCCATGCCCATGGATTGGGAGAACAAATATTGTTAAAATATCCAGTCCATACTACCCAAAACAATCTACACATTTAATACAATCCCTATCAAAATAACAACAGCATTTTTCACAGAACTAGAACAAATAATCCTAAAACTTATATGGAATCACTAAAAGACCTCAAATAGCCAAAGTAGTCTTGAAAAAGAACAAAGCCGAAGATACCACAATCCTAGATTTCAAGATATACTGCTGCTACTTTAGTAATCAAAATAGTATGGTACCGGCACAAAAACAGACACCTAGATCAATGGAAAAGAATAGAGAGTCCAAAAAATAAAAGTAAATTGGTTTATATTTGGGTTATATGGTCAATTAATCTATGACAAAAGAGGCAAGAATATACAATGGGGAAAAGACAGTCTCTTCAACAAATGCTTATGGGAAAATGGGACAGCCACAAGCAAAACAATGAAACTAGACCACTTTCTCACACCACATACCAAAATAAACTCAAAACGTGTTAAAGACCCAAATGTGAGATCTAAAACTATAAAACTCCTAGAAGAAAACAGAGGAAAAACAATATTTTATTTCTTTGTACCTGCCTGATAGGAAAAGATATTTTCTCTTTTTAAAACAAAACACAATGCTCTTCGATTCAATCTCCTTTTCAACAATGTTTGAATTGTTTAAATTCTCTACCATGCTCTATCATTCTTACTCTCAACTTATCACTCTTTCTACCAAATACTTTTTTCTCCTTTAACATATTCAAATTCATCTTATTTTCTTACTACTCCTATCCCCCACTGACAACAACAAAATGTATAAGCACTCTTAGTTCCAATTCTTGTTAAACTCTCATTACTTAATTTCCAAAAAGAATATATATTTACTTCACGCCCATGGGCAATCCATGAATTTGGCTTCAAGATCTTTATCTTCATCAATGGCTTCAGTTTTATCCCTCTGTCCACATTCACTGTCACTCCTTAGTGAATACTTCTACTTGATGTGGCCTAACTTAAATTTCCTTTGTTTCAACTGGAATTCACCTCCTTTGCCATAAATTTACTCATCCTTTGACATCTTTTTTCAAGTTAAAATCATCTCCCTGTTTCTCTGACTTGAATACTCAGGGTTAACTTTACATTTTCCTTCTTTCTCACCCTCTCACATCCTTCGATCTCTACTGGACATTTGTCATGTTTTGAAAACCCTACCTGCATTTAGGAATTTCTGCTCTGTGAGACCTACTTTAGGGCAGAAACTGGAAACTTTTACCCCACCCTTGGCTTGTCACCTAAACTCTGACAACCAGACTCAGCCATTACAGCTTTGGTTTGGAAGAGAATAAAGTGAAAAAAAGGCATGATGAAGTGAATTGATTCTGGTAAGGGTGTCAGAGAAACTGAGCTTTCAGAAGCAGTCATGGTAGACTTCTTGACTGAACTTTTATTCTCATAATTGCCTCAGTGATGTGCAGTGTTTCCTTTCAAACATGGCAGCGATAGCACCTGTACCTGTTAAGGAATGCTGCTTCGTTAGGGCTGTGTAAAAATCAAAGTCCTTACAATTATCTGTAAGAGTTCACAAGATATAGACCCTGTTTATCCCTCCATTGTCATTCAACAGCACACCTTGTCTTGCTTAGAGTGTTCTGACCACAATGGCCTCCTTGCTGTGCCTTGAACCTGCTAGGCATGCGAAAGGTCCTTTTTTTATTTCCCATTTCCAGGAAGGGGTCATTCTAGGTTTTTAAGTCTAATCTTCCCACTTACTCTTCTTGGAGATTCTTTGAGTTATCTATCTTATAATAAAGTCATTTTCTTCTTTCCCATAAGGGCGGGGTATTTTCAAAGAAAATCCTTAATTCACACACAATCTTTTAACATAACCAGTAGACATCAACACCAAAGTGTCCCACACTATACCATGTTACCTCTTTTCCATTTCTCTTCAGTTCTAAATCAGGCCCTATTATCTCTAGCCTAAACACAGCAATACACTAATAATAATACTTCTTTCTCCAATATTATCCTACCCTAATTTATCCTCTAATTAATCTTCTTAAAACTCTAAATAAAGTATTTCTAACACCATGACAACTTATCAATAGAATGGGATGGGTAGTAGAAATCTAAAGTAGCTTTTGGTTACTGAACAAATTAAAAAAAATACTTATTTAATTTGTTTACATTTCAACTGGCTGTACCTGAATCAACTGAACACAACCAAAAGGTATTTAAGAAAATATCAGCAATGGCTTTTTTTGTTAGAAAAATAGAAAATAATAAAATGATTTTACAAAAACCTCTTTAGTTCCCATTTCTAGATCTGTACTTAAAATTTTATCACTTATTCTTTGTTATGGATTATCACCCTTAAAAGATATGTTGAAGTCCTAAGTCCCATACCTCCAAATGTAGATATAATTACTTAAAATGAAGTCATACTGGAGTAGGGTGGGCTTTTAATCCAATATAACTGGTGTCATTATAAGAAGACAGTCATGTGAAGACAGAGATTTACAGAGAGAATGTCATGTGATGACAAAGATGGAGAGATTGGAGATATGTCGCTGCAAGCCCAGGAACACCAAAGATAACTTGGAAACAACCAGAAGCTAGGAAGAGGCAAGAAAGGATTGCCCTACAGGTTTGAGGGTTTGAGAGGGAGGGTGGTCCTGATTTCAGACTTGCAGCTTCTAGAATTATGAGAACTGTCTGTTGTTTTCAGACACTCAGCTTGTGGTACATTGTTATAGCAGCCCTAGGAAACTAATACATTTTTCATGTGAGAAGAAAGGATTTCTTTGTAAGGTGTTTTTCTCAAATATTGTGAGCAAAAAAGACTTGTCCATTTTATTTGTGGTAGAGTCACACACGGTAAAATATAGTAAACAAGAGCATAATATTTAAACATTGTTCTGGAAGTTGCCTCTATTGTTGAATGTAGTTTTGACATTGAAGCTCAGAAAAAATCCCACAGAGTGATTCTATACTGGCATGTAGAAGAATACATTATGATGCCAATTGCCATTTATTTGCTTGTGTTTACAGGAAAAAATTCTAAAGCAATTTATTTCTATGACATTTGTTCACATAAATTGGCATTATGAGTAGATTAAATTACTTTGGACCTGTGAGCAGGAATTACTAAGTTGTAGCCTTTCTAGGTGAGCATCATTCCTCCGTACAAAAAATAAAAAAAAATAACACCTAGGTATAAAGAAAACAGATTTCATAGCTCTCTCTGCAAGCTGTGCTAATCCAAGTGAGCTCAGACAGGTAAATATTTAATACGAGGTCATAGTCTTACTAATATTAATGATAAATTCTTCATCTTGCACTTTAAGCCTATTCCTTGTTCTATCCTTGATTGTAGAGAATATCCAATCAACCCAGAGCAGGCTTTGTACATAGTAGTTAAATAGTAAATATTTAGTAAATTGAAAACAGTGCCTCTATTATTTCAGTATCACATATACCTATTTCAATGTGTTGACACAGTTCCAAATATTACACATCCTTTTTATCTAAAATAAAGCATGGCAGCATTATATAAATGAGATAGAGAAATGCATAACTATAACAGTGATTTACATTTTTCCTCTCCTTTTTACAAGGGAAACACTTACTCCTTGTGCTGGTTATATTCTACTTGGCACCAGAGATCTGCTCTTTTTCTTTTTCCACTGTGCTCTGAGTCCAAAGTGGCTGACCCTTGCAGATTACTGACTGGTTTTTTACGTGGTTTGGTCAATGGGAAACACCACAAAACATCAGAGGGCAGGAAGAAAGGGAGATTAAGAATGTTATTGTTCTACTTCTTCTTTGCTTTGGGACCCTCATTGGTAGTTGCTGAATTCTCAAATGACTGCAAGTTCTATAGGGAGTCCCTTCTTTCATGGCAAGTGGGTCTGCATGGTAGCAATTTCTGATGGCTACTATTGACCACAGCTGATGAGCAACTACCATTTAGTAGCCATGCACTCACTAGTTCCATAAGAATGGTTTCATTCTGATACACTATTAGTCTGGTCTTTACTCATGCTTAAGTATGCAACTTTTGATTTAGATGATGCAAACTCTCTAATTCTAACACATATAATCAATCTTGTCAATCCAGCCTACTGTAGAGTTCCAAAATAAAAATTACTTTTTCTGCTTGTTTAGTCTGTGGAGGCATCAAAAGGGTTCTTAACAATGAACGTTTAAGGTAAATATCCAGGAAACATTTTTTTTATTATTATTATCAGCTATTTTCCATGACTTGGAGATGTAGGACATTCAAAATTGAATGAGACATTATTTTTGGTTCTGGAGTTCAAAATCTATTGAGGGGAGACACTTTACATTCCTACATATTCAATATTCTATTCAAACAGTCCAGTTTTCTACCCATTAGTACCTCTGTCTTATTGGAGAGCTTATGGGATGAAGGTCCTTGTATTAATTGTATAAGTCTATTACTATTCATATCACCTTTGTAAGAACAAATCTTGGTTGTCTAATTGGCAGGTATTTTTAACCGAATTAACTCACTCAAAAGAGGATCTTCCTCCTACCTGAAATATTTTTGTCTTTTAATTCAGAAGGCCTTCAATTGGATAACATTTTACAAAAAGATATGCACCATAAATTCCACTCAACTATAAGACATTGTCTCATAGTTGTCTATGGTTGTCTATTGTAGAGCAGGCTTGGGAGATTGGCTGGAAAGGGCATGAGAGAACTTTCTTGGGTGATAAAATGTCCTATGGCTTAGTTTGAGAGGTCAGCTACACAGGTATATGCACCTGTCAGGACTCAGCAATCTACATTTGAGATTTACATACTTTACTATAGTAAAATAACAAAAAAATCATTTCTTATATTCTACAAATAGGTAAATACTATGTTTTTAAACAATGAATAATACTATCATTATTGCCAATATTGTGGGCATTAGATGAGTTACTTTACATACAATATCTAATTTAATTATTCATTATTATAGGTTTCTCCACCCTGTTTTTCATTTAAAAAAATGAAGTTAAAAAACAGAATACTAGTATTTGAATATGTATAACCAAGTCAGGCATAAGGCAAAAGATGTATCTTTAACCAACCACAATTAAGAAATTGCTTCCACTCATCTATTTAAGTAGTCAGTATAAAATAGCTACATAATCTATCAAACCTTTTACATTTATTTTTCATTTTATACATAACATTTTCATAACCAGCCTGACTAAGAAAAACCAGGACCTTTGGAGATGAAAAATTTTACTCTGCTTTAATAGAATCTCTTTAGCTAATATATTAGTCAGACGAGTCATAGTCATTTTTTTCTAGCAATGTAAAATGTTAAAAATTTACTTAATATATATTTTTTTACCTGTGGGATGTTAAATTGTTCTTGTTTAAGGATTTTAGGTCTAGAATATTCTCTCTACGACTGACTTAACATGTCTTTTGGGGCTCATCAGATCCAAATATTTTATTCTCAGACCACCATAAGATGAAGATTAAGCCTTTCCTTGGGGGATATTTACCTTTATGTTGTACCCTGTAGGTCTCCCAAGACTCTGCTGCACATACCGACTTCTGTCCCCACCAAAATTATGATGCACAAGTCATTATTAGGATGAGAGAGTTATTCTTTCTCTGAGACCTGCATTAAGTCTTAGAGGCATCCGGTAAATCTCTTGAATTATGGCAGATTTACTTCCCAACTTTTCAGTAATCCATAGGAGGCACATTGGCTGTCATCACCTAGCCTACTATTCTCTGAGCTACAGACAAGCCTAAACCTTCAACAATGTTGCTGGTAGGAAGAACCCTCATATGATGTTTCTTCTCTCTCTCTTTCTCTCTCTCTCTCTGCAACATCTTGTCTCCAATCTCCCAGGGGAGTTTCAGTACAGTTTCCTATCCTTATAGCCACTCTTACAACAAATGACCATAAAATCTTACTGTTTCTGGTTTAGTGTTGCATTAAAATTGTATGTTCAGATCTCACAATACCGTGCATAAAAGTTATACATTTTTATCTAACATTTATATATATAAATGTTATATAAAAGGAATGATAAATAAATGAACATGTGGAGTTCTGCATAATGTCCATTTTTAGTCCTCTCATACTGAAAAAGTTAAAAAAAATCAAGGAACCAAACAGATCATGTCTCTTAACTATTTAAGTCTATGTCATGTTTATGCAGAAGTGCTTTGTTTTATGAGTCCTAACATTTCCAAACATAAAAAAGAGGAAGTAAAGCGATATGAATGACATTGAATACATAATTTCTGGACCTATACCTCTTAAAAAAATTTTTTTAATGTTTATTTATTTTTGAGAGAGAGACAGAGACAGAGTGCAAGGAGGGAGGGGCAGAGAGAGAGGGAGACACAGAATCTGAAGGAGCTCCAGGCTCCCAGTTATCAGCACAGAGCCCGACCAGGGCTTGAACTCATGAACAGTGAGATCATAACCTGAGCTGAAGTCACATGCTTAACCAACTGAGCCACCCAGGCACCTCTCTCTCTCTCTCTCTCTCTCTCTCTCTCTCTCTCTCTCTTTCATTTTATAAATAAATAAAATGTTATTTATTTAGTTTATTTATTTTGAGAGAGACAGAGAGAAAGCACACACCAGAGAGAGAAAGGAAAAGAGAGAATCAATCCAAGCAGCTTCCTCGCTGTTAGTGCAGAGCCTGACGTGGGGCTCTATCCCATGGACCATGAGATCATGACCTCAGACGAAATCAAGAGTCAGACACTTACACTGACCCATCCAGACACCTTTCTAGGCCTTCATCTACTGTGAGATACTCTGTTAGAACTCTGAGTGAGGAAATGGGAAAGGAAGACACTAATATGTTTGACAGGTATTCTGGAGATAGAGATGATGGAATTTGGTGATGGAATGCTTACATACAGTGGAGGGAAGGGAAAAATGACTTGAGCAACACAAAAGAAAGTAGTAATCACAAGACCTTTCATGTCTATTTCCTACTCACCTCTCAAGATTTGCTATGTGCTAGTCTTACTCTGACTTTTACCATGACAATTATAGTATCAGTTCCTGGAGAGCCCATTTTCCCCCTGCTTTCAGCTTTTACATATGTGGTTTCCCATCCTTATATACTCTTTTGATCCTTTTTTTCTAAAACTAATTTTGATTTAACATTCACATCCCTGCTTATTTATTACTTCCTCAGGAAAATCAGCCATATTCATCTTCTCTTTCAGTAATAAACTCTTTTACAGGACACTGGGTAACTATAATTATTATATATGCATTTATTATATTGGGAAGTTTCCTTTTCTTCTAGATTGTAAATTACATGAGAGAAGAGGACATGTTTAAATATTATTATCACCATATCACTGGTATCCAGCACAGTTCCTGGCAATAACACGTGCTAATAATATCTGTTTACTGACTGATTGCCTATGATAGAGAATATGGCAGGGAGGCAGAGTGTGGATAGAGGCTGCAAAAATCAGGTTTGGACCTACAAATATTTAGGAGCCCTTGGGAAAGCCAGGGGAGAAAACTGGCAGAAAACAATATACTTATGTGCAGGGCTCTGGATAAAGATAGTGGTATATAATTAATATAGGCAATCTTCACTTTGCATGATATTGTATTAATTAAAATCCATGCAGATAGGAACCATGCAAAGTGCATGATTCCAATGTGTACACATTTCAGGTTAACACGGTATCATGGAAAGCAAAGACTGCCTATAATTTATATTGTAATACAAAAGGCATGGGTGTGGATAAGATTGTCTGAGGAGAATGTGCAGAGTGAAATCTCTATCTATCTATCTATCTACCTATCTATCAATCATCTATCTATCTCCCATTCAAAAGGAAGATCACATGAGGTAACTCAAGGAGAATGAAGAAGAGTAAAGAGAAAATCAGGATTTGGTTCTCAGGGAAGTCAAAGGAAAAAAGGCTTTAAAAATTTTTTTATGTTTTTATTTTATTTTTGAGAGAGACAGAGAGAGACACAGTGAGAGCAGGGGAGGGGCAGACAGAGATAGAGACAGAATCTGAAGCAGGCTCCAGGCTCTGAGCTGTCAGCGCAGAGCCTGACGTGGGGCTTGAACTCACAGACTGAAAGATCATGACCTGAGCCAAAGTCAGATGCCCAACCGACTGAGCCACCCAGGCACCCCAGGAAAAAAAGTTTTAAAAGTGATGTCAGTATGAAAAAGAAGACAACATAAACAAACAAACAAACAAAAAACAACTGTGGATATATGGGAGTGGAAGTCAGATTTCAGTGTGTGGGTGGCAAGTAAACTGAGAGAAAATAAAGAGTGACTGTAAATAACTCAAGAATTTGTGTTATTAGAGAAAGGGGAAGAAAGGATGACCTGTGAAGGACAAAAGGGTTTGTAGGGTCATTTTCTGTGTTAATGTGTTGGTCTGTTTGTATTAAAGACTGATGAGATTTTAAAGTACTTAAATAAAGGGGTATTTACTTCCCTAGTTAAAAAGAACACAGTGAAAATAAAGAGGATTGCTTTCAGAAGAAATGAGCTTTTAAGCCATAGAAAGATGCAGAGGACATTTAAATGCATATTACCAAGTGAAAGAAGCCAATCTGGAAAGGTTACATACTGTAAGATTGCAACTATATGACATTCTGGAAAAGCCAAAACTATAGAGACAGTAAAAAGATGAGTAGCTGCCAGAGGTTGGGGAGAGGGAGAGATGAATAGGCAGAGCACAGAGGATTTTTAGGGCAGAGAAACTATTCTATATGATAATATATTAGTGGATACATTTGCCAAAACTCATGTGATGCGCAACACCAAAAGTAAACCCTAATGTACACTATGAACTTTGGATGGTAATGACGTGTCAACGTAAGTGCATCATTTGGACTTACTCGGATGCAGGACCACTCTGATGTACCACTCCGACGCAGGACATTGATGGTGGGGACGCTATGTGGGTGTGAGGGTATATGGGAACTCTCTATACTTCCTCTCATATTTTTTTGAGTAGTGAACCCCAAACTTCCTTAAAGAATAAATTCTATTTTAAGAAATGAAGAGGATGAAGCTATAAAACAGAAGAGGTAATCTACAGGCTAGCGTCACTGAAGAAGCAGGGGATGAGGAGATTCAAAGCACAGGTGAAGAGTAAGGTAATCTTTCCCACTGTGTCATTGAAAATGGGGAACAGATGAGTTATGTTGTAAGTAATTTTATACTTGTAAAGTGCTTATAAAGATAAAACTTTGGGGACTTCTCATGTGGATGTTCGTACTTTTTATTAAGAAAGAGACAAAAATGAGGAAGAAAGGGGGTGAGTATTTGGGAAAAGTGGACATAGCTTGGAAATACCACTGTGGACAACTCCCTACCCAGGAAATAAAGAGAGATGACTGGACAGTGGTGGAATCCAGCTGAGGTTGGCAGACACAGATGTATAGCAGCACCAATATGTTCTTTTTCTCCAGCAGGACTCCATAGTCCCAGCTAAGGAAGAAAAAAGAGTAACAGCAGAACTAATGCAGTGCTGAGGATCTGACAGCATGCACAGTGCAGTCAGAGAACAAGACAACCAAGGGCACTTTCAAAATATTTAAGAGATGCATCACAGGGAGATCTAAAGGAGAGAATGAAAAGTAATGACTGACAGAGAGGAGAGGAATTAGAGAAGTCTTTGCCCTGCTCATGTGACATCCTCAAATACCAAATGTTTGTTCCTTGAAACAACCATATGGGGTAGGCAGAAATAATATAATAACTATGGTGCTGAGAAACTGAGGCACAAAGAAAAGATGTAATTTGCTATTCAAAGCTCATGCAACACAGTCTGCTGGACTTGTGATTGTTGACTCGGGGCTGAGCCCCAGACCTTGTGCCTTCTAGGCCTAAGACTTTCTATTTCCCTGCACACTGAATCTCTAGTGACAATTTATGGCATTACATTCATCTGATGCAGAACAGTTATGTTTCTCACTATTTTCTGAAGCCTTTGAAGTATATCGCTTGCATCCTTCAGATCATTATCTGTGCTCTCACACTGAGAACTTAAGTCTTTGTTGGGCATGATGCTGTACTGCAGTTCTAACAACATTTAGGTGATATTACACACTCAACATGTCAAAGTATTCTGGAGGATGGAATTTTCATGAAAAAAGGTAAAAACCTGATACTGAATTGTATACTCAATTCCTAATTTCAAATGTGGTCTAGAAAATGTGTGCAAAGTGTGTCTCTTTAAATAGCGAACCCAGCATATGAGAAAAATGTACTTGAGAGCTGACTCCAAACCTGTTTGGAACCGATGAAGAAGGAAGTGGTAGTAGTGGGAGCTAAGAGGAGGAAGGCGAGGGGGACAGTAAGGGCCAGGTGACATCCTTGAAACTCCATCTGCATTGACTGGTAAGAGAAGGAAATGAGGAATTTCTAGTCAGTGTAATGACTCAGTAAGGACCATAGAATATGTTGTATCACCTCAGGCTGCCCTGGAGATAGAATCACGAAGTTTGTTCTCTCTCTCTCTCTCTCTCTCTCTCTTTTCTGGCCATGTGAATTGGTCATTGATTTTATTGGGGGATTTAAAGTTTGAGTTTAAAGATTGGTACATGTAATGGTAATATTTCCAATTTATCATTTATGGACAGACTTCCCAAACTTTAAAATTAGTAGTTTAAAATTAGTAGTTTTAAATTTGCATTTAAGCAGTATACCCTTGCTGTGTCCACTTGTATATATGTTAAGGCCTATGGGTTTTAACTAATTTTGAGAACAGTCTGATAACTAAGGACATCAAATTGTGTTACAATGTGGCATTTGCCAAGACTGTGCCCAAAAGAGGGCCTTATAGTGATAGAGATGAAAATCTGTATTAGAAAATTCTCCTTAAATCCTTATGAAAGATTACAAATTGCAAACTTTCTTTTTACAAAATGCGAATTTGTGTTAAACAACGTTCAAAAAATAAACAAGGAGTAAATATCATTTTCTTTTCTTTTTTTTAATTTTATTTTTGAGACAGAGAGAGACAGAGCATGAATGGGGGAGGGTCAGAGAGAGAGAGGGAGACACAGAATCCGAAGCAGGCTCCAGGCTCTGAGCTGTCAGCACGAGCCCGATGCCGGGCTTGAACTCACGGCCCGCGAGATCATGACCTGAGCCAAAGTCAGACGCTTAACCGACTGAGCCACCCAGGCGCCCCGTAAATATCATTTTCAATGGTTAAAAATCTGTGAAACACTATGTTAGGTGGCATCAAGGAGATACTCTACTACAGCCTTGCAGATTCTTCAGTAGTTGAATATAATGTGTGAAATACCAAGAGAGGAATATAGTTTGATAGTATGCAGTATTTCCCAAACTTAGCCTCTCATGTAATATTCTTCCTCAAGGAACATCTCAGGGGAGCAGGTCTCTGAGGAATTTATTGTGAAAAATGCTGCCAGCATGCTCAGTTTTTTCTTTCCTAGATGGAAACATCATTTCTGTGCTTCCTGTTCAGATAAAGCTAAATTGGATGTAATAGGAACATGAGACTGTACATGCCTTTAGAGGCAACATAATCATAAATTTTGCAGTGTGCAGAGAACCAGCAGCAGCAGAAATTCATGCCCTGAGAGAATCCTTCCCAATATTCTAGTCAAATCCTGCTCTTCCTAGCATGGGTCTTTGTTTTCCACGCCATTGTTCCAGCATGTTACTGTCTCTTAATTCTTTTCTTCGGACTCCATTGAGAAATTATCACGTATTTTCCATTCTAGTTTCATCTTCCACAATTCTATTCCCCTTACAGTCTAAAAGGGTTGCTGGTGGTAGTGACAGAGGTAGAATTAGCAATGTATGGTGTTTACTAGAAGTTTTACATGTATCAGCACAATTAATCCTCACAAAAATCCATGAGGTTGGTACTGTTACTATGTCCTTTTCTCAGATAAGAAACTTGGAGTACCTAGAGTTTCAGCGACTTGAGGATCTTCATTATTTAAAAAAAAAGAAAAAACCTTTTAATATGCATTATTTTTAGAAAGACAGAGAGCACAAACAGGAAGGGGCAAAGAGAGAAGGAGAGAGAGAATCCCAAGCAGCCTTCACACTGTCAGTGCAGAGCCCAATGCGGAGCTTAAACTTGGGAACCGCAAGATCATGACCTGAGCTGAAAGCTTAACCAGGCACCCCAAGGATGTTCATTCTTAGTCACTAGACTATGAGATTTCTCTGAAGTCCGGAAAGATGTCACAAAGTAACATCTAAATTGGGTACTCAAGGCAAGGAGCCAGAAGGTAGTTCCAAAAACAAAAAAAGTATGTAAAACGAATCAGAAGCAGAAGCACAGATGCATTTGGATCGTAACTGGAAGACTGGGCTTTTGGAGACATCTCTTTGACGAGAGATGAGCCTGGAAAAGTATGTGGAGATCATATGATGAAGAACCCTTTATACCAACCAACACAAGGGCTTGAAATGTATTCTGGGGCTACTGGGGAGCCAACCAAGGAGAAAGGATCACCGTAAAACTAATAAAATGAATAAATAAATGAATTATGAGAAAATGGACCTATATAGCAGTGGCAGTACAATTAGAATATTTCTCTTTTTGTGACATCTTCAACTTGATGATTTTGTGAACTAATAAACATTTTTGTTGATAATGTAAGTCCCAGGACTCTTCCGTCATCAGTCATGTAATTATTTTGTTTATACTGAGTCACATCAACTTGGTTTGCACTTATTCCTCATATACTATATTCCTAATCTTTCTCATTATTTTGGAAAACTGAATATCTTTGCTTCTTTACCTCTAAAGTAAACACAATGACATTACGACCATACCTTATGTATTTGTTAGTAAATTAAGCTCAAATGTTTTTCCAAAAAAATATGCTTTATATAAGTCTGGATCTTATGAAATAAGGAGCTCCAAAATTCTAAACTCTAAATACTCTTCAAGAAGGACAGGGACATTTTCTGATTTAATATTAAATAATTTATTTTTCTGGAATTGTGTACTTTGTTTAATAAGCTGCTTCAGTCATCTTATTATTGTTCCTATTATATAAAAATCTATTTGGACTCTAGCTGAGATAGTGCTACTCTCTGGCCTTTTTGCTTGCCTTTTGTGCAAAACTTGCTCCACATATTACAAATGAGGGGAATGTTAAATGTTGCTAATTGTAAATAATATGTAGATTTACATTTAAGTTACTGTTTATTTAATTTCATAACTCACTGGAGAACATCCCAGTTTATTATCTTTTGTATACCCAAACCAAATGTCAGGATAAAATGGCTCATGAATCATTTGCTTTGTGTGTGACATCCTTCAGCTCAAGGAAGTGTTTGTTTAAAGTATCAAACTACATACGTTCTTAGGAATGCTCGCAACATTCAGGGAACTGATTTAGATTCAGTTCTTTTTAACTTTAAAAAGAGGCAAGACCTGACTTCCAGAACAGTATAGTAAGGATCTCTGAAAATTCAGCCTTTTGTAAAGTCAATGATATTTGGAAAAAAAAAATATCAAAAAATTTTTTAGGACTCTGGATATTAACTAAAGAAAGAATTAAAACAATCTGAGGAGTGTTTATTCAAGAAAAATGGCTAAATCTCAGTATAAGCAGTAAGCAATGTGGCATTTTATTTTGCTGTAATTCTATCTTTCTCTCCTTAGCTCTGTGGCATCCTTATAAACCAACAGACTTGCAAACATGGTAGCTGTGAAAAACAGCAGCCTGGTAGCCTGGATACAGCAGAATGGGCTTGGAGTTCTTCAAAGCCTCATCCCTAGCTAATAGTCACCATTTGACCTATCTGAAAACTCTCTGAAGAGCTCCTTTCTTAGGGCTTTAGTTTGAACTGACTCATGACTCACTTTATGTGGACAGCCCTAAGTACAGAGTGTGTGAAAAAAAAAAAAATCAGGAACAGAGCAATTGGGTGGCTCAGTCAGTTAAGCATCCAACTTTGGCTCAGGTCTTGATCTCACAGTTCATGAGTTCAAGCCCGCATTGGGCTCTGTGCTGACAGCTGAGAGGCTGGAGCCTGCTTCAGATTCCCCTCTCACTCTGCCCCTCCCCTGCTTGTGTTCTCTCTCTCTAAAAGGTAAACATTAAAAAAAAACAACGAATAATTGTTTAACATGGTGACTGCTGAAGCAGTGTTAAAATTAAAACTAATAAGAAACTAACTAAAAAACTTAAAAGAACATATTGAGTAATGAGATGTCCGTACGATCTTTTGAAAAAACCTTTGATAATACTGGGAATCTATAAACCTATGCATATGCACAAGGCTATGCACATGCCCAGAACAGTCCTGAGATGGTGCTAAGTTCACACTTGTGGCTGACCTTAAGGTTCTACACAAGAAGAAAGTGAAAGACAGTAGTCCTGAGAAGGTCCTAAGATCTCACCTCTGGCTGACCTTAAGGTTCTACACAAGCAGGAAGTGAAGGATAAGGCGGACTTGTATAAGTCCATTGGATAAGCCCATCGAAGTTTTGAAGGCTTGCCCCAAAACATGGACTAAGTTCCTTAGCAAAGGCTGGGCGACATATTAGCTTATGGCATTTAAGAAAATGCCTCTGTATGATCACCATTGACTACGAAATTAATAGTAAAGAAACTTTAGTAATGGGATACAATAAAGAATATAGAATTTAATGATTTAATTCGGGAAAAATCACTGAACAAACAGCACAATAGTGATAAGCAGCAACAACAAATCCAGGACGTGGGATATAAATCTGATTTCCAGAGTTTACACACCATATTATTTAAAATAGCCAGGCTTAAACAGTTAGGAGATAAAACAATGAAACAGAATAGCATGATCCATACAGGAGAAAAAAAAGTTGTCAATAAAAATTGTCTCTAGCAACACCAGATACTGGACTTACTAGACAAAGACAAAATCTATTTTAAATAGATTTTTTTTTAAGAAAAGAAAACCATGCCTTGAAAGTCAAGACAAAGTCTGAGAATGATGTCTCATATGATAGAATATTATTCAGCTCTAAAAAGAAATGAAGTTATAGTACAACATGAATGAATCTTGAAAACATCATGCTAAGGTTGAAAAATGCCAAACACAAAAATTCTCATATTATTTAATTTCACTTATATGAAATATCAAGAATAGGTAAATCTCTAGAGACAGAAGGTAGACTAATGGCTCTCAGTGGCTGAGGGCAGGGGAGAATAGGGTGTGACTATAATGAAAATGGAGTTTCAGAAGAAGAAATGGATATACATATATGATATATACTTCCTTATTTTTTGATGAAAATTACTTTCAGATGGAAACCTCTTAATAGAAATACAAAAATAAATGTTGTAACATATTTCATCACATTAACTTGATTTGTTATTGCTGTTGTTTTGAGAAAAGAAAGTGGAAATAACCTCTGAGTTTTCCTTTCATAAAGACAGTTATTAAACTATCCCCACTTCCCTTGAGACCCCCATAAGCAGGAATTTGGTTAACATTTTTAAATTATTTCACATATTTCTGAATAATATGCAGTATTCTTTAAGTAATTTTGATTTAAATAAATGCAATTATACCATATATATTTTTCTAAAACTTCATTTTTTCACCTCATATTATAGTTTAGAGATAATTGTCTTTGAACCATATACCTAATACTCATACTTTTTAAACTGTCCATTCAAATTCCCCTCTACTCTACTCTATCCTGCTTTGTGCCCTTGAAAGCCTGACTTTCATGGACTATATCAACAGAATCCCCTTACTATCTGGGTTCTTACTGAGTTTGGTCAATGGCAGGTACAAGCAGGAGATCAGAGTGGAAGAGAACAAGGGCACGGTGTTTATTCCTTCAGATTTCTTTCTATGACTCATGATGGGATGACATAACCCTCTATTGAAACCACAGCTCCTGCGAAGGGTAGCTATCTCCAAACAACTATATTGCCCATATTTTGATAAATGCCCTTCAACAAGCCCATTCAAGTCTCAGGTGGTGTTATCTTCCCACTTTTGCTAGTCCTGGGATACTTCGCTATCTTCATGGTTTTCCTAACCCCCCCCCCATATGCATGTAAAACTTTATTAAACTCTAAACTCTTTCAAATTTACCCAATTTGGGTGTACTTTTTGTTTTCTGCTGCTAGCCTGATATACCAGAAACTTTTTCTTTTGTTTTTATCATCTGGGTGGATATTAATTCTAGTTACTGACATACATAAGACATACTGGAAGGCAAGTAGATAGATAGGTAGTGGGAGGAATTGAGTAGGGAAAAAATTAGGGCTTCCTTTTTGAAATACTTATACTTGAGATGTCTGTGATATATCAAAATGGATATGTGAAATGGACACCTGAAAATATGAATCTGGAACTCAGAAGACAGACTACATATATAAATACGTAGGGAGTTATCATTATAAAGTTGGCATTTAATGCATGAAAATAGATCAGATCACCAGCAAGATCATGTAGAAAATAAGACCTGAGTGTTAAGATTGGGATTTTATGGGTAACAGCACAGGTATGGAAATATGAAAAGACAATAGCAGTTACAATAGTAACACTAAGAAATATATAATGAATAAAATTGTTGAATGAAAAGCAGTATCATTTATATAGATAAATTGTTCAATTTATAGTAAGTGTAAATATTTCAAATTTTTACATGTAAGCCTTAGTTTGAAGCATATGAGAAAAATTAATAATAGAATTATAATATTAGGATAATTTAGCTTATGATTTTTAGTCTTGATGTGATGGGAGACATAAAAAGGGAACCTATGATTCCCATAAACTTAGATAACTTTTTCTAAGTTATATGCAATATTTAAAATGTTTAATATAGGAATAATATAGTAAATATTTTAGAGCCAAGACAAACTAGAAATCAATAGTAAAAATGCTACAATTTAATTCCAAAACTTAAAAACCGTCAAAGGTTTTTAAGGTAGAGGAGGGACAAGTTTTAAAACTTTGCTTAGCCATAATCTATGAACTTTCTAGTTTTTCTACAATGAACACAAATTACTTCTGTAATTTAAATATAACCCCACTTTAAAGAAAGAAAATATAGAAAACATTTTAATATCTTTACTATCTTTCCTGTCATTCTTTTTTTTTTTATTTTATTTTATTTTTCAACATTTATTTATTTTTTTTGGGACAGAGAGAGACAGAGCATGAATGGGGGAGGGGCAGAGAGAGAGGGAGACACAGAATCGGAAAGAGGCTCCAGGCTCTGAGCCATCAGCCCAGAGCCCGACGTGGGGCTCGAAATCACGGACTGCGAGATCGTGACCTGGCTGAAGTCGGACGCCCAACCGACTGCGCCACCCAGGCGCCCCTCTTGTCATTCTTTTTAAATGAACCATTATGGTATGTTTTCCACAGTTTTTTCTATATTCATTCCTGAAAACTCTAATTTTCTAACAGGAATTATAACTCCAATCCTGCAGATCATCACCAAGAGTCGGTTGCTTCTCCCACTTTTTCCTGACATGTTTTTTGTTTGCTTGTAGCAGGGATTTGGAATCTCTTCCTGCACAAAAATGATTACACAACACATCCAAAAAGGTAGAGACAGAGGCTAAGATCCATTGTTGGGCTCTGCATTTCAGAATCAAGATTCCAATGATGATGGCCCAAGTGGCATGTGTTACAGGATGCCCTTCTCTTCTTATATTTGTTCAGGCAGTCTTATCTTTATTCTGTAAAGGGAAGCCAGATATACCTACATAACAGGAATCTGTCACATAGTCTCATCTGTCTTATAATCAGAGAAACTTGCATTCATTTTCTAATACCTCGGTTTTATTTTGTCTGTCTTCATTTGTGACCTTTTAAAATCTTGTTCTGTATCTTCACTCTATTTTAGTAAGAAATTGGGACAGGACACCTGAGTGATGCCCTTTTGACCTTATAGTCTTTTTTCGAGTTGTAAAAGATGTGTATTGTGCAATGGAGGCTATTCTAGGAGAGATATAAGTAAAAAGTTTTAGTAGCATTAGAAACCACAGAATGTCCAGAGAGCTCTGAGAAATAGGATTTGTCTTACTGCATCATGTTGATAAATGAGGTAAGATAGGCAGGCCACCTGCTGATTCTTTGTAAATGTGTGAAAGTATATTTTCCACTTTCAAGCAGAGCACCAACTAGGTAGAAGTGTCAATCTTGCACTATTGGAGAACCATACCAATTATTCCACAATTTCAGCCACAATAGTACTAAGGTAGATCTGCTTATTTAAGCAGTAACTGTATGCTCTTTTTTTGGGTAGACTAGAACTAGAATTGTTCTACCTGAACCATTTCTGAGGATGTAAGATCCTTCCAGATTTTACTGATTTGAACTGGTTTGTGAATTTCTCCACCTAGACTAAGTTGCTAAAACAGTAGTTCATAAAATACCATACTGTGCTCTGAAGTTTGCTTGTAAAAAGCTGAATCCTGGACTATGGAGCTCTATGAGAAATAGACATGTTTACAACCCCATAAGCATTGAACTATTTCACTTCAGAACACACAAGTCTGAGTGCAAAGACTATCGTGGAATTCACATATTGCCACGGGCACTTGCTTTACTATGATTTCTTGGGGCATGAGCAGAATTGATTTCTTACAATCTTCTTTAGATCTCTATCTGTCTTAGTTTCATGTCACAGTAATTACACGTTCCCCAACTTACTCCTTATCCAAAGGATCATTCTATAACAGTTTCTGAGTTGTTACTTTGTTTTGGACATTGTATATAACCAGCCCTTCAAAAACTAGCTAGTCTGAAAATACTCTACTTAAGAGCAACTAAAGTCGAGCAAGTCTAGTTATTAAATGATTCAGACCCCTGTTTCAATAAATGTCATCTGAATTAGAATGAAAAGAAGTGTGGCTACAATAGCCCTCTCAAGATCATAGATTTCTTATCAATCTGTCTACAGAAATCTTAGTAAGTAAAGCATTTGAGAGCAAACACTATACCAGCTCTTTTTCTAATTGACATTTTAAGGAAACTCCTCTACTCCTGAGTAATAAATAAATAGACCTGATATATTTTTGTCATCATAAATGTTGCTTTAGATAGAAAGATCATACGATTATAACTTCATATATTTCCTTAAGTCACAGGTTCTTTAAAGACATTTTTCAAATATTAATTCATAAATCCTATAAATATAACCTGAAATACCATAGCCTCCGCATTTTCTGTCAAGTAATTTGTTCTGAAGTTTACAATAGGGCAAAACTGAAGCTACTGTTAACTTTAAACTCACCACATTATACTACAAAACTTAATTATGATTTCATTCATGATTATGTACCTTCTTGAACTATCAATATCTATTTAGCTTTCAGCACTTTTTGTTTTAACCTTCACCCATTTCAAACACACTGGTTTGTTTTTAAATAAAACCTCTTGGTACTAGTAATATTATCAAGTAAAAAAAATTACAAACCTTGATGCCTAGGCATTTTGGAGATTTTTCATTATATATTTGCATATTTGAGCTTATCATAACATTTGAAAGCATTCACACTACTCAGGGTAGTAGAATGGGTTTTTCTATCTTAGGATGTTAAACCTAGGTCATGACCTTACTTATTGTTTTATCCTGTCCATTACCAGCTCAGCTACTTTGTGCCTGTTATTACTGCCTGAGAGTTTCCATTTCTTCATTTATAAAATGGAGATAAAATAGTACAACCTCAGGTCTGTGATATGATTGAAAAAGATAAATCAACTAAAGTGCTTATTGGACTACCTGACACATAGTGTTTAATAAATGTTAGCTATTAAAATGGCAGAGGCATCTGTAAATAATAAATATGAATTTAATCATGTATCCTTCCTAATGTGGCTCCTTAAAGCCACCTTAAAGCACTGGCTTGGATTTAATATTGTCCAAATAATAAATCTCTAAACATGGGCCACTGAAAAATTGTAGAGCTAACTTTGTCACTAAGCAGGGATGCATTCTCACGTTAGCCGAAAATGATTTTATCTTGAGAGGAGAAAACATGAAATTTGCACTCTATCTTAGACTTTAGTCTTCTTTATCTTTGTTAAATTTAGTTCAATTCAATAAATAAGCAATTCAATAAATAAGCTTTTAAGATACCAAGTTGGCATCCTACAGATATAAAGGATAAATAAGATCTGTCCCTGTCCTCATTTTATAATCTAGTGCCATTGAAACATACCTGGATAAAAACAAAAACAAAAACAAAAACAAAAAAACAAAAAACAAAACAAAAAAAAAAACCTCTGATTATATTTTACATAGTGGAAATGTAAACACAGGGATCCAGGAACAAAGCATGGTATTATTCATTTAGACTAAGAACAAAAGGGGAAGAACACTTAGCGTTGGAACAAGGCTGCGCCATAGGTAAGAAAACAGAAAAGTGAGAAGAAAGGGATGTCTTTCCAACTAGAGAAAACAGAGGGCTCAAAGGCAGAGAGGCAAGCAAGAATGTTAAAGGTCACTAGCACATTGTTATCAATTTGTAGAGCACATTTGAAAACAAAGGATTTAATTGTCAACATTTTGCCTCAAGAGGAGACGCCAATAAAGTAAGACATATTTTCCTGAATAAAATTTGTGTTTTTTCAAATTATTTTAAAATTTACTTAACAAAAGTAGTTCAAAATGCTGTATACTGCTTTAGTACAGCTCCTATGCTTTTTAAAAATTATTTATTATTTGCCAATGACAAAGAAACATCTAGGCTTTTGAAATAAATTAAACACAATTAAGATATTTCAAATTCAGAAGAATCAAAGTATATAATGTCTTTTTTTTTTTTTTTTTTTTTTTTTTTTACTTCAAGCTCCTAGTAGGAATTGTAGCTATTTCCCATTTTGTGGCTTAGTGCCAAAAGTAATTTTATTAGTCAAATGAAGTTAACACATTTCCATTTAACTAAGGGCAATTTACTCCCTGCTGGTCATTTACAGTTTCCTCTCTTAATGACTGACTTAGTAAAAGCAAAAGATTGCCTAAGGCTGTGCTCAGCAGGTCATTAACAAGTTGTAAATGAGATGGACATTTAGACCATCACTTCCATCTTCTGTATAGCTAATCAAACAAAACAAAACAAAACAAAACAAAACAACAACAACACACCTAAATTGTATTAGATCATGAAAACTCTTACCTGAAATACCTATTACATTCCTGCCACATGATACCTTGTAGTCCAGATAATCTAAATGATATTTTGGTAAGGCGTAAGGGTTAAGACTGTGTACTTCTTGTTGTGTTTTGTTTTATTCAGTGCTTTATCACAAAATGAATCCCATGTGATAGTTACCCATATCAAGAGAAAAAAGAGCAAATGGAACCCTCAAGAACCCACTCCTCATGTTGTCCTATCTAAACCACTTAACCCTCCCTTCCCATCCTAAGGTAACCACTAGTCCAGCAGTTATGGAAGTGCTCCTGAGTTTACTTCATAAACCCAACTAAGTATTTAGGTGTTTAGATGCCAACTAAGTATTTGTCTAAACACTGTGGTTTGGTTTCTTCTCATTTTAAACATTAAATATATAGACTACAGAGTATTTAGATTTTTTGTCCGGCTTCTTTTGTTCAACATTGTTTTATGAGATTTAACTATGCTATTGCATGTAGTGATACTTGTTTCCATTGCTGAATATTATTCCACTCTACAAAAAAATCTGCTTATTCATTTAAATATTGATGGACAATCCAATTTATGCCAGTTATGCATATTGCTGCCATTGGGCAATTTTTTATACACTTCTTGGTGCATATGTGCATAAATTGCTGTTGGCTATATATATCTGGGTGTATGATTTTGGTTCTTATAAGACATGAAGTTTCAACTACAGTAAATAATACTAAACTTTCCTCACATAGCAGTAGTTTATGTGAGCACCCTCGCCTATACATCATACTAACATTTAACATTCATCAGACTTTTAAATTTTATGCATTCGGGTAAGTGTTGTAGAGTTATCCATTATAGTTTTAATTCCCATTTTCCTTCTTACTAATGAAGTTGAGTGTCTTTTCATAGGCTTGTGACCACTGGATATCCTCTTTTGTAAAATATCTTTTATGACTCTAACCCATTTTTCTTCTTGTATTTGTTAATGAAAATATAGTAGTAGTAATATGTATATCATGGATATATGTATTGTAAATGTATCTTTCCATTTCTTTTTTTTTTAAAGTTTTTATTTTTGAAAGAGATAGAGTATGAGTGGGGGAAGGGCAGAGAGAGAGGGAGACACAGAATCCAAAGCAGACTCCAGGCTCTGAGCTGTCAGCACAGAGCCCAAAGCAGGGCTCAAACTCACAAACTGAGGCCATTACCTGAGTCAAAGTTGGACACTTAACTGACTGAACAACCCAGGCGCGCCAATATATCTTTCCATTTCTTAGTTTATCTTTCCATTCCTTTAGTGGATTCTTTTAAAGAAAATAAGGGTTTAATTTCAAGGTAGTCCAGTTTATCCACCTTTCACTTTCTGGTAAGAGTTTTCTGATGCTTACTTAAGAAGTGCTTCCATACTCAGAGTCAAGAAAATAATCTCCGATATTATTTTATAGAATTGTAACAGCTTTACTTTTTTGCGTTTAGGTAAACTTCCCCCTCCTCCAACCTGACATGATTTTGTTTGGTATCTAGCAAGGATCAAGTTTTTGGTTTTTGTTTTTTCTTTTCCATAGATATCCAATTGTTCGATACTATATATTGACAATAATTATTTTGCCCTACTGTCTGCAGTAAACTTTTGCTATAAATCAAGGGTCCACATATGTCCAGGGCTGTTTCATAGCTCTTTGTTCTGCTACATTGATCAATTTGTACACTTATACGAGTACTCTTTTTTTCTTCTTCAACAGTGACTGTGCTGTATGTTCTTTAAGCTTTTATGTATATTTTGCAATTAGTTTCAAGTACACTCATACTTTCACATAACACATACAGAGATTTTTATTGGAAGTATATCAATGAATCAATTTATGGAGAAAAACATTTTATGAGACTATCTTCTAGTTCACGTACAAGGAAACATTTACTTAGTCTTTTTGCCTTCTTTTATGAATACTTCATTGTTTTCTGGAAGATGTCTTAGGTATTATTTATTAGATTTGTTCATATATATTTTAATTCGATGCCATAATTTTAGACGGCACATATATATTTATTTTATTGTATGCTTATTGATGGTATAGAGAAATGTAGATGAGTTTTGTATATTGATCTGGTATCTAGCAACTTTTTAAGTCACTGTAATGATATTCATTGACTTTTATTTTCTTTTAAAACCACAGGAACATAATATTTTTTGAAAATAATAACTTTTTATTTCTTGCATGAGAATCCTTATAATATTTGTTTCTGTATTTTGCATGCCTCAATGGCAGAAGACAAAATATTATAAAGAATTGATAATAGCAGGCTTATTTATCTTATTTTAGAACTAAAGGCAAAGTTTTAATTTTTTTCCCTAGAATAGATAACAAAACTCATACAGTACTTTTTATTCATCGACTGATATGATCTGATTGTTTTTCTTTATTTTGCTAAAATATTAATTACTCTGTTGTTTAGAAAATACTAAGACAATCTTGTATTCATAGAATCAACCCAACTTTTCCAGAATGATTTATCCTATTCACATACTGGTAAATGTGATTTCTTAGTACTTTTTTTTTCTTTTTTTTTTTAGAATTTCTATATCTCAGTTATTTAATGAGTTTGACTTGCAATTTTACCTTTTGTATAATCTTTTCAATTTTCAGTATGCAGGTAATGCTGACATCAAAAAATAAATTGTGGCACATGTATAAAATAGACAACTCTATGGCACTTTTTAAGGAATAAACTAAGATTTAGACCAGTCTCCAAAAATAATGAAGAGTAAACAAATAAAAGCTAAGCTGAGGGTCCACACAATATGACACAATTTTATAGTGTTTAAAATATAAATAATCCAATTATAGAAGATTATTAGATATAAGCATGTGATTAAAGTATAAAACCATACATGGAAAAGATAAACATTGATGGGGATGGTAATCTTGGGTAGAGATGAACAGAAGGGAGACTAGAGAAAGAGCCCTCAGGTTTTTTTGTTTTTTTTTTGTGATGTGTATTTTATGTTTGTATTTGAAAAGTATTAGAAGCATATATGTTATAAAACTGGATGGCATGCAGAGATTTCAGTATACTTTTATATTTTTATGTCTATATTTGAAATATTTTTAAATAAGTTAAATAATGAAAACTTTTAAAAATTAAATTGAGAACTTTATTGTATGAAAGAGATTAAATTAAATAATATATGAAAAGCATCTTTTTCAGAACCTACCATATGTTGATTGTCAGGGATATAATCACATGATGGCTCCCAATAATGATATTATTCTTATATGAATCCATATGGTAATCAAGAGCAGTAAACTACTATAAAAACCTTTTACATTTCCTTCTAAATTCCTAATGATATATAACTAATTTTATATAAATGATTTGTGTAAAAGGTTTGAATACTTTTTGTTTCTAAATTAATGAGCTCTTAATAATGATTAATGAGGACTCAGTTGTGAGGTTAGAGACTAAAATAAAGCCTGTATAATTTATAAAATTACTGGATTATATAATTGACATGTCTAAGTACTACTTGGTTTTCAACACAGCTTGGTCAAACGGTTAAAATGGCAACAGGAAATCTGTTCTCCCCACCTTCTGGCTCTGTTTTCCTCATGGAGCCTAAAGGTGGCCCCAAAGTAGTCCAAACTCACATGCTTAGTTCTGGCTACTATAACAAAGTACCATAAATTGGATAGCTTATAAATAACAGAAATTTATTTCTCACAGTTCTGGAGACTGCAAGTCCCAGATCCGGGTGTCAGCATGGTGGAGTTCTGGTGAGCTCTCTTCTGTGTTCAGATTCCTGATTTCTCCTTGAATCTTCATATGATGAAAAGCAGAGAGAAGAAGCAACCTCTCTCCTCACTCCTTATAAGGGCAGTAATCCCATTCATGGCAGCTCTACTCTCAGGAGCTTATCTAATCCTAATTAACTTCCAAATGCCCTGAATCTTAATATAAATTAATTGATTCTTCTTGAAATATAGTAGTTTGTAAACTCACAGATATAATTTCTTAGGTAATCTGAATTTAAATTTTTTTAGGGGTGCCTGGGTGGCTCAGTGGGTTAAGTGTCCCAACTTCTGCCTCAGATCACAGTTTGTGAGTTTGAGCTCTGCATCTGGTTCTGTGCTGACAGCTGAGCCTGGAGCCTGTTTCATATTCTGTGTCTCCCTCTCTCTCTGACCCTTCCCTGCTCACAGTCTTATCTTTCTCTCAAAAAGAAACAAATATTCTTAAAAACTTAAAACAAATTAAATGCTGTTTCAAAATATGTATTAACTTTATAATAAATTTCTCTTATTCAATTATTAATGCAATGGTTAATAACACCTATTTGTAGGTCCATATACTGACAGGAACTATCCATTTGGAAACTTTGCATATTTGCCTGTATATACCTATCTTTTTCTTATCATCTGTGTCAAAATATTGAAAAATGTGTAACAGATGCATCATTGAAACTTCTTTAAATAAAAAACAAACAAATGCATTTAAATCACATCTAACTTTTTTATGATGCAATTGTGAATTAGGTCCTTGTTTTATTGGTAATTAGAGTGTGGAACAGATGGTGTAGACTTTGGCAAAAAGTGATAATCTCTCCAAACTAACATGTTGTCAACTGATTATTCATAAAATAAGGATCTATTCCCTTGATCAAGAGTCTGTTTTAAAGGTTAGGAAATAAGAAATATGTTTCAACTATGCAGACACGGTATTTCACAGGCAGAGAACATCTTCCTGATGCTATGAGTCTTTGGTACTTTCTGTTAGTTGCCATTCATTTGAGAACTGTTTCATTAAGTCTTTGACATGATCATTTTCATAAATTTTCCCATTATTGTTAGCAAACCATCACAGACATTCATTTACCCAATCACTCTAATTATTAGTAAGCACAGTAAGAAACTCCCGTTTTCATCATGTATTTCTCCTAAACTACTCTTTCTCTGAGTTCTTCAAAGAGATCTCTGTAAGGGTGCCTAGGGACTCTAGGGGTGAGCCAGAACACCTCATCTTGCCTATGGACTTGACTCCATTTCATATGCAAAAGTAGAAGATAATCCAGACAATCAGGAGGCCCAGGGCCAACTTCTAGAGCACAGACTTAATCCATATATGCCCAAGGGGATGCCCAGAACCTATCTCCTGATAGATTGGAAAAAATAAATGACCAAGTAAAAGGCTAAAGGGAATAGCCTACCTTGGTTCTTGGAACTGACTGTATAGATCTAATACTCCAGGGCTTTCCTTGCCCTGACCCTTAACCCACCACTCCTATGGCCATGTCATGTTCCCACCTGTGGCCTATATGCTCCTTGGTATTCAAAAGTTCAAATCACTGTAAACATAAAGACATCTTATTCTTTCTAACTCATCCAGATTTATCCACTGTACACAAAGATAGAGAGGAAGGGTGATAAGGAATGTATGCACAAGTATATGGAAAGTGAATACAGGTACAAGCTAATAAGTAAGTATTTGAGTATCCAGTGGAGGAAACGAATGTGTGTTAGTTGGCACATTCAGGCCGACAATTTTTTGAAGCAAAAAAAAAGCACTAAGGGTCGCCTTCATTTTCAGAGAAGTTACAATCTTTGTGTCTAGAGAATTGCCAGCAAAATGGAAAGTTCTAGTCTTTAAGAGATACACATATTAAGTGAAGATCATAGGTATGTTAAAAAAATAAATCCCCCATTTCTTGGATAGCCATTGCCTAACTGTAATATTCTATCTAATATTTGACAAGACTGTTCTAACTCTTTTGTGCACAAAAGTTACATTGTATATTTCAATGTGGAATCATGTACTGCTTTTTGAAAAGTTTTCTTCAAATTTCAGAGTTAAGGTGGTAGCTAGTTAGTGTCCAATTTGAAATCCTCCAACTCCTCATCAAATTATCTATAGAAAAATGGAGAAAATGCAAAATTGCACCAGAGAAATTGAAATAATTAATCTACAATCTGCTGGGCATCAAGAGGAGTTCCTACTAATGACAGCAGAAATTAAATTCCATAGCAAAACACCATGACCAGTTAGAAAGCTAATCAGATTTTCACCCACACCTAAGGAACATTCCTGGTTTAGAGACCTAGAATATTCACTGTTTAAGGGAGAGAAGTCATATCCCTAAGGCATGGAAAGGTCTTTTAGAGGCAATCAAGGCAATTTCTCTTCATCTCAATTCCATCATTAAGATCTCTCTGCTCTACAGTTATTTGTGACATTATAATTCTTAATAATAGCATGTGATTTGGGTTGGAATTAGGTAGTTATTGCCACACTGAATCATTGGAAATTAAACAGTTGAAAAATGAAGAACTTAAACCACTGAATTTGGGTATTTTATACTTACTTAATATTTCTGTCATGAAATATGTCGAGAGACTTTGGGAGTGCCTATATGTAAAACAGTTTAAGTTCCAAAATTCCACAAATATCCTTGGTGATAATTATGAAGTAATTATCAAAGTATTTTTGTAAGTATATTTATTAAAATTCTGTAATAAATACTAATGACTTTTGTTGATGATGGAAAGAACCTTATAACTGTTGTTCTTGCCCTGGTGTTTGTGGCATTTATGAGTATCTGGAGGTTGGTGAAAAAAAAGATCTTCAAATTAATGTGAATTAAGTTATCCTACAATTTTCCACAATTAGATTATCAAGTAGAGAAAGAAGTCAATCTGGGGAAAAATTGTATCTCTGTGAGGAGATGGAGGTTAACAAAATTCATTGTGGTAATCATTTCTCAATATATACATATATAAAATCATTAAGTACACCTTAAATTTATAAAATATTATGTATCAATTATATCTCAATAGAACTGGAAAAAAGAAGACAGATTAGGGAAATGACTACTAGTGTGTTAACCTCCCTCAAGAGGTTTTTATGTCATTAAACACTCAAATATTTAAGTCTGAGGGCAGGATATGAATAACAACTTGACCATTAGTAAGAGAGAACAAGTAGTAAAAAAGTCACCTTGACTATATGGACTGCTGTTCACTCAACAAGGAACTCATAAACAAGAACATTTCTTTAGCCGATTAAATAAACTACAGGGGCGCCTGGGTGGCTCAGTCGGTTAAGCATCCAACTTCGGCTCAGGTCATGATCTCACAGTTCATGAGTTCAAGCCCCACGCGGACTCTGTGCTGACAGCTCGGAGTCTGGAGCCTGCTTTGGATTCTGTGTCTCCCTCTCTCTCTGCCCAGCCCCTGCTTGTGCTCTGTCTCTCTGTCTCTGTCTCTCTCTGTCTCTCTCTGTCTCTCTCTCTCTGTCTCTCTGTCTCTCTCTCAAGGATAAATAAACAAACAAACAAACAAACAAACAAACTACAATATGAAGGACTACAGTAGTCTTTCAAATTTCAAGGCAAAACATATTTTTGATAAAGGCATACTATGGGAAAGATAACTAAGTTTTAGAAATAAGTTTACTCTGTATTCTTAGGAAACTAAAGAAAAAATGGATGACTTAAGATAAAAGAGTAAAAGTGTGATGGAATTATAAGAGATTAAAGTAAGAAGACTTAAAGATGATTCCTTTAAAAATGAAAACACAATGGTCCAAAATCCTTGGGATGCAGCAAAAGCTCTTCTAAGATGGAAGTTTATAGCAATACAGGCTTACTTCAAGAAGGAAGAACAATTACAAATAAGCAACCTAACCTTACACCTAAAGGAGCTAGCAAAAAGAACAAACAAAACCCCCAAACAGTGGAAGGAAGGACATTTATAAAGACTAAGGCAGAAATAAAATAACACCAAAAAAAACCCCAATAAAACCAGGAGTTGGTTCATTGAAAAGATCAACAAACTTGGAAAAATATTAGCCAGCTCATCATAAAACAAAACAAAACAAAAACAAAACAAAACAAAAAAAGACAAAAACAAAGAGACAGGACTTAAATGACAAAATCAGACACGAAGGGAGAAATAACAACTGACACCACAGAAATACAAAAGATCATAAGAGTATTATAAAAATTATATGCCAACAAAGTGGACAACATAAAATAAATTAATAAATTCCCAGCAATACATAACCTACCAAAACTGAATCAGGAAGAAATAGAAAATCTGAACAGATCAACGTCCAGCCATGAAATTTGAATCAGTAATAAAAACAAATCCTAACAAATAAAACTCCAGGACCAGAGAGAATCACAGGTGAATTTTACCAAACATTTAAAGAAGAGTTAATACCTATTGTTATCAAACTATTCCAAAAAATAGAAGAGGAAAGAAAGCTTCCAAATTCATTCTATGAGGCCAGATTTACCCTGATACCAAACCAGATAAAAACACTATAAAAAAAGAGAACTACAGCCAATATATATCTCTTCGACTGCCTAAAGGACCACATCCATGTGGTTTGGGGGCAGAGAGCTCTGCTGGGCTCCTGGAGGGATTGGCTCTCCCAGCGCAAAGTCGGTGCAGTCATCAAGGAGGAGGCCAGGAGCTGTGCAGCTGTGCTGTGCATTCTCGTACACACATGCTTTCCAGGGAGCTTGCACCTTACGTGTTCATCACATGCCAGTTTTACTAATTGCCTAGAGAAGCTATATGACAAGAGTGAAGGCCATAGGCTGTACACAGACAAAATATTCTTGCATGTGGGTCTCAGGGTCCTTAGGTAAGATTTTCATTTTGAGCTGGGGCAGCTGTGTGTGTGTGTGTGTGTGTGTGTGTGTGTGAGAGAGAGAGAGAGAGAGAGAGAGAGAGAGAGAGAGAGAGACAGAGAAAGAGAGATAAAGGCACAAATGAAAGAGATTAAGGGGTGCCTGGATGGCTCATTAGGTTAAGTGTCGGACTCAATTTCAGCTCAGGTCATGATCACAGTTCATGAGTTTAGGCCTCACCTCAGGCTCTGTGCTGACAGTGCAGAGCCTGCTTCAGAGTATCCTCTCTCTTTTTCTCTCTGCCCCTTTCCCCTCACACATGCACTTTCTCTCAAAACTAAATAAACATTAAAAAATACATTAACTCAAAAATTGCAACATTAGAAAATTAAAAAAGAGAGATTTGATGTCCAAAAATATTAAAGAAAGATTCCTAAATAATTGTTATAAACATTAAAAATACATATGTCCAAATATATGTCAAAATAATGTCTGCAATCAAAATATAGAACATTAAAGAAAAAATTGCTAATCTAGATCTAAAATTCCAAATCGCATAGTGAAACAAGAAAACTGGTGTGGAAAAATGACATGGAAGTAAAATTAAACTTATAAAGTATATTACATATGAAATATGAAATTAACAACTTTTTCATCCCTAGTAATTATATAATGTATTCTGAGCTTAAAGTATTTTACTAGTATAGAGACATTATACCTTTAAAATTTCTCAAAGATAGCCTATAAAACACACTATGTTAATGAAAAGAGTAAAAATAGAAAACAAAGTACATGATAGACAACCAAAATAACGCTTATGACAACCATTATAAATGGATTAAATTTCCCTATTAAAATTCAAAGACTGCCTGACTGCATTAAGAATACATGCTTTTAAAATGGATTTACAATATATGTATATGTGTGTGTGTGTGTGCATGTAGTACCAGTCAAATATAGATGGGTTTATTAGATAGATATTTAATTACATATCCTAAGAAAATGACAACTTTTCAACTTCCTATTATATTTTTTAAGAATCACATAATCTTTTATATTATTATTAATAATTTCCCTAGTGCAGAAATCATTAGATGCATGTACTCAAACAACAACCAAATAAAATTAGACATTATCCATAAATGTGTGGCTAGCACCCTATATGTGTTTACATCTAAACACACTGATACCATATGTTTATCTCTTCTCCCTAATAAATATTAACTAAATTATAGTTATAGAAGAAAAAAAATTGCCCAAAAGGATAAGAGACGGGGTAGGGAGGTGGGGGAAGCATAACTGAATAAAGATTTAAATCAAAATTTCAAAGGCTGAAATTAAAAAGGATTTGACTTCCTGAATAACCAAAACCAAAACAACAACAACAACAACAACAACAACAACAAAAAACACTCTGGATGCAAGGCCACCAAGGCAGATGGAGGGCAGAGGACTTAAGAAAGGAGGCTTGGGCAACTGGGTGGCTCAATCCATTAAGCATCTGACTCTTGATTTCAGCTCAGGTCATGATCTCATGGTTTGTGAGATCAAGTCCTGGGTCAGGCTTTGCGATGACAGTGTGGAGACTGCTTGGGATTCTCTCTCACCCTCTCTTTCTACCCCTCCCCCCACTCATGCTCATTCTCCCTCTCTCTCTCTCTCTCTCAAACTAAATAAACATTTTTTAAAAAAGGCTTAATGTATTTTTTTAATTGTTTAAGGTTTATTTATTTTTGAGAGAAAGAGACAGAGCAGGAGTAGGAGAGGGGCGAGAGAGAGGGAGACACAGAATCAGAAGCAGGCTCCAGACTGAGCTGACAGGACTTTGAGCTGCTAGAACCCACAAACCACGAGATCATGACCTGAAGTCAGACACTCAACCGACTGAGCCACCCAGGTACCGCTGTAAGTCTTTTTCCTAAATTAAGGACTTTTCAGCAACTTCCTCTGTTCCCTTCCAGAAAGGCATCAGCCAGCCCTGACATAAACTGCTCTAACACTCCCTCCATGTGCTAGATTCTCTGCCCACCCCAGGGAGGATATCCTTGAATGCTTCTGCATCCAGGCACATAGATTCTTTCAACCTTCTAAAACTGAAACACTACCTACCTAAGTGGAATATTAAATCACAGTTTTAAAGCTCTACTCATAATTCTGAACAGATATAAAAAATACTTAGACATGAAATAAAAACAAGAGACAAATGGAAATAAAATCAGAACTCAGGAGTAAATAAAAAGCAGAGATAGTACAGAGAGCAAAAGACAGATTTGACTATAATTTACATTGCAGAAAATTAAAATAAATTATACATTCATAATCAAAAAGAGGATACAGTAAAGCGGAATAATTAGAAAGCAAGAAAATTCATGAAAGTTAAAAATTAAGGACTCTCACAGGAACTAGACAATAAGAGAAGAGAAAGGACAAAAAATGGTAAAAAGGGAAATTATGAAAATTAAAAAAAATCTATTTGTATCAGCTCCAAAATGTAAAGAGCTTAGAAGCTGCCATTCCTATCCTTACATCAAGGAAAAAATTGTACAAACTGAAAATTGATGACTTTTATTATACCCAAGGTAAATCAACACTCTAGAAATCTGAGAAGACAGACACTATATCTATTTCTCAGAGAAATGCAGCTATGATGTGATTATCTGGACCAGAAGTTGATAGATTCACAAACTGGTATAAAACACTTAAATGACTATTTTTGCCAAATTACTGCAGGCTATATGTGGACCAGTATGAGTGAAAACTTCTCAGGTCATAATCTTAGAGGGGACTCCTACGCTCCAAGAGAAATCTCATTGTGGTTCTGGCAGGGTAGAGTTTTTTACAAAGCTAAACAGAATAATACCATTTGATTTACCAATTCCATGACTAGGTTTTTACCCTACTCACTCGAAAATGTGTGCCCACAAAAACACCTGCACTAAGAATATTTATAGCAGCTTTATTAATAATCACTAAAAACTGGAAACAATAAAGAGATCCTTCAATAAGTAAATGGATAAACAAACTGATACACCCACAAAATGAGATGATTCAGGGTAAAAAGGAATGAACCATCAGCTTTGAAAAGAAAGAAATGAATAATAAATACATTATATTAAGCCAATCAGAAAGGGCTAAGTACTGCGTGAGTCCATTTATATGACATTCTGAAAAAAGTAAAATAATAAAGGCAGTAAAGAGATCAATGGATGCTATGGGTTCAAGGAAGAGGGCTAAATAAGTGAAGCGCAGGGTATATTTTAAGATAGTAAAACTATTCTGAATGAGATTGTAGTGGTAGATACATAACCCTACGAATTTTTAAAATCCATGTTAACTTTACAACACAAAGAGCACCTCACTGTATGTAAAACTTAAGAAAAGAACAGCAATCACTATGGAGGTTGGGGAATCCCAGAATGGAATGCAGATTGTTACCCAAAACTGTATGGCAAATGTATGAAACAATCTCACCCAGGGAAGGTGAAAAGTGCTGATTTACATAATTTTGGTAATACATGGAATCCTGAAGAATAAAGGCAAAGTGAACCACAGGTATTCTGTATTCTAGTTGATAAATTTGTTTCTCACACAGGCAAGGGTTAACAATTCTGAAAACACAGTACATATATACTCTGAATTGAACAATGAAGTAAATGAATGGTGGATGGTGAGCTCCAGGCTTCTAACTGTTGGAGTGGTTGCAGATAAACAAGGGGAGAAGACTAGACTGATCTGTCTGGTAATGGATAGAGTTGGAAACATCAGTATAAACTCCAATTTAACTTAATATAGACACATATGATTACATACAGAAGCATTTATAGGTGTGTATATATGGGTTTGTATACACACATGTATTTCCTTTTCTGTCAGCTGAAAGGGCTTGAAAACAGTGATACACCAATAGCAAGAAGAACACTCAGTGCTCAGATCCTGGATTCCAATATCATTTTCCAGTGAAAGGAACCAGGGTTCCTTGAAGAAGTGGTTGATTCTAGGACTGGGGCAGGAAATACATGAGAGGAGCCTGAAGTATCTTGTAGTGGCAGAAAATTAGGAAGTATTCGACAAATTTTACAGGGATGGAGGTATGCCAAAGGGACACAGGAACCCAAATAAAAGAGCTCCCTAAAGCCATAGTGGAACAATTTGAGCAACACATTACATAAAACAGCAGTAGATTAAAATATCAAGTATAAAATGCATATACATGAGCTCTTACAGATACTAAAACATTTTGCATACATAAATCAGAATAGATAAACTGTTCAGGCAGAAGAATTCCAAATAGTTCATATAGATACTCTTCCCTCACAGAGGCGGAGTGGTGTTACTCCCTACTCTGTAAGTGTGGTCTACTCATATTGACTTTCAAACACTATGGCACGTAAAGGGGAAAAAAAATTACAGGGACAAACCTCGCCAGGTGATCACAATTAACACTAACAATGATAAGTCAGTTGTGTTGGCAGTGTATACCTTTGATAGGATGCAGTGAAAATGACACTTCCCCTCAGTGATCTTCCTTAAAAATACCAAAAGAAAAATAACCCCAAGTCTAGTCATAAGAAAAACATCAGAAAAATCCTAATTGAGGGACACTGCAACACTACTTGACCATTACTACTCTAAACTGTGAAGGTCATTCAAAACACAAGAAGTCTGAAAAGCTTTTGGAGCCAAGAAGAGATATGACAACTAATCTTTATGTTGCATCCTAGATGGAATCTTGGAACAGAAAAGGGGCATTAGGTAAAATGAGGGAAATTGGAATATAGTATGAACTTCAACCAATAATAATGTATCAATACTTGTTCATTAATTTTGACAAATGCACCATACTAATACAAGACATTAATAATAGGGAAGACTGAGTGTGTGGTATATGGCAACCCTGTTTACTATTTTGTAACTTTTCAGTAAATTTAAACCTATACTAAAATGAAAAATTCTTTGAAAAATAAAAGAAAAATAAGCACCAAAAAATCCCACCTGTGACAAACACAAACATTGAGATTAAAACGGCTGCATTTATCTTCCAACATAATTAATAAAATATAAAAAAAAATATTTTGCACACAGTACTTCATCGTGAAACTTAAAAACACTGGGGTGTAAACAGAGGGTAAGAAAATTTATCAGAGAGTAAGAGCAACACACACACACACCACCACCACCACCAACAACAACAACAACAAACAAGAAATTGGATTCCAGCATAGGAATAAAGATCAGAATAGAATCAACTTCTCCACAGAAATGTATTTCTTTGCAGAAACATATACAAGTGTGATGAAATATCTTTAAAATTTGGAAGAAAATTATTTTCAACCTAGTGTTCTATGCTACCTACATTATCATTTACATCTGAGGGTAGAACATCAAAATAAAATGAAAAAAAAACCCTAAATAAATACATAGACCCCAATAATCTACCTAACACATACAGTTTCTTAGGAAGTCGTTAGATGGTATGCTGTAATAACAGGGAAGTGAATAAAATAAAAGCATCACATACTATTTGAACAGAATAACTACCCATTTCACTGCATTTCTGAAACAATTTTAACAAAGTGTTAGGGAATATACTATTTCACCAGTATCCTGAGTCTAGGTAGAGAATAAAGCTTACTCATTTGTTTTCCTTGGTACTTTTATGAGCTTTAAGCAATATATGAATAAAAGGAGAAGAGTTGTTTTTAAAAAAGAAAATGTGATTGTGTGGCATTTACTTTAGGTCATGGTGGCATTTTCAAATAATAAGAATAAATGAATTAATTAAATGAAGCTCAATTATTTTTAGAAGGGTATATAATTTATTAGATTTACATAACATTTTCCTATTAGAGTTAATCAGGCTCATTAATATTGTAAAAAAAAGATCAAAAATCAACACGTCATATAGAAATTGACATTGATTGCCAAACTAAAATTAAAATATCTTACTGCTATTTTAACATATTATAGAAAGATAATTTGAGCCTTTTTAAAAACTACCTTGAGAATAAAGAATAAAAAGTTTCACATTATCCTAATTTTAAACTGCAGCCGCTTCTCTGTCCATATTTGAAGCTGTCTCTCTTCAATAGTGGGGAAAACACTCTTCATCTACCTCCCCTCAAAAGATTTACATTAACTCTTTTTTTCTTTTTTTGCAGTTTCTTTTCTGTAACAGCTGTGCCTTCTCAAAATACCCCACAGGAATGATTTTAGCATGGTAACAACCAACATGCTGCTGCTTTGTATTACTTTCATAGACTAATTACAACAGAAGCTGGAAAATCTGCTTTGTCTCCAACTTTACACATGAAAAATAAGATAGGCTCAGAATAAACAGTTTACACTCTTATCCTGTGGAAAAACGGTGAGGGCTGTCAGTGGAGCTACATTAAGTAACGAGTACTAAGAGAAGGTCTTTTGAAGCTCTTATCCATTTTAATACACTGTGCTACAGAGGAATTGAGGAGAAAAGTTTTGCAAAACTCTGTAAAAAAAAACAACACTTGGTTTTAGCTCTTAAAAAGGTTTAAACAAAGAACAGAGATGATGATAATAAAGAAGCATAGTCTGTAAATCCATAAAAGCTCAGGTGTGAAGGATTTTCAAAGTAATTGCATATTAATTTGATAATGTTTTCACAATATTTTAATTTCATGCAAATAATGATAAAGGAAAACATTCCACTTTCATTATAAAATACTTCTCTTTATCTCCTTCAAATTACTACCATCATCTCATTTAAAACACTTTTAAAACTTCTTCCACGTTATGATGCACAATAAATTATACAATATTCATTCTACTAACCATTCCTTGAGGTATGACTAGGAAAATATGTTTATTACTTCTGATTCATTATCTTCATTTTGTTTATTGAAATTATTAATTTTATATTTCTAGCTCTACTTTGAAATTATCATTTATTTTCCTGAGAGGAAATTTTACCTAGGATGGCATATGAAAGAAAACATTTTTCATTTTTATTACTGGGACACTTTTCTCAAATGTTCATTATGTTTCCATTATTTTGTGGAAATTGGATGGTGGAAGAGGATGTGTTGTTATATTAAAACATCCTCAATATAAATCATGAATTATCTGTTACTAAGGCCCACGTGTAAAATAATAACTTTAGAATTTGACATAGATTTAGAAAGGATACAAACTGTAATCAGTAGAAAGGGTAAGATAATATAGTAATATATTTGCACAGAGTACAAAATATTGCTCATTCTAGATAAACATAATTCACTAGTAATACTTTTACACATCACTAATACATCACTTATGCATTAATTTATACAATAATATGTCAAAGATTCTGCTGTGGGATTTGTAAGATGGTTAATAAAAGCTTCTGAACATGAGTTAAGGAATAACATACTATGGCCCATGACATCTTGAAAATACAGTTGATCCCTGAACACATGGATTTGAATGATGCAATCCGTTTTACATGAATTTTTTTTTTATTTTTTTTTTTCAACGTTTATTTATTTTTGGGACAGAGAGAGACAGAGCACGAACAGGGGAGGGGCAGAGAGAGAGGGAGACACAGAATCGGAAACAGGCTCCAGGCTCTGAGCCATCAGCCCAGAGCCCGACGCGGGGCTCGAACCCACGGACCGCGAGATCGTGACCTGGCTGAAGTCGGACGCTCAACCGACTGCGCCACCCAGGCGCCCCAAATTTTTAATAAATACAGTACTATAAATGTATTTTTTCTCCCTTATGATTTTTGTAACATTATCTGTTCTCTTTATTGCAAAAGCATGGTATGTAATACATAAAAAACAAAGCATGTATTAATCGACTGTTTATGATATTTGTAAGGCTCTGGTCAAAAGTAGAATATCAGTAGTTAAGTTTCTGAGAAATCAAGTTATCTGCAAATTTTCAATTATTCTAGGGGTCAGTACCCCTAATCCCCATGTTGTTCAAGGGTCAGCAGTAGTCAGCAGCGTAATTAACTCATACATTAGCCCACTCTGGGAGAGTATGTAGGGTGAAAATGAGATGAATAGGAATGATTACTCACACATATGAAAATAAAATTTTCTTGGCAAAGACCATGGGACAGATTATATAAGGGTAATGGATGGAACTCAGATCTACAAACATTAATTCTTTTCTCATTAGAATTTAGAAAGCATTGTAGATTAACATTTTGTTTCACAATCCTTTTGTTAGATCCCTTTTTTTTGTATGATTTCCTCAGTAAAGTCTTTTTTAAAAATTTTTTATAATTTCTCTCTGTTTTTTCTAATCTAAGTGGAAAAAAAAGGAGACATTTTTATTCATGGCCAAACCTGAAAAGTAAAGGTAAGAATTAGCCCTAAATATCGGAAATCAGAGTCATGAGGATCCCACTATTAGGAGAATCTAAAGAGAGTATTAGAATCACAAGGACCTGTTGGTGGGGACCGTTGTTTCTTCATGAGCTCTTTTGTCAGTTCATTGAGTACATTTGAGTGTGTGTGAGTGGGAATACTCATGATTTCTCCCTTCTTTCCTGAGGTTTTGATGACTGACCTGGACTTTAATCCTGGTAACAATATTTACTAAATCCAAGAAAAATGTTAAATTTTTTTTGCATTTGTAATTTCATTCTCACCTCAAAACTAATTGAAATAGTAATTAGTATGTATAATATTCTCATTTTACATATAAAAATGTCAGTTTTAGATGCAGAGTAACTTGTAGAAAATAATAAAACACACTAAGTTCTGTCTTCAAGGCAATATGTTGGTCTATTTCCAGACATTGCATTGATTGAAAAATGTCCTGCAGTTCATATTTCTTTAACTCCTACTGCTCTTTTAATCAAGTGCCTAGAAAAGTAACATTTAATACACTTCTTCAGAATAACTCTGTGTGTAACCTTATAATTAACTGTGAAAATAATTTTAGTTTAAGGATTAAATTTTAAATGAATGTTAAAATAACTTGTCCATTAAGTTATGTGTCTAAACTTCCAGAGTGTTGATTTCTAACAGAATTTACTACATTTCAGCAGCTCAGTAAGATCATTTTTTGGATAAATAGTAACTAATCTTATTATTTTACCAAATAAACACCTTTTCCAGTGATTTGGTCAATGATTTTAGAAAAATTTAAAGCTTATACTTCTAAAAGTAAATTTTCTATACTAGTCTATAAAACACTCTAAAATGTTGGCATTACCAATTTAAGCATTTATACACAACTAGAAATGTGTTTAATGATCTATTTTATGAACTAATTCCTATTAAAAACCATGTGAAATTGGAAGTTTTGAGGACTAAAATGGAATATTTTGACACTTAAACTGGGATCATAGTCTAAATTAAAGAACAGAAAATGAAGAGATAGAAGGCCACTCATTCATTTGAGAATTTTAATATGGTCTATGGACCAGGATTTTATATTTATAGTTATAGTTATAGTTATAGTTATATTTTTTTAAGTTTATTTTGAGAGAGAGAGAGAGAGCAAGCACAATTCAGGAAGAAGCAGAGAGAGAAGGAAAAAGAATCCCAAGCAGGCTCTGCGCCATCAGCACAGAGCCCAATGCAGGGCTCAAACTCACAAACCATGAGATCATGACCTAAGCTGAAACCAACAATTGGATGCTAAACCAAATGAGCCACCCAGGTGCCCCAGGATTTTGTATGTTTTAAGTAAGCTGTTTGCCAAATGTGGGCTTGAACTGAAAACCCTGAGATCAAGAGTTGTGTGCTCTACCATCTGAGCCAGCCAGGTGCCCCTGAATCAGAACTATTATATAAGTTTTTTAGGATGTACAGACAAGTACCACAATTCTAAGCCTCAAGGAGCTGGTAGAGTTCCTTGAGTTGAAATGAGTAGAAAATAAACCAATAATTATCATGAGTTCTGGCAATAAATTTAAATTATTTAAAAGCCTCAATAAAACATACAACACCAAAATTTAGACAAACACCATTTCCACAAAGACCAAAAGAATTAAGTAAATATAGAATAAAATATACATCGCCAAAGGCTTATAAGGAAAAGCAGAAATCAAAATATAAATGCAAATCAAAATAGACTCTGAAGTAAATCTACTAAGTGGAGGTTTTATTACTTGAGAAACAAAAGTTATGATAAACTATATTATATGTAATTTACATGTGTAAAATGAGTCATTTAACTCACAGAAAACATTAAAAAAATTTAATACACCTTCCCCAGTATTTAATAGTTAAGCAGAAAAATTAATGACATAGATAAATTAAGTTAAATAATTAAAGGTGACATAATTATTATATCTCTAAATTTTCACCTTCCAATGAAAGGATAAAGTTGTTTATAGTATCATTAAGCATTTACAATAAGTGATGATATGGTTGAACTTAAAGAGAATTTCTGTAGAGTATGAAAATCAGAAACTCTGAAACAAAGGTTTTGGGAAACATGATGAGCAATCAAGTTAATCATAGAAAATAAGGAATTATAAAAATAAAATGAATAAGTAACTCCAAGGCTATGTTTTTTGTTAAGTAAAACAATAGACAAATAATTTTTAAAAATCAAAGAAAAATGAGTACATATAAATTGAACATAAAATGGATAATAGTACAAGAAAATACTGTGTGGAATTCTAAAAAAAATTGGAGCATCATATTCCCATGAGAAAAAATGGTCTATAAAATAAAATTCTAAAGCTATCAAATTTGAACTGTTATAAATAAGACTAATTCCATAGAATTTTATTCATGGGCACTTTAAATTTTCAACTCCACAGAGGCACCTGGGTGACTCATTTGGTTAAGCATCTGACTTCAGCTTAGGTCATGATCTCATGGTTCATAGGTTCGAGCCCTGCATCACGCTCTCTGCTGACAGCTCAGAGCCTGGATCCTGCTTCAGATTCTGTGTCTCCATCTCTCTCTCTCTCTCTCTCTCTCTCTCTCTCTGTCCCTCTCCTGCTTGTGCTCTGTCTCTCTCTCTCTTTCCCTAAAAAAATAAACATTAAAAAAATTTTTTTTAAGTTTTCAACTTCATAGAAAGAGCTTTTTTACATACTTGTAATACTACTATTACATTGAAAATTGTAAACACACACAAACATTGGAATAAACTTAAGATGAGCATTGATTGGCAGAACAAAAGAATCAATAAAATTTTAATAAGAATTATAAAGGAGATTGAATAAAGGTAAAGACACCAACATCCTTTTGTATGCAATTCAATATTGATATTATTTTTTCATATTAATGCATATAATCAAAGCTGTTCCAACTTTAATAATGTTTGAGATATTTTAAAACTTAAAAGTATTTATTTTAAAATAAGAATAATAAAATACAGAGCCAAAAATATAGCTATAAAAGACATTGTTGCTGTTTTTCGATGAAGGTGGAATTTAAATCAGTAGAGTTATTATTAAAAATTGTATCGGTGGCACATTTGGTTAAATATTTTTGGAAGAAATCATTATGACCAAATTTCTCAAATAATTCCAAAATGAAATAGATTTGTCTGATAAAGTAAAGTACATATAATTTAATTAGAATTTCTGGTAATCAACAAAAGTTGTAATATACATCCTATGCAATATACACTAAAAATCATCAGCTTTTTATCTTAAGATTTAATTTAGCAGTGTCTTATATATTTTTATTTTCTAAATCTGACAGCCACAGAGATAAGTTTAAAATATAGACATTATAAAAGAATCAGAATAAAAATATTAAGAATAGAAGCAAGAGAATAATGAATCAAAGTAATATATTTGACCACATACTCATTTCATAAGAAATGTCTTTCAGAGGTATAGCCTATATTGGCTGAGCAGGAAAATAAATTACTTAAATAATTTTTAATTTCACTCTTTTAAATCATTTAAGATTTAAAACAGCATCCAAATAGACAAAAGAGATGACAAAGTAATTCATTAAAAAATATGAAATGCTAGGGGCACCTTGGTGTCTCAGTTGGTTAAGCATCTGACTTTGGCTCAGGTCATGATCTCACCCTTCATGGTTTGAGCCCTGCATCGGGCTTTGTGCTCACAGCTTGGAGCCTGGAGCCTGCTTCAGATTCTGTGTCTCCCTCTCTCTCTCTCTGCCCCTCCTCTGCTCATGCCCTCTCTCTCTCTCTCAAAAATAAATATTTAAAAAAATTTTTCAAATATGAAATGCTAATAAATATGATTAATCTTTAATTTCATTCATAATTGTAGAAATGAAAAATTTTTTTAATTTGAACAATTGTATTATTGAGGTACAATTTATATATATATAAAATTCACAGATTTTAATTGTACAATTAAACCTTCTGACACACTGTGATGCAACCACTACCATAATCATGACAAAGAGCAGTTCCATTACCCAAAAATTCCCTACATGTCATCTTACAATAATTCCCTCCCTCCAGCTCTGACTTGTGATAATGATTGATCTGCTTTCTGCCACCGTGGCTTTGCCTTTTCTAGAACTTCATATGAATGTAATCATATTTTATACAGAATTACGTTTTTTGATTCTTTCACCTGGCATAACTCTTTTGCAATTTATACATTTTGGAATATATGTCTGTATATCATTCTTTTTTACTTCTGGGTAGTAATCCCTTGCATATACAACACATGACCTGAGCTGAAACTGAGACGCTTAACTGACTGAACCATTCAGGTGCCCCTCTCTACATTTTAAACATTGATATCTTTGCATAGGTTTTCTTTCTAATAACAGCAACAAAACCATTATCATATTTTAAAATCTTACGACTATTAAGTCTTAGTAATACATATTCTTGCTTACTAGGATCCTGTCTACATTAATATCTGTTTCTAATTCTGCCTTCACTTTTTTTTTTCAATCCAGGTTCTTGTAACCTGAGCATAAATGTTTGAAAATGGTCTTGTCACCTCACTCTGGGTTGCCTGGACAACTACAGAGCTGAGCTGAAATCTGAGTAGCCCCCATGGTGGGGGATGCACCTGCAAGCTTCCCACAAGATGGTGTTTCTTCTTTCATCACAATGGAAACACTTCATCAGTCTTATAAAGGACTGGAAAACATAACTGGAAAAATGCGCTGGGCAGCTGGTCTTCACAGAACACCCCTAAAGCACCTCTTAGATCCAGGCTGCCAGTCTATTACTCAATGGAAAAGGGCCTATCGCATTTTCCCTTCACAAAGAAGAGAATTTGTCACTGGAAAAGGCCCACTCTGTGACCCAGCAGTGCTCTGGGGAAAGTGGTATGGTGGCACTTTTAAAATGCAGATACCTAGACCCTCTTAGACTAATTAAATCAGGATATCTGGGAATGGGACTAGAATATCAATGTTTTTAAAATCTCTCCTGTAGGAGTTAAGATAGCAAAGTTCCAAACACTTCCCATTGCAAACAAGGAGGAGCTCTGCAGAGGACTGGCCAGTGGGAAAGAGCAGACAGAATGCAACACAGCATACAACAGAAACACTTAAGTGCCAGGCCTTGGACAGAGTATGATGCTTTTTTAATATAGCATTACTCTCAGGTGCAGGAAATATAACAAGCTTTCAAAACATGCAGAAAGACAGAAGCTTAGCCAAAATGATAAGATGGAGGAATTGTCCCCAAAAGGAAAGTCCAGAAGAAATCAGAGCCAGGGACTTGCTTAAAACAGATATAGGCAATATATCTGAACAAGAATTTAGAATAACAGTCATAAGACTACTAGCTGGGTTTGAAAAAAAGCATAGAAGAAATATTTGCTGCAGAGACAAAATACCAAAAAAGTAGTCAGGCTAAAATAAAAAATGCTATAACTGAGATGCAAAATTGATTTGATATGGCCACAATGAATATATAAGAAGCAGAGGAGAGCATGGGTGGTAGAGAAAGTAAAATTATGGAAAATAATGAAGCTGAAAAGAAGAGGGAAAGAAAAATATTAGATCACAAATGTAGACTTAGGGAACTCAGCAATTTCATAAAACTGAACAATATCCATATCATTGGAGTCCCAGAAGAAGAAGAGTGGAAAAAAGGGAGCAGAAGTTTCATTTGAACAAATTTTAGCTGAGAACTTCCCAATCTGGGGAAGGAAACAGGCATTCAAGCCAAGAGACACAGAGAAATCTCAAAATCAACAAAAACAGTCAACACCATGACATATAGTGAAACTTGCAAACTAGAAAGAGAGAGAATTCTGAAAGCAGCTAGGGACAAAAGGTCCTTAACTTACAAGGATAGACACAGAAGGTTAGCAGTAGACTGTCCACTGAATCTTGGGAGGCCAGAAGTGAGTGACAGGAAATGTTCAACAGGCTGAATGGGAAAAATATGGAACCAGTAATTCTTTATCCAGCAAGGCTATCATTCAGAATAGAAGGAGAGATAAAGAGTATCCCATGCAAACAAAAGCTAAAGGAGTTCATGACCACTAAATCAGCCCTGCAAGAAATTTTAAAGGGGACTCTTTGAGTGGAGAGAAAAAAAAAGACCAAACCAATAAAGACTATAAAGGACTGGAAAACATCACCGGAAACACCAATTCTACAGGTAACACAATGGCACTAAATTCATAACTTTCCATAATCACTCTGAATGTAAATGGACTAAACGTCCCAGTTGAAAGACAAAGGGTATCAGAATGGATAAAAACCAAGATATATCTGTCTGCTGCCTATAAGAGACCCATTTTAAACCTAAAGGCACCTGCTGATTGAATGTGAAGGGATAGAGAACCATCTGTCATGCTAATGGACATAAAGAAAGCCATAGTAGACATACTTACATCAGGCAAACTAGATTTTAAAACAAAAAGTGTAAAAAAATAAAAAATAAAAATAAAATAACACAAAGACTGTAACAAGAGGTGCAGAAAGGCATTTTATCATAATTAAGGGGTCTACCCATCAAGGAGATATAACAATTGTAAATATTTATGCTCCCAACTTGGAAACAACCAAATATATAAATCGACCTATAACAAACATAAAGAAACTCATTGATAATAATACAATAATAGTAGAGGACTTTAATACCCCACTTACAACAATGGAGAGATCACCTAAGCAGAATATCAATAAGGAAACAATGGCTTTGAATGGTACACTGGATTGGATGGACTTAACAGATGTATTCAGACCATTTCATCCTAAAGCAACAGAATACACATTCTTCTCGAATGCACATGGAACATTCTCTGCAGTAGATCACACACTGGGTCACAAATCAGCCCTCAACAAGTACAAAAAGATGGAGATCATACCATGCATAGTTTCATATCACAACACTATGAAACTTGAAGTCAACCACAAGAAAAAATTTGGAAAGCCCTCAAATACAGGGATGTTAAAGAACACCTTGTTAAATAATGAATGGATTAACCAGGAAATTAAAGAAGAAATAAAAAAAATACAAGAACTAAATGAAAATGAAAATATGACAGCCCAAACCCTTTGGGATACAGCAAAGGCAGTCCTAAGAGGAAAGTATATTGCAATTCAGGCCTATCTCAAGAAGCAAGAAAGGTCCCAAATACATACTCCAACATTACACCTAAAGGAGTTAGAAAAGGAAGAGCAAATAAAGCCTAAAGCCAGCAGAAGAAGGGAAGTAATAAAGATTAGAACAGAAATAAATGAGAAAGAAACAAACAAACAAAAACAGAACAGATCAATGAAGTTAAGAGCTAGTTCTTTGAAAGAATGATAACTCCTAGCCAGATTTATCCAGAAGAAGAAGAAGAAGAAGAAGAAGAAGAAGAAGAAGAAGAAGAAAAAGAAGAAGTAAAGAGAGACAGAAAGAGAGAGAGAGAGAGAGAGAGAGAGAGAGAGAGAGAGAGAGGAAGGATCCAAATAGATAAAATCACGAATGAAAGAGGAGAGATCACAACCAACATCACAGAAATGCAAACAATTATAAGAGATTATACTATGAAAAATTATATGCCAACAAACTGAGCAATCTGGAAGAAATGGACAAATTCCTAGAAACTTACAAACTATCAAAATTAAACAGGAAGAAACAGAAAATTTGAACAGCCTGATAACCAGCAAAAAACTGAATCAGTAATCAAAAATGTTCCAACAAACAAGAATCCTGGGCCAGATGACTTCCCAAGGGAATTCTACTGGACATTTAAAGAGGAGTTAATACCTATTCTCAAACTGTTCCAAAAAAATAAAAATGGAAGGAAAACTTCGAAACTCATTTTGTGACACCACCATTGCCTTGATTCTAAAACCAGACAAAGACCCTACTAAAAAAAGAGAATTACGGGCCAATATCTCTAATGAATCTGGATGCAAAAATTCTCAACATGATACTAGCAAATTGAATTCAACAATACATAAAAAGAATTATTCACCATGATCAAGTGGGATCTATTCCTAGGCTGCAGGGCTGGTTCAATATCCATAAATCAATCAATGTGATACACCACATTTATTAATTTAAAAAAAAGGATAAAAATCATATGATCCTGGGGGTGCCTGGGTGGCTCAGTCGGTTAAGCATCCAACTTCGGCTCTGGTCATGATCTCGCAGTCCGTGAGTTCAAGCCCCGCGTCAGGCTCTGTGCTGACAGCTCAGAGCCTGGAGCCTGTTTCAGATTCTGTGTCTCCCTCTCTCTCTGGCCCTCCCTGTTCATGCTCTGTCTCTCTCTGTCTCAAAAATAAATAAACACTAAAAAAAAAAAATATGATCCTGTCAATAGATGCAGAAAAAGCATTTGACAAAACATAGCATCCTTTCTCGATAACACTCAACAAAGTGGGGATAGATGGAACATATCTCAACATCATAAAGGCCACATATGGGATGCCTGTGTGGCTCAGTCGGTTGGGCAACCAACATCGGCTCAGGTCATGATCTCACGGTCCACGGGTTTGAGCCCCATGTCGGGCCCTGTACTAACAACTCAGAGCCTGGAACCTGCTTTGGATTCTATGTCTCCCTGTTTCTTTGTCCCTCCTCTACTTGTGCTTTGTCTCTCTCTCTCTCTCTCCTCAAAAATAAACATTAAAAAATAATAAATAAAGGCCACATATGAAAGAACCACAGCTAATACCATCCTCAGTAGGGAAAAAATGAGAGCCTTTCTGCTAGGGTCAGGAACAAGACAAGGATGTCCACTGTCACCATACTTATTTTTTTTTTTTTTGAGAGAGAGAGAGAGAACATGCTCACTTGAGTAGAGTGTCAGGGAGGGGTAAAGGGAGAGGGAAATAAAGAGAATCTAAAGCAGGCTCCACATTCAGCCTGAAGTCCAATGCAGAATTTGATCTCACCACTTTCAGATCATGACATGAGCTGAAATCAAGAATGGGATGCTTAACCTGAGCCACCCAGGCACCTAAATATTACTATTTAACATAATACTGGAAGTTTTAGCTTCAGCAATCAGACAACAAAAAGAAATAAAGGGCATACAAATTGGCAAGAAATAAGTCAAACTTTCATTATTTGCAGATGACATAATACTCTATGTAGAAATTCCCAAAGATTCCACCAAAAAAATGCTAGAACTAATACATGAGTTCAGCAAAGTCACAGGATATAAAATCAATGTGCAGAAATCTGTTGCATTTCTATACACCAATAACAAAGCAGCAGAAAAAGAAATCAAAGAATCAACCCATTTGCAATTGTACCAAAAACAATAAGATACCCAGGAATAAACCTAACTAAAGAGGTAAAAGATCTATACTCTGAAAACTATAAGGCACTTATGAAAGAAATTGAAGAGAACACAATGAAATGGAAAAGCATTCCGTACTCATGGATTGGAAGAACAAACATTGCTAAAATACCTATCCTACCCAAAGCAATCTACACATTTTGCAATCCTTATCAAAATACTACCAGAATTTTTCACAGAGCTAGAACAAACAATCCTAAAATTTGTATGGAACCACAAAATATCCTGAATAGCCAAAGTAATTCTGAAAAGGAAAAACACAACTGTAGGCATCATGATTCCGGATTTCAAGCTATATTACAAAGCTATAATCATCAAGACTGTATGGTACTGGCACAAAAACAAGACATATAGATCAATGAAATACAATATAAAATCCAGAAATTGACCCACAGCTATATGGTAAACTCACCTTCAACAAAGCAGGAAAGAATATCCAATGGAAAAAAAGAAAAAAAAAACACAGTCTCTTCAACAAATGGTGCTGAGAAAACTGGACAGCAACAATCATAAGAATGAAATTGGACCACCTCTTACACTATACACAAAAATAAATTCAAAACAGATGAAAGACCTAAATGTGAGACAGGAAACCTTCAAAATCCTAGAGGAGAACACAGGCAGCAACCTCTCTGACCTTGACTGCAGCAACTTCTTACTACACACGTTGTTGAAAGCAAGGGAAACAAAAGCAAACATAAACTATTAGGAATTCATCAATATAGTTTCTGCACAGTGAAGGAAGCAATCAACAAAACTAAAAGGCAGCCTATGGAATGGGAGAAGATACATGCAAACAACATATCCGATAAAGAGTTAGTATCCAAAATCTACAAAGAGTTTATCAAACTCAACACCCAAAAAACAAACAACCCAGTTCAGAGATGGGCAGAGGACAGGAATATAGACTTTTCTAAAGAAGACATCCAGATGGCTAATAGACATATGAAAAGATGCCCAATATCACTCATCACCAGGGAAATACAAATCAAAGCCACAATGAGAAACCACCTCATACCTGTCAGAATGGTTAAAATCAACAACACAAGAAACAATGGGTGTTGGTGAGGATGTGGAGAAAAGGGGAACCCTCTTTCATTGCTGGTGGGAATGCAAACTGACTGGTGCAGCCACTCTGGAGAACAGTAGGGAGATTCCTCAAAAAACTAGAAATAGAAGTATGCTATGATCCAGCAATGAACTATTAGGTATTTACCCAAGGAATATAAATATACAGATTTAAATGGTTACATGCACTCCAATGTTTATAGCAGCATTATCAACAACAGCCAAACTATGGACAGAGCCCAAATGTCCACTGGTTGATGAATGGATAGAGAAGACATGGAATATTACTCATCCTTCAAAAAGAAGGAAATCTTACCATTTGCAAAGATGTGGATGGAACTAGAATGTATCATGCTAAGCGAAATAATTACAGAAAGACAAATATCATATGATTTCATTCATATGTGGAATTTAAGAAACAAAACGGATGAACATTGTGGGGGAAAAAAAGAGAGGCAAACAATAAAACAGACTCTTAATGATAGAAAACAAACTGAGGGTTGATGCAGGGAGGTGAGTTGGGGATGGGCTAGATGGGTGATGGATATTAAGGAGGGCATTTGTTGTGATGAACACTGGGTATTATAGGTAAGTGATGAATCACTGAATTCTACTCATGAGACCAATGTTGCACTGCATGTTAACTAACTAAAATTAAAACAAAAGAAAAAGGTAATCCCCCCTAATGATTATAATGAGCAGTCAGTGTTGAGCTTCTGACATATGAAGAAAAATATAAAAAAACCTTCACAAGGTGCCTTCTGAAACATGGCATAACATGTATGATGAAATGAATGATGGATATGACCTTATGAAAATTGTCAAGTTTTATATAATAAAATATTCCTGAAAATTTTCCAATGATCTACAGTGGAGAAAGTATTAAAAATTATTTAAAGACAAAGGGTAAAGGACCTTACTTTCAAATAATTTCAAATAATTTCTATAATATTCTAAATAGGAAAAGGAAAACAATCTAATAGAAAAAAAGAAAACGGTTTCAAAGAAAAATTTACCAAAGTATTCCCAATGAACTAAATCTTACTAATAATCCAGAGAATATGAATTAAAATGAGATACTTCTTTGCCTAGTAAAGAGATTCATAATATTTGGGGTAAGTATCCTGAAATATTGTTGGTGAGTGTATAAATCATGTCTTTTAGAGACAAATTTAACACTTTGCAACACAGCTTAAATATTTGGTCCAGTAATTCATAAGTACAAAGATAAATGTAGAGTGATATTCATTGAAACAGTGCAAGAGTCAATGAAATGAAATAAATGGCACACATTAAATGTAATGACATAATAAATAACTGCAGCTTTTATTGTGTCTGAATAGGAAACGCTATGGTGTAATAATGAACATCCCCAAACCTTAGAGTTTTTTAACGCATAGGTTTGTTTATTACTAATGCCTCAAGTCTCCATATCTCCTTGCTTCAGGGCATTGCCTGATGGAGCAGCTGTTATTTCAAATCTGCCAGTCACTGAGGCAGAGGGGACACCCCTGGAGGATCTGTCACCAGCAATTAAATATCCTGACCAGGAGATGGCTCAGGTTCATTCTATTAACAGAATGTGTGGCACTTTATTTACAGAGAAGGAAATACTGATAAAATGTTAAACAATACCAATTTGCACAACAAGGTGGGTAGTACAGTGAATGTCTATTGTACTCATGAATGCATGTGTATGTGTGTATCAGTGTGTACATCTGTGGACCATTGTGCTAGGTGGCTCACTTCCTAGTGAACCCCAAATGATGGTTAGATCCAGATCCTTCTCTTAGGCTTACAAAGAGGAAAGAGAAAAATAATTCTGAAAATGTTATCTCCACTCAAAATTCTTCCCCTGAACCTGCTGCACCTGCTATCCCACTTCACTCAACGCCAAATGCAAGGATAGCTCTGAGAAACTGACTGGTAAACATGGAGAGTGCCTTTCTATGAGATAAGCACCTCTCTTCCTTCTTGCTTCGTGCTTGCTCAACTGCTAAAACTCAGGCCTCTCTTTTGTGGCCAAAACAGCAAAACATGGTGGTAAAACTATCTGTGCAAACAGAGGTTTCTTGAGTTTGGAAGTCACTATGAATTTTGAGGCTGGAGACTACATTTTACGTGAGGTTTCTGAAGGTAGAGGTTGTTGGAAGTAGCCACAGAGAGGCTGAAAATGATCTTTGGGATAGTATCCCTGAGATGAAGACAACAGGCTCCCATGATCAATCTCTGTGCTTCCCGGAGAATAAAAAAGGTCTCACAAAGAAGCATGAAGCCTGGAGTAGGGGTAAGAGCTGTTCATGCCCAGGGAAGTCATGCCCTGTACAGAGGATACAGATGTCAGTTAGGGTCAAAAGCATAGGTTGTTCTCCCTCAGGTGTTTGTAGATGACATCTACAATGGCGAGTGAGGCTAAAATCCATCTCAAGATATCAGACGTATAGTGAACTCATAAACTACAAACCAGTGGAGGCCACCAGTAAAAGAGAAAACCTGAAGGAAACAGGGCAAACCAACCTATTACTGGTGGTGAGTTCCCATTCATAGTAAAAACCCTGATCTCTATTTTTCCCATACACCATTCCTTTCCTAGAGGGTCTAGACCCAGGGCAGGAGGTCAGGACCAGGAGTGAAAGAGCAGGCCATGGTCTCTTTTCCTTCCAATTTTAAGTCCTACAACCTCTCTTCCCCTCTCCCTGCTCCCTTCACCAAAACAAAACAAAACAAAACAAACCCCCCCAAAAAACAAACAAAAAACAAGAAAGAAAAATACAAGTGAGGAAAGCTAGAGAAAGGAAAACTATTAAATGTGATATTAGAATCTTAATATGTACTGAATGCTGATTTAAACTTTAATAAGTAAAAGTAGTCAGAAATTTAAAGGAAGAGGTACTGGACACAGGGTGATGTAAACACATTGTTTATGAAAACAGAAGCCATAAGATTAAAGCCACATTATGTTTTACCAAATGAATTATGACTCTTTGATGAACAGGTTACCCATAGGTAGGATGATTACATGTTATATGTTCATGGAAAATATTTTGGCAAGTTACATATTAAATTGTTAACCGTGGTTGGTTATCTCTAGGAAGTAAAATTGAAAAGGATGCTATTATAAAGGGAAAATTCTATATTTTCAGTTGTAGGACTGTTCCTTTTTATAACAAAATAAAATAAATTAATTTTACAATTGTGGATTCATGGAAAATGACTTCACAAATTCACCTGCATAATGTTCAAAAATATTGTATGCCTATGGAAGGAATGCAATAAATTTTATCCTGCTTTCCAGAAATAATTGGGTTTCTTTACATTTAAATATCCATTAATGTAATGGAAAGGGGATATTTCTACAAACGAAAACTGGTACAGTCTTAGCTAACACGTTTTGTTTCTATTGTTCGTAAGGGATAAGAATTTTTGCTTTTATTGTCTTCTCACGAGTGGCCATTTCTCAATTATATGTGGTAATGACAGACAAAAATTGCATGGATGATTAAAAGCCACAAATAACACCCTAATGTAATTTTAGTTAGTATTTTGAATCTGTTTCCATGTAAGCTCTTAACAGTACTATTAGCAATTACAAATACAAACTGGTTCTGGCTTTACAGCCTCTCTGTCATTCTCCTCCCACACTGTGATGGACCTATTGACATGAAGCGAAATGATTGAAAAGTGGCCATCAACAGAAAGGAGGAGGAGAAGGCGGGGTGGGGGTGCTCTATGAATCCAGTGCCACATAGTCAGGCTATGAAACCCAAAAGTGAAATACAAAATGTTAATTGTCCTGAATTTATGTGACTCTATTTCTCAAATAAATGGTATGCAGTTGTCAATAGCTCACTTACATTTTATTACTAAGGCGGTTCTCCATTTATCCACAGCTTCTCAGATCCCTGTTGTCAACTATGGCATTATACTGCATGAAGATGTTTTAATGATGGCAAACTTGATAAAAGGGCACTATTTTTATTATTGTCTATTTCTTCCGTCAATTTAGTTATATCAATTCTGACCCATATAAAATCAACCATGGGCTGTTAAAATGGCTTTTTGAGAGAATGGTATATTCAGTGAAATGAAAACAGTGTCTCGATAATTGTCTCTTAGCACTAGGACATTCTTTTCTAGTGGTGGCAGCTGCTCTCTCCTTCTGTCTCTTATTCTGTCGACTAACTGGGCTTAACTATAATGACAAACTCATCTACCCTCACTGGCTTCTCTTCATAACTCCCCAGAACCTACTGGTACTCCCTGTCCTTTCTTTAAGAATTTTTTTTAATGTTTTTATTTATTTTAGAGACAGAGAGAGACAGAGCATGAGCAGGGGAGGGGCAGAGAGAGAGGGAGGCACAGAATCAGAAGCAGGCTCCAGGCTCTGAGCTGTCAGCACAGAGCCCGACGCGGGGCTCAAACTCACGGACTGTGAGATCATGACCTGAGTTGAAGTCAGACGCTTAACCCACTGAGCCACCCAGGTGCCCCATCCCTGTCCTTTCTTTAGCATTTTCTTTTTTCATGTACTGGAATTATTGGAGTTCTATTTTCTTCAGTTCCTCACAGAAATATACTTAACTTTCCTACTTTGGGCCTCCTTGGAGCATCTTATTTCTTGTGCTGTCTTCAAAAATCTCAACCCCAACCCGAATTCCTTTGCTTCAAGAGTCCAATATATTGCATTTATATACCCTGTTCCACTCAACTATGCTTTCAAAAAGGAACAAGTCATTTGAAAAAAATTACTGATATTTAAGGAATACATCTCTTATTATTCTATCAATCACAAAATAAGATATTCTGATAAAATGTGGGTTACAGCAAGAGTGATTATCTCCTACAGACCAATCTAAATTTTGTTAATTTTTTTATAGTTTAAGGAATTGTTGTTTATTTTTATTTTTTATTTCTTTTAATTTTAATTTTTAAATTTATATCCAAATTAGTAGCATGTAGTGCAAAAATGATTTCAGGAGTAGATTCCTTAATGCCCCTTCCCCATTTAGTCCATCCCCCACTCCCACAACCCCTCCAGTAACCCTCTGTTTGTTCTCCATATTTAAAAGTCTGTTATGTTTTGTCCCCCTCCCTGTTTTTATATTATTTTTGCTTCCCTTCCCTTATGTTCATCTGTTCTGTGTTTTGTTTTATTTTTAATGACCTTTCCTGATCACCTGATACATGAAACACGAGAGATAACTCTCCAACAGCATATTTTATCTAAATAAACATCTATGTAGCCATTTTGTTGAAAAAGTATACCCTATGGATGTAAACAAAACATAATTTTATTTTTAAATTTTATTCACCAGGGCAGCTTATTTTTCCTTTCACTGGATGAAAATGTGTGCTCTATGACTTTTGGGCTGAATCTAGAGTAATAAATTGTTCAAGATTTATCTCAAGTTATAAAACATGGTCTCAATCTAGAGGTTAGAAGTGTTCAGTGTAAGATATTAATCAATATTTCAATCTTCATTCAAAGCATGACAACAGTTCTTTTACACACACAGAACACTCACACACACACTCTCTTAAGAAATCTTTTGCCTTCTCCAAATCTAATACCTTTTTTTTATGCCTTTGCCTGAGGGTTTCCTGAGAATCTTGGATCCAAATCTTATTTCATTCCTTTTGTAATACTGACCTGGTGCCTTCAGTGACTACTACTGCTTCTTGATGCCTAAGTTGAAATTCCAGTTTTGACATCCTCTTACACTGACATTTTTAATGGCTCAGAAAAAGTCTCTCAGCAGTGCACTACTCATATCTCAAATATCAAGAGAATCTTTTCTTAATACAAAGATATAACTCATGTCAGAAAAGCAGAAAAGGTAAATGGCTTATGCAAAAAAAATCTAAATTTTAATTCAGATATACCAAATCCTTTACAGATTATCCAGAGTTATATTAGCTTCATATTCAAAAAAGAAAACTACATATTCGGCCTGAGAACAAGCCATCAAGAGGAAATGACCTATCCAAATGTTGAAAGAAAGAAATTCAGATACATGGTTTCTGATATGTCAAATATTAAATAAAGACATCTCAGGAAAATAAGTAGAGAGCTTGACTAACTAAATTGGGGAAAATATCCTCAAAACAATCACAAATTCTAGGTGCAGTACACTGATTAAAATGGTTCAGGCTTCTGAACTTGAAGTTCAGACAAAGTATAAAATAGCACATCCCCAAAGTCAAAATGTAAATCAATATTGATCAGTTACAGATTAAATAAAGTTTGCTTATAACAAAGATTTAACAATCAAAACCTCAGAAGTTTAGTAATGAAAGACTCTTAGCAAATAACTACATTGATCAGTACAACTGGACCCAGATCTATGTTTTCAGACACAAAAATGAAGAGAGTAACAACCCTCTGACTGTTACTGAAGCTTTTTAAACATTAGATACTTGATAAACTGATGTGTTAATATTCTGATATGAGATTGAAAGATTTTTTTTTTTTTGAGATAATGAGCTTGTTTTAGCCAGGGTCTTTTTGGGTTGAAGGAAAAAGAAATGCCATTCAAACAAGGGTAGGGCAGGGTTTTTTGGTTTTGTTTGTTTGTTTGAAGAGAATCTCAGGGAACCCGGGAGGAGAGTTTGGGCTTCAAATAAACTGGCACTTAAGCATGGCAAGCTTGATACCAAAGAACTACACAGTAACTCTAGTTTCTGATTTTCTTTTAAGGTGTGTGCCATTCTTCTCGCTCGTCTGATTCTCTTCTTTTGCCCTTTGCACATGGACCACTATAACCACTGGTGCTGACATTAAACCATTGTGCCTCTGCTGAGAGTCATTCATCTGTCCTCTAAACCATCTAGTAGGTTCATCCTAGCCCCTCTGGTCCAATCTGATATTGACAAAGAGACAAATTTTGTGATTCAGTTTCCCCTTCTAGGAATAATGTCTATTATTGCTTTGATTCTGGACCAGGGGATATAGTAGTGTTAAATCAGTTGTTATGTTGTTAGTTTTGAGGAAAATCTTACATTTATTTGTTTGTTTGTTTGTTTATGGAAAATCTTACAATTTAATTATTTCAGTCCTTGTCTCTTACTACAAAAGTCTGAGGATAATAGTTTCACAAATGCACATCAAGGAAGGTAATGCAAAAGACTAACATGCTACTTGTTTTACCAATATCCCTCTCTGTTCTTTTCTCGAACTGCTCTGATTTTAAGTGTGCATCACCTCTCACTCAACTAGGGTTGAGTAGGAAGGCCAACAGAAGTAGACTCTCCTTAATCCCAGAAGAATTGTTCACGTAAAATAGTTTTTCCAGAACCAGTTGAAGACATGAAAGATTAGTCTTGATATGGTATTACGCTTCCGCCCAAATCTAATACTTAGGATTCTATCAGAGTTAGATTAATATGGAAACACATATGAGGGCTTTTAGCACAACATATAGCTCATAATAGGTATTCAGAAGATGTAATTTCGGTTAATATGATTCTACATGGCCTTAGAAATATCTCACCTTCTCTTCAAATCTCAGAAACTTAAATTATTTTTCCACATGACCATTGCCTAGTATGTCTTTTCTTCCTGCCATGAATCTCTATGTTTTTCCCTATGGTGTATGTTGTAATTTGAGTACACAATTCCATTTAGTTTCAAAGAGTCTCTCTCTCTAGGCTTCACTGTGAAAAGCTGAACTATTGGGGGAGTGAACAGAGTGTTTGTAAGTGCTGTTACTGAGCCAAAACCCCTCCCTTACCCTCTTGTGTCTACTTTCCAAGCACCATGAGCTTTCCTATGGTAAAAAGCTATGTTTTTTGGATTCATGGTTTTCTCCTCTTGCACTCCCCTGCACTCAGTTATTAATAATTCATGCCGTAAGCTCTGTAACTCCCTAATAACATCCCAATCACAGAGCCATAGCATTTAAAGAAATTATATTCAAGAGTATTTAATACACCTAGGTTTTATTGAACTTGTGTTATATGAAGGCTGAGAGATACTGATTGCTGCTTCCAGAAAAATACCTCCTCTAAAAACTTTCACATATTATTACAAACAAAACACATCAGACTATCAAGACTTTGGGTTTAACAGACCAATATTAATTTGTGATACTACTGCCCTCTTTTTTGAGGGGTAAAGTTTCCATCATCCTGAAAGTTTCCAATGAAATATATTTATTCCCCTCTGCACTGATTCAGCCTTAAAACAAAATCATACACTAATTAGTTCATTAATTCAACAAACATTTGAGTTCCTTGGAAGACCAAGGAGAAGGGAAAAATATGAATAAGACACTTTCTGTGCATTCAAAGAGTAGAGGAGACATGTAAACAAATAATGGCAAGACAGAATAATATGTGTTAGAAAAGAGTTTGTACTTGACAGTAAGTGGGAGTATAATGGATAAAGAGAAAGGTTCTATCCAAAAGCTTCTGATCAGAATGTATAACAAGCAAATTAGATTACTTACAAGTACTCAAGCTACTTTCTTTAAAATATGAGTTAAGTCCTCTCTGGATACACTTTAATTACTTCAAGTCCCTGAATAACAATCCATCATCAATTAAATATTTATTATCTCCCACATACATAGCATGGTTTTAGAAGCATGGTTTTGTGTTTAGAAAACACAAAATATTTTAAAGCACAATCTCTGCTTTAGAATTTTTATATAGTCCAGCACATTCAGTAAATCACAGTATAGTCACATTAGTCGAGAACAGGTATTTCTAACTCAGCTGGCCTGGTTAAATTTCTTTGCTTAGGAAATGATTCCAATAGGACCATAGTTAGGTTATTTTAATTTTAATATTCCAGTTAGTTTACTGCCAGATATCTTGGCCATGCTCTACTTGAAAAAGTTCCCCTTAAACCTTACAAATTCTTTTAAACCAAAGAAAAACCAAAAGAGGGCCAATGATCCAATGATCCGAAATACTCTGTACAACACCCAGCACAAGCTAGTAAGGAAAAAATAACAGAGAGGTATACACAGAAAAATCAGTAGAATTTAGAGAAAGCTAAATGAAAATTGAAGAATAAATTAGAAAAAAATATTATTTCACCATTTTACACGGGTAAGGATTTTTCATTAATCCCAGGATATGGAGATTTGAAAAATTATATAATAGTAATAATAACAATAGTTAGTAGTAGCAGTAGTAGTCATAACAATATTAGTCACCAACTTTTGAGTGCCTACTATATACCAAACTCCGGTAATTAGTAGGCAGCTAAAGTAATCAGAATTATGCTTTAGAAATATCTGGTAGGAACTAGATTATAGAAAGGTCAGGATGGAGCCAGAAAAAAAAAAACATGAACAAATTTTCATCATTAAGAACAAACAATAGCATGGAGTAGGAGGTAACAGTTGAGTTGGAAGAAAGTGAACAAGTTTGAGAAATGGCTAGGAGGTAAAACTGAAAATATATGAATTGATTAGTCACAGTTCCCCATGGGATGGAAAGAGAAAATATGGCCTTCTATAGTTCTGTCTTGAGCAGCTGTGTAGATAATGGTGCTACTTCATGTTCTGGATATGTCAGGTGTGAGGTTACATTTGAAAGCTAAGTGAGAAATCAGTAGACAGCTTGTATGTGGGTCCTGACCTCAGGAGGCTCTTCTGGACAGGAGATTTGAACGCCATCATTATTTAAATTATATTTGATCAGGAGAGTAGACTCAAGGAGAAGATGTAAAGAGAGCAAAAATAGCTCATATAATTTCCCTTCATTTTTAAGGTAATCTATGAAGTAGGTGTATTAGACTCCTTTTATAGTTGACAAACTGAAGCTCTGTTAGAGTTCATGAGTTAGTAAGTGATTAGTCTGGGACCATACATGTTTGATTCAAAGTCAACAATTTCATTCATGAACTAGACTATAATTTAATGCTTATAGTTATGACTGTTAACTCATATGGTACAACATGTATAAAGTCCTTATGCTATAGTTTACAGTCTATAATGTTATACTTAATCATTTTCTTTTCATCATAAAGTTTTGAATTAAAAACTAAGGTCTTATATAGCTAAGGATTTGACCTGGGAATTTCAGCCTATTTCAATAATATTATTAGTGCCAAGGTAGACATAACCATAACCACCATCTCTGTGTGTTTTACTCTACACATTGAGCACACACAGAAAACAACAACAACCAACTCTGCTTAGATTAAAAAAGAATGAAAGAATCTTTTTTCAATGTTTATTTATTTTTGATAGAGAGAGGCAGAGAACAAGTAGTGTGGGGGGTGGGGAACACAGGGAAAGAGAGACACAGAATCTGAAGCAGGGTCCAGCCTCTGAGCTATCAGCACAAAGCCCGACGTGGGGCTCGAACCCACGAACCACAGGATCATGACCTGAGCCAAAGTTGGACACTTAACCGACTAAGCCACCCAGGCACCCCATGAATGAAATACTCTTTATGGAACACTTCACATAACTGGAAGAAATGGGTAACTCTTTAAAGAAGTAATTAACAAACTCCATAACAACTGACCTGGATGGCATTAATATTCCCCTCAGCCTGACTATAGCTTAGACAGGTTTATTCCTGACTATAGGCCTCTGACTTCCCTTTTCTTAGAGCATTTACTTTATAAAACTTATAATTGTGAAGTCTTTCTCTGCCCCTTTGAAATAGATGTAAATCTTCTCCCAGCTTTTTGACGGTTTTACAACTCAGGAAATGTCCTTGTCAGGAACCTAGGAAACATCTCTTTAAAATGTAAACACTGGAGGAAAGAGAACCCCTTTCCTCTAGTCTCTGAGCAAGGGTAGATTCAGAAGGTGTTTATTAGCTAGCACTGATAATCTAATCACAGATAAAAACATTTGCAAGCTCAGGAATGACATTCTAAAGCCCACCTTCCCATCTCTGTCTCCTATGTCCAATGCCTCCAGTATTTTTCCACTAGCTCACGCAGTACTTAAAAATTCTTTTTCCTTTCACTTCAGTGGAATTGAGTTTACTGTCTCTTATTGCAATAGTCTTAAATAAAGTCTTCCTTGCCTATTTAGCATTGTCTGGTGCAATTTTTCCTTTGATATGAAGTTTTACACAGAAATGCAGACCAAGGATGACAGCCTGAAGAGTCAGAGAACCCCTAATGGAGAAGGGAGTGATTACTGTTACAGCCCTTGAAGCCCAGGTAGATTTAGCTTCTCAAATAAAAATGGAAAACACTGCCTAATTAATGCAAAAGATCTAACTAAAGTACAAGGGTATAAGTGAGCAAGTCAAATTCATAGGACAGTGAAGAGAAAAGGTGTTCTAAAGAGGAGAGGTGCATCTCCACTCACTGGATGTCAGTGGCACTTCCCCAGCTGTGGAAATCAAAAATGTGTACAGACTTTTCCAAGTGTCCCTTGGAGGTTAAAATCACCCTGTTTGGGAATAATTGGAATAGACTAAAATAAAACCTATATATGTACATAGTTATTGTGTTTCCTCCAATGGTTCCAATTTTCATATTGAACTATTTGTACCACACAAAGCCTAGTAGTCCTCTAAATGATCTATTTTTGTAAGAATGTATGGCTGTGGAACACATAAATGTGAAATACAACAATTACTTAATTGAAGTTTATTAATCGGCTGGCACAGTCAAGAAAAATAGAGACCTGCCAGTTATTCCATTCACTCATCATTGTGTTCATGAAAGCAGGTGACTGGGTCAAATGAATATACTCACTAGCTCAATATGAGTTTGATTCTGCTCAATTCTAAGCCCACAGAGTGAGAAATACTTCCACACTTGAGAACTTATCTGAAAACACATGTGTAGAAGTGAGTTTATAGTGGTCGAAGTTCTTCAAAAAAAATTGTATGGGTATTTGCAATCATCTTTTCTGAGTCACTTTTGAGATAGTCAGGCTCCGTTCTGATCAATTGTAGATGTATCTTATTACCCTAGGAGGCTTTCTTTCAAATTAGACAGTGAGCATCCTCATAGTGACTTAACTTTGCCTACCATCTTTGTTTGCCATGGTAGTTAAGAAAAATCTCAACAACCAAAAAACAAATAATCCACTGAAGAAGTGGACAGAAGACATGAATAAACACTTTTCCAAAGAAGATATCCAGATGGCCAACAGACACATGAAAAGATGCTCAACATCACTCATCATCAGGGAAATGCAAATCAAAACCACATTGAGATACCACCTCACACCAGTCAGAGTGGCTAAAATTAGCAATTTAGGAAACAACAGATGCTGGTGAGGATGTGGAGAAATGGGAACCTTCTTGGTGGGAATGCAAACTGTTGGTGGGAATGCAAACTGGCGCAGCTTCTCTGGAAAACAATGTGGAGGTTCCTCAAAAAAATTAAAGATAGAACTACCCTACGACCCAGAAATAGCACTACTAGGAATTATTCCAAAGGAAACAGGAGTGCTGATTCATAGGGGCACATGTACCCCAATGTTTACAGCAGTGCTTTCAACAATAGCTAAATTATGGAAAGAGCCTAAATGTCCATCAACTGATGAATGGATAAAGAAGATGTGGTTTATATATACAATGGAATACTACTTGGCAATGAGAAAGAATGAAATCCTGACATTTGCAGCAACATGGATGGACCTGGAGGGTATCATGCTAAGTGCAATAAGTCAGTCAGAGAAAGACAGATATGTTCACTCATATGTGGAACATGAGAGACTTAACATAAGACCATGGGGAAGGGAAGGGGAGAGGGAGGGAGGCAAACCATAAGAGACTCTTATCTACAGAGAATAAGTTGAGGGTTGATGGGAGGGGGCTGGAGAGGGGAAAATGGGTGATGGGCATTGAGGAGGGCACTTGTTGGGATGAGCACTGGGTGTTGTATGTAAGCAATGAATCACAGGAATCTATCCCCAAAACCAAGAGCACATTGTATACAAATGTATATCAGCCAACTTGACAATAAATTATATTAAAAAACATCAATAACAAAAGGTTCTCTGCTAGTGTTTAATGCCCTGAAACACTGGTTTAAACATTGGTTTATCAGATAAAATATATTTATAAATGGTTCTATACTGCTTTAATAAACTTTATCTGTAAACTTTTGAATGATATCAACATTTCAGTCAAGCTAAGAATATAAAACCTCAGACATTTGTAGTTCAAATTTTGATTTTAAAAGACCTCCTTTTGCTAAGTGCAGTTTACAATAATGTTTCATTGTGAATAATAGCCTAACCTCTGAAGGAAATTAATGTCAATGTCATCAAATTGGCTCCACAGCTAACTGTGAAGGAGAATTGCTTAATTTTTACAAAACAGGGCGATGCGAATGCAAATAATATAGAAATGCATGATCGCAGCTAGCAGAACTAAAAATAATCCAACAACAGATAATACGACATCAGCAGCGCTTAGGTGTGATTTTTAGCTTCCACTACAAATGCACTTCGGAATTTTTCATATGTACTTCATTGGATGATACAATTCCAGGACCAATAAGGTCCTCTGCACTTAGGGAAATGATAAGCTTTTTATTTTTCCAATGTTCTGTATCTCCTCCTAGTTGTATATAAATTGTTTATTATATATTTTTGAAACAGAACAGTTAGAGATAGAACTGTGAGAAAACTACATTATTTTTCAGGGCAAGTCAAAATTCATGTCTGCTACAATGGCCCCTTATATCTTGATGCACCCAAGTAGGAGCGATTAGTCCTCTCCCATGCAATGGAAAATGAAGTTTTCTTGAAAAAACTCATTTATAGAGAGCAGCTTCTTTGTGTATATTCTGAAGTGACTGGTCTTGAACCCTGTCTATTAAAATAACCATAAAAAGAGAGTTTTATATTTTTAATTATTGGGGATATCATGGAAAAATGGATAAAATGGAGAACACCTTTAGTCATCAAGATTATATTCCTTAACTATTAATGGGAGAAAAAGTTTCATATACCAAAAAAATGAAAAACCATTCAACCCTAAATAACCAGAAAGGCAGATTAAAATTCTTCACCCATCAACGTGGAAAATACTTTTCAAATGATACCAGCTGACGTGGAGGATGTTCAGAGATGGGCATTTTTGTTACTTGCCACTGTAGTAATCAATACAAACTTCCTGATCCAGAGATGCTATTTCATATATCTTCTTATAAATCAGAGATTTAGGCAACAATTTTTATTAAAAATGATCAGGATAGCATTATTAGTCACAGAATATTGAAATACATTTAGTTTATTTTTGGTAGTATATTATTCACCCATTAAAGTCATGTATTCAAAGTAGATTTACTAACACAAGAAAATGTTAATGACTTAAATTTAAGTGAAAGAACTGAATGAAGGCCTATGATTTCAAATTTTAAAAAGGATATTCACTAACATTTTATAAATGATAACAAAGAAAATAAAAAGAAATACATCTGAATATTTGGTTAAAGAGAGTGTGTATATTTGGTTAAAGAGAGAAGAGACGGTTTTTGGTTCTTGCATATTTTTTTATTTGCTTAAGTTTGAAAATGGGCTTATTATTTTTAAAAGTAAGAGTAAACATTTGATAAGACAATTGTGTCAGTGAAAGTCTATTTTGTACTAAGGAAAGTTATACAGTTTTACAGGACAGATTTAAACTTAGGTTTAGAGAGACTAATTCCATAGTTTTTTTTAATGTTTATTTATTTTTGAGAGAGAGAGACAGAGAGACAGAGAGACAGACAGACAGAGACAGAGCACAAGTGGGAGAGGGGCAGAGAGAGAGGGAGACACACAATCCGAAGCAGCTCCAGGCTCCAAGCTGTCAGCACAGAGCCCGACACAGGGCTCAAACTCATGAACCACGAGATCATGACCTGAGCCGAAGTCGGATGTTTAACTGACTGAGACACTCAGGTGCCCCTATAGAAGCTAATTTCAAAGTCTTTTGAGAAATGAACGCTAGACTCCCAACAGGGGCAACTTCCAAGAAGAAACAAACAAAAACGGTAACTGCCTACTTGAATGTGTACCAGTTTTCGTTTGTCTGTTTGTATGTGCAACATGTACCTAAGGAGTAAGTATAGAGTCTCACTGCCTGTGACATTTCCATATCTAAAGTTGACATAGTGTCTTTATTTGCATACATGTGCCTTCTGAGGAACACAGCTCACAAAAATAAGTCGCTGAAAACAGAAGACACAGTCTTACAGTATTGTCATTCAATTACTGTCAACACCTTCTCAGTTGCATGTCAAAGATTACTTTCCATGAAAAAATATTTTTAATTGTCAATGAGCTAATAAATTGGTTATACCTTTTCTCCATACTGTTAAACAAAGAATTAGAAACCAGTTGAGATAATACAGAGAATTGGATTGTCAAATTAGACTTACTTGAATCACAGGTCTTATCCAGTATCAGGCTTTCTCATAATTTCAAGAACGGTTCCCATACAAAAAGCCAGGGAGATTCTGAACCACTGGAGCAACTCCCCCGACTCCTGGATCTGACGTTCTCTGGAACAGATTAATGTATGAGGTTTATAGGTGAGGTTTATAGTCACTCTCCTTACATAAGAAAATAACCCATTTGGTTCATGCAACATTTCCATTTTATACATAGACAATTCATATAGTTGATGTGCCATTTTTCCAGAGAGCTTTGTCACATAAATACAGGGGTTACTGGCTTGTTTGTCATAAGGAATCCTAGACAACCAGGAATATTCTGCTAAAAGCATTCCATACTTAAGAGTTCCCCTGCTAACAACACATGTTTAATTAGTGTGCAAGAAGATCTGTTATTAGTGTGTTCACAAAGAAATAAGACTGGGTTACCTGCTTTTTCTATTCCTAATACCCATACACCCTAGCTCTGTAAAGGAAGTTAATGGACTCCAAACTTGGTTGCAAAAGTGAAAAAACGTCTGATATATCACATAATGGTAAAGGCCAATTCTTAAAGAATCAGTCAAATTATACTTCCTCTCAGAAAAAGTTTCACTTCCTTTTTCAATCATACATGTTAAAAGTATTCACTTTTCCACCATCTCATTTCTTTCTTTTATTTTTTTAAGTTTATTCATTTATTTTGAGAGAGAGAGAGAGAGAGAGATTGTGAGTGGTGGATGGGGCAAAGAGAGAGGGAGAGGGAGAGAATCCCACGCAGGCTGTGCATTGTTAGTGCAGAGGCGGACACGGGTCTTAAACCATGAACTGTGAGATCATGACCCCAGCCGAAGTCAAGAGTTGGAAGTTTAACCAACTGAGCCACCCAGACACCCCATCCACAATCTCATTTCTAACTGCACATCATAAAGATCCAAGTTTAAGGTCCTATATTTAATCATATTTGCCACTTTAAGGGAATATCCAAAACTCATGTTAATCTGGACTAAATTTTTTTGCAACCAACCAGTTTCCAAATTGTAATGGAATTTAAAATGTGAGTATCTTAATAAAGCTACTTTAGGGACTCAGTACTTCAGCATCCTCATCTTTGGAGATAAAATATCAAAGTTTTGAAAATCCCTTCAACAACCATATTTGTAGGAGGTCTTTAAAAGCACATAACAGGGGCGCCTGGGTGGCGCAGTCGGTTAAGCGTCCGACTTCAGCCAGGTCACGATCTTGCGGTTCGTGAGTTCGAGCCCCGCGTCGGGCTCTGGGCTGATGGCTCAGAGCCTGGAGCCTGTTTCCGATTCTGTGTCTCCCTCTCTCTCTGCCCCTCCCCCGTTCATGCTCTGTCTCTCTCTGTCCCAAAAATAAATAAACGTTGAAAAAAAAATTAAAAAAAAAATAAAAGCACATAACAGATTTAATGGTCTATTTAAATGGAGAATAATGTAAAATATGACTAACTGGCTGTGATAGGAAATACCCATGAACTGACAAAACTAAAAGATCTATATTTTATGTACCTCCAAATCTGTCACCATCTGCCAAACAACTTCTAAATTTTATGCACTCCATGAAGTACAGTGGTGTCTTTAGGGATTATGTAATAGATAAGGAAAGACATAAAAACTTAACCTGGCTTCTTGCTACCTTGGTATAAAAGGCTCAGTTAACATAAATATTTTGAGTTATCTTTCTGTTGTGTAACTATGGAATTTTATACAATTCTGGGAAATGCATCACAATAATATTAAAGATAGATGTGGGTTTTTTGGGTTTTTTTTGTTTTGTTTTGTTTTTTGGTAAAATGGGAGAAAAGAGAATTTGAAAGGGAAGACAGAAAAAGAGAATGGTCAAGACATCCCCATCCTGGGTGTTCTTAACTAGAGCAGTTTTAGGAAATAACACATATGGAAGTTGATAAAAATCTATCACAACTATGTAATCTGTGATAGGACTTACTAAACTCCAATGACACAGTTTGATGATCACTGTATTAAAGCATTAAATTATCTAATAACAAAATATTTTAAAATGTATCTGAATAGATAATACATGACTATTAGCATCTAAACAAAGATCACTCTGTTTATTATCCAGCAGACAGCAGAGCTGTGATGGAGTTCTGATCTGACTTTGAGTATCTACAATGTCGGGGAGAAGGACCAAGGAGTAAGGAAAAATACCTGAAATGAAGATGTATGGCCTAAATTACAAGTTTATTCTATTTTAGGTCTTTTTCTTAGGAGACTAAAGCTAGTTGAGACTTCAAAATTTTTTAATCAAGTTAAATCTTGGAGCTGTTAATCTCAGTGTCCAATATCATAGAACATAAAAAGTGCCAGTGTTCGAACTTCTGATTACTTCTGATTACTGTCTAATATTTAATTAAACAATATCCAATAGAAAAGTAGAATCCTCTTTTATACATTCTATGGACAATTTCTCGATATTATGGTATCTTTTCTTTGCAAGACACTTTGGTAATTACTCTTTGAATTAAGATTTTTGTCTGGTTCCCTATCTCTCCACAAAAAGAGCTTATATTGGATGCATAAAAATAATTAACATACAACATTTTCTACTTTCTGGTATCAAGATTAAGCCAAGATTAAAATATGTATTCCAGTACCTTCCATTTGAGAAATGATTACATACATATTAAATTAAAGGATCTACATTATTGTCCACTTTAAACAATTTATATTTACACTGCATGTTTTAAAGAATAAATTTAAAACTGTCCAGAGAAGAAAAATTCTCACTTTTCTACGCTACCAGTCATTGCCTTGTTTCAAATAAAACTTCAAAGTTTGCCTTCCACAGTTTAGAAGGATTCTGCTATTTTCTCTACTAACAGAAAAGAAGGATTTTTGTGTTCAGAATCATTGATTAAAAGGGACTGGCTTCTGCCTTCTTCAGATTAATCTTACAATAGTTATATCCTTGAGCAGCCATCAAATACATAGTATTAGCATAAAACCATAATTTTGCTTTTCACTTTTGCCAATATTAAGATTATGCTGCCATCTGATTCATAGGCAGGTTTACAGGCATCCATCAAGTTAAATATATTTTAGACTCTAAAAATAAATTAGTCATCAGCTTTTTATTAACTCTATGTCATATATATTCAGACACACAGACACGTGATCAAGACAGATATTGCTTAATCTTACAGGAGCATGGGGGATTTAGACAGAATTTGTGTAAGATTTGCAACTATTAAGAAACTGGCTACAGGAGTAAAATATAATCCTGAAAATAAAAGAAAATATGGTCAGGGGATAAAAATTTAAACACCCATGGTCTGTGGATAAAATGTTGGTATGTAATTAAATTGGTGGATAAACTAACTTATGATGAGAATGGACCTATATATATTTATTCTATGCACACAATAAAAAGAGAAGGAAACTCACTTAGGAGTCTTGTAAAATCTGAGAGTATCTTAACCTTTCCTAAGCTATGAGGTTGTTTCCTTTCACACATACTTCAATAATAATAAAAGAATCGTGGTAACTCCCAATTTTGAATAACATCGTTATTGTTAATAAATGCACTAGTTACAAAGAGAAATTTTATAAAATGATACTCATTTTTAAAATAGTGATATTTTATGTAGGTTGAAAAATACATCAACCTACTTGATTTAAACTATGCTGTCATTTTTCCCTCATCTGACAAGGTATATGAGAGTATGTGAAGGAATTAATTCATTTGTTAATTTAATAACATGTATCTGGTGTCCACCAGGCACTCTTCTATATTCTGCAGATACACTGGAGTACAAATAGATAAGATTCACGTCACCTGGTACTTATACTCATTGGGCACAAGAGATGATAAATAGATAAGTAAATAGACTTTGAAATTTCAAGTAATGATAAGTGCTATAAGGAAAAATAAGGAAAGCAATGGAAAGGAGAATAAAAAGAGGTGCAATTTTAATGGATGGTCAAGGAAGGCCTCTCTCAGAAGGTAGCATTTTGGCTCAGATCTAAAAGATGTGCTAAAAGTAAGTCATGCTATTTGGGAAGACTTCTAGAAAAAGCATCAGAGGCACTGTGAGGAGAAGCATGTGTGAGGAGTAGGAAGGAAGTCAGTATAATTAAAGAGCACAGAAAGAAAGAGAAAAAGGAAGAAAATGAGGCAAGAGTAGTAGCCAAGGGTAAGATTATGTAGAATATTATAGGGTATGGAAAGGACTTGAAATTTGAAAAGAGATCCTAGGAAGATCTTACATTTGAAACATGAAATATAATCTCCAAATTAAAAAAAAACATATATATATACATATATATAAAATATATATAAATATATATATAATATATATATAGACTAAAATATATATATATATATAAAATAAAGTGCAATAACTATTTTAAAATCATTTTCACTTAATGCCCTACTCATTCACATGATGTTGAGTGGATTTTCTAGATTTTTAGGACCAGATCGATCCATGCCTATTTAATATGTGGAGATGTAAGATGAAGAGGATGGTCAGCTATGTCTTAAATGAAACAGAGCTTTTAAACAAAGGTCAAATCAAAAGTAATTTGCCAAAACCAATACAATTTTATAAAGATTAATTAGTTGTTTTAAACTGACTCAAGTAAACAGAAACCTAAACACTACTGAATAAACTGTAAGCTTAAAGGCATGGTAGAAGATAAGTTCCATGAGGAGACGTAACATTTCCAAAACACCTGCCTAACCTTCTGAAAATTACCAAGAAGTTTACAGAGTAATCACACAGAATTAGTATATGTAAATGCAATCCATCATTAGTAATAAAATAGCAACTTATTGTGCTGAGGAAGCTGTTGTTTTAGAAGTGCCAAAACTTCTTAAGTAATAAATATTCAAAAATAAATGCACTCTGGAAACAATAAAAATGTAAATTTGATATAAAATTAATAGTAACAGATTTGAATGCAGTACCAGAATGTGAGTGATAAATAGCAAATCTACTGCCCCCAAAGCTACAATCACCGAAATGATTCCACTCAATAAAAAAGTGAAAGAACGATTAACATCAACACTGTATTTTGTTTTTACAATACAAAACCTAACTGCTATTTTTATAGAAAGTCCAACTACAACATATACAAATTCTTTAGAAAAAAAAAGACTTTCCATTTTACACCTTGAAAAATTAGAATGATAACGCATTGATGACCCAACTTTTAGTACAGATGTGAACTTCAAAATATCATGTTTTGGACCCCATGGAAGGATTCATGAACCTGACTGCTATCTGTGGTATCTGTTAGTGTTATGTAATTATATCTCAACAATTATCCCAGATTACACAAGATTACTAATCCAATATAAATTTAGAAAATACTTTGATAAATGCTATTCTAGACTAAGATCACTACTAACAATTCATTCACAATTTTTTTTTATCAGAACATTGCTTTAGTAACCAGGAAACTTAAAGTCAAATTAGTTGCCCAATTATGTCATTACTCAGATGTCTTATGGAAGGAAGTTCCTTATTTTCTGTATTCTGTTCTTATCCTAGCTTGTTGGTTTTATCCATTTTGTTTAGTCTATTGAATACCGAGTTTTTAGAAGAGAATTATAAATGATAGGTCCTATTAGTCTGCCTTAAGAAAACTAATGTGTGCTAATGCACTGTCCTAAATATGTTGCCCAAGATTCTTTCTTTTAAAGTTTTTATTTAAATTCTAGTTAATTAACATATAGTGTAATATTAGTGTCAAGAGTAGACTTTAGTGATTCATCACTTACATATAACACCCAGTGCTCATCACAAGAAGTGCCCTTCTTAATACCTATCACCCATTTACACCATCTCCCCTGCACATGCCCCCTCCAACAACCCTTGGTTTGTTCTCTTTAATTAAGAGTCTATTTTATTGTTTCTCTCTCTTTTTTCCCCTATGTTCATCTGTTTTGTTGCTTAAATACCACATATTAGTGAAATCATATGGTATCTGTCTTTGTCTGACTTATTTCGCTTAGCATAATACACTCTAGCTGTAGGCACATCATTGCAAATGGCAAGATTTCATTCTTTTTCATGGCTGAATAATATTCATATATATATATATACATATACATATGTATACATATACATATACATATACATATACGTATATATATACATACACACACACACACATATATACACACATACATACACACACACACTGGATAGATAGATATCTCACTACTTCTTTATCCATTCATCAGGCGATGGACTCTTTCCATAATTTGGTTACTGTTGGTAATGCTGCTATAAACATCAGGGTCCATGTATCCCTTCAAATCAGTATTTTTGCATCTTTTGATAAATACCTAGTAGTGCAATTGCTGAATGGGAGGGTAGTCCTATTTTTAACTTTTTGATGAAACTCCATACTGTTTTCCAGAGTGGCTACACAAGTTTGCATTCCCACAAACAGTGTAAGAGGGTTCCCCTTTCTTTGATGTTGCCCAGGATTCTTATTACATCTTTGCAGTTACAGTGTAAGTTGTAGTACTATCATTGCTTCCATTTAACAGAGGAGAAAACTGAGGCTGAAGAGGACAAATCACTTGCTGATGTTCAGAAAAATCAATGGGTATATGGTACCAGGATACAAACCCTGGTTTTCTAAACTCCAGAGCCAAAGCTTCTAATTGCCATTCTAAGCAGCCTGTCAGGGAAACAGGGCAGAGAGACTGGGTAGTAAGGTTGGTAAATTTTTGAATTGCCATCATGAAAGCACAGAAGTTACTCTCAGTAGACACATACAATTTATTTGCATAATGAACTAATTGCTTTGATGATGAATTAGCTAAGTCCTAAGCTCATTATGATATAATTACATTAAATTAATGGATTATAAAAATAAAAATGAGTGTTGTCATAGAAAACTGCATATATTTTATTTGGGTCAAAGACATCAGGGATCTTATTTCTGTACATGAAGATTAATAAATGAAGATTAAATAATTATTAGAATACATAAGATTAATGAATGAAGATTAGGCTGAAATTTTTCACTGTTCAGGCTGTTTGCTACCTAAATATTTGGACTCTGAGCAATGGTTTCTCATTGATTACCTACGTTCCCTTTATAAACCCACCCATGATTAAGAATTAATATATTTCTTGGTTTTGAAAAACCTCACTTTAAATGTATTCTGTAGAAAATATGTAAGAGCATCTTCACAAAATTAATATCATTGAGGAATCCAAAACAGAGGTAATTATATGTTTAATGTTGAACTTGTTTTTAATTGAAGTACTTCTTATCACACAGCTGGATGCTATTAAGAAAGGCCTCTTACATCTGAGTCCATTCACTCTCTAGTATACAACTTTAATTCTATTAATTTTAAACACCAGTTGTGCAGTGGTTTTGAAGAAGGCTGAATGTGAAGAATTACTTTACTACTAAATCTCATCCCATAAAACTGTAATACTTATTTCGGAAACAATAAAGGGTATCAAAGACTAGAAGCATATGTTAGTAGATACCAGTTAGTCAGATTCATTATTTCCATATCTAACTATGTTATCTATTTCAAAGCAAGAGGCCAAATGGTACATTGATGGATAATGTAATTATCATCACAACACAAAATTATGTTGTATAATTTTGATTAGTATAATTTTGAGTTTTCAGATCTCATGAAAGTCAACCATTTTTAATATTCCCATTGTTCCACATAAAATACAATATTTTAATGGATGCTATCTCTTTTTTCAATGCAGTAAAGACTTCAGCACCATAAATCACAAACAGAGCAGCAAAACAATGTATTGAAGAGTAGGTTTAACTATAAGTGTAAATGGGAAATATGAAGAAAAATTAAGGCATACTGATGTTAATATTATCAAATGCAACAGAGCTTTAGGTTTTAATCAGAAAACTACATCAACGTATTGACAATTTCACTGAGTCACATAAAACCAAATGCTACATCAACAGGCTATGAAAAAATGAAAGTAGGTAAAATATGGCCAGATTATAAAGCATCTCAACGGGATTTAAATATGGATCAAAATTACGTATTTGGCACATAATTGGCACACAATAAATCTTAGTTAATTGAATAAACATGAAAGGTGAAAACACATATAATTATTTTTCTCTCAGTCACTGAACAATATTATTTCTTCAGGGATTGAGGCCTAGAGGTTAACTCCCAAGAGGCCTCACAGGGGCCCTTTACTGACTTAGTGAATTCCCTTTGCTATAGGACCTAATGGTCAACTTTGAAGACCCTGCAATCTATATGTTAAAAGACACTGAATGCATCAATCTCCTCAGAAACCAGTTCCCTTTAACCAATTACCTTCAACCAAGATAATGAGATTTCTTTGTAAAAACCAGAATGTTGACTTATTCACTTTAAAGGGGACAGTTCATCCCTTAATCTTTACATATTCTCCCTATAGGTAGATTTATACAGGAAGCCAAATCATGAATTGAAGGTTGACTGGTGGTCCTTGAATGGAAGAAGCAACCTTTCATGACTTTGGTCTACAACATTATCATATATCCATTTTATAGACAGGATTCTCTGGGTTAGGTGACTAACAGTTGAGAACTATGTCAGGTAAAGCACCCTCTCTTGAATATTACCACTAGAGTTTGCTACTACAAGTTTTGTGTTTTGTGTTTGTTTTTTTTTTATAATATTCAAATAACTACTCCCTTTCTGATTAACACATTTTTCATTAAGTGTCTAATGAGTAGTATCAGGCATATTTGTCTCATTACCAACAAGTGGTTTGTTTTGATCTATTATCTCTTGTACCTACAACTTGAATTAAAAGTATATCTCCATTGACTCTAAAATACATCTTGAGGAAACTTGTCTTTCTCAGATTACCATATCTCTCTGAAATGGGCACATTCCTACCATGGCACCATGTAATATCAGTTGCTCACTTGCATGTCTAAAAGTTTCTGCTTCACCTTGGAAGGACATAAGCATTATGGGAAGGAGAGAATATATTATTTTAGGATTCACTGACATAAGAAATTCTTGCATCCCTGGGTACTTTAAAATGACTTCTGGATAGTCCCATCTTCTTCTCTGTAATCTCCATAGCCGATGAAAAAGAAAAAGAAAACTATTTCTGCCCATTCACCAATACCCAGGGAAGAAGTAGAAGGAATGTTGATCACTCTCTAATAGATTGATTATTATACCTACCACTCTACTTTGTCATAAGTATCATCAACATTTCAAAATTATATTAGGTTGAGGATTACCCACAATGAGTTCTTTCATATCCCTGTAAATAGTTAAGTCGTATAATATTTGGCACATTATCTAAGTTCATTTGTAAATGGGGTTACATATTATCAGAAGGTTTTAATACCACCATGTTTGTGGCACTGATACAATCCTATCAGTAATTATGGCTAATTAACGCAGTGACTCTTGAATGGGTATTGAGAACACACATCAAGAAAAAGGAGAAATGTATTAGATTCTCAAAGCAGAAGGAGAAAATATCTGTATTTTTGATACCATTAACTGAGGAAGACAGGAATAGATTTCCAACTTTTCTCAAATACTAACAGTTGCTAGAATTCTCTTGGTCATAGAATTCATAATGTCTTTTATATCTGATAGGTAAAGAAAAATATATACAAATGAATATCAAGACTCAGTAGATAACAATTTGCAGTAGTCTTTGGTCTCTCCATTTTTCCCTTGTATTAGACTTCTGCTTAAAAACTGCTGAATACAGAAATGATTGCTTGATGTGGAATCATGACTTCTTATAACTCATGGGCTAAAATATGTGGGAGTATGAAACAATGTATGTGTAATGATTTGACATCAAATTCAGTTCGGGTTAAAATTCCACTGAAAAAAATTGTTTTCCTTAAGGTGTTCTCATTCTTATGACAAATAGCTGAATTAGTATGCATACATAAACACTTTATTGGGAAAAATAGGCATCTAGTTATGTCTCTGGCCAGAAAAAATTAGAACAGCTTTCCATTATTACACTTATGAATGATTTGAAAAATGGAAGAGAGTGACATGTGGGGCACTCTCAATGTGCCTCATGTGCCTCTCATGTCAATTGTGACATGTCACAAGTTCAATACACGGAGCAAATATTTTCCAATTTTTATTACATCAAAGATCAATCATTAACCTCTTTTGACCTTGTTTTGTGAAGTAGTCAAATGCATAAAAGTTAACAAGAACACAAGGAAATGTGATACTTTCTAAACTGAATATTCATAATGTATATAAATAAAGGTTGGCAAACAGACAACCAAAATGGGGAGGGTGGGGGATTCTTTTCTTTCTTTCTCCTTATCTTCTTCTCCTCCTCCTTTTTCTCGTCCTTCATTCTCTTCCTTCTCCACATTATTAAAGTCTAATAAACCAAATTGGAGTTTGGATGGGAGGAAGAAATTAAAGTCTAATCCATGCCATAATTCCTCTATACATGTGCCAGTTTGATAGGAAACAGTAGTCGTAATTAAACTAAGTAGTCCCATCTGGATAAATAATAATAAGTGAATAATGAAAAGCATATTGTGCATCATTGACTCACATGTATGAAAATATCTTTCTTTCCAAATTAGCTCTTCTTTCTGATTGTCCACTTTTGGGTAATGGCATAAAAGTCTATCTATCACCCAGGATGAAAACCTGAGGTTTGTTATCTGTTTGGTTTGCAAGCCCATAATAATTAATGTGAATTATACTACTATGCTTTTAGATCCACAGCTACTATCCAGTTTCTAGCTCTCACTTTCTCTCACTTGGACTTTTGTAACAGCTTCCTACATATGTTGTGCTTTGATAAGCACACTTATCCTCACTTCACATCCTTGTGAGAGACAAATTAGAACTGGACAATTTGCGATAGAGTGGTAAGTGATGAAAAAAAACAGACAAAAAAGAATGCTAAATAGTTAATTAGGGCTCCATGCATGCTAGGAATTCTTGTTTTTAATCCTTTGTAAAACTTGGAACTTGGAACATCTCTAGTAGTTAAGATTTATCTGGTTCATTTTTACCAAAGAACTTTGTGGCAATAAAAAAAAAAATCTTACCTAAGTTTAGTGATGCCAAATAAATTGGTTTCATGATTAGTGTCAAAGAAAACTTGTACTACTAATCTATGCATACATTCATTCATGTTTTTAGTTTTTTTTTTTTAATTTTTTTTTTTTTAACGTTTATTTATTTTTGGGACAGAGAGAGACAGAGCATGAACGGGGGAGGGGCAGAGAGAGAGGGAGACACAGAATCGGAAACAGGCTCCAGGCTCTGAGCCATCAGTCCAGAGCCCGACGCGGGGCTCGAACTCCTGGACCGCGAGATCGTGACCTGGCTGAAGTCGGATGCTTAACCGACTGCGCCACCCAGGCGCCCCATGTTTTTAGTTTTTATATCCATTCTGTCCTTGGCTCTTGATTTCCTCTGTTACTGTTTCATACCATATTCCAGGTTCTACTTATTTTAATGGCATCACAAAGGTAGAAAGTGAAAAGATGTTACTTTGCTGAATGGCTGGATGAATCAGTGGTTGACAAATAAAGGTAAAATCCCATGAGATACATTTTCCATTGCATTTCTTGGATTTCAACAGCAGCAAGTATTCATAGCTAAAATATTCACCTAATTTCAAAGGATTTTAAATTAGTCAGATAGCTAGAATTTTAAATTTGTGTTCCACCCACTTCTAAAAAATGTTTGAGGCATACTGCAAAAAATAAGATCTACAATATGTTTTCAAAAAGTAGTAAATTATGTACTGGATGGGAATAATCTGATTAACATTTTAGAGTAGCTAGCTAGTTCAATCAAACTTTTGTATTTGACTCAGTAACTGAATATCTACTATGGACTGGGCTTTTAGATATAAAAATGAAAAAGACAGAGTCCTTGCCTTCTAATTTACATGGTTTAATTCAGGAGACAGAGACATATAATAATTATAATACAGTATACTGCCACATGTTTTCACTATGTAAGAAACAATTTCAGATTCTCAGTGGCTGAAAAAGTAAGAAACTATGTCTTGCACACAGGTTCAGCTGACCTAGCCTTGGCTGGGCTAGGAGGCACTTCATTCAGCCTTCTGAGCATCAGGGTCTGTCTGTAAACCATGGATTGGAATAGGATCTGTTCTATGTTTCTCCCATCCTCTATTTACTAGTGGCCACCTGGGACATATTGTTTTCATGGGAAATGATATTGGTGCAATAGAACAAGACAAACTATGCAGGCACATTTAAAACCTTTGTTTGCTTCAAATCTGCTCATACACTTTTGGCCAGAGAAAGACACATGGCCAATCTCATGCACTGCAGGAGAGTGCACACAAATCTCAAGAATGAGATAGAGACAAGTAAATATCTACCAAACAACTCATTTATCACTACACCACATAGGAATGGAAACTCTTAAGTTAGCTTCCAGTCTGAGGTTGGGACTTTATTATACAATCAAACGGGAAACTTTTGAAGGTATTTACCTTTCTTCTTCCCAAACTAGTTCTCTTGCCTTGGCTTCTTCTTTAAATGATAAGAATTAATAATAATTAGATAAGGTCCTATTCCAGGACACTGATTAAGCTCCATTTATTGGTGTGTATTTTAGCAGACATATGTTGTGGCTCCCTCAGGCACCCATACCTTATCCAGTCCAGCCCAGCCACCGTGTTGCTTCTGATGCTCTTCTACTCCTTGTTCCCATGGCAAACTGACCCAGGAAGAACTGGTTAATAGCAGGCTGCCATTTTATTCATCCTCTACCTCATCATTCATTAAACATACCCATGTTTGGGGCTCAACAGATGGCTGATGTTAAGATTTGAAAATCTGACCTTAGAGGAGAAAAAATGTTCTTTCCTCCATAGGCAAAGCCTATGAAAGTATAAAATTGCACCAAAGTTAAAAAGGGAAGGAAGATTTTAGTAAAGACTATTGCAACAGAGGAGATTGAACTGAACTCCCCTTAAAAGAAGGGGCTGGGCAGTTTTTAAGACTTAGGTTTTAGGGCATCTAAGACTCTAATTTTGCTAACTGAACTTACCCAAAGGGAAAATAAACTTTCTCTTTCATCATAGGAGGTAGTTTTACAACTTGGAGCCAGGGCCCACTGCAGTTAGACTCCTACCCTCCCACACAGGCTGGCACATAGGGACATTATCTTTTTTGATGATTACATTTCAATGGGATGGCTCCCAGGTTCACTCCTGGAATTCCCTAAGTCTTAAAACTAGAAAGAGGTTTTTAAAGAGATTTATATATGTTTCAAACAGGAGGAGAAAAAATTTGCATTTATAAATTTTCAAATGCTCTTCAAAGCAGGGAGGTCAGTGGCTTATAGTAAGGAAGAAACACGTCTAAAGTTTAGTCAGGTGGGGGCTCCTGGGTGGCTCAGATGATCAGACTCTTGGATTTTGGCTTAGGTCAAGCCCTGAGGGGTCATGGGATCAAGGCCTGCATCAGGCTCTGCACTGAATGTGGAGCCTGCTTGGGATTTTCTCTGCCACTCTCGCCAACCCATGCTTTCTTTCTCCCCTTAAAAAAGGAAGAAAAAAAGTTTAGTCAAGCTGAGGGGAATGTTAAAGACATCTTGGTCAAACCACAAGTTCAAATCTAGGGACTCCTGTCCTAGGGTCTCAGGCAGAAGTCCAGGACAGAAAGCAGTACCTTATTGTTATTTGCTATTTTTCCTCTTTCATAAATCTCATTTAAGGAACTTATGAGGAAGAGAATGACTGTGACAAAATATGACTTAGTTATTTCTAGGTGGTATGGTTGTAGCATCATCTTAATACAAAACCAACCCAAATAAAATTTAGCCTTTACTTGAATATTTTTTGAGTAGATGAAAGAAATGAGCTGATATATACATTATCTACAAAAGTGATTTATGAACAGTGAGGAGAATGAGGACCTGAGAGGCAAGGAGATCACTAAGATAGAAAAAGAAGTTTACTACAGTAGAAGAGTAGTAGATGAAAAGAAAAGGGCATATTTCAAAAAATGGTGAAACTAACAATATTTAGAAAGAGGTTGGATTGATGTGATATGAAGGCTTCCAAGTTTTAACTCGGGTGGCCAGGTGACCAGTGTCGACTCTTTTATATTTTGTAGCAATAAAATATTTTGCAAAGATCCATTAATCCTTCCTACTCAAAATGCTATCTTAAAAGTAAGAGAGATCAAAGAGATCATCAATTAAATATGGCACCAGGGTAGAAATTCCTTCCTTACAATTACAAAGATGATTATCCTTTCAATGAGAAATGTTTTTCCAATGATGGTAGGATAACTTCCCCATAATATTGCTTTCCAGCTGGTTTGTTTTAATTATTAGATACTTAAATGTTATAATGTGAAATTTTCTGTTGTTTATATAATTTCTACATCTTCTACCACCAACCTAGCTTTTCTTCTGTTCATATTCCAGTTTTTTTTTTTTCTTAAAGGGATTTCTGAAATCAAATTGTTGAAACCTAATGTATTACTTTACAATCAGCTGAGGGTTACTCCCCCCTAAATTAAATTGCTGGTCTTAGCTTTAAGTCAATTATAATTTATATAAAAATTTTTACAAAAAATACTTGTCTTTTCTCCGAAAACCTCTAACAGGTTTTTCTTACTCATTAGCATCAGTGAACATTCCTTTTTTTCTGGGTTTGAAATGATTTAGCTACTATTTCTTCTGAAGGCTTAGTTTAATGTTCTATATATGGAGCCTCATATTTCTTTTAATTTCAGTCTTTAGTTTGTCTCCTCTTCTCTTCAGGGTATCTTGTTTATCTAAAAACTGTTAAACACTGCTCAAAACATTTTAAATTCCAGATTTTGTTGTTATGTCCATCTTATTTACTAAATTTTCATTCTCTATAGTGAGCCAAATGTAGAGTGCCATTTCTCAAATTCCTACACATTTTTCTTTACACAATTGATGGCTTGTATTTATGACACTTGTACTTCTTTACTAACAAACACCATAGATCCCACAGGCTGTTCATAAGAGTAGACATTTTCTGAGATTTTGGATTAAATTACTTTCTTCCTCTTCATTCTATAAATGACTATAGAGGTTTATTTTTTTCCCCCTTTGGAAGTTTCTGAGAAAGCTGTCTTCCATTAATATATTCATCTTTCCATTCACATATTGTATACCTTATCCTAGCCACAAAACGCTAGACAGTGTCACAAAAAGACAGTGAGGAACAGACTTTACACCATGGGAGTTCATATCTTATAAGGACACAGGAACGTGTATAATAGTAAGTCTATGGGGTAAATGTTACAACCGAAATACATACAAAGGAAAAACAAAGAGGTCAACAAAGGCTACTCATCAGAGGAGGCCATTGTCTGTGAAAAACAAGAAGTCTTTGAGTCTATAGAAGAAAAAAAAATCAGGCAAGCTAATTACATTTGGTGAGTGTTAGCTTTTTTCATGCAGCATACTACAAACTTTTAAAATAATATTCGAAATGTTCTGCTTTCTTGCTTTGTATTTTGTTATAATGGCTTAGGCCCTTTTCTCTGGTAGCCTATCTTCTTATACTTAAACAAGTGGTCAAGAATTGTATATATTTTGTTGAATTTATTCACTTTATTTCATATCACCTAACTCAGAATATCATAAAGATACCTGTCATATCAAAGATAATCATGAAAGATCTTCAATTTGTTCTGAAGAAAGGAAGCAACTTTAGTTAGGCCATGGTTGTGGACAGTGCAGCGTAAAGAAGGAAAGAAATTAGGAGAGTGATGTCAGCAAAAGTTTTCAGCGCTCATTCTTCACAGAAACAGTGATTTTGGCAACCACCCACTGATGAGAGCACCATTTTGATAGGTGGGGAGTCCAGCAACAAGGCCTTTTCACTCTGTTGAATCAAAATATCTGAGAATAGATGCACTGAAGTGGATAAGGAGAACAATTTCACTTTACACACCTCATTTCTCCTCCAAGAAGAGAAAGGGAGAAAGGTGTGAAGAGACTCCATCAGCCTGAGATTTGTCCCACAGGGAAAGTGAGAGTGCAGTGAGTGCCCAGCTTCCCAGCCATATGGGACATTGCCCAAGAGACTCACCTCCTTCTTGCCCCACCCAGAAAACTGAGGACATCAGCAGGTTGAACAGTCTAGGAGTAGCTAGGAGCAGGGAAAAGGGGTGGCAGCTCACAGCAGCTGGGGTGCAAAACTCAACAGAGTTTTGGGTTTTACTAAATGCTTAAATGGACTCTACCAAGAGGACTTCCCATGAACCTAGTAGGTTGTATCACCTGCAGATCTCTGTACAGGTAGCCCACAGGTACCCCCAGCACTCTGTGTGCCCCTCCCTGCTCTAGTCAACACCCCAGCAGAAGGCATTTGCAAATCTCTATAGATTATACACAAGCATTTGCAAATAGCTGTTCGACTCTACTGGACTTGGGGAAGGCACATACATAACCTTGAACACTTCAGGGCAGTGACCAAAGGAAATTAAATGTGAGGTTCTCAGCACCTAGACTGGCTTTATGGGATTGAGAGAAGGCACATAATCTTATAAAATCCACTTCTGAGTATATATCCAAAGGAAATGAAATTAGGATCTTAAAGAGATATTTGCACTCCTACATTCACCACAGAACTACTGAAAAAAGTCAAGCTATGGGAATGATCCAAGTATCCACTGCAGATGAGTGGACAAAAAGAATTTGAGAAATACGTATCTATTTCTGGAATATATATATATATATATATATATATATATATGTGTGTGTGTATATATATATATGCATACATATTATATATAATGGAATATTATTTTGCCTTTTAAAAAGAATAAAATTATATCATTTGCAACATTGATGAACTTTGAGATTATTAAGCTAAATGAAATAAGCGCCAATCACAGAAAGACAAATACTGTATGATCTTACTTACATGTATAGTTTAAAAAAGTCAAACTCATAAAGTACAGAGTAGAATTGGTATTTACCAGGTGCTGAGAGTTGGGGGACATGAGAAGATGTCAGTCATAAGGTACAGAGTTCCAATTTTGTCAGATGAGTAAGTTCTGGAGATCTATTGTACAGCACGATGACTACAGTTAACAATTCTGTATTGTATACTTGAAATTTGCTGAGAGTAGATTTTAAATGTTCTCACCACACATACGCACACTCGGCAAGTATGTGAGATGATTTAAACGTTAATTAGCTTGATTGCTGCAGTCATTTATCAATGTATACATATGTCAAAATGTCCTGTTTTACACCTTAAATATATACACTTCTAATTTGTCAATTATACCTCAATTAAGCTGGGGGGGAGCAAGAAAAGAGAGTAAGACGTTGCAAAAAAATTTATTATCTGGTTTTTAAAATAAATATTTCCAAAGTACTGATTCTTGTCTTGAAAGTTTATGCTGAGGTACATGTTTCTTTAATCTTTAATGTCGTTGTTTCTTTGTGGATGAATCATGTCTGTGAAGCTGCTTCTACTTAACTGAGTTGTTCACACACCATAATGAAAGAAAGGGATGCCAGTATACTAGAATTAAAAAGCGTGGCTTTGAATGTTCATGACAAAACAAAAGCAACAAGAAAGCAACATCAGCAGAACATACAAAAGCAGCAAAAGAGAATTGCCAATCATGCCATAACCTTAAGAAACTTTACTCATTGAAAATAAAATGAAAATTCATCCTTCGTGCTTACAGAAAAGAACAGTGCTCAAATTTGGTCCCCCTTTGGAACGAATGCTTTCTTGACAGGATAACAAATGAAAATTGGATCAGGGACACATTTTCAATGAAAAAGACACACTGCCAGATGGCTTCTTGGCAAAGGAAAAGAAAGAGTTGATTAAACTGTCATGTGATGACTTCAAATTCAGCAAAGTGCAGTTTAGCAACTTTTCGTTGAGAAGGATAAAGGAGGATATTCAGGTACTGGGCTTGGTTTTGACATTATTAAGGCTTAAGATTACTTTGTGGTTTCATTGGTTTTCTGCCATTGCTTTCAATAAGGGAAAATACAAAATTAATCTCAACCAAGAACAAAATTTCTGCTGAACAGAACTTGAGTTTCTCCAGAGCTAATTCTTTGAAACCTTGGTGCCAAACTCACTCCTCATAAAGCATGTTTTACTTTTCAAGAAAAACATCATGTGCATGTTCATTTACAGACACTGCTATCTCAAGGTGAATTAGAATTTTGTATCTCTTACCAAATAAAAAGAGGATACTACAAAAAGTGTTCCAAAATACAGATATGGCCCCTAAGGACTTGTTATCCTGTTCATGTAGAGGAGAAAAAAAAAACTTGTCTCTCTACTTCTCTGGGTTCTTAGCTGAGACCCCCTGCAACTAAAGACAGATTAACAAGAGAATAACAAACAGAAGTTTAATAACATGTATACCTCCCTTATACATGGGAGATACCCAGAAAAACAAAGCAACTCTTAAAAATGGTCCAAGTCACCACCTTAAATACCATTTCCAGATAAAGGTAAAAGATGTTGGGGTGGGGGGCTAGGTACATAAGGTTACCGGGAAAGGCACAGTAAAGAGGTTATGGTCGTTATGTAGATTTAAGTTCATGCCTTCTCCAAGGATGAGAGTTCCTAGAGATGTAGTCATCATCCTCTTCCTAGTACAGAAAGTTAGACACACAAATGGAGATTTCCCTTATAAATGTAAATGTGTCTTACAAAAGGGTAACTTCCACTCTGGGTTTTTAGAGCTTTTCCTGGGTCTGAAGCCTTTCGAAAATAATTAGCCACATGTAATCCTTATGCCAAAATGTATATTTGGGGCTGGAAAATGCTGCCCTTCACGTGTCAATTATCTTTCTCCTTTCTTCTATTACTTATTCATTTATTTTTTTTAATGTTTATTTATTTATTTTGAGAGAGAGAGAGAGAGATAGAACAAGTGTGGGAAGGGGGGAGAGAGAGAGAGACAGAGGGAAAGGGTGAGGGAGAGGGAGAGAGAGAGAGAATCCTAAGCAGACTCCACACTCACTGTGGAGACCAATGTGGGGCTCGATCCCATGAACCAGTGAGATCATGAGCCGAAATCAAGATTGGACGCTTAGCACTTAACCACCTGAGCCATAGATTACTAGTTTGCTTTTCTAACAGTACTGGCCCCCATCAGCAGGAGTTGTCAGTTAGATGGTTTCTAGCCCACCTGGCTTGAGAGGGCCAACAACAATGCATGCACTTGCATTCTGTGCTTGGTGCAAGAGTGGGCACAGAACACAAGCAGAGCGGTTAGCATCAATTTCAGAACTAGAAAGGATGTGAGGAGAAAGTGTTTCTCCTCCTGAAGCTCCTGGACACTAAAAACATGCTAGACAATTGCTGCCACATAGTGAAAGCCTGAATGAGAATAAAAGAAAACACAGAAAGCAGAAACAAAAATGAGAGGAAAAAAAGGAGAGATATACTTTTGATGGCATTGTTTCCATTCCTGCTTTGTTTAAAAGCACCTCTGATCTTATAATTTTCAATTATAAGCCACTAATATTTTTTCTTTAATTATTGGGATTCTGTCTTTAAAAAAATAAAAGACTCTTTTAACTAATACACCAAGAATCTGTATTTGAAGGGCGCCTGGGTGGCTCAGGCGGTTAAGTGTCTGACTCTTGATCTCAGCTCAGGTCATAATCTCACAGTTCATAGGTTCAAGCCCCACATTGGGATTCCATTTGGGATCCCTGCTTGGGATTCTGTCTTTCCTTCTCTCCCCTCCTCCCCTGCTTGTGCTGTCTCTCTTTCTCAAAGTAAATAAATAAACCTAACCAAAACAAAACAAAACAAAACAAAACAGAATATGTGTTTGGGAAGTGGATCACCTATATATAAAAGAAAAGATATTTACATTAAACTAAGTAAAGAGCATCCCAGAACAATTTCTTTAAAGGAGTAATACCCACCGAGTCTGCAGCATCCCAGATCTTTGACTTTTGAGGTAAGACACTATATCCTACACAAATCTTTATCTCGCCATAGTGTAGGACTCATAATACTTTTTGAATCTAATTGAATACTCGATTCCTTGCCTGTAAAATATTATATATAAATGCATCAAAGAACACAGTCTATACCTATTAAACTCACAAGTAAATTATTTCTTATCTTGCTGCAGTTTATTTTTGTCTTAAGTGTTTTTGTTTGGTCTTATGTTCTTGTCTTACTCCATAATAGCTGACACTGAAAAAATAATTACCTATTCAATTAGAGAGTGTCCACAAACTTAAATTCTTTTATTTATATTCTTATAGAGAAAATTCCATAAAAACACAAATGAGCACTTTCATTCATGATTGTGATAATTCATGAATATTAGTTTAACTCTGTGCTTTTACTAAGCATCTTTGCACTGCTTAAAGCACTTTTATGTGTATTATTTCACTTGTCCTCTCTACCTCCTTTTCAAGGAACCTACTGCTCTGTGAATAACATAATGGACAAAACAGCACCTGGTCACAGAGTGACCAACAAACACCAATCAAATAAAAAATGCCCTCACTGTAGTTTTGGTATTCCCCAGAAGTAACAGCAATACATATTTTACTGAAGTTAGCATAGCTGAGATGGAGAGAACACTAACATCATATGACACTGAAACTTTCAATTAAGAAAACCCAACTAGACATCTTTTCAATTTTCAATTTTCTGTTTTGAAGCCAGTCTGTTCTCCCTTTACAGGGCTAACTTCCCCTAACTCTTGTCTCATCCTGTCACTTCTCTCTCACACATAAACAGAGAAACTTGACTCTATCCCCACCCCTACATTCTTCACCTCACTCATCAAAAGGATCCCAAAGCCTTGAAACATCCTTCTGAAAGCTTAATATGCACACATACCACCTGGAAAATTGTTAAAATATTGATTATGATTTAGGGGGTTTGGGGGGGAACCTGTCTGGGATTTTGCATTCCTAATATCCCAGATGACATAAATATTGTAAATCTGAGGGTGATTCTTTGAGTAGCCAGGCTAGAGAATTGAGGATGATGTTAATTAACAAAACCTGTTTTCTCCCTTTCTACCATCAGTTTGTGCCTGTTTTAATGAGGCACAATTTGCTCATCTATAAAATGGAAATATGTATGCTCATCTTATATACAGTAATTGTGAAGTTTAAATGGCTTTAGTGCTGAAAGTGCTTTGGAAACTGTAAGAAATGGAAGATGTAAGGTGTTATGGTATTTGAATTCTATGTATGTATCTATGCCATTATTTACTAAATATTATAGAGATTCTACTAGTGCAAGTTCCTGCATTAGGTAATGAAATTACATCAATGAACTCTCAAGGCAGTCTCTCTTGTTACAAAATTTAGAATCTGGTAGGAAAGCAAAATGTTAGGATATTACAAAGTGAAAAAATTAATTACAAATGGTGATCTCGTCTAATAAGTAAAGGTGTATGACAGTATTTGACAGTGACCCCTGATCTAGTGACATGTGCCTGATTATGGACATTTCAGCAATAACTAACAAAGAGAAAAATAGGGAGTAACTGTGCAGAGGAAACTAAATAGGCAAACACTATGCAACAAAAATCACATGGCTTGTTCATGGAACGATTTTTTTATATTCAGCCCTTTGTGACTTTTGTTTCTTTCACGTTTATCAATATGTTGCATTTTGTAACTGACTGAGTGATTTTTATTTTATTTTATTTTTAGGGAAGAGAAACTGAAGTTCTTTTAATCAAAACTACAGAATGGCTCCCAAATCTTAATTCATTAGATCAGTTTATTGACTGCACAAGGACCTGCTCTCCCAGATCTCTTTCAATGACAAACTCACTTAGTTGTGATAATAACTCACTGTATTAGATGAGTCTCTGAAGCGCCCTTTTTGTGATCATCATTCTGAGTTTCAAGTTCAAAGTTCTTAAAAGTTTATTTTAGGAATAGCAGAAGGGAATGTGAAAAGTTCGAAAGAAATAAGATTTACTGGGAGTTATTCATATGAAAAATAAAAGAGAGAGAGAGAGTATAAATAAAAGAGAGGGAGCTTTCCGGCCAAAATAGCCCTGGGAGACTGTGAAAGTAGATGGAAGAAGAATTTTTTTAGGAAGAGCAGCTCTGAGGAAGGCTGCCAGCCTGGTGGAGAGGGATGATACAAATATTGCTCCTGTAATGGGCAGAAATGGTGAGTCCTTACAACATCACTGTTTCATCATTGCTGGGGGCTGTGAGGAGGTGCAAGATAGCAGAGACAGATCCTGAAGGCATCTTCAGCTACAGGTTGTTACCTAAGGGATCTCCTTGTGGAAGATTCTCTCTTGAAAAGAGATCTCATTGGCAATGTCTCACTGTCTACCACAATCTCCTTTACCTCTTTTCTCTATTGTATTTTTCCTCACCAACTTTTTGACTTTGGCTACATTTTAATAGTGCCAAATTTTGTCTCTTTATTTACTACAATTTTTTTTCCTTAGAGTTATCATTTGGCTTCTTACTCTATGAATGATGTTTTCTTTTTTTTCCCTCAAACATTTTGTTTTCATTTGACGCCTCTGTGCTTCTAGTCTTGCTTAAGAAAAATCTCAAGTTGCTCCCCATGTACTGAATTTTCTAATATTATTATTTACAAATTATTAAAATTTAAATCTTAGATTTACTGAAGTTTATTATTTTATGATGTAATTAATAATTGGTAGACAGTGATTTCCCTTTGTTTCTTCCATATGGATAGCCAGTTATGCCACTACCAAGTAAAAACTATGAAACTACCTTTTCCACATCATTTTAAACAACACATTGTCACATATTTCTCCATATTTATTTAGACTCTTTTATGAACTTTTACTTATAGACCTAATTATGTCTATTCTAGATTTATACTGTATTAATCATAGTAACCTTATAGTAAATTGTAAATAGTTATATCAGTTTCTACTCGATGCTCATTTTTTTAAAAAGTATGTGACAGAATGAAGAGACTGGAAAATCCTCCCCCTCCCCCCCAAAAAAAACCTATAAAATTGGGCACAATATGCAAAAAATAGCCCTGGAAACTACTAAAGACAAACAATAAGTGAAAGAGTCTTATTCATGAAAAGTTGCCAGAATATTGGATAAGATACATGGGAGTCAGTGGCTTTTTTGCCTGGCCCTGTTTTCATACCCATCCCCAGCTTGGTTAGTGTGGTGTCGACCATGAAAAGTAGGGGCTTCACTGCCTGTGAAGTGCTGTCATAACCTGCAGCCAAGGCAAAAGCCCGAGCTGAGAGGCATATCAGCAAAGTAGCGCACTCAATAAAAATGAATGGGGAAAGCTTTCAGTTCTGCCATCCTTGGATTACAGTCTCATTTGGGGCTATCAACAGACCTACCACATATTTTACAAGGAAACTAAAGGAATGCAAGAGCATTGGAAGAGTAAGACAAACTGCATTCATCCCTGGCTGACTGGCAGCCTGCATGTACATGCAGGGGCGATCCAAGAGGACACAGAGGAAAGCAAATGTCAAAGGAGACTTGAAGCTGTCTGAACTTTACATGCTCCCTAACTAAACACAGATCTATCTGCAGAGGGTGGAAATCATATAGGCTCCCAGTGTTTGCGCACAACCTGTAACCCATCACTGGCTGATCACTGGGGTATGTGGATGCAGGAGCCTCAGGAAGTCTGGCTAAAAAACCAGAAAAAAAAAATCAAAACTGAGCAGAGACATCAGCTACTACAGAATCCACAGTAGGTACAATATATTATCTAACATGCCAGTTTTCAACCAGAGACTATGAAACATAACAGAGAAACAGAACATGTGACCTACACTCAAGAAACAAAGCAGTTAATGGGGCATCTGGGTGGCTTAGTCCATTAAGCATCTGACTCTTGATTTCAGTTCAGGTCATGATCTCATGGTTAGGTAGTTCAAGCCCCACATCAGATTCTGTGTTGACAGTGCAGAGCTTGCTTGGGATTCTCTCTCTCTGTCTCTCTCTGCCCGCCCCGCTGCCACTCTCTCTCTCGCAAAATAAAGAAAGAAAGAAAGAAAGAAAGAAAGAAAGAAAGAAAGAAAGAAAAGAAAAAAAGGAAACAAAGCAGTCAATAAAAACTATCCCTGAGTGGGTACAGATGTTGACAATAACAAAGACCTTAAAGCAAGCAGAAATTACAAATATATTCATGAATTAAAATAAGCTATGTTTAAAGATTACAGAAATACATGTGGTCAATAAACAATATATAGGGAGTCTCAATAAGGAAACAGAAACTATTTAAAAGGAACCAGATGATATTCTAAAGTTGAAAAGTACTATAACCAAAATAAAAATAGACTGGCCCAACAGCATATTTTAGATGGCAGAAGAAAGAATCATCACATTCAAAGATGGATCAATTTCATTTATCCCATCTGAAGACAGAAAGGAAAAAGAGTTCAAAAAATCTGTGGAATAACATGAAACATACCAACTTACATGTAATAGGAGTACCAGAAGTAAAGGAGAGAAAACTATTTTAACAATAGTGGCCTAAAACTTCAAAAATTTAATGACAAACATTACACAGCCAACAAGCTCAAAACATTTCACACAGGACAAAGATATATCTACATATGGACATATCAAACTGCAAAAAGGCAAAGACTAAAAGTTGTGAAAGAAGCAAGAGAAAAATGACTAATCTTGCACAAGGAAACAATAGTATGATTAATGGGTAACTTCTCATCAGAAACAATGAAATCCAGGAAAGCTATGAGATGCCTTCTTAAAGCGCTGAAAGAAAAATTAAAAAAACGTCAATCCAGAATGTATACCTAAAAAACTACCATCAAAAAAGAAAAACAATAGAACACTCACAAATCAACAAAGATTAAGTAAATTTATTGCTTACAGATATGTTTTAAAATATATTAAAGGAAGTGTTTCATTCTTAAAGTACATGACATCAGACAGTAACTCAAATCTACAAAAAATAAAGAGCAATATAAATGATGAAAATGTGGATAAATATAAATGACTACAACTATATTTTCTCTCTTCCCTTAAATAGTTAAATATAATATTATTGAAAAAGCCAGTAAGCATCAAAATTGGCAAAGATGAAGTTAAGCTTTCACTTTTTGCAGATGACATGATATTATACATGGAAAATCTGATAGACTCCACCAGAAGTCTGCTAGAACTGATACAGGAATTCAGCAAAGTTGCAGGATACAAAATCAATATACAGAAATCAGTTGCATTCTTATACACTAATAATAAAACAACAGAAAGACAAATAAAGAAACTGATCCCATTCACAATTGCACCATGAAGCATAAAATACCTAGGAATAAATCTAACCAAAGATGTAAAAGATCTGTATGCTGAAAACTATAGAAAGCTTATGAAGGAAATTGAAGAAGATATAAAGAAATGGAAAAACATTCCGTGATCATGGATTGGAAGAATAAATATTGTCAAAATGTCAATACTACCCAAAGCTATCTACACATTCAATGCAATCCCAATCAAAATTGCACCAGCATTCTTCTCAAAACTAGAACAAGCAATCCTAAAATTCATATGGAACCACAAAAGGCCCCAAATGGCCAAAGTAATTTTGAAGAAGACCAAAGCAGGAGGCATCACAATCCCAGACTTTAGCCTCTACTACAAAGCTGTCATCATCAAGACAGCATGGTATTGGCACCAAAACAGACACATAGACCAATGGAATAGAATAGAAACCCCAGAACTAGACCCACAAATGTATGGCCAACTAATCTATGACAAAGCAGGAAAGAATATCCAATGGAAAAAAGACAGTCTCTTTAACAAATGGTGCTGGGAGAACTGGACACCAACATGCAGAAGGTTGAAACTAGACCACTTTCTCACACCATTCACAAAAATAAAACTCAAAATGGATAAAGGACCTGAATGTGAGACAGGAAACCATCAAAACCTTAGAGGAGAAAGCAGGAAAAGACCTCTCTGACCTCAGTCGTAGCAATTTCTTACTTGACACATCCCCAAAGGTAAGGGAATTAAAAGCAAAAATGAACTACTGGGACCTTATGAAGATAAAAAGCTTCTGCACAGCAAAGGAAACAACCAACAAAACTAAAAGGCAACCAACGGAATGGGAAAAGATATTTGCAAATGACATATCGGACAAAGGGCTAGTATCCAAAATCTATAAAGAGCTCACCAAACTCCACACCCGAAAAACAAATAATCCAGTGAAGAAATGGGCAGAAAACATGAATAGACACTTCTCTAAAGAAGACATCTGGATGGCCAACAGGCACATGAAAAGATGCTCAATGTCACTCCTCATCAGGGAAATATAAATCAAAACCACACTCAGATATCACCTCACGCTAGTCAGAGTGGCCAAAATGAACAAATCAGGAGACTATAGATGCTGGAGAGGATGTGGAGAAACGGGAACCCTCTTGCACTGTTGGTGGGAATGCAAATTGATGCAGCCACTCTGGAAAGCAGTGTGGAGGTTCCTCAAAAAATTAAAAATAGACCTACTCTATGACCCAGCAATAGCACTGCTAGGAATTTACCCAAGGGATACAGGAGTACTGATGCATAGGGTCACTTGTACCGCAATGTTTATAGCAGCACTCTCAACAATAGCCAAATTATGGAAAGAGCCTAAATGTCCATCAACTGATGAATGGATAAAGAAATTGTGGTTTATATACACAATGGAGTACTACGTGGCAATGAGAAAGAATGAAATATGCCCTTTGTAGCAATGTGGATGGAACTGGAGAGTGTGAGGCTAAGTGAAATAAGCCATACAGAGAAAGACAGATACCATATGGTTTCACTCTTATGTGGATCCTGAGAAACTTAACAGAAACCCATGGGGGAGGGGAAGAAAAAAAAAAGAGGTTAGAGTGGAAGAGAGCCAAAATAAGAGACTGTTAAAAACTGAGAACAAACTGAGGGTTGATGGGGAGTGGGAGGGAGGGGAGGGTGGGTGATGGGTATTGAGGAGGGCACCTTTTGGGATGAGCGCTGGGTGTTGTATGGAAACCAATTTGACAATAAACTTCATATATTGAAAAAAAGAAAAAAAGAAAAAGCCAGTAAGTGTAAAACTATATTGTTGAATTTATTACATGCATAAATGAAATATACAAGAAAATAATAGTACCAAAGAAGGAATAAAAATGTAACCATATTGGCGGAAAGTTGCTATTGATGTCCAGAATTAACTAAGTATTAACCTGATATTGATTACAATAATTTAAGATTCATATTCTAATTCTAGTATAATCACTAAGAAAATAAATAGAAAAAGAAAAATGTTGAAAAACAACAGAGGAATTAAAATGGTATGATAAAAATTTGCAAATCACAAAACAAGCTAGGAAAGAAAAAAAACAAAAAAAGACACGTATATAAAACAAATAGCAAAATGGTAGAGGTTAATGCAATCATGTCAATAATATCAATAAATGTGGATAGATGAAAACTCTAATCAAAAGATAGAGATTGTTACACTGAACCAAGGATGATATTCAATTATAGCCTATCTACAGATCCACATTATAGATTCATAAATACAGATAGATTGATATCAAAAGGATGGGGAAAAGTTGCATCGTGCAAAAGGTAACTACAAAAGAGTTGTAATAAACATATTAACAGCAGACAGAACATACTATAAAACAAAAGATATTGCTAGAGACAAAGAGGGACATTTCATGATGACCAAAAGATTAATATATCAGGAAAATATAAAGCCATTAACATGTATGAACCTAATAACTGAGCCACAATGGACAATGGAGCAAACTCTAAGCAAAATGAAAGCATAAGTAGGCAACTTAAAAATCATAGGTACAGATTGTCAATACCTCTCTATAAAAAATAGATTGTTTTTAAAGTCAGGTAGAAAAGTAGTAAGATTATACATGCTCTGACCAACACTAACAGCTTAGTTGATGTAACTCATATTTATAGGCTATTCTACCATACAAGAAAAGAATATACATTCCATTCATGCATGCATGAATTTTCAGAATAAATCTTAGGCTAGACCAGAAATCAAAAGTCAATAATTTTAAAGGATCAAAGTATTTAAAAATTTTGAATTAGAAGGAAGAGCAAAAGGTTGGGAAACTCCCAAATACTTACAATAAATAGCACATGCCATCGAAGAAGAAACTATAAAGGAAATAAAAAAATATTTTTATTGAATGAAAATAAAAAACACAACATGTGAAAATTTATGAGTGTAGATATTCAGTTCTTAGAGGGAAATACATAGTTTTAAATGCTTATTCTGGGAAAGAAGAAAGGTCTTAAATGAATAATCTAATGTTCAGTTTAAAAAAATAGAAAAAAATTCAGTGGAAGAAAAAAGATAATTAAAAATCATGCAGAAAAAAAAGAGGAATGAAACTTGAACAGAAATAAATGGAAACAGAAATGCTCTCACAGAAACAGTAGAATAGAAGCTCAGATACCTCTCATGCATACATACCTCTACCTTTCTACCATGGAACTGTCAAGACACCTCAACAAAACTCACTGTTTCCTCGTCTTTAGCCTTCCTGTTACTTTATGTCTACTGGTTACATGAGAATTCTTACATTTTATTTTCCTTAGGTTCAAACACCAAATATTAAAGCTAGAGTTAAAAAAAATACTTTTTATTGTTGTTGACAATGTCACACAAGTTTCATGAATTTAAGTGATTCTTGAATTTAGATGAAAGACAAACATTCATAAATTACTACAAACAGGTAAATAGTATACCTTTCACCTTCCTATAACAAGGACATACTTAGAAATGATTACTACTTTTTGCAGACTTAACTTTTCTGCTGTTGCTGTTGGGCGTGAGCACTGTCTTTGAACCCATCTTATGAGACAGCCTTATCATCTTTAGGTTGCAATTATTTATTTTCACATCTTTTTTTCCTTCTGACTTAGGAATTAATTTTATTTGAATTTCTGTCTCCTCTCCTAGCCTGCGAATTTCACAAAGGTAGAAAATGTATTTATGCATTTCTTGTACCCCAGAGCCTAGTAAGTAGCCTGTGTGAAGTAGGTGCTCAATCAATATTTTTCAATAAAATTGAAGCCCACAAAAGACATTTTTCCTTTCTCCATAAAAATAAAGCTGGTAATTTTACAGACATATTTTCAAAATGTCTTATTTTTTATGATTGTGACAGTTGCTGCATATGTCCTAGATTTTTTTTTATAGAGGAAGAAATAGCTAACTGCTCTTATCATATAAAGTATTTTGCCATAAAATTTGAAAATAGATTGATTCTCTTACATTCTCAGGGCTTGCTCCAGGCATGGGAGCACATATTTTTAAATAAAATACAATTAGTGATTTTCATAAAGGCAGAAACCATTGACTTTATTTTATTCTCCTGTGTGAGCTGATGCTTGGTGACAGTTCCAATCCTCTGTGGACTTGTCTAACAATTCTGACGAGGCAACTCTATATTGGAACAGGGTAGGAATATAATTGTGCTCTTGTTAAAACATGCTGTAATGTCAGGCACACTGAATTTTAATTCCCATGGTGGGTCCAGATAATCAGGAAATTCTCCCAACTGCAGGAGGATTTTGAAATAGCATGTGACATTTTTACAGCTGGCCATAATTTCATGCTTTGCCACCTTTGATCAAAGTGTCACCTTAAATGAAGGCAAGAAGACAGAAAGTGCTACTGTGAAACCCACAATGTACCCAATCCACATGAATCTAAAGGTAAAACCCGCATGCAGTAATAATTCTCTCCCTAAAACTCACATGCTGAGGGAAACCAATTAAGTTAGAAAATTCCTGTAGCTAACAATATATTTTAAATTATCTCTAGTATTATTTTATTATTTAAACCTATCACAAGTAACTTCAAAGTATGGAAATGGCAAAGGAGGCATCAAGCTAATGGGAAAATACAAATTATTTATATACTGAATTGCTCGCAGGAGGCATAAGAAAATAGAGCTTCCTTCATAAATAATATATAAGTAAGCATTCTCTAAACTACAAGTGTTACCTGACAAGCCAACACACGAGAATCAAGCAGTATGTACTGACTCCTTCCTGTACAAAAGTAGTTTTCACTGGGAAATCATCAAGGGTTAGTTTAGAATGCTGAAATATTTAGGAGAGCCAAGAGTATTGAAGATATTGTACTACTTGGTGTTGGGGAAGGAAGTCATCTGCTCTCAAACCTCCTAGGTTCGGTACCATAAATTCTGCTGTGACATGTTAAAATATTTGCAACCTGTCTTAGTCTGTTTGGCTGCTATAAAAAAATACCAGACTAGGGAGCTTATAAACAACAGAGATTTATTTCTCACAGTTCTAGAAGCTGGAGGTCTGAGACCAGCGGGCCAGCCAGCATGGTTGGATAAAGGCTCTCTTCCAGCTGGAAGGCTTCTTGCATCCTCACATGATGGAAGGGGCTAGGGCGCTGTGTGAAGTCTCTTTTATAAAAATACATCCCAGGGGCGCCTGGGTGCCTCGGTCGGTTAAGCGTCCGACTTCAGCTCAGGTCATGATCTCACGGTCCGTGGGTTCGAGCCCCGCATCGGGCTCTGTGCTGACCGCTCAGAGCCTGGAGCCTGTTTCAGATTCTGTGTCTCCCTCTCTCTGTGACCCTCCCCCGTTCATGCTCTCTCTCTGTCTCAAAAAAAATAAGTAAATAAATAAATAAACATTTAAAAAATAAAAATAAAAATACATCCCAATTATGAGGGCTCCACCCTTATGACCCATGTACCTCACAAAGACCCCATCTGTTAATACCATCATATTGGGCATTAGGATTTTAACATATGACTTTCAGGGGGACACAAATGTTGACTATAGCACAACCTAATAACTTGTACTGTAAGTTTTAAAACTTCTTATTTTCCCGCTGCCCCAACATCTCCCCAAATATACTGTGAGCACCCCATCTAGGTGACCAGGTGCACCCAGTATGATGAGGTGGCCCTGCCACAAGTTCTCCTTCTTATGTTCCTCTCTCTGTGACCTAGTGTCATTCAAGTGATATCACCTCATGCTTTTTGCCTGTGTCCTCAACACTGACCCCAATTTTCCCATGGGTCCTTGTGCTCTCTCTCTGCTCCCCACCTGCCTGTTTGACTGTGCTCCCTTGGCACTCCCCTCATGGGCCCCTCATGACTCTGTTACTCTAGAACCTGTGAGTATATTAAACTTTGTTTTCTTATACCCCTCTTTTGTCACCTTTTGTGGATGCATCTGATTGACCATCTCCTGAAAGAATACAAAACAGGGGTGCCTGGGTGGCTCAGTCAGTTAAGTGTCTGACTCTTGATTTCAGCTCAAGTCATGATCTCATGGTCATGGGATCGAGCCTGCAGAGGGCTGAGCACTGGAGTGAGGGCAGAGCCTGCTTGGGATTCTCTCTCTCTCTCTCTCTCTCTCTCTCTCTGCCCCTCCCCCATTTGTTATCTCTCACTCTCTCTCAAAATAAATACATTTTAAAAAATATAAAACAATGATAGAATAGAGACTTAGAGATTTTTATTTTTTTTATGTTTATTTATTTATTTTGAAAGAGAGAGAGAGCAAGCATGAGCAAGGGAGGGGAGAGAGAAGAGAGAGAGAGAGAATCCCAAGAATCCCAAGCAGGCGTCATGCTGTCAGCCAGAGACCAACATAGGGGCTTGATCTAATGAACTGTGAGATCGTGACCTGGGCCGAAATCAAGAGTCAGACATCTAACCAACTGAGCCACCCAGGTGCCCTGGGACTTAAAGATTTTTCAAACAGAGCTGGAAGCTACCTAAGGATAAGCAATCTAATGATTTAATTTTACAGGCGAAGAATTTAAGACCCACAAAGGCAGTGACTCCATCAAAATCTCCAAGTTAATGAGTGACAGAGTAAATACCTTATCTCAGATTTTTTTGAAAGAGAACTTAGTATTTTCTTCTATAAATACAATATACTGCCTCCCTAAATATCGAATTTCCTGCATCATTTCATAATTTTTATAAGAGGTTAGTTCTATAAATTAAAATAGTAAAGACCAATAATTATTGCAAAGATTATCCACACATTAACAACACTAAGGGTCAGTTAATCTACTAAAATAAACAAGTTTGGATAAGTTATTTCAGGATTACTATCCTCATAGTTAATATATGTAAAACCAATGAAACAGTTGTGTATGTAACTGCAACTGGCAAGGAGCTCTTTTTTTTCTTACCCCTACATTTTTTGGTTATCTGTTATAGAATAAGTAGCTACCCTACAACTTGGTGTTCTAAAAAAACCCCACATTATTATAATTCATGATTTGGCAGGTCAGGCATGAGTCAGGCTCAAACGGGAGATCCTTCTGCTCTGCATGGCATTTACAGGGGCCGTTCCATGGAATTCAACTGGTAGGTGGATGGTAGGAAAGTTGCTCTCAACTGGGTCACTTTCTTTCTCTATGTAGCCTCACAGCCTCTTCATGTGTGTCTTTTTACAGAGTCACTGAACTTATTACATGTCATCCTAGGACTCCAAGAGACCTAGGAGGAAGGTGCCCCTGTCCTGCTAAATGCTAAGCTCAGACGTGGCATAGTGTCATTGCTGCCACACTCCATTAGGTAGGAGGGCAAGTAATACCTAATGTTCAACAGGAGGAATGCAAATGTGTATGCAGCTATCCTTAATCTTACACAATACTTTATCAGCAAAATGTTACATTCAAATAGCTTTTTAATAATGTGCCTTTTCCTCATTCTCCTGATTTGGAATTTCTAAGCTTTCTTAAAAAATATTTCATAGGAATTTATATTATTCTTAAGACATACTAAGTTAGCCATGTTGAAATATCACTAAAGCTCCCCTTTGTATTTAATGTTTGCAAACTATCAGATGCACTTTAGTTTTATTTAAACTTCCTACTTAAGAAGATTCACATTTCTGGTTTTGCTGTCTATTGTTATATTGTAGGCTTTTGATATAATTGAGACTCAAATTCAGTTAAATTTGATCTGAAAAGCTCCCCCCAACCTGCTTGGGCTTACTGCATATTTTTTATATGATTTTATGAATCAACTATAGATAGTATGACTACATTGGGGCAGAGTAAAATTGACAAGAAAGGAAAAACAAACAAAAGTATAATTTATAGGCAGCTATCCAATGTTAGGTATATTGATAGAAATGCAATAACCACTGGCAGGCAATACATTTTGTTTAATGCTTGTAACAGTAACAATTGGTATTAAATAAGTAAAATTAGGTGGATTTTTACAGAGGAAAGAATGTAGCCTAAGTTGGGAGAATGTTAGCCAACCGTAGGGAGGTATGCCTCCAAACTCATAGTTTTCATACTTTATGGCACGGAGGTATAATCTGGGTTGGGTATATATATGTACTTGAGATCCCAGTTCACCATATAAAATATTAAATGGATATGAGCACTTGGAAAGTTCATATAACACCAAAATCTATATGCAAAATTGAGGTCAAAACAGGAATGGATTTATGCTTATATTATAGAGTGGTTTGGATGGTAAATGAAATAGAATAGATCAAATATTGCAAACAATTAGGTTTCAGTCTGGGTTCACTTTTCAAATGGATATATGATTCTTAATTAGTGACTATGAAACAAAATATCTGTCTAGATATTTTATTATTAAAACTCAAACTCTATGTATGGTATTTCTCTGACACAAGCAGCTGTAGCCAAAATCATATTTTCTGACATGGAAAAATGTGAAACCACCAGAGGTATTAATAATATCCAAGAAAGGAGCCAGGTGATTACCAAGGCTAATCAGGATTTCTAAGGACTCAGATAAATTTGAGACTATAATAGGATTACATTCTCTACTACTCAAGCCATTGATATTTGCATATTAAACTGGTAGGGTTTAGAAATTGGGATGGCTCTAGTAAGTCCAGATTTGTGCCAGTAACAGAAGACAGAACTTTTCTTCACTTTCCTTTCTGCAAAGAAATAACAGGAGACAATAACAAGCCTCCTTCTAAGTAGTTACTTTGAAATCTCATGATTAGGTGAGTCAGAAATCAAGTCAGAAAGGGAGGGTGGGGAGGGAAACTCATTTCAAGTGCTAATTGTAGGAAATTAACAATTCAGAAAGAGTAGTTGAATACTTTACTTTTGTAAAACTTACCTTTTAAAGATTCCAGTGTTGAAAAGTCACATGAGGCAGAATTCAGGTGAGAAAAAACATTGGGTCACCTGAGTGGCTCAGTGGATTAAGTGTCCAACTCTTGATTTCAGCTCAGGTTATGATCCCAGGGTCATGGGATCAAGCCCAGTGTCAGCTCCATTCTGAATGTGGAGACTGCTTAAGACTCTCTCTCTTCCTCTGTCCCTCTTCCCTGCTTGCGCTGTCTCTCTTGCTCTAAAATAAAAAAATAAATAAAATTTAAAAAAAACATTAAAAATTAAAAAATTAAAATTAAAGAAAATGTTATTTTGTCTTAAAAAATAGGAAAGAAAATTGTTATATTACAACCCATCACATAAACATACATATTCTCAAATTAATAATGCAAAGCTTATAATACATATTAATACATAAGAGTTACAAAACAGAAGCATGAATCAATATTACAAAGCTATTTCCTCATACTTGACCAATTAAAGTGCAGTAGAGCAGAACCATGTACCATTTTTGACTGATAAGCATCTAAATGCTAAGTCTGATTGCAAGAGTTGGTTGAGTTGACCTGCCAAAATAGATCAAGATGACTAATGGTGTTGAGTCACTCTCCAACCAGTTCTTAAGTAGCACGTACACATTGTTCACACAAAAATAACCATTTCACTATATTTTTAACTGTTAAGTTGAAAAATCACACTTACTCTCCCTGCCCACAGAATCAATTTTAAACACGTGAAAGTACTTTAGCCTACCCTCTCCATTGAAAGAGCCACTATCTACATGTGGCTATTTAAATTTAAACATAAATGAATTAAAAATGAAATAAAATTAAGTCTGTAGTTCCTCAATCACATTAGCTCCATTTCAAGTGCCCAAGAGTCACATGTGGTTCATGGCTACCATACTGGTCAGTGCAGATACAGAAACTTTCCATCATAGCAGAAAGTTCTATTGGACAGCACTGATATAGACAATTTCTTTGGTTGGAATTGAGCTTTTGTGCATAATATTAACTAAGGCTTGAAAGATTTTTCAAACACACAATAATATTTAACAAAAGATTACTGATGTTACCACAGTTATTACTTTCTAAAAATGGACAATAATAAACAATAATTTTTTTCTAAATTGGACAACAATAAAAATAAACAACATAATTAGTAGTAAAAAAAAGAAGAAAATTGATGCAATAAATATGGTGTGTTTTTTAAGATCTATAAAATTAGCTAAACAAAAATAGTGGCCGTCTAAATTCATGGCTCATATGAATAGGAAATCAGCAAGTGATCTGATATTATCTTTTATTGTTAAAAATACATATTTTTGACCCACCTTTATGAATCTTTCCAATAGAAATTGAGGACTTGCTTTAGAAGTTAAGGTTATTCAGAATTATTTATAGTGGCAAAACTTGGACACAACATTAATGTACATCAATAAAGGAATAATTTGCTAGGTTATGTTACATTCATCATGTAAAAATCATAAAGTGATTTCAAACAACATGTCATCTCTTCCTTCTTCATGTGCAGAGATCACACTTAAACTCTACAAACTGGTAGACTTTTAAGTAAACAAGTGAATGGAAGAACTAACTCAGAAAAGTAAGGATATGCATTAGGATAAGAATAATGAGGAAAAACAAAAATAATTACCAAATAGAAAAGCGAAAGTTATATACAGGCACGCGCGCACACACACACGCACATGTGCATACTTGAGTATGAACAGTTGTGGAAGGTTATATACTGGGCTTTTAATCTTAGTTGTATCTGAGAGTTAAGAAAGGAGTTTATAGGGGTGCCTGACTGGCTCAGTCGGTTGAGCGTCCGACTTCCGCTCAGGTCATGATCTCACTTTCATGGGTTTGAGCCCCGAGTTAGGCTCTGTGCTCACAGCTCAGAGCCTGGAGCCTGCTTTGGATTCTGTGTCTCCCTCTGCCCCTCCCCCACTCACACTGTCTCTCTCTCTCTCAAAAGAAATCAACATTAAAATTTTTTAAAAATTTAAAAAAAGAAAGGAGTTTATAAGATAGTTATCAATTTTGTACTTACATATTCTTTCATTGTTTCTCTTCTTCAAAGGAGCATGCATCATTTTGTAATTTAAAAATATTTAATTAAAAACAATTCATTGTATATCTGCTATAAATAAGTCTACTTTGCAAATCAGGAATACAACCATAAATATTAATAGATTAGACTTAGATACTATTCTGTGTATAAAGTACTCTCATACATATTTGATCCTTACAAGGACCCTGTCAGCCTGGTTGGGCAGAAATTAGTGTTCCTTTTTGAAAATACACCCAGTTACTAAATGGTGGAGCCAGAATTAGCACCCAGGATTCTTAATCTCTGTTTCATTCTTTCTACAGTATCACAGCATCTCCAATGAACATCCCCAAAGAACAAACTTTAGACATGGAGAAATTGAGTTCATATGTCAAGTCTTTCCAATTCTACTGTTTTCTATTTTAGTACCTGTCTTGAGCAACATCCTGTTTTCCGCAACTAAAATTGTTTTAAACATTTCTACAAAAAGAGAAGTTTACAATTAGGATAAAGGTATTTGTGTAAAGACTCATAACTTGACATCAAAGATATATTTTATGTATAAAAGAATATTTAAATGTTGGAAAATTAGTTTTAACTTAAGTACATTGTTCCTTCTTTTATTCATTTTTTAAAAAATACTTATTTTTTTGGGAGAGTGCAAGAAGGGGAAGGGCAGAGAAGGGGTGCAGAGGATCTGAAGAGGGCTCTGTGCTTACAGGCTGACAGCAGTGAGACGGATGTGGGGCTTGAACTCACCAACCCTGAGATCAGGACCTGAGCCAAGTCTAAAGTCCGAGGCTCAACCTACCACGACACCCAAGTGCCCTTTATTTGATTCATCTGCAGCAAAGAGTAACACCCTTTTGAAGAGAGAGGGCGCACAGATAAATTTTTTTGTACTGTTAAAGCTGGGGATATCCTTAGACATCAAGTATTAGGGGAAAGCACAGCATCTCTTTCAAACAATGAAAATAAAACAGGAAATGGTAAGCACTAACAAAGCCTTAGGCAAATGTACAGCAGGAAGTGGGCATGGCAAACAGGGTAGCTTCATTTGTGCCTTTATTTTTCAGGTTAGGAAAACTCGTCCATGATAAATGAGTTTAACTGACAAATAATGTGGCATAAAATATATGAGGTACATTTTATTACAATAATGAGTAAACTGAGGTAGAAATATGTAATATTTACCCAGAATGAATAAATTAACATTTTAAAATAGTAATGAGTGAAAAGAAGTATATATACAATCACACACAGAATGAATGGATTCAAACATCACAAAACTTTCATTGCACATTACGCTAAGCCAAATGGGGTTATCTGAGGTCTATCTTCAGTACTGATAAATATTGTGATTGTTTTTAAACTGCAGCTCTTTACAAACAAAGAACACTGAACATAACTGGTTCAAAACTTGAGTTGGAAAGGACCGTGGAATAACTTTGTATGCTTTCTCTACAGAAGCCTGCATTTCAGTTCAGCCTCTGCCGGGTTTGTTTTCAGCTCAGGTTCCCATTTGCTCTTAGTCTCCACAGTAACTAGGCATATTAGAGAGCTCAGACACTTATAAATATCATAAGCCAGATGCTCTCTTACCCATAGGATTTCTGAAAAACTTCCAATGGGAAAAATGGGCTGGCGTCCAGAGCCAAAATCCCTAAGTCTGAATTGACAGAAATAGAACATAAGACAGAATAGAGAGGAAAAGAAAAATAAGATATGTGATTAACAATTCTTGGTAATTACCAAAGCTAGTACCTTTGATTTTTTCCAGGTGATTGGAACCATTCAGCACTCAATAGTGAGGTTTGGTATAAATTTTCGTTTGCATTATTTTGTCCATACATCTGTTTTCTCAGATGTATATATAACTCACAATAAAGCATTTTGAAAGAAATACATCTGTTGAAGTTGAACATATAATGCCTTTTGAGAAACAGAAAGAGAGAAATGGTGATCTCATGAATAAGAAAGGAAAAATAAAGTAATTTGCCAAAAGGCACGTCTGATTAACCTCCAGAGAGTGCGAGATTTGAGGTTTTCACATGTGTATAGACAAACTAGTGTGGGCTCTTCAACTATCAGAAGGACACATTTGGAGAGATGGCTTATCTCTAATTCCAAGGGAACCCAATATCATGTCCTGTGGAGACAGATAACTAGATACTATAGATCTCCAAATTCAGATGGGAACTCTGTAGGTGCCAGTAGCCAAGTGGAAAAGACATAAAAACTTTCCTACAGATTTCATAAAAAGTTATTTACAGATGTCATTTGAAATGCAAGAGACATGTGGCACCAGCACTCCGGGGTTGAGGAGGCAAGAAAAAAAAATGCAAGAGAAAAGGTAAATTTTAATATCTTATGTGTTGAAATCACTGCCAAATTTTTATTTCTATAAGCATGGAGAAGAAATTATAAAGTTTTACAAAGGCATATAAATATTTTTCTAAAAGTCTGACATCTATAGAATTGTCAGTTAATGTATACTTTGCATATGGCAAGAGCATTAGATAGTTACGAAACTTATGGAAAGCCGTTATCAACATCTTTGGTTTTAACAATAAGAGCTGAAACAATCTACACTCTAATCTAATATTCGACACTATTTTACACTACCTTCTTAGTGCTTATCATCATAGATGTGAGGGTTCGTTCTCCCTGTTTCATCATTATTGGGGCCAGAAGTAGTTTGTCACCACCTGATAGAATTTGGCCACTTCAGCTTAAATATTCTGATCAGATTCTGTGGCTAGCTGGACCTTCTGGACTGTGGTTGCAATGCTAAGAATCTTCCAAGCAGTGGGGGCCTTGGCCCTGAAGGATACTGGAGACACAGGAATCTACCCTCTACCCTTCTGCTCCCTGAGACTGAGTGGTTGGTCACTTCTCTGGCAAGAGATGAGCCTCACTTCTCCTCCAAGTCAATTTTCTTACCCATCTTCAAAGTGAATATAAGAATGCCTACCTCTCTGCTGAAAAGCAGGGTAAGGGGAACACAAGAGTCAATCTATCAATAAGAATAATCTGTGTTATTGTGAGGCTTTAAATGTGTTTACATACCTGGCAATTGCAAATTATCTTATGGGAAAAAGAAGCAAAGTTTGAAATGCTTTCTTGTTTCTTTCTGCACTGCTAATTCTATTGCAGATATGAATTCAGGCTTTTAATTTTATGCTTTAATTATGCAGGCAAGCTATATACACATGGATAAAATAACAATCTAATGCACAGTATCTAAATGTGCCATAGACTGGAATTGATAGTTATTGATAAGGTCTATGAAAACTATTTTGATCAATCTAATTTCCCTTACTATCATGATCAATATCTAAAAATATATTTTAAGATTATTTTTCTTACTTAATTAATTCCTATACGCTTTATTGTTCTATAATGAGGGAGGCTTTTTTTGTCTTATCCACTTGCCTGGTAATAATAAGTATTCAAGAAGTATTTGTTGAATGAATTAAATAAGGAAAATATGAGTTTTACAATAACAGGAGAGAATGTTGTAATAAAGGAAACACTTATGGGGAAAAAATAACAAAATTTATTTTAGCTGGAGGGATGTTTGAACAGTAAGGATAGGAAGACAGAAATGCTCATGGTGTGTTCAAAAGACCATGACGAGATCAATCTGACTTAAGCAGAAGTTTTTGGAAGAGAGCATACGGAGACAGAGTTGGAGAATCAATATACAGCCAGATTACCAAGGGCTTTGAAACTTAATTTAAATAGCTCAGATTGTATTCTGGACAATTAAGAGTAGAGGAAACATATGGGCCAACAGAAACATGTCTCCCAGTTTTGGTAAAATGAGTACTAAATATGTAATACTGCTCATGAAGCAGATAGGAAAAATAACTTTTGTACATGATACTCACCTTTATTAAATCCTCTAGTTAGATCTGGTGCCACAAATTCAGATTCATAAAAAGCCAAAACCTTGAATAAATTTCCAATATCTTGCAGCAATAAAGGCAAAATTCCTAGAAAAATAAAGAAAAAAATACATTATTAATATTTTCATATCATATTCCATGGTTCACAATATACTTATCAAAATAGAATCCATTTGCAGGCGGAGTCCAGACAGGCATTAAAAGTGGGTTATGGTAGCTGGGGCACAACAGGCTAGGGATGGTTGTGACACGCAGTCAAGGCATTCAGGGAGGGTATCAGCAGCACAGGAGCAAAGGACAGAGCCTAGTATCTATTAAAAGACTATGGGCTTTCAATACACAACCTTGTTAATAGGTATTTAAGAATAAAAAGTCTCAAGTATATAGTGTGAGAGAAGACCACAAGAAAACACTTTTTTTTTAAATTTACATCCAAGTTAGTTAACATATAGTGCAATAATGATTTCAGGAGTAGATTCCAATGATTCAACCCCTACATATAACACCCAGTGCCCATCCCAACAAGTGTCCTCCTTAATGCCCTTTGCCCTTTTAGCCCATGTCCCCACCCACAACCCCTCCAGCAACCCTCAGTTTGTTCTCTATACTTAAGAGTCTCTTATGTTTTATCCCCCTCTCTGTTTTTTTATTATTTTGTTATTATTTTTGCTTCCCTTATGTTCATCTGTTTTGCATCTTAAATTCCTCCTGTGAGTGAATTCATATGATATTTGTCTTTCTCTGACTAATTTAACTTAGCATAATACACTCGAGTTCCAGCCACGTTGTTGCAAATGGCAAGATTTCATTCTTTTTGATTGCCAAGTAATACTCCATTGTGTATATATACACCACATCTTCTTTATCCATTCATCTGTTGATGGACATCTGGGCTCGTTCCGTACTTCCACAACAAAACAGCTACTATCTGCCTAGCTTTTTTCTTAAGCACATACTGTTGTCCTTCAAATGATTTCTGTTTTCAAATAATAATGCATATTTTCCCCAAATTGTCCTATCTCCGTATTTGGGTTGACTATTAAATCTTTTCCTCTCAGCCACCTGGCAGTTGTGACACATTAGTCAATTATACCTGCCTGAGTGAATATTTTCTTACTTAACAGTTGAATCAGAAATCACTTAGGAATCAATTTAAAGAAAGAATATTAGCCAGACTTATAATTCTATTGATACAACTTCTGATAAAATTATTTTATTTTATATCTAGCACTCAAATTGGAAAAATTAAGTCACTGGCTAGAAAAACAAACACATTGATCCAATAGTTGAACAGTCTTTTCAGCAATGTTTCTATCACAATGTAGGTAGAACAGAAGATGAAATTCTGAATTGCAAAGATATTAAGAAGAGCCAATGTTTAAAAGTTTTAGAAATGCCTTTATTTATTTTGCTTGCATTTTCTTTTAATGTATGCAAACAATGCTGTGTGGTTTATATACGTGTATGTATATATTATTTTTTAATGTTTATTTATGTATTTTGAGAGAGAGAGAAAGACAGAGAGAGCCAGAGAGAGAGGGAAGGGCAGAGAGAGTGGGAGACAGAGAATCCCAAGCAGTCTCTGCACTGTCACCACAGAGCCTGACATGGCGCTCGAACTCATGAACCATGAGACCATGGCCTGAGCTGAAATCAAGAGTATGATGCTTAACTGACTGAGCCACCCTGGTGTCCCTATATGTGTATACATATGTTTGAAAGAGTTCTTTCAATAAGTATAAAGTGAAATCTCTAAGTGATTACAGACTATTGAGTCATAGTGTAATTACTCTTCTTCCCACTATAAATTAAATAATCAAAAATCTTTAAATCAATGTCCTCTTAGATTTGATGAAACATAGTATGTTCCAGGAATTGTGCTAAGAGCTCTATAAGTCAAACTCTACTTTATTCTCACAACTTGTCTGTTCTACAGTATACTACACTCCAGATATGTAAAATAAACCACGCATGCTAAGTCCATTTCCATAATCCTATTTATAGTAAATAGCAGTTTCATTAGAACCTATTAACATCAAAAACAGAGATCAGCCTTGAAAATTCCCTTGAGCACACTTACCTAATTTCATTGGCTCTACCTCTAAAAACAAAATAAAATAACAAAAATAAAAACAAAACAAAACAAAAAATGCTTTATCATCAAAATTAGATTTTAATAAATTCCAAAGATATTTGAGTGATATCCACAAGATAAGAACTTTGATTAACTTAGAGCATGGACATAACCAGGTGGAAGAAAGGAGATACCCTATCTATCTCCCTGATAATACAAAGAAACATACCACATGTAAATAAATTGGAGGATGCCTGGGAAAGCTTTATTTAGAGACCCTACTAATTAATAAAGGCTGGAATCAGAAACAGATTATGGGGCATCTACAATATAAATGCCCCCCTCAGTTACCTCTGAGAAGTACACCAGACAAAGGCAGACACACTAAATTTAGATTCTGTAGTAGTGCTTGAACAAGCTTATTATTTGGCATGGATAGAAATGCTGATCCCTTATTACCACATAAAATGCAAAATACAAAATTCACTGACACAGAAGCCAACCTAACACTGGCTTCTACTTTTCCCAACAAGTTTCTGTGTTTCTATATTGTTAGGACTGAACTATTCGAACATGTTAAAATAGGCAGTTGGACAGAATATAAGCAATTAGAAATTATCTCAACTTTCAACTGTAAAAGAATAAAAGTATCTTAAAAAAATTTTAAAGCCTCACTAAACATAAGAAAACATACTCCAACTAAATAAAAATGGATGTTTTTACAAATTCTCTAAAATTATTTATGAAACAGAATAAAAAAGAATATAAATTTTAGAATATTTGTAATTTTATTCTTAGTAATATTCAAGAAGAAACTGCATCTATACAACTTGCTAAAGAAGGCCTTATTAGGAACCATTTAACTAAGGAAAAACCAATTGGAATTTTTAAGAGAAGTTAAAAATAAAATGGAATCAGAGAATAACAGATTTGAAATAATAATTTTAAAAAAGCTACTGTGAAATAGCAGTCAAATTTAAAACTTTTTCCATAGTAAGAAGAAACGGGGGAAAATAATATAATAAGAGATAAGATTTATTTATTTTTTTAACATTTATTCATTTTTGAGAGAGAGACAGAGTGTGAGCAGGGGAGGGGCAGAGAGGGAGAGAGACACATAATCTGAAGCAGGCCCCAGGCTCCGAGCTGCTAGCACAGAGCCTGACGTGGGGCTCAAACCCACAAACCACAAGATTATGACCTGAGCTGAAGTCAGATGCTCAACCAACTGAGCCACCCAGGTGCCCCAATAAGAGATAAGATTTAAAAAGCATTTTTGTTTTCATTGATATAATATGGCTACCAGTAAAGGTATAAGAAAAAATCATTTTCTAAGCATTGAAGAAATGGAAAGTTAGAGGTTTTTGGCCAAAGTCTAGGGAAGACTGGAGCTGTAAGGAGAAAAATGAAGCTAACTTCTCCCTGATGGCATTTACCAACTACTGAATCTCAGATTTTCTCATTTTTATGGAGCAAGGGGTATTACAAATAACCACTTTTTTGCTTACTGTAACTTCCTTATTCCTTCTCCCATCTGCCTATAAAAGTCTTTCGTTTTATACAGCTTGATAATTGCAAAGTTACTTTCCTTTAGGAATGACAGGGATCTATTAGGCAGATTACCTAACCAGTGCTGATCAGGCAATTCCTGATTGACTGTTTAAGATTCCATTTCCATAAGAGTCCATACCAATTAAGTCTTGGATTGGTGATGTGGGGCCTAGAGTAAAGTATTCCATTTTGGGCCTGTTTTGCTTTTAACAGATTCTGGGCTGGCAGGGGGTGGGGAGGGAATCATCCCAGATGTAAGGGCGAGGATATAGGAAGGACTGGGCAGTAAGTGCTTTCTATTCCAGGAGTAATGGGACAAGTCATACGCAATAATCTTATGCTACACAATTAAAAACAACTGAACAAATTATTTTTTAAAAGTCACCACATTGAATCCATCTAAGAGTTATTTAAGAAAGATGAATATTTGGGGCGCCCGGGTGGCTCAGTCGGTTAAGCATCTGACTTCGGCTCAGGTCAAGATCTCACGGCTCGTGAGTTTGAGCCCCGCATCGGTCTCTGTGCTGACAGCTCAGAGCCTGGAGCCTGCTTCAGATTCTGTGTCTCCCTCTCTCTCTGCCCCTCCCCCGCTCACACTCTGTCTGTCTCTCTCTCTCTCTCACAAATAAATAAACATTAAAACAAATTAAAAAAAAAAGAAAGATGAATATTTAAGCCAATATCTTAGAGAAACTAGGGGTAAGGTAAAAATGACATTGGGTACTGTTTTTCCATCACGTTGACTAGTGTTATCAAAAGCTATGATGGAGAGCAGAACTTTCCATAGCTTCACGCGTTTGAGGTGGGGGAGTGCAAATGAAGACCTGCCAATGATGGGGAATTCTTGTAAATAACCGAGGTTTGGGAACCTAAAGGGCTACAAAATATAATTAAAGCTGAACTGAAAATAAACCAGAGAGTAAAGACCAGCTGTGATCATTTCAAGGGCTGATTGTATTAATCAGATTTGTCATCTGCCTGCCAGAAGAAAAAGTCAGTCCTTTCTGGAGAAAGCATTATCAAGAGCTCAAATGATTTTGAAAACATTTTTCATGCAAAGTTTTACTTACTTACAAACAAACAAACAAAAAAAACTACTAGGTATAAAATGAGACACAATTTGAATAAAAATCAATAAAAACAACAACAGAAAATAAGAGAAGAACCATAGGAGAAGCATAAAGCAGATTATGTTTAAAAACAAAAGTATGACTAATGTGGTCAAGACATAAATACACAAGATAGAAGAATTTTGGCAGAGAAATGAACAACATATATAAAAACCACATAAGTGTATTATAAATGCATGAAAACATCTCACTAAAGGGGTGGGAAGAAAAGGTGCTAGTCTGAGTAACTTTGGAATATGTGGAGTCTGTAAGACTAAACACAATGAAACTTTGCATAGCATTGTACTCTAGTTGATAAATTCGTTTTCCTAAGGGTATAGGTTAACAAGTCTAAAACCACCATATGTTAATACTATAATTATAATTAAACAAATGGATAGTAGATATGAGAACCAGGTTTCTCAATGTTGCAGGGAGCAGTTACAGATAAGCAAAGAAATGTTACGTGTGATAAAAGATTAAGAGTTGGAGACATCAAAAGGAACTTGTGATTTAGCTTAATACAGATACAGATAGTTACATATAGAAATATTTATAGGAATGTGTTAGTATTCACGGGTTAGTATCCATGCATATATTTGCTTGTGCTGTCAGCTAAGAGGGATTAGAAGCAAGAGCACATCCCCCGCATAGATCTTCATTTCTAATGCCATTTTCAAATAAAAGACACCAGTACTGGGGCACCTGAGTGGCTCAGTTGGTTAAGCATCTGGCTTTGGCTCAGGTCATGATCTTGCAGTTTGTGAGCTTGAGCCCTGCATCAGGCTCTATGCTGGTGGTGTGGAATCTGCTTAGGATTCTCTCTCCCTCTCTCTCTCTGCCCCTTCCCCATTTGTGCTATCTCGCGAAATAAAAACTTAAAAAAAATTAAAAACTAAGTTAAAACCAGTACTTGTTGGAAAAATGGCTGATTCTAGGACTGGAGCAGGAAATATACAAAATGAGCTTGGAGCATCTTATTAAAGTCCTAGAAAGTATGGATATACATCCTTACCCCAAAACAGTATGTACACAATGATGGGATGGGGATTTGTCAAAGGGACACAGGGGCCAACTGAAAGATCTACCAATAGCTAAAGCTGGAACAATTTGAACAAAATAAATAAAGCAGGGTTGAGTTGTATCCTATGGTATAACATAGGTGTGTCTGACAATGATATGAATGATTAAACAGATGTGGGTGAAAAGACAAATTTCCCATGTGGAAAACCTCTAAATAATTTTTTGTTAATACTCTGCTCTGAAGAAGCTGGTCAATTCCCACTCATTATGTAAGGGCTGTTCATAGTGACTTCCTTCCAAACAGAACAGTATGGAAATGGAATGTAACTTCACAATGGAAACACCTAACAAACACTACATCAACCTCAAGGTTACTACCATCAGTAATAAGCCATACTGATAGTATGCATACAATGAGAATGGCAATTTTCCTTGCTGGGCTTTCTCCCCAAAACATACAACTGAAGTCCAACTATGGGGAAAACATCTGGCAAATCCCTCTCGAGGAACACTCTACAAATTAACTGACCAGTACCTCTTCATATGTAAAGGTCTTAAAAAACACGAAAATTCTGAAAAACTGTCACAGCTAAGAGGGGGCTAAAGAGACATGGTGACCAAATGTATTACAATATCCAGTAACAGAAAAAATTGGTAAAGACTACAGAAACCTAAGTACAGTACCTATTTAGCTAATAATGTATCAATAATGTTTCATTGATTATTTCACATATACCATTCTGATATAGGATAATAACACTGGAGGAGACTATTGTGTAGAGCATATGGGAACTTTCTGGAATATCTTTACAATTTTTCTGTGGATCTAAAACTCTTCCAAAAGTTTTTAAAGTTTGCTAAAAAGCAGAATAAGTGCAATACCATTTACATTAGCACCACAAAAGAATAAAACACTTAAGTATAAATACAGCAAAATACAGACAAGATCTATATGAGGAAAACTATAAGACACTGATGAAAGAAATAAGACAACATAATTCAAATATTAATAGAACAAATAAATTATATGACCATATACAAATGCAAAAAAAAAACCACATTACTTGTGAATGAAAATTTCTCAGCCAACTAGAATTACAATAGCAATTCTAAAAGCAGGCAGCAAAATCATGCTTAAGAGTTAGATGTTGAAATCTTTTCTCCTAAAATTGAGAATGAGACAGCAATATCCACTCTCATCATACTTCAATGTTATACATGATGTCATGAAAAATAAAACACTTTTGAAAAATAAAGATTATTCATAGATGATATAATTATGTAGATAGAATATCTAAAGGAAATTATAATCTATTAAACTGTAACTGTATTCAACAGTGTAGTATGCAAAGGCAACCAAAATATAAATTTTTTCATGATTACCCTAAACACAAAAGATTGGGATATATCTTCAAATAGCAACACTGCAAAAGTGAACAATAAATTTGGTTTTATTAGGGAGTCAGTAAGTTAGGGACTATGTTAAAGTTTAATTTATCTTGGGGCCCGAACAAGATAGATTGATCCTAATTTTGTTTTCCTTTGTTTTGTTTTGTTTTGTTTAATCATAAGCGAAAAATGTTTTTCTTTGCTTGCTTCTTTCTCTTTTATTATGAGATATATGTTCTCATGTTTTCAGAACTGAAAGTGTCAGTTTTGATTCTATGAGGAAAAAGTGTTCATACAACAAAGCAGAAATAATATCCTCAAATAAACACAAAAGTAAGAAACTCACAGGAAAAAAAAATGGGCAAAAGAAAAAAAAAGTAACAGTCCATTTTCAGAAAAGAACATCCAAACTGGTAAATTAACATTTGAACTATGTTCAGTAAGATTAGTAACCAGAGATGTTCAAATCAAAGCTATAGCGAGATACTTTTCACACTAACACTGACAAATTTTAAAAATAAGGGATATATGGGACGCCTGGGTGGCTCAGTCGGTTGAACATCTGACTTTGACTCAGGTCATGATCTCGCGGCTCGTTGAGTGTGGCTTGTGAGTGTGAGCCCCATGTCAGGCTCTGTGCTAACAGCTCAGAGCCTGGAGCCTGCTTTGGATTCTGTGTCTCTCTCTCGCTCTGCTCCTCCCCTGCTCATGCTCTGTCTCTCTCTGCCTCAGAAATAAATAAACATTAAAAAAAATAAGGGATATCAAATGTGGTAAGAATATAAAGTAAAGAGGCCTCTAATATGCTGTTGTGGAGGGTAATTTGACCATCTATAAAAATTAAATTATAAAAAAATTACTCAGAAATGTCTCTTCTTGATATATTCCCCATTAAAAGTCTCACACATTTGCATAAGAGAACTATACGAGCATTGATAGCCCCAATGTTTGCAGTCAAAAACTAAAATTCTTAAACTTAATTTCATCAACATGGTACTAAATATTAAAATATATTAATAAAGTGGATTTATATAGAAATGTAAGCAAAAATACTAGAACAAGAGATGGATGCGTGAATAGATGGATAGGTGTATGGATAGCTCGCAAAACATGAATTTAAAAAATAGCAGAAGAATACAGAAACTATGATACCATTCATACAAAAAATGAGTGCAACAGTATATATACTGTGTAGGATGTATTTTACTGGTTTGAAAATATGCCCACAGATCTTCTGACACTTCTCTCCAACAGATGGAGTCTAATTTATGTCCCCTTAAAGGTGGGCAGATTTATCTAACAAATTGAATGTAGATTAAGTGGCAGTATATGATCTCCAGTGCTAGATCAAGGGGCCATCTTGGCTTCTGCCTTAATCCTGAATCACTTAATCTGGGGGAATCTGGCCACCACTATATCATGAGGACATTCAATCTGCCTTGTGAAGAGGAACATGGAAAGGATGTTTAAAGAATCTGAACCATGCCCTAACCACCAGCATCAGCTTATCAGGCATTTCAACCAAATAAGAGCATTGGAGAAAATAAGAAATATGTTAATGTAATATTATGCATTAAGAATTATAATTTAATATTTTATATAATTTTAGAATTAGTAATATGGAATTAAAAGACAACTTTATTAGTTAAGATAGAATCCTGGGTGCAGAATTCAAGACTACAATTACTGGAAACCCCTGTACACTACTGGGAATGCAAACTGGTGCAACCACTATGATAACAGTACAGATGTTACTCAGAAAATTAAAAATAGACCTACTATACGATCCAGCTATTCTAATTCTGGCTACTTACCTAAAAAAAAACTTAAAAATACAGTTTGAAAAGACACATGAACCCCTATGTTCACTGCAGCATCATTTATAATGGCCAAGATACAGAAACAACCTGAGTGCCCATAAGTGGATACATGGATAAAGAGATGTATACATATTTCACTCATATGTGGAATTTAAGAAACAAATGAGCAAAGGGAAAAAAAGAAAAAAAGAGATAAACCATGAAACAAAGTCTTAACTATAGAGAATAAACTGATGGTTACCAGAGGGGAGGTGGGTTGGGGGATGGGTGAAATAGATAAAAGGGGATTAAGAGTACAGTTATGACAGCACTGAGTAATGTATAGAATTGCTGAATCACTACATTGTATACCTGAAACTACTGTTACACTGTATGTTAACTAACTGGAGTTTAGGTAAAAACTTAAAAAAAAAAGAAGACGTAGGGGTGCCTGGGTGGCTCAGTCAGTTGAGCGATTGACTCTTGATTCTGGCTCAGGTCATGATCTGATATGTCATGATATTGAGCCCCGTGTTAGGCTCTGCACTGACAGTATGGAGTCTGCTTAGGATTCTGTCTCTGTCTCTCTATCTCCCTCTCCCTCTCTCCCCCTCTGTCTGCCCCTCCGCCACTTGTACTCTATCTCTCCCAAAATAAATATAAACATTAAAAAAAAGACGTATGAACATATGGGAAGGGGGAAAAGAGAAAAGGGGGGGGGAAACAAACCACAAGAGACTCTGAATAACAGAGAGAAAATTGAGGGTTAATGGAGGGAGGTGGGTGGGAGATGGGCTAGACGGGTGATGGGTATTAATAAGAACACTCGTCGTGATGAGCACTGGGTGTTGTATGTAAGTGATGAATCACTTAATTCTACTACTGAAACCAATATTTCAATGTATGTTAACTAAAATTTAAATTAAAAAAATATGTGGTATACACAGATACAAATACTACACAATGGAATATTACTCAGCCATAAAAAAGGAAATATGGCTGCTGGCTACAAAATATGCTAAGTGAAGTAAGTCAAAAACCATACTGATTTCACTTATATATGAAATCTAAAAGACAAAACAAACAAAACAAAACTCATGGATACAGAGAACAGATTGGTGATTATCCGAGGGAAAGATTTGGGTGGTGAGAAAAGTAGGTGAAGGGGGGCCAACTGTATGGTAATCGTTGGTAACCAGACTTATTGTGGTGTATACAAAATTCAAATAGCTATGTTGTACACCTGAAACTAATATAATGGTATATACCAATTTTATCTTAATAAAAAAAATTGTAATTGTCTTCAAACATGTCAATTATGTACAGTGAAAATATAAGAAAATTAATTCCTTATTTTTATACATAAAAGAGTTAAATAAGTAGCCAAATTACATAAAAATTAACATACATAAATCATTTTTCTACCTATGTACCATTTGTATCATAAGAAAATGTAATGAAAAGAATTATAAAAAGTATAAAAAATATTAAAAACCCACAAACATATACACAAACAAAAAATTAAAGAATTGTCATGTCTAAATGGAAAAGAAAAGCTATAAAGCTTTCCTAAAAGTCATATAAGAAGACCTCAATGAACTGAGAGAGAACATTTTCCTGTAAGAGAAAACTCACCATTGTAAAAATGTCATTTCTCCTTCAACTACTCTATAAATTCCTAAAGGACATTTACAAAACTTGTCAAACCATCTTAAAATGTATCTGGAAGTGAAAAGGTGCAATAACAGCCTAGTACATTTTGAAAAGAACAGTGAGGAGAGACTTCTACTGACAGATACCAAAACACACATTTATAGTACTTAATACAGGATGGTATTATCAAAGGTATGTGTGGTCCTCATCTTCCTTCACCCTGAACATAAATAATGTTTTAAAGTATTAATTTTTACACTTATCCCTTAAAGGCTCAGCTGCCTTAGCAACAAATGCAAGTAGATACTTTAATCAGTTTCAAACTTTCAAACTTTTAAAACTACTTATCTGCTTTGTTCCCTCACTCTTTATTTCTTTCCCATACAGGAGTTCTCCATTAGGAACCTGTTGTCTTCATTTTGTACAGTTCTTCCCTGTTATTAGAATCCTAAATGAGCTCTTTCACCGGTAGATGTGAAATAAACAATGCAGTGAAATTCTGACAAATTAGGCTTATTAAAGCTCTGATCTTAGGAACTTTCAAGTAATTCTTCCTCCCTTCCAAAATTCTTCTAAGTGCCACCTAGCAATGGCCTCCCCAGAAATGCTCCAAAGAATGCAGTTCTCCAGTTTAGAAATGTTTACATTAAGTTTACACAAGCCTTCTAGGAAAACTGTAATCTAATGATGGATGTAACGACATAAAATTTAAAGGTTTTATATAACCAAAAGCATCATAAACAGATATCATAAATGACATAGCTACATTAAATGTTTACATTGTATAACACAGAATCAACCTCCTTAATATATGAGAAAGTCCTATAAACTAATCAGGAAAAAATAACTACCAATGGAAGGTGTTTCAATTAGAAAAAAACAATATCCAGAAGAAATACAAATTGCCAATATAAAAAATCCTCAAAATTTATCCTTAACCTTACAAGTAAACTGGGTAATAAAAAATTTTCATCTGAGATGCAACTTTTAACTGATCAGATTAGAGAAAAAAAAGTAAATTATCTTGAACAATGCATACGAAATTTGGTATTTTCACACATTATTATAATAGTACCATTTGATGCATATATTTGGTGGTCCATTTGGTAAAAATGATCAAAACTTAATGTTTTTATAACTTTTAAACTGGCACTTCTCAACATTTCTAAGCAAAGATATGTGTGCAATGATATTCACTGGTTCTTGGCTTATGGTTGAAACTATCATCCCAAAGTCCATTAAAGAAAGAATTGCTAAATAAACCATGGCACCTCAGTACCATGGGTTACCATGTAGTAATTAGAATCAAAATAGAACTACAGATACAGAAATGTACAGCATAAAGTTATATTCTCAAGTGAATCCTTCACCAGAAAACAGTGAAAGCATATGCAGTTTCTTCCATGGAAACAGTAATCATGGTGGTTAACGACACTGGCTCTGTAGCCAGATTATCTAGGTTTGAATCCAACATTTTCTACTTCCTTTAAGTATGGTCTTGGGTGAGTCACTTTAACTTTCCATGTCTACTTTTTCAATCTGTATGCCCTGAGGGAAAGTGTTTAGCCGTAAATGCTGGTTTCCTTTTTGGCTCATTTTAGAATGTAAGATGAATACTGAAGAACTTTTGTTCTACCCATGGACATTGAACAAAATTCATTAACCAAAAGAAAAATCCTATAGAATTACAACAACAACAACAACAACAACAACAACAAGAACAAAACAGTCTTTTCTTTAAATGTTTATTTATTTTTAGAGAGACAGAGAGAGTGCGTATGCGTGAGCAGGGAAGAGGGGCAGAGGGAGAGAGAGAGTCTTAAGCAGGCTGCATGCTTAGCATAGAGACTGATACGGGTCTCCATCTCACAATTGTGAGATCATGACCTGAGCAGATGGAAATCAAGGGTCAGACACTTAACTGACTGAGCTGCTCGAGCTGCCCAAGCTCCCCAACAAAAGTCTCAAAACATAGTACAAACCTGTATTAAATTGTTAAAAGCAGTCACCATTTGAAAGAGATTTCAGATTACAAAATAGCATTAAAGAGATTTCTAAATGTTATTTTCTTGAATCTGCTGTCATTTATAAGTATGTATAATCAAATACTGTGTAATTTACACAGATTTTTTTAATCAAGGAGAAAAACAAATCATAAAAAACAACAGAAAGTAAACATGATAGTTTCCTACTTCAGGAAGTTTTTGTTTTGTTAGCACACCACTTTTTTCTTTGTTTAAATAATGTACTACATGGACCCTGTTTATATTCAGATGCTTAATTCATTCTGTTGCAAAATGATTTATAAGCTGTACTTCAAAGTCTATTTCAAGCTAATCTAACCCAGTAAATAAATGCTAGTTAATTAATTCATCTTTTCTCTAGTCTACAAAATTTAACATTTACAGTTAATTTTTTTTTTTTTTAATAAAGAGGGCTCATGATACATATTTGGAAATCCAATTTAAAAGATTGCTAGGGCGCCTGGGTGGCTCAGTCAGTTGAGCGTCTGAGGTCATGATCTCCCGGTTTGTGAGTTCGAGCCCCGCCCCGTGGGGCTCTGTGCTGACAGCTCAGAGCTTGGAGCCTGTTTCGGATTCTGTGTCTCCCTCTCTCTCTGTTCCTCCAACGCTCGTGCTCTGTCTCTCTCTCTCAAAAACAAATAAACATTAAAAAAAATTAAAAATCAAAAAAAGATTGCTGGCTAGGGGTGCCTGGGTGGCTCAGTCGGTTTGGTGTCCAACTTTGGCTCAGGTCATGATCTCACGGTCTGTCAGCTGTGCTGACAGCTCAGAGCCTGGAGCCTGCTTCAGATTCTGTGTCTCCCTTTCTTCTTCTCCCCTGCTTGTGTTTTCCTGTCTATCAAAAATAAACATTAAAAAAAATTAAAAGATTGCTAGCTAGTTGTTTCTTATATTTACAAAGGGCCAAATGATAAAAAATTAAAGATTCTCAAAGAAACTCCAAACAACCAATGGGTCAGTTTTATTAGTGCTCATTTTAAATACAGATTTTGTTTTGCAAATACTCTATAGACACTTTTATATTTTAAACACTCAATTCTCTTATAAAGGGTGATCAATACATTTATTATCCAATTACACAGATAAGCATGTACTAGGGACATATTTCACAGCACTAGTGGATCAGATATATAAAGCACTTCCTATTATATACTATTATATATATGTATATTATATATACTATTATATACATGTTTAAGTTAAAATTTTAAGTTGCCTAGTGAAAATAATTTTTGCCATTTTCATCCCCCTTGCAAACATGTATATGAATACCTTCTGGGTTTTTATTAACATCCAGTAAGGTATCACTGCATTTAAAATTACTTTTGAACAAATTAAAGCTATGGCAGAAATTATCAATACAAACAGATTAGTAGATATTAATATATTTTTAAAAGCCCAGTATAATATAATCTCTTTGGAGAAAAAACATATTAAAATATGTTTCTTCATGCAGCATTTGCGTATAGTAAAGCAATGTAAAACCCCAAGATATCAGAGTAGTTTCATAAAAGCATCCAAAACCTGCAAATTGGAAATTAATGAAGATTACAATTAATGACATAAAGATATAATATACTAAAGACATTGTCATTTTTCCATAATGTTTACCAAATTGATGCTGGTTAGAGATAATTAATAAAATTATGAGCTAATCTTACAAGGGCATTTTGTTTTCTATTAAAATAATAAATAAGAATGTGTAAAGATGCTAAAATATTAATCGCTTTTCAAGTTAATGCATTGAATATTATGCTTTTTATATATTATTTCTGTAATATAACATATTATTTGAAAATTTATTTTTATTCATTTCTATCTACCACTGTCATTCCATTCACCAACAACCTTCGTGAAGGCAGAAGTCTTGTCTCTCTGTTCACATTACTTCTAACGTCTGCCATTGCAAACATGTGCTATATATTCAGTATATATTACTTGCATGAATAAATCTTTTTTCTTATTTTTATTCCTTTTTTATATATATTTTTTTCTATCCACATGTTCCATTTATCTTATTTTCCTCATTCCTCGAATATTCAAATTTATTAGTAAGTGATCTGACCATAATTTAACATTAGTCCTGCTTATTTCAGCAACTCTAATTTTTAAAGTCCATGTCACTTACTGACATGGTAGAATTTTTTTAGGCATTCTCCACTAAATCAAATCTCTAGACTAACTTACAGCTCCCATTCTTTCCATGAAACATACTGATGTATGTCTGTGGCCAGTCCTTCAGAACCTTGCTTCTCTCATCATTTTCCTGAAGTCAGTTACATTTGTTCTCAAACAAACTTATGTCATATTCTTGTTATTAGAATTCTCTAATGTGGGGCACCTGGGTAGCTCAGTCAGTTGAGCATCCAACTTCGGCTCAGGTCATGATCTCACAGTTCTTGAGTTCAAGCCTCACACTGGACTCCCTGATGTCAGTGCAGATCTTCTGTCCCCCTGTCTCTGCCCCTCCCCTGCTTGTGCTCTCTCAAAAATAAATAAACATTAAAAAAAATAATTCTCTAATATAATTTTGTATTATATTAACTACGAGTGTAAAACAGGGAGTTTTTGTTGTTGTTGTTGTTCCTAGTTAAACCATGTTTTGATTTGTTTTGAAAGCATCAATAAAAGAACTGCTAAAAATAATGTGCTGTTAAGTTATGGTTGAGAGAAGTGTAAGACAAAAAAATAATGACCTACAAAGATTCTGCATATAATTTATATCACATAGCCTTCATTTTTATTCCTTTAAAGAAAAACAAATTTGAAAATCACAAATAATGTATTTTAGATAGGATTTATGAAAGCAAAACAATAAAAAATTCTAATCACCTTAGCTATAATCAAAGAAAAAAAACTTGTCTATTTATTAAGTAATTTATGAGTGTGTACAACACTACACGCATAATTTTTGTACTTCCAACTTTATCCAGTATTTAAAACTTATTATCAATTACAAATGAATTATTGTTCCTGACTGCATTGGTAAATAAGCTTCTTTATTACACTGGAAGCATGTTCTTCATCCCTTCTACAAAATGAGTATTTCCTCTACATGCAGTGTTGTTAGTGATGGCATTTAACTCAATAGCCTATGTTTTTATTTACTATGCTCATCTCCCTCAACTCCATTATCAATAATAATGTAAAAGCATTAGGTCTATTCCACTAAATGTTTTAAAATAACCTTTTTAAGTTATGTTTAATCAATAACAATTGATTAAAATGTAAAAAATCAAGGAGGCGTTCAAATTCTTGCAAAATTCTTGACAGCTACCTACTAACTATAAAAAATATGCACAATAATGAAATACTGTGGTATTGGCATAATACTAGACAAGTAAGTCAATATGAATGAACTTTAGTTCTGAAATAAATTCAAATGTATTTACAGTTTAATATACAGTAGTAGATTTTCAAGATGGTGGGAAATAAGGATAATTTAATAAATATTGTTTGGGACAACTATCTGTGGAAACAAAATAAACAGGTAATTTGAAAATAAAAAAAATATTGAAATCTCCAAAATTTGAACACACATTCAATTTCACTACCAGTCAAACAGATAAGAAGTAAAACAACCATAAAGTACTTCTTGTGCACTTGTATTGGAAGCTCCCAAGGCTATGAACACTAGGCTCATGCTTTTCTAGGAAGACTCACAGAACTCAGCATATAAAATCATCTCATAGCTATGATTTATTACAGCAAAATGATAAACAACAAAACTGACAAAGAGAAAGGGAACATGGAGGGAAACCCAGAGTAAACCAGGTGCAAGATTTCAAGAGTCCTGTCCCACAGCAATTATGTAGGTCATGCTTAATCCCCCCCGCAAAAATGTGTGACCACTTGTGTGAAATATTGTCTACTGGGGAAGCTCATAAGAGACTACGGACAAACAGTTTTCAGTAGCAGCCAGTCACATAGGTACCCTCTACCCAGCACATATTAAAATTCCAGACTCCTGGGAGGAAAGGAGGTGTTCAGCATAAACCACATAATTTACACATATAGTTTAGGAACAGTGAATCATTCTTCTCATTAGGGGTTGGGAATCCGACCAAAATCCAAGTTTCTAGACACCACCCAAGGGTCAACCTTGTTATTACACAAAGACATAATGGCATTATTCACATAGTGAAAATAAAAAGTATACATTTCTAAACTCCAGGGGATGCATGCCAATGTTTCCCAAGCAGTCTCTCACCCCTCTTGGGCCTACAAGTTCCTGGTGTTCAGTAAGCCTTTATCCACAAAATCATATATCAATGTCTCTTCCTTTTAGGCTTTGCCAATCTGTATAAGACATCCTCTTAGCACTGCCTCAAGCCCTTTCCCACCCCAAACACACACATATTTGACTTTCATGAAAAAGAACCTATATTTAAAATAAAATTTTAATATATACTTCACTGTTGTATAACACCTCTCAGTTCAATTCAACTTAATGCTTTTCAAAGAAACCTATATTAGAGATCTTACTTAATGTTGGACAATGTGATAAATCAAGGTGAGTAAGATTTATTTCTTCCTCTGAGGAATTTACAGTTCAACAAACATCATCAGAGTAAGACAGCTTTTCTCTAGAGATTTTCTGGTGAAAACAATGGTTACTATGCCAAGAAGCAAATGTTTATGATGAAATGTTCAATTTTTCACTCTAGCAAGGTAAGGTATTTTATTTAGTCTATTTCACTCATCATTTTGAATGCCTTTGTATTTCAACACTTACAGTGGAAATTTAAGACAGTCATTTCAGTTTTGTGATACTCTTGGGTTTGGTCTTCCTTTTTAAAATTTTTTTATTGAGATATCATTGACATATCACTTTACATTAGTTTCAGTTGTAGAGCGTAATGATTGTACATATTGCAAAATGTTCACTACCATAAAAATAGTTAACATTAATCACTATTCAGTTAAAATTTTTTCTTGTGATGAGAAATTTTAAGAAATACTCTCTTAGCAGCTTTCAAATATGTAATACAATATTGTTAACCACAATCAACATACTGTACTAATTACATACCCAGGACTTATTTATTTCAAAACTAAAACTTATACCCTTTGATCAACTTCAACCATTTTTCCCACCCCCAAGCCCTACCTCTGGCAACCATCATTTTTTTCTCTGTATCTATAAGCTTGGAGTTTTGTTCTGTTTTAGATTCCATATATAAGTGAGATTTTTATGTAATTTGTCTTGTTCCGTCTGATTTATTTCAATTAGTATAATACCCTCAAGTTTCATCTGTGCTGTTGCAAATGGCAAGATTTCCTTCTTTCTATGGCTTTTTATGGAAATAATATTTCATCATATGTATATACCACATTTTCTTTGTCCATCAGTTGATGGACACTTAGGTTGTTTTCATTCTTGGTTACTATAAATAATGCCACAATGAACATGGGGGTACATATATGTTTTTGAGTCAGTGTTTTCATTTCTTACAGATAAATACCTAGAAGTGGAGTTGCTGGATCACACAGTAGTACTGGTTTTTAGTATTTTGTGGAACCTCCATATTGTTTTCCATTAATCGCTATGACAATATAGTTACACCAGTGCACAAAGGTTCTCTTTCCTCCACATCCTGGACAACACTTTTTGATACTAGCATTCTAACAAGTGTGAGGTGATATCTCATTGTGGTTTTTATTTGCATTTTCCCTAATGACTGGTGATGTTGACTACCTTTTCATGTACCTATTGGCCATATACATTTCTTCTTTAGAACAATGTCTATTCAGACACTCTGCCCATATTTTCATCAGACTGTTTGAGTTTTTTGGCTATTGAGCTGCGTGAGCTCTTTATATATTTTGGATATTAACCCCTTATCAGATATATGAAAATTTTTTCTCCATTCCACGGGCTGCCTTTTCATTTTTTGTTTTGATGGTTTCCTTTGCTGTACAGAAGCATTTCAGTTTGATATAGTCCCACTTGTTTATTTTTATTGTCATCTTGGCTTTGGTGTCAAGTCCAAAAGATTATCATCAAGACCAATGTCAAAGAGCTTACTGCCTGTTTTCTTCTGAGACTTTTATGGCTTAAGATTTTATATATTTAAATCTTTAATTCATTTCAAGTTGATTTTCTGTATGGTGTAAGATAGGGGTCCATTTTCATTCTTTTGCATATGTTTATTCTGTTTTCCCAACACCTTTTATTCAACAGACTATCCTTTCCCCATCACACATTCTCAGCTCCTTTCTTGCAAATTAATGTCCATATATGCCCTAGTGTATCTCTGGACTCTCTATTCTTTTCTAATGATGTTGGAGACTTTTTAAAAAAAAATTTAATGATTTTTTTTATTTTTAAGACAGTGAGAGAGAGACAGAATGTGAGCAGGGGAGGGGCAGATTGAGAGGGAGACACAGAATCCAAAGCAGGCTCCAGGCTCTGAGCTGCCAGCACGGAGCCCAATGTGGGGCTTGAACTCACAGACTGTGAGATCATGACCTGAGCCGAAGTTGGATGCTTAAATGACTGTACCACCCAGGCACCCCAATGTAGGAGACTTTCTATGCCAATACAATACTGTCTGGTTACAACAGATTAGCAACACAGTTTGAAATCAGAAAGTGTGATGCCTCCAGCTGTATTCTTTTTCAAGATTTATTTGGCTATTCAGGATCTCTTATGGTTCCATACAAATTATTATAAGGTTTTTCCTAGTTCTTGGACAAATGTCATTGGTATTTAGATAGGAATTGCATTTATTTATCTTCAATTTTCTTCATCAATGGCTTATAGTTTTTAATGTACAGCTCTTTTACCTCATTGGTTAAACTTATTCACAGATGTTTTAATTTTTTAATGCAATCGCAAATATAATTGTTTCCTTAATTTCTCTAATGGTTTATTGGTGTATAGAGATGTAACTGATTTTTTAATATGGATTTTATATCTTCCAACTTTACTGAATTAACTTATTAGTTCTAACAGATGTTTTGGTAGAGTTGCTAGGATTTCCCAAATATAATATGTCATCTGCAAATAGAAACAGTTTTACTTCAGGGTGTCTGGGTGGCTCAGTTGGTTAAGTGTCCAGCTTCGGCTCAGGTCATGATCTCACAGTTCGTAAGTTTGAACCCCATGTTGGGCTCTGTGCTGACAGCACGGAGCCTGGAGCCCACTTCAGATTCAGTGTCTCCCTCTCTCTCTGCCTTTCCCCCACTCATTCTCTCTCTCTCTCTCTCTCTCTCAAAAATAAACACTAAAAAAGTTTTACTTTTCCTTTCCAGTTTGGATGCTTTGTATTTCTTTTTCTTGCCTAGTACACTAGCTAGAACTTCTAGTACTTTGTTGAGTAAAAGTGGTAAGAGTGAGTATCTTTTAATTCCTGATCTTAGAGGAAAGTCTTTCGGCTTTCACCATTGAGTATGATGTTAGCTTTGGGTCTGTCATATTTGGCCTTTATAATGTTGAGGTATTGTTCCCTCTACTCTTCCCTCAGTTTGTTGAGACTTTTTATCATCAATGCATATTATATTTGGTGGAATGATTTTTCTACATCTGTTGAGATGATAATATGAATTTTATCTTTTAGTTTCTTAATGTGGTATCCTACATTGTTTGAAGATGTTCACCCATCCTTGAACCCCTGGAATAAATACCACTTGACCATGGTGTATTATCCTTTTAATGTGCTGCTGAATTTGGTTTGCTTAGATTTTGTTGAAGATTTTTGCATCTGTGTTCATCAGGAATGTTGGCCTGTAATCTTTTCTGGTAGTGTCTTTGTCCGATTTTGGTATCAGGGCAATGTTGGCCTCATTAAATGGATTTGGAAATGTTTCCCCCTGTTTTTGAAAGAGTCTGAAAAGGACTGGTATCAATTCTTTTTTAATCATTTGGTAGAATTCACCAATGGAGTCACCTGGTCCTGGACTTTTGTTTGTTGGGAGGTTTTTGATTACTGATGAAATCTCATTATTAGTCATTTGTAACGCCCTTACTAATTGGTCTGTTCAGGTTTTCCATTTCTTCATTATTCAGTCTTGGCAGTTTGTATGTTTCCAGTAATTGATCTACTTCTTGTAGATCGCCCAGTTTTTGGCATATAATTCTTTACAGTAGTCTCACGATCCTTTCTATGTGTGTGGCATTGGTTGTAATGTCTTATATTTCATTTCTAATGTTGCTTATTTTAGCCCCTCTCTTTTTTTCTTGGTGAGAATAGTGAAAGGGTTGTCTATTTTGTTTATCCTTTCCAAAAAACAGCTCTTAGTTTCACTGATCTTTTCTATTTTCCTTTTACTCCTTATTTTATTTATTTCTCTTCTGATCTTTGTTATTTCCTCCCTTCTTCTACCTTTAGGCTTAGTTTTTCCTTTTTTTTTTTCTAGATTCTTTATTTTTAGAAAAAAAATTTTTTTAACGTTTATTTATTTTTGAGACAGAGAGAGACAAAGCATGAACAGGGGAGGGGAAGAGAGAGAGGGAGACACAGAATCTGAAACAGGCTCCAGGCTCTGAGCGGTCAGCACAGAGCCCGACGCGGGGCTCAAACTCACGAGCTGTGAGATCATGACCTTAGCCGATGTCGGCTGCCCAACCAACCGAGGCCACCCAGGCGCCCCTTTTCTAGATCCTTTAGATGTAAAGTTAATAAGATGTCTCTTCTAATGGAGCTTAAGCTAGTAAGAATGATAGATAATAAACATGTAAAGAAAACAAGAAAAAATATCAAATAGCAACAAATGTGAAAGGATAACTTACAAGAGAGGTAGGGAGGGGTGCCTTGGTGGTTCAGTCAATTAGGCGTTGACTTTGGCTCAGGTCACTATCTCACAGTTTATGGGTTTGAGCCCCGCATCGGGCTCTGTGCTGACAGTTCAGAGCTTGGAGCCTGCTTCAGGCCTGTGTCTCCCTCTCTCTCTGCCTACCCCCCCACTCATGCTCGCTCTCGCTCTCTCTCAAAAATAAATAAACATGAAAAAAATAAATAAAAGAGAGGTAGGGAGTCAGGGAATAGCTCTCTAAATGAATGGCAAAAATAATCAGACACATGAAAACCAACATAAAAAGAACTCCTAATAGATGGAACGATTGGTACAAAACCCCTAAGGTGAGTTTAAACTGGGCACCTTCGAAAAACAAAAAAGACAGCAGTGTCACTAAAGCAGGTGAGAGAAGAAATGGCATGCATGGCACCAGGCAGGTAGGCTAAGGCTATTATCACACAGAACTTGATACACAAAAGAAAATAATTTGCATTTTACTATAAGTTACCCATTAGAAACTCACTGGGAATTAATGGCTTACTATTGTTCTTAAGAGAAAAACAAAATTTCTTAAACAGATCTGATATTTATGTCTGCTAAACTGTTACAACGCCTTGTATTGTTATATCCTTCAGACTCTTTTTGCATCATATTCTTCCTTGCTTTGGGCACCGCAGCAGCATAGCTAGCTATCTAGCTGTGTGTTGAAGTGTTACGATTCCTTGGACAACAGGGCATTTGACCATGCTGATTCTTTTATCTGAGATTACTGAATTTCTAAATAAATGAATGGATAAGATTTAGACACTGTAAGAAATCTACCAGTACCTAGATTTCTGAAGTAACAAAACAACTAAAAAAGAATAAAATAGGAAGCTTTCTCCCAAGTCACTTCTCACTTCCACATGAAAGACTTAGTGCCAGGGCCACTGAAGTTCCCTCGGTCAGCCTTCCTCCTGATGGGAGCCTCTGTGTGTGGCTGTAAAACCACTTCTACCTCTCGGTCTCAGTGCTTCTATATTATTAGGTCAGACAATTCTCCATAAGGCAACACAGGCTGAAATAGAAGGGGATCTGTGATGAGGCATTTTTTTCTTAGTTAAGTCATGTAAAGTGAAGCAAAAACAAGATAAACACAGAGAGCTGTGCATTCTAGAAAGAACACTGTTTACATGCAAAAAAAAAAAAAAAAAAAAAGACCTATAGGTTGCTTTAAATTATGACAGGAACCAGGAATGAAAAATGTAAAATTCTCATCTCAGGGCACAGAGATGTATTATATGAATACCTAAAATAAAGTAAAGCCTACACAAGAGTGATCTAAAAAATTTAACCTAAAATTAGAAAAAAATTTTTTTTTAATTTTATTTTTTTTTTATTATTTTTTTTATTATTTTTTTTTTCTGAAATTTATTGACAAATTGGTTTCCATACAACACCCAGTGCTCATCCCAAAAGGTGCCCTCCTCAATACCCATCACCCACCCTCTCCTCCCTCCCACCCCCCATCAACCCTCAGTTTGTTCTCAGTTTTTAACAGTCTCTTATGCTTTGGCTCTCTCCCATTCTAACCTCTTTTTTTTTTTTTTTTCCTTCCCCTCCCCCATGGGTTCCTGGTAAGTTTCTCAGGATCCACATAAGAGTGAAACCATATGGTATCTGTCTTTCTCTGTATGGCTTATTTCACTTAGCATCACACTCTCCAGTTCCATCCACGTTGCTACAAAGGGCCATATTTCATTTTTTCTCATTGCCACGTAATATTCCATTGTGTATATAAACCACAATTTCTTTATCCATTCATCAGTTGATGGACATTTAGGCTCTTTCCATAATTTGGCTATTGTTGAGAGTGCTGCTATGAACATTGGGGTACAAGTGGCCCTATGCATCAGTGCTCCTGTATCCCTTGGATAAATTCCTAGCAGTGCTATTGCTGGGTCATAGGGTAGGTCTATTTTTAATTTTCTGAGGAACCTCCACACTGCTTTCCAGAGCGGCTGCACCAATTTGCATTCCCACCAACAGTGCAAGAGGGTTCCCGTTTCTCCACATCCTCTCCAGCATCTATAGTCTCCGGATTTGTTCATTTTGGCCACTCTGACTGGCGTGAGGTGATACCTGAGTGTGGTTTTGATTTGTATTTCCCTGATAAGGAGCGACGCTGAACATCTTTTCATGTGCCTGTTGGCCATCCGGATGTCTTCTTTAGAGAAGTGTCTATTCATGTTTTCTGCCCATTTCTTCACTGGGTTATTTGTTTTTCGGGTGTGGAGTTTGGTGAGCTCTTTATAGATTTTGGATACTAGCCCTTTGTCCGATATGTCATTTGCGAATATCTTTTCCCATTCCGTTGGTTGCCTTTTAGTTTTGTTGGTTGTTTCCTTTGTTGTGCAGAAGCTTTTTATCTTCATAAGGTCCCAGTAATTCACTTTTGCTTTTAATTCCCTTGCCTTTGGGGATGTGTCGAGTAAGAGATTGCTATGGCTGAGGTCACAGAGGTCTTTTCCTGCTTTCTCCTCTAAGGTTTTGATGGTTTCCTGTCTCACATTTAGGTCCTTTATCCATTTTGAGTTTATTTTTGTGAATGGTGTGAGAAAGTGGTCTAGTTTCAACCTTCTGCATGTTGCTGTCCAGTTCTCCCAGCACCATTTGTTAAAGAGGCTGTCTTTTTTCCATTGGATGTTCTTTCCTGCTTTGTCAAAGATGAGTTGGCCATACGTTTGTGGGTCTAGTTCTGGGGTTTCTATTCTATTCCATTGGTCTATGTGTCTGTTTTGGTGCCAATACCATGCTGTCTTGATGATGACAGCTTTGTAGTAGAGGCTAAAGTCTGGGATTGTGATGCCTCCTGCTTTGGTCTTCTTCTTCAAAATTCCTTTGGCTATTCGGGGCCTTTTGTGGTTCCATATGAATTTTAGGATTGCTTGTTCTAGTTTCGAGAAGAATGCTGGTGCAATTTTGATTGGGATTGCATTGAATGTGTAGATAGCTTTGGGTAGTATTGACATTTTGACAATATTTATTTTTCCAATCCATGAGCAGGGAATGTCTTTCCATTTCTTTAAATCTTCTTCAATTTCCTTCAGAAGCTTTCTATAGTTTTCAGCATACAGATCCTTTACATCTTTGGTTACATTTATTCCTAGATATTTTATGCTTCTTGGTGCAATTGTGAATGGGATCAGTTTCTTTATTTGTCTTTCTGTTGCTTCATTGTTAGTGTATAAGAATGCAACTGATTTCTGTACATTGATTTTGTATCCTGCAACTTTGCTGAATTCCTGTATCAGTTCTAGCAGACTTTTGGTGGAGTCTATCGGATTTTCCATGTATAATATCATGTCATCTGCAAAAAGCGAAAGCTTGACTTCATCTTTGCCAATTTGGATGCCTTTGATTTCCTTTTGTTGTCTGATTGCTGATGCTAGAACTTCCAGCACTATGTTAAACAGCAGCGGTGAGAGTGGGCATCCTTGTCGTGTTCCTGATCTCAGGGAGAAAGCTTTCAGTTTTTCCCCGTTGAGGATGATGTTAGCTGTGGGCTTTTCATAAGTGGCTTTTATGATCTTTAAGTATGTTCCTTCTATCCCGACTTTCTCAAGGGTTTTTATTAAGAAAGGGTGCTGGATTTTGTCGAAGGCCTTTTCTGCATCGATTGACAGGATCATATGGTTCTTCTCTCTTTTTTTGTTAATGTGATGTATCACGTTGATTGATTTGCGAATGTTGAACCAGCCCTGCATCCCAGGAATGAATCCCACTTGATCATGGTGAATAATTCTTTTTATAAGCTGTTGAATTCGATTTGCTAGTATCTTATTGAGAATTTTTGCATCCATATTCATCAGGGATATTGGCCTGTAGTTCTCTTTTTTTACTGGGTCTCTGTCTGGTTTAGGAATCAAAGTAATACTGGCTTCATAGAATGAGTCTGGCAGTTTTCCTTCCCTTTCTATTTCTTGGAATAGCTTGAGAAGGATAGGTATTATCTCTGCTTTAAACGTCTGGTAGAACTCCCCTGGGAAGCCATCTGGTCCTGGACTCTTATTTGTTGGGAGATTTTTGATAACCGATTCAATTTCTTCGCTGGTTATGGGTCTGTTCAAGCTTTCTATTTCCTCCTGATTGAGTTTTGGAAGAGTGTGGGTGTTCAGGAATTTGTCCATTTCTTCCAGGTTGTCCAATTTGTTGGCATATAAGTTTTCATAGTATTCCCTGATAATTGTTTGTATCTCTGAGGGATTGGTTGTAATAATTCCATTTTCATTCATGATTTTATCTATTTGGGTCATCTCCCTTTTCTTTTTGAGAAGCCTGGCTAGAGGTTTGTCAATTTTGTTTATTTTTTCAAAAAACCAACTCTTGGTTTCGTTGATCTGCTCTACAGTTTGTTTAGTTTCTATATTGTTTATTTCTGCTCTGATCTTTATTATTTCTCTTCTTCTGCTGGGCTTAGGCTGCCTTTGCTGTTCTGCTTCCAGTTCCTTTAGGTGTGCTGTTAGATTTTGTATTTGGGATTTTTCTTGTTTCTTGAGATAGGCCTGGATTGCAATGTATTTTCCTCTCAGGACTGCCTTCGCTGCGTCCCAAAGCGTTTGGATTGTTGTATTTTCATTTTCGTTTGTTTCCATATATTTTTTAATTTCTTCTCTAATTGCCTGGTTGACCCACTCATTCGTTAGTAGGGTGTTCTTTAACCTCCATGCCTTTGGAGGTTTTCCAGACTTTTTTCTGTGGTTGATTTCAAGCTTCATAGCATTGTGGTCTGAAAGTAAGCATGGTATAATTTCAATTCTTGTAAACTTATGAAGGGCTGTTTTGTGACCCAGTATATGATCTATCTTGGAGAATGTTCCATGTGCACTCGAGAAGAAAGTATATTCTGTTGCTTTGGGATGCAGAGTTCTAAATATATCTGTCAGGTCCATCTGATCCAATGTCTCATTCAGGGCCCTTGTTTCTTTATTGACCGTGTGTCTAGATGATCTATCCATTTCTGTAAGTGGTGTATTAAAGTCCCCTGCAATGACCACATTCTTATCAATAAGGTTGCTTATGTTTATGAGTAATTGTTTTATATATTTGGGGGCTCCGGTATTCGGTGCATAGACATTTATAATTGTTAGCTCTTCCTGATGGATAGACCCTGTAACTATTATATAATGTCCTTCTTCATCTCTTGTTACAGCCTTTAATTTAAAGTCTAGTTTGTCTGATATAAGTCTGATATAAGCCAGCTTTCTTTTGGCTTCCAGTCGCATGATAAATAGTTCTCCATCCCCTCACTCTCAATCTAAAGGTGTCCTCAGGTCTAAAATGAGTCTCTTGTAGACAGCAAATAGATGGGTCTTGTTTTTTTATCCATTCTGATACCCTATGTCTTTTGGTTGGCGCATTTAACCCATTTACATTCAGTGTTATTATAGAAAGATACGGGTTTAGAGTCATTGTGATGTCTGTATGTTTTATGCTTATAGTGATGTCTCTGGGACTTTGTCTCACAGGGTCCCCCTTAGGATCTCTTGTAGGGCTGGTTTAGTGGTGACAAATTCCTTCAGTTTTTGTTTGTTTGGGAAGACCTTTATCTCTCCTTCTATTCTAAATGACAGACTTGCTGGATAAAGGATTCTTGGCTGCATATTTTTTCTGTCTAGCACCCTGAAAATCTCGTGCCAATTCTTTCTGGCCTGCCAAGTTTCAAAAGAGAGATCAGTCACGAGTCTTATAGGTCTCCCTTTATATGTGAGGGCACGTTTACCCCTTGCTGCTTTCAGAATTTTCTCTTTATCCTTGTATTTTGCCAGTTTCACTATGATATGTCGTGCAGAAGATCGATTCAAGTTACGTCTGAAGGGAGTTCTCTGTGCCTCTTGGATTTCAATGCCTTTTTCCTTCCCCAGTTCAGGGAAGTTCTCAGCTATGATTTCTTCAAGTACCCCTTCAGCACCTTTCCCTCTCTCTTCCTCCTCTGGGATACCAATTATGCGTATATTATTTCTTTTTAGTGTATCACTTAATTCTCTAATTTTCCCCTCATACTCCTGGATTTTTTTATCTCTCTTTTTCTCAGCTTCCTCTTTTTCCATAACTTTATCTTCTAGTTCACCTATTCTCTCCTCTGCCTCTTCAAGCCGAGCTGTGGTGGTTTCCATTTTGTTATGCATTTCGTTTAAAGCGTTTTTCAGCTCCTCGTGACTGTTCCTTAGTCCCTTGATCTCTGTAGCAAGAGATTCTCTGCTGTCTTGTATACTGTTTTCAAGCCCAGCGATTAATTTTATGACTATTATTCTAAATTCACTTTCTGTTATATTATTTAAGTCCTTTTTGATCAGCTCATTAGCTGTTGTTATTTCCTGGAGATTCTTCTGAGGGGAGTTCTTCCGCTTGGTCATTTTGGATAGTCCCTGGCGTGGTGAGGACCTGCAGGGCACTTCCCCTGTGCTGTGGTGTATACCTGGAGTTGGTGGGCGGGGCCACAGTCAGACCTGATGTCTGCCCCCAGCCCACCAATGGGGCCACAGTCAGACTGGTGTGTGCCTTCTCTTCCCCTCTCCTAGGGGCGGGATTCACTGTAGGGTGGTGTGGCTCGTCTGGGCTACTTGCACCCTGCCAGGCTTGTGATGCTGGGGATCTGGCGTATTAGCTGGGGTGGGTAGGCAAGGTGCTCGGGGGCAGGAGGGGCAGGCTTAGATCGCTTCTCCTTAGGTGATCCACTTCAGGAGGGGCCCTGTGGCAGCGGGAGGGAGTCAGATCCGCTGCCGGAGGTTTGGCTCCGCAGAAGCGGAGAGTTGGGTGTTTGCGCAGAGCGAGCAAGTTCCCTGGCAGGAACCGGTTCCCTTTGGGATTTCGGCTGGGGGATGGGCGGGGGAAATGGCGCTGGCGAGCGCCTTTGTTCCCCACCAAACTGAGCTCTGTTGTCAGGGGGCTCAGCAGCTCTCCCTCCCTTTGTCCTCCAGCCTTCCCGCTTTCCGAGCAGAGCTGTTAATTTCTGACCTCCCAGACGCTAAGTCTCGCTTGCTGTCGGAACACAGTCCGCCCGGCCCCTCCGCTTTTGCAAGCCAGACTCGGGGGCTCTGCTTGGCCGGTGAGCCGCCCCTCCGCCCCGGCTCCCTCCCGCCAGTCCGTGGAGCGCACACCGCCTCGCCGCCCTTCCTACCCTCTTCCGTGGGCCTCTCGTCTGCGTTTGGCTCCGGCGACTCTGTTCTGCTAATCCTCTGGCGGTTTTCTGGGTTATTTAGGCAGGTGTAGATGGAATCTAAGTGATCAGCAGGACGTGCGGTGAGCCCAGCGTCCTCCTAAGCCGCCATCTTGCCGCAACTCCTCCGAAAAAAAATTTTTTTAACATTTATTTATTTTTGAGACAGAGAGAGATAGAGCATGAATGGGGGGAGGGCCAGAGAGAGAGGGAGACACAGAATCCGAAGCAGGCTCCAGACTCTGAGCTGTCAGCACAGAGCCTGATGCGGGGCTCGAACTCACGGACCGTGAGATCGTGACCTGAGCGAAGTCGGACGCTCAACCAACTGAGCCACCCAGGCGCCCTAACCTAAAATTTTAGAACTAATGATCTATGGAAATACAGAACATAGACACACTGTCAGCAACCTCCGGTCAGAGCAAATCTCTATTGCTTCAAGACTGCATAAACTGGGGGTAGGGGAAAGTGAAAAAAGAAATAATACTGAGGCCTATAAAATACTTCATAACATAAAATCCTGGGACCAGCTTCTTAAAATAGGTAGAAAGATGGGGCGGCTGGGTGGCTCAGTCCATTAAGTGTCTGACTGGCTCAGGTCATGATCTCACATTCGTGAGTTTGAGCCCCACGTTGGGCTCTGTGCTGGCAGCTCAGAGCCTGGAGTCTGCTTCTGATTCTGTCTTGCTCTGTCTCTGCCTCTCCCTCACTCTCCACCCCCCTCACAAAAATAAACATTAACTTTTTTTTTAAATAGGCAGAAACAGAGCAAGCTTATACAAATATTTACTATAATAAACAATAGGACATGTAAAACTATATTCATTTTGAGTTTCCAGATATATTAAAAAAAAGCATAGTCCAACAGAAATGAAGTATTAAAAGTTAAATGAAAAGGTAACTAGGATATATTAGCAACAAATGCTTAAAAATTACAGATGAATGAGGTAACTGCGTAGCTCAGTTGGTTAATCATCTCTGATTTTGGCTCAGGTCCCGATCTCACCGTTATAGAGTTCGAGCCTCACATCAGACTCTGTGCTGACAGTGCAGAACCGTTTTGGGATTCTCTCTCTCTCTTTCTCTCTTTCTGACTTTCCCCTGATCATACCTGTGCTCTCTCTCTCTCTCTAAAAATAAATAAGTAAATAAATATTTTTTTTTAAATTACAGATGAATGCAGAAAACATTCTTGCATGAGTTAAGAAAGAACAGAATCAACCAAACACAAATTTAAGTCTACTATTTGGGAAACAGACCAAAAATATACTTAACATACAATAGCTATGAAAGACATGATGGATATCAAAAGCAGAGACTATGAAGTAAATATAGAGAGAATATAATTCTGTCATGAATGGACTACATTTCTGAAAAATGAACTAGAAAAGATAGAGAAGAACAAAAACTATTCAAAAATAGTCTCTGCATGTGTTTGTGTGTTTCTGTGCACGTTAAACTCACCTACTGACTACAAGAATTTACTAAATTATAGGTTCAAGCAATTCAAAAAATAACTTCAGTTTGACATATTATAGAAAAGTTTTAAATCTTGATGATAAAGAAAATAAGATCATAAATACCCATGCTTAAAAAAAAATAAGTTACCATTTTTAGGGTAAGTAATGTAATCCTGGTTTACATTATATTTGCATAAGCTCCCATCAATGTGTAAAGATAATCTAAAGAGATTTTTGGATATGCAAAATCAGAACATGAAATAAAAAATGATCTGTTACCTGTACCAGCAATGTATTTTAATTGAAAATATGAACTAAAATAGAGGAGGTTAGATTCATAGTATAGCAGAAGTCCTGATTCTATCTCATATCATCCTCTCTGTGACAGCTATTCTATATATTTAAAATTAAGTTTAGATTACTCATTAATTCAACATATGTTTTCTGAGGACCAATATGTGAAAAACTACACCAGGCAACAGAATGATGACAAAAAATAGTGACCAGTACGGTAACAAAATTGCAAAAAGAAAAGACTAACATTGATGCTTAAAGGATGACATAAAAAATAATAATAATTATACAAGTATATATATACATGCAGATCTTATTGCACTGAGAGGAACTGGAAAGGAAGAGAGTATTATGCTAATCTCTTCATTTTACATTAAGAGGGAGTCATAAATAATGAAATTGTTCTTGATGGGGCAACTTGGTGGCTCAGTTAAGCCTCCAACTTCAGCTCAGGTCATGATCTCACAGTTTGTAGGTTCAAGCCCCGCGTTGGGGTCTGTGTTGACAGCTCAGAGTCTGGAGCTTGCTTCAGATTCTGTGTCTCCCTCGCTCTCTACCCCTCCCCCGCTCACACTCTGTCTCTCTCTTTCTCTCTCACAAAAATAAATAAACATTAAAAAAAATTGTTTTTGACTATGACAATCTGGAAAAGCATAAATCTAATCACATGTATTGTTTTAAACCTATTGCATAAACACTAAATCATTTAAAATAAATTTAAAATAAAGATATTCATATATATTTAATTCTATATGTAATGAAAATAATCAAAATAGCATGAAAAGTAATACATAAAAAGACATACCACATATTATCATATTAAAAAAACTAAACTCCCCATTAGGAGAAAATTTCTATTTGATTTGGATAAAAGTAATAAATTGCAAGAATATACTGTTTATTTCAAAAAATACCAAAAGCACAATAGTAAAAAGTAAAAATATGAAATGATATATGAACATAGTTTTGAAGATGGAGAATTTTAAGTGTTTTTGTATATGACATGTATGAGAATGAGTACAGGTAAATAATATCCCCAAATATCTGTACTTGTATTATAGGATATTTTATAATTTGTAATTTCTATGTTTCCAATTAAAAAAAATTTATTTTAATGTTTATTTATTTTTGAGAGACAGAGAGAGACAGAGTGTGAGTAGGGAAGGGGCAGAGAGAGAGGGAGACACAGAATTCAAAGCAGGCTCCAGGTCCTGAGCTGTCAGGACAGAGCCCGATGTGGGGCTCGAACCCAAGAACTGTGAGATCATGACCTGGGCTGAAGTTGGACGCCCAACCGAGCCACCCAGGCACCCCTCCAATTTTTTTTCTTAAAAGGTATATACTTTTAATTTAGGGAAAAGGAGGTGAAATTTTTCTGAAAAAATATTTTTGGCTTATTTACTATTTAGTTTTTTACAGAATATTTCTCATCTTCCTTGACTAATTAACTGGCCAGGTCAGTACTTTATTATTTTAGTAAAGATGAATAAATCTGGGAATTAATGGCTATCAACAGGGAATATTCTTAGATATCATGACCTTGATTTTAATGTGTCTCTAGAAATATGAGAAATTAAATGAGCTAGAACTTGTTTATTTTTCATCATTTGAAGGAATATTTATTCCTACCTAATGTGCCTGCCCCCAAGCTCTTGATATTTCTTGTTCTACTTTTCTACTATCAATTGACAGTTTTGGAGTTTTTATTTCACTTGAAAAGTTGTGCATACATTGCAACAGTTCAAATATAACAGAGAAAAGAGATCATCATGATTCCAGCTTGAGGCACAATTTATATTTTACAATTGTTAATCATTTTTATAAGGCTACTTTAACCAGTCATCAGCTCCCCACTCATCCTCTGATTCCTGGGTCCAGACAGTAGTATTTTTTTTATTTCTGCAAATGCTCTCCTGCCCCAAAGCATTTCTGATCATTCACAGGCTTACATACCCAGAGCTAATTTCTTAAAAATCCCTTATACATTTTCCTTTTCCTAAATTCCACCTTAAAATACCATTAGTAGAAATTTACTTTTGCTTCTTTCCCCCTCCCCTCTCTGTATGAAAGTCTTCCTGGCTCCTTTCCCTCCCATTTATTCTTGAGATCTTTTAATACCTCTTCTCTTTTTAATGCTGGAAGATGAAATTCAGCCCCAGTTCTCCACAGACATGCATATCTTAACTTATGCCAAAGCTCAGCAAAGCAGAAGGGGATTAGAAGGCATTTTATTCAGCATTCATTTTGGAGTCTTATGCCCCTTCCCCCAAACAGGTATTTGTTCTTAATGCAAAGCATACCCTCCCTAAAGGGAGTTCAGTGAATTTGGATTTTTCTGTCTCCTTCCACCACTATCATAGAGCTCAGTGGTTCTAAAAATGTGGTCCCTAGACCAGCCTCTGCAGCACCTGTGACCAGGTTAGCAATGGAGATTCTTGGGCCCTAATCCATCTCTACTCAATCAGACATTTTAGTTTTTCTGGTGATTCTGATGCATATGAAAGTTAGCAACTAATGAATATCATCTGCAGTAATGTAAAGAAAAGGTAACATAACATGTAAGCCCTCAAAATATATTTCTGTATAATCATATCATATTAAAAATGGCAGAACAGGGATCAAAATGGGGGTGAGGCATTGAGGAGATACCTGTACATTCAAAACAGAGTTTGAGTCAGGCTGCCCAGAGCCTGTCCCATCCCTAGCTTCAAAACTCAATAGAACTTGAGTCTGTTTGTTCTACCCTCATCTGCTTCCTCTGTCACATAGTCTACATCAATTCACTGCTGTATTCCTACACACCTGGCCTGGATTGTAACTGTTCCAAAACTTTTCCTGTGCTTTCCATGGACAGGGGTCACCCAAGAGACTTTCTGACTGTCCAAGGCCTCCTTGCATCCTTTCCCTAATTTCCTGCTTCTACAGCCCTGAAGCTCCTGATAATTTCAAGGCATAATTTCACTAATCCTAGTCAATAATCTTATCACTGACATAATTTATTGCATATTTGAAACTGGTCTCCTTTTGCCAGTTTAATCATACAGAATTGGTCTAACCAATGGATAATTTAGTATGATTTCAAATTATTTTCTTATTTCAAATTCTTAATTACTAAAATTTTTAGGTTTATTTTTTCTCTCCATTAGACTCTAATGATCAGTATTGAATGGTAGATTCGTGACAGATTGAAAAGAATCTTGAAGATATTTTATCCGATACACAATGCTAACATTGGAAGATTTTAATGGGATTAGAGAAGTCATGTCATGAGGGAGGGAAGAAAAGGACTACCTGTGAGGAAACAAGGTAGAAGGTTTTGGAAAAGCCTGAGTGAAGGATTATGGTAATAGTTTGATCTAAAACTGAGACAGTCAAACTTCAGGTGAGCAGCAAAACTCATGGAAAATATATTGGGCTTTGGAATAGATACTATAAAGTGGAGGGGGGAGTGAGAAAAATGCTAAAAGTAGTCCTCAGTCTTCTGTCTTGCATCAGTAAATGGTGAGGAAACCATTCAAATAAGAAGTCATGCAAAAGAACGAGGGGATGGGTGTGGATGGATATTAACCATTTATCCTTTCTTCTACAATAACCACATAACAGAACATTTTGCTCTCTTTCTCACCTCAGCACTGGAGAGACAGAGGCAGTCATAAAACCCTTTACCAATTATTTACATGTGTTAAAATACATGTGCGTGTGTGTGTGTGTATATACATACATATGTGTATGTATATATATATACACACATATATGAGGATACACATATTGAGAATATTTGATATTCTCAATCTCGCAGAGGGAGAAACTGAAACACAGAGGTGGATGGCTTGCTCAGAATCACATAGATAATAAGTGGCAGAAATCAAACTTTGGAGTTCAAACTCTGAACTTATGTGCATTAGCCTGTCTATTTAAAATATCCCTTCCACTCCAAAACTGATCATCCTGGATCAGTCTCCTACTGGACAAACTCAGTCTAACTATAATATTGGACTCTTTCCTGTGGCATATATCTTTTCTAAGAATTGCTTCTTATTAGCAGACTCCCAAATCAGGTACACTGTTTATCTCTACACTGTTTACGTATTAGATTCCTTCATACTGTACTTCATCATAAATAGCATGCATTTTTGCCCCATATCTTAACATCTCTAAATCAAGATCTCTTAATATTCATGGAATCAGAAAGAATCATGGCATAATTTAGTTGGCACACATTTTTTCTTCTTAGTGGCACATACAGTTGGTACATCTTACAAATAATGCTATCTTAGATTCTTTAAAAATTCTCCATTTCTTGACTTTCTATTTCCAGAGAAACGCACACATTAATATTAAATGAATTTATAGCTCATGTGATTAAAATGTCATAAATTCAAGTGGCCCTAGTACTACCTAGAAACTGATGTTTCCCTAATCTAACCATTTGCCTACTCTTCTAGATAGTAATCTCATATCTTCCTCTCTTTTCAAACTTCCAATAATAGGTCTCCTATACTTATTCTAAATTTCAGTAAGAAAACAAATGAGTACTCTGAAATTATTGGACACAGCACTCTGTGCATATCAAGTACATACTTTGTTAACTGTGGCCCATATACACTCATTAACATTTTTGTCCATTTCTTCTATCAAGTTTCCATTTCTTTTTTTTTTAATTCTGTTAATCTTTACTTGAATCATTTAAGGCTATGATCTTATAGGTATATGCTTTTATAATTTTTGGATTCTTATGAACCATAATTTACCTTATCATCCAATTTTTCATTTTAATTTCAGTATTAATTTATGTACATTTAATGCAATTACTGATATGTTTAGAATCTAATCTATCATCCTGTTATTTTCTACTTGTCTCATCTATTCTTTGTTCATGAGTTTATGCTTTCTTGCTGCTGTTATTTGAATATTTTCTATTATATATTCTTTCACTATTGGCTTTTTATATCGGTAGCCCTAAAGATTACTACATAACTTATCATGGTCTAATTTTTCAAATACAATTTCAAGTAAAATGCAAAACTCTTAAAACTTCAAGCTGTCATCTTTCGTGTCTTTGTTTTTAATGTTGACTCTATCTAGACATCCATAGTTTTCTAATTTTCTGATTCTAATTATTTTGGAACTTTTCCATAAAGCAGATTCTCTAGAAGGAGTGACTTTCTGGGAATTCTGGGAATAGGTATGACATATCAAAGGAGGGCTCTCAGGAGAAGGGGCATGAGGGAAGCAGGACAGGAACAGGGAAGAAGAACAAGTCAAGCAAGGATACAGTTTTGAACAGAGGCTAACTTCAGCCTGGTTCCACAAGATGCTCTGGTACATAAATGAAATCACAAAGATGTTCTCTGCGGAGGCAAAGCGGGCCAGGTTTGTGATTCTCATTTCAGTCAGTCATCGACCGACGGCTCTCCCAGGCAACGGAGGTAGGCAGTTTTGGGGTGGGATATATAACCTTCCACGAAGCTTTCCTTTTATTTAGCTGAAGGAAATTCTCCAGTGAAAGCATTTAAGCCTTCAGCTGCGAACATTCATCTTGCTAGTCCAAAAAACTGGAGTAGGAGGGGCGCCTAGGTGGCTCATTTGGTTCAGTGTCTGACTCCTGATTTCAGGTCAGGTCATGATTCCAGGGTCATGGAATTGAACCCATGTCAGGGTCTGCACTGAGCACGTAGTCTGCTTAGGAATTTCTCTCTCTACTCTGCCCTTCTTCCCTGCTTGTTTTGCCTCTCTTCTCTAAAAAATAAAATAATAAAATAAATAAATAAGTAAAAAGAAAAAAAATGAAGTGGAGGAAAAAAGCATCCACTACAGTCTTAAAAATAAAATAAATATTTTTTGATATAATGAGTAAAAATGGAGTCTAATAAGGTAGCATTAGGACTTAGTTTCAGCCATTTTCCTTGTCAGTTCTAAGCTTATTCTATAGAATTGAGTTTGTTGAAAAAGTAGAGTGTTACCATGTATCTTGCAAAATATATTTTTACAGGTCTGCCTATAAATCACATCTCTAGTTAGTTTGAGAACTTCTAAATTATTCAAGTTAAACCTGAATATTTTATCTTGGAATATCTAAAATATCTAATGTTTAATGTCAGTCACCTTTGTTGGATATCAAGGGAAGTTTTACATTTCTGCTTAAATTGAATAAAGTTTTGAATTTGAATAATTTCCAATCCTGAGGTGAAAATCCCAGAAAAAAAAAGATAACTTTGATACCTTAAAATCAGCAATTCAGATTTATTCAAGGATAGTAGAATCATCAATTTTCTTTACTTTACATATGAACATGTATTCCCTTTGTAAAGGAAGAAATGATCTCCAGAGAATTCTTTAAGTCATTGTGTGCCTTCCTACAAGCGATACATAACTTCCTTCCTATTAGTTTTGCCAAGGGTATTAGCATCATTGTTGATAATATTTACAATTATATGCTTATCTTTATGCAGGTATTTTAAATGCTTATGAGAGGAAGTCTTTTTGAGTACAATTTGGTAAAGAATATTTTTTTTTAATCTGAAACTTGAATTTTTATACCTGACACCACAATTAAAAATATTTATTCAAAACAGGATGTTCTTGATATTTACTATTTATTGAACATATATCATGATGCATGCAGTGATTTTTTTGTTTTCTTTTCCTCCTCCAAACAAATGGAAATCATTTTATCCAACTTTAGCCAGCAAAGAAGAATTCTCACCGAACATGTATGAATTTATGCACACTTACAATCTTCTAAGGGTGATCTATAACACCTGTTTTCAATTAAAGTGCAAGAAATACCCTGTATAATGCATGTTCTGTCAGAAAAGCAATATGGGAAATGAACACTAACATTTCATAAGGCTGCTGCATCACTTCATATTGAAAAGAGAGGTCAATCAATCAATATCTGAAATAAAATTGCTGATATGCATTTTATGTGGAATACTGCACTACATGTTTCAAAAGGAAATATAACAGGGAAACCTACTTTTCAAAGTTTTTGCATTATAATTGGTGAAATCCTAGCATGATAGGAGCCAAAAAGAAGAAAATGATTTCTTACCTTGGGTACCTGAGTGGGAAGAAATAGTACTGACAAGAAATGAAACTAATGAGACTTTTAGTAAAAGAAGGAACACAAACAAAAGAGGAGATGCCCTTCCCTAGACTCTACTTAGGATATAAGCAGAGGAATGCTTCATAGCATAAATAACTCATCAATCTATCAATAATGAGAGGGGAAAGAAGCCTTAAAATAGGTTTCACAAAATAAGTAAATCTTCACACCACCAACCTTGAAAATATAACCTTAGGAGCTTTCAGAGAAAAATGTTGCAAACCTTCTAAGAGGATTCATAGTGTTAGCCCTGTAGCCTCTGAGACTTATATTGAGAGGCTTCTGTGAACATTAATCCACTTCCCAATGAGTAGTCTTGACAGATTCAGTAATAAAAATCAAGGGTTGGTCAACTGTCATTCTCTCACCTCTCCTGGCAATTCGTTTGGCACTGTGCAGACCTACCCATAGAGCTTAGCATGAAAGACTCTGTGAAGAGCACTTGAAATTGAAATGTTTGAAATTTCAAAGGACTTAAATGAAGTTGGGTTATCCTGGCCTCATTTTCCTGGTCAGTGAAGGCTTTCAGAGGGTGAAAGCGTACATTTTAGCAGTGCATTCTACATAAATAAAAGAATCTTCACACAAGACATCTGTTTTAATTAAAGCTGGAAAATGGAATGCTTCATTGGAAAAAACAAAGCTATCTCTTTTCTCAGCTCTCTAGTCTGCAGGTACTTTCCTGAATTTAAAATCAGAAATGTTTAAGTGGTAACAGCAATGCATTGGCAGATTTCCCCAGCCCTCCAAAATATCAGTGAGACATTTGCATTTGAGTATGCTCATGTAATGAGTGTTCAATCCACCACCTATGGAGCTAGAGTGTCTAAGAATTCTGCCAGAAATAAAAAACGTCATTTGTTAGTTGTACTATATTTTATGCAGCTAACACTGAACACAGTCCTCATCTGGGGACTTGAGTAGACCCTGCCAGGGGGCCAATGACAGGTCAAGAGAATGAATTGGAGCTGGGTATCCCACTCATGGAGCTAAGAGAGAACAGTGATGTTACTCAGCCAGCATCCTAACACTAGTATTAAGTCCAGAAACAGAAAACGAGTGTACAAATCCAAAGACTGGAAGAGGATACGAAAAATGCGGATACAGCTGGGCCAGGATCTCTGAAATAGAAGGGTAGTGGTATGAGTACAAAGCAAGGCTGACCCAAAACAGCTAATGCAAGTGTGACTGGTTACTGTTCTTTGCTAAGGCAGCAAGTTTCACAGGGTCAGGCTGGATCAAAGGTATGAAGTCAGGATAAACAGGCAACAAGAAAGACCGAAATCCATAAAATTGGATGCAGTAAAATTCAGTGAAGCTTCAGCTATGATCCAATATATATTCTAGTGAGAAAATTCAAATTTATTGTAGTGCCTGATATAGAAATAGATTTCAGAGTATTTTGTTGTTGTCATTAAAATCCTTGCTTGCCAATCTCTCATTATATATCAACCTGCTCTTGTTAGTTCAGTCGCATGTTCAATTTTAAAATAAATAGTATTCTCCATTATGCTCTACACTCATGCTACTTTCCTTGATCTTCCACAATACCCATTAGTGTAGTGGGCATATCTGTTATAAAATGAGTGGCCTCTTGGATTTGGTACCCATATTGCCATCTACTGGAAATTACTTCAAATTACAGATAGACACATAAGATGAGCGAGGATGATGCTAAAAGACCTTCACTCTAAATACAGTGACATAATGGTGAAATTCCTGATGGATAAGAGAGGTAAAAATAAGCACTGTGGGATAACTCTGCTTTCATTTATAAATGAATATTGTCTGTGTGAATTTCTTCATTCAACATGTCCTTCCTGATTTTGTTGGTGCAATCAATACCTCATCACCTGAGTGTTCTAAATGTTCTATTTTTGATATTTAGGGATTTTCAAACTTTTATTAATAAAGAAAAAGACAAGTTTGAGTTTATTACATAAGGAAAATTATCAGTACTTCTTAGTTTCACGTTTTATTCTAAACACTGATATTCTGTTGTTGCATATTCTTAGTATTCTTTTCATGATGTTCACAAAGAAAATAGAAAAGAAATGCCATGTGCCATAAAAAAGTATAATTTAAGGCAAATAGCACAGATATTTGAAAACCAAGGAAAATGTGACATAATGCATCAAAATACAGACTTCAATATTTCTTTCATTGTACAACTAATAAATTAGGACCAGAAAGACTGGTGATGAAATCACAGCCATGTTAGGGTAACAATTAGAATAATACCAAGCCTATGGGAGAGTATGATTTAATTTAATTGTAACCACAAAAGCCTTTTTAGACGGTTCACTTTTCATTACATTTTTTAAAAAAGACCTTGAGGATCTGGAAACCATTTGAACAAATCAAATTAAATACTGGGGATACCAAAATGTATGGTTTATAATTGTCTACAAAAGAAGTGGGATTTCTTGATATTTCAAAAATGTTCTGATTCCAAACAGAATGTATCAAAAATTATTTCATTACTATACTAGAAATTGTTTCACATAATAGAGTATAACAATGTATTGGGAATTTTACATTCTTCATCAGAGATTGAGAAATGTTAAGAAAGGAAAAAGCTTGGGGCACCTGGGTAGCTCAGTCAGTTAAGCATCCAACTTCGGTTCAGGTCATGATCTCATAGCTTGCGGGTTCAAACCCAGATTGAGCTCTGTGCTGACAGCTCAGAGCCTGGAGCCTGCTTCAGATTCTGTCTGTGTCTCTCTCTGCCTCTCTCCCTCTCTCTCTCAAATGTAAAAAAATAATAATAAAAAAAAATTTTTAAAGGATAAAGCTCACTATATACCATTTATCAATATCTGTAAATATTGCAGAAGTGATTTGTATTTGCAACAATGCTACATATGACTCTGCCTTCTGACCTTTGAATTATGCTTCTTAAAATATATTGCATCAGTCTTGTAGAATTATAGGATGGCAAAGGTCCTTGAAAGTGTATCTGATTCATCCTTTTGGCTTCTGCTGGAAATGCATAAGAGTCTTGCTAGACAGGTGTCTTATTATTCAATAACTACACAGTAGCAGAATCCATGAATTCTCTTCCAAATAGTCCATTCTTGAATTCAATGACCTTTGCTATCAAAACAGTCCTCAATATATGTGACTGAGTTTATACTGCTGTAGGTTAAATTTATTTCCTCAGTGGAAAGAGAGAACAACATGACATTGTACATTTAGGATTTTATCAGTGAGTTCCACAGAATGACAGTTAATTACAAGAACCCTCACTAAAAAAAATCCCTTTTTTTGGTCAAAATTGATGTTTAAATATTAAATTTACATTATATGCTAGTCTCAGCTTTCTCTTTTAAGGAATAAATGTGTTCATTTATCCGCATAGATCACATTCTATACTACAGGATTACTGTTTTTAAGCTTAAGGGAAAGTTTCAGTATCCTGTTTTAGCTTTGACATTTCTGAAGAACAAATTATGAGTTCTTTACCTGGATTTCAGTATATTGATTTTCTTTAGTACTTTCGATTCAATTCTTTCTGTACCAAGAGAACAATAGACTCATTACCCCAGGAGATTTACCCTTGACCATACACTGGTTAGTATGACAGAGAAACACTATAGAGTAATATCCAGCCAAAAAGTTTGACTTTGAGAGAAAAAGGCTGAAATGCTTTTCCAACGTCTCCACTCACCTTCCCTAAAGTCATGAAGAAAGGCAGTCTCTTAAATTTTATTTCTCACTGCCATAAAACACTGATCTGGACTAGAAGTCTGGGTTGATCATTGTAATCCCTCTCTCCACCTTAGGAGGGAGAATCAGGCTTAATGACATAGTTCAGTTGAACTGAACCATTATCACTGTTTGTGATGATATCTTCTAGATACATCCAATCAAATCTAGCACTGGCACTTGTGTCTACATAATCTTTTGTAGTGTTCTTCTTTTCTGATTTAATGATTGTAGTCTAAGAAAAACAATTATTCTTCCCTAACTAAATCAAGACTTTGAGCTAGCCGGGCACATGATGAACTCTTTCAAGAGACCAATAATGTCATCAAGTTTGTAACAGATTCTTTGTTTTATTCTTTCCTCTTCTATCTCCTTCAGATTAACTGCATCTATTCCAAAATTGAAAAGTGCTCAGGAAGAATAAATTTTGGTTAATACAGCAGGTCGTCCAATTAGAAGAACAGAAATCATTCACTAAAACAATTAAGGATTCATCCAGTCGGCAAGTCTTTCTATAGCATATGTTATATGCAGTGAACTTTGCTAGGTTTTATAATTTCATAGGTAAATATGTTACATTAAGAGAAGTATATATTTTGGAAAACATTTTAATCTGAAACATATGCACGTGTTTTGTCCTTTGAATTAGGTCCCTTGAATCTCAAAATACAAAATGTTTCATTTTGTGTCTAGCATATTTTAGTCAGCATTATGTTTATACACTCCATCCATGTGGTATGTGTAGTGAAGTTTGCTGATTTTCAGTGCAATAGATGGTTTCATTGGATAATTATATCATAATCATTTACCCAACTCAATCTTTTTTTATTATTTTATTTTTTTTAGTTTACATACAAGTTAGTTAGCATATAGTGCAACAATAATTTCAGGAGTAGATTCCTTAATGCCCCTTAACCATTTAGCCCATCCTCCCTCCCACAAGCCTTCAGCAACCCTCTGTTTGTTGCCCATATTTGAGTCTCTTATGTTTTGTCCTATCTCATTCTTGATGACCACTTATGTTACTTTCAGTTTTTAGCAATTATAAATAATGCTTCTATGAACATTTGTTAAGTCTTGCTGCACATGTACACCCACATGGAAATAGAGTAGAATTTTAAAATCATAGAAAGCTACCAGATCATGGCAAATGGTTTTCCAAAGTGTTGATGCTAAATTTTACTTCACCAGCAGTGTATGAGAGACTCTGTTTCACCAAACTCTTGTGCAAATGGTACTGTTAACCTTTACAGACATTCAGGAGAGTGGTGAGTGGAGTAAGGTAGTTGTTTTAATTTGCATTCCCACAATGATTAATAAAGTCACACACCTTTTCGTATTTGTATTAGTCATTTGGATATCCTGTTTAGTGAAGTGCCTGTTCAAGTCTCCATCCCGTTTTCTTTTGGAATTTCTGTTTCTCCTATTGATTTGTACTTTTTCTATATTCTGGATAGGAGTCTTTTCTAGATTACATGGATTATAAATATTTTCATTCATTCTGTGTTTTCTCTCTTAATGGTTACTTTTGAAACACAATTTTAATGTAGTCTAATTTGTTAATAATCTTTTTTATTGCTAATGTTTTTAGGAATCCTGTTTAAAAATACTTCTTTTGGGGTGCCTAGTTGGCTCAGTCAGTTGAGCATGGACTTCCACTCAGGTCATGATCTCCCAGTTCGTGAATTTGAGCCCCACATCAGGCTCTGTGCTGACAGCTCGGAGCCTGGAGCCTGCTTCAGATTCTGTGTGTGTGTGTGTGTGTGTGTGTGTGTGTGTGTGTCTGCCCCTCCCCTGCTCACATGCTGTCTCTCTTTCAAAATAAATAAACATTAATAGTTCTCTACCCAAGGTCATAAAGTTCTTCCATGTTTTCTAAAATATTTCATGTTTTGCCTTCCAAATTCTGCAGTGTACAAGCAATTGGTACTTTATATATGCCATGAAAAAAAGGTCAAGTTCTTTTTTTTCTATACAGATATCCAATTGACACTGTCCCATTTGTTGAAACAATCTTTGCCCACCCATAGGTCACTGTTGCACCCTATGAAGGTTTATAGATACACAATGCTGTTCTGATATGTCAGTTTTGTTCTACTGATGTACTTGTTTATCTTAGCCAATACCAACTCTCATAGTCATTGTTGCTATATGATATGACAGGTTCTATCACCTTTTATTTTTTTCAGCAGTGTCTTGGCTTAGAAATACCATTTGTATTACTAAATCAGTATCACCTTACGAATAGTCACATAAAAATCTGCCAGTTTTTTTATTGGGATAGTACTGAATATAAAAATCTATTTGTGGGGGGGTGGGGGGGAACTGTTATCTTTAAATTATTAAATCTCTTCATCCTTGGACCAGGTATATGCTTCTGATTATTTAGGTCTTTTTAAATCTATCTAACAATATTTCTAGTGTTTTCTGTGGCAGATTTTCACAGGATTTATTCCAATGTATTTGAAACATTTTAATGTTACTGCAAAGGCCATATATACATATATATAATTTCATATCTACCTTTTGACATTGTATCCAACACCTTTGTCAATTTGCATATTAATTATAATAATGTATATGTGTATTCTCCCTTCCTTTTCCATGTTCTTATCTTTTTTTCTTTTCTTGCCTATTGTACTGGATATGACTTCAGGCATGATGCTTATTAGACATACTAAGAGAGGAAATCTTTGTTTTAGTCTTAATCTCTGAAAGAAAACATTCAATAGTTCACCATTGAACACAAAACCTCCTTTATGTTTTCTGTGCCTATCTATGATCCGAATAAGGATGTTTCTTCTATTCATAATTTGTTAGAAGTTTTTTTTAAGTCATAATATATGTTTAATTTTACCAAATACCTTCTCCATACTGATTTAGTGGTTATATATTTGTGCTTTTATTTTGTTAATATGAATAATAAAACTGGCTGATTATTGAAGGTCAAGCCAACCTTACATTCCTGGAATAAACCTAAGTTGATCATGATACATCATCTTTTTTATATACTACTGAATCTGATATGCTTTTATTTTGCTTATAATTTTTTAATCTATGCTTAAAGTTGTCCTCCATTTTACCTTTCTTATAATGTTACCATTGGGTGTAGTTTCAAAGAATATCCTTCCCTCATAAAATAATAGTAAAAGATCTCTCTTTGTCTATCATAGGAGTGTTCTTTCCTTCTTAACCATAGGCTTAAACCAATAAGAACTGTAGTTTTATTTGTTGGAGGAAATTAATTTTATATTCAATCACTTTAAACTCTTAAGATTAGGTAGGTTTACTAGACACACACACATTTTTTTCCTGTGTCATTTACAATCAGTGTTTTCTTGTCTATTCCTTCCTCTCATTTGTGTTTCTATTTGCATATGTGATAGAGTACTCAACTACTGCCCCCATGTTAATAGTTTTCTCTTCTGTGCCATCCATCATCTTCTGCTTCTGGGCTTTTCTTTTTTTTAATTTCTTTTTTCTTCAACGTTTTTATTTATTTTTGGGACAGAGAGAGACAGAGCATGAACAGGGGAGGGGCAGAGAGAGAGGGAGACACAGAATCGGAAACAGGCTCCAGGCTCCGAGCCATCAGCCCAGAGCCTGACGCGGGGCTCGAACTCACGGACCATGAGATCATGACCTGGCTGAAGTCCGACGCTTAACCGACTGCGCCACCCAGGCGCCCCTGGGCTTTTCTTTACCTATGTTCTTCTGATCCTTCTTCCAATTTACTAATCCCCTCTTCATTCATAACAACTATGGAGTTATACTAATCTATTTAGACCTGAATTTTAAGTTGTTTTATTTTTCAGTTCCATAGTTGCAATTAAGTTAATGTATTTTTCTGTATGTATGTGTATACATGCACACATACACATCTCTCATATATTCTCTGCTGAAGTTATAATTTTGTGTTTTATTTCTTTGAATTAAGAATATCGATTAGAGGGGCATCTGTCTGGCTCAGTTGATAGAGCATGCAACTCTTGATATCAGGGTTGTAAGTTTGAGCCCACACTAGGTGTAGAGCTTGCTAAAAAATTAAAATCATTTGTTTTTAAAAATAATTGTGATTAGATAGTTTGTGTCTGAGAACTCCATCAAACAGATTCCCTTGGGATCTTTTTCTTGGAGTCTATTGTTCCTTCCCCTTGTCTTCTCCTTCCTTCTTTTTCCTCTTCTTTCTCTTCTATTTTTTTTTTTTGTTTTTTACTCTCTCATTTCATCTCCTCATGTGCCTAGTTCCTTTTGATTTCACAAAATAAAGAAATAATTTGAAGCCTAGGAAAATATCATATTCACACAAAGAAGACTTATGCTTGCTAGTAGCAAGTGGGCAAGGGCACAACAACCCAAACCATTTTTATCTAATTTGGGATTGAGAAAGTCCAAAACTGAAATTTCTTTAAGTGCCAATATCTTCCACATCACCCTTACTTGGGGTGTATGGGCATTCACCAGTATCTTCCCTCCATGATGCTCTCTGAAAACCAATTTTTGTCCCCAAGCCTTCTGAGGTTATAAAAAGTCTGCTTGTATTTTTGAAATTTAACTGGAAAAAAGCAGCCACCCCAAATATGGGGCTCAACTCAATGAATTTCTTTATTTTCCTAGATCTTGACTTCATTATTCCTCACTGCCTTGATAACTCTGCAATGCCCTCAAGCTTAGTTTTGTCTGTTTGGTTTGATTTGGTTTTTAAAAAGAGAGAGAGCATGAGAGCAGGGGAGAGAGTCAGAGGGGGAGAGAGAAAGAGGAAGGGGGAGAGAGAAAGAGAGAATCTTAAGTTGGTCTCATGCTCTGTGTGGAGCCTGATGCAAGGCTTGATCCCATGACCCTGCGATCATGACCTGGGCCAAAATCAAGAGTTGGACATGAAACCAACTGAGCCACCCAAGGGTCCCCAAGCTGAGTTTTAATAAATTTCTCTTTAAGTCTAATTTCCTAGGCTGCCATTAATCTAAAGTTGAGTGTAATTTTTAAATAGATAAAAGGAAGAGAGGTAGTAAAAGAAAAGCAAAAGCAGGGGCGCCTGGGTGGCGCAGTCGGTTAAGCGTCCGACTTCAGCCAGGTCACGATCTCGCGGTCCGTGAGTTCGAGCCCCGCGTCAGGCTCTGGGCTGATGGCTCAGAGCCTGGAGCCTGTTTCCGATTCTGTGTCTCCTTCTGTCTCTGCCCCTCCCCCGTTCATGCTCTGTCTCTCTCTGTCCCAAAAATAAATAAACGTTGAAAAAAAAAATTTTTTAAAAAAGAAAAGCAAAAGCAAACAACAACAAAATTCCCTATAAAACTATACTCTTAAAAGGTAGATGCAAACCAAGAAACAGACTCTAACTACAGAGAACAAGCTGATGGCTACCAGAGGGAGGTTAGTGGGGGATGGGTTAAAGAGGTGATGGGGATTAAGGAGGGCATGTGTTGTGATGAGCACCAGGTGTTTAATGGATGTGCACAATCACTCTATTGTACACCTGAAACTAATATTACACTCATTTTAACTAATTAGAATTTGAAAAAAAAAAACTTTAAAAGAAGATATAGTTTTCTCTATGGCATGAGAAGAGGTTGCCTTAAAGATGTATTTTGTTGGTGTTCTTATATCTAAAAACTAACCTTACAAAAATGCTAATTGGTACAATCTCCTAGAATTATGTTTCCCAAATTGCATTTTTCAATAAACTCTTTGTGGGAGAGTAGAAGTTCATAGGCAAGTTCTCTTAAACTACTTCTATTTAATGGATTTTCTGCTGACTCTTCACAGTCCTAGAAGATATTCTAAAGTATACACACAGTATGCTGATTATTTGTGGATGGCTCTTTGAAATGTGCTTGTATATTTCTGTTCATACCCATCAGTTTGGATGACTTGTTTATACCATAAACTGCTGAAGTCTGAGGGACATAAATGTTACATTTATTTAACATTTATTGCTGACTCAGCTGTATTTTTTTTTTTTTTTTTTGAGGGAGGGGGGTACAAGTGACAGAGGGACAGAGGGAAATGGAGGGATAAAATCCCAAAGCAGACTCCATGCTCAGCGCAGAGTCCAATGCAGGGCTGGATCTCAGGAACCATGAGATCATGTCCTAAGCTGAAATCAAGAGTCAGATGCTTAACTGACTGAGCTGCCCAGGCACCCCGACTCAGCAGTATTCTGGGGAATTTTTTCTTAATGCTTATGTGTATTCACTATCTTAGTTTCCTTACAAATACCAAGAATAAAAGCAAGCTTGGCAAATGCTTTTTATGTCTCACACTTAAGAAATAATGCAAAGGATTTATTCTTTCTATAACTTGTGGGTAAACTGGAGAGAAAACACCCTAAGCATGTGAGCACATTCATGTACACACGCATACAGTTTATCCTCTAGTGCTTTTTTTTTTTACAAACTTTTTAAAAGTAGGTATCACCTTTTTGTTCCTGACTTTCCAAGGAACATATTTTTAGAACACATGTCTTCTTTTTCTACCCATTTTATTATCCTGTGTACATATACATGAACCTCAAGTAATATTTTTTTTCAAAATAACTAATAGATGCATCATTTAGAAAGAATTTGAGAAACGTTATATGTAAATATATGATCTGATTGATAACAGTTTTCTAAAACTTGTTTTGCCAAATATTTCTTCATATTGCCTCGCTAAGACAGCGTTCTAAAATATACATGATTCAGAATAGGCGACTTCCAATTTTCCTGAAAATTCAAAGCTCACATGATAGTTAAAAAGCTTTCTACCTTATCCATTTAATCATTTAAGTTCTACTCTTGAGAAACCCACTGTGTAATTTTATGTGGTATAAAGTTAACATTTATGGTAAGATTCAGTGAAGCTATATTAAAGGTAAGTCAACCTTCAGAATCAGAGGTACCTTATTTCCATCATCCATTATGTGGATGATGGTCTTCTTTCTCCCTATAAAATGTGTGCTACATTTTCATTAACCATAAAAATACATTAAAAACTCATAATGATGGCAGTCAGGATGCCTTTTAAATAGTGCTAAAAAGTTTAAAAGTACAAAACCTCTCCAAAGACTTCTATAATATGCAAAATAAATTATTATGCCATCTCATTTAGTGAATATTAAGTAAGCGTCTCTAGCTCCTTGTGCCATCAGTTTATTCCACTCAGCTGAATAGTCTAATAATATTTTCATTAAATATTTATATGAACAATCAAATGCTGCAAATGAAGAGCATATCCCTGACATTCAAGATGGTTTCCCGGCTGATATCAGCAGTTTGTTATGTTGGTAGGGCTCATTTGCTGTGGCTTAGAATGATGTTCGCCATTAGCTTTGAGTGTCTTACGTCTGACCTTAGAATAAAGGCTATTTATCATGTCCTCCAATTTCTAAATTTTATTTCTTCATTGAGAAAGTACTGACGATAGAAAATTAAGTACATTTCAAAGCTAGGGTCATTCCATACTAATTCAGCCAAAGAAACTGATTAACACAGATCATTTTTTAAAGTATACTCTTTGGTTTTATATGTTTAATACCATACCATTCATACAACTTCTATATCCATTAAGTAAAGGTGAATCTAGTAGCTGGCTTCAGATTTATATGTGATATTTTGATTTACGAATGCATGATAGCATGGTGACTGCAATTGAATTGTAATATTTAATTTGAAATCCTACAAATGACATCACATGCTAACCCATACAATTCTCTTCATGAAATATTTGTCTCACTTTTATGGGTATTATTTGAGATCACTGAAAGTTAATATTGAAATGATCTTGTATATAAATCTAGAAATTAGATTCAAATAAACACAAAACGTTTTGGGTGCCCATTTTGAGTACTTACGAAGTTATAACTAAAACTTAAAGAGGTAGTAAGTAATTATTAGCTTTATTATACACTTCTAGAAAATGTGATGCTAGAAATTTGTAGCCACAAACTTAGATGTACCCCACAATAAAGCTATTTTATTTAAATCAAATAAAGGACACCTGGGTGGCTCAGTCGGTTGAGCGTCTGACTCTTGATTTTGGCTCAGGTCATGATTTCATAGTTTGTGGGATCAAGGCCTTTCTGGGGCTCTGGGATGACAGCACAGAGCCTGCTTGGGATTTTCTCTCTTCCTCTCTCTCTGCCTCTCCCCTCCTTACACACGCACCCCCCCCCCCAAAATAAAAATAAATAAACATTAAAAAAATAAAAACTATCCTCAATTTTTAAAAATAAAAATAAAAAAAATTAAATATGACTTATTTTCATCACTTGGGGTTAATACAGAATTTAATCTTCACCATTATTAGGGCTGATACATACGCAGCTCAGGGCCATGTGAAGGCCCCAGGTGTGTTTCATAACTTCAGGCTTCAGTAGTCCTTGTTTGCTAATATGGAATATTATCCAAACCTGCATAGCCCCTATGGTCTGATTGTTCTGCTATTTCTATGATATATTTGGGCACAGGGAACTTTGATAAGGACACCTTTAGTCACAGTAAATAGGCAAATAAATCTTCTAACCTCTCCAGGGTATTTCAAGGGTCTGAATCACTATACCCACTTGTTGTGGAAACCACAAACTTTAGATCAAGCCCTGTGGTTGAAAAGCCTTTTCTCTATGATGTTTCCAATTTCCCACCCCATAGTCTCTACTTCATGTCTCTGTATATTCCTTGAGAACACAGTACAACGTCCCCAGTAAGTTATGTTTTTATAATAGCTTGAGTGATCATAAAATTTGTCATTCAAACCAGAACATTTTGAGAAAGGATTAATAATCATGGCAAGGCAACAGATAAAGCTGGTTGTCTTAGATTAGGCTCCCCAGCAGATTCTGATTTGTATTAAAGTGATTTCTTAGGATATATTCCCAAGGAAACATGGTAGATGAGTGCGGAGGTAGAACTGTCTAAGAGAGAAGCCAAGAAAGAATGCCATTTCCAGTCAAGTCCCACAAAAGTGAGGCTCCCAGATCAAGTACAACACATCCACTTACACTGGATTTCAAGTTGAACAAAAATTAATTTTTTGGCATACATACGTTCAGAATATTGCATGCGACATACTTAAAAACAATTTCTTCCTGGACATCCTGTATTTTTATTTGCTACATTTGGCAACCCTACCTAAGACGTCTCTGGAGAGAGAAAAGGTATGGGTCACACTTAAGAGGGCCAGGGGACAAGGGAGCTAGAATATTTAAACCACTGCACCCATATTTAAACCACTGCACCCACCACTGCAGCTCTAGATGAATATAAATAACTTCCCAGATACTTCCAGTTCTCTGTGTGCTGCTAAAGTGGGTCACAGGAATCTGTGAGGAGCCTTCCCACAAAAAGACAGAAGTGCCCACTGTTGGGACAGAAGACACACTTCCATGAAAAAAAATCTGAGGGGTTATGGGCAGAGGATGGGCATCATCTTGTTGCCCTCGTATGAACCCAGAAAAAAAGAGATATGTGGTCATCCTAACGTAGGTAGCAGTCTATGCTTACCACTGGAAAGAGCTCCTAAGACAGGAAAAAACACTTTTTTGGAATTGAAGGGTAAGGGTTCTTCAAGGACACTGGAAAAAATAGTATGCCCCATCCTCATACTCACAAATTTACATCTCAATAAATTACCTTGCCACAAGAAATAACTGGGACATATATCCTCCATTTTCCAGATATGGAAATGAATTGATTCCTTGAAGACTACTTTAACATGACAAAAATTGAAAGGTCATGAAATGAAGCTTCTTGCTTTACTTTCACACAAATTTAGCCATTTATATTATCCCATAAATGGAGCTAACATACATTATTTACACTCTACCTGAAGACTTATTGGAACTTCATGTTGTACAGAAGGCAATGCCTCCCCCAATTAAGAGTGAGAAAACTCAGAAGATAAGACATAACTTGGAATAAGCTTCCATTCCCTTTTAGGTTCTTCCAGTAACTTCATATCCTAAACTTAATGTATAGGCATCCTAGATAATGAGGATGCTAATTACTATTGGAATTTTCCTCTTACCCAAAGGACCTGTGTAGTTAAATTATTCTAAAAGTTAACTACCGTTTTCTGATTCCTTAGGGTGAGTCAGGAAGTCACACAGTGAAAATCTGCCTTGAGATTTATTTATACTATATTATATGTAATATATACTGCCTAATTATTTAAACACAGAAATATTATTGCTTTACATAGATAATTCACAGTTTCTATTCTACTGGACTTGGCCATTAATTATCTCATTGAATCTGTTACTACATACATATAAGTATGAATGTACTTATCCTAGAGACAGTGTTTAATAGCACTACATAGCCAATTTTGATGTACTTTAAGGAAATATGAGAAGTAACTTTAAGTAGAGAGCCCTAATTGGGATGTATACATACTTTCTGGCAAGCCATATTGTACAGATCCTCTTCTCTTGAGAGCCAAAGGGCCAAAGGTATACAATACAGGGTACTGAATGCTTTTGTACAGAGAAATATGGAACAAGTTGTTCCTTAAGCAGGAAAAACCTTGGCCCCTCCTGACTTATTTGATTACATCCATGTTCCTTCACTTAGCCTGCAAGGTTTACCTTTACCTGGCCCCTGCCTCCTTTCTAAGCTCCCCTCCTAGTGGTCCCCTTTTTAGCACACACTATATATAGACATGCACAATTAACATTGTATCTTCCCTTCTTTGTTCAATCAGCTCCATCTCAGGGAACGGGGTCACCACATCCCTTCCTTGCTTTCCTTGGCTAATAGCTACTTATACTTTAATATTCCATTCAGAGAACAAACTACAGGAAGACTTCTCTGTTCTTTCATCAATTTGTGTACATATTTGATTTAGTCTCCCAGTATATATACTATCTTTACAACTTGATGCATTGGTGTACTTGACCTACTTATTTATCCCATTCCCTGGAGAAGAAATTTTTTAGAGGAGAAGATGAGCTCTAACTTTCTTTACATTCTCTAAATTTAGCAGAACATCCAGAACACATAGAAGAGTTTCAGTAATAGCTTGATGAATGAATAATAGATGAATGAATGATGAAGACTTTGGATGACTACGAACACTGAAAATCAATAAGCATGAATGCAGGGTAAGAAAATATCAAGACTTCAGTTTAAATACAGGTCTAGTTTGTTCTAAGTTGACCCTTAAATAAGGCTATGATGCACATAATTGTTAGATGGTAGATTTATGAAATATTATATTAATTCCACAGCTAAACGGAAACATGAAATTCATTGTAGAGTTTTTTATAGATCATTAATTAAGATATGGTTTAATATACAAAAGTTTTTACATCCCAGTTTAAATTATTTTTCATATTCATACATACATATGAATATATATAATATAAATTATATATATACATATGAATATATAATATAAATTATATATATATATGAATGATTATAGTAATTTTACTCTGAGGAAAAAAATCATAATTATTCTTGTATATATATCTACATCATCTTATTCCTTAAGAGCTAAAGAAAACAAGAATTAACTTTTAAGAGTTAAAGAAGTCAATTGATTAGTTCTATCAAAATCAATTCATGATATTTAAAATGTCAGACCAACTCCAAGCACTCTCTATTTTTTTTAATTCCCGTGAAAAGAAAAATTTCATTAAGTTTCATCAGAAAAAATAGAGATTGCCTAAGACCAACAAACTTAGAACTAGATTCTAGTAATCTAGATGATTAGGACTCTGCCTATCATCAAAGCATTAGACCATTACTCTTTCTTACTATTTAATTAGAATCTGGTAATTGTCATTTTGCACATAAATTAAATTCTTTGAGGCACATTAGATCATACCCTAACATTTAAATAATGCTTTTCATCTTTAATATAATTTATAAACATGAATTAGTAATCTTCCAAAGTGGCTATTTGAAAATTTTATCTCCCTTGGAAGTAATTATGCCTAAAATTTCTACTTAGTGGCATTGTACTTAATTTTGCAACTATTACACTTCATAACTAAACTAATCCATCACTTTCTCCCCAATTACCATTTACTTTGATACTAAATGAAATAAGCATTAGACACTTAAATAGTAATTTTATCAAGGACTGAGACCAGTGAACAGTTTGACCTGCATATTCTAGTTCTTGTGCTTCTGGAGCAGGTCTCAATGGTGGATGGAATTCTATTCCTTGGAAATAAACTGGACGATAGTCTTTTATACCCGGTTCTTTAGTAAGAAAAAATGTTTACCACTGAAAGTATCACTTAGGTGTCATATTACTGGTGAAATGAAAGGGAGAACTGTGTTATGTATCATTTTTTGGTTCGCACTCAATGAACAGAGACATGTTCAGATAATGTGAGTAATGCAGGTTTATTTTGACAGGACAGAAGACAGGAGACAGGAAACAGGAGAGAAGATACATATCTGCGAATGTCACATTCAAATTTCCCCACTGAAGGGAGATAAATGCCCCTTTAGGCTCTTGATATATCCTATATTAAGCCCTAGGCTACTAGCTGTTTGCTCAGTCAACTGGTTACAGACCAATTAAATGCTGGACAGAATGGCAGGGCCACATGATATAAGGTATAGTGATCTTTGTATAAAGATCTTTTTGGTGGAGAGCTGAATAACCATCAAATCCTTACCAAATGTCCAAAGAGGACAAAGTAAGTGGCAGGTATGTGAGGCTTATCAGAAGAAACACATTACAACTGGTGATGGTGAAACATCAGAGTTTTTCCAGTATAAAAATAATCATTTATGGAGTAATTACTTTGTGTGATATACACTGCATATGTCAATTATTTTATTTAATCATTATAGCAACACAGGAAGGTAAACATTGTTAGCCTAATGTTGTAGATGAGGCCCAGAAATTTAAGGAATTTGATCAAGTTTACATGGCTAATAAGTACTAAAACTAAAATATCAGCTCAGGTTTGCCTGTTATTTCCTCAATTAAACCACACTGCCTTTCTTGGTAATTATTATAAACTCAATTAATGGCTGTAGGTTGATGCTCATGCTGATTGGTCATATGCATACAATAATCTCTTAATCTTGCTAACTTGGAGTAGATTTCTCTCCTATTTGGGAGAGGGAAACAAAAAATTATACACGTTTATGTATGTGGAAGAAATAATTATTTTTCTTTGGCTCAAAACTAATGGGCATTCAGCACAGACAAGATCATTAAAAACAGTCAGGGAGTACCTTGTCCCTTGTCCTCTGTCTCCTAGGCTGGTGCTTCTTGAATGGTACCATGCTGCCTCATTGCCTGCTGACCTTTCTACTGGACAGTCAGCATTCTTTTTATAGCTAGAAGAAAAATATAATAGTTCAAATCACAGGTAAATCAAATATACTCTGATACGATGTACACAGCATTTTGCTCTCTATAGAACAAATTCTGCATTGATAAATAACTTATAGAAAACCACATATAAACTACATGGACTCCAAGAAAAATTTAGACCTTTGATCCTAGAATACAATATCTTGAATATTAAAATAGGTTTCTCACTAGAATTCAGCAAAATAATAAAAAAGAATCCTTTGATTTTGCTTATTGAAAAAAACTCTTTAAATTTTCCATATTGCAATCAAATTTTTATTGCATAGCAACCAGCAAAGATGGTGGTGATAAAATAGAAGAAAAACTAAATAGCAAAGTACTTCTGAAGCATATCATGTTCTTCTTTTACTGATACAAATTTTGAAAAGTCTCTTTGAACCTACAAATTGACCTATTTGGGAAAAAAACACCCAAAAATATATAATGACAATAATGTGATTTGTGAGCATTAAGGCTTTCAAACCAACCTCTATCCCTGAAAAAAAAGGCATGTTTCATGTATTTATTATCTAAAAAAGAGGAAGTACTTCTAAAGAAGCTTTTACTTCTATGTTCTAAAATATATATATATATATTTTTTTTTTTTCCTGAAACCTGAGAAAATACCCATAAAATTCAAAAGACTGTAGGAAGTGCTTGCTCTTACACAGGCAATAAGAATTCCTGTCTTGCCCAGAGGCTACAGCAAATCTAGTTCTTTTTAAGAAAACTGGCTTTCTTGGCCTATGGAATTTTGTTTAAAATGTGTTTTGCCTTATGAGTAATGTAGTTTCATCGACTCCTTATGTCTATATAAAGCACTTTATTCCTGTGATACTAAACAGCAGTATTAGTCATTCGAGATTTTCAAGTTGTCATCTCTCTGGATCCCTCTGGCTAATACCGTTCTCCTTTCCTCTCTTCCTCCCCTAGGAAATAAGGTTTCTATTTAAACAAAACCATAAAGTAGTCACAATAATTTACAAATTTCCAAGAAGGAAGCTAAATGCAAATGTGCTCTCTTTTGCACAAGGTAAAGGGTCAAATGAATAGATATTCTAGCAACACCTCAACAATGAGGAGGTCTTGAGAGTAGAGTCTACTGACTCAGAAACATTACATGGACTACATGGATGACACAGACATTTCTTCTGCTTCCACACCATGCAGGAAAAGGTAAACTCTGGGATCTTGCTGCATTCTTGGCCCCATCAGACAACAGTGGCATGAGGCTTCTTCTGATCTAGTTGCCATAGGGGTTCTATCATATCTCTCCTGGGAACTCTAAGACACACTAGCTTTTAATCTTTAGACTTTTCTCTCATTCTCCTCTCTCTTTCATCCCAGACAGGGCAGAAATTTTAACCTCACGGATAGAAAAAACTGACGTTGACTGATCAAAAAAAAAAAAAAAAAACCTAATCCTTCTGCCATATGGAATAGTTGGAAACATCAAAAAAAGAAGCTTCCATCTGTTTACATCTCAAAACATTATCCTCACATACTTATTCAAATTGATGTCTTTTCAGCAGATATCTTTGCCTGCTAAAGACAAAAATGTCACAGAAATTGGGAACATTTGACATCTCCTTATTATGTAGATGCTTTTTAAAATCGTGGCTCAAATCTTTTAAGGCACTATATAAAGAACCCAATGCAGTTCCTGAAACATAGTAAATATTCAACTAATGATACTCATTTTTGATTATTATTGTAAGACTAGGTTTATAATTATTTAGAGTAGGACCTGCCACCAGAAGAATGTGACCCAATTTCAAACTCTGTTTAGGTTGACCTACTTCCCCAGGTATCCCAGCTCCAAAGTTACCTTTCTTTCATTGTTTTTAGTCTTTTAAACTGAATTTTGTCACTCATTATTCACAGTCCTCATTCAGCAAATATTCAGTAAGGTAGCAAGCATTATACTAAATAAAAATAATAAAATAATAACATTATTGTGTTAACAACAACTAACACCACCTTGCCTTCACAGAACTATAGTCTAGTGACAGAGATAGGTATTAACCAAATAATTACCCAAATTACTATTATCATACGTGCTAGGAAGGAAAACTGCAAGAGAATATATTTGTCAAGGAAGACAGGGAAGGCTGCATTGCTTGATCTGAGACCTGAGAAATGTCTCAGACTCCTTCTTCAGTTAGGAAGTGGAGGAGAAGGGAAGAAATTATGCTCCAGGCAATAAGGATAACATGTACAGAGACCCTTGGGTAGAAAATTACATGACAGTAACTATGGATTATTGTAAGAAGGGAGAACAGAAAGGACAAGAGAATAGTGCAAGATGCGGTTAAGGTTGGGGAGTTAGATATAGGTGAGGTCATTCAGGCTCTTAGGCTTTAACATGGACTTTAGCTTGACATTCGTATCACAACTGAGGGTTGAAAACATGAGAGTGACATGGACATAATAGAAAATAAATTGAGAAGGGAACAAGTGGAAGCAGACTGACCTGGGAAGTAGCACTTTTCACTTGTACTGAAGAGATGCAGAGAACTGAGATGTCAGCTCACACGAGGAGTAGAATGGTGGCAGGGAGAAATGATGGAGTCCTGAATATTTAGGAAGTGAAGTCAACACCACTGCTAATAGACTACATGTGAGAGAGTGCATGAGAAGGAGGTGTTAAGGATGACTAACTGATTTCTAGTCTGGGTTCTGAATTGCAGGAAATAGGTTGGAAAGAAGTGTTTTAAAACAAGAAAATGATGTAGGCAGTGCCTTTACATTCATGGCCTGTTTTACTCATGTGTGTACAACAGCTAGTACTCTGGTGACAGGATGACTATGATTTTCTATAGATTTATAATTATTCCTCTACTAGAAAAAGTACAAAGCTTAGTTTAACTTAGTTTCCTCCTCCCACCTCATATGATTACATTATTATAGAGGACTAAGCCAATCCATTCAACAAAATCATATAACGTCAGCAATTCATAAGGATTTTAGGAGATGTGTGCCATTTTGAAAAAGGAAAAGATTGAAATAAGTCTACAAATATCAGTAAATTCTTAATATATGTCAGATATTCTCTATTTAACATCAAAAATAAATATATATGACCTATAAGTACTTTGGAAAATAGGAATATATGGGAATGTATGGCAGTAGTAGAAATTCATCATTTATTTCCAAAAATCCAATGTTTATAGATAAATAACCATATAATCATCCCCAAGCCTCTAATAGCGTTTTTTATGGACTAGATTTCTATTAGTATTGGACTCTGACTCAACTCCACACCCTGTAAAGTAGCACATCTAATTTTAAGTCATTGCTTACATTCAGTGTCATGGCATACGTTATATGAAGCTTGACTGTGGACCTATTTCCAATAACATAATCCCAAATAAACATATGTAACTTATTTCAAAGTAATAAAGAAACCTTTTACTAGGAAATAGTGAGCATAAGTGATTATTTCTAAAATATGTTAATAATTAAATAACAAATAATACTGTTTTGAAGATCAATAAACACATATTCCATATATATTCATAACTTTACAATAGTGTAATCCAAGTTAAACCCCATCTCCAAGTTTCACCAAAAACACATTCCTGCTTTATGAGCATATATGTGACAGTTAAATTATGTGTTTATCATTTTCACTGAGAATATTTGACATTTATAGGTTGTGGTAAAAACAAATAGGGTAATTTTGCTGCCTTAAAAAAGACAAATCCACTACAAAAACTGGATGATCTCTGCTTTCAAAGGAGGACAGATGCTGTTTCAAATGGGGGTTTTACATTTTTTCTCATATGTACATAAAATAAACGGAATTGCAGACACTGACAAGCTTTGTCAACCAAATTTTTATAAGCAGGATACCTTAGTTCTGGGCTAATAGTCATTTAAGAGACAAGCCACTTATTGACTTAAATGAAATAAAATAGTTAACACATTTCTCTTGCTGGGACAATCTGTGTTGTTATTCCCAGAATGTTCTGCTGAAGCAGACTTATTTTTATTGTAACATATGACCAAGGTTAGAGGTGTTCTATGGAAGCACAAGTATATCTAAGCCCTATCACCCAACCAGAATTATTTGCAACGTTTCCAGGGCATTACAATAGAGTTTTGTGTGACGGTGATTGCCATCAGGAAGGTCTAGATTTTCTCCCTACATTCTAGGTCAAAAAGAACAGCTTGACTTTCAGGTCTTCACCTTCTCTTGGAGGAAAGGGAGGTGTAAATTAGATACCACAGAACCTTCTAGTCACAGCATTTAAGCTACGGTACTATAAAATGCTTGCTAGAGATTCAGGTTTTGATTTGCAAGATAAGTATCATAGAGTTCTTCTGTGCATTTTCAAGGAAATAACCAAAGCTTAAAAGAGAGATGGGATTCCTCATTACAAATGAAATTATATTTGTAATTTTGGAGCTTTTATTACTCAACCTGTAAATAAGAGAATCTCTAAATGATACTTATCTGCAATAGATCATTAAGACAACATATTGTGAAAGTATTATTTAGTATCCAGTTTTCAGATTCCATCCTATCATGTTGTAAGACATTTAACCAGGGAAATAAAAAACAAAATGGTGGGGCACCTGGGTGGCTCGGTCAGTTAAGCTTCCAACTCTTGATTTGGGCGCAGGTCATGATCTCACGGTTCATGGGATCGAACCCCACTTCGGGCTCTAAGCTGACAACACAGAGCCTGCTTCGGATTCTCTCTCTCTCTCTCTCTCTCTCTCTCTCTTTCTCTCTTTATTTGACCCTCCCTCATTTGCTTGCTCTCTCTCTCTCTCTCTCTCTCTCTAACAAATAAACTTAAAAAAATGGTAACTAGCAAGTGTCACAGTTTTATGGCAAGATGGCATTGTGACTTGGGGCCAGAAAATCTGAAATCTTTATCTAATACTGCAGCAGGGTGCCCTGTTGAACTTGACTTGAAATTCCACCATTTCCACTAACATCTCTTAATGCTTTCAAGCTGCACATCCCACCAAAAGGGTGACTGATCCTACTATTGTGGTACATCAGACTCCTATGTCTCATTTAATCACATTCTTTCATTTACTCAATAAATAAAGACATTAATTCTTTTAATATGTACATGAAAAAAGAAATACCCAACATCTGGACAAGGCTTAATTTTAGATTTCAGTCTTATTTTTCCATGACGTATCTTACTCCTTAAATACTGTAGGATCCCTTTGCATTGTTCAAAATATGGAAAATGTCTACTTCTCAGGTTTATTATCAGAATGAAATGAGACACCAGAATATATTAGTTGAATGTCCAAAACATTATAAACCTAAAAAAAGAGAGCAGAGAACTCTTTTAATCTTGTCAAGACTTTAAAATATATAAAAAAAAAAATCTCTCAAATAGTTTTTGGTTTAAAACCAAAACAGACTGCCTAGAAATGAGCACTAATGGAAATATTACATTCAGTAGTCTATTTAACACATGTAGTCTTTAGAGAAATATTGAATAGTTTAATGATTTACATTACTAAGCAAAAAATAAATACAATAAATATCTAACCTAAAAAGTTAAAGAGCAATAAAGAAGGGAGACTATATTGAAAAAGTAATAAATAGCCCATATTGAACTAAAAAGTTGAATTTAGTTTAATTTCTGAGAAATGCATCCATAGTTAAAATAAAGAATAAACCAGATAAATCTTTAATCTTTTAAAAAAGGTTAAAGATGAAAAGATGTAAATTTTTTTTAAATTTTTTTTTAACGTTTATTTATTTTTGAGACAGAGAGAGACAGAGCATGAATGGGGGAGGGTCAGAGAGAAGAAGACACAGTATCTGAAACAGGTTCCAGGCCCTGAGCTGTCAGCACAGAGCCTGATGTGGGGCTCGAACTCACGGACTGCGAGATCATGACCTGAGCCGAAGTTGGCCTCTTAACCAACTGAGCCACCCAGGCACCCCAGAAGATGTAAATTTTCAAAGATGATAGTAAAGAATTATAAATAAACAATGAAAATTAATTTGCATATGTAGACAAAATAATAGAAGATAACTCACTCAAGATAGCATAAATTGAAACATACAGATTACCACAGAAGAAATAGAGAAACTTGTCAACAAACAACCTCTCACCTCCCACACCTCTGAACACATAAACCCATTCAAGATAAAGCACTAATTACAGATTCCTCAGAAAATTCATGGAATTCTACCAATTATTTAAGCAACATAAAATTTATACTATTTAAATTGTTCAAGGGCATCTTTAGCAAATCTAAATAAAAGTGAAAGACAAAGAAGAAAATAATACATTTTCACTACTGGCACAAATCATAAATTAAGTATTAGCAGACAGAATATAGGAGTATAATCATATATTAATGCATATTAATATAAATAATAAGAACAATATTTTATTAATTAGAGTCTACTGGATTCAGGTATAAGTCAGTATTTTTTAAATTTTTTTAAATTTTTATTTATTTTTGAGAGAGAGAGAGCATGAGTGGGGGAGGGGCAGAGAGAGAGAGAGGGAAACACAGAATCCAAACCAGACTCCAGGCTCTGAGCTGTTAGCACAGAGCCCAATGTGGGGCTTGAACTCCAGAAGGGCAAGATCATAACCTGAGCTGAGGTCACACGCTCAACCGACTGAGCCACCCTGGCTCCCCCAAGTATAGTTCAACATTGAAGGGGGTACCTAAGTGGCTCAGTGAAACATCCAACTTTGGCGCAGGTCATGATCTCATGGTTCATGGGTTTGAACCCCATGTCAGGCTCTGTGCTGACAGCTCAGAGCCTGGAGCCTGCTTTGGATTCTGTGTCTCCCTCTCACTCCACCCCTCCCCCACGAACATTCTATCTCTCTCTAAAAAAGAAATAAACGTTAAAAAATATTTCTAAAAAGAAAATTTTAAATATTGAAGGAATCTACTGATATTGTTGGGCACCTGCGTGGCTCACTTGGTTAAGCATCCAACTCTTGACTTCGGTTCAGGCCATGATCTCATAGTCGTGAGATGGGAGTGCCACATCTGGCTCTGCACTGACAGCACAGTCTACTTGGGATTCTCTCTCTTCCACTCTCTCTGCCCTTTCCCTGCTCACTTTCTCTCAAAATAAATACACAAACTTAAAAAAAGAGAAGGAATCTACTAATATAATTTGTATAACAATACAAATGTAAAATATTTATCATCACTTCTTAAATGGTAAAAAGGTATTTGATTAAAATTTTACATCCACATCTGATGTAAATAGTACATAACAAGTTTAAAATCCTGGATATTTATTAGACATTAGAAAATACAGATAATAGATGTAAGTTTAAACATGTATTTAGACATAAATCTAAAATTTATAGTTTTAATGTAGAGACAGATTTTTGCATGCAAATCAGTGTTCTTGTTAAATTTATAAATAGTGCAAGGATATACACTATGACCACTGTTGTTTAACACTGTTTTTGATATAAGAGCGTACATGACTTGACAAAAGAGAGAAATAAGGTAAGAAACAAGAAAAATCATCATCATTTACCAAAACAATTTTGTGTGCCTGGAAAACTAAGTAAATCAACTGAAAAATATTTTTAAAAATAAGGGCATTGTCTTAGAGTTTGAAATTTAAATTGCCTTCCTCTATCAAAAACAAAACCAGTTTGAAAACTTTCATTTACAATAGAAACAAGAAAGGATTAAACCTACAGAAATATATTTAATAAGTAATGTTCAAGATTCATATGAAGTAAATTTTAAAACTCTCTTGTGGGACATAAAAATAAAATTTGAATCAATTAAAACGCAATATGCTGTTCCTGGCTAGAAACGCTCAGTAAGAAAAATGTTAAATTTTCTAAATTAATATTTAAAGCATTATCTGTTACCAATAAAAGCCACAATGTAATTTTTTTAAACAAGTGAATTCTAAAGTTTCTACACAGACATTAAAAATAACAAAGGAATATCAACAACTGTAAACTTCTGGAAATCCTATTATTCTGTTACTCAGGCAATATTAGACAAACCATAAGGAAGGAGAAAATAAATAGCCCTAAATTAGACCTTCATTACCATACACATGCACGCGCACGCGCGCACACACACACACACACACACACACACACACACACAGGACTTTTGCATAACCTCTACGATTTTTTTATTATCAGTTAAAACAATGCATTGTTCAATGAATAGTGTTGCAAAAACTCATACATCTTGAGGATATATAAAACTACCATCTCAAGGTTACACGAGAAGTAATTCCTGATGGGTTCAAGATGTAAATATTAAAAATAAACTGCAATAGTACAAGAAGAATGTATATCTTCAGTGTGGAAAAGACCTGCCTAAATTTCATATGAAACAAGAGAAGCCATAAAAAGTTATGTAAATTAAAATTAAGTAGCCTCTTTGGCAATATATACTATTACAGAGTCAAAACCAAACATCAAAAAGAAACAAAGCAAAAACAAGGAAAAAAGCAACATCACCAAAGAACATCTGGTACAAAAGGGGCTATTTCCTTCAGAGTTCCTTCAAGTCCATAAAAAATTCAGAAATCAATTGATAATTTGTAAAGAGCAATACAGTGGACAGTTCACAGAAAAAGAAAATATGTATGAATATACACAGAAATAATAAAAATAAGCTAATTTTGTCTTTTATTCCAGTATCATAGTGGTCTGCTGCCCTCTGATAACTCATAGATACTGAATAAATTACAATAAGCATTTTTAAGATGTATGTCTAAGTTTGTAAAAAATCAGGGGAAATCCCAAAGAACCTACTTAGATAGAGGTAGCAAATTGAAAACAGCAAATACTAAGAAAGGGACAAATATCCAAATTGGAAAACTAGAGTCACTGAAAATTAAGATGCTCAACTCTCAAAGCTCTAGTTAAAGGGCCATTTGGGAAAAAAGAAACTATTCTTGAATAATGAGAAGTGAGACCCACCCAGGCCTTCCAGCAGTGCCATCCAATAGGACTTTCCATGTTTAAGTGTCTTATAGCTGTGCTACCAATACAATAGCCACTAGCCATATGAGGCTACTGAGCACTTAAAATATGCCTAGTGCATACTTGGTATTTATCTAAAAGGATACAGGTGTGCTGTTTTGAAGGGGCACATGCACCCCAATGTTTATGGCAGTGCTATCAACAATAGCCAAAGTATGGAAAAAGCCCAAATGTCTGTTGACAGATGCATGGATAAAGAAGATGTGGTATATATACATATATATATATATATATACACACACACAATGAAGTATTATTCGGCAATCAAAAAGAATGAAATCTTGCCATTTGCAACAATGTGGATGGCACTAGAGTATTTTGCTAAGCGAAATTAGTGAGAGAAAGACAAATATCATATGACATCACTCATATGTGGAATGTAAGATTAAAAAAAGATGAAAATAAGGGAAGGGAAGCAAAAATAATATAAAAATAGGGAGGGGGCAAAACATAAGATACTCTTAAATATAGAGAACAAACTGAGGGTTGCTGGAGGGTTGTGGGTGGAGGCATGGGCTAAGTCAGCAAGGGGCATTAAGGAGGACACTTGCTGGAATGAGCACTCGGTGTTATATGTAGGGGTTGAATCATTGGAATCTATTCCTGGACTCATTATTGCACTATATGCTAACTAACTTGGCTGTAAATTTTAAAAATAAATAAATAATAAAAAATATGCCTAGCACAGTTAAGGATTTAAATGTTTAATTTTGTTTAATTCACTTTTTTTCCCCTTTTTCTTTTATTAAGTAGGCTCTATGCCCCATGTGGGGCTCAAACTCACAACCCAGAGATCAAGGGTCACATGCTCTACCTAATTTAAATTTTAAAACCACACATGGCTAAGACCTATGGTATTATCACAGCTAAGAGTCCTCAACACCAGTAAAAACTGGTGACACAAAGGTTTCTTTCCATGCAAAATGGAGCTAACAATGAAACTTAAAACTTAATTTTATCTTTGGAAGAACATTGTATAGAAAAAGGAAAATTAATATAGGGCTAGATATATATTATTTACTGGTTATGGAAATACTAAGTCAATATGTTAGACATATTTTTAAATTAAAAATAAACTTAAAAGAACTAAATAGCTGGTCATTAAGTCCATGTAAACTGGGATGATGTGTGTGTGTGCATACATGGTCAAAATGAAAACATACTAAGTTCATTGAATTCTTCAGAAGGAAATTAGACACTGATTAACCATACAAATAATAAAATTCATAGTTGGATTTCAAGTATAGCTAGTTAAGAATATAAATAGAATGAAAAATTTCATGTCTAGTACAAAGGAGAAAACCTAAATGGGAAAAAAATGATTGTTGAAAAAGTAAGTACGAAAGGAGAAAAAGACAGAAAAAAGGAAGATGACAAAAAATATAAAATAAGACTGTAGAAATATATTCAAATATATTCACAATTATCTTAAATGCTAGTAAAATAATTCAACTGAAAGACAGAGATTGTTTAGTTAGATTAAAAACCCACTCCAACTTTTTCTGATTATAAGATGTTTATTCCAAACATAAGAACATAGAAAGACTGCAAGGGATGGTCTGGAAACACATACAGAAAAACGGCAACTATAAATTGCTGACCAACTGTTATTAGTATAAAACAAAAGAGATTTTAAGGTCAGAAGAATTATCATAGATAAAAATGGTGACTATAGAAACAAAAGTTTTAATTGACTTAGAAGATATTAAAATTCTTGGGGCACTTGGCTCAGTTGGATAAGTTTTTGACTCTTTGACTCGATTTTGGCTTAGGTCATGAACTCAAGGTTCATGAGACTGAGCCCCATGTTGGGCTCTGTGCTGAGCATGGAGTCCCCTTGGGATTCTCTCTCTCCCTCTCCCTTTGCCCCTCACCTGCTTGCACACTCTCTCCCTCTCTCAAAGAAACACAATTTTAGGAAAAGAAATTAAAATTCTAAATTTAAATGCATTTAATTAAACATCTTACCTTAATATGTAGAAAACAGAAATTGATGAACCCATGATCACAATGGGTTATTTCAACACATCACTTACAAATTACTAACAATACGGCACCATTTAATGAACATACACAGAAGTGTACTGTCAATAATTACAGAATAAACACACATAGAAACTTCATTAAAAATTAACCTCACAAAGTTTTGAAATGGATATTTTATACATTACAAAACCTCTGACCAATGCAATGAACTGAGAAAACAACCACTAAATGATAACCCTTTTTGTATGCAAAACTCTATTCCACATTCTCGAAAATAAAAAATGTGAAGAATACAACCTTAAAAAAATATCAGGCACATCTTATTTATCTAGAAATAGTAAAATATCTCTCAAAGAAATCCCCAAAATGTATACATAATTTAAAAAGCTGAAAAATTTGATTACACTAAAATTAAGAACTTCTCAAGAATAGACCCTCAAATATGAGAAATATGTATAACATAAAGAAAAACTATTTCTACCCAAATTACATACTTTTTATAAGCAATTAAGAAAAGTATGTGCAACTCAATAGAAAAATATGTGTGTATGTATTTCCTAGAAAACTAAAAAAAAACAATAAATAAAGTTTAACAATGCAAATTTTTGTTAAAGATATAAAGATCACTCTCACAAACTGTTGATAATGTATATAAGTACACACAAAGTTGAAAAACAACATGGCAGTATCTAATAACATACGAACAGACTGCAGATTATTGGCTATTGATAAAAATAATTGTAAACACATTGGAAAATACTGACTAAGCTTTTTATTTCCATATCTACAATTAAGTTTTATAAGACTGGAAGAAAATTAAACTTAAATCAAGTGCAAAGGTCACTAATGAAAATGATATTAACAAAAAATAAACAAAGTTGAATGCGTGACTTGATTAAAAAGGTCAAATATAATCATTCAAGTTTTACCATCCATAAGAACTAAACTATACTGCGAATTTTTTAAATCATATTTTAAATTATGATCTGTGTCTCCCTCTCTCTCTGCCCCTCCCCTGCTCACACTCTGCCTCTCTCTCTCTCAAAAATAAACATTAAAAAAAGTTTATTTTTAAATTATTAACAGACTTGGCCTCATTTGTTCCAAGACTGTACTAATAGGATAATAATTAAACATGAAATTTGAATTCTTTATTAATATACTTTCTATAGTGAAAAAGGAGTTTTAATGTCTATCTTAAAAATTTAGCCCACTGAAGCTCAATTCTTGCAGAGGAAGTACTTTTTTAAGAAATTTTTCTTAAGATTATTTTGTGGAAGAGAATGCATTTGCACTCGGAGAGAGAATTCCAAGCTGGCTCCACACTGTCAGAGCAGAAACAGACCTGGTGGGACTCATCCCAGGAACTGTGAAATTATGACCTGAGCTGAGACAAAGAGTTGGGAGGCTTAACCGACTGAGCCACCCAGGTGTCCAGTATTTTTTTTTTTTAATCAGGATTCAATCTGATAAAAATTTTGCCAATTTATGCAGAGAGATAGTAGGTTCATTAACAAAAAGTGATGGAACTTTTTAAACTTACTCCAAAACATAGGTTTGTGGGGTTTTTTGTTTTGTTGTACTAAACAAAAAAATAAACACACAAAGATAACTTATGAACAATCTTGGCTTTGGAAATGCTGAGTCCATAATTCTCCCTGAATTATCAAGAACCTGTCCAAATAAAGTAATTTCTCTACTGTTTCAAATTTGTTTTCAAATTTCTATTGCTATCAGAGACATTAGGCTTATATAAATTATCTAACACTTCTGAATATGATTAAATACTCCAGTATAAAAATATGACTATGAAAACATACTCTCTGTCATACACATACAAGTTCTCAAAAAAAATTTCCATATAATACATTCTAAAAATACTTAAAATAACTTTTTGTTTCTTCTCCTAAATCTGACTTTGTCTGTAGAATTTTAAAACCATTTCTCAAATATGACATTTCCAGTAGCAGTTAATTTTCTTTTTTAATTATATAGTGTGTATGTACCAAACGAGTGCTCAACTTCCTGACATTCATCCCATCTATACTTGATGAATGTCTCTATTTGCAAATGGTCACTAGGTTTCTTTATTTAGCACTGCATTTCATGGAAGATTAAATCTCCCCACTGCCCTGAAGTTACTGCTCTGAAGTTTGATTAGTGATGTTGTAGAGAAAGATTTTTCAGACAATCTATTTACCTTTTCATATTATAGCAGTAATTTGAGGTTATATAATGGTTAGAAAAGCTCTTCTAGTTAGAAATTCAAATTTAGACTGTTAGATCTAGCTAACTACCGCACATGAAGTTTTGGTGCCTAAAGCAGGCAGATGAAGCAATCAATGCTCATTAGGAAGTATTATAGTATATCTTTGTTTTATTTGACATCTTAGAAGAATTCTATAGTTTATGATTCAATTCTAGAAATGCCTTCCCCACTTAGCTTTCTGACAATTCTCCTCTCTCATAATATTGCTCTTTCTGGCCCATCACTTCTTACTTTTCTATTTGGCCTTCTCTTTCCCTACCTAACCTCTGAATTCTGCAGTTTCTTAGTCCTTAGAACTAAGTCTTGGTTCTAAGTCCTTTTCTTTTTTCTATCTGGAATGTCCCCTACTAATTAATGAATTAATTAACAAATGATGATTAAAGGCCATCTATAAGCTATATATGACCTCATTGAGCCTTGCTATTTATAGACTAATTATGCTTAATTTCATATTTTAACTTAGTATTTTCCTTTGAATTCCTTTTTTGTAGATTCCCTGCCTAAATATCTCAACTTTGATAGCTGATAGAACTCTCAATTCTCAGTATATCAAATTCACAAACCAAACAAGATATATAACCACAAGAGTGAGAATTTATAAATGGGAGATGGTAACTTTTTTTTTAAATGTCATTTATTTTGAGACAGAGCGAGAGTGTGTACATGATCCAGGGAGGGGCAAAGAGAGAGGAAAAGAGAGAATCCCAAGCAGACTCTGTGGTATCAGCAGAACTTGATGTGGGGCTCAATCTCACAAACCCAGAACTCATGGCCTTAGCCAATATCAAAAGTACTAAATATGGTACCTTATTTTATTAAGTATGGGTGTTTATGACCTCATTTTCTTTATAGGATCTTTATAAGATTCTTTAAATCTTCAAGATTTAAAATTTTTCCAAAATATGTCAAACTAAGGTTGTTTTTGAGTTATCTGAACCTGGAATGTAGTAAATTCTTGTAGTTAATAGGTTAAAATATATATATACACACACAATTTTCAACAGAAAATTCACCAAAAAAAAGACGTAAAAGTGGCCCTCAAACAGATGAAAAGATGTTCAAACTCAGTAACTAGAGAAATGATACTGAAAATGATATTAAAATACCATTTCTCAACTATCAGACTGACAACAATTTAAAAACATGGCAATATTTTTGGTTCATGGGGATTAGGGAAATAAGCACACTGGTTCGTTGCTAATGGGAATGGATAGTGATACAATCTTTCCAGGGAAATATTTTGGCAATACACAAAAAATCTTCACGTACACTTACTTTTTCACTCAGTAATTGCACTTCTAGAAATCTTATTGTTAAATTAACCTCTAACAATATGAAAATAAGCACAAGGTTATTCACTGCAGCACTGTTTACAGCAAGATATTGGAAACAATCTAATGCTCACATACAGGAGGATGTAAAGTCACACAAGATTGCAGTACGTGGGGGAGGACCCAACCAGAGCTCAGCAGATCCCCTAATCGGAGAAGATAAAGGCGAGAGACTGGTAGAGCAAAGTAAGTAGAGTTCACAGGGCAGACCACTGATGAAAAGAAAGCTGCCCAAAGAGAGAAATCTATAAACCTGCAGATGAGCCCTCTCAGCACTGATCAATATGTGTCTGTGAGGAAACTACCCAAAGTCAGGGAAAGAACCACCCAGAAGCCTAGAAGCAAAGGTGCTGGAATTCACATAGAACTGGACATAGTGCCCATTCCCACCAAGCCAACTGGAAAACCTCATGATTCAGGCATTGGGTAGAGTACTCAGAAGAGCCTTGCTTCTGTTGTGGAGGAATAATTAGTCCTAAATTGAGCATTGCTGTGTTCCCACCTAACAAATCTTAAAAGACAGGCCTGAAATGGATCAATCTATTCCCAAGTAATTTATTTGATCCCATAAGAAAGTTAAAATATATTTATAGGAGTTAGAGGGGAAGAAAAATCTCTTTCTCTAACCATCTTAGGTTCTCCAGCTGGGGATCTATAAATTAGATGGGCCTAAGACACATTAACAAAAGAAAAACAAGTATTTACTAACATGCATTGCGCATATAACACATGAAGAGTACACAAGGTGAGTAACAGAGGTTTGGCTAGAACGTGGGCTTAGGTAGCATCTTAACAAAGGAACAATATGTTTTTAGAGAAGTGACAGGACAAACAAAAAGGGTTTCCAAGGCTGGCAAATTGTGGGAAGGCAAATATATGGGAAATTAATGACAGACAAGGCTAGTTAATAAAGTTTATTATGTAAATTCCTCTGGTGCTGTCGCTAAGTTGATAAAAGTCTTAAGTTGTCTCCAGTGATTAACTTTTGTCCTTCCCGGTAGAGAGGAGAAGAGGGCACCTTTATAAATTTATGTCCTGCTTTCAGAAAAATAGGGGACAGCAGACAGCTTTTTCTTGTATCTGCTTCTTCTCAACTGCTTTCTGCTCAAACTAAGTCTTATACAAAAATACCATATTTTTGGGTGACTTATTTTGTCACCCTACAAAACACAAAAATATTGAGCACCCAACAAAGTGGGATGTTTCTTATTAGAGACTAACAGCTATGTCAAATCTTGGGGCTGGTCGACAATAGAGAAAAATCTGGTTTTAAGTTTCCTACATAAGCTATTTGCTCCACATTATGCATCTAATTGCGTCTCTCAATAAAAAATATTGAAATCCAAACTCCCAAACCTGTGAGGATGACCTTCTTTTGAAACCGAGTCTTTATAGATACAATCAAGTTAAAGTGGGGTCATAATGGATTAAGGCTGGCTTGAATCCAATGACTGAGGTCCTTATAAGAGGGAAATTTAAAAACAGACACAGCGGAGAAGAAAGCCACTGTGAAGGCTAAGGCAAAGACTGGAGTGATAGATACATCCATAGCCAAGGAACACCAAGGATTGCTAGCAACCATCAGAAGCCAGGAGAGGCGCAAAGGAAAATTCTGCCTCAGAAATTCCTTGGGAGGAATAAACCTTGTCAGCATCTTAGTTTTTAGCGTCAAGCCTCCAGAACTGAGAATACATATCTGTTGTTTTAAGCCTCATGACTTTTAAGTTTTGGTACCTCGTTAAGGCAGCGCTAGGAAACTAACACAGTTAAGTGTGAGATTCTACAACTGCTCCTTGGTTCTTTGTTTAATAATCAGTCTAATAAACTCTGACTATGCAAAGAAGACATGCAGTTAATTTGGAGGGTACTGAATTGTTCTCCATTGTAGAGAGAGGGGAGATTTTTGATTTAGGGAGAGACAACCAGAATGAATGGGAATAAGAAACCTACAAAGGTGAGGCTCTTCAAGGAGAGGTGAATTTTGAAATTACTCAGTGATTAGATATGGCTGCTGAATGACTTTCAAGTTCTGTATTGTTCTGTGCTGTGCTACAAATGTTACCCACATACCACCCTTGGAACCTTGGTCACAATTTTATATTGTTATGCACTCATTCTCATTTGGGTGGTTCTGTGGGAAAGGGATAAAGAAGAATGATAGCTCAGCAGGAGACAAAATGGAGTTTGATGTAAGAACTGAATTGTAGACAAATATTTGAAATAGATCTTTTCCCCCCAAATCCCTGGAGATCTGAAGGAGAAAACTGGCCTCCCATGCTATATTAAATGAAAGTAGAATGAATTTTAATTACATACTAATTGAATTTAAAGGTCATGGTAAGCCATCAAGCTGGAGTCAAATGAGTTTGTAGAGTTGATAATTGAATTTCCTAAGTGTCTTTTGCTACCAACACCCTTTATGAATAAGTTGGCTTTTAACCATGTTTTATTTTTGAAATGTTCTATTATATTATTTTAATTCCTATCATGTCCGTTAGCCATTCTGTATTTTTGATGACTGTGCTTAGTTATGTATGCTATGTTGATTTTATGACTTAGCTCTCAGAGTAAAATAATTTTTCCAATGTCTAAATAATCAGGCCTTCTTTATCTTGCCTCCCTCCCATGTCCCCCACTTCTAGCAACCAGTGCTCTGTTCTGTTTCTACTAATATGGGATTTTTTTTTCAGATTCTACTTGCAAATGAGATACAGTATCTTACTCTTTCTGACTTATTTCACTTAGTATAATGCCTTCTAAATCCAATCATGGCATTGCAAATGGCAGGATTTCTTTCTTCTTATGGCTAAAGAATATTCCTGTGTGTGTGTGTGTGTGTGTGTGTGTGTGCGCGCGCACACTGTATTTTTTTATTTACCCATCCATCAGTAGATACTTAGGTTAACCTGTTTTTAGATTTTGGCTATTACAAATAATGCTACAGTGAAAATGGGGTTGCTGACATTTCTTTACAATAGTGACTTCACTTCCTTCAGATATATGCCTAGGAGTGGAACTGCTGGATCATACATCTCTATCTTTAATATTCTGAGGAACCTCCATATTGTTTTTACATTCCCAAGGACTGCTTTATCTTTGGTTTTACATATTTACATTCTCAATGACTGCTTTATCTTTGGTTTCACATAATAACAGAGATAGTTATGGTATTTTATGGTTCATCAATATGTTCATCTAAAGAGTTTTACTTGTTCCTTATAAAAATATGATTTTTAATTTTTTTTAAGTTTATTTATTTATTTTGGGAGACACAGGGAACAAGTGGGGGAAGGGTAGAGAGAGAGAGGTAGAGAGAATCCTAAGCAGGCCCCACAGTGTCAGCTCAAAGCCCAACACAGGGCTCGATCTCACAAATCATGAGGTCATGACTTGAGCTGAAATCAAGAGTCAGATGCTTAACCGACTGAGCCACCCCAGCACCCACAAAAATATGATTTTTTAAATCAGATTATTGTCTTCTTACCGATGAAAAAAAAGATGCAGAGAATGAGTTGCTATTCTCAAAATGCTGGAATATGGGAAAATTAGAATTCAAACTCATGTTTATTGGCACCAATTTCCATAGTCTTTCAGTATAATACATGTATAAAATACATTACCTCTTGCAAAATTTACTCATGATTTTCACTTATGAGCACACAGTTAATAGTGTTAAAGTGTTTAGCCAATGATGTTTTGAATCCTAAAATTCATTTGCTTTCAGGATAGAAAGAAAAGCAAAGAGAAAAAAATGTATTTTTGAAATAAGGCAATGACTCATCTTTAAATAAGGGCATTTGGGGGGAATTGGTGATGAGAGTACTAATGAAAATAATTCCCCAGAGAGACCATTTCAAATTTTCATTCAATGAAAGATGATAAAAACCTGAATTTCAAGGATAAGTTATCCTTGAATATACAATTGTTATACTTCTATGTGGTTATACATTTTGAGAGCTATTTCATTAATGTTGAAAATATACATCAATTGTATAAATATAACTTTAAAGAGTAAATAGAAAGAAATGCCTTTGTGTTGGAAAGTTACATTTGTTTGTAAGAGAAAATAAGAAAGTAAATGCAATGTTTCTCTAATCTTTGATTCATTTCTTATTAAAACAGTAGCTTACAAATCTGAATGTCTGATTTCATAGAAAGTACAATTATTTTGAATCATAAAAGCCTACACAGCGTCTTGATTAAATCAAGATGTTTTCCAGCATAGAACAATGTGCCATTGATTTTTGTCCTTCTAATGTTCTACACTGTCAGAAAACTTAAAAATGACCTTTTATGCTGTAATTAATTTGCCTTTTTGTGGCAATTGTGTATTATTTTAGCTCAGAAGTTATATATACAACATAAATTTCTATGAGAATAAGTGATTCATTTAAAAAATCTTATTTTCAAGGCTGAATGAAAGCAGCTATATACATTGAACTATACACTAAAATACTATATGAACAACTGTTTTTTTAAAAAATAATAGTTACCTGAAATATGTGAAAACTTTAAAAAAATTTATAATAAAGAGAAGCATTTTGAATAATTTACACCCATCATATAAATAATGAACATATGGTACTGAATTATTTTTTCACAAGCAAAACATACTTTCATTAGTTTAGCCAACACTAGTACACACAATTTATTACAGAAACCAGATGAATTAGTAAAAGTGAGTCTGTATTCTGTATATTTTAATTGTTCTGTGGCAAATGGAATTAGTTTGGGGAAATGCCATATACATTAACTACCATTCTGTTCTGTAAACAGTTCAATGAACAGAGCACCTGACTTAAAAATTCAAGGCATTCATTTATTTGGCAATAAATGTAGTCAAAATGCAATAGTAATTGCTTTTATTTGATACAATCATGTGGAAAATAATAATCAGTATTTAAATAAGAAATTCAGTATTACCTTAACAATGTAATCAGAGTGGTCAAAGTTGACTTTCTAGGCACTTATAATGTTAAACACACTTGATTAATTCTTCCATAAATAAGGAAACGTAAGTTCTATAACACTACCCCTTTAAAATCACCTCAAAGATGAGCCATTTAGAAATAATAAATAGAAGAGAGAATGAGGAGTCAGGTATGCAAGCTGTGAAGCTTTTTTATTTTTTAACTGGGCTTATATTCAAAATTTAGAAGAGAGAGTGAAAACATATTACAGACTCAAACATGTGGCCTATTGCTAGGCATCATTTGTCCCATCTGGGTTCTTTGCCTCCTTTTGTGATTCACTTGTGCTCTAAATCTGATAGATAAAGAAGCAAAAAAAAAAAAAGACAGAAGGAGAGGAAAGGAGAGGGGAGGGAAAGGGAGGAGAGGAAGAAGGAAGAGAAAAGGAAAGAAAAGGAAAAAGAACAAAAGGAAAGAAATCTACATTTTTTTAGAACTAGTCGAACAAAAATTTCCATCTAGGACCTTTTGTATATACTTAGGAGTTTAGAGAAGGGATCTTAAAAAGAAATCTAATAGATATTCATTCTGTGTAAGTCTAACAAGACTTAGCATTAAAAGCAAAATTTATTATCAACCAGAAGTGTACTAAAGTGGCTCCTCTTTGCTCCTTTGTTCTCTCCTCTTCAGGGGTTTTGAAAAGTATGATGCATCCGCAATATATGTAGAGTTTGGTGAGGCAATGGGCTTTTGGACCCAGGTCTTCTGATGGGCCTATCCCTACATACAAATGGGAAAGAAACTTGAGATTTTAAAAAGTTGCTCTAGCACAGGCACCAGCAATTGCCATCATATAAACTGCTGCCTTACCCCACTTCAACTTAAATTAATTCCCATAACTTCCCTGACTTCATTTTCACTGGCTTTGAATACAGACAGAATTATATAGCACTTTATGCTCTTTAATACTTTGCTCAATTGGAACTTAGTACCTTTTGTTGCTATATGGTAACATACTGTTTTCTAAAAACATTTTTTAAACAAGCTTCTGTCTCATGATAAGCTTCTGCCATCCCATCTGCACTCTTCCAGTTTTATGTGGCCTCTGGTTTCAGCACTCTCTCTGGGTCCAGTGTTGTCCGGATTGGTAAAATTCTTTGAGAACAGAGTACTCCATAAAATCACATCCTAAGTGTAAACAGCAGGAATGAGATAGGTGAAGTGAAAATGTGAGCTTTCTGGTTTGTCACTTCTTTCTGCTGTTCCTCTGCCTCCCCCATGGTCTTCCATTTGCTTCCTGGCTTCAGAAGGAAGAATTCCCTAGACATCTTTTTTATCCCTTTTATTTAGGGAAGTTTGTTCTCAGTTGGCTAGTTGCCATTTTGGAAGGTAAGTGACAGATGATTTAATCCTCAGAAGTCTGACTTTTCTTAATTAAAATACTCCCTACCATCACAAATAGTGCAAGTACTAGCTGCATTACAGCAGTTGATAATCTTGGTACCTAAATATTTAATTTCTGTAATGATTATAATGTAGCCATGAACTCAGAATAGTGACTATTTAGAAGACCAGCTCCTTCTTACAAGCACATGCATCACATCAAGGAAACACCTTCTCTACTTACTTTGAAGGTTAGATTTTCTAATTTTAACAAACTTTCACCAACTTTCCAGACTTTCACCAATGTGGAATAAAGTATACAGATGTGCAGACCTGCCGGATTTTAAATAGGTATTAGGAATTGGATGGAAGTCAGTTATGCTTAGGCGTGAACTCCTTAGCTTTAGTTTTATTTTGCATCTCTTAAAATCAGGGGGAGGATGGTCATATTTTCTTCAACTTTGAATTTCACATTCTTTTAAAAGAGAACATGCTTGCTTGCTAGCTTTGAGCATGGTAAATGAAATCCAGAGTAAGTCCATAAGCTACTGTCGTTTAGGACCCTTAACAGCACAGTGCAGTGCTACATCCCCAAACATAGCTCATGTATATACATATGGTAGATGCCAAATACGTATTTGTTAATTGTCAAATGTAATATCAAATGATGATGGCAATGTGGTTGAAAGTAGATTGTTGAGTTAGAATAACTAGGCCTAAAAAATGATTCCAGAATATATAGGATACTTCCTGAGAAGAAGCACAGGTAGGGGATTGATAAGAACTTACCTCATTAACAATTAAATGGCTATGATAAGTTAGACAGAATGATACTAGCACAAGGTCAGACAAACGGAACTGACTAGAAACCTCACCAATAATACACACATTTGGAAAATGGATATATGTAGAGGTGGCATTATACAACAAAGTCCATTGGAATTTCCTGGGTGATAGGAGTGTCTTTTGTTCTTATGAGGCAATAGTTGGTGAGGCAATAGTCCTGAATGAGGGCCAGTCACTAAAAGACTAAGCTAGGATTAGAAGCTTAGAACTTTCAGCCCTTTAAAATTTTTAAGGCGTGATTTATGGCCCAGAACATAGTCTATCTTGGTAAATGTCCCATGTGATCATGGACAGAATGTGTATTCTGCTGTTGTTTGATGAATTCCCAATAGATGTCAATTATATCCAGTTAACTGATGGCACTGTTGAGTTCAACTATGTCCATACTAATTTTCTGCGGCTGGATCTGTCCACTTCTGATGGAGGAGCATTGAAGTCTTCAATTATAATAGTAGATTCATCTACTTCCCTGTGTAGTTCTATCAGTTTTTGTTTCACATATTTTGATGTTCTATTATTAGACATGTATTTATTAAGGATCATCATGTCTTCTTGGAGCACTAACTTCTTTATAATTATGCAATTCCCTCTTTATCACTGATACCTTTCCTTGCTCTGAAGTCTGTTCTGGCTGAAATTAATATAGATGTTCACTCTTTTGATTAGTGTTAGTGTGGTATATCTTTCAGCATCCCTATCTCCTTTTAATAATATTGAGATTCTTACAGACAATATATACTGGGATCCTATTCTTTGATCAGCATGACTATCTCTGTTTTTAATTGGTGCATAGACTATTGATGTTTAAAATGATTATTGATAGAGGTGGATTGATATATACCATATTTGTTACTTTTTTTTCTTCTTGCCCATTTTCTTACTTTTGTCTTCCACAGTTTTTCTGCCTTTTGCGGTTTTAACTGAGCATTTTATATAATTCCATTTTCTCTCCTTGTTTAAGAATATCAATTATACTTTTAAAAAACGTTAATTTTTTTTATTTTAAAGACAGACACACAGAGAGAGACCACAAATGGGGAGAGGGGTAGATGGAGAAAAGGAGAGAATCTTTTTAATGTTTATTTATTTGTGTATGTGTGTGTGTGTGTGTGTGTGTGTGTGAGAGAGAGAGAGAGAGAGAGAGAGAGAGAGAGAGAGAGGGAGAGAGAGATAATGAGCAGGGGAAGGGGCAGAGAGAGAGGGAGACACAGAATCCAAAGCAGGGTCCAAACTCTGGGCTGTCAGCACAGAGCCCGATGTGGGGCTTGAACGCACGAACCGTAAGATCATGACCTGAGCTGAAGTTGAACGCTTAACTGACTGAGCCACCCAGGCACCCCGAGAGAGAGAGAGAGAGAGAGAGAGAGAGAGAGAGAGAGAGAGAGAGAGAAGAGAGAGAATGAGAGAGAGAGAGAGAGAAAGAATCCTAAGCAGGCTCCACACTCACCACAGAGCCTGACATGGGGCTCAATCCCATGACCCTGGGATCATGACCTGAGTCAAAATCAAGAGTCAGACACTCAATTGACTGAGCCACCCCTTAAGTGCCCTTTAAAAACAAAAACTTTTTAAAAAGCATCTGAAGTATTTCCTCTTGACGCTGATACTTACCCGTGGGTCTTCTTTCCTTCTGTGTTTTGTGGTCTCTGATTATAAGCATTTCTTTTCTTGACCTTACTCTGTGGGAATCATAAGGCCCTAAAAGTATGATACTTCAAACAAAAAAGTATTTGTTTGCTTCTGCTGTTATCCAACAGGTTCTGGTACCTACTTGGGGCTTCTTTACCCCTCCTGGTTAGGCTCCTGCACACTATGATACATCCTCATAACAGCATTTAATCACAGGGTTAGCCTGGGTATTTATTTATACCTTGGACCAACTCAGCTTTCCTGTTACTTATTCTTCACTGCTCCCTGGTAAGGTTTCAACTTACAGCTTTGCTCTTTGCTTGCTTAGGCCCCTGAAGATTTCCTTTATTTCTTGAAACTCAGCAATGTGTTTGTAATGCAAGATTTAGTTGTTTTGCAGGAGAGCTCTTCTGAGTGTCTAAACCACTACTCTACCGGTAATGGACATGTTTGAAACATTTTTTTTAGTTCTGTGAAATTTTAAATGTTAATATTTTCAGTCAAAAGGATTACATGCATCTCACTCAAATATTCTGTAGACTTGGTAAGAATACACTATCATCAGCATTTTAAATTTGCAACTCCTAAATTAGTTCAAATCCCCATGACTGAGAATGTGTTATTTATAATGTGTCATACTGGTGACTTAAGCCATTCTTTAATCACAAAAGTTAAAATAAGAAAAAGAGTAAAACAAGTAGGAGCTACTTAAAAATGACTTTCAACATGTAGCCAGTCTACAAGAAGAAGAAGAAGGGAAAAAAAAAAAAAAAGAACCGTTACCTCAATCATATACCTATGTCTTTCCAATTAGGTAGCATTCTATTATCTACATTTTCTATGTTGGGTATTTAGCACCATAAATATACAACCTTTTTTGCTACAATAATATCTTCTTCAAAAAAACAAGACTTATAAACTTACATGATTTAATATTAGCTTAGCTATTTCTATTCTATTCTATTACATACTTCCAGGATATTAACAGAATTTGCAAACACCAGAGTCTCAGTATCACTATCAATTTGCATTAACATAAAACTCTTCTTCATACTGTCTGTAATTATTTCATGCCTCATAAATCCAACTTGGTCCCTGTGTATTAATTTACCCATAACTCTTTTAAGTCTTGTCACCAAAATCTTGGCATATATCTTTATAGCACATTTAGTTATTTAAATGTGCCTATAATTTTCCAGACTGTTATCCCTCCCTTTTCTAAATTAGTAATAGGTACTTTGCTCATAGCTGGGTAAAACTCACCTTGTCCTGTTTGCTCCACAAAAACTTATCATACAAGGTAGTCAACTTCATCCTGAAATTATGAAATGACTCATCGGATAGCCATATTCTCCTGTTCTTTGCCCTTAGCAAGTTTTCAAATGTCATTTAGAGAAAATTAATTTGTCTCCACAGGACGTTCTAATCAGTGACATTGAGGATATATTTTCAAGCATTTCGTAGCTTTTAAAGTTAGCAGGAAATAAATCCACTGGAGTTATGACACCATTTTCTCCCCTTTATATAAAACCAATGGAAATGAGAAACTGTTTTCCACCATCACAGCACTCTGAGCCTGTTTTCCCTTGGGCAAAACATACTTAGATATAGGACAGAAACTAGGGTGAAACACTATATTTGAGTGCTAAGGAAATTGTTCCTTAGAGGCCAGAAAAGTTAATGTGTCTCATTAAATTATGACCATGGAACAGTACCAGGTTATATAGAAAGTCAGAACTAGAAGAGGCTTAAGAAATCATTTAACACTACAAAATCACTTTACAGGTAAGAAACTGAGGACCAGGAAAGTTATGTGACTTGGTGAAAGTTACACAACTAATTAATAAGAGATTGAAGATTAGAATTTAGATTTCTAATTCTTCGATGTAGGTATTAACTCTGTATAACTTTGAGAACATATCAATCCTATTTTACTTTTATTAAACTTGATAATCTTTTAATTAAATAATTAATACCATCTGAACATATTTCAAATGTGGGACACACTTCCATGAGTTTGAGCTCATGAGATATTTTACAGTCCTCACCATCAAGGGACACATAATTCAAGGGAAGAAATAAATATATAAATAATTATAGAGTGCTATATAGCAGGATAATGAGACTAGATGGACAGGAGCCAACTCAGGAAGGTTTCTTATTCCATGTTAAGTAATTCTGGCTTTATCTTTTTTTTCTAAAAAAATTTTTTTAATGTTTATTTTTGAGAGAGAAAAAGACAGAGCATGAGCAGGGGAGGGACAGTGAGGGAGACACAGAATCCAAAGTAGGCTCCAGTTTCTGAGCCATCAGCACAGAGCCTGATGCAGGGCTCAAACTCATGAACCATGAGATCATGACTTGAGCTGAAGTCGGCTGCTGAATCCACTGCCCCAAGTAATTCTGGCTTTATCTTAAGAGCCATGAAAACACATTGAAGGGTTCTAAGCAGACAAGAACTAGAAAAAATTCACTGTTTCAGAAAGCTGTATCTATGCCAAAATTTTAGACAGTGGTTGGGGGTGAAGAACAAGAGACTAGCCAGTAGGCTATTGTATTATTAATACATAAATGCAAAGAATAATAAGGCTAACCCACAGTCATTTGTAATGAATATGAAGAGGAAAGAAGAGTTTGATAATTTTTCAAGTAGATAAAACTGATAAAAGGTCGAGACTTAGGCAACTAGTATATGTAGTGATAACGGATACTCTGGGAGGAATACATTTGTATTAGAATGCTAAACTGGTTTTGTTTATTTTTTTACAGTTGTTGAACCTGAGGTATCTGTTGGATATTCAGATGAATGTTAGGTATGTAGTAAAACAGAACCTAAAAAAGATTTGGTCTAATGAGAGAGATTTATGTACATAGTAAGTGGAAACTGAACTTATGGATATGGATAAATTTTTATAGGTTTAAGTAGAATTAAAGAAAAGTTGAACAAGGGTTCGTGGAATACCAATATTAAAGAAGAGGGTAAAGAAAGGAAAAAAAAAACAGAGTGGCTAGAGAAGTTGAGGAAAAAAAAGTAAAAAGAAATGTCATGAAATACCATGATGGAGAGAACTTCAAAATGGCAAAAGTACCCCAAAAGGTCACATCCTGCAGAGATGTTACATGAGATAAGAATTCCTATGCTCATCTTGGGTTAGTCACACAAATGTCTTTGGTGACCTAAAAAATAATAATTAATCTGTTAAATGGTAAGAGAAAAGCCGTATCAAAAAGTTGAGGTATTAGTGAATCAGAGTTATAAATATGGAAAAATGCATGAACCTATTCCTTCAGAAGCTTCTCTCCAAAGGAAAGGAAAGGAAAATTAGAAAACCCTACAATAGAAGGAACATGGAAAATATACAATAATGAGAGAAAGAAGTTGAGAAATTCTATTATAATATTAAAGTAAAACACTCACCAAGGGGCACCTGGGTGGCTCAGTCAGTTGAGTGTCCAACTTGGCTTAGGTCATGATATCACGGTTCGTGAGTTTGAGCCCCGCATCAGGCTCCATGCTGACAGCTGAGAGCCTGAAGCCGGCTTTGGATTCTGTGTCACCCTCTCCCTCTGCCCCTCCCCTGCTTGCGCTCTCTCTCCCTCTCTCAAAAATAAATAAATGTTAAAAAAAAAAAAAAACAAACAACTCACCAAACATTCAAGGTAGAAGACATTTGAGGCTAATTCCAACCTGTTCACACACATGGTTAAGTCCAAAGAGGAAAAGTTATTTACATAAGTAATCACTGTCAAGCAGTAAAGGATCTAGTACCAAAACGGACGTCTCCACAACAAAACATGGTATTGCTGTGGGTACTACTCAGTTCAACAACTGGTAATTTTTTAATAATAAACTTCTATTACTGAGGCAACACCAGTATTTCTAATCAAATATGGAAGGAGAATTTCTTTTAATGTTTATTTTTTTATTTTGGGGAGGGGGGTGTGAGGGGGGGAGGGGTAGAGAGAGGGAGAGAGAATCCCAAGCAGGCTCTGCATATCAGCACAGAGCCCACCGCAGAGTTTGAACTCAAGAACTATGAGATCACAACCTGAGCCGAAACCAAGAGTCAGATGCTTAACTGAGCCACAGGTGAATTCTCCACTTAGAAGGAGAATTTGAATAGATGTGTTCATTACCACTGGTAAACACAGATCTATCTGGAAATGATTGTTCCTGCCAATTCAGAGTACAAATCAGGAACCGTGCAGAATATTATATGAAGTTATTCTGAGGAAGAGAAGGAATAGATATTCTAAATCACTTAAAACTGATTTTAAGCAACCTTAACTGTAATAATGTTATTGTTTTTTTCTAGTTTCTGTCTTTTACATTTCGATCACTGTTTAACCACTTGCTATGCTAAACATTCTGTCTTTCAAAGAGATTTCCACAGATTAATGACTTCATTCATCTAATACTTGTTTGCTCTTTAAAGATGCTCCTACACTTTACTAGTTCTAAGATAAGCTCTAAAAGTTAAAAAAGCACTAGGCATTTGAAAGCATAGATTTTCCTTTAAATTATGTTGTTTTTAAAAGCAGTTTTACTACACAGTTGTACCTAAATATGACAGCTTAATTACAGTTTATCTGTACTACATCCTAAAACATTGGAGATACCATAAAATGGTAATACCTTTATTTAACAGGAAAGCTTGATATGTATGCTTTGAGAACCAACATGGTGGGATGTGTTTCCTTCAGTGCTGAGCCTCAGCACCTCACTCCCATCCAAGAACTAAGTGCAGTTTAATGAAAAATGTCAAAAGTTTCCTCCCCAAAAATAAAAATATATGCATCAGAATATGGGAAATCTTAGCTAGTGCATGTTGCAATAAATTTACAGAATGTGGGGAATTTTAGCTAGTTCTTGTGGTGAATTATTTATCACCAGTATGAACATTTGCCTCAGTTTTCCCAGGACAGCCTCAGTTATTTTGAACAGTTATCCTTGTGTCTGGCCTGGTTAGCACCTCCGTTCATTTTTAAAAATATCCATGTTTTGACAGCTATTTATGTAGTGATCATATTCATTAGCTATACTTTCAGGTTACTGATTAGGTACATTCTTTCTTCCTACACTTTCTTAAATCTTGGCTAATGTAAAAGTTGAAAATACAATTGATCCTAGAACAACATGGGATTAGGGGCAATAATTAGGGGCAATTAGGGGCCATGCAGTCAAAAATTCACATATAATTTTTGACTCCCTCAAAACTTAACTACTAGTAGCCTACTGCTGACTAGAAGCCTTAAAGATAACATAAGCAGCCAATCAACACATACTTGGTATGTTGTATGTATTATATACTGTATTCTTAGAATGAAGGAAGCTTGAAAAAAAAGTCTTGTTAAGAAAATCATCAACAAAATACACATACAGTAGGGTACTGTAAAACATCTGCATGTAAGTGGACCCACGTAGTCCAAACTCCTTTTGTTCAAGACTCAACTGTAACTAGCAGGGAGTAGAATCAAAAAAATTTAGTCTAAAATGTATAGTAAAAGGGTAGGTATACACAAAATGAAGTGAATATTAGAATAATTGTTTGAATTAGTCAGAAAATATATATTTTTGTTTTACCTGAATAGCTCAGGAAAGTGTTTTGATGAAATTTTAAGAATTATAGAAATGAAGTTTCTCTAAATCATATAGCCATTAGAAAAAAGTAAACTAGAAGATACAGACAAGAGCAATTATGGAAATTTTAGAAGTTGGAATATTCTTCTCAAGACATTTTGAGAGAAAGGAATATATATTTTGGAAAGGGAAAGGTAATTGCTTCCCTGTGAACATTCTAAAATGATTCTGTAAGCTGATCAATAAGCTGAGGCAACTTATTTTATAAACATAAGTTTATTAATTCTATAATTATGGATTTATTTGATTAAGAGTAAAGTTGTTTTTAAAAATAACCCACATTGCTAATCTACAACTAACAACTTTTAATTCTATGATAACAGGAACCTTTAATAACAGTTCATGTATTCTTTGAATTTGTTTACTCTCTTTCTACTAAAAATTCATATTGCTGGATTCAGAGGAATATAGCTCATGCTTTAAACCTCAACAGCTTCTGAAATTATGGTAAGTATAAATTGACAAGAAAGTTTAGTTTCTATTCACCAAACAAACTGGGAGTGAAATAAAAAGCAGCAACAATAATTTTAGTAAAGCAACCATATAAATCCTGTGCTTTTGATCAGGAAACACAATTTTAACTTAAGAATCTGCCGTTCCCTTTGTAATATCCTCTCTAGGGGAAAGATAACTAACCTTAAATAAATAGCAGCCAGCCTATAAGGCCACTGTGAAGAATAGCTAAAAATTATTACTTAGCTTACTGCAAAAATAATATTCAATTACATTTTTAAATATTTTTAATGTTTATTATTATTGAGAGAGAGAAAGTGTGTGTGTGTGTGTGTGTGTGTGTGTGTGTGTGTGTGAGAGAGAGAGAGAGAGAGAGAGAGAGAGACAGAGAGAGAATGAGTGGGGGAGGGGCAGAGAGAGAAAGGGACAGAGGATCCAAAGCAGGCTCCTGGCTGACAGCTGTGAGCCAGATGTGGGACTCTAACCCACAAGCCTTGTGAGATCATGACCTGAGCTGAAGTCTGATGCTCAACTAACTGGGCCACCCAGGTGCCCTGAAATTCAGCTACATTTAAGATACATTTTTTACTTTATTTTCCAAAATGACAAGATATTATAATACGTAAGAGAAAGGCATTGCATGGATATAAAATGCCACCTTCATGTGGCTTACATTCCATTGAGGATACATTATATGCTATGGGGAGGAGCTCAGGGGAAACAATAATCAAATATGTAGAATAGGCTAGATAAGGAATGATGAGAACATTAAATTAATGATTGTTCACAGTGACTGAATATGTCAGTAATTACAAAAGATCCATCAGTAAGTCACAGAAAATTATTGACTTTCTTCAGTAAGTCCAAAATTAGAAAACACTGGTTGGCAAATAATAAGAAAAATCAAATAAGTATGTAAGACAAGAAAATCAGCCAATTCCAAATACTTTTATTTTAATGGGTAACTTTTACTTTTTACCACTTCACTGATACAAAATATTTTAAAACTCATGCAACTGAATAAGCTTTTTAATAATTGAGGAAAGTGAGGCAAAAAGAAAGCTTAAGTAGTAAAAATTTATAATTAAGTAACAGGTGTTTACTAAGGTTTGTGGTTTGAAGTTGTTCAGGCTATTACTGGGTTCATGCTCCTTTGAGGAAAACTAATTACAGTATCTCTCTGATGAAAATTTTCCAATATTGCTTTCTACTCTTCTGTGCCTACTCTCTACCACAATGACCTATTCTCTCTCCCTCCAAAAAATCCAATAACCAAGAACAGAAAACTTCTAGACAGGATGGAGCCACCTTGAGGTTTTGCTAACTAGAAAGTCCTAGACCACATCACAGCTAGACTGTCTCCGAATCTCTAGAACAGGCTCAGCAACCAGCATTATTAAATCCAGGATTAAGTTCCTCAAATGATATGAGTCACATTTTTAACTATTGCTCCTTAAAATAAGAAACTCATGGGGCTGCCAGGGTAGATGAAAGATCTCAAGATAGCTGGGCAAAAACTTGCTCTAAAAGTCATGACTGGGTAGCTTTTGGGGAGACCATAACTGGAAACCAAAAGGCCATTGCTAACTCCCTGAAATCCTGGAATGAGACCCTCACCTCCATCCAGGTTGGCTACTCTCCCCTAGAATCCACCTGTTATAAGCCCTTTACTGGGCTTACTACAAGGTCAATGTGGTGACATCTGGCTTGGTAGATGACTTTGAGAAGTTTAATGCCCAGAGGTAAATATACTGTCCAGGTAGATGCTGAAGAAAAAGAAGATGTGAAAAGATGTGCTGAGTTTTTGTCTCCCTCAAAGGCCAGGAATGAGGAATATGAAAAAGAGCTGGAGAAGATGAAGAACATAATTCCATGTGAACAGATGAGCATTGAGGACCTGAATAAAGTCTTCCCAGAAACCAAATTAGACAAAAAAAAAAAAAAAGTATCCCTACTGACCTCACAAGCCAATTGAAAAATTTATAAACCTGAGTTGGGGAGAAAGCTCTGGTCCTTGTATTATAAACTCTGGACATAATAAACAAACAAACAAACAAACAAACAGAAACTCACTGTCATGAGAATTAAATAACTAGATTTGACAGGACATATCATTGACTCATTGACCACTGTATCAAAGAAATAGAAGAAATGAGTATTTTTTTAAAATTTTTTTTAACATTTATTTATTTTTGAGACAGAGAGAGACAGAGAATGAACGGGGCAGGAGCAGAGAGAGAGGGAGGCACAGAATCGGAAGCAGGCTCCAGGCTCTGGGCCATCAGCCCAGAGCCCAATGCGGGACTCGAACCCACGGACTGCAAGATCGTGATCTGAGCTGAAGTCAGACGCTCAACCAACTGAGCCACCCAGGCGCCCCAGAAATGAGCATTTTTTTAAAAACTCTGTAGCTAAACTTCTTTTTATTCTCAATCTTTACTGGCCAATCTTCTAAAAGTCTTCAGTTCTTAACCATGTAAAAATATTTTTCTGGGGAACCTGTGTAACTCAGCAGACTAAGTGTCTGAGTCCGGCTCAGGTTATGATCTCATGTTCTTTGCGAGTTCAAGCCTCACATTGGGCTCTCTACTCTCAGCACAGAGCCTGCTTCAGATCCTCTGTCCTCACCTCTCTCTGACCCTTCCCCACTTGCACGTGCGTGCACTTTGTCTCTCTAAAGTGAATGAACATTTTTTAAAAAAGAAAGAAATTATATTTTCCTTAAGGATGAAGAATATAAAATCATCAATGAAGAAAAGAAGTCTGTTTTAATCCCCAATTGGATTTTAATGATAGCCCACTGCCTCCCTATTTATTAATGGTATACCTTTCTCATACAGAATTCCTGATGTCTGACATAAAAGAATCATGACATTTTTGGTCCTGATTTACATAAGGACCTCTCAATGTTCTGCCAGCTACTGCAAGCCCTGCACACATGTGATACCTTGTGGTCATCCCACTTTCCGTGACAGACCCTCTAGTTGCATACCAGGTATCCATTTACCTCTTCTTTCAGAAAAGAATCCTACCGTTTGTTCAGGAGCGATCTTTAGCCAAGATCAATTTCTTAGCCTCCTACTAGGTATGTCCACGTTACTAATTTCTTACATACTACTGGTATATGAGTGGGGATGCTGAGAATGTGGACTCCCCTGAGGTATCCCCCTTGAGGTATCTGACATGTTCTCTTTCCATCTTTATCCTTTATGCTGCTCAGGACATAACTATGTTGCCTAGAGCATCAGAAGCTACATTGGGCCATAGAAAAACCTCAGAAATGGAAGCCATACACTAAACATGAAGAAAATTAAACTCAGGAGTAGGACAGGCCCCTAATAACACTGTTGAATCACCATGCTAGTCATGGACAATCTGCATCCAGCATGAGCAGAGGAGAGGGGCAGAGGGTGAAAGAGAGAGAATCCCAAGTTGGCTTCACACTTAGTGTGGAGACTAACCCGGGACTCGATCCTATGATCCTGGGATCATGACCTGGGCAGAAATCAAGAGACAGACACTCAACTTACTGAGCCACCCACATTTCCTACAAACTCTGTCTTAAATTATGCCCAGAAGGAATCTTTTAAAGGGTTCATTCCATCATATGTTGCTCAATATAAAGGAAGAAAATGTGTCCAAGTGTGACTTTTGGCTAAGATAATAACAAAGAAGCATTTTAACATGTGTTATAGGTATGATGTCTTCTTAAAGAAGAATAATTTTAGAGCTCCATCATCATTAAAATGTGGCCAGTTTTTATAGATTGGTTTGAATTGTAATTATAGTAAGCCAATGAATTAAATTTTTAGCCAGTCACACACTCTTCTGGGAGGTTAAAGAAACAGAACTTCTTTCTGCCTTCCTTTCAGTTCTGTTCCTGCTTCTTTCACACTGGAGGATGATCTGGGTATGGTCACTATTATCCACCATTCCCCAACTCCCACTTCCACACACAAACAAAAGTTACTGAGATGACTACATTATTTCTCCTATGAATTATACCCACATAGGCAATGGCCTATGAAGAGCAAAGGAAGAGGAATGTCTTAACTTTCCCAGTTCTTAACTCTGCCTACCCAGATGTTCTGACCCCAAGCTGATAAACGTGGATCACAATAGTAGTATACTGAATCAATTCATTAAACGGGATAGATTTCAACCGCAGCTTAAATGCTTATGCATGTAGTCATGAACAATAAATGCTTACTGAAAGAATGAATCATTAAAACAATATGAAGCCTATAATGATGTGTAAGTAACCACACTATACTTTAAGCTCATCTTCTGGATTCAAGACAGGAATGTAAAGAGAGGCCCTCTCAAAGAATCAAATCCAATATTCATGATACTGAACCAAGTTAATAAATAAAATGTTGAAGAATGCTAGATTTCATTTGTAGGTCTTCTTCACCTTTCTTAAAACATCTTCTCCTTCAGTCTGACAAATCTTTGCCCATTTTGACCCTGTTTTCTCTTTACTGTCATTCATGTTTGCCCTATAGATTTCAAATATTCATAACCAAGGGCAATTCTTATGGATAGTGCTTAAAAATCAGTAGGTAACATGATAAAAGTCATGATTTTTATATTTCCCTTCAGGATCGATCCAAAGAAGGCACAGTATTATATACCTTTCAAGACTCAGATGAAGGTTTACATCTTATATTGTGGAAATTAAAGTTTTAGATAGGAAGTCAGCATTTCTAACCTGAATGGCATAAAGTTATACACCAAAATCATGAAAAGGCACTAAAGGATTTCGAAATTTGGTATTTGTCCCATATGGAGACATTTGTCCCATGGAGAGTTCTACTGACTGGACATGGCCATTGGGTCACATTTGCCTACTTTGATCTTAAAATCCACTTGACATCAGACATATAATAAAGTTTATAAGAATTGTATCTATTGGTGAAGATGAGTAGAATACAGGAAACATGAAGAGAGATTATGAACTGAGAAAGAAATGTGGGTATAAATTCTTTGCTACTTCTGTAGTAGCACAATCTTGAGGACAAATTTCTTAAACTCAAGCAGGATCGAGAAGAATGGTTCCTGCCATAAACTAGATCTTTGATTAGAGGGTAGTAATGCACTGATGATTATTAAATTGGAATTTTAAACACATTGAGTCTCAATTCTTTGTAATATCAAATGCACATCTGTTTCCTCACACAATATCACTGATGACTTCATAATATTTGCAACTTTTTAAAAAATGAGAACAGCTTGGTAACTCAGTGATCAATAAATCCCAAACTATGTCTCCTTTATTTTTAGAGAGGCAAACTTTTATTTACTTTACCTGTTTGTATTGCTTTCTTTCTTCCCTTTCCTTCCCTTCCCTTTCCTTCCTCACATTCTTATTAACAACCACTACTGAGCATCTTCTGCATGCCAGATGATTTTCTATGTAGTAAGAGGTTAAACATGTCCCTGTAAGCATAGCATTTAATTCTACTAGACAAAGATTGATAGTAAACAAATCAACTTGTCATCTTTTAGATGATAAGTGTTATGGTGAAATCTAAAGAAAGGTAAAGGGGACAGGCAGTTTAGGAAAGGCCATTCTGGCAAAATGATCTTTGACCAGTGACCCGATCAAAGAAAAGTGATGAGACACATGGCTCCCTGGAAGAACATCCAAAGCAGAGGAAACAATAGATTCAAAGGCCTTGTGGCAGGAGAAGTTCCCCTTTATTCACCTTTCAAGTAGAACAAAGGTTTACAAGGATGAAATTGGGAGGATATTATTCAGACAGATAGCAGACAGAAAATTCCTTTGCTATTTTCCTGTGGCAACCGGGGTGGAATTTTTCTGGGTTACAATTCACAATATATGCCTGTGTGGTTCCTGGCCTTCTCATGGCAACTCAACTCCTGCTTCCTATACTTTTCGAATCAGGGGTCAGGATTATTAGTATATATCAGGAGTAGAGCCCCATATTCCTTAGTTTTCCCTATGGACATCTTGGCTAGGTGTCTATTCAGTGTTCTTTGCTTTTCTGATTCTTTTCAAATGCCTGTGGCTTCTTCCATTCTTGATTTCCAGTTTAGCTATGCATTTAATTTATCCAGCTATGTATTCTATATGTTTGAGGCATAGTGTAGATTCCCTGTGATATTACATTCCATATTTACCTAAAAATGTTTCTTCATGTTAGCTGACCAGTGGGCCCAACTGTTTGACCAAATTGACTATCTTCATAAAAATACATTTTTAAAGGATCATAATTCTCATATCCAAGCTTTATTCAGGAGCTTAAAGAAAATAAATATATCTGGTAAATTTACAGATTAAGCTTACAGAAGATACCTTTTGTATCCTGGTTCTTTTTACTTGCTAAAATTCCAGCGAATGTTAGGCTTTATATAATGTTGGCCAATATGGTATGAACAGGATGAAATGTTTGGCAGCCAAACGTCCCAAACTTCTAGCCTAAAGCATAGGATATATTTGATCATGTTGATAAATGTATAAAACAGGTATTTTAATCAATTTTAAATATAAAATATAGGGAACATTTAAAAAGAAACTAACCCAAATATATGCCAACATTCCAGTAGTGAAAATTCAGTTTCCTATTTTATTGGAAATATAATAGTTATAACTACATTTCCAAAGTCCACACTAAAGGAATAATGGTAAATAAATCAATGAAGCTCAGACTGTGTCCTCATAACTCATTGAATTAAATGCCTAATTTTTTCCACCAGACTCCACAGAAAATGAAACCTAATTTCATCAGAAACATTTACAGATTCACCTACCTAATTCATTTACTGGTGAAGACTCGATTACACTTCAATAATTGGTGCAGGAGGAATATAAATTTAGGGATCACTAAAGAAATGAAAACATTCACAAGTAACAAGTATTGACTTGCTGTCAGGTAGCAACCACAGAAATAACTGGTAAACAATATACTAAGTGGTTGTAGAAATGCTATGCTTTTTATGCCCTTTCATGAGAGCAAAAGAAAGTAATAACTAACAAGCTAAAATCATGCTTTTATCTGGCAAAACAAAGGCTCATTTATCCAACATCCATCCATCCATCCAAGTCTCCAATTACTCAAGATGTAGTCTTCTCAATGACAAACTCCTGATCTGCCACTTATTAGTGACTGACCCTGGGCAAATCATTTAACCTGTCTCTTGGTTTCCTCAACTGCAAAATGCAGATAATTATAGTACCCCTGCATAATTTATTTATGGGGAACAATTAGGTTAAAATATATAACGGGCTAAGACTAGTCCCTGACACAGAGTAAAAATTATAAAAGTGCTCACTATTATTATTTATTGCTTTATGTGACATGAACTGGATTGTGTAGAGGCAGTATAACTACCTATATAAGCATTGTATGAAAAAGGTGATGGCGGGGGGGGGGGGGGTGAGAAGGGGCTTCTCAAGCCAGGTATCATTACTTGGAAACTTTATACAAGGAAAGACATGTGAAAGTCACAGACCAGAGACATGGGCTCACTAAAAGGCTGAGATTCAATAATACGATTATTAAATACTTCTTCCCCGCTATGCCTTACCACCATACCAGGAGACTATAGTAAATCAGAGTGGATTATAGCTGAAAAACCTGCAAAATGCAAATGCTCTCTGGAAAGGAGAACTTAAAAATGCCCAAAGTTATGAAGAGACAAAACCAAGGACACTAGAGGAATTTAGAATATCTTGCAACTACAACAACAACAAAATTAAAATACAGTGTAACACCTACCCGTATTAACATAAATCCTCACACTAGAGACTCATTTATCTCAGTTCCTATTACCCAAAACAACAAGTCCAATTTAAACCAAAAAAATGAAAAACACACTAAGAGAAAAAACATGGACCATGGGGAAAAAAAGCAAACATCATGGCCAGATTCAGATATGACAAAATGTGGGAGTTACCAACAAGGAATATAAAATAATTATAATAAATGTGTTAAAAGCATCTAATGGAAAAAAAACAGATACATATACAATAACAGATGGATTTTGTAAGCAGAGGCATGGGAATTTGAATTTGGAATCAAAAGAAAATGCTGAAACCAAATTTTTTTAAACATGATACAGAAATAAAGAAATCTTTAATGGGCTCATCAATAAACTTGAATTGGCTAAGGAAAGAATTAGTGAGCTTAAATACATAGCAATAAAAATTTCCAAAAGTGAAATGGAAATATAGAAAAAAAAATCCTGAAAAAAAAATCCAAGAACTTTGAGGGCAATTTCAAAAGACCTAATATATAAACATTTGGAAAACCAGAAAGAGAAGACAGAATATACAGAGCAGAAGAAATATTTGAATCAGCAATGGCTAAGAGCTTTCTAAAATTAATGATGCTCATCAAACCACAGATACAGGAAAACCAGAGAACACCCAGCAGAGAAACAGCAAAAATACCCACAAAAAGCAAAACATGAGGTATATCCTCTTCAAACAACAGAACACTAAAGACTATGGGGCCACTTTAAAAGAAGTAGGGGTGGGCGCCTGGGTGGCACAGTTGGTTAAGCGCCTGACTTCAGCCAGGTCAAGATCTCGCGGTCCGTGAGTTCGAGCCCCGCGTCAGGCTCTGGGCTGACGGCTCGGAGCCTGGAGCCTGTTTCCGATTCTGTGTCTCCCTCTCTCTCTGCCCCTCCCCCGTTCATGCTCTGTCTCTCTCTGTCCCAAAAATAAATAAACGTTGAAAAAAAAAAATTAAAAAAAAAAAAAAGAAGTAGGGGTGGAGGGATTACCTACAGGAAAACAACTTGAAGAATTACAGCAGACTTCTCTGAAAACGTACAAGCATGAGGACAGTGAAGCAAAATATTTTAAGTGTTAAAAGAAAAAAAATCAGTTTATAAATCTGCACTTAGCAAAATTATCCCCAAAGTGAAGGAAAAATAGATTCTCAGACAAAAAAAAAAAAAAAAGCAGAGAATTAATTTATCACTAGCTGACCTGCCCTGTAAAATCTACCCAAAGAAGTTAATTCAGAGAGAAGTAAAATTAAGTCAGAAACACAGATATATGTAAAGAAAAAAAAGAACAGTGGGAAACGAATAAATGAAAATAAAATAAAATATTTTTTCTTATTTCTTTTTCTACAGCTTTATTGGGATATAATTGACATGTACCATTGGATTGGATTAAGGTGTATAATGGGATGATTTGATATTAGAATACTGTGAAAGGATTGCCATAATAAGGTTAGTTAACACATCCACCACCTAATAGTTACCATTTTTGTGTGTTTGTATGTGGTGAGAACTTCTGAGATCTACACTCTTAGCAACTTTTCAAGTGTATCATATAGTATTGTTAACTATAGCCATTATTTTGTACATTATCCCGCAACATATTTATCTTATAACTAGCAGTTTGTATCCTTTGACTTCTCTCACCCATTTCCCCCATCTGCCTGATCCTGGCCAGCACTAACTTACTCTCTGTTTCTACATGTTTGGTTTTATTAGATTCCACATATAAGTAAGATCACACAGTATTTGTCTGATTTCTTTTAATTAACTTAATGCCCTCAAGGTTGATCCATGTTGTCATAAGTGGCAGGATTTCTTTTTTTTTTTTTTTTTTTTTTAAGTTTATTCACTTTTGAGAGAGAGAAAGAGAGAGACAGTGTGTGAACAGGGGAAGGGCAGAGAGAGACACACACACACAGAATCTAAGCAGGCTCCAGGCTCTGAGCTGTCAGCACAGAGCCCGATGTGGGGCTCGAACTCATGAACCATGAGATCATGACCTGGGCTGAAGTCACACGCTTAACCGACTGAACCACCCAGGCGCCCCTGGCAGGATTTCTTTTTAATGGTGGAATAATCATCCATTGTGTGTGTGTGTGTGTGTGTGTGTGTGTGTGTGTGTGTGTGTGCGCGTGTATATGTATCACATTTTTTTCATCTATTAATCCACTGACGAACACCTGTTTCTATGTCTTGGCTATTATAACAATACTGCAGTGAATTAGGGGTATAGGTATCTCTTCAAGATAGCGATTTCATTTCCCTCAGATAATACCCAGAAGTGGAATCCTGAATCATATGATATTTGTAATATTTTGAGAAACCTCCATACTGATTTACATAGTGGCTATACAAATTTACATTTCCATGAACAGCACACAGCATTATTTTTTCTCCATATCCTCACCAGCACTGATGGCCATTCTAACAGGTGTGAGATGATATCTTATTGTGGTTTCAATTTGCATTTCCCTCATCATTAGCTATACCAAGCACCTTTTCATGTACCACTGACCATTTGTATATGTTCTCTGGGAAAGTCTATTTAGATCCCTTGCCCATTTTTGTTTTTATTTTCTTATTTTTAATATATATTTGTTTCTGAGAGAGACAGAGACAGAGACAGAGACAGAGAGAGAACACAAGGGGCAGAGAGAAAAGGGAATAAAGAAAATACCAAGCAGGTTCCACACCATCAGCACAGGGCCTGATGCAGGGTTCGAACCCAGAAACTGTGAGATCACGACCTGAGCTGAAATCAAGAGTCAGACACAACTGACTGAGCCACCCAGTTGCCCCTTTGCACATTTTTAACTGTATTATTTGTCTTTTGGCTATTGACGTATATGGGTTCCTTATATATTTTGCATATTAACCTCTTATCACATTTATGTTTTGAGAATATTTTCTCCCATTTTGTAGGCTTCCTTTTCTCTTTTGTTGTGCAGAAACTTTTTAGTTACATATAGTCTGACTTGCTGATGCCCAATGACAAGGAGCTTTCCCTCCCTCTATGTTTTCTTGTAGGAGTTTCACAGTTTCAGGTCTTAACTTAATCTTTAATCCATTTTCAGCTAATTTTTGTGAGTGTTGTAAGGTAGGGGCCTTTTCTTCTTCTTAATTGATCTAGAAGTTAATTGTATTTAAAGTAATAATAGCAACAAGGCATTGGGTGATAGTAGCATACACATAAGCAAAGTAAAATGACACCAATGTTATAAGGAGCAGGAGCAAGAGATTGGGAATGCTTGGACTTAAGATACTTGCACTACAAGAGAAGGAGAATAGTGTTATTTGAAGGTAGACTTATGTTACTCAAAAAGTGTATTGTAAACTCTGAGGTAACCAATAACACATTTGTAAAAATGTATCCTTGATATTTTAGGAGGATACATAAAATTAAACTGTGTAATATGCTTAATTAAAATGAAAGAAGTCTGAAAAAGAAATCTCTGACAAGAAATGAAAAAATATTTACAAACATGGTTAATATTAATCCAAACATGGGGCGCCTGGGTGGCTCAGTCAGTTAAGCGTCCGACCTCGGCTCAGGTCATGATCTCGCGGTCTGTGAGTTCGAGCCCCGCGTCAGGCTATGTTCTGACAGCTCAGAGCCTGGAGCATGTTTCAGATTCTGTGTCTCCCTCTTTTTCTGACCCTCCCCTGTTCATGCTCTCTCTGTCTCAAAAATAAATAAATGTTAAAAAAATATATTAATCCAAACATATCAATAATCACTTTAAATTAAAATACTCTAAGGAGCGCCTGGCTGGCTCAGTTGGTGGAATGTACCACTCTTGATATCAGAGTTGTGAATTCGAGCCCATGTTGGGTATAGAGGTTACTTAAAAAAATGAAATCTTAAAATAAAATAAAATAAAATAAAATGTTCTAAATACAGCAATTAAAAATAAAAATTTTCAGACTGGATAAAAAACAAAACACAACTTACTTTTGTCTAAAACAAAATAATTTCAAATATAAAGAGTCTGATAGGATAAATGCAAAGGAAGGGATAAGACTAATTATACTAAGACTCATCAAAAGAAAGCTGGAAGAATAATATTAGTTTCCAACAAGACAAACTCAGAACAAAGAGAATTACCTACCAGTGATAAAGAGGAACATTACACAATGATGAAGGGGTTAATTCTCCAAGAAGGCAAAACAATCCAAAAAGGGTATGACCTAGTGCTAGAGTATCAAAATATGTGAGGCAAAAACTAATAGAAATGAAAAAGAGAAATAGGCAAACCCTCTATTAGAGCTGGAAATTAAAACATCTTCCTCTTTAGTAATTGATAGTTCAAGTAGGTAGAAAATCAATGAGAGAGTAGACTCGAACAGCAATATCAATCATCTTTGTCTAATTGATAATTTTAGAATACTCTCTTCATTAACAGCTGAATATTCATTCTTCTCAAGTTGATATGGAACACCAACCAAAAGAGGCCACATTCTGGGCCATAAAACATCCTTAACAAATTTAAAGGTATATAAATACTACAAAGTATGCTCTTCAACTACAATGAGATTAAACTAGAAGTCAATAACAGAAACTTAGCTAGAAAATCACCAAGTATTTGGAAATTAAATGGAACATTTCTAAATAATACATGGGTTAAATAAGAGTCTCAAGAGGAATTAAAACATGTTTTGAACTAAATGAAAATAAAACTACAACTTATCGAAGTTACTGTCATGCTGTGAAAACAGTGCAGTGTCTAAAGGGAAATGAGTAACATTTACCACTTATGATATAAAAGAAATATCTAAAATCAATTAACTTCAGCTTCAACTTTAAAAGACTATAAAAAGATTATCAGTTTAATTCTAAAGCAAGAAAAAAGGAAAAAAATGCAGTTAGAGCACTAAGCATAAAATTGAAAACAAGAAAACAATAGAAAAAATAAATAAAACTAAAAGGTAGTTCTTTGAAAACAGCCATAAAATTTATAAACTTCTATCCAGGCTAACCATACAAAAAAGAAAGAAAACACAAATTATTAATATGGGAGTTGAAAGGGACTCATGACTGCTGATTCCATGGATTAAAATGATAAAGGAATAATATGAACAGTTCTATGGCCACAAATATGATAATTTAAATAAAATGGATTAATTCCTTGAAAGACACAAACTACCAAAATTCACACAAAAAATTGAATGATTCTATATCTATGAAAGAAGTTGAATCGTAAGCAATAGGCTTCCAAACCAATAAATCACCAGACCCAGATCATTTCATTTGTAAATTCTAACAAACATTTAAGGAAAAAATGGCACCAATTCTCTAAAATCTCTTTCAGAAAAAAGATGCAGAAGAGATACTTCGCAACTCTTTCTCTGAGATAGCAGTGCCCCAACATCAAAACAAATAAAGACTTTACAAGAAAGGAACACTATAAACCAATGTCTCTCATGAACAAAGACACAAAAATCCTCAAAAATATCATCAACTTGAATGCATCAATGTATAAAAAGTGTCATACACCATAACCAAGTGAAACTTATTCCAAGTGTGCAAGGCTAACTCACATTTGAGAATTAATCAATATAATTAACATAAACAGAAAAATCCTACGATCATATTAACCGATTCAGAAAAGCATTTAACAAAATCCAATATCCACTCATGGTAAAAACCCACATAAAATTAGGAATCAAGAAAAATTCTTCAATTTGATAAAGAACATCTACATAAAACCTACAGCTAACACCATACTAAATCATGAGAAGCTGAACATATTCCTTCTAAGATCAGGAACAAAAGAATGTTCTTTCTCTCCATTCATATTCAACATTGTGCTGGAAGTAAAAAGACAATAATACAAGTAAAAGAATAATATAAGAAGACAAAAAAAGAAATAAAAGATAAATAGATTGAAAAAGAAAAAACTGTCTCAGAGACAATACAATTGGCTATAAAGAAAATTCTACAGAATTTATTCCTCTCACCAAAAAAATCTTCCCAGAAATCTGTGTAAAAAAGCAAGCATATCAAAGATGCAAAGTATGGTTATATTGTATATTATTATAGTATACAATCTAGTATATAATATGTTGTGTAATATATGTACATTATAGCAATTCAAAAAATAAAATACTTAAGTACAAATTTAACAAAATATATGCAGAATCTATATGCAGAAAAACCTCAAAAAACTGGAAAAAAACAAAGACAACATAAATAAATGAAGAGATATTTTGTGGTAATGGATTAAAGACTCAGTATTTTTAACAAGTCAATTCTTCTGAAATTGATCTATGTAGTCACACAATCCCAAATAAAACCAATACTACACTGTATATTAACTAACTTGAATTTAAAATTTTTAAAAAGCTTTGCATCAATAAAAATTTTTAAATGTCATCCATCCATAAAATGTTATATTATTCATCCATAAAAAGGAAAGCAGTCCTGACACAGGCTACATGATGGTATATCCCTTTAGGACTAACAGTTATACCTGATTCAGGCACCAGACTGTTCTGCAGGTGCTACTCTAATTTCCCCTGTTTTCTCTCCTCTCACTCCTTCACCTATGGGCAGGACAGGAGTTTGTGTAGGGTAGATTACCATGTAGTTCTGCAGTCAAAGGGAAATACTGCCCTCAGTTAAATGTCAAATGTCAGACAAGTGTTTAATCTAGGTGAATCAACAAATATTAATTTTTCTTTCTTCCTTGTAGCATACAAACATATTCTAGTATATTCTAATATAGTCTTCTTGGCCCATGTCTGCCCCTCCTGAAGCTACCACTGAGAACAATTTGCAAAGAGTTGCCTACATGCATTTCCTCTCTCTGCTCACCTCCCCATCTCAAATCCCTGTGGATAGGGTTTCTCACATGAGTTGAAGGAAGATATAAAAGCAGGAAAAGGAAGGAAGGAAGGAAGGAAGGAAGGAAGGAAGGAAGGAAGGAAGGAGGAAGGAAGGGATAAAGGGAAAGAAAGAACAAAGAAAGACAGAAAGACAGAAAAAGGAAGGAAGGAAGGAAGGAAGGAAGGAAGGACGGAAGGAAAGAAGGAAGGAAGGAAGGAAGGAGGAAGGAAAGAAAAGAAAGAAGACAGAAAGAGAAAAAAGAATGCAGGCAGTAAGGAAGGAAGGAAAGAAGAAGTTATTAGTGACTTTCCACTTTCAATTCCAAATTGTTTTATGTTTGGTTTGTATTTACTCTGAGAAATTTTTGCTATTTTTGTTTTAATAAACAAATAACTTCATTCCCTAAATTCCTGAGTAGAAGAATGCTATTGGTTCTTGTGAATGAAACATACACGAAAACTGATTCAAACCATCTGATCCCAATTGGTTATCCAATGTAATTTAGAATTACCTTGACACAAACTATGATTTTTTAAGAAAAACACAAACACGTTGATTTAAAAGAATTTCCTGGGTGCTTGGGTGGCTCAGTCAGTTAAGCATCCGACTCTATTTCGGCTCAGGCCATGCTCTCACAGTTGTGAGACAGAGCACTGCATCGGACTCTACACTGAGAATGGAGCCTGCTTGGGATTCTCTTTCTCCCTCTCTCTCTCTTCCCCTCCCTTGCTCATGCTCTTTCTCAAGAAAAAAAAAATAATACTAATAAAACATTTTTAGAAATAAGTAGATAAATAAATAAATAGATAAATAAAAGAATTTGGGCATTATATATTTGATTGGTTATTCTAATAAAACACTGATGCAATGAAAGTAAATTTTTCAATTCAGTAAAAAGACTTCCAAAAGCTTCGGATTCCTTCTCTTGTTACTGATTCAGCACGTTGTTGTTTTTTAGACATAAATAAGTTCAGTGAAAAGTTCCCTGGAACTACTCTACTTGAGGATAAGGCTGACATGAAAATTAATTGACTATATCCTTTGAAGCAAAGGTAAACACTGATAAAAATGTTTTCAAATAATCTTAATGGTAATGACATGTTTATGAGAGTAACTCTTTTACAATCAACTACAAAAAGAAGCAAAGGCAAATGAATGTCAGTAGAAATAGAGGTATTTTTAAATTTTAGAACATGAGAATATTAACTAATATCCAAAGTGAGATTTTAGCATTGATCATGTTCAAGGGATTCTTGTCAACACAAGTTAAGTGTGATGAAACAAGAGAAAACACCTCATTAAAATATCCAGCTTCACATATGGTAAGCAATTTGCCAAAAACCATGTTAGAATCTATCCTCTCCATGTTTTTCCCACTGGTATTTGAATACTAATAATTTTAAAATTATTTACAGCATAAGCGTTATACAATTCAAGGTCAAATGTAAAAGTGAAATGTCTTTGGTCAAACTTTTGAACTTGCCTTATATGCTGAAACAAACTTAGGTTAAAATTAATCCTCATAGTAATTATTACTGTGCCAGTTACAACTGTCACAAGCAGAGAACTCTATTCCAAGGGAACCAGCTCTTGTTGCAAGCTAACTATGTGCCATTTACAACAGAATCGTTTCCTATATTTTCCATGTAATCCTCTCAACATCCCTGTGTGGCAGCTATTAATAACTCCACTGAGAGAGGAGAAAATTACCTGACTTTCCCAAAGTCAAATATCCAGTATTAGCAGCTCTGAATTCAAATGAGGCTGGTGCAACTTTAGAGTCAATAGGTACACAATATATTCATTTGCTCAAGAAATGAGAAATCTGGGGTTTAGCTTGTGTGACAAGAAAATAAAGAATTTACCCTTCTCTTTGTCTACTAAGGAGAATTCTGAATCCCTACACAATTTCTGTTTCTCCATTGTTTAGAAGCAGGGTGATGATTAGGAAATTTTAGAGGCACAAAATCAACTTTATTTTGGTTTTTGTTTGTTTTGTTTTTGTTTTTGCAAAATATGGAAAGCCACTGATGGGTCTGGTGCCCAAAAGGAGACTGGAAAAAGGAGAGGAGATTTGACTCAAGCTAAGAAGATGGAGAATTTTCTGGAATTTTACCAAAAGAAGACAGGATTCAAAGAAGTAGCTATCAGATTCTGAGAGAAATAGTTGAGGACATAGAATTTTTAGGAACTCTTCTTTGTATTTGGAAAATAATGTTCTTTTGTTGTTTTCTCAATTTAATCTCTATATGTTTTTAAAATTACTTTTAGATACAGAAATTTATTAAACTACAACACTGGGTGAAGACTGGGTCACGTGGAGATTGACTTTATTTTGATTATAGGAGACTTCTAACTAGCACTGAGATGGAACTTCACCTTTAAAAATGCCTCTCATTTCCTTTATACTATGACCAAAGCCTCTGGCAATTAGTATGGGTCATTGAGCCTAAAATTACTCCATCCCCAATGGCTGCCTCCCGTGGGCCTTCTCCTGAAAGCTAAAGACCAACTTCTTTCTTTGGGAAAGGAAGTTTCTAACCATCATATTTCCTCCAAGCCTTGGAGACTTTATCGAAGAGGTCAGTTGTCTGCCAACAGGCAACAGCAATCTAAAGAAAAACGTGAGAATTTCATTCTAGCCAAGCTGGAAATAGCCAAGCCCATCCCCACTCCCACAACCCCTCCAGTAACCCTGTTTGTTCTCTATATTTAAGAGCCTCTTATGTTTTGTCCCCTCCCTGTTTTGATATTATTTTTGCTTCCCTTCCCTTATATTCATCTGTTTTGTATCTTAAATTCTACATGAGTGAAGTCATATGATATTTATCTTTCTCTGACTAATTTCACTTAGCATAATACCCTCTAGTTCCATCCATGAGTTGCAAATGTCAAGATTTCATTCTTTCTGATCACCAAGTATATATATATATATATATATATATATATATATATATATATACACACACACACACACACACACCACATCTTTATCCATTCACCCGTGGATGGGCATTTGGGCTCCTTCCATACTTTGGCTATTGTCTATAGAGAGAAGCAGCCCTTTTGAGGACTCTTACAGGTCTATTTCTTATATCTGTCAGGAAAATATTCAAGATGTTTTAACCTAGAGTCTAAAGTATCATGGGACATCACCTTTGGGAATTACTTCTTATGGAGAAATGTGCAGTGATACCATCTAGTTAGAAACTGACTCAGATGATCAAAGTGAGCCTCTGAGATGTTGGTTAAGACCTGGGATATGAACGTGGGAAACAGTTCATCCAATGTGATGAGGTACTACACTACCACCATGTGTTAACGCAGCCTGGTCAAAGCACTGCACAGGATCCTCAGGAATGTGGGATATGTGCTATATGAGTACTTGCTTCACCTGTACTAAGCAGCCTGAAGGACCAACATACCTTCTTCTGAGCCCGTACCTTCTGACATCAATAGGCCTACTCCCATGGCAGGCTTACTGAGGGACACCTTCCTTTCTGTACTACAGAATCATGTTCAGGCAGGCCCACGACAATGATACCCTAACATGAAGAAGACAGCCTCCAAAAAATGATACACTTCATCTTCATCTTCTGTGCTGGTCCCCTTTTTATACATGCAACTGCCCACGTATCCATAAACAATGCTGTCTCTGTGGGATGCCATACTACTCAGGTCTAACTTCAGTCTCTGAATTGTTTTCAGGTTGTAAAGTATGCTCTTTGTAGTCCTCTAATGTTGATTCCACTTATCTAGTGTTCATGAAATAAGGTATATTCACTAGGTGTGGAAGAATACTTCCACTGCTTTCTCCCATCTCTCTTTTAAGTTTTGTTTGTTTTTGAGAGCGAGAGCAAGCAGGGTAGGGGCAGAGAGAGAAGGAGACCAAGGATCCGAAGCAGACTCTGTGATGGTAGCAAAAGGCCCTATGCAGGCTCAAACTCATGAGCCATGAGATCATGACCTGAGCCAAAGTCAGACACTTAACTGACTGAGCTACCCAGGCATACACCCTCATCTTTATCATAGCCAATCCTCTTGAACAAGTTGTCTGTTCTCTATCATTGCATTTTATTTTCTATTTGTTCTCCAATGCCCTTCATTTTTGCATCACAAATGCTTTACTGAGCTAGGTCTTCCTAATTTCACACATGAGTTACATGTTGGTAAATTAAATATTTTTCTATTTTCAATTCCTCTTTCTTGACTTTTGAAGAAAACATTTATTAATCCATTTATTCGGTTTATTTTACTAATATTTTTTGAGAGAGAGAGAGAGAGAGAGAGAGAGAGAGAGAGAGAGATAAAGAGCACAAGTGGGGGAGAGGGACAGGGAGAGAGGGAGAGAGAAACAGAGAATCTTAAGCAGGCTCCATGCTCAATGAGGCACAGGCTCAATTGTATGACCCTGGAATCATGACCTAAGCCAAAATCAAGAGTCGGAAGCTCGACTGACTGACTCACCTAGGCTCCCCTCTACTAATATTTTTAAATACCTACCTTTCACAGAGTATTCTAAGAAATAGTAATCAAGCAAAGATCAATAAAGACATGGTCCATGCTCTCACGAAGCATGTATTCTAGTGTAAGCAAATAATCACAAAATTCTGTTTAATTAAAAATCCAAGTTAAGTCCTCTAAAGCAAAGGAACTCAGTTCTATAACAGTGGAGTCTTGCCTATGTTGGAAGTTGAGGCCAAGCATTCCTAAAGAAGTAAGTCTTGAGCTGAGATGAAAAATGAACAAAACTTTACCTAAAGAGGTTAGGAGATAGCATGCTGAGTAAAAGCTTTTGGCAGAGTCTTATTTTCATGTACATTTACCCTCAGGAACACAGAGATAATAAAACACTTAAGAGGGAAAATGATGATGCATAATTATAATTTAAGCTGTCATAGAGTTTTTTTTTTCTTTGTACTCAGGGACCTTTCAGACATTATCATGTATTTTTTTATTCAAGTATAATTAACATAGTGTTATATTAGTTTCTGGTGTACAATAAAATGACTCAACTATCTACACATTACTCAATATTCACCACAGTAAATGTACGCTTAATCCCCTTTACCTATTTCACCCATCCTACTCATCTTCCCTCTGGTAACCATCAGTTTGTTCTCTATAGCTAAGAGTCTGTTTTTTGTTTCTTTTTTAATTTTGTCTGGTTTCTTAAATTCCACACGAATGAAATCATGTGGTATTTGTCTTTCTCTTATTTCACTTAGCATTATACCTTCTAGTTCCATTCATGTTATTGCAAGTGGCAAGATTTCATTTTTTATGGCTGAATAATATTCCTATGTGTGTGTGTGTATGCTCATGCATGTGTGTGCACGCATACATACATACACACACACACACACATACACACACACACCACACTTTCTTTGTCCATTCATCTATGAATAGACACTTGGGTTCCTTCCGTATCTTGGCTATTGTAAATGCTACAATAAAATTAGGGTACAAATATCTTTTCAAGTTAGTGTTTTCATATTCAAACTTATTATTTGTTTTCATAAATTACCTAGTAGTAAAATTACAGGATCATATGGCAATTCCATTTTTAATTTTTTGAGAAACTTCCATAGTGTTTTTCACAGTGGCTGCACTAGTTTGCATTCCCAGCAACAATGTACAAGGGTTCCTTTTTCTCCACATCCTTGCTAACACCTGTTGTTTCTTATGTTGTTAATTGTAGCCATTCTGACAGGTGTGAGGTGGTATATCATTGTGGTTTTAATTTGCATTTTCCTGATGAGTAGTGATGTTGAGCATCTTTTCATGTGTCTCTTTGCCATCTGTATGTACTCTTTGAAAAAATGTCTATTCATGTCTTCTCATTTTTAATTGGATTGTGTTTTTTGGTGTTGAGTTGCTTAAGTTCTTTATGTATTTTGGATATTAACCCCTCATTGGATATACCATTTGCAAATATCTTCTCCCATTCAGTAGGTTCTTTTTGTTTTGTTGATGGTTTACTTTGCTGTGCAAAAGTTTTTTATTTGATGTAGTCTCAATAGTTTAATTTTGCTTTTGTTTCCTTTGCCATAGGAAACAGAACTACAAAAGTGTTTCTATGGCTTATATCAAAGAGATTACTACCTATATTTTCTTATAGGAGTTTTATGGTTTCAGGTCTCACATTTAGGTCTCTAATCCATTTTGAATTTATTTTTGGACATTATCATATTTGATCTTCAAATTCCCCTGAGATAGGCAGGTAAGCGTTCTTACCCTCTACTTTATAGACGAGCAAATTGAGGCACAGAGGGTTCATAATAGTGGTATCCTGATTATAAATGTGATTCCTGAAGACCAGTGATATACTTAAAAGACATATACCCCAAGATAGTCTTTCTTTTCCTTCTATACTTCTGGTCAGTTCTCAGCCTCCTTTGTAGACTCTTTTATTCCTCTAATCTTTAAAATGCTGTAGTTCTTCTAGGCTTGACCCTATGTGCTAGTCTCTGTTCACTCTACACTTTTTCCCAGGCAAGCTTATCCACTTTCCTAACTTCAATTACACTCTGACATACAATGACTCACACACTGATGCCTTTAGCCTTGACCTCACCTTTGAGTTGCAGAACCTCAGAACCATCTCCCTATTTGACATCTCTATTTGTAGAAGCACTTCTATCTCTCTCTATAAAACTTAGATTATTTCTTCCAAAAAGGATTAATACTTTTATATCCTCTACTTCAGTGACTGGCACAATTATCATGCAGTTATATAAGAGAGAAACTTGATTCTTCCTTCTTGCTTACTCCTTAGATCCATCCCAACAACAAATCCTGACATCACCATATTCTATATCTATACCACCACTTTCTTGGATACTGAAGTAGTCTCCTCACTGCTTTCTTTAAATTCATTCTTGTCCTCAACCCAACACATTCTTCCTAGTACTTTTTAGAGACAAATCTATTTGTGACATTTCACTGACCCAAGAACTTAGATAGATGCCCGCTCAAGTAGGATAAAACATGAAATCTTTAATGTGGTCAATTAGGAATCACAGAAATTAACCCTTGTCTACCATTCTCTGCCTTTCACTCCCAAAGGCTCCCTTTCTTTTTTCCTTTTTAATAAAGATTTTATTTATGTAAGTAATCTCTATATCCAAAGTGGGGCCTGAAATCACAACCATAAGATTAAGAATTGCCTGCTCCACAGAGCAGAGACAACCACGTGCTCTCCAAAAGCTCTCATTCCAAATTTAGTTACTCACACTCATCATACTTAATCATTCTTCCAGAGTGCACAAAGACTGCTCCTTGTGACGATACTATTTATGTATCCTTCCTGCACACATTTTCTAGAAACTTCTACTTACCCTTTGTATAATTTACTCAAAGACACATTTACAAATGCCCTAAACTAAGTTATATACCCTCCTGATGTGCTCTCTTTACATTCTGAAATTTCTCTTTATAGTAATCTTGGCAATTACATTCATTAATAAATTGTGTAATTACATTCTTTAAATTTGTCTCTCCAGTTAATATGTGGGATTCATGAGAGAAAGAAAAACATTTGCTTCTTGCAGGCTGTATCTCCAATGCTTTTCAGAGAATAGGTAGTAGGTACATATTGGTCAAATGAATACTAAACTGTTGTTATGCCTAACCAACAACACAATTGCTCCCCATGTCCATCTATACTGATTTGTTGCTGTCCCTCATCAAAAATATCCTTTTTCATAGTAACAGTGGATTCCTTTCCTACTCTTGGCATACTTTTGAAAAAACACACAATCCTTGTAAGTTCCCTGAAGATCTCTAGAAAAACCTCTGTTTCATGAAATTCTACCAATGAATATCCCACCTTACTCTGCTCTTACTTATGCAGAAAATGAATACTAACTGCCCACCCAGCACCTCAAGTTCTAAATTGATGACCGGCTGGAGGGGAGTGAGCTTATAAATTGTCCAACCTGTGAGCTCTATGATGACATGGACAATTTCTATTTTGACTTGCCCTCAACATCTTGTACAGCCCTTGGCATTTGATAAACTCTTATTTTTAATTGAATAAAGTGGTAAACAAAGTGAGTGGAGAGAGAGGCTCTCATTAATGCTTTGGCAACTGCACCCTTGTTAGTTGGAAAGTCCATCCTGTAGGGCCATGGTCAGAACTCATTTCTCTACAGTGGAATATATAAAGGCATATTTAAACCACCCACTAAGAAAACCTGAAAAAAAAAACATCTCCACCCTACTTGAGATTAGGGATTTCTGAAGAAGGGGTAGAATTTCAAGAAAACTTACTGCCCTTAAGAATGTACTTTTTACCAAAGGCAGAAAGCACAGGAGGCTGTCAAGAGAATCTCTGACAAAATTCTTCTGGCACAGAGAATTCTTCCAGATTATTCTTTCCTTGGGTTAGAGTTCTCATCAAAATTATACATTTACTTCCTTGATAGTATTTGAATTTTTTTCTCAGTTATTTGTTCTGCTTGGCATTCAATTCGGGTTTCTTCACAAGACGATATCCCTTTTCCTCCCTTTATTAACGTGTACCACAGCCCATAAGTTAACTCTCCCTGCTGCTCTCCCCAGACCAAGCTCCTGGAACACCACGCCTATGGAAGCACAGCTCAGATGTTAATTTATATGCCGTCTCTGTCCACAAAGGTATTGAGATTAGCTTTATCAATTTTATTACTATTTTCACAGGGCTTAGGTAAAAGCATAGAAATAACATAGGTTTGAGTATAAGAATATGAGGAAAGGTAGAAGTGGAAAAAGTGTTAAAACCCTGAAAGACTTATTTGATGGCCAGAGTTGAAATTAAGTACTTGTCCAGTTGGTAGTGTTCTAGAATTTCCCCCAAATGTACGAGAACATGAATTGAAAATTCATGAGCCAGATGAGGAAGACGTGAAGGAGAAAGTAGAGGACAAGTGTCACTTGCTGAAATAGTTTGTCAAAAGAATCCACGGTACAGGAAAGGACTGCTTCTCGAGGAAAGTTGTCTTGGGAATGGAGCACTAATTTGGAATATGGCATGTTCCGTAAGAAATGATGGGATTGGTGCTGAAGGCGCCATAATAAGCAGCTCCTTGGGGAACATACAATTTATGAAAATGCTACATTCTGCCAGTGCCTCCTACCCCCATTCCACATTAATCACCCTAACCTTCCTGTCACTGTGTGGTGAACAGCCACTGATTTTACATCACATACATTCATAAGAGAATGTCTTATCAGCATGATCCAAAAAAGTCTGAAAATTATGAAGATTCTATCAAGTTTATAGAATATTTTTTTTCAGAGTATAGAAAGAAGATAGTTCCTTTGGTTATCTGATAATCTAGGTTTTCTTTGTTAAAATTGACAGTTCTAATTACTATAATATTCCATTTCTCTACAATAATATCCAGGTCATAGAAAGAAGATTTTATGTTAGGAAAGAGTAATGTTGTTTTTGCCATAATGAGTACAATGTACTAATTACTTTTTTTATTAATTCAGTTTTTATTCTATTATTTCTATATCTTAGAAGTATACAATTATATTGTTTCAGATTATACATGCCTTAAAGGCAAAAGCAGTACCAGTACAAATACAATAAAAATGTTCACAGTAAATTTAAAAGGGCTTCTTTTGGTAGTCTGAGACTCAATTTCCAATGTGGAAATGGGGGTTCCCTCACATTGACTAATAATTCTCAGACACCAGCAGGGGGTTGGAGAAATCAACTCAATTCTTACACTAGCTACCCAGAGATAGCATCAGAATCCACAGGTTAGGAGTTCAGTCCTACAATACTGATACCCCAGCTCCAACACGTGCATGCACACACACCCACCCACGCACCAACACCCACACACCAACACCCATACACACATACACACACTCTTCAGATACCAGTTTCAAGGCCTGGTTGTTACCCATACTTCTGAAAGAGTAGCTATAAATGAAAGGTGCCCAGGATCTCCACCTTGGGTTCAATTAACTTGCTGGAGTGACTCACACAACTCAGAAAAACATTTTAATTTCTAGATTACCAGTTTATTACAAAAGGGTATGACTCAGGAATAGCCAGATTGAAAAGATACATAGGACAAGGTATGGAGAAAGGGCACAGAGCCTCCATGCCCTCTCCAGGGCACCTCTCTCACTGAATAGCTATGTGTTCACCAAGCCAGAAACTCTCCAAATCCATTCTTTTAGGTTTTAAAGAAGCTTTATGACCTAAGTACCATTGATTAAATCATCAGCCTTCGCAAATAAACTCATTTCCACCTCTTCTCCCCTCCCCAGAGACCAGGGGGTGAGACTTAAAATTCTAACCTTCTAATCACATGGTTGGCTCTCTTGGCAACCAGGCTCCATCTTTAAGTGCTTTCCAAATGATACCCTGTTAACATAACAAAAGACACTTTTAACACTTTCCACACTTAAAAATTGCTATGGTTTTGTGAGCTGTGAGCCAGGAACTGTGAACAAAGACCAAATATATATGAGAAATATATTTTGGCCATCTGAATGACTAAATATATATTTCTTACAATCACAATATCATAGGGCCAGAGTTAAGAACTTACTTATCAAAATAGATCCCAAATTGGTTTCTTAAAGCCAAATAAAAAAAGGAAATTATACCATTGAACAAGTTTATTGCTTTTACTTGCCACTCCCCACCCTCCTTCCATTACCTCTTTGCCACACATTGCTTTTCTTATAACTAGATTGACTAGTTATAAAAACTGATTAACGGTTATTACAAACTCACCTATCTACTACTCAAGACTTGAGTTTGGCTATAAAGTCAAGCTGTAATTGGACTTACTATTATTTGAAGTCTGGTTCTTCAAAGAATTAAATATGGGAGAACTGATAGTAAAATATAGGTTTGACTATTCTGCGTCCCAGTTGAGTATGTGTGTCTAATTGTCTATCTGTGTGTTGGTTTGTGTGTGTGTGTGTGTGTGTGTGTGTGCGCGCGCACATGTGCATACAGGTGGGTAGGAGAACAAAGTTAAAGCTTAAAATATTCTATAATTGTGCAAATAAATTACTGAATACAAGACAGTTTTCTTTAGAAGATTTTGACAGTCTAATACGTTAGAACAGACTTGAGTCACACTTTACAGTCCATGTTACAGGGAAGTTCCATGACTTATTGACTGAGTCATCCAGTTTAGAAAGCTCACAGATCCCAGGAGTTGAGAATTTCTTTAAATGCTGTCCCATAATCTATATTGGTTCCGAATAAATGTTTTTAATCTAAACCATACATTGCTTTCAAAGTGTGAGAATGGTAACTGTTTTAGAGCACAAGCATTTCATTTATTACATACCAAATTTCATAATTTCATCGCCACATTCCTTTAGATGACCTGTATTTATATAAGTATCATAATAACTAAAATAAGATTCCTGTAAACTTATGATGGTAATAAAATATCAATTAATAAACACGTTTATTTCTGAAGAATGTCTAATGTAAGGGAAGAAAAAGAGTTAATGTGCCTCATTTTATTCACTTTGACTTTTTTCCTACCATCATGAATGAATCTGAAACATTGCTTAGCAGTAACCCATGATAGTAAATGAGCCTCCAAATCATTATTAGGCCAATAATCATACTTTTCATTCCAAATTTAAAACCAACAGAACTTAGCTCAGAAAATTGGCTTTGAAACAGACTAATTTTTTCTTAAATATTTAAGCAGTGCATTAACATCTTCAGAAACAACCCTTACAGAGATTTCCCTAGTTTTATAATCATTTAAACTTTCACCATTCTTAAATGATCCATTTTAGCTATCATCTCTAATGGATTTATGATAATGGTTGGTTGTATGTACATTTGCCATTGTTTCACATTACTTGCATTTTACAAAAGTCCTATGTGTAAGGACTCTTTCAACTTAGGAGGCAAACGCCCCTCCCATACAGAAGTCAAATAACCCTTACCCTTTTGGAAGCCTGAATTCAAACACTTGCTTCTGAGCTTTAATTGGAAGCCAGTGAAGAAGTGAGAGTCACAAAGCATCCATTCTTGGAGAGACAGTGACAGTGGCAGGTGCTTCCTCTTTGCTCATTGTAAGAGTATAGCAGTTACCTGTACACCATCTAGAATCCAGAAACAAATGTCACTGGAGGTATCAGGGTATTATTGGTATAGGCTGTGGTGTCTGAATCCAGTTTCAAGATCCAAGAGCATAATCAAACTGGAAATGATTTCTTGCTGATTAGCCTTAAATTCCAGCTTTCCCAATCTCCGTAAGAATTCTTTCATGACATCTCTTTAAAATGCTTTTCTGCCCATATTAGCTACAGTTGATTTCTGTTATTAAGAGCCCTGCCCAATATATTTGTGACTGAATAAAAGGGCAGGATTGAGGGAAAAAGTACATTTATCAAAGATTTTACTAAGCTGTATCCTGCTCTTTCTTTTGGCATGACCCCATAAAATGTTAAAATTTGTATTTCAGACTGGGACTTAAGGTAAGGCCGCTCATATCTGCCAGGGACAGGTCTGGGGAGTCCATACACTTTACATAAGGGTTGAGGAGATAAATAACTCAATGCCTCTGTAACCTTTAACTGAGAACACATTCTTGCAATTTTATCCTTTATTCTCTTATTTTTGCTTGTTGAATAATGAAAAATAAATTCTGCAAAATACATTTATATAAAATTTAAATAGACTTAACTATGAAAATATTGGAAAGTAACTATAAAAAGCATTTGGTTAAAAAGACACACACACACACACACACACACACACACACACACACACACTCCAGAGAGACCATTTTATTGATATTTATGTAAATAAAGAGATTAGAATTAAGCACACTCTTGTGACCTTTAATACTTAAGGCTGCTCCCATCAGAATCCCTAACCTAAAGTATACAATATAAAGGATTCAGAGGACTCTAGATCCAGTTAAAATAATATAAACTAGTATAGTTTCACCAGGGGATTATTAAAAATCTATGAAATCTGGGAAATGTTCCAGAGTTCAACTAGAAAGTCTGAGTTTGAAACATTTATTGAAAGTATAATATGCTCAACTAGCACACAAATGGGTTCTACACAGATTTGGCTAAAGCATTTGGTCAGTGTATTCTCAGAATATAATCCCTGAAAACCTTAGTTATTGGGCTTTGTCATAAGCAAAAGACATTTTGGGGGATGACAATAAGACAAATATCTTTATGAGTCAGGCAGATAACTAACTGGCAGTACCAGTATACTCACTGAGTGTTTAAACCAAAGAACATCCCAGCAGTTACTCCAGAAACGAATTTCAGAGTCCTCACTTTCAAAAGTGAGAATCATAACAGTGCCTACTACCTATGTTAGTTACCTTGTGTGGAAGAACAAATTAACCAAAAATTTAGTGGCTTAAGGCAACATTTATTATCTCACAGTTCTTGTGGGTGGGGAACCCTGGGTGTAGCTTAGCTGGACCCTCTATTCCCTGGCTCACAGTCTTTCTCTCAAGGCCTCTACCAAGGTAGAGGCCAATTGTTATGGCCCCCTGGCCAAGGCAAAAGTTTTTACTGATGCAAATATCATGTTTCCTAATTCTAAGATAATATCTTCAGTGTTTTGAACTTTTTAAAATCTCAGACATGATTTAAAACTTTCAGATATGTTGCAAAACTAGTAAAAGAAACCCAACTCATTATAATGAATACATGTCATGAAACCTTTGTCCAAAACTACAGAATCAACAAGAGTGAGCCATAATGTAAACTACAGATTTTTGGTGATTATGATGTGTCAATGTAGCTTCATCAATTGTAATAAAAAGTTCCCATTTTGGTGGGGGATGGTTGATAGTGGGGGGGGCAGGCTATGCATGTGTGGACATGGGGTATATGAAAAATTTCTGTGTTGCTGTGAACTTAAAACTGCTCTAAAAAATATATTTAAAAAAAAAGAGAAGAATCTCAGTATATACGTCATCTGCATTTCGCATTTGGCTTTATTATTTGCTTTTTTTGTATTTTTGTGTATATAATACACCTGTCTATATAAATATATGTATGCATATATACAGGTACATATATATACAATACACTTTCTCTACCACTTAATAAATTAAAATCAAAATGATCCTATTACTCCTTAATACTTGTTTGCATACACTAAAAATAACAACTTTTTCCTACAAAACCAAATTATAACCATCAAAATCACAAAATTAGCATTATGCACTAGATTATCATTTAATTCACAGAACTCACTCAACTTTGCCAATTATCCCAGTAAAGTCTTTAATACATCCAGGATCACATGTTGAATTTAGTTGTCATGTTTCTTCACCCTACTGTAAACTGGAACAGCTTCTCATTGTCTCCTTGTCTTTCATAACTTTGACATACAGGTCAGTAATTTCATTAAAAAAGTCTCTCATTTGGGGTTTTTCTGATTTTCCACATAAATAAATTGTTCCTTTGTTTAGAATTCAAAGATACATTGAATGTTTTCTGCTCAGTGCATAATATCACAGGTTACATGATGTTTCTACCTCTCATTATCAATGATGTTAGTTTTATCACTTGCTTAAGATCATATCTGCCAAATTTCTCCACTGAAAAGTTAATTTATAGTATTTTACATTCATTAATCAATGAATGATTATTTTAAGCGGAGATACTGTATGATAGAGCTTCCTTTCTACCGAATTTATTTAGGTATTCATTATTTATTTACATAAATATGGGTCCATGGTTTCCTAATTTGCTTAAAGTGTTTAAAATTGAGGGCTAACATTTTATTTTGATTTTCAATTTGCCCCAATTATCATTTGGATATGTCTCCATCACTCTTTGAGCACTTTCTTACTTTCTGGAACCAAAACATGTTCTAAGGTTATGGTGCATTTTCCTTGCACCAGCAACACAGTCACACATTTCTTCAATGAACTACAGTACGTTCTGGAAGAATGGAATTTAGAAATAAGGGTGAGGTCTCCAAATGCAAGTGCACATACTTCACAGGTACTCAAAGCAACCATTATTATGTGGGAGAATAATATTAGACTTTATATTTACTGTAGCTTATTCTTTAAAAATTTCTAGTGTATTTTCTAATATGTATAATATATTATTAATACAATGATGCATGCATATAAAGAAGAAACAAAGCATATATTGGGAAAAATGCTAAAAAATTTACTGATTTAAGTACTTAACTAAAGATTTTTATAGAATGCTGCCTTTGAGTACAGGAGAGATGCTTTCAGCTTGAGAAAAAAATGTAGGCATATGATGTCTTCCACCAGAATAAAGGACCATCTCATTCCATGTTAAGAACTAACAAGCATTGTCACCTTACGTGTCTGCCAGGAAAAATCTGAAACTTCTAGATTGGCGTTGTTCAGTAAGGTATCCACTAGCCACACATGCATATGGGTTATCATAGTGACAACACAAAAGAAGAAAACAATAAAAAAATGTGCCTTTACTGGATTTCACTTCATCACTAACTCCTTTAGGGCTAAGCCCAGAGGAACTGCTATCTTCTCACACTCTAAACCAGCTATTATTTATGATCCTGCCCTAGATAAATTCTGATAACCTTTCCTAACATAATCCCTGACTGCATGATATTCTATAACAGGTAACTGAGGACCTCTATTCTGAGGTCCTCACAAACACAATTTCAGCAATTCTCTAGAAAGATTCACAGGGCTCAAATGCAGCTGTATTCGCAGCTATAGTTTATTACAGCAGTCTGCAAGGGAAAAAGACACATCAGGTGGAATCTAGAGGAACTCATGCACAGGCTTCCTACAGTCTCCTTATTCCAATAGCAAAATGTAACAGCACTTATGCAGTTTTCCTGCTCAAGTAAGGCCCCTTAAAACTCCAAGGTTTTTTATTGTGAGCGGGTAAGACAGACACTCTGCCTTTATGATCAGCCACAATCACTGAAATCTCAGACTGTTAAAAGAAAAGTAAGAGCTCACTATTGATCACACTGTTGGTATATAGCCCAGACAAGTTGGACAACAGAATCCATTGTCCCAGGCACACAGAACAACCTATCAATCAGAGATCATTACAAAAGCCAGCCAAGGGTCAGCCGGGCAAGCGGACTCTTCTGATAATCAGTCCTAAGTTAGCTCCTCTCCGCACACCTGCTAAGGTACTGGTTGTTACAAAAATCACCCTGTCCCATAGTGTTACACTCCTATAGATCTGTAGTACATTATACATGAAAAAGAAAATAAAACAGTCTTCAAGTTATTAACATTTACATGATTTTGACCTTCAATTTTCTTAAGGAAAAGCCTTAAAAATTAATGTTCTGGAGAGAACAGTAAAACAGATACATCTTTCAGGAATACTTATCAGGGCCAAAAGTAAGAATATAAAATAACTCATGATCATACAACTCAACAGCAAAAAAAAAAAAAAAAGAAAAAAGAAAAGAAAAGAAAAAAAGTCACAATCCAATTAAAAAGTGGACAAAGGATCTGAATAGACATTTTTTCAAAAAAGGCATAGAGATGGCTAATAGGTAGATACATGAAAAGGTGCTCAAAATCACTAATCATCAGGGAAATGCAAATCAAAACCAAATGAGATTATCACCACACACCTGTTATGATGTCTATTATCAAAAAGACAGGAAATAACAAGTGTTGAGAATATGAAGAAAAGGAAACCCTTGTGCACTGTTGGTGGGAATGCAAATTGGGGCAGTCACAATGGAAAACAGCCTGGACAGTCAGGGTGGAAAACAGCATGTAAAGAATGCAAAATGGGGCAGTCACTATGAAAAACAGCAGGGAACCACAATATGATCCAGCAATTCCACCTCTGGGTATTCATCCACAGGAAATGAAAACACTAACTCAAAAAGGTATCTATATCCCATGTTCACTGCAGCATTATTAAAAACAGCTAAGACATGAAAACAACGTAAGTGTCCAAAGATGGATGAACGGATAAGTAGAAATGTGGCATATATATACAAAGGGATATTATCCAGCCATAAACAAAGTAAATCCTGCCATTTACAACAGCATCAATGGATCTTGAGGGCATTATGCTAAGTGAAGTAAGCCAGACAAAGACAAAAACAGTATGATCTCACTTATATGTAAAATTTAAAAAACAAAAAGAACCCTCACAGATACAGAAAACAAGTTGGCTGTTGCCAAAGAAGGAAGTAGGGGGCAGGGTGAGCAAACTGGGTAAAGGTGGTTAAAAGGTACAAGCTTTTACTTATGAAATAAATAAAGTCCTGGGTACATAATATACACATCATGGTAACTATAGTTAACAATACTATATGGTATATTTAAAAGTTGTTGAGAGGGGCGCCTGGGTGGCGCAGTCGGTTAAGCGTCCGACTTCAGCCAGGTCACGATCTCGCGGTTCGTGAGTTCGAGCCCCGCATCGGGCTCTGGGCTGATGGCTCAGAGCCTGGAGCCTGTTTACGATTCTGTGTCTCCCTCTCTCTCTGCCCCTCCCCCGTTCATGCTCTGTCTCTCTCTGTCCCAAAAATAAATAAACGTTGAAAAAAAAAATTTAAAAAAAAAAAAAAGTTGTTGAGAACAAGATCTTAAAAGTTCTCATATTACATGAAAAAAATTATGTTGTACACATGAAACTAATAACATGTTATATGTCAATTATATCTCAATAAAAATGACTTCATTATTTATAATAAAGCAAATATTTACTAAGCCTTTACTTTGTGCCAGTTACTGAAATTAAACTAAACCCTTTATGTCATTTATTTTACTTAATCCCCATATAATCCTGCAAACCAGTTATTACTATTTTCTCCATTTCACTAGGGGAAATGAGGCTTAAGGAATTAACACATATGATTACAGTTACCTAACTGTATATACTTTCTTCAGGCTCTACTCAAATTTTTATATACTTTATATATATATATATATATATATATATATATATATATATATATATATATTTATATACTTTCTTCAGGTTCTACTCAAATCTGGGAATATGAGCTATTCTACTTGACAAGTCATGAGAGTGAGAAACATTTATTTGTCATCAGGTATAGTTTTTCCCAAGAATATTATGTATTCATAATTTTATAGCCATGCTTATTACCTATATTAATGAATTCTAATTTAAAAACAAGGAATAGTAAAGTTAACCTTGAATTGCCCTCTTAAGAAGTTAACTATTTCTTCTGATGAGTATTTCTAACATAAGTAATTGTATTTATATGTTTTAAATTCATTTGGTAAATGTAATGATTGAGTCATAGTTTTAGTTTGCCTGGCACACTTGCCTAAAATACAACTTACCACTTTTTAAATTCTTCTTAACTTCTAATTCCCAACACAATTTTTTAAATTGGGGTATGCCATGTTTCAGTTCAAAAAATTAAAATGCAGCAAAAAATAAGTCTGTAGCTGTTAGGCAGAGAATTAAACTACTCTTCAGGAGGAGACAATAAGAAACTTAAAAGATCAGTTATGGCTGCAGGGGGTAAATTGTCCTTGAAAGAAATAAAGGAAGCATAAAGAGGAATTTATAATATATCTCTTGGGTTCAACAATATTAATTTGTCTTAACCATCTTTGAAGTCCTGACCACAGTGATACTTTCCTAGGTGCATTTTAATTAGCATGATACCATCTCAATAAGCTACCCAGAATTCAGCAGAGAACAAACCATTATCTCGAAAGCATTTGTCAGAAATATATTACAATCTCAAATTAATAAATTAGTGCCCATATGAGAACAGAAAGTCTAGTATTTGAAATATTAGAAAATTATTTCAATGATGGTTCACAATACCCTCAATGATTTTTAATATATATTTGTTAAAAAAAAAGCATTGAGAAGAGGTAGAGGAAGTATTTTCCCATTAGTGTCTTAACTGTTGAGATTTTATATCAATGTAAGGTGTTCAACAAGCTGGATGTTGTAAGTGTCTTTCACCCCCAAAAGTCCCATCTTTTTCATCATTTTAAGTATTGAATCATCCTCACTTGTGAATAAGCCATCTGCTAGAAGCAATAATTTTAGGAACAATGTCCCAAAACAGCTTCCCATACATAGCTGCTGGCAGCTCTGGCATTTGGGAGCATAATCCTTTTAAATTGAAATCTGCCCTCATAGGTACAGGTTTCCAGATTCTCAAAGCATCATGAGCCTTTATACTTGTGATGGAGGTCAAATTAGAGAAAAGGACATTTAAACCAAAATTTAGCTGATTTTCTTTCTCAATCATATCATTAAATTTCAAATTCCAAATAATCAAGAATATGCTGAAGTTCTTAATGAAAACCTAACATTAATCTTTTGGAAACTATTAACATCCATGATTCATGAGAAGCTGGATGAGCCTCTATTTCTTAAATCATAGATGAGTAATCCATCTTCTCTATGCTTATTCTGCATTTCAGCTTGATTTTCACACCTCTTCCCTTGCAATGAACATTTAAAATACTTGATAAGTCCCTAAAACTGGGTGCCTTCTCAAAAGAGCATTGTACAGAGCGGGAAAAATACCCTGGAGTTAAACATTTTAAACACTTATTCTCTTAATAAATACTCATGGATTTTGGAAAAGTCATTTAAGTTTTACAAAGTAAAGGGAGTATTCTAAATGATTTAAAAGATGCATTTAATATGTAAAGATATTGTGATTTAAACCCTTATTTGTCATGTCAAAATATTATACTTATCTTGTCAAATGAGATAATTCTAAGATCTAAATCCAAATGATTGGTAAATCCTCACAAAATTAACATCTGACCATTAGATTCACATGTCTAAAATTCCGTATACTTTGTGATATAAACCAAGTAGAGAAATATACTGCATCCAAATTCTTTGGGCAGAAATTTGCTCAAACAATAGGAATACTTTGACCCAGGACTGAATTAAGATCATCTGCCATAGACTTTTAAATAAAACTCTTTTATTTAAAGGAGTAAGAAAAGCAAATAATGAAACACTATCTATAAGAAAGTATGCCTATGGTCAAAAAATCCTTATTCAGAATATTTGAATTTTTTATTTAAAAAATTATTGAAGAAAAAAATCCATTCTCAAGGAAAAGAGTACTCAAGGATGATGAAATTTCCTTTGATTCTCTTAGTTTTTGGCTATTTGCTGAATTGTGTCCTTGAATCGTGACACAAATAATGTAAAACAGGTTTAGATTGTTATAAAATAGTTTTAATGATAACAGATGGAGAATTCTTCTGCATATATTCACTTTATGTTTTGACATCCTTACAGCAAAAGCAGGTTATACTGATAAGTAATACCTGTATAGGAAAAATGTTTAGGAAGCCCAAAGTAACTACTTTGGATGCAATTATAAAAGAAATTTATCTAATTTTGTTTTTTCAAATTATGAATTGACTCTATAGTCAAGGATATTTTAATTCTTTATACTACAGAATATGAAGACAATCTGCATCTAAAAAGAGAAATTTTCGATATTCAGGGATTTCTTAAATGTTTACTTTCTTAGACTAGCATTAAACATTCTAATTTATGTATTACATGTAATTTTTCTTTTCATGGATAACCTTTAGCCTATTAATTTGTATATGTAAATATGTATTTTATTTTCACAGTTTTTGCCTTCTCTTTGGGTTTTTATTAACAACTAATAAATTACTTACAATTAAATATCTAGGAAATCTAAACAGATAATAATGGAATCCTTTAAATAATTCTGGTAGAGGAAATAATTTTCTTGGAGTATTCCTACTCTGTCTATTATATCTGGACATTTTGTAAGTACTGAAAAGAATAACCTCCAACCTCTCTCCTCCTTCTCATTGACTTACAATTATTGGAAAGATTAGTGACTTAACTATTGATTTAGGGTAAAAACTGAGTATGTATGGTCTAGCCTTTTCTCTTTCTTTTAGAGAATCTGTAGTCAGGGCACAGAACATCAGCACTTTGCTCCTCCATTTGGTCTGTGAGAGACCCTTCATCTGCAAGGTGAACAGCACACAGGATAGGGTGGATAACTTCAACTTATAAATGAAGAATAAAAAACAATTTGTGGCCTAATACAGCAGATATGTTGCTTTCCATTTACATTATTCCTCTACCTACTTCTCTGTTAGTTTGGACCTCAGAAAAGTAAGATTTGCGAACCACCCAGATTCATCAAAACAAACCAAAACAAACAAAAAGAAACAGTAAGGTAAAAATTGCTAAGAAGGTATGAATAAGATAGACCTTAATACTATTAAGAATAGAATTACCTTTTCAGAATTAAGTATAATTGACTAAATTTAGGCACAATTAATCAGTTACCTCAAAAAAGATCAATTCTTTTTGAAAATAATCATTACACCATTATCATTATCAGTTAGAGCACATTTCTTTGAGAATTTAAAAATGCCCTCCATATGCCTGTTAATTAAGTTATTAATCTTTGCAACATATTTAAGAAGTAATAGTGAATGTTGGAGTAAAATTGGAAAAGATTTTAAAACATTTAAAAGAGGGAAAAAAGATCATATACTTAAGCTAAAAATTATTGGTTCTTACTATGTGTCTAAGCATGTACATGTTTTCATATATGTTATTTCCTTTTCATACTTTTTTTATTTAATAAGATATAACCACAAATATTACCTGAGGGAAACTTAAGAAAACTGATATCATTCTAAGGATACTCTTGAACTGATAATAATTCTTACAATTTTTAAAGCTATAATGGAAAATAAAAAGGCAATGTTGACATGAACTTCTAAACAAAGAAAATATCAACAATATTCACATAAAAATTATCACACAATTTCTTTTCTTTATTCTGGAAACCTAAAAACAAACCAATAAAACTACATCAAAATTTATACATCTATCTCTGGAGAATTACAATTCACTCAATAAAGCTTATTTGCAATAAACAACATTAAGATAATAACAATTTTCATGTGGTAGCTAGTCTCCCAATATGATCTTCCTATTGATCACATCTGCTAGTGATCATGTCCTAGAATAGTATTCTTCACTATAACTTGGAATGGACCGATGACTTGGTCTTGACCAACAGGTCACAGTGAAGCAAGGTCATGAGATGACACAATTTCTAACTGGGTCTCTTGGAATATTTGTTGTGATGAACCCTCTAGGATCCCAACCATAATTCTCTGCAAAGCTCAGGTGACATAGAGAGATCATAGTCCAAAAGAATCGCTGGGATAAGTTCAGAGCCAACAACCAATAGTGGCTATGTGAGTAATGTGCCTTGGGACAGTCAGCTTAATTAAGCCTTTCATATCTCCAACTATTATTTAATGGCAAATGTATAAGAGAACCCAAGGGCTTACTTAGCTTAAAGCTGTCAGGCCATACAGTCATGACGTGTAATTGTTTTCTTAATATATTTTTTTTTGGCAATTTAAGTTTCAGATTATTTGTTATGAGGCAGAAATAAGTGGAAGAGAAATTCCACTATTGTAATACCATAGAATGGGGTACTACAACAGAAAAAAACTTAAACTATATGACATTAGCTTTAGGATTCGTGGCTAATGGAGGCCTTTTAAGCAGCAAGAAGATTATTAATGGAAGATACAGGGAGAGTGAGAAAAATTTTTCTTGGAATCTGGAGGAAAGATGACCTTCATTATATAATAAAGGTTTAGTAAAACCATTGCCTATGATAACAAGGAAAACAAAAAATGTACTAAATAAACTGGTACATTTGGCCAGTTTAGAGATTTGTTCCAAGATTTGTTCCAAGAACCACCTGGTTTTATATAGATTTATAGGATAAGGCATGGATAGAGAAGAACAAGCTAATAATAAATTGCTTCACTTTCAATCAAAATTTAGAAAAAATAAAAAGAAGTTAGGAATTTCTGGGGTTTTTTTATTTTTTATTTTTTTATTAAATTTTTTTTTTAACATTTATTTATTTTTGAGACAGAGAGCATGAACAGGGGAGGGTCAGAGAAAGAGGGAGACACAGAATCTGAAACAGGCTCTAGGCTCTGAGCTGTCAGCACAGAGCCAGACGTGGGGCCCAAACCCACGGACCGCGAGATCATGACCTGAGCCAAAGTCGGACGCTTAACCGACTGAGCCACCCAGGCGCCCCATCTGGGTTTTTTTTTTTTTTAAAGACATCATATTCTCAGCTTCTCTAAATGAAAAGGTGTTTTCAGTAAGAAATGTCCTTGGGATAAAGACCACTTTAACAGTGTGGCTAAAAAAAATACTTATTATGACTTTAAAAAGATTTAAGGACCATCCCATAGACCCTCTCAAGTAGTCACAAGTGCTTCTAATACACACATACACACACACACACACACACACACACACACACACACACATGCACATACACACACACTGGAATATTATTCAGCTTTAAAAAAGAAGAAAATCTTGTCATTTGCAACAATATGGATGGACCTAGAGGACATTATACTAAGGGAAATAAGCAAGACACAGAAAGAGACATACTGTATGATCTCACCTATATGTATAATCTAAAATAGTCAAATTCATCAGAAATAGAGTGTAGGATGATAGCTGCCATGGCTGGAGGGTGGTGGGGGGGGAATGGGGTGATGTTGATTAAAGGGTATAAAGTTTCAGTTATATAAGATTAACCTATTCTGGAATTCTAAAGTACAGCATGATGACAAAATTAACAATATTATATTGTATGCCTGTAATTTATTAGCAGGAAAGATCTTAAATCTTCTCAACATACATACATGCACATACAATGGTAACTGAAGAGGTAATGGATGTGTCAATTAGCCTGATGTGGTTGGTGATCATTTCACAGTATATGCATATATCAAAACATCAAGTTGTATACTTTAAGTATATATGATCTTTATGTCAGTGATATTTTAATAAAGCTTTTTTTTTTAAAAGACTGAGTGGACTTCTTCCATAACAGCCTTAACAGCCTTCATTTCCCCCAATCTCCTTGCAAAGGTGAGCCTGCTAATCAGTGGCACAACTCATTAGCAAATGTGATTCCTGCACTTATATTGAATTAACTTTTTTAGGACAGCAGGAAAAAAATGCTTCTAAAAATTTTAAAAGAACTGCTCCAACACATTCTGGCAGGGAAAGGATCTGTCTTATAGAGATTGTTAGCCATGGCTTTTGTCTAAGGAGTGAATCTATGATATTCATAGGAAAATCACAAAGGTTTTAAGAACATAGTATTTGAGGAAACAATGTTAGCTTACACTAAAATAGACAGAGATAATTAAAAATAAAATAAATCCTTTGGGCCCTGAACCATTTATAGAAAGGAATCAGACTGAGGAAGCCATAAAACTGAAAATTTCTTGTAAAAAATAAAGGTTGATTGAGAAAGTGGAGTCAGGAGTCCAGACAGTAATATTAAGAGCCTACATATAGATAACACCTACCTAAGAGCCATGGAGAATAACTTCCAGGAAAGAATACTGAGATATACTCAAGGACAATAGTAACATGCCTGGCTTGATTTAAGAATTGCATGCACAGGTTATCTGCTATGTGCTCTCATTCTACCACTCATGAATAACAGTGATTACTGCATTCATCCTATCTCCAAACCACCATTGTTTGTTGGGGTATGTCTCTTCACCGAGACGAATTAAGATTCATAGAAATACTATTCTAGAAATAACATATCAGAAACCATTTGCATTAGGCTGAATAATGTCTCGCAAAGATGACTATACCCTAATTCCCAGAACCTGTGAATATGTTACCTCGCATGACAAAAGCAATTTCACAAATGAGCATAAGAATTCTGACATGGAGAAATTATCGTGAATTATCAAATTGAGCCCAAAGTAATCACAAGAGTTCCTATAAGAGGAAGGTTGGAAGTCAGAGAAAAGAGAAGACATTATGCTGCTGACTTTAAAGATGGACCAAGGAACCCACAAACAAAGGAATGCAAGTGGTCTCTAGATGCTGGAAAAGGCAAGGTAACAAATTCAAGGAAACAAAGGGCAGCATGCAGCCCTTCCAAAACCTTGATTGCAGATTTCTGGCCATCATAACCGTAAGAGAAGAAATTTATATTGTTTTAAGCCACTAAATGTGTAGTAATTTGTTACAGCAGCAATAAGAAACCGATCCTCCTACTCTAAGGAACTGCATTATTAGCATCTGAATATTATTTAGATATATCATCTAAATTATATCCTGCTTGAAACTAATGCTATAATGGAATCACTTTCTGGGTATCTTGGGAAGAGGAGGAGAGTACATTACACATAGAATGGATATTATCTGGGGAAAACAGTCGTACTTGTTCTCCAAAGATGACCTCAGTAAATCACAGTTTCTGATATTTGTGTCTTTGTGTAGTCCACTCCTCTTGAGTCTGACCTGAGTGTGACTCTTTATGACTAAACAGATACAGTGGAAGTTAAGCTGGGTAATTTTTATAAGAAGTTTTACAGCTTCTGCTTGGTTCTCCTAGAATGTTTGTTCTTGGGATGATTTCTCTCAGAACCCAAAACCATACTGTGAAGAATCTATGCCACATAGAGAGGCCACTATAGGTCCTCTGGTTAACATAAATATTTGATGTTATCCATCAAATGTAAGCCAAATAGGTGAGCCATCATGGATGTCCAGATTAATCCAGACTTTAATGACTCTAGCCCCAACTACTATCTACAAGCACATGAAAGACACTGAGAACTTACCAATTAAGTCAAGGCTACACATAGAACTTTGAGATATAACAATAAATTATTTTAAATTACTGAATTTAGAATAGGTCTATTACCCAACCACATATAACCAGAACATTTCATTGTATTATAAGATTTTAACAAATTAATCACAATTTATAGAATATTAATATTAAACTTCCCCTTTATAAAGAAGCAAAGCAGCAAATACTAAGTGGTTAAAATTTTGGCTAAGGTATTCTAAAAATTAGAGATGACAGGAGAGAAAATCATTCCTTCCTTATTTCATTAGTTAGTACCTAAATTTATATAGAGGTATACACAAAGGATATGATCATCCAGAGGAGGCATAAGAAGTTTCAGAAGAAATAATGCTTAAAATACAACCGAAAATATTAATTACACTTAGATTATGGAGACAGCAATAGTTGTTCAGACCTACTACTAAAGACTGAAGAAATGATACACACTTGAAGAGAGAATGAATAAACAAGAAAATAAACATAAAGTAATTACAAAGGGGGTGCCTGGGTGGCTCAGTTGGTTAAGTGTCGACTCTTGATTTCAGCTTAGGTCATGATCTCAAAGTTCCTGAGTCTGAGCCCCTCATGTGGCTCCATGCTGACAGCACAGGTCTGTTTGGGATTCTCTCCCTCTCCCTCTCTCTCTCTGTCCCTCCCCTGCTCATGTGTGCATGCTTGTGCCTTCTCTCTCTCTCTCTCTGTCTCTCTCAAAACAAACTTAAAAAAAAAAGAAATTACAAAGAAAAGAGGTGGAAAATAAGAGAAGGAAAAGATTAAGGTGGTCTAACATGCATATAATTAGATAATGAAACAATCATTATTTATAGGTATAGCAGATGGGAAACCTCATAATTAATAAAATACATAAATATCCTTACTTTCAAAATGCAATCAAGAAAGTTTGAAAGTAACAAACACAAAGAAACAACACAGTACCACTATGAGAAAAACAAAAATAAAGAGGAAATCGTAAAAGAATCCAGAGAGAAAAATGAACTTCTTAATGAATTGAGAAATACACAATGAATAGATTTCTCAACAGTCAAGGTGTACACATAAGATAATTGAAGAATATCTTAAAAGTGAAGAGAGAAAATAACTCCCAACACTAGAATTTTATGTCCAGTCAACTCTTTAAAAAGCAAAATCAAAGCCATTTCAGACAAATAAAAACTGAAGGACTCTATCACCAGTTAAATCCCACTAAAGAAATTCTAAAAGATGTATTTAGGTAGAACACTGACACCGAAAGGAGTAAGTAGGTATACAAAAAGCAATTATGAACAAAGATACTGGTATACATGTAGCTCAGTATGAACCAATATGAAATCAACTATTATCAAAATCAATTACTGTAGAATTAAAACAAATCAAGATTGCATTAACATGCTAAACAAAATGCCATGTAAAAAGAGAAGGGAAGGATAAGAATAAGAGAAAAATACAATTTGAAAAAATAGCTCATTAAATCCAAAGGAAGATAGAAAATAAGACACAAAGCATAAATGACAGAAATAAACTATGATATATTACCACTGAAATAAACTCTAATGTACTAAACTCCCTAGTCAATAGAGATTAGTTTAACAGAAAAAAAATTACAGTTATCCCCTCTTATCTGTGGGGATACATTCCAAAACTGTCAATTAACAACTGAAAGTGTGCATAGTACTGAACCCTATACTGTATTTTTTCTTATACATACACACCTGTGATAAAGTGTAATTTATGAATTAGGCATAGTAAGACAGTAACAACAACTAATAATAAAATAGAACAATTATAACAATATACTTTTACAAAGATTACATAAATGTGTTTTCTTTCTCAAAATATCTTATTATACTGTATTCACCCTTTTTCTTCCTGTGACAATGTCTACATGATGACATGTCTACCTGATAAGATGAAATGAAGTGAATGGTGTAGGCATCATGCTATAGCATTAGGTTACTACCGACCTTCTTTTTTTTTTTTAAGTTTATTTTTATTTATTTGAGAGAGGGATATAGAGAGCAAGCAAGGTAGGTGCAAAGAGAGAAAAGGAGACAGAGTCCCAAGCAGGCTCTGCACTGTCAGAGCAGAGCCCAATGCGGGGCTCTAACTCACAAACAGTGAGATCATGACCTGAGCTAAAGTCAAGAGAAGGATGCTTAACTGACTGAGCCACCCAGATGCCCCAACTACTACTGACCTTTTGATGATATATCAGAAGGAGAATCATCTGCTTCCAACTGAAACACAGAAGGCAAATCAACAGATAAAGGTGGTGGGGTGGACTAGTGTAGATTAAAATACAGTTTACATGAGATTCCAGGGCTGACAGTTGATAGAACTAGGATCTTATTATAAAGGTGGCAAAACTACAAGGGAAAGTTAATATGCAGGCCCCCTAACAGGTCTATTCTGTCAACATCAGGCTCTTCTAGGGAAATAGTGGGATACTGAGACAAGGGATGGAGACGAGACACTGGCTGCTGACTTTGTGAATCATAAATCTCTAACTTTCCCTGGCCTGTTGGGCCAGAATTCTATGTCTTCCAGAACTATCTGAAGTCCAGTTCAACTTTCACTCCCACAGCATTCATTCTCTATAAACACGTGATAGTTTTATCCTAAGCATATTATATAGCTTATCCCAAGCCAGTCTTACAGAAGACCCTTACAGAGACTTCTGGCCTCCCTCTGCATGCACACCTTCTTCCAATATCCTGCCCCATTCCATAGATTCCAGCTTCTCTCCACTGTCCTGGATGCCATGTCTATGTCCTCAGTTGAGCGGGGTGGCTGTGATATGCTTAGGTTCCAGCCTGCTGTTTCATGGTCAAGATACTGTCCTCAGGAAAAAAAAGCTATGGTCACTACAGTGCTCACTAAGTAAGATCCTCCTTTCTCATAGACTGCATGCAGGGAGTGTAGTTCAAAACCTGAAAACTAGGGGCTCATACATTGTATTTTTATGGTTCTTTACATTGAAATGGCTAGTCAATAGCAATTACTCTCTCCTTGCCAGAAGCAAAAGGCATTTATACTTCTAAATGAATATCAAATATATTTTCTAATTTGAACCGCACTAGGTATTGCACCTTAACTTAGGAGATAAAATTAAGAGCTATCACATGATAAATCTTCCTATCCAGAAAAAATTAAGCATATATATATATATGTATATATATATATATACATATATGTATATATATATATACATATATATATATATTTAATAGTTGCCATTTTATGTTCTTCATATATCAGGTATACCAGGCAGTCTGCTAAAGATAATATATGCAACCCATATAATAATGCTATAATTATTCCCATTTTACAGATAAATCTAAAAGATTACAGAGTTCTGAGAGTTCTAAAAGCATAAGCTTTGCAACCAAGTTTTTCCTTGGATCTAGCCTCCACAATTTATTAGCTATGATCTTATTAGGCATATTATTTTTAATTCTTCTGTACTTCATTTTTCCTCATTTGTAAAATGAGTACTCTATAAATTCAAAGACTTGTTGAGAAGATTAAACCAGTTACATAAGTGCTTATAATAATATCTGCCTCTAGAAAGTATCAATAAATGTTAGTTATAGTGGTATATTGGAGATTCAAATCCATGTCTGTATGATATCAAATTCTTATAATTAATGACTTGCCATTATATTTCATCTTTTACATTGGTTCCCAGGTAGTTTTAATTTTTGTTGCCATTTTGAAAAATTATCAGACTTTTTAAAATTCCATTTTCAAACTGGTTATTTCTGATGTATAGAAAATGAATGCATAATTAGCAACCTTCCTAAATTCTTACTTCTAACAGTTTTCTTGTCAAATTCCTTAAGTTTCCCAGGCAAGCAATTACATAATATCCAAACAATAATCTTCTTTCTTCCAATTCTTAGGTCTTATTTCTTTGTCCTGGATATTGAAATAATTAAAACTTCAGAACACTGTTTCATAGATACAGCAATTAACAGCATATGTGTTTTGCTTCTGATTTTAATTAAGATTACTCTAATTTTTCACTGTTGAGTATGATATGTTCATTCTTATTTGAAATAGATATTATAATCACATCTTTATGCCTGTTTGTAAAGTATGTGTTTAACTTTTATTCACACATACCAAAACTGATGTTGAAATTCACCTTATTTCATACATATTTTGAGCAGTAAAATAATCACATGGATGACTTATACAAAGTGAATAAAGTTTTTCAATTTTCTTATTGACTCTTCCTTACTTGCTATTTATATTGACATAATCATCCAACAAACACACAAAATATATGTTAATAATAATGGTAATTACTAGAAATAGTAAATCCTTTCCATAGCCCAAGGTATTTTCATACTCAGGTTGCTTAAGTTCTACAAGATTCCTATGAAATTGGGACTATTATATTTCCTCTGTTACAGCTGAGCAAAACCAAAGCTCAAGTGGCTAAGAATCTTGCCCAACTTCACTCACCCAGCAAATAGTACAGATGGAATTTCAGCTAATCACATGATTCTATAACTTGAGTTCTTTAATCTCTCTCTCTCTCTCTCTCTCTCTCTCTCTCTCTCTCTTTATTGCCCAAGTGGCAGGGAGATAAGTCATTACTTTTAGAATGGCCAGGTCTAAATCATTCTGCAAATGTTTCCCAGTTATAGCTGTATGTCCAAGAAGGTAAATCACATGTCTCCTCCAACACCCTTGGCACACATGCAATGTCTACTCTGTTCTTTTTTTATGTCTCATTTCTATCTCTTGTTAACAAAACCATTAGGAAAAAAAAATTTTTTTAATATATATTTATTTATTTATTTTGAGAGAGAGAGAGAGAGAGAGAGAGAGAGAGAGAGAGAGCGCACAAGTGGGACAGACAGAGAGGGATAGAGAGAATTCCAAGCAGGCTCTGTGCTATCAGCACAGAACCCAAGGCAGGGCTCGAACTCACGAACCATGAGACTGTAACTAAGCTGAAACCAAAGAGTCAGACACTCAACTGAGCCACCAAGGCATCCCCCAAAAAACAAATTTTAGTTAAACCTGTCAGAATGAACATATGTACCTGTACTCTCTTTGCATGCAATACATTTTTGGAAGCTGATGGATAAGTGGCAACTGAGCAAATCAGAAAAAAGCAGAAATCTAAGTAACTGTGGTAAGTGGTAGTCAAGTGTGTGTATGTGTGTGTGTGTGTTTGTGCGTGTGTATGTGTGTGTGTGTGAAGGAAATAAGTAGAACAGGAGCCAAAAGCCAGAATTACTGAACAAAACCCCCGAAAGACTTAGAGGCTTAAGGACCATAAAACTTTCTGGAGTTTATGACTCTAGGAAAGTCCAAAAATGAAAATAACTGCTTTCCTTTAGATTTCCTTCTCTTGTTTGCAAATTGGAATAATTGTTTTTGCTTCACCATCCATTTTTATGTACATGCTTCCTCTTGCTGCCTGGTGTTTTCTTTCACTGGCCTTTTCCCACTGTTCTAATGGTAACTTAAGCACCTTATATATCGTATCTGCATTAGGAGTTAAGGTAAAAAAAAATGTGGCTTCCTAGTTTGCTTTGTCTCTACAATACTGATCTGCTTCTGCCTAGGCATAATACAACAAAAATCCAAATAAGTATATTTCATTTACATAGCTTATTAGATTATTTTCATTAAAGAATCTCATTGTAAAAATCTCATAGATTTCTTTGTTTTTTGTTTTCTAGACATGTAATTTCCTCTGATATTTTTGAAAAGTAAATGCAAGAAGGCTGAAGACTAGTTTGAAATATTCAAATACTATTATCTGTTTTCCCTTATTATTCTATCCCTAGCAACATAGACCTGTACATATTATTCATATGATTTTCTTTTTTATTTCCTAAAACTGTGGTTATGTCCCTTTTCTCATAACTAATTTTGTGTTGGGGTGTTTGTATTTTTGCTGTGTTGGACTAGCTAGAAATTTCTACTTTAGGGGAGCCTGGGTGGCTCAGTCGGTTAAGCATCCAACTCTTGATTTCAGCTCAGGTCATATCTCACAGTTCGTGAGATCCAGCCCTGAATCGGGCTCTGTGCTGACAGCATGGAGCCTGCTTGGGATTCTCTCTTTTCCTCTCTCTCTGTCCATCCCCTGCTCTCTCTCAAAATGAATAAACTTAAAACTAAAGAGAAATTTATGTTTTATTCTCTTATATTTGAAGAACAGCAGAAGGCATTTTTAATCATTTCTATTTAATTGCTAGGATGTTTCTTAATACATTAATTACTGCTTTAATTTTTATTAATGCATTATTTTTTATCATTTCCTAATGGTGAAAGTTATTATGATTAGTTCATTTATTTTCCTGCTGCCTTTTTTAGTTATGAATGCATTTGGTGCTAAAATTTACCTCTGATCATTTCTCCTCTTACTCTGTAATCACTGTAGGACACATCCTTATTATTATAAAGTCAAGGAAAACATGTTTCACCATCAATTTATTTTCAATCATATCAGAAATCTAGTCCTAATACCTATCCTATTACATTAGTGTTTGAAAAATTATCTCATTCAGCATGACTAAATATTTAGGCACAGCATTGTAATCAGTCCATTCTATTTCTTAGCATTAGCAATACAGATACATAGGACAGTCACAAATAAATTGTACTATATGCTCCAAATATTTCCAAAAGTATCATTTATGCTATGGCATTGCTTTGATACTTTAATATTTAATGTTTGGCTCCATGTAACTAATTTTCAGAAGGCTATATAATCTGCTATACAAAACAAAGTTATATACTTTGAGATCCAATTCATAAATACAATTTTTTATTCAATATATATTATTCAAAAATAAATAAAATCTCTAATCAGAGTAATAAAAAAGAATAGCATACACTAAATACATTAGAAAGATCTGAGTCAGAATGAACTAGGTAGATTTTAGAGTCTTTTTCACTAATCCTTAATTCACTACTGTCAAATCCAACCTTAGTTCTTACCTCAGGGGTCCTCTACCTGCCCGACAGACCAAGGATTCTCAACTCTGGCTGCATCTTAGAATCTTTTAATTTTTTTAAACAGTGAACTTTTAAATGACTTAAGTTCCAGGCCCAAGCCTGGACCACCTGAATGAGAATTAGTATTTAATTCTTTAGATGATTCTAATGTACAACTACAGTTAAGTATCATTGTTACATCTATTAAGGTAGTGGGCTTTGAGCTGGTAACTATAATCTCTAATACAAAATATATTAACCAGTATTCAAACAGAAAACCTCACACACACACACACACACACACACACACACACACACCCACACCTGTATGTATGTGTGATGTGATATTATATAGCAATAGGACAAGCTGAAGACTATTATGCTCCTATTATTAAAGTAATGAAATAAGCTTGGTAAAGTAAGACGCTCTTAGTAGAGCAGAAATCTCAATTAAGCTAGAGTATTTTAATTAGAATTCAGCTATTAATAAGCAAATCTGTAAGCAACAACATGCAACACGATGAAATACATAGAAGAAGTACATGATAAAGTCATGTCTTCAAGAAGCTTATAACGTAGATTAAGATATAAACATAACATAGAGAAAATCATTACAAAGCCAAATTCTAAATCAAAGATACTGAGTAAGGATGAAAAAATAATTCCAGATAAGTAGAAATTCAGAGTTAACTTTAAACATTGCTGAAGGACTTATGGAAGAAGTAGTAGCATTCATGGGCTTGAAGGATTATCAGGTTTTGATTAGATACAGAAAAGGAGGAAGTACTTTCAAAATAAGGAGGATAGTAAAAGCTGTGTGTATATCACACAGCTGGAGTCATCCCTGCTGTTATAGACTATATGTTGGGGAGGTCTGAGATAAACAGGGAGCAGTGATATAAACATGGAGGCAAGATGAAACTAAAAATCTAATTATGACTAATATTTGTCATAAAACTGCTTTTTTTTTTACCAATTTATTTAATCATTCTGAGCTCTGAATTACTCAAAGAATTTTACACAGGGGCAATAATATCTATTCTGTGAGACCACAGTCCATTTAATATACATAAAGTGAAGTCATATTTAATAATAATAATACATTTTGCAGTTATATATACATTATTTTACTTAAATATTACAAAGATATGACAATACTTAATATAGTATCAAAACAATTACAAAATTATGAAAACAATGAAAGGTGGTTACAATGAGTGATATTATGCAGTTAATTATGGCTGATAAGAAATGTCTTAGAGAAGGGAATATACTTGATTATTTCACAGGGGGTTAAGGTGTATATTTGAGCTACAGAAAAATGATGGCAGGCTTTTGTAAAAGCAATACAGCAGCATCACAAAGAATCAGTTGAAGAAAATAATGCAGAAATTCAGGAAGCTACTAAAGACTCAGGTAGGAAAGGATGAAAGTTTAGGTTAGAACTTTTATAAGGTCTGGGGATGAAACTACATATCACTTATAAGGTTTCAATGGCCTTTCCCTTCATGCATGTATCTTATAAAAGAACAACATTAGAGGATTAATACTACCTGATATTAAGGCTTAGAATAAAATAGCCATAGTCAATACAACACGGTATTGGTGAGTGGCTATACCTGTAAATGAATGGAAGAAATAGAGAACCCAGAAATAGTAGTACATAAATATAATTGGTCATTTTTTTTTGTCAAAAGTACAAAGACAATTCCCTGGGTTAATGATAGTCTTTTTAAAAAAATATGCTTGAAACATTTGTACATCTATATGCAAAAAAATAGATAACAGATCTAAATATAAAACCTAAAAGTACAAAACTTCTACAAAAAACAAATAGAAGAGAAAAATGTTTGATCTTGGGTTGAGCAAAGAGTTCTTGTGTATAACACTGAAGACACAATCCGTAAAAGCAAAGAAGTGCTAAATTAGACTTCATCAAATAAATCTTACGTATATAATATTGTTAATAAAATGAAAGAGAAAGCTATAGATTGGGAGAAAATACTTGCTAATCACATATCAGAAAACGTATAAGGAACTCTTAATTTCAGTAAGAAAACAACAACCTAATTAAAAAATGGGCAATATTAGATCAAGTATTTAACCCAAAAAGATATACAGATGGAAAATTCTCAATATCATTAACCATTAGCAAAATGCAAATTAAAAGCACAAGAGATACCACTTCACACTTACTAGAATGGCTACACAAACAACAAAACACCTGACGATACCAAGGACTGGTGAGGATATGGAGAAACCTGTCCTTCATTGCTGTGGGCAATGCAAAATGCTAGAACCACTTTGGAAATGGTTTGGCAATTCCTTATAGAATTAAATATACATTCACCATATTATCCAGCAATCTTACTCCTTGGTATTACCCAAGAGAAATGGACACTTATGGTTAGAGTAGCTTCATTCATCACCACCAAATATGACAATTTAGTATATCCACACACTGAAATTCTAGCCAGCAGTACAAAGAAACTATTGATAAATGTAATAACATGTATGAATCAAAATCATAAAGTTGCTGAATAATTCCATTTATATGATAATTGTGAAAAAGGCAAAATGTTAGGACCAAAAAAAAAAATCAGTTGTTGCCAGGGTTTTGGTGTTATGAAAGTAAAAGCATGAAGAAAGTTTTTGGGTAATAGTACTATTTTGTATTTTGATTGTCATACTATTATCTAATGTTTATTTATTTATTTTGAAAAAGAGAGAGAGGGACAGAGAGAGAGAGAGAGAATCCCAAGCAGTCTCCATGCACAGAGCTCTACACAGGGCTCGATCTCATGAACTGAGAGATCATGACCTGAACTGAAATCAAGAGTCAGATGCTTAACGGAATGAGCCCACCCAAGGATCCCTGATTGTCATAGTATTTATACAACTTATTCATTTGTCTGATCTCATGGGATTATATATGAAAAGGAGTATATTTTCTAAATGAAAATAATAATGTGACCAAATTTCACAAAAGTTCCACTGAGTACAATGCAAAAGGAGAAGGAAATGTCTTATTTTCCTAAGTTAGATCATGTCTCAACATGGTAAATAGAGATAAGGAAAATAGAGGATCAAGTTCCACTGGCATCCATCTGGTTATTAATACTTCACTGGCATATCACTGAGATAAAATTGTACTAATGATAATCCAACAAACATTCTATTTCTTGCTGACAGGCTTGCCAGAAACTGTCAAATGTTTTGAACATACATATTAAGAATTGCAATCCTGCTATAGAAATAATTCTCAAATATCAGAGTACCTGCAAACAAATTAGTACAGACTAGTCATTGTGTTTTTTCCATCTAAACAAATAGCACCATCAATGCCCCCATCTACCCTGTTGCTCATGCCAAAGATAGGAAAACACATATGATTCTTTCCTTTTCACTTAGTTTCCCCCAAAACTGTACCAGTTGCTCATGCAGGTTTTATCTACAAAATATACATTAAATTTTTACCCCTTGTTCCATCTTTACTAGTGTCTGGGCCAAGATACTATTATCAGGCTCCTGAAAAACTGCAAGCAGCTTTTAGCTGGTCTGCATGCCCCTGCATGAGCAGGGGAGGGGCAGACAGAGAGGGAGAGATAGGATCCTAAACAGGTTATGTCAGTGCAGAGTCCCGTATGGTGCTCAAACCTACAAACCGTAAGATCATGACCTAAGTCAAAATCAAGAGACAGTCAGAAGCTTAATCAATTGGCCACCCAGGTGCCCCTAGCTGGTCTTCTTGAATGCACTGTAACCTCTCCACAATCCATTGACCAAAAAACATGAATCAAATCACATCACTTCTCTGTCCAGACACTTCAATGGCTTCCCAGTGCACGTATTCTAAAACTAAAAATTCTTGAACTATAACATCCCTCATGAGGATGCCGTGTCTCCTCTTCAACTTCACAGCACACTGCACCCTGATACTGCTCTAAATCTTTGCTGGGGTGCCTGGGTGGCTCAGTAGTTTAAGTGTCTGACTTCAGCTCAGGTCATGATCTCACGGTTCGAGAGTTCAAGCCCCACGTCAGGCTTTGTGCTGACAGCTCAGAGTCTGGAGCCTGCTTCTGATTCTGTCTCCTTCTCTCTTTGCCCCTCCCCCACTCATGCTCTGTTTCTGTCTCTGTCTCTCAAATAACGAGTAAACATTTAAAAATAAAATAAAAATACACTAAAATAAAGAGGTCTTTGCTGACCTCAATAGCAACGAATGTAGCACACCCATCAGTCACTACTTCAGTCCCTACTGGCTTCCTTACAGTGGTCAGCAAGATGGGTGTGTATATGTTTCCACTACTGCGTTTGTCCTTTCTCTACACTAGAATGTAAACACCAGGAATGCAGGAATGAGGTCTGCCTTATATAGCCCTGAGTATTCTGAGTCCAGCACAATTCTTAACTTAGAGAGATACCTATAAAACCTAATTAAGTGGATAAATAAAATCTGCAACCATTTATCTATCTTGAGTTTTCAGAGTGTACTATAACCATTTTATTTCAAGACCTTTTTTTTCTTCCTTTTTGCCCTGAATTAATGGATTAAGAATCTGTATCAGAGATGACCCAAGTAAATTATCCATATTCCACATTATTCTATGAGAGTAAAGAAATACATAATCCTTCTCATGACCTACTGCCCTATTAGGCTACTTCCCTAGATGTATGTGAAGCTGTACAGAGCTCAAAGGCCAGGCTGATAGGGTAACTTGTGAAGCCTCTTTCAACATGGAACAAAGCTCTCAGATCAATGTTCTTGTAAAGACCTAATTTTAAATTGAACAGTATTGAATTAAAACCTTTAAACTATAATTGAAATGCAAAATCACAATTACGATTTTAACCATGAATTCCCTCTGATTTCAATAAAAAAAAAAAAAACCATTTGAGACAAGAGAGGGATGGTTGTGCCAAAGGAGAGTGATACATACAAATGTCTAAATATACAGGAATGTAGATTTTTAATGTGATGTCTTGCTTTACAACAATGTGGCTTTATTGTTTTAGATTTTATTTTAAATGATCCTTGAAGTCTGTAAGTGCCACATTAAGAACTTTACGCCTTGAATGGTTGTTACAGCAGAAGTAAAAATAAATTTCTTAAGATATTCCAGAAACCCCTCCAGCTTTTACTCTATTATTGTTACTAATATACTACTTAGAATAGTTTTACTACTCAGCTGGGAGTGTAAGGAAATTGAAAACAATATGCATGCCTTATTTGCTAAGTGAACTGCAATAAACCATGCTACAAATCCTGACCACCCTAGTAAATCAGATGTTAATGGGTTTTCCTATTTATTAACGTTATAAAATTACCTTAAATGGTGTCTCAATTTGAAGAAGTGAAAGTAACTTTTGCTCCCTTTTGTTATCATAGAAGAACGTAACTGAAAAAAATACATATTTTTTTAAATATAAAAATTGATCATTTCTAGAATAAGTAAATGGGCTTTTAAAAATTATAATGCCCCAAATACTTCATCCAATGTAATTATATTACTATCTTGAAATTACTTATGTACTCCTCAGAACTAGTTTTTAAAGATGTGTTGGACAGTTGTGCACATTTTCAAGACATCGTTTTGCTCTGTTTTTGGCTCGTTGCTGCTTTTCATGAAGGCCTATTTAGGCTCAGAAAGAAAAAAGCAGTGATAAATACCATAGATTTTATCCATAGCTCTAACCAGCTATCTAATAGAATAATTCTGTTGGTTAGAAGGGAATATAGTGAATAAAGATTTTTCAAATAATCAGTTATGAAAGAATAATTCCAAACCAATGTTCCTATATCTAGTGGCCCACAACTATATAGAGATGGCTCTAATTAGAATGTCTAATTACCAACATTTTAAAATCTAAATGTTTAAGTTGTGAAATGTCTAAAGACAAAATGTACATGCATATGCATGTTTTCATTAGACTGAGAAAATATTATTTTAAAAAATATAGCTATTTCTGTGCCCCTAATGAGATACGGTTTAAAAAATTAAAACTATTGATGTCAATGCTGGTGGGAAATTGTAAGAAGACATTTTTACGAGTTTCAGACATTTAGTTTTATACCTTATGGTCCTTTGCATAATGGTAGTTAACGATTTACAGAGATCTAAAATTCTAGCATTCCACAAAGTGACTACAACTTTCCATTATTCCAGTTCTTGACATCCCTTACTCCACTCCAGTTGTTTGGTAAATCCTTCAATTTTTCCCATGCCTTGGTCTCTGACTTTTCCCTCCCAACCCAACAGTACTCTCTATGACTTATCTGTCCCCTAACAGTCTTTATACCAACACTACTCTCTTCCCTCTATTTCACTATTCTTTCCCCTCTATTTAAGGTTCTCCAATTCCCTTCTTTTCTGGCTACTCAAATCTTGGCTCACTCCCACAATCATCTTTCCTCGTGGTAAATGAGCCCTGTTGGAGAAAAGGACATGACCCTCAGAATTACTGAAACTAAAGATCCATAGTCTCTAAAATCAGGTAGACAGTCAAAACTGCAACCAAAGCTATGTTCATTCATTCATTTACTCATTAATTCATCATTAACTTATCAACAGCCTTTTGGCCAATAAACCTTTGTTTGGCTATAACCATTCACTAGTCACTGGTGATACTATGGTGAACAAATTTAAGTCCCTACTCCCAGACAGACAGACATATAGATAGATAGATAGATAGATAGATAGATAGATATAGAGATATCAGGCAAATACATAATGATTTCAGGAATTGGTAGGTTTCAAGAAGAAAAATTAAGTGGTATAAGGAGACACTGGGTTAACTATTAGGGAAAGGATCTCTGATAAGGTGACACCGTACAGAGAACTTAGGAAGTATAAGAGAGAGGCATATGTAGATACTAGGGAAGAGTTTCCTAGCAGAGAGAATAGTAAATTCCTCTACTGTACCTTTCAAAAAGTCACCAATGATCATAACTGTTAGGAGCATAGGCTCTTGAGTCCACTTCCCTGAGTCTGAATCCAACTGAATCACTTACAAGCTGTGTGCCCTTGAACAAGTTAATTAACTTCTTCTACCTTTATCTGTGAAATTTCAGTAGTATTCATCCTTATCTCTGGGAGAAGAAAGTAGTTGTGAGGATTAAATGATTTAATATATGTAAAGCGCTTCAACAAGTCCGTGAAACACAGTAGGTACTCAATTTATTTTACTCTTAATCCCACTGGAGATCAGTCATTCTTATCAAATTTGACTTTTTTGTAGGATTTATCTCCTTCATTCACTTCCATTGTAACACTGTTTCTTGGCTTTCTACCTCTCCCTTTTCATATTAGTACAAAGATTTTTTTCCCTTCCATTTTCCAACAAATAATCCCTAGGAGAAATACTCTTTTAAAGGTTATTACTTGGGTGTACATGTATATCCAAGAAGCTTCCTGTCCTCAGCATTCTTCTCCATTTGCCCTTACAGGATAGGTACTTTTATTTAGTCTTGATCCCACAGTTATATGCATAATTTTCATATGTCCATGACCCTCAAGTTTGTCTCTGTAGCTTTGACTATTTATCCTGAACCGCAGACTCCTAAATCCCACTGCTAACTTGACATCACCATTTGGGCCTACATCTAAAAGACATTACAACCTAAATATGGCTAAAACTAGTACTGATTCCCACACCTTCCTTAAATCTATTCTAGACTTGAAGTCTTCCTTAGGCCAGTAAAAAACTACCACCATTTATTTTAGGACCAAGTTCTTGGAATCACCCTTGATTTTTCTCTTCCCTCACACCTCACATCCAAAACATCAACAGAGCTCTGTATCTTAACTTCCAAAAATAGGCAAAATTTAATTCACATCTCTAGTGCTGTAATCATAGACCCAGACTATAGCAACAGCCGTTTATTGGCTACATGGCCTCCACTGTCAACTCTCTAACATAACACAACTTTTTCATACAACAATAAAAATAATTTCTCTAAATCAATTTCTGTAAATCATACTTCTCTGTTTACAAGAGCCTTCAAATTGCTTTCCATTACCACTAAAATAAAATTCAAACTTCTTACTATGGCCTACAATGCCTGTAGGATTTAAGATTTAGGTAAGGACCTAAATGTCCAAATTTATCATCCTTTCCGCTCCCCACTCCACCCCCATCCATACCCCATCCACTGTATCTAGCCTCACTGATTTTTATTGTGTCCCTTAAACACACAAAACCTCTTTTGATCTAAGTCTTTTGTGGATTTTTTTTAAGTTTATTTACTTACTCTGAAAGAGGGAGAGCATATGGGAGGGGCAGAGAGAGAGGGAGAGAAAGAGAATCCTGAGTAGGTTCCACACTGTCAGTGCAGAGCTTGATGCAGGGCTCAAACTCTCCAACTGTGAGATCATGATTATGAGCAGAAACCAAGAGTCAGACGCTTAACTGACTGAGACATACTGACGCCCTGCTCTCAAGACCTTTTGATTTATTGTTTCATATATTTGGAATGTTCCTTCCCTAGAGCTTATATGACTGCATCCTTCTCGTGATATAAGTATCAAAGCAAGTGAATACAGCCATCTCCAAGCCAAGCATACACTTAGCAGAATTTTATACAGGGAAGTATTTAAGGGCTTGGGCTTTGCCAACATTTCCTGGACTCAAATCTTAATTCTATTATTTACTTATGTAAAAGCACATAGAAATTAAAAATAAGAAGCTTAATTCTTCCTGAATAAAAGAGAAAGCAACCTTTTCCTTTGCTTAAGCACGTACTTTAGAAAACTTAATATTGTGAGTTCTTTCTCTCTTAAAACATACATAATTTTTTTTTAAGTTAGGGGCACCTGGGTGGTTCAGTCAATTAAGCATCTGACTCTTAATTTCAGCTCAAGTCATAATTCATGGTTCATGAGTTCCAGCCCCACGTTGGGCTCAGTGCTGACAGCATGGAATCTGCTTGGGATTTTCTCTCTCTCTCTGCCCTTTCTCCACATACACACTCTCTCTCTCTCAAAAATAAATGAATAAAACTGTGAAAAATAAAAATAAAAGTTAAATAGCTCCAGTTTTACAACCTAGGTATATCTTTCTTAAGAACTTGGGGACCATCTCTGCGATAGGCAATCATTAAGGAAGATAGTATTCCCATCTCCCAGTTTCTTCGGAAGATTAGGAGCCTAATTTTGACAGGTGCCACATTCCAAGATGTAAAACTACTTCCTGTCATAAAGATATAAGTTTATTTTTCCTTTGGATAAAGCCAATAAGCTAACACAGATGGTCACCCCAATTACCAGGTGAATTTGGATAAAGTATGTGTGACAAATGGTGCTGTCAGGTCTCTTACTCAAGGGCCATTTATTGTTTGTCTTGAAAACACGTATGTAATGGGTTGTATCTGCTTGGCTATATATAAGGTGAGATTTCTTTTTGTCTTTGCAATCTCTTAACAGATTTCCTGTGATGTGCATTACATTTTGGCTTAAGGCTTATTCAACAACAAAACTGTCTTCTTTCTCTTCTACTTCTGTGGAGATGTATATCTGGCTTAGGAGATTTTGCTTTCTAATTATTTTCTCCACACTTAATAGCTATGAACTAGTAAGTTACTTACTTAACATTTCAGCCTCATTTTCCTCATATAAAATATGAGAAAGGAGGGATAATAAGGAGCAATAACACCTTCTAAGTACCTTTAGAAAGACAAATGAATTAAACCATGTAAAGATGAGCATCTGGTACAACAAAAATGTTTGATAATTATTAAATGTTGTTAATATTCTAATAGCATAATACAATCCTGAATAATACCAGAAGTCTTCTTTACTCATTATAATGTTCGCCAGTTTATGATATATCTCCTTCCTCAACAAGGCTTTGACTATTTCTCCTTCTCTGTATTTCTAGTGCCTTCTCATAAACACCAATTAATATTTATTTACTCATTGACTAAGTAAATTTGAAGAAACAAACTTGATGACAAACACTATTAAAAGAGAGCTGTTTCCTCTTTCTTTTGCATAGCCTGTTAGTAAGAGGCCATAAAGATGTTTTCTAATATTTCATAAATATTTATAAAAATATTTTATATTACCTATACATAAATATATAAAAATATAGGAAACAAAGAGCATGCCTTGTGGCCATTTATTTTTAGGGGGAAAAAACCTTCAAGTTTTAATAGCTTATGAAATTTATATCTTTGGATCATCAATAATAGAATAACATTCTGTATACTTGGCTTTAAAAGAAGAAAAGTTGTAACATATTTCAAACAACAATAATATTTTTGAAGTTTCAGTGCTTAAGAGAATGTTTCATTTATTTGGAAGATTCACTTCTTTTGGAAAGTACCTTATTTCAAATAAAAACAAATAAATTGGGATTAGCTGTTTTATTTGCATGCTTTTTCCCTCAATTACAAGCATACACATGTCTGTATGTACATATGTATAGATGCCTATTACTAAACGCTTTGAGTTTTAAACACAAGAAATCTGGATTTGTATGTGCAAAGCAGAATAAAGTTAAGATCCTGCTCACATTACAGTGATACAGTCTTTACAGTTTAATGAAAATGCAAATGAGTTAACAGCTTAGATGAATAATATATGTTCCTGTACGCTGTATGTACTAAAAAAAACCAAACCCCCAGATAAATGAGTTATAAATTTCAGCTCAATTTGAGCATTTGGTGGTACTCTATATCCTTTATGGGATATAAAAATTGGTTATTGTCTCATACCAGTTAAAAGACCCCATTTATAAACAAAATATTAACATAAAATAATTATTGTTGGTAGCTGTTTCAGAATGCCTTACATATTCATTGTATTATTCACATAAGAGAATTATGAAATAGTCATCATTTCTAGGATACAAACTCAAGTACAACAAATTCCCATTTTTCTTCTAATATGTCTCTTTTCCTCTGTCAAATTCATTTTTAATTTTTGAACTTGTACTTTTACTGTGGAGGTAAATGAAGAAGATAAATAGTAAGTGGACAAACAATGTTTAGAAACAAAACTCTGAAAAACATCTTGACTTAATTATAACAATGAACCTTTGCTTTCATACAAGCTTTTGTGGTTTTATACTATTACAACTGGCAGAGAGATGTAGGATTTAATTTATTTCAATTTCCTTTATAGAAAAGTCAATGTTCACCTTCTTTTGGAGATATATATATTAAATCTCCTCAGGCATTCCTTGCTCAAAATAACTTCTGAAATTCCTATAATTTCCCCTTGAAAACAGGCATGTAAATACTTTATAGAGTAGTACTTAGATATGTAGCAGCTGATGCTGTTAATAATCTTACACCTAGTCCATTGTGTGATTTAACATGTTTCTTGTCACCTGTTATGGCCGTCACTGCTTCAAGGCAAAGTATGAAACCCACATACCTTGTTGAAGTGTGCAGCCTTGACGGTCATATTTTTTATTACACAAACCTGTTATCCCCACCACAGCTAATCTGGCCAAAGTTTGATCCCTTCCAAAAACCTTGGTTTGAGAAAAAAAAAAAGAAAAAGAAAAACAACCAAGACTTATGAGATTCTCTCTCATTAATCTGAACTAAGATAAAACAAATTCACTGATTAGCAATGGGTGAGATGAAAGAGTGACTTGAAAGTAGAGTGTCTATGAACCTGGACCACTTTCTTACACCATACACAAAAATAAACTCAAAATGTATGAAATACCTAAATGTAAGACAGGAAGCCATCAAAATCCTAGAGGAGAAAGCAGGCAAAAACCTCTGATCTTGCCCGCAGCAACTTCTTACTCAACACATTTCCGGAGGCAAGGGAAAGAAAAGCTAAACTGAACTACTGGGACCTCATCAAAATAAAAAGCTTCTGCACATTGAAGGAAACAATCAGCAAAACTAAAAGGCAACCGACAGAATGGGAGAAGATATTTGCAAAGGACATATCAGATAAAGGGTTCATATCCAAAATCTATAAAGAACTTATCAAACTTAACACCCAAAAAACAAAGAATCCAGTGAAGAAATGGCCAAAAGACATGAATAGACACATCTCCAAAGAAGACATTGAGATGGCCAACCAACACATGAAAAAATGCTCTACATCACTCATCATCAAGGAAATACAAATCAAAACCACCATGAGATACCACCTGTCAGAATGGCTAACATTAACAACTCAGGCAACCACAGATGTTGGCGAGGATGCGGAGACAGAGGATCTCTTTTGCATTGTTGGTGGCAGTGCAAGCTGGTGCAGCCTCTCTGGAAAACAGTATGGAGGTTCCTCAAAAAACTAAAAATAGAACTACCCTAGGACCCAGCAATTGCACTACTAGGCATTTATCCATGGGATACAGGTGTGCTGTTTCAAAGGGACACATGCACCCCCATGTTTATAGCAGCACTATCAATAACTGTTGATAGTATTGATAGCACTAACTATTGTTAGTAGCACTAACAATAGCCAAAGTATGGAAAGAGCCCAAATGTCCATCGATGGATGAATGGATGAAGAAGATGTGGTATAGATATACAATGGAGTATTACTCTGCAATCAAAAAGAATGAAATCTTGCCATTAGCAACTACGTGGATGGAACTGGAGGGTATTATGCTAAGTGAAATTAGTCACAGAAAATCAAAAATCCTATGAATTCACTCATATGAGGACTTTAAGAGATAAAACAGATGAACATAAGGGAAGGGAAACAAAAATAATATAAAAACAGGGAGGGGCACAAAACAGAAGAGACTCTTAAATATGGAGAACAAACTGAGGGTTACTAGAGGGGTTGTGGGAGGGGGATGGGCTAAATGGGTAAGGGGCATTAAGGAATCTACTCCTGAAATCATTGTTGTACTATACGCTAATTTGGATGTAAGTTTTAAAAAAATTAAAAAATAAAATTAAAAAAAACTTAACTAAAAAAATACACTGGTGCAAAGTAAGAATTTGGTTTTTCTTTTAAAAACGTTTCCATATTATTGGTTTCAGTTTATAAGAAATTATGAACAAACCTTTTCTTATGTTTAATGTAATCTACCTAGAAAACAAAGATTCTGTGCTTTTTGTCTTTATCAGATCTTTGATTATTCAAAGAAACTTGAGTCTTCTTAATATCGAAAGAGCTAAGTTTTAGTCACAACTATATAACCTTTTGTTTTGCCTTTAAAATCCTTGACTGTCACTCTGGTTAAACAAACACTTTTTCATAATGATCTTTGATATGATTTAGTCAAATGTTCAAATCTTTCAATTTTTTTAAAATAAACTTTCCAAAATCAAGTTCTAAAATAAAGCCTTTTTACCACAATAAAAAAAAAAAAGTAGAGGGTCATGGTAAGTCAAAGTCAAGTGTATACAGAAGGCATGAGAGGACAGAAACTCTAAGTAAGCAGAAGAAGAAAATAAATCAGGAAAAAGAGTTCATGCAGTATATGAGTCATGTCCTGGGTTATGACCACAGGAGGGAACCCAAGTTGACACTGCTATGGCTGAGTCCTTAGCATAGCTCAGAGTCCAGCATTAATATCCAAGCTAAGCTTCATGAGAGATAGCTTCATAAAATCTCTTCTTTGTGGATTTCTATTATGTTCTACTTATATCATCACAATAAATATCACTTGGCTAAAGCTAGCTTCTTTGATCCTTCATAGTACAAGCTCAATACATGTCAAGTGATTTTTTAAGAATATATATATACATATACATGTATATGTATATGTATGTATATGTATATGTATATATATGTATATATATGTGTATATGTATATGTATATGTATATGTATATATATATATATATATAGTGAGAGAGAGAGAAAGGGAGAATATATGATTATAACTTCACTCTTTTTTTTTTTTTAATTTTTTTTCAACGTTTATTTATTTTTGGGACAGAGAGAGACAGAGCATGAACGGGGGAGGGGCAGAGAGAGAGGGAGACACAGAATCGGAAACAGGCTCCAGGCTCTGAGCCATCAGCCCAGAGCCCGACGCGGGGCTCGAACTCACGGACCGTGAGATCGTGACCTGGCTGAAGTCGGACGCTTAACCGACTGCGCCACCCAGGCGCCCCATAACTTCACTCTTTATTGTGGTACAATGTTATGATGGGTCTCATTTCTCTAACTATGTAGTTTGTTTTTTCTGTTTCTCTGTTCACCTTTCAAATAGAATAATTTTTTTCACTAAAGAGCTTGAGTTTTAAACAAATGGATAGATTTTATTTCTGATCATACTGGCCTATTGTACACAAACTGTCAGTTTATAAGTTTATGCAAGGCAGTTTAAGGAAAAAAGCTGAATTTATTGTCATGATAAAGAGGTATCACAAGGAATCAAAGACAGCAAATCCAGCTGGATGCTATCAAAATTATAATCAAAATTCAATATCAGAAGCCCATATTAATAATAATATAAATAATTATTCTGTGATTTTCACTAGATATGAATAATTATTAACTATCAGAGGAACCAATATAGATATACAATTAGAAATTTTCATTTAAAAAGTTAGTCTTGGGGACCCTGGGTGCCTCAGTCAGTTAAGCGTTAGACTCTTGATCTCAGCTCAGGTCATGATCCCATGGTTTGTGTAATGAGATGAAGCCCTATATCAGGCTCCGTGCTAACAGTGTGGAGGCTGCTTGGGATTCTTTTTTTCTCTCAAAATAAACAAGCTTAAAAACAGTCTTTTTAACATTATATATAATTTTCCATTGGCCATGTCAATTTCAGAAACACAGTGTTAAATCTTATCATTGTGTGTATGAAACTAAATAGTTTTTTTTGGTTTGTTTCTCATCATTAGTGCTAAAGAGGGTTTTCCTACAATATACTCTAGGAGAGAAGAAAGAGTGCACACCAGAGAAGATTTTTAGCAGAAGAAATTTAATAAATGGTGCCTCTGTATATATTACATTATTGTCAGAGAAGGATTTACATTTCAGGGGAAAGCCAGGTACTTTAATGTAGAAGACTGGGAAACAGTAGGAAAGAAAGGAAAAGCTCAAATTGAAGATAGCATTTATAAATTAATGGTTGAGCCACAGAAAGTTTTGATGATCCAACATGTAAATCTGGTTGTGAAGTCAATTTATCTAGCTTCTTGGTCCATTCCTATTTGTTATTTATGCTTTTAATTTTGGCTTAGACAGCAGTCCTAAATTTACTAAAAGAAATAAATATGAGTTTCTCTGGGTTTGCCTCAGGGAATCAAACTGATTTCATACATCTTTCCTTGAACTGCATTAGACCTTTTGAAGATAAATATAAATGTGGAATAGAAAAGAGATTCTTGAAGACCTAATGTGATTAGTCTTATCTTGAAAACAGTTATCTTTCCTTCTGAGGTAAAAATGACTTACTTTTGAAGTTCGCTGGAAAAAAGAAAATATTTTTCTTTAAGTGGTACTCAAAGCTTAGTTGTAACAGTTTTTAAGGACTATATAGAAATCTTGGAGAGGAATAATCAGAAGAGAGTAAGCAGAACAATAGCTCCTTGGATTTGGTCTTTAAAAATAAACTGTACAGTTTATTTCCCCATTCTTAAAAATATACAAATTTCCTAAGACCACTATCAGAAAAATTTAGTGATCAGACTATGAAAATAAATTTTGTTAAAGATCTAATAATGGAAAATGGGAAAATGACAGAAAAAGAGCATCAAGAGAAGAGTGAAGTGAAACATGGATGGAAAGAAGTATTTCATGAATTATGTTAACTGTTGCTGATAATGAGTAAGCTAAATTATATTTAATAGCACTAAGTCAGCCTTACCTCTATATAAGACTTAAGATTCAAAGGTGACTTCAAAAACTATATATCCAGGTCTTAAATGCTCTCAATGACTCATTTGCCTACTAATAAAACTCATATATTCAAAGAGGGGTTTTCAACCCTCGATCCACATTACAATGGTTGGGATATTTTTTTTTTCTTTTTTTTTTTTTTTTTTTAACCACTAGCTCTCAGCCACAGAAGTTCTGATTTGATTTTCCTGGAATGGGATTGAGTTTTGCTTTAATATACAAAAAAAACAGAGCAGCGTCAAGAGTTAGACCATTGCCATAGGTATGGTCTGACTAAGGTTCCCATTGTGAACACAGAGGTCTATGAAGGCATTCTATTTGTTTGTTTGTTTTGTGTTGAGCTATGGAGATTACATCAGACTGGTAACATTTTTACCCTACTACCAACTATAATATCTAGACACTTTTCACACCTTATAAAGCCCTGTCTCCTCTGTTTTACTGTTTTCAAGTTTTTTTCTAGTTGTAGAACTTTCTTTTGGACCTAAATTAAACCCTAAATATCATCTTGTTGAAAGTAAATCATCATTGTAAATAGAAATGAATATAATCACATTCCTTGTCTTGTAAGTGGCTTAATATACATCACCTCATTTGAACTTCATGACAACATGACTCACAAGTTAATTGCTTTTTTGCTATATATTTTATTTACCCTTGTTACTGATTTTTAAATCATTTTCTCTATTAGAAATTTGAATTTTATTTAATAATTCAGCAAATATGCATTACAGCCACTGTAGCTGATCTCTGAGGTATCATCCACAGTGTATATGCCCATAATATGTTGTCAGCGAAAATATCAACACAAAGAACAGGGCTCATTGTATCATTCCATAGAGTACAGTGTGTGCTTGTGTATGTATACAGGCCAATATAAGAACAGCAGAATATAATCTATAATGTATATACATATACATAAAAGTATATGTATCACATTGTCAACAATAGCCATCTGTAGAAATGAGAAATTTTTACTTCCTATTTTTATATTTCTATAGTGTTTTCAAGTTTGTTTTTTTAATTAGGAAAAAAGTTTAAAAAGTGTTTATTAGAAAGTAGGAAAACAGGAAGGGTATGGTAGGACCAACTTCATTGCATAGAGCAGGCACAGTGCCTACTGCCCACAACACTTCTAAAATCCATGAAAATATCTTAATTTATTTGTCAATTAGAAGAAAAACTTTTTAGATAAAAAATTAGTATATAATATTAACATATTCATCTTTATACCAATACAGACATAACATATAAATTTTAATATTTGTATGGAAGAAGGGGCTGTAGAAGTTGTAATTCAGCCCTAGGTGTGGGCTACTCTTAGAGTAGGAAAACACTTTGATGCTATTATCTGTCATACATAGTATCAGGCATCTCATCCTAGAAGTCACAGTACAGAAAGTCTCCAGATCAGTTAAGACAGATATCATATGTTTTCACTCATATGTGGATCCTGAGAAACTGAACAGAAGACCATGGGGGAAGGGGAAAATAAATAGTTACAAACAGAGAAGGAGGAAGGCATTCCATAAGAAACTCTTAAATACAGAGAACAAACTGAGGGTTGATGGGTAAGAGAAGAGGGGGAGAGGGGAAAATGAGTGATGCGCATTGAGGACAGCACTTGTTGGGATGAGCACTAGGTGTGGTATGTAAGCGATGAGCCACGGGAATCTACCCCAAAAACCAAGAGCACACTTTACACACTGTATGTTAGCCAATTTGACAATAAATTATATTTTTAAAGAAGATACACTGATCACATGGTTTACTGAATGAATTTCAAATATATAGCAAACAATATAGGTTAACACAGTTATGGCAGTGTGCCAGTGGTATAGAATCACACTACCTCAATCCCTCCCTCGGTTCCTCCTTCCTTTTCTACCATTTGCCCTCCTGCATCAGCCTTCCCTGCTATAATAGGGCTGTAAAGACCAGAGTTGAATGTAGTCAAGATGGCTAAGCAGAAGGAAAGTGCCTAAAAACAACATACATGCTTATTTTATGGAAAAGATACAGGGGCCAGACTCCTGCCCAGTAGCTATAGCTCATTTAACTTGCTATACAGCTATGGTTTGTTTCTACATATCTCAGATAGAGGCTACATGGGGCCAGTGACACAAATGACTACTTGATTTAAAGGTGATATAACAGTCATAAAAATTTGGTGCTTCATGAATATGTAATACTTGTTCATTCTATCTCCTCCTGTCTATGTCAGCACACAAATGATCTATTTATTTTTATCTAACATGTTTCAGAAGCTTTTTGCTTACCATCTGTATTGTATTTTACTGTGCTCTATTAGTCATTTCTATTGTTGTCTATGATACAATGGACTATTCTTGAATAAAATCACAAACATGCAAAAAAGTCACCTGATCTGACAATAAAATTAAACAAAAACTCTACAATAAAAATTTAACTGAAATAACAGTAAGCACAGCCTTTGTAAAAAATCAAAAATATTTAACCTTTGCAGTTTTAGTGATGAAAACAAACAACCATAACAAAAATTCTGTTTCCTTTGGAGGATGTAAGTGAACCAACCAGTATTTTGAAAAATAATAAATAAAAGCAATCAATCTAGTATTTTGTTTTATATAAAAACTGTTCACCATAACTCAATTGTTGATGAGGAAGATTCCTCTTTGCAGAACCATCACAGCTAACAAGGGTATTAGCCTATTATGTTTTTATAACCCCGAATGATGTAGAAGTAAAAGATATTGGCAATAATCATCCACTGCTACTGACATCAGAGAGAGAAAGAGACAGAGAGAAAGAGAGGGAGAGAGAAAGAGAGATTATTTACTTCTAGATGTAAGCATGAAATACTATCTATGAAGTGGTTTTGCCAAAACATTAAACCTGATTTTGATCAAACTTCTAAGTCTACCTCCCAATTTACAGGGGAAAAAGTAAGTAACAAACAGAAACATATTAACAGACACATGGGAATGTAATCAGCAAAATCCAGATTAAAACTCTCTAAGGACATGCCAACTGGTTTCTTTTGTGAAAAATAAGTGCAAAAGAAAAACAGGTACAGAGGAAGAAAAGCTTTGAAAGAAACTTAAAGAAACATACCAACCACTCTCAATTTACAAATGAAATTGTATGATTTTCAAAATTTGCCTCAAAGTAATTTTGGGGAAGTAGAGGCTGAGGCTACCAATAAAAATAAGATTGACAATGAGTAGATAATATTTGAAGCTGAGGACATGATTATTGTATTGTTTTCTCTACTTATGTAAATCATTGGCCTTTTTTATAAAAGAAAAGTAAAAAAGAAAATAGAACCATACTGGATATTTTCTCTGTCCTGAGCAACTAGCAATTAGGAGAGAAACAAAAAAATAGACAATTTGACTATTTAGAAAAATAATGACAAAAGAATAGGACAAATGCATGAGTTTAAGTCAGGGTGAAGTCATAACATTTTTCCCTAATATGTTTTTCTTATATAATAGAGAGAAAAGACATGAGTCATTTATTCATTTTCAGAATGTAAAATGAGAAAAAAAGTAGTATTCAAAGGTAAACAGAATAAAAAGAGCTAATAAAGGTAACATCAAAAACCCTTGAATTACGTTACACAAAGATAAAGTAATCAATACTTATATTCAAGGAAAAAAACAAATAATTAGACACTTTGAGAAGTCTGCTAAAAACTAAAAAAATAGAAATGATAATTAGAATGAGGATAAAATGTAGTAAAAAGAAATACAATAAATATAAATTATAAGAAAAACATAAATTGCATACTGATACATTTGAAATTATTAACAGGGACTCTAATCAGTATTTCTGAAACAAATAATATATAACCACATCTAATGTATACTCGGAATGCAAGTCGAGGTCAATTTTAATATTTTACAGTAACATATCAATAAAAGCCATAAAGGAATACACTCTTTTAAAAAGTAGGAAAAGAATACTATTTCCTGAATATAATTCTGACTTTCTATTTCAAATGAACAACTAGATTCTGTCTCTTTTACAGTTCTTAGTTTTCTATCTTACTCTCAGTCCCCATTGTTTTAGTGCTACTTATATTCATTTCTTTCCAGAAAAAAAAAGTTTACATTAATTATTACTTTTCAGGTTCATTTTCTCTACATTTATTACTGACATTATTCAACAAAGAAATTTCCTTCATAATAAAGTCTGTCCTCTTTAGGATGACTAAATTCATTCACTCTAAATTTATGCATCAAATATTTGAGTATCTATGTGTTTGTTTATCTCTCTGGTTCTATTTCTCAATTCTTCATTTATAACAGCAAAAATAAAACCAAGAAAACAAACAAACCTAGAAAATAGAAAGCTTCTCAATGCCATAACAGGTGAAGTCTATACTCACACCTACCAACCCTTATCCTTTTTTATTGTTTTCTCTCTACCCCTTGAAATTCTCCTGGTGTATATTACATCATTATTAGTTTATTGACTATCTTAATTTACAGAAAATCAGTTCTACTAAGTGAGGGCTTACAAAGTTTATGGCCTTCACTCATGAATTCCTGGGATCCCAAAAAATGCCTGGCACATATAGGTGTGCAATTACTAGTTGCTGAAGAATTGCAATAGATAAAGAAGAAGGAAACCATGATATATCCAAAAATGCATGGGATATTATCATCTTAATAAAAATTATAGTTACATACATATCAAGAAAGTCTTAATTAAATATTTTCTTAGAAAATTCATATGAAATATTTAAGTATTACCGTACACAAATTACAATTACAACACAAAAAAGTATGAACAGATAAAATAGCTAAAAGGAGCAGTGTTACACATTCTTATACCAATGTTAACATGTTAATAATATGCCTATATAACACTGTTGAAAACGTGACATTCCTTCTGCTCTATGTTTTAAACTTCCTTTGAGATTTAGGAAATATTTATAATATAAAAAGTCACATGATATATATTTGAAACCTTTATACTTCAGCTTTTATTTTTAGTTAATATGCTGATTTTCTTTAGGTGAAATGCTTTCTGGTTCTTTGTTGTCATGTTTTATAGAACATGTGAATAAAAGAAGCCAAAGAACATGAATGTAGTAAATATTTACAATGAAGTCTAAACAACTTCATGTCTCAGAGTAAATAATCATTAAATAATATCCAAAAACCACCTAGACATTTGCTCTATTAAGGGGCATGAACAGAACTGCTTCAACTTCCATTTAAATAATAGATTTTAGGGGCACCTGGGTGGCGCAGTCAGTTAAGCGTCCGACTTCAGCCAGGTCACGATCTCGTGGTCCGTGAGTTCGAGCCCCGCGTCAGGCTCCGGGGTGATGGCTCAGAGCCTGGAGCCTGTTTCCGATTCTGTGTCTCCCTCTCTCTCTGCCCCTCCCCTGTTCATGCTCTGTCTCTCTCTGTCCCAAAAATAAATAAACGTTGAAAAAAAAAAAAATAAATAAATAAATAAATAAATAAATAATAGATTTTATGATCCTCTTAATAGTTAAAAAATAATTCTCTAAAGACAAAAATGTTTTGATACCAACTATTAGTGATAGCACATCTATGCAGAACACATTGTGCTGATTTTCATATAAATCATAAACTTAAGATTGATCAAAATCTGAATTTTTCTTGAAAGAATACAGAAATTGTGATATTTCTTTGCATTCTACATACAACATGGTACTGGCCAATTGTAGTACAGTAATTGAAGTCATAGATTTTAAAGTCACGGAAATGGATTTAAATCGAACGTTTGCCCCCTACTAAACATATAGCCTTAGAAAGGTTATTTAATTCCAAAATTCAGTTTTTTTATCTGAAAGATAGGGATTAAAACTCCTAGTAGTTTGTTGTGAGGTTTAATTGTAATAATGTTCCTAAAAGTATTTACTACTGTTTAATAAATAACTTCTATTGTTAATTTAGTAAATATTCAATAAAAACTTATTAAGAGTATCACTAGAATGAGATCAACATTATATAGCTTATATACATTATTTACAAAATCATATATATTTTATAAATTTTTATCATCTTACAAGATTATGTTATATATTTTTTATATTTAAATTATAATTATTATTCCAATAATGAATAGCATTAACATTTAATAAATGTTAATAGAACTAACATTTATTTAAAAATAAGATCAAGATATAAATACATGGCATATATTTAAGACTTTGTTACAAGATTTCAACTTGAAATACAATACCTATGAATGTATTAGAGTTATAATCTATGGATTCAAAACAAGAATAAGGCAATTTTTTATGTGATATATGGACAATAAGAGACATAAAACAAGAAAAAAAATCTCAAATGTGTTTTTTCTACAAAATAGCGCAAGTGCACTTCTTAATACAGCCATCATCTATGCTGTTGCTGCTTATCTTGGCATCTGAAAATCTCTCCCCAGTGAAATTCAAAGATAAGCCTTAACTGCCTAGATCCTAAATAGCAGGAGCAATTTATTCTTAGGAACAGCTCAGAATTATTACAATAAATTATAGTTTGATCATATGGCATTTGATGTCTACTTCTCTTTGATAAAATGGGAAATCTTAAATATTTATTTTCTTAATAAATATAATAGATATATGACTTGTAACTGAGAAACAATATATAGCTTAATTTTTTTTTCTCTAACAAGAAATCACAACAGGTCAAATAGTATTGATACGTTTTGTAAATGACTAAGACAGTGTAATTTAAACATGGAGCAAGAGCAGTTTCTGTGACCAAAGACGAGTGCTTACTGACAGGAATTTTATTTTAATGTGAGAGGTTTCTCTCTGAGCATCACATTCTATGTTGCTGCCCCAAGGAATTTTTTTTTCCATTTTTTCTTTACTAGAAAGAAAACCTCATTAAAAAAAAAAAGTACTACTGGGGTGCCTGGGTGGCTCAGTTAAGTGTCTGACTTCAGGTCAGGTCATGATCTCATGGTTTGTGGGTTTGAGCCCCACATCAGGCTCTGTGCTGACAGCTCAGAGCCTGGAGCTTGCTTCAGATTCTGGGTCTCCCTCTCTCTCTCTCTCTCTGCCCCTCCCCTGCTCATACTCTCTCTCTCTCTCAAAAAAAAAAACTAACATTAAAAAAATTTTTTTTAAGTACCACAGAAAACCCCCATTATTGAAGTAGAAATAGGATGCTCTAGAGGCATATTTACTTTAAAAAATATATTTCCTTTTTTGAGTTATGGATACCTAATGACAGCCACATAATCATCAATTTCATAAGCAAATTCAGCATGATTTTTATAAACTAACCATTTAACTTAACAAGATATTTGAAATTAACCTGGCCTATCGGAGCAACACCCTTTTCCTCCACTCATAATTATTGTATCCTTTGTCTTCAGGATAACTGACACATTTAGCTGCAGAATAAACATCACAACCACATAAGAGATGGATAGATACATACATATCATACATACATACTTAGAAAATAATGCCTACAAAACCTAAATATTTAAGTTAAATTACAAAAGCTTCAACAACTCTTTTGACACCAAATATATCTTAAATATACGGCTTAAGCTAATAATTTCCAATTTCAATAACTTCTCTGTTTTGGAAGCTGTTCATCCTAGTCTTTGAAGAGAGTTAATATATTAGCACTTATTTCCTTTTTCAACTGAAAACAAAAGCCACCCTACTGTAACAAAACAAAACAAACAAACAAAAAAACCCTTTAAATTTAAAACAAATGTCCTAAATATAAACTGTTAAACAGCTCCAGCCCTTTGCAAATGCAACCAAGCTATGCATTCACATATTCACAAAGTCATATCCTTCTGCTCTGTTTTATATCTTACAACTTTTTTCTCTCTGAAAATGCACCCTTATCTATTTTATACAAATAGTGTTGCAATGGTCTTTGGCCAGAATCGTAAGCTTCTAACCCATTTGACCTAAAATAATTATCTCTATTACTTACTGCTTTAAATTAAAAATAAATATGATGTTAAGATCTTTAAAAAGAGACAGCATTTTACACAACCATTTTAAAAATTTTTACCCAAAAAATTAAGTATTTTCTAGGCAAAAAATAACCCTTTTTCTCTTGAAGCCAACTGCAATATGGAAAGTGATTAGAAATCTTTTTCCCTACTGCTGCTTCATGGATGATATCAGCTATTGATGAAGGTAAACTAGCTTCCTGGAGACTACGGGCTCTATTTTCTATTTTAGTGATGCTACAGTCCATATCTGCAAACAATCCCAGTCACAAATAGGTTTGTGTGATTCATAAGGGTCATGCAGAACTTCTAATAAATTTTTGGAGAAAAAATTAAAAGTCATTCAAAGCTAATCAGAGTCCCATCTCTCCTTGGCAATGAGTTAAGCTTATATAGATGGCAAATTCGTGTTCACCTGAAATTATAAATCAAACCATAAGAAAACATTTGTGTTATATTATGGTCCTGTTTTGAATGAGATGATTTGCTCATTCTTTTTTACTAAGGTTAAAGCTGAAAAATCAATAATTTTGAAAGCATATATCTTCTAACTTGAAGTAGGATTCAAAGACATGCTTATAGCTTGACAGTTATCATACAGATGGCTGATCAAAGTTAGCATTCATTGAAACATTTCTTTCTTTTTAAATGTATTATAAAATGCAAAAACTGAAAGAAAAAAACAAAAACAGCACACAGTAGTCTAAATATATAAGGAAATTAGTATTTTATACATAATAAAAAATTGTTAAATATTACAGAATTTCTAGACTTCTCTAGCTGTGGAATGCTCTATTTCAATAGTCCATGAGTCAAGACATCTCAAAATTTCAAAAACTCTCTAGTTAAAATTCACTTTTGATTTTTCAGTATACATTTTCCCAATAATTGGAGTAAAAACTACATTCACAGTAAGCTAAAGGAAAATCTGGTTAAATATGAGACTACTTTGCCTTTCAAATCATGTCTTCCCTACTCTGTGACACATGAATTCTAATTATCTTTATCATTCTCCTGTTTTCAGAGGTTCAGGGAATAGTGGTAAGAATATAACTGATTCTTTCCCAGATTTATTTGAAACCAAGAAGTAGTTATATAAAGAAGATCGTATCTACATATACCCATATCTATATCAGTATCTTTATCTTCATTAACATTCCTAATTAGGACAACTCCTTTGGGATAAATCCTTTCAAGACAGATCTTTTCCTCTTTCGTGCCCATCTAAAATTTAGATTCTGGTTTCCAAAAATAACCTCTCTTTAAGCAAGATCTTGCCTTCTCAGGGAGTGAGGCCACAGGACATTCATATTAAAACTCACTGTAGAAACCTAGATATTGCATAAAAGCTATACACATATTGAAGATAAAAAGGAAATGATTTTCTAATTGGCTTTGTTTGCTGCACTTGTGGAATAAAGGTATCTATGGCCGATTTTATAAGAATGTATACATGGTGGATGCTGATGAACAAATTCTAGGGCTGCTAATTACTCAAATGTCCTTTGCTCTGTAGCTTCTTCATGTCCTATGAAAATTGCCAATCTATGATCAAGGAAATCTACAAACTAATATATTCCAGAGCTTGCTAGGCTCTGGATTCACTTACTTGTTTAACGGTTCCCAACTCTGACTTCACATTAATATCACCCTGGAGCATTTTTAAAATACTGATACCTGGGCTCTATACTTAAGAGATCCAGCTCAAGGGCATCTGAGTGGCTCAGTCTGTTGGTGTGTCTGACTCTTAATTTCAGCTCAGGTCATGATCCCAGGGTCGTAGGACTGAGCCCTGTAATGGGCTCCATGCTAAGTGTGGAACCTGCTTAAGATTCTCTATCCACCCTCACCACTCATATTCTCTCTCTCTCTCTCTCTCTCTCTCTCTCTCTCTCTCCCTCCCTCCCTCCCTCCCTCCCCTCCCTCAAATAAAAAAAGAGAGAGAGAGAGAGATTAGGCTCAATTATTATTCTTTCATGAGGCCCAAACTTCAGTGGTTTGAAAAGCTTCTTAAATTACTCTAATGCACAGACTTGACTGGTTTAAGTCATGTAGTTAGAAGAAATCAATGTGATAGCAGAAATAATATAAATTTATATATATACATTGATTTATTCTAGTGTAGTATAGTATAGTGTATATATCCAATCAGAGTATTCTTTGGACACATGACACTAAGACACTGACATTACAATACAGAATTTACTAAAGGCAGATTCTTTTAGTCTATGATTCAATTTCAAAATAAAATATACCTTGTTGTTGTTTGGTAGTAACCCAGATTTAACATTGATTAAACGTACACATTGGACAGAAAATAAACTGAATTGTCACATTAGTTCAAAAGACATTTCAAATTGTTTTATTATATACACGTCTATTGTGGGTTTTTTTCCCAATTCTTCAGTCAGCTGCTCACCTCCATAGGTTACAGTGTTTTGACAGTAAAGAGTGAATGAACAGCAGAACACTTGCATTGAAACAAACTCATTGTAGAATCATCAATATGAAATAATGGTATGCTTCCAACTCCATGAACCTAGGATACTAAAACAGTAAGTGCTTTTATCTTTTAAGTGAAATTCAGACATAAAGACTATTCATTATTCACTTTATTTCTAAAGTAGGTATTTATATATCATCAAAACTGAAGTGTATCTTTTTATTGTGTAATGTTTTTAAAATAAGGACAGCCACACCTACACATAGGTCTTCTAAATAGGTAATTGTGAACGTTTAACACTTAAGGACCTATTCAGTCATCTGGATACTCTTTTCAAGTAAAGGACCTTTACCTATATCTTTTCCAGTGACTTTCTCAGCCTGGGTGGCTGATAAATAATGGGAACATAGTGGAAAATGTCTCTGGATGACAGGAGTGTCAAAGGTGCAGACTATCACACAAATAGTTGTTAGAATCTGAAAAGGTCACAGATGTGGCAAATGCAAGGGGAATACAATATAACAAGGACCTGAAGCCAGTAAATTAATAGCTAGGAAAGAGAAAGAGGTCACAGTCACCTAGATATCGACTTAAAGCAGAAGCAAGTTAAAATTCTGAAAAAGCACATAAATGTCTTTAATTTACCTTTCTCTTTTTGATAGCATAGTGTTCCCAATTGTTAGAAACTTAAAGCATCTTAATTTGAGCAACAGATGGATTTAAATAGGAAAAATCAGATAGTAGTCATTTTTAATTTCAATTGGCAGTTTTGTCAAAAGGCTTTCAATGTTCTAAGCAGTATTTCACCTCAACTCCTTCCACAGGCTTTAAAGATTGTTATTAAAAGAACACAATAGGGGCGGCTTGGTGGCTCAGTTGGTTAAGCACCCAACCCATGATTTTGGCTCCATGGGTAAGCATTGGACTCTTGTCATGATCTGATGGTTTGTGAGATCTCATCACTCGTTAACAGCACAGAGCTTGAGATTGATTCTCTCCTCTCCCTCTCTCCTTCCCCTGCTCGCTCTCTGCCTCTCAAAATAAATAAACATTAAAAAAATAAAAGAACCCAATAAAATTAATACTTCTGCAATATGATCATTGAGATCAAAGTCCTTAAGGAAGAAAATTGTGGAATGGCAGTGGGGCTACAGTGACTGACTCTTCAGACAAGAATAAAACTACAGAGGTAGAGAGGAAGTAGACATGTAGATAAGAGCAAATATGATATTTTACACACACACACACACACACACACACACACACACACACACACACTTCTGCCATCATGAGAAGCCCCTACTGTGAATAGCAAATGACAGTGCAGCTCAGGAAGCCAAGGGATGCACATACATACACTAGTTCTACTTTCCAGCTATGAAGACCACCCCACACAGATGAGACTCTAGAAACACAACAACTCGAACATTCACCAAGTATTTGCTGAATTATTACTAAGAATAGAAATCTGGTAGGCACAGATGATACAACAGTTAAGAAAAAAAAAAACAATATCATGGTCCCTACCCTAGTGAAGTTTAAAGACCCTCAAGGACCTTAAAACCGTTTCATCATAAACACACACACACACACACACACACACACACACACACACACACAAGGGTCATCTGAAGGGCTCAGTAAGTTAAGCATCCAACTCTTGGTTTTGGCTCAGGTCATGATCTTGGGTTCATGAGTTCAAGCCCTACATCTGGCTCTACACTGACAATGAGGAGCCTGCTTGAGATTCTTCCTCTCCCCCCCTCTCTCTGCCCCTCCCCTGCTTGCATGCTCTCTTTCTCAAAATAAATAAACTTTAAAAAATAAAAATAAAACAAACAAAACCCCTCCACCACAGTGTAGGAGAACATCCATATATTACAATGTTAGTGGCATATGGAGAAGTTGTACAGAATGATCTTGGAAAGTGAGTGAGGTTAGAGTAGATAAGCAGGTAGAGACTAGGCATACTGAGATTTTTAAATAATAGTATAAATTTGACATCTTTTTATCACAGCATGTAAAGCTTAGATTATATCAGTTATGTATAATTGTGGTATTAAGGAGAAAACAAAGTAAGACTGTATGACATCAATGAGGATTATAAGACACTTGTGGGAAGGGGATGGTAAGCCTTTATGAAATCTGCAAACATTCTGGGTGGTCTTGGAAAGGAGGCAAAGCAGAGGTTGTAAATAACCATTCAAAAATAAAAATAATTTTTAGAAAGGCAGGGAGAAAGACAAAGAGCGCAACAGAGGCAGAAAAAGACAAAGTCTTTGAGGCAGCGGGCTAGAGAAGTCATTCTTGAGTTGTCATGAGAAATGCATGCCTGGCATGCAGCCAAGACAGTCCAAGATGTTGCAGATCAACTCAGAACCTGAGTTCCAAATCTAAAGGAAAAAGAATGAAGAAAGTTTTGTAAGCAGAATCCATAACTGCCAGCAATGCAGTTCACTTACTGCCTTATACTGCTGGTAGACTATTATTCTGGTTTGATCAAAGCCAACAGGACCAAATTTTTGTCCTGGAGCCAAGAAGGACTGGGTCAGATAGATAAAGCTTTACTTTTCCGACATAATGATGAAAAAATATATCATGTTTATGGGTAGAATCAGGAAAAAATATTGCAGTTAGAACAGAATACAAAATTTATGTATTCACAATCATATGTATTCACAAAGAATACAGAGAAAAGAGAGAAAAAAGAGGAAACAAAATTATACTCATCAGACATAACTGCTTTTATGTGTTGTCCTTTACACAGAATGATAAGCCAACATTCAAAGAGTGAATATTAGCCAATATCAGCTTTTGAGGCATTTTGGTAACCAAGTTTTTGGTCATTAACTCAGACCCACTGTGATAATCACAATCAGACACAGACATAATAATAAAAATGACGACAAGTAAAGAGTTCTTTTTTTTCAACCCCACCTTTAATAATCTCTATTTCTTTTTAAGAAAAAAAAATGCATTGCTTCAATCAGGGAGAATTTTACTTTAGCTCAATGGAATTTGTTTTTCAGATTATTGTGTTAATCTATAATTTTATAGCTATACTCAGTGAGAGACTTTTAAGACTATGATTCTAGATTTTTTTAAACATTATTTGAGAATAGCTTCAATTTTCAGACTTTGTTACTTCCTGGAGGCAGAAATTCAAATAGTCCCAAACACAATATGAAATGAAAATTTCCCAAATTCAGTGCCAAAGATGCTGAGCAAAAGTGCGGCCCAGGAAAGAGGTGACTTCGCAAGAGGATGAATAAAGGTGGGAAGAATGAGTTCTGATTTGCCATAAGAATTCATTATTCTAGCAGGAGAAAGAGCCTGCTTTATTGCTCACCAGAGCTCCAGCAAGCTAGTTTTACAGAAACGCATCATTAGGGGGAAAAAATGAAGTCTGGACTATAGCAGAATTTACTTTGACAATTTACATGAAATTATATCACAGTTCACTCTAAAAAAAGTAATTTTGTTTTCTTTTAGTTTTTTTCAAGATCAAAAGAAAATGCAAAAAGGAAAAAACACATTAATATAAAACAATTCTGTTCATTAATTTTCCACCTACAACAAAAACTAATTTATCTATTTTGTTCTTGTTTGGTTTTGTTGGCCATTTCACTAAATTACTATTAAATGTAGGGCTGAATGCATCAAATAAAAACAATCTCATTCTCGGGGCGCCTGGGTGGCGCAGTCGGTTAAGCGTCCGACTTCAGCCAGGTCACGATCTCGCAGTCCGTGGGTTCGAGCCCCGCGTCAGGCTCTGGGGTGATGGCTCAGAGCCTGGAGCCTGTTTCCGATTCTGTGTCTCCCTCTCTCTCTGCCCCTCCCCCGTTCATGCTCTGTCTCTCTCTGTCCCAAAAATAAATAAACGTTAAAAAAAAAATTAAAAAAAAAAAAACAATCTCATTCTCAGAATATAAAAATAGTACATTAATTTCCAAGTAATGCCCACCACAAATTTAAATTATGTCTAAAGATAAATTCATTTCCTTTACAATTCTGGTTACTGTCTCTTCTGTAAAATAGAAGCAAAACAACAACAACAACAACAACAAAACAATTAAGTAGATACAAAATGAAGTGCCAAATCACTATGTATATAGTTCTGAGATCATTCTTAGTAAGGAACAAATTTTACAATTTGTGTTTTTGTAAACATTATGTTTACCCTCACCTACACACAGCCAAGCTGTTTTTCTATAATACCCTCACATGTCACTGTTGGGTATCCTATAATAAATGAGCCTTCCTCTAAAATTTGTATCTTCTTTTTAGGTAGTCATTATGCATCTAGTGCATGACTATTTGTCCTTATTTTCATATTTACATTGTACTTTATTCCCTCATTAACCATAAATCTCTAAAGCAGAAACTGTTGTTATTGGTTAAGTCAAATAAGAAACAGACATTTAAATCTCAAAGGACATTTATAATGAGTATTCAAAGTTGATGTGAACTACCAAAATCTCCAATCTGAAGGATGCAGCAATAGAACTTGCAGAAAATGTTCACACTACACTTGGGAAATAAAAAAAATTCAAGTCTGAATCTACAGCTAGTATAAGACATAAACGAGCAATAATCAAAGTTTGGAAGCTAAATGCCATCCTTCAAATGTAAGGAAGATATATGAACTTATTATATTTTTAATCAAATTCATTAATTAAATTATCAAGAAGCTGCTTAAGTACTGATACAGAATAGAGTACACTAATAAAAATCACAACGTAATTTAAATCTTTATCTCTAAGTATAGCTTAAATATCAGTTCTAATCATTCTATATTTCTCTTATATTAATGCCCTGTCTCAGCTTTCCATTAGACATCATTCATTTCTTCCTGATTTTAGGGGGAAAACATCAGTGTTTCACTGTTAAGTATGATGTTACCCAGAAGTTTTTTAGAGACATTCTCCATAAGACTGAAGAAATTTCCTTTCATTTCTTATTTGCTGAAAGTTCTTATTTAAATAGGGTTTTGCTGAATGATTCTTCTGCACTGATAAAACCATGCGATTTTTCTCCCTTAGTCTGTTAACGATGGTGGATAACAGTGATGGATTTTTGAATACTGAAACCCTGTATTCTTGGAATGCACCCCATTTTGTTGTTATATATATATTATATATATGTTGTGTTATATATGTTATATATATACACAATGTTTGTATACAATTAAGTAATTATATACAATTGTATATATTTGTACAATTGCATACAATTATATAATTGTACATATAAATGTGTATATATAATTGTATGTATAAATGTATATACATAATTGTATATACATACAATGGTTTTGGTATTAAAGTAACATTGGCCTCATAAAATTACTTGGGAAGTGCCAATTTGTTCTCTTTTCTTAAAAGAGATGTAAAAACTTTGTTTTCATTCTTATTTAAATATGAAACCCAGTGACATCCTCTAGGTCTGGAAATTACTTTTTCAGGCCTTTTTTTAAAATTGTGGATTAAAATATTTTATTGTTATAGAACTATACAAATTACCTATACCATTTGAGTTACTTTGGGTAATTTTTCCTCCCAAAGAATTGGTCCCTTCCATCTAAGCTGTTAATTTGTATGTGTGTAGAGTTGTAATTCTCTTATTATCCTTCCAATATCTTCAGAGTTTGTGGTAATATGTCCTCTTTGTATTCTTCATATTGGTAATTTGTATCTTCTTATTCCTTTCATCAATATTGTTAAGGGTTATCAATTTCATTTATTTCTTTAATGAGCCAGCCTTTAAGTTCAATTATTTTCTTTACTCACATTTTATTTTGTTTCATTCACTTCTGCTTTTATTTCCTTTAACTTGCTTCAGAGTTATTTTAGGTTTTTTTCACTTTCATGAAGTTAAAACTGAGATTATTGTTTTTAGACATTCTCACTTTTTAAAATGAGCATTTGGTACTGTAAATTCACTTTAAGCATTGCTTTGGTGCATCCCACAAGTTTTCATATGTTATATTTTATTTATATATAATTCAGTGTTGGTGGTGGTGGTTTATTTCCCATGAGATCTACTCTTTTATTCAGGAATTGTATAGCAGTACATCATTTAATTTTCACATGTTTGGAGATTTATCTGATGTCTTTCTGTTATTAATTTCTAGTTTGATTCCTTTATGGAAAGAGAACATACTATGTATGATATTATTTTACATATGTCAAGGTTTATTTTATAACCAAGGATATGGCCTATTTGTGAGTGTTCCATAAGCATGCTACAAGAATAAATATTCTACAAGTGTTTGAAGTAGTGAGCTGCAAATGTCAACTAGATGTTGGTTGGTTATACCCTTGATGATTTTCCAGCTACTTATTTCTTTCTTGAAAGAAGGGGCCTGGGGCGCCTGGGTGGCGCAGTCGGTTAAGCGTCCGACTTCAGCCAGGTCACGATCTTGCGGTCCGGGAGTTCGAGCCCCGCGTCGGGCTCTGGGCTGATGGCTCAGAGCCTGGAGCCTGTTTCCGATTCTGTGTCTCCCTCTCTCTCTGCCCCTCCCCCGTTCATGCTCTGTCTCTCTCTGTCCCAAAAATAAATAAACGTTGAAAAAAAAAAATTTTTAAAAAAAGAAAGAAGGGGCCTGAGGATTCCCACTATAATTGCAGACTTTTCTATTTTCCTTTGAGTTGTGTTGATTGTTGCTTAATATATCTGTAAGTTCTGTTGTTTGATGCACACACATTTAGAATTATGTCTTCTTGTTCTTAGTGGATTGACCCTTGTGATTATGTAGACTTTGTATCTATTTCTAATAATTTTCTTTGTTTTAAAATCTATATAATCTTATAGTATATTTACTCCAGGTTTCTTTTGTGTGATTGGTGTTTGCGTATTATTTTTCATCCTTTTACTTTTAGCTTATCTTTGTTTTTACCTACGAAATGTGTTTCTTATAAAAAAAAAAGTGTAGCTAGATTATACTCTTTTAAGTCCATTTTACAAATCCATTTGTGGGTGTCTTTCTGTATTTAGACCATTTACAATTACACTTAATGTAATTACTGATATGTTATTAATTAAATATTCCATTTAATCATTTGTTTTCTGTTTATATACTTTGTTTTTGGTTGTTTTTTCTTTTCCAGCCTTCTTGTGAGTTACTTGATCCTGTTTTAATGCTTCGTGTTACTTTACTATTGCGTGAGTATATAACTAAATGTTTTGATGACTGTTCTAAATACATAATACTGTTAACATACAGTGATATTTTAGCATTTCAAGTGAAATGTAGGAAATTTAGTACCACTTATTTCCTTTTACCCTCTTTATAAATTAGTTGTCATAAATATGTCATTTACATGCATGGATGACCATTTCAGACATACAATAAGTCTGCTTTTTAAACAACTAATATAATTTTGAAAACTCAACTATACAAAAGTATCTATTACATTTACCTACATCTTTCCCTATATCATTGTTATTTCTCTAGTCCTGATATTTCAAGTTTCTTTCTCTTGTCATTTCTGTTCTTGTTGAAGAACTTTCTTTAACCATTCTTTTGATAGTTTCTTTTATTATTTCCAAGGAATTGGCCCATTGTGTCTAAGCTATCAAATTTATGTGTGTAGAGTTGTTTGTAGTATTCCCTTATTATCCTTGTAATGTCTTCAGGGTCTGTAGTAATAACTCTTTCATAGCAGACCTGCTAGTAACTAATTCTCTTAGTTTTCCTTCATCCGAAAATGCCATTGTTCTTGAAGGATATTTTTGCTCTATAAAAAACTGTGAGGTAACTTCTCTTTTCAGAAAATTTTTTGTGTTTCTTCGTCTGGCTTCACTGTTTCTGGAGAATCTGCTGTCACTTGGATTATGTTTCCTCATAGGTAATGTTTTATTTCTGTCTGGTTGCTTATAACATTATTTCTTTCTCCTTAGTTTTGAGAAACCTGATTATGATGTGTCTGGGTTTCCTTAGCTTTATCTTGTTGGTATTTGCTCAGTTCTATTTGCTCAGTTCCTTAAATTTATATATAAATTTATGTGTTTAGCTATGTTTGGGAAATTTTCAGCCATTATATCTTCCAATGTTTTTTCTAGTCCCCATTTTTTTCTGCTCTCCTTCTGAGACTCTAATGACACGGACATTACATCTTTTGTTATTTCCACAGGTACTTGCAACTGTTCATTTTAACTCTCTGTTTTTCAGATAGGATAATTTCTCTTGATCTATCTTCAACTTTACTGAGTCTTTCTTTTCTCAATTCTCACAACCCAATTCTGCTATTGGGTACTTTTAGTGAGTTTTCATTTTACTATATTTTTCAGTTCTAAAATTTCCATTTAGGTCTTCTCCATATCCTCTGTTTCTCTGGTGAGACTTGATATCTTTTTAATTTTTCAAGAATTTGTAAGAATTTTTCAAGAATTTGCTTATTGAAACATTTTTATATTTACTTTTAAATTATTGTCCCCAATATTTGTGTCAATTTTGTGTTGGCATCTGTTGATTGCCTTTCTCATTCAAGTGAAGGTTTTCATTAATTCTTTATTTCCTTGGTTCTTGATATGATTATTTATAATTAGAACCTAGACACTTTGGACAGTGTGTTATGGGTTCTGGTTTGTATTTAAACCTCTTTTCTGCTGACCAGGCCAGGAATCAGAGTTCTTTCTTCACATACAGCCTTTGCAGATGGTCACTGGCCAAGAGGCAGTGGGATGTGGATGGGATGTGTGCCTCCTACATATATTCTCATTCTTGGTTTTTGGAATTATTGGCTGATTTAATTCTTTCAGTTCAATCCTTGGTATATTCCCGGGATTTTGATTTAGCCACATTGCTCTGATTCTACTTTTTGGCTCCTTATGATTGGATTCCCTACCCTATGTTTTGTTCCCAAGGTATGAGTAAAATAGGCCTGTGTATTGAGATTCTCAATGGAGATTATCTAGACTCCTCATAATGGGGAAACTTATAAATTGAAGGACAACTAGTTAAAGGTTTATGCAATAAAATTTAAGCACTGACCAAATCTCTATATGGGTCATGTATGACTACAAATCTTCCAAAATTTAGTTAAGTAATTTTCATTCTTGTCCAGATGGAGAAAGATTATTAATCATGAAATCATGCTAGAATTGGAAATTAGAAAATAGCAAATCTATGCTAAAGATTTAATAAGTTAATCAAGAGAATAAACAGAAAGGGAAGATGAGAGCTAGGTGTTTTGTCTGGGCAGAGGGAGTAGGATGCAACAGGAGAGACAAAGATGCTCAAACACAAAAAAAGATATGAGAATGGAAACTGAACTAGGGATACTAGAATCTAACATTGCAAAATTCAGGTACCTATTTTGGTGTTCCTTTTACAAGGGCTTTAGCAAGATTATCCAGGCTGCAGAGTACTAACAATGCAACAGGACTGAGATGTGGATGAGAAGGACTACAGAGAGTGAAGGCTAGAAATATAGATCTGTAATATTTGCGTCAAGATCTAAGGTTAAAGTTCTAAGAGTTATAATAGAAGAGGGTAGGGCCAAGAAGAGAAGTAATTCGTAACATAACAAATATTAATAATGTGTTCTTTAAAGTTCATTCATTCTTTCAATTTTAACTTCTGCTTCCACAGAAGTCTGCCTTTAGATCATCTTCCTGCATCAACCCTATTGTCCTATTTTTCTACCATGTCACCTTACATAGAATCTTTCAACCCCCAAAATAATACTGGCTCCAAACTATGTATGTTAGATTTGTATTAAGTACTAAAGACAATGTATGCTATTGGCAACATGGCCTGGAAAACTACTCAATGTATAAAATCCGTGTGTCATATCTCTCATCCTAAAATGTCTTATTCTAGGGATTGAGTATTCTTAATAATGTAAAAGAAATGTAGGCATTCATTGAGTTTTAGGTTGGCTAAAGGAGGAACTGCTAAGATTCTATGTGCTTGTGATATCAAATTGAAAATAAAGTATATGATTTGTTATCATTTCGGGGTTTTTAATTACCAATGTTGTAAACATATGGCTTGCCTCATTATTATTAACATGCACTTGGGGAGCCTAATATATGCTAAGCAGTTATTGTGTGTCAAGTATTATTCTAGATGTTTTATGAATATCTCTTTTAATATTCAAAGCACTTCTTAGAGATTAGATATTATTAATTCAATTTTTAGAAGATTAAAGTAAGATGCAGAGAAGTAAAACGACCTGCCTACAGTAATTCCTTTGCTCCCCTTGAAAGATGGAGTCTTATTCTTGTTTGCCCAACTCCCTTCTCTTTCCTCTCTTATACTTTGCTTCCTTATCTCCCAACCTCCTGATATTCCCTTACCTCGAACAGTTTAGCATTCTCCACTTCCCTCCTGCTCCCCCCCCCCTCTTGTGTCCTCCCAAATTATGCATTAGGCTCCAATTTTCCAGATCTGAAGACATATTTTTGAATAAAGTAATTTCTTGAAGTAAAGTCTATCCTTTCACTAAATGGTCCCTGATTTTATCTACACTCTATCGTATCTATTTAGCTTAATGTCTATCAGATTGGTAAATATAATTCAATGTATGGGAAAATATTTGTTTCAATTAATTAATTTGCCTCAACGAATTTAAAGGTTCTCATTTGAAATATTATGGCTACATCAGTGTGTGTGTGTATTTTTTTTTGTTTTTATCTTATTGATAAACCTTAGGTCATGTACACCTCTTAAAAATCATGTTTAATGATTACCAGTACTATGAAGATGATCTGCTTAAGAAATGTAACACAATTAGCTAATAAGATCAGTGAAATGGTAAATTAGTCAGCCATATATGAAACATTTGACACCTATCCTCGAAAGAGGAAAAGTTATTTTCTAAAAAGCATGTCAGCTATAACACCGTCATGGTTTCATGGAATAAAATTTGAAAGCTCAAAAGTACCTTTGAAATGATGAGGCTGAGGCTCATCACTCAAGGAATGCAGATCATTCTCAGGGCAAAGCTGAAGTGTGTCAGGTACTATTTAATATTGTCTCAACACATGGAAAATGTACATAAACTCTAACCCACGATTTTTTAAGTTTTATGGGGAAAAGCACAATACTTCTCAATAATTGCTGTAAAAATCTAGCAATTCATTAAATACAAAGTAATGAAAATTAATTTTGTATGGTTTTTATAGTTTTATGAACAGAGTTCATTATTTGCCTGAAGCAATCTTAACGTCAGTAGAGAAAAGAAAAGGGAAAGTCTAGGCATACTCTCTATGTGCATGAAATCTTAGTTTCTCCTCCTCTCATTTCTACTCTTCTCCCTCCCACTAACTCCTTGCCCTTGGCTTCTGGCCTTTTTCTCTGTTTTGTCTTTGTCTTCTCTGTCTCTCTCACTGCAAACGACAATTCCATTGAAATTCAGTCAGTACTTCACTGACATTGTGCCATTCAGAATTCATTTTTAAAAAGCTTTGAGTGAACATCCTTAATTGCCTTAATTAAATAAACTTGCATTAAAATCTCACTTGGTGCAAGTGTGCTAGGCACTGGAGGATCACCCAGAAATATATGATGCAGCTCAGCTCTAAACAAAGGAGAGAAGATAACATATATTTATCATTATAATACACACAATATAAAAGTGATTTTAAAGGAAATCAAAGTATTATGTAGTAAGTTGAGTAACTAATAGCACTGAGTTATTCAATTTGTATTTCAGATATTTTAATTTTCATGCACATTACTTACTGTATGATAATTCTGGCAAAGCTTGATGCTGTCCTTATATATTATTTTCTCCTTATACTTTTTTATGCCATATAAATTAACTTATCAGAAGCATTAAAAATATTGCATTTGTTAAGTTCTATAATATTTCCCAGCCAGAAGAGAAAGACGAAACTGTCACCAACTGAAAATATATTTAAAAAGTCGCAGAAAAAAAGAACAGAAGGAAGGAAGAAAGGAGGCAATGGAAGGAAGGAAGGAGGGAGGGGAAAAGAGAAAAAAGGAAAGGAAAAGAAAGTAAAGGAAGGGAAAGGGAAAGGGAAAGCGAAAGAGAAACGAACAATTTTTTTAGCCCCAAAAACAGCAGGCACGAGCTACTCCTTTTGCTGTGGCCATTCTGAATAGGGCAGCAGAAAACACAAAACAAGATCTACTGCACCTTAACTTTGACATGTTAGGCTTATGATACACCTTGGTTTCAACTATGCTTCTAATTAACTCACTTGAAGAGGGTTTAAATAATACCCTCTTTGTCTTGTTGGTACAGAATTGAATTCCAAGCAAACAATCCAAAGGTTTAATCTAGTCTTCTAGTTCAGCTAACATAAAAATATTCCCAAGTTAAACTACTGAAGAAAAAAATCCACAGAAAATACTTACTTTAAGCTAATTATATGTTCATGTGAAGGCAAAATATTATAAATAAAAATCAATTTTCCTGTATGTCCTTCAAAAGACATTGACATTGAGTTTTGGTTGGGAGTTTTTCTGATTAAAATACTATTATCCATAATAAATAGTCTCTGAAACTGGCTTAATCAAATTTGCTTCTACTAAATTCAAAAATATTTTACATGCTGCCTGTTATATTCCTACTGATTAAAAAGCTGAAAATTAATACTGAATATTAATATCTTAATATTGAATTCCATGATTCATTTGATTTCTACATAGAAATTATTTGCAATTTTAATAGACTAATATTTGACATTTATACTTACTTTTCAATACCAAAAATCTGTTTAAATTTATCTTATGATGGGGCCTGATGTGATAAATATAAGAAATAAAGAGCTTTAGATTTTTTTAAATGTGCTAAATTAAAATAAATAAAAACCTCTATTACTTCCTTTTAATATTTTTAGAATTTTAAGAGACTCTCAGCTTTCCTAGAGTAATTTTTAATAAGTGGCATTATTTATTATTACTTATGGAAGGTGAAATTATGTTATTCTAAACTTTATTAATTCTAGTGTAATTATTTTATATAGAATACAGAAGAAATGGACTTCTGTATAAAATAATAAAAGAAAACATACCTTTTTGTAAAATCTAAAGAAAATAAAATGATAAAAAATTATTATAGCACCATGTTTGAAAGTAATTCCTAAAAAATTGTATATTGATGCCAGGAAGCATGAGAGATATATATGTACATGGGTTTCAATGCATGTCAAAAATGAGAATAAAGTCAAAATTGTAGAGTATATTTCTTAAGTATAGACAATCCCTGTTCTGGTGATTATTATAAAACCAAAGGAAAGGGGGAGAATAAGAATGGTAGGATTTAAAAAGTTCTTATATTTTCTATTAGTATTGTATCTGGAGTTATTTGATGTTTTTAAATATTTATACTTAACATATGAAGTGATTTTCGAAATGCAATAAACAATTTATCTCCTGCTGTGAGGGATATATAACTGAATACAATAATGGTTATATACTAAAATTTAAATTATTAGTTTGTTGTATTACAAAAAATATGGTTCAATATTTAAGCAATGCTCTTGATTCATAATTAAAGCCCTTGCTTCAACATTTGACTAAAATTAGTTCTGAGTCCAGTAACACTATAATAACATTTAGTGTCAATCATTTAAAAATTGCTCTGTGTCATAAGGGAGAAAAGCTATTATCAGGCCTAAGAATTAGTAAAAGTGTCAGGCAAGTAAATAACCTGTCATACAGCTGTTAATACTGATTAATCTCTGAAGCATCATCCCTTTCATAAATGAAGAAGAAATGTAGAGGCCAATGAGAGTAGCGAACATTCATGAAATATGCAAGGGCAGCCTAGCCAGGTCCTAATCTAAATTTCACTGATGATGCTCTGTGAACAAGTTTAACATGAAGAAACCAAGTAACAAGAAAAAAAAAGAAAGAAAAGAACTGTCCTACCAGCAGGGGTATTTGTTTTGTTACTGAAACAGAAGAAGAGTAAATAGATCCATAGAGAGAGGGAAAATTTTAAAGAGAATCCTCTGGTTCTCAATTGGCAACTCAACATGACTATCTTTTCCTACTGATAAAGTTTAATTTGTAAAATCATGTTTAATTTATGAATGGTATTCTATCACATGGATACACTTAAATTCTTCAACTATTAAGAGCTATATTCAAGAACTCTAGTTAAGTTCACTGTGGTTTTGCACAACTACAAAATCTTTACCTGCAGCCTTTGTGATATATCTAACTGATGGTTCCTGAAATGAGTAACATGCATCAACCAACCTAGTGCAGTGATACAGCTCCCTGAGAACAAGGTGAACAAGGGAAAGTGAGTAAAATAGTAACCACTGACAAGCTGTCTATGCAGTATTAGAGAAGCCCAAATACTGTTTGTAAAGTAAGTTTTTCAAAATTGGTCCTTGGCTTCATAATTTAAATTTAAAACCCAGGCATGTCATTACAGTATAACAAAAATAAAACCGTATCTGAATTTTTGTGTTAAAAGCCTTCTAGCCAAATGTAAAATATACAAGAACATAATAAATACACATAAGCTGCTACTTGCTTCCAATACTCAAGATGGTGACTACTTCAGGACTTCCAGAGACTGCTGCATTTGCTCTCAGAGCTGTTCTTGGTCTTGCCACACAGTCCATAGCTGCTGTTAAACAAAGTGGTGCAGTTCCTCAGCAGCCTGTTCTAGAGGGAAGGGCTAAGATTCTAAACTCAACTATCAATTATATCACAAAAATACTCTCTTAAGAGTAGTACAGGGGTGCCTGGGTGGCTCTGTCGGTTAAATATCCAACTTCAGCTCAGGTCATGATCTTGCAGTTCAAGCCCCACTTTGGGCTCTGTGCTGACAGCTCAGAGCTTGGAGCCTGCTTTGGATTCTAGGTCTCCCTCTCTCTCTCTCTGCCCCTCCCCCACTTGCTCACACTCTCTCTCTCTCTCTCAAAAATAAATATTAAAAAAAATTAAAAGAATATTACAAAGCATTCACCCTAATGATTCTATATAATCTTGTAGTATTCTTGTGAAGTATGAATTATTTTATGTTCCAAGAGAGAATTTTAGATATATTTAAAAAAACACTATAAACTGAGAAAAAATAAATTACCTAGGGTATCATGTGTTTCACTCAACACATAAATAACAGTGAGAGAAATGAGAGTGGTAGTGGGATTCTTCATGGACTCTTTTCCGAGAGGAAAATTGTTCATGTGTTTTATAATGGCAAAATCTCAAGTCAGTCTGGAAACAGTCCTGTAGACCACTATCTCATGGCCTTTCTTCCAAAAGGTCCCCTTTGAATTCCCAATATGTGTGTGACTGAATGGAGCTCATAGCCAGAGGCCCAAGTCTAACCAGAGCAGTTCCATTTTATCTCAGGTTTTATGTTCACTTTCTTTATGCACTTTTGTTTAAACACAGATTTCTTAGACTTAAAGGCTTTTAAAACTGCCATTTCTGATAAGCCACATTATCACTTTCCTCCATGATGGTGGTTTGGAGAAAATTTAGGAGGTTGGTCCAAGTTTTCACGATGCTGTGTTTCAGAAGTTTTTAAGCATGCAGATGTTGCCATGTGGAAACTAATCCATTCCACTCTTCAGTAGCAGACTGGGTAGGAATCTCATGAGAAAGAGAAGGGGTGTTCAGAAATACTCTGTAAATGGTGAATGTGTAAATTACTGGAAACCTCTATCGAGAAGATATGAAAACGTGATGCTTAAGAGTTTTAAAGACGTTTTTCTACTGAGTTCCTATTTTCAATCTAATATTTCCGAGTCACTAGCTACTCTGTCTCTCACCAGGAAATTCCCAATGAAGAGGTAAACTGTATGCTTTGAGAACTGCATACTCTAGAAATGATTCAATATTGGAAACGTATTTCTTCATTGCCCTTTCTCAAACTGTTCCAGCACCGTGAAAGCATGAACCACGTTTCTCAACTCCAACCATGATGGATGATTATCTATATTTCTACATAGTTGATTCTCTGACATCTTGAATGAGGGGATTAGATAAGCTACAATTTTCAAAGGTATAGAGGAAAGAAAAATCTTATTAGTATACGGTCACTGCTCTGGGAATTTAATTAAAAGTATCACAATTACTTTATTATGTGATGTTAATAAAAAATTTGCTAGAGGCTTTCCAGCAAACTTAAGCTTTAAGTAAATAATTACTTGAATCAACATTTTTATTAAATTAAGTCATTTATAATTAAGAATTTGACTCCTCAGCAATTTTTCATTAGAATATTAACATACTCATAAATTTTATAAGGATAAAAAACCCCTCAGCAAATTTGTTATCTGGGAAATTCCACAATTTATATGGCTCTAACCTAGTTATAATTTATAATTATGGAGTTCCTTTTCAAGAGGCTAAAAACAATCACAGGTAAAAGCAACAAAAATGTTTCCAATATTCCCTAGAAACTTGAAGGACTAGTACTAACTTCGAACACTTATAAGGCATTAGCTAATGCATCCAATGTGAGTTTTAAAAACATAAACAAATAAAACTAGAGCACTGATACTTCCAAGTCAATTGTATCCATTAGTTTCCTGGGTGATTCTGCTTACCCAAAGTCCCAAATTCTCGGAAGCTGTATTCCCCTAGAAGAATTATGATTATTTGAACATTTCACCTAGGTCAAAGGATAATTCCTAAATCAAGGTGATTTAGGTATAAGCAAAATGATAAATAATTACATAAATAAGAAAATGCATACTGTCAAGTTACCTATAGCTAAATTATTGTTTTGAAAATAGGATGGTATATAAACGGCAGGAAGGAAGAAAGAGAAAGAAAAAAATTAAGTTACAAAAGAAAAAAGATCATACTTCAAGAAGATGAAGGAGGCCATCAGCATCTACAGAGGAAAGGTTATAGACAGATATGCTGTTAGCAAGAGAAATCTAATATCCATGAAAGTGAAGGAACAGATGGTGGGAATTAAGTAAAACGTCATGAGATAATTTAAATACACAAATAATTGCTTTACTCAGCTCTTACTAGGAAGTAACCTATGTGTTAAAAAGCCCTACTTCGCTCTCATTTTTTGTGTGTGGGTGGTGGGGTAGGGGAGAGCAAGAGAGATGATGGTGAAGGTGAATGGTGATGGAAGGGGAGAAGAGGGGGCATGGAGGAAAAGGAAACACTAGACAGAAATGGTAGATGCTAAATAAACCTGAGAATAAAAGAATGAAATACGCCAAAGCTGACAGAGTGTTACCATCACAAACAAATCCTCACACCCTTACTCCAACAATTAATAATTATGACAAATATTCTCTATCCCCCCTCCAGGGTCACAGCCCAACTTAGGCAAGTCTTTCTCTAGACTCCTCTAATTCCTTTCCTTTCCTTATTCTTAAAGGCTTGCTATTATCTCATATCACCAGGTTCAACCTTCTCACAAAGTGCATGTCATTCCAAAATTTTCAAATCTCCTTTCTAACAAAATAAAGAGAAGGATAAGAAGAAAAAGGGAACAACAACAAACTTCCATTCTCTGAAGCCAGTCTCCTACACATGGATTTCAATAATCGTCAAAGCAAATTTGTTAACTTCAAAGATGTATACTGTCTGATGTCTAATGAGTCTTTCCTTTTCCCCCCAAAGCTGGTCCCATCTGCAGAAAACCTCAAAAACCACAGACCTATATCTCTTTACTTAGATAATATGGAAATAGACAAAGCTAACCTGCAAATTACCTTCCATAATTTTATGAATACTGAAAGAATTTGTATATAGGAATACCGAAATAGTTGTCTCTAAGAAATGACATTAAAATGCAATGATAGTGCAGAACATACTATGTGTCGACTTATTAATGTGTTCTTAGGATGTTAATGGTCAAGTCAGAGGCATGCAGGAATTCTAAATCCGCAGTCAACAAAGATAACAAAAAATAAGTAGTGAAAAAAAAAACAGAGTAATTTCCTAATTTGATGGAGTATTGTTTATAAAGATTGCTGAGGAGTAATTTCTTCTCATTAGCTATTGATTTATCAGATGCTCTAGCCCTATTTCACCACCTTCACTTCTAAGTTCAAAGTCAGAATTTTCCCAAAATATGAAGATGAACATATGAAAATATTCCATATATATTCAGTGATGGCAGAATTTCAAACTTCTCAACCCATTCATCTATCTTCCTATTTACTCCTATCTATCTATCTATCTATCTATCTATCTATCTATCCATCCATCTATCTATCTGTCTACCTAGTTTTACCATGTTTGAACTGAGCATAACTTTATTCAGATTCTTCACTGGACATTTTTAAAAAACCACCAGTCCATGAAGGGATTGTGTTGATATCCAGAGAAAACCTGACAACAGTTTCAAGATTTCACCAAAGCCTACCCAGAGGTCTGGTAGATATACAATGGAAAGGCTGGCACTTAATTGGCTTTGACAAGTAGATATTAAAGTCGAGGGCCAAATGACCATTTCCAACAATGCTGACCCTGGCTCCAAACATATGGAGAAGACTAGAAATAGGATTGGTCTGCAATATAGAGAAGACTTCAAAACAAAACAAAAACAGACAAAACATGATTTGATAGTTTCTTAAAAATAACCATTCCAGATAGGTTAATGATTCTTAATTTACTCCTTAAAACAGACTATGCATCTTTGACACACACCACTGAAAATAAGTAGCCCCATTCTTAAAGTTTTCTATCAGCTTCGCACATGCTGTCCTCATAGGAGATGAATGGGCCAGCTTAAAAAAATTTTTAAAAGTCACCAATTTTAACATAGAGAAAAAAGCATTTGTAAGAGTATATGCACCTGACTTAGTCAGAAAGACATTTGACAAAATCTCCTTCCTCCTTTGGAGACTAGTCTTTGAAGAAAATTGTAAGTTGATTTACCAATAACTTGATTATACCAATTGTGTCATATGTAAGGTCATTTACATTCTTCACAACAAAATATGTATCAATGAATTACTGAATTATTTACTGTTTTATTAGTTTTTTTAAAGCAAAATATGTACAGTTGGCACACTCTGTTCTCATTTTTGGTGCTCTATATTTGATCTATCTTTGGAGCTCCTTCCTTTTCCTTGTTTCTACCCTTCCTGGATTGTTCATATTCCCATGTCTGCCTCTTAGGTAAGGAATGCCAGTAATTACAACTAAAGTTAAGACTCCTGCTTTAAAAATACAAATGATCTGATACACCAAGAAATAATTTCAAGTTTTGGCACTTCTTAATTAAGAAATTTTTTACAGTATATAAAGACAGAGTCAGTGACCGCACAATTAATTTTAAAAGGCATTTTCAATGCCATATGTTCTCACAAGCTTTCATTTTCATTATTAACAGTGATTTTTAAAGCATGCAGAAGTATATTTACATGCATTCTTATTTTGCATTACAACCATAATTTCACAATAAACCTCAGAGTTGGATCCCTAATACCTTAAAAAATAGATTGCTTTAAAAATGAAAAATTATATGCTGCACATTTAATAATAAATATGTCCAGAATTATAAGTAAAATTTCTCTACTTTTAGAATTTTAATATTTTCAGCTTTAGGTCAAGATTTGCATAAAAATTATGTCAAAGAAATATGAATATCAGCACTTTTATACATGAGATGAATGTAGAAGCCATCATATCCTCATGATTTAGACCTATGTTCTGCAGAAATTCTGTGTTTAAGAGAAAAACAAAACAAAACAGGTTTTTGTCTGAAGTCTGCCTGCATACTCCAAAGCTTTGCTGTACTTTCTCACTGAACTAAAGCTAATTAGGGAGGAATATGTTTATTCTATGTATAAGAATTTGGGAAAACATTTTTTATTTTTAAAATACTGTCTTTCTAGGGGTACCTGGCTGGCATGCAACTCTGCATATTGGGGTTTTGAATTAGGGGGTCCCATGTTGGGTATGGAGCCTAGTAAAATAAAATAAGTACCATCTTTATATTTACTGATTTAATGTGTTTCCTCTAGTTTAATAAACTAACTTGCAAAAGCTGTAAAGGGGTTTTCTTAAGTACCAACAGTTAATCTGAAGAAGTTTTTTAATTGCACTGCTTGTTCACATAAGCATGAACAAGAGATTTTAAATAATCTATTGTAAACTCTTCAAAGGAAAATGATCAATGTGCATGGTCTAGGTAGATTTATGTTCTCCTCACCTGATAAATGTTTCAACCAAATACCATAACAAAATTGTATTTCTATTCAATTATCACTTGGCTGAATGTTTATTCCTTTGCAGCACTCAGAATGACCACAAGTTCATTGACTTGTCTACTGTGTCCTCAGCATGCTTGCTTCCAAATATTTTCTTAGTGTCCTTGAATTTATCCATATTCAATGTAATTCCAAAATCAGGCAGAAGATAGTCCCACTCTTAAAGAGCTACCCCAACCTTTTTGCTCCTGAAATGAACTGGATTGAAGAGTTAGCAGTTATTACCCAGTAAGAGTCTGTGAGTTCTGCCACTCTGGGCCCTGATAAATTAGACTATCTAGCAGTGAGTATAAAGTCAGTAACTATGAGCATAGTTCCAAACTGTTGTATATATTATGGAAATTACCTCTCAGTAATGGAAAAAAAAAACAAAAAACAAAAAACAAGAAACAAAGCACTCCTGGAACATAAGACAAATAAAAAAAATATATAAATGGAACATAACTTAAAAACCCCAACTTTTAAATAGCCTTCTTAGAATAGATATAATTTGTTGATTGGAAAACAAGTTTTAGATCCCGAAACTCCTCTTTCAGTTTTTTCACATTCATGGACTTTGCCACTACATCATTCTTTAAGGCCTCAAAGGAGACTTCATTTATCAAAATATCAAAACCATTAATTAGCCCAATACTCAACAATTGAAAAGGCATATAAATTTTTCTTATTAAAAATTTAATATTTCAAAGAGTTTTTCTAAGACATTAATTCTTCATTCCTCTTGGGATTATAAATCCGGTAACATTAGTAGTGTATCTGAAAATTATCTATGTGAAATCGCTGCATTTCCTTGATATGGCAGATGCTGTTCCCTGTGGTATCAGAATCCCCTCCCTCAGCCATTTACCATCTCCTCACTCCCAGGACTACTTCCACCTGACAGCATCACATCTACAGACCCAAGTAGCTCTTGTTTTTTGTTTTTTGTTTTTTCACTGACTGATGATACCTGCTCTCTCTTGGAACAATCAGGACAGAAGTGCTAGAGAATGAAGCTCCCTAAAAGTGTAGCTCAACTGAGAACTCACATCACTTGGTGAATTTTCTATATCATTTCCCAGAGCCTTTCAGTGGTAGTAGGCTCTGTTTGCTCACAGAGGTAGCTTGCTTGATGAAGTATTTTTTATTGGCCTCCTTTTCTTTGCTGTCACATTTCCTCATTTCTCTACTGGCATTTCCAGGGATTATCTTCCAAACACATTTATTGTATTCAAACAATTTTCTCAGAGTCTAGGGAATCTCAAACTAAGATACTTATCTCTAAGATCCTAAAATTCCCCATATCTTAACATCTTTGAAGTTGGGATATAACATTTATTTGGCATTTATATGTGGATGGCTCCTTGGCTCACAACAAATCCTTCAATGTCTATGATATATGATTCAATACTATACTATATGATTCAAATCCTTCAATACCTGTGCTATATGATTCTCCCCACCATGAACTGGTGGGTCAATGTTATATCTACTAGGGAATTAAAACCTAAGTAAAGGGCCACAGACACAGGACTGGCTCAGGCATGTTAGAGGCCATGTACTAAAGAGAAGAAACACAAACTTCTTTACTGAGGTCACAAAGCTTTCCCTCTTCTCTTCTTTTCCAAAGCCTGGTGCTTTTCCTTCAATACTATGATGCTATCTCATAACACTCCAATATATCTTCCTTCCAGAATTGTTTTTACTGAATAAAAAGCCTCTCTCCCTGTCCTCATCACAAAAAAATATTTAATGCTCAAAAGGCACAAATTTCCTGATCTGTTTATTTCTCTCCTATCATTAACACTCTTAGCTTATTTTATTTTGTTTTTAATTGATACAAAAGTTAATAATATCAGCTATATTGAATCCTTATTAGAAATATGATATACATTTTGGAAAACATGTAATCATCAAAGAGAGAAAATAAGGTTTGAAATCTGACGAACACTATGTAATTATCAGCTAAGAAAACAGAAGGGTCATTTAAAAGATTTTCACTGAGTGCCTATTTTATGATGGTCACTCTGCTGAGTAAACATGACAGAGATTAATGGTCTATCTGCCTTATTCTATTCTTGCTCTCTAAAATTATTTTTTGGTTTTTGAATATTTACTTATAATGTATATGTTAAATCTTCCCCTTCCAAGTTAACAGGCAGACTAAACTATAAAGATTTAGTTTCAATTCTAAATTCCTGGGTGAAGAACTCTGACAGACCCAGCTTTTTTAAATGTTTACCCCTTAAGCATCCAATTAAGACTGGGGCAGAAGAGCAATATTTTACAAAAATGGCTGCTGAGGGCTCATCATTGTTATGAGGGGGAAGCAGGAAGTTCCCAGCACATGGGATTGCAAATAACTTCCAAGAGTTATCTGCCCATTTTAGGTAGGGTGTTCATGCATTTTTTTTTCCTGAGACATTTCTGGTGTATGCCTATGTTTTAGGTATAATTATTAACACTGTCCCCTTTTGTTTTCAAGAGTTTTCTCTTGGGTAATATATATATCACCTTAATTATAGAGATCATTGAGGGCAACCTGTTGTTTTTTATTCAAGAGGATAATTAAGACCTAGAAAGATTAAGAGACATTTTTCAAGGTCATCCAGTTAGTACTAGATCTAAGAGTAAAATTCACTTTGCAGGATATTATTTTAGTTATTAGTTTATATTGTTAAATCCATTCTCTTTCATCATTCCACCTTTGTGATTGACAGCATGGTGTTATGAAATGGTTCGTTAAAGTTCAGCTCGGTTTAGTAGTCAAGGAACAGAGAGCCACACAAACCCCATTCAGTAACAAACACCATGATCAGAATTAGCATCCTAAACAAGGAGACACACAAAGACAACAGTGTTTTGCAGAAATTTTCCTGGGATGCAAAATGTTATTATAAAATAGAGTATAAGTCCAATTTTTTTTGTTGTTTCCTTCATGTTGGCTAAATGGATCTTGGTCTTGACTCTACCATTGAGAGTATTTGTGCTTCTCTTAAGAAAACATTCAGCATGAAAGTTTAAGCACCAACAAAAGAGAGCCTCCCTTCAAACTGGCTAATGAAACCAGTGGATAGTATCTTGAAATGACTCCTCTAAAAATAGACATCTTTACCATTCCAAAAAAGATTAGAAATGTAGCTCTTCAGAGAAAATATCCCACTTATGGGGAAAAGGCCTTCTTCTGAGATTAGCATGAAGCAAATCTGTGAAGTAGGCAAAATTGGTAACACTTCAATATTCTAAAATCATTCCTTCTCGACATCCTTGATGATATCATTTTCCCTTTTCTACCTTCTAATCTCTGAGTCATTTTTATTTTCTCATCAATTTTTACTTTGAACATTTGATCTCTGGAAAGGAACTTTTGCATTTCTATAAAGGATAGATAACCATTAGATATTCAGTTATTTCTCCCAAGATTCCTGTACCATAAAGTCTTATCTCTAAAGCTCAAATGCTTGGAACTCTAGGAATTAACTTTTAGGCATTAGCAAACTGCAACATTTTGAGGTGGAACCTCAAGCTCCTCAAACCAGGGCAAGTGTGTGGTCCCCTATTCCACCCACTACCTACTAGAAGGCTGGTTCTGCCTTCTAGTTTAAGTTCTGTATCTAGCTAGCAAAGCTGAATAAAGATTCCTTTCAGTATATCCCAACCTGGAAAATTAAGTTCACAGATTTCTAGTTGCAAAAGCACCCTAAAAAATATGTCAGAATGATCAATAACTACTATATATTTCAATGCCAGGAGCTGAGAAAAAAATCACAGGCAAAAGATGGAATTTAGATGAGTTCCCTAAGGGAAAGCTTTAGATTTTTGCATCTTGATAGGTGATTTTCAGAGGAATCTGAATTATGACTTTTCCCAATCAACTCAAACTTAAAAACGTCAGCAGCAGCACAATACATTGAACATGTTCACTTAAATATATGCCAGCTAAAATTGTGAAATGGATGAGGTGGTGAGCAGGAACTTCAAGTTGAGAAGAAAAGTTCTCACACTTTTTACATGATATTAGTAATCATGTAAGAAAAGTAAATCAAATAAGAAAAGTAAAAGAAACATCAAGACCCCAGTTTCATTTCTTATTATGAATTGCTATAGCACAAATTCAAATGTTTTGATTTCCTATATTTCACTGTTGTGTTTCATTGCGCTTTAAATAGAATGCTCTACAGAACCAATGACTTTACTGAGCTTTAAATGACTGTCAAACTTCAGAGTTAATGTTTTCACTTGTTGGTCCTCATGTGAATAATATTATAAATCTAATTTTAACCATATTCTACCTATTTTGATGCAAGAATATTAGAAATAAGTTGATGTTACCAATACACCTTTCAGGAGTCTTAATGAAAATAAGTGTAAGATTGCAAGGTATATATTAGAGGGTACTGAAATGTAGAAAGTGTACAAAAGCACAGCTTCATGGGGTAACTAAATTAAGCATCCATGATTCAGTTGGGAATTTTCAGCAGTACAATTCAGAAGATATCCATGACTACACTGAAAGTTACTTTAGGATTCCTGGCTGACGTTACTGTTCTGTCACCTATATACCTGCATATTTCTAATTAGTTTGTCAAATTTTAATCTAAAATATTAAGAATTTGCTTTCTTACACATTCCAAACTAATTTTTATCTCAAGTTATCACTGTCATTAGCCATTTCGAGTTGACAATAATGCAAGTATATGAAGAAAGGAGGAGGTAATAGATAGGTGATTTATCTTAATTCCTTTCTTCTTGAATCCTGTTGGAAGCATAATATATAAAGGTACTCTGTATAAAATTAATGAAAATTGCAATACTTTCATCAGTTTTCAAATGAAAGATCAATTTCCTAACTGTCTGAACTGCTGGGACTGGGGAGTTGTCCACTGTCTGATGGCTGAATCATATTACTTTTAAGTCTAGCTAGGGAACTTGGGAACATTCTTGAGGAAATACATTTTACTAAGGAACTCAGGAAAATATTCTGCAGATTTTTAACTGTTTGCAAGTAATTTATTTATTTAGGTCTACTAAGTCAGAGGGGAAGAGGCTAATTCCATCTGATTTAAATGGTTTTAGAAGTGACAGTGTCCTCCCATGAGGTAGTGAATGGTAGAGAAAAAAGTCTTCAGCTGGGAGCCCTGGAGACTTCACTTCTAGTCTTAACTCTGACATTGTGTGACTGAGAAGAAGTTATTGCCCCCATTAAATGGACTTCAATTTCATCAGTTTTTAAAGACCCAGTCATTTTGGGTTATTTTTACAGTCACTTCCATCTGAAAAAGAAAAAAAAAACTATGTTTTTGTTATTCACAATACAGCTTAAATATCTAGTGGATGCTAAAAAGAAGTCCTGCAATAGCAGCTATAATCAGTCAAAGTGTATCTAATTATCAATTGGACATATGGGGAGAGTATTCTAAAAAATTCTGTTTCTTTCATTTTATTAGATATGTTACTAGAAAATTCTTATTGCTATTATTTCTTAACAGGTTAAATCTTCTCTTAGAAAGCTTATAGTTATGGGCAAAACTTGAATCTTTCAGATTTGTTCAAAATCCAGCATTCCTAGGTCTCAAATAATCCAAATACTTTATTATTTTAGTTATTTTTCTCCATTTTTCTTTATTATATTTAACTTTGGTTTCTTTCCTTCCTTTTTAAAATTTTATTTTACATGTATATGCCTTTTGTCCTTTATTCAAAGTTATCTACAATTTGGGAATTGAAGGGACTGAAGGATATCTAGCCCACTATGGAGGAAAGATACCATACTTTTGTTTTCAATGTGAAAAGTGTATTCATACAAGTTAGAAAAATATGTATCCTATAAGTAATGTATTAGTCAAAATTAGAAACATTTGTCTACAAACAGCTATTCAGTGTGATTTTCTAAATGAAAAAATTTTGTTGAATACTTATTTCTATATTACATATTACTATAATAGTCTTTGTGATAACAAATTCATTTGATTTCTTCAGTATTTATTGTAACAAATAATATACTCCTTTTGGCCCAGTTTTATGTTTTTCATACACTAATGGGTGTGTTTACATAGGGAAAATTTCCCAGAAACATCCATGTTTGAAGAATAATGTTGATAACTAGTCCAGAATTTGCTAGGATTTCAGTATGAAACTCTAAGCTCTTGAGAGCAGAGGGACTGAAAAATAAATAATTCATTATATTATTATTAAATCTGAAAATAGGGGCTCCTGGGTGGCTCGGTTGGTTGAGCAACCAACTTCAGTTCAGGTCATGATCTCACGGTTTGTGGGTTCCAGCCCCACATGGGACTCTGTGCTGACAGCTCAGAGCCTGGAGCGATTCTGTGTCTCCCTGTCTCTCTGCCCCTCCCCTGCTCATGCTCTCTCTCTCTCTCTCTCTCTCTCTCTCTCTCTCTCTCTCTCTCTCAAAAATAAATAAACATTAAAAAAACTTATTGGAGGGGCGCCTGGGTGGCACAGTCGGTTAAGCGTCCGACTTCAGCCAGGTCACGATCTCGCGGTCCGGGAGTTCGAGCCCCGCGTCAGGCTCTGGGCTGATGGCTCGGAGCCTGGAGCCTGTTTCCAATTCTGTGTCTCCGTCTCTCTCTGCCCCTCCCCCGTTCATGCTCTGTCTCTCTCTGTCCCAAAAATAAATAAAAAAACGTTGAAAAAAAAATAAAAAAAAAAACTTATTGGAATCTTCTATTTCCTGGGTTGTTTTAAACATGTGGTTATACAGAGTTCAAAAAACTAGATAATACATTAGCTTATACAAAGATCACTTTTGTCATTTGCATCTCCAGGAAGAGTGCTTGACTGACATTTGTCAATCAAAAAGATTTAAGTAGATTAACAAAGACCCATGATTCAGTTCTTTATACCCTTCTAGTAAAAATATCAAGTGAGGGGCACCTAGGTGGCTCAGTTGGTTAAGCCTCTGACTCTTGATTTCAGATCAGGTCATTATCTCACTGTTCATGAGATAGAGCCCTGTATCAGGCTCTGTGCTGACAGCATGAAGCCTGCTTGGGATTCTCTCTCTCACTCTCTCTTTCTGCCCCTCCCCACTCATGCACTCACTCTTGTTCTTTCTCTCTCTCTCTCAAAATAAATAAATAAAATTTTAAAATATATATCAAATCGGGGCGCCTGGGTGGCTCAGTCGGTTGGGCGTCCAACTTTGGCTCAGGTCATGATCTCACGGTCTGTGAGTTCGAGCCCCGTGTTGGGCTTTGGGCTGATGGTAGGAGCCTGGAGCCTGCTTCTGATTCTGTGTCTCCCTCTCTCTCTGCCCCTCCCCCATTCATGCTCTGTCTCTCTCTGTCTCAAAAATAAATAAACGTTAAAAAAATTTTTTTAAATAAACATTTTTAAAAAATTAAAAAAAAACTGACATTAGAATTAAAAAAATAAATATATATATATATATATATCAAATCAAAGCCAACAAAAAAATCTAGCAAACAAAAAGTTTAGTTGGTACATTCTATAAACTAAAAGTACAACAAACAACTCTATGCTCATAAATGTGATAACGTAAATGAAATTAAATAACTCCTTGAAATATATGCACTATCAAAACTTACAGAAGGAAAATTTACAGTCTGAAAAACCTTATATCTATTTAAAAATTGAATCAATAATTAATATCATTGCACAAAAGTAATCACCAAGTCCAGATGGTTTCACTAGTGGGGTTTCACTAGCCCCATTTTCCAAACAAATGAGGGCAGGGGGTGATATTAATTCTCCAAAATCTCTTCCAGAAAACAGAAGCAAAGGACACATTTCATAAGCCATTCTTTGAGACCAGCATTACCCTCACACCAAAACAAACAAAAAAGTCACAAGAAAGGAAAACTACAGTTCAACACTCACATGAATTTAACTGCAAAATCCTCAACAAAGTATTAGTAAGTCAAATCCAATAGTATATGAAAATAATTATATACAGTGACCAAGTTGGATTTATTCTAAGTATACAAAGCTGGTTCAAAATTCAAAAATTAATCAGTGTAAGCCACCACATCATCAGACTAATGTAGGAAAATCATACGATCCTATCAATTGTCACAGGAAAAGCATTTGACAAATCTAATACTCATTCATGGTAAAAAGTCTCTACAACTAGGAATAAAAATAAACTTCCTTAATATGATAAAAAACATCTTCAAACAACCTACTGCTAACATCCTATATAATGATAAGACTGGACACTTTCTAACTAGGATTGGAAACAGGCAAGAATATTCCCTCGTATCACCCCTATTCAATGCCATATGGGAAGTCCTTGCTAGTGTAATAAGAAAAGGAAATAAAAGTTACACATTTTGGAAAGGAAGACATAAAACTGCTGCAGAATACAAGGTTAATGTACAAAAGTAAATTGCTTTCCTCTTATCCAACAATGAACAAACAGAATTTGAAATTTATAACAAATAGTAAGTTTTAATATAGCACTCAAAAATTACATATGCATAAATCTAACTAAATATTTACAGCACCCTAAAGCATAAGTAAAAAAAAAAAACCACTACTTAAAAAAAATAATCAAAGGTCTCACTAAACGGAGAGATATGCTGTGTTCATAGACTGAAGACTCAATTCTGTTAAGATGTCAGTTCTTTCCAATTTGATTTATAGAATCAATGCAATTGCAATCAAATTCCCAGCAAGCAATTTCATAAATACTGACAAACCGATTATAAATTTTATATGGAAAAGAAAAAGTTCTAGATGAGCCAACGCAACACTTAAGAAGAAGTTGGAGAACTCCCTTCACCTGATTTCAAGTCTTACAAGGCTATGGTAATCAAGACAGTATAATATTGGGACATCTGAGTGGCTCAGTCAGTTATTGTCTGCCTCTTGACTTCGGCTGAGGTCATGACCTCACAGTTCATGGGTTCTAGCCCCACACAGGGTTCTACACTGGTAGTGCATAGCCTGCTTGGGATTCCCTCTCTCTCCCTCTCTCTCTGCCCTTGCCCCACTCAAGTGCTCTGTCTCTCTCAAAGTAAATAAATAAACAAACTCAAAAAAAAAAAAAACAACACTGTAATATTGACAAAGGAATAGTCACAGCCATCAGTGGAACAGAATAGAGAACCCAGATAGAGACCTACCGATATATAACCAAACGATCTTTAGCATAGGAAAAAAGGTAATTTAGTTCATGTCTTTCCAAAAATGGTGCTGGAAAAACTGGATTGTCAAATGCAAAAAAAGAAAAGAACCTTCACAAAGACATTATGCCTTAAGTAAAAATTAACTCAAAATGGATCTTACACCTAAAATGCAGCACTATAAAACTTCATGAAGAAGAGAAGAAAATCTATATGACACAACATTTGATGATGAGTTTTTAAATACAGCATCAATAGCTTAATCCATGAAACAAGGTAAACTGTACTTCATTAAAATTAAAAATTCTGTTCTGTCATTTACTCTTAAGGGAATAAAAGACAAGCCATAGACTGGAAAAATACATTTGTGAAACATATAACTGATAAGCGACTTATATTCAAAATATACTAAGAACTCTTAAAACACAAAAAGAAAACAAAACAAAATTTTAAATGGGCAAGAAATCTGAACAGCTACTTCTCCAAAGAAAATATAATGAGGGGTGCCTGGGTGGCTTGGTTGGTTAAGCGTCCAACTTCGGCTCAGGTCATGATCTCACAGTCTGTGAGTTCGAGCCCTGCGTCGGGCTCTGTGCTGACAGCTCAGAGCCTGGAGCCTGTTTCAGATTCTGTGTCTCCCTCTCTCTCTGCCCCTCCCCTGTTCATGCTCTGTCTCTCTCTGTCTCAAAAATAAATAAACGTTAAAAAAAAAAGAAAATATAATGAGGTATCAGCTTATAATGGCTAAAATAAAACAAAAACAAAACCTAGAAGTAACAAATGTTGGCAAGGAATGTGGAGAAAAAGGAACCCCCATGAGCTGTTGGTAGGAATGTAAATTGGTACAGCCACTGTGGTGAACAGTATGGAAGTTCCTTAAAAAATTAAAAATAGAAATACCATATGATCCAATAATTCCACTCTGGATATTTACCCAAAGAAATGAAAACAGTAATTCAAAATGATATATGCACTCCTATGTTTATTGTGTCATTATTTACAATAGCCAAGATATAAAAGCAACCTGAGTCTCCATAAACAGACAAATGGATAAGGAAGATGTGGTGTGTACACACACATACATGAATATTACACAGCCACAAAAAAGGATGAGGTCTTGCTATTTGTGACAACATGGATGGACCTACAAGGTATTATGCTAAGTGAAATAGGGCAGCCTAGGAAAGATATACTATATGACTTCACTCCTATGTGGAATATATAAAACTAAAGAATAAACAAAAAGCAGAAGCATACCTATAAATACAGAGAACTGATGGTTGCCAGAAGGACGTGGGGTGGGGACATGGGCAAAATGGGTGAAGGGGTGTGGGAGATACAGGCTTCCAGTTACAGAATGAATAGTCACAGGAATAAAAAGCACAGCACAGGAAAAATAGTCAACAATACTGTAATAGTGTTGTATGGTGACAGATGGCAACTGCACTGGTGCTGAGCATAGTTTAACATAGAAAGTTGAATTACTGTGTTCTTCCTGAAATTAATTTAACACTGGATGACAACTATACTCAAAAAATTTTAATAAAGAAAAGAAGCTGAAAAAATATGCAGATGGTAAGTAAGCATACAAAAATATGTTCAACAGTATTTGTCATTAATGAATTGAAAATTAAAGCAATAATGACATACTGCCCCATACCTATTAGAGTGGCTAAAATGCAAAAAAAAAAAAAAAAAAAAAAGACATCAACTGAGGATATGGAGTATCAGGAAATATCAATTACTGCTGGTGGAACTGCAAGATGGCACAGCCACTTAGGAAGACAAATTGTCAGATTCTTAAAAAAACTAAACATAAACTTAATATACCATCCAGCAACTGTGCTCCTAGGTATTTACTCAGTCAATTTAAAAACTAACATCCACAGAAAACTTACATTTCTATAGGAGCTTCTATATTGGTGATTATGGTAGAGCTGTTATAAACATTCACAGGTAGACTATGGTGGCTGGAGAAAGGCAAGAAAATGTATTCTCCCACAGAGCCTCCACAAAGAATGGAGTACTCCTCCTGACACCCTGACTGAGTCTATGTGTTGTTTCTGACCTAAACAACTTTTAGATAACAAATTAGTAGTTTGTTACAGCAGCACTAGGAAACTAATACATAGTGGCTGGTTGGATCTAGGTTTCTTACTGCATGAGTGGGAGGTTACAAGTAAAAAGTGGAGAAAGCTAAAATAATCCATGTAATAACACGTTAGAGTTGGAGACATCAGTATGAACACGCTTAGGTCAACATACAGCTACATGTAGAAATGCTTACAGATTTGTGAATATACATGTATTCGTACAGACATAGATTGTCAGCACTGTTGGCTTGAGAGGACCCAGAAACAATGGCACACCAGCAGCAACGAACACAACTAGCACAAAATCATGGTTTCTAATATCACTCTGCAGTAAAAGAAGCCAAAGCCAGGGTTTCTTGGAAAAAAGGTTAATACTAGGACTGGCCTAGAACACAGATCAATGTGCAATATTTTAGGAGTCAACTAAAAGGATGCCAAATGTCCAAAGCTGAAACAATTTGAGCAAAAAAAGTATTGTCTGTACTGGATTTATAACCCAAAGTATAAATTAAATAGTCCATACTAAAGTAAATAAATGGTTGAATAAATGGGGGAGACAACACAAATTTCCCATGCTAAGAATTCCAAATAATTAAGGTAGATATTTTGCCCTTAAGCATGTGGAGCATAGCTCCCTAGCCTTTAAGTGTGGGCTGCTCATTGAGGCTTCCTTCCTAAAAGCATAGCATAGAAAGGAGAGAAAACAGAGGAGCGCCTGGGTGGCTCACTCGACAAGCATCAGCTCAGGTCATGATCTCACAGTTCATGCATTCAAGCCCCGCATGGGTCTCTGTGCCGACAGCTCAGTTTGGAGCCTGCTTCAGATTCTGTGTCTCCCTCTCTCTCTGCCCCTCCCCTATTCACACTCTCTCCTCTCTCTGTCTCAAAAATAAACATTAAAAAAAATTAAAAAAAAAAAACAAGCAGAAACTTTATAGTGGGAAAATCTGACAAATAAGACCTCAAGTCAGATGACCCAAAGCTTAATATCAACAGTGATAAGTGGTTTAGATAGTGTATGATCATGATATGATGGGATGAAACTTATACTTTATGTGGCGCCTCCCAAAACACAGAAGCCTAATATAATCATGAGAAAAACAGCAGGGAAAACCCCAACCGAGGTACATTCTACAAATTAGCTACCTGTTCTCAATAGTTTTAAGGTCCTCAAAAACAAGAAAAGTCTGATAAACTTACAATCAAGAGAAGCTGAAGGAGATATGATAAAAAAAACAAATGTAATATGGTGTTCTGGATAGGGTTTGGGAACAGAAAAAAAAAATACAAGGCTTAGAGAGAAACTAAAGAAATGTGAATAAATTGTGTACTTTAGTTAATAATAGTTTATCAATATTATTTCATTGTACAAATGTATCAAACTAATATATTAGCAAAGGGAAAATTTGATGTGGGGTATACAAGCACTCTTTGTACTATCTTCACAGTAATTCTTCAAATCTAAAACTATTCAAAAAGTTTAGATGTTTGTCCATGAATGCACACACATGAAAGATATTTTGCTTCCAGGCAATGAAAAACTGACCTGGTCATTATAGCTGTCTCAAAAACTCTTATGGCCCTGACATACTGATTTATCTAGAAAAGCTAAGCCTAAATTTTGTATTCTTTATTTTCTCTTTGTAAAAGATATTACGGGAACCAAAATGACAATCCCACTAAGTATCATCAAAGTGCAGAACACATTTTACCATATGATAAACATAAATGCCTCATTTTGATCCTCCTAATAAATCCACTTACACAGAATAGATGTTGGGGCACCTGAGAGATTCAGTTGCTTAAGTGTCTGACCTCTGGTTTTGGCTCAGGTCATGATCTCATAGTTTGTGGGTTTGAGCCCCACACCAGTCTCTATACTGACAGTGTAAAGCCTTTTTGGGATTCTCCCTATCTCTCTCTCTCTCTCTCTGCCCCTCCCCAACTCATTCTCTCTCTCTCTCGCTCTCTCTCTCGCTCTCTCAAATAAACATTTTAAAAAAATGATAGAATAGGTGTTATTCCTAAAGTTCAAAAAGCTAAGCATCCATGGAGTTTCACTGTGACTTAGGATAAGGAGGCTTTTCAGAAGAACTTAATTTCCCTCTGCTATATAGATAGGTTTTCTATATAACGTTTAGGAAGAAGGTATTCTCATAATTCAAACAATAGTTTATTTGCTCTACGTTATAATATCTATTGGAATGAAAATTATTGAATATATTAATGGAAGAGACACAATACTGTTGGCAAACAAAAAACAAACAGAAAAAAAACAAATTTATAAATCAAGCTCTTCCGTAGGCCTAAGAAAAAAGAAAGTTAAGCACAGTGCTAGGCAATTTTGCAAATCCCTAGAAAATAGAGCAAAACATAGGACTTTGCCTCTGGAAAATATTTAAAATGGAATTATTTGGTAATATGTCAACAGCTCATACCAAATTTTGGCTTTAATTCTGCTCACAAAGTATGACGTAATCTACTTGGTTTGGTTTGATTAATCTAAAGTGAACCTGCAAATATTTTGGACCAAGACCAATAAAATGAAAATCAGTAATTCATAACCTATCCCAACTACTATACAATACCCAAGGGAAGAGTTAAATTTTTCTCCATTGCCAGTATGCATGGCACAGCTCTCTTTAAATTAAAGTCAGCTGGGCAAAATGGAGAAGTTATCTATCCAATCCAAAAGCTTAGTTTCTGTGAGTTAAGGGCTTGTCTTTATGATTTAGCTCAAACAGGCTTTTGTTGGAGCAGCTCGTGGCTCAGTCGGTTGAGTGTCCCACTTCAGCTCAGGTCCTGATCTCATGGTTTGTGAGTTCGATCCCTGCGTCAGGCTCTGTGCTGACAGCTCAAAGGCTGGAGCCTGCTTTGGATTCTGTGTCTCCCTCTCTCTCTGCTCCTCCCCCACTCATGCTCTAATAACTAAATAAATAACTAAATAAATTTTAAAAATTAGGCTTTTCTTCTCAGGGAGCCTGGGTGGCTCAGTTGGTTAAGTGTCCAACATCAGCTCAGGTCATGATCTTGCAGTTCATGGGTTCGAGCCCCTCATCGGGCTCTGTGCTGAGAGCTCAGAGCCTGGAGCCTGCTTTGGATTCTGTGTGTGTCTCTCTCTCTGAGCCTCCCCCACCTGCACTCTGTCTCCCTCAAAAAAACATAAAACATTAAAAGAGATTTTTTTAAATAAAATAAAAGGCTTTTCTTCTCACCTCTTCAGATCTCTGAGGGAAAAATGGTTTTAACTTTCAAATAGTTCTTACTAGACAAAGTAATGAACATAGAGACAGTATTTTTGTTCCTCTATCTTTTTAATGACCAACTTTTTCCCTTAGATCAGAATTTCTACAGGGATGCTATATTTAAATACTGAAACAAATATATTTCATATATCCTAATTCAGTATTTCTAGAAAAAGGGTAAATCTCTGTGTGCCCATGTTTGTATGTGTATATGTCATAAAACCACTGCTGAAGTGTTCAAACAACAACAAAAAACTAGGCTTCCTTTAAAATACAGTTATTGTATCTGATAATTTATTTGTACACACCTTTCATAGCTGACCCAGAAGGCCCAAAATATTTTTTGTTTCTTAGACAGTTTGTATCTATATTTCAAATCACACACATTAAATGCATGCATTTTATTTTGGGTGACACCATTAGGCAACATGTCTTTTGGCTTCATTATTGAGGGAGTTATTTCTAAGTAGATTGCCTTAGCCAACTCTGTATTTATAATACTTTATATTTATTTTGGACATATTTATTAAAGCTGTTTTAAAACCTCTGCATTCTTATCCCACCAACTTTCATTTCTGAATCTTCTTCTATTGATTAGTTTTTCTCCTGATTTTGAGTCACATTTTCCTCTTTCATTGCTTATCTAGTTGGTAATTTTTATGTGTTGAAGACATTACTAAAAGTTATATTTTTGAGTGTGTATATTTTGTTTCTTTAGAAGAGTGTTGAGCTCTGAGGAGATAATTCATTTACTGGCGATCCCATACTCTGGCAACACTGAGACTGGATTTATTCAGTTCAATAATATCAAGATTTCTAAAGGTGAGACTACTTAAATCAGGTATGTTCTCTTCAACTCACCAGGATGCTCACAGAGTCCCAAAGGCATTTAAGCCTAGGACTCTTGATCTATATAATGTCCATTAGCTTGTTTTTCAAACTTCCATCTCACTCCTCCTATTTTTCCCTCCTTGCAGTCCCCACTCTCATGCGAGCTACAGGAAGAAGGTCTATGGCATCCTGTATTTCGTCCTGCTTGAAAAACACATAATTGTTAATGTTGAGCCGCCTGGAGTGCATCGATGCAGAAGGGGTTATGAGTATGTAAAAAAAAAATCTCAGAAAAATGTTTCTGAAAATCTTTCATTCTAAGTGCTCAGCAACTCCTTCTTTCCTTTTATTTAGAAATTACTTCAAGTGCCAGTAAAAACATATCAGCTCCTACAAGCTGCTTTTCTTTTCATACAAACAGCAGTGAGAGGCAATTCCCAATTGGGTTGGATTATTCAAATTAGCCATAACTCAAAATCCTTCACAATGAGCTCAGGAATTTATTGTAGCATTTATTTTGCAACCAGAATATCATATTTCTAATTAAATTTTTCTTAGACTAATGCTAAAAGGAGTTCGCCCTTCCTGAGAACTCCATGTCAACCAGTTCAACCACGTTCAGGGGTGCAAAAAAAAAAAGATGATGTAAAATTTATAAAACTAAAAATATCTTCTTGATAAACAAGCAGAACATTTATATAAAATTAATCAAAAATAGGTCATTTTTTTTTCAGATCATAGCAAAGTCCAATGTTTTAGAAAACTATTATTCTACTTTTATACCTTTTAAATAAATATATTTACAGGGCTGTATATAAATAAGATTAAGATAGTATTCATTTCCTTTTTAAAAAGGAAAACACCACCACTCTTTCTACATTGTTTAACAAAGCTGGGGAGGAAATTCAAAAAGACCTCTTTTCTTTCTTTCTTTTTTAAATGTATATAAACAACCTTATTTTTTTTCCATGACTTTTCTTCTCAGAAATAATCCTTTAACCTGATCTCAGCAAACTGCTATAGAGAACCTTTCAATGTTATGAAAATATCCCTGAGAAGTACGAAGTCAGGTGGGCTCACACAACCGGAGGTCCCCGAGGTTAGAGTATGAGACAGCTTTTATAGATTACGAAATGGCGTGTACAACTCCTTCACTTCTACAGACCAAGACTCTAACCAAGGCTTCCACATGCCATCAGTCCTAACTGCAATCATCAGGTAGAAAAATTCCCGACACTAGCAGCATTAAATCCTAAATTCAATCTAAAAATTATCTTCATCAAGGTGCATGTGTCCGAAAAAAGAAATGTTAACTCAAATAGTTGTTTCTACATTTTCAGGGAACACTTTTCCCACTAGCTTCAATACTGCTTCATCCATTTAATATATTAGAGAAAAAAAGTCTCCAGGCAAAAATTTTTTCTAAACTAAAAAATAATACAAAGTTTCCTAAAGGGTTGAATCCCTAGAAATAAAGCATTTTTATTTCATTTCTATTGTTCTTTCCCCAGGAAGCAACAACCTTTACACACATTTACTGAAAACATGATTGTTAGTATCAGCTTTTGCTTCCTTATCTCCCACAAGGCAGTAGGCAACAAGTTCAAATTGAGCTTTTCAATACCATGGAAGAGAATGTCTCATAGCCCCTCTTCTTTTTTTTTTTAATTTTTTTTATGTTTATTTATTTTTGAGAGAGAGAGAGACGGAGTGCGAGCAGGGGAGGGTCAGAGAGAGAGAGGGAGACACAGAATCTGAAGCAGGCTCCAGGCTCTGAGCTGTCAGCACAGAGCCCGACGTGGTCATAGCCCCTCTTCTTAAATAGGTAAAGTCAGGTAAAGTCTATAACTTTGCCAATGGAAATAATTAACGTGATTAAATTATTTTTTAAAAACAGGTTATAAAGTTACTCTATATGAAAAACTATGGAGTTTCTTTATGTGTTGGTATTATCAGAAGGGGAATACAACAAACTGAAATAAAGATTTGGTTTAACATATTAAAATAGCAAACACTGAAACTGAATGAGGACATTTCCCATAGCTGAAAAGAAATCACAGAACTGGCAGTTTTCAAAACATATATCCCATACCATCTTCTACCTCAGTTACATTCATATTAAAATCCTCTAAAGATAGGACTGTATAAATAAATTAGGCTTCTGAAAAACCTAAACCATAACAATTTCATTTCAACCTTTACCTAAGGAATAAAACTGTTCAAGATTTCCTCTCTGACTTATTAAAAGGTTAAACAGGTAAGTTCAATACACATTTATGAAAATAATTCAAAAAACCTGAAGCAAAAAGAAAGCCCAATATATGATCTTAGGATGGTCCTCTCTGAAAGCCATTATTCTTTTTCCTTAAGTGATCACAACTTTTTTCCCATTTCAGACATTGGCAAAGCTGACCTACTGAGCCTTGGCTGAGCATACCAGACTTCCAGGAAAGTTGTAGTTCCATCTCCTTTCCATCAAACAGAGACTTCCCGAAAGTCCCCGATTCAGTTTATTTGCTTATAAACTAGATAAGCTAATTGAGAGAAACTTGTTTTCCTTTCACCTCAGAGTTTAAGACTTTATAATTGCTAAATGCCAAAAATAGTCAGGATAATGGCTTCCATGACTCTATCACCACTATCTATTAATCCAATTGAGCTCAGAAATATCCCCAACCTTCCTACCCACTACTATACACAACAATTTAACCAAGTGCATGGAAAATCCCTTGCACATGCTGGAGCATTAAGGGTTATTTGGACTCTGAGCGTTTGAACTCAATTCTCAAGCGACTCAAAAAAATCTACAGGCCATTCTTTATGCTATTCATTTCAGTAACATGACTCAGAAACTGACCCAAACTTATGGCAGCATTTTGAGTGCTATCAATTCATTAGGCTGCATGTAAAAAAAAGACCAACTTAGATCACATGATTGAGACAGGCTTTTATGTAGATCATGAATTACAATCCAAATCTAATACACTATATGTCAGTTGTTACAGCTACCAGGCCCAAGCTTCCCCTGCAATTCTGGTCCCTAGGCAGGTTAGCATTTTAAAAGGAAGTCAGTAGGCAAAAGGTATAAGAGAACTTAATGTAGTATAGGGAATCCAAGTACAATTTTTCCAGGAGATGACAGTAAACTGATATTGATAGAACAAGTAGAAATTTTGCCAGGTTGGGGCAGAGAGATGCTGCCCAGAAACCCTTTTCTAACCTGAACTCCAACAACTACCCTACATGAACTAAATTATGTAGTCAAGCTCATTTATTTGGTATCCCTTGAAAATGCTCTGAACCTCTACTGATGATATAGACCAGACTTTATCTACAGCTATCAAATTAATGAGCATCTTTCAGTATGCAGCACTAATGTCACCTTCTCCAGAAAGGATTAACTGATTTTTCCAGTTGAATATGGCCTCTCCTTTTCTAGTCAGCTTTGGCTATTTTAACTTTTCATAAGAACTTAACAACTTATGAAGTCAAGCTTTAAAGAAAGCAAGCAATGAGTATGGAATGATATTTTTCTATACTAAATAATTAATAGGTCTTTACATGTAATAGATTATCAACTAATATTTGTTGAGTGAAAAAATAAAATTGACTTGAGAAAGCTGGCCATCTAAATGAATGTCAAGATGCTTTCCTGCTATAACAGCAACAGCAACAAAAAACACTGAAGTTTTCCTTTTAGCCAATTAATTTATTTCAAGTTAGCTAAAGTAGCTAAGTTAGCCAATATTGGATGTCACAGCATGCATCACATATTGATGAATCTAGAATACATGAGACAGAATCTCCTGCCTTCAAGGACATGATAAATACAACTTTGCCTCTTAGCTATACAGATACTCTCTTTTCCCCTAATATGCCTTAAGCCTTGTAAAATGGTCCAGTTTTTAGAGCAATCACAGTCATATGGCTGTTGGTATATAAGGCTGTTCTACACGAGAAATATGCCTAGTACTAGGCACACTACTCTCCTACTTTAGAACATGCAAGCCTAAAAGGTATCAAGAATTCATTTAATCCACAGGCTGACTTAGTCAATCAAGATATTACAGGTAGGTCTATTCTAATTTTCAAGGCAGCTAGAAAAGCAAACTTCACAGTATTCCATGATAACTTATTTTACGTCTTTCACTATCTAAAAAAGTTGTGTTCCTTATATCGAATCAATGTAAAACACAGAGGAAATGAAGAGGGAAAGTATATATTCAAGGCAGAGTACTAATGGCTTTACATGTATATATTAAGCAATTTTGAAAAAACCAAGGTACTTAAAATTGGCACTATTATGCCCATTTTATAAATGAGAAAATTAAGAATTAAAGAATGTATACATCATGCTAAAAATTATACACCTAAAAGAGGATAACTTAAATTCTCTAAAGAAAACTATGATATTCAAAGGGGTATGGCAGGAGAGCCTTCAATTTAATTACGTTTTTCAGAAACTATTTGAGAGTTCTCTTGCGCATCAACAAGCAACTTCAGGCACACACTTCTCAGCATCTTCTCACCTGTTCTCCCACTTTTCCTTAGGAATCCCACAGCCTGCAAGATCCAATTCCACATATTCATCAGCTTATCTATATGCTCAAGAAAACTTACCCAGTGCCAATTATGTAGTTGTAACTGCAAGAGGCTCTCACCAATACACTGGTCAATAAAACCTGCAGTCCTCTCTTCAGAAAGTTAAAGACAAACAGGGCAGACAGACATAAAAGAATTCACACTAAGATATGATTGCTGTGTCAGGCACCAGACTCTCATGTAATATAACAAAACAATGTTCTTAAAATAGGGAGATTAGAAAAGGCCTCCTGGAGAAGATGACATTTAAAGTGGAGAATAAGTTAAGAGTTAACCTGGTGAAGAATGTAGGGAAGGGGTAAGGAGGGGAAAATAAATAGTCCAAGTATAGGAAATGGAAAGTGTAAACAACTCTGAAGTAGGAAAAATCAAACATAATAGAGGAACAGAATAGAGGTCAGCTGATCTCTGTTCAAGGCAGAGTGCTACAAAAGCATACTGATCAAGGCAGAGTGCTACAAAATATGGCAACAAAGCAGACAGCCGGGGCCACACAAGTAGAATTGTGTGCTCCACTCTAATGGGAAAGGACGCCACTGATACATTTTGAGCAGAGACGTGGTATGTCATAATTTATGTTTTTAAAATTACTTCTCTGAAAATATGACTGATAATAGAGCACCTGGGTGGCTCAGTCGGTTGAACATCTGACTCTAGATTTTGGCTGAGGTCATGAACTCACAGTTCATGGGCTTGAGCCCCACTTTGGGCTCTGTGCTCACAGCATAGAGCATGCTTGGGATTCTCTCTCTCCCTCTCTCTCTCTCTGCCCCTCCAGCGTGCTTTCTCTCTCTCTCAAAATAAATAAATAAATATTTAAAAATATAGATGGTTTATATTTATCTCTAACCTCTACTAAAACAATAAAATACATTTTTTAAATCCACAAATGTGTAAAAACAAAGTACAGGTGAGAAGGTGATGGTGATCAGAAGGATAAGTGACATCTGGCTTTGAACATTGGAAAACTAATCCCAAGTGAGATGTGCAAAGTGAGAAGAAATTTGGTTTGCACTTCAGGATTCCCCTAAAACTCTGATATCTCTGAAAGAAGTATGAGAATGATGCCACAAACAGGAAAACATGTTGAAAAAAATTTTCTCACTCCAACCTCCCTCTAGGATCCTGCTACAGTCCTTTCCCCCACTGAGAAAAACCAGGCCACTGGCACACGTCCTACCCCACACTCAGCCAGAACAGAAAATATATTCTCTAGAGAATTAATTTCTTCCTGAACTAGGAGACAACAGCCAGAGGTGCTATATGGATAATAGGAGAACTAATGAAAGTTTATATATGGTTATGTGTATATATATATATGGAGTATCAAGACTATATCTCTCTTTCTTCATTCTATTCCTGGAGATCTGGCCAGGTAATTTGTTTGCCACAGTCATAAGAGTAAGGCTTATAGTCTTCTCCCAATGATTGGAAGATTCCTCTCTGTGGCATCAGAGAAAAGATTTACAGATTATGATAATGGAAGTTTTCCAATGAAACAGCCCTGCTGGTTCACCCTATGGTGAAACCCTCAGATGATAATTCCATCACATGTAATACTTTCATGTGTGAGCAGAAAGCCAAGAAGCATTACATATCCTAAGAAGTCTTCTGAAATGAAAGATGCAGACAGACACCATAAGCAGAAGTAAGAAGCCTGCAGCAAAGACAAACTTGTGGAGAAGGCTTAAAACCACACACACACACACACACACACACACACACACACACACACGTTAATATTGTCTGTGAATAAAGAGAATACCCACAAAACAGTAACTGAATACTATACAAACTGAAAATCAGAGGGAAAAAAGAGATCACGGCAATGAACAATATGATAGCTGAAATGAGAATAAGTGTTAGAAAATGAAACTGATTAAATAAAGTAGGAAAAAAGAACATTAAGAAGAGGAAATAAAATATTGGAGAAAATATATGAAAATCGGTTCATTAATCAAGTATGTCCAACATATGAACAATGGGAGTTCTGTATAGGCATTACAGGGAAAATAGTAGGGGACAAAATGAAAATGTGATTCATGAAAATTTTACTGGGCCAAAACACTTTTCTTCATTATAAAAAAAGCTTACCATGTATCCAGAAAAAAGATGGAAACAGATTCGTGTTAAAATATATGATTTAGCAATTTCAAACAAATTTGGGTCAAAAAGAAGATCCTAAAAGTCTCCCTGTGGAAGACAAATTTAGGTATCATAATTTAGGTTAAAACGGTTTCAGATTTCCCAAATACACTTGAATATAGAAAGATGTCAGGTAAGGGGTGCCTGGGTGGCTCAGTCAGTTAAGGGTCCGACTTTGGCTCAGGTCATGATCTCATGGTTTGCGAGTTTGAGCCCCCCGTCGGGTTCTGTGCTGACAGCTCAGAGCCTGAAGCCTGCTTCAGATTCTATGTCTCCCTCTCTTTCTGCCCCTCGCCAGCTCACACTGTCTCTCTGTCTCTCTGTCTCTCTCTCTCTCAAAAATAAACTTTAAAAAAAAAGAAAAAGAAAAAGAAAGGTGTCAGGTGAGCTGAGTTCTCATTTGAAGGCAAATGGGAAAAATCTGCTTCCAGGCTCACTGCTGGCAGAATTCAGTTTCTTGTGGTGGTAGTACTGTGGTCCTTGTTTCCTCGTTAGTTGCCATCCCAGGACTGCTCTCAATTCTTACAGACCACCCCCATTCCTTACCACATGGCCTCTACCATCTTAGAAACAGCAACAGTGCAATGAAAACTTCTCATACTTCAAATATCTGGCTTCCTCATCTGTGACCATCTAAAGAAAACTCTGCTTTTAAAGGACTCGTTTGATTGGGTCAGGACCATCGAACAATCTCCCAGTCTTAAAGTCAACTGATTTGGACCTTAAGCACATCAGCAAAATTCCTTTGTGGCAGTACTCAGTGTTTGATTAAATAACTAAGAGATAGTGTTGTCAAAGAAAATGTTTATTCACAACACTTGTCAAATCAGTAAGGCATACTTTATTCAGCACTATCCTGATGGATGTAGAGAGCACTTGAATGGGGTTTGGCAGTACAGGAGAAAGATTGGGCACAACTCCAAATACAACAAGGAAAGCGAGAATTTATAGCCAAGGAGTTGGGTGGGGGTGAATGGATGGAAAATTACTAAGAGAAAATATCATCAGTAAAGGGGGACTCTGGCTAACCCGACATGGCAGGATTCTTGCTGAAGGAAGGCCATGGTGATCAGATATCACCTCAGAGATGGTAGGGGCTGAGGAGAGTGATCAGATATTGAGGGTGGGGGGTTTTAGCTAAAGGTCTTAGGGGACCACTTTAGAATTCTACCTTACCACAACTGGGAGAAATGATACTTTGAAATTTCTGGGAAAAAATTATTTCTAGAACCAAAATATATATCCAAACTATCAGCTAAGTGTAGATAAAACCATTTTTACACATGTGATGTCTCAAAAAATTAATATTCCATCCAACATTTCTCAGGCAGACAGTGAAAGATATGACTATAAAGCAATCTCAATAATTATACTATGAATGAAACATCCAACCAGCATCTATTTTTTGGAATGCTTTCCAATTTTCTTTTCAATTTATCATTTAGCTTCACAAATAAATTACTGCCAGCAGCCTGAGTTGAGGATAGCATGTATTTATGTGACAATTCTAATTAAAACTGTGGGTTGATTCTCAGTTATTTTAAATGTCAAATGACAGGTAAAACACTGTTTTAGATAAATATAACACATATCTAAAAGATCTTTTAAAGCACAGGTGTCAGCAATGGCAAAGTCTTTGTTGGTAAGCAAGAAAGAGAACAAGATTATCTATACATTATTTTGGGAAATACATAACAAGGTTATAAAAATGAACAGGAAAACAAAAAGAATTCTCCTTATTTCCCTTATTTTCACCCACTGAAAATGAGTTATCCCCATTCCTATGTGAAAAACTATATTAAATTAACTGTAAGAATTGATTACACAATACTACAGACATCACAAATCGAATATGGAATATTTAATAGATGTGGAGCAACTGGCTTGCAATTTTAAGAAAACCAACGGATATTTTATACATCAAATTCAATTTAAGATGAATTACTCATTTGATATTTGAAAGATTATTCTGCTATGATTGTGGAAAATGGACTGCATAAAACTAGAGAAAGCCACTAGCTGGGAAACTAATACACAATGAGAAATGAGAAATAAGGGATTTAAAAAAAGATGAGATGGTTCCCGGGGGGGGGGGGGGGGGGAGCTTGATGATGAAGATAAATCTGGAATATGAAGTTTCAGACTTCAGAATTTAAGTGGTTAATGGTTCTCTTAACTGAAATCAGACTATGTGAAGAAATGCTTATGGAGCAAAGCCTTTGAGTTCAGCATGTGATGTATATGATCCCAGCCAGAACTGGAGTTGATGATAACAGTCCAAAATTCACATAACATGTCTGGATGGAAATGGAGAACTAGTAGCCTTCTGCTTCTACAGAGTATTTGAAGTGATAGGAATGGATGAAATGATTCAGTGAGACGATATAAGTAATAAGAAAGGCAAGCACAGAATCTCAGAGTGGTGACAAGATTACAAGCAAAATACTGTGCCTTAGAAAGCACAGAAGAATTGCAATAAAAAGTATGATGTCAAAAATATGAAATGCAGCTGAGAAAACTTAGAAGACATCAAATGCACTGAAATCTCTAAATTGGTCAATTAAGAGGCTATTGGAGATCCTAGAAAAAAGAGCTTCAAAAGAGGATAGAGGAAGAAGAGGCCATGGAGAAGGTAGTTTGGGTATGGGTGAGACAGGAGGAGAAATTAGTATTTCAATCTTGAAACAAAAACCACAATTTGAAGATTTTCTCATGTGATATTCTGTGAGCTTTCACTTATCACAGATCACCATATATTTAGATGGCATTAAATCTGGTCCTTTAGTTCATGAAACAATCAAATTTTACTCCATAATTCAAGGGTCCTTAAGTTTGTTTTTTTCCCCCCAGGAAATATCAATAAATATAATCTGATTCTATGTTTACCTTATAGCTGAAAATACTGCTATGTCTATATATGAATTCTGGTGACATCAGGGTATTTATTTCATTTTTTTATACTTTGCCGATTTTGCCTTCAGAAAAAAACTGGGGGACACTTTATTTTTTTTTACATTTTTTATTTATTTTTGAGAGAGAGACAGAGCACAAGTGGAGGGATGGCAGGGAGAGAGGGAGGCATAGAATCCCAAGCATGCTCCAGGCTCTGAGCTGTCACCACAGAGCCCTACACGGGGCTCGAACTCACAAACCGTGAGATCATGACCTGAGCCGAAGTCGGATGCTTAACCAACTGAGCCACCCAGGCGTCCTGGGGAGTGGGGGGGGGGGGGGCACTTTAAAATATTTTTCTTTTCCCTTAAGAAGAGATAAACTATCTTTGAAGTTTCTCCATTTAAATGTAGTAAGCATACATAAATCACAGAAGAAATAAGAGTTCAAAAATAAGCTAGCAAAAATAATGAACTGATTGTTTCTTTAATATGATAGTGGTGAGTCAAAGACCCTCACATTCTAGACTTACTGTTGTTAGAAACAAGACTCACTATTGATCACGTGAGACAATGGAACAGTCATAAAATACCGTCTGATGAAATGTCACTGGAAGATACCCAACAGAGATATGAAGAACTGCAATGCTGTGAAATTCTATACCTTAAATAGAGACGACCCTCTGAAGATTTGGAAGCATGTTGAGATAACTGGGGTTTGAAAAAGATTTAGTTAAGAAGCAAACATAGTAAAAACAGTCTCCAAGCAAAATCAAGATTTTGGAATTCTAAATACATACTATAGGTCATATCTGTTATTAGAAATTCATAAATGTAATTTAAAATCACTTGCTACCATTTGATGAATTTCCCCAAAAATTACCTAAGTTAGAAAAAAAGGGGACAATAAAAATAATGTGATAAAAATGGTCTCATTTCTCTGGCAGAAAATGCCTAGTTTACTTCAGAAAACAAGGAGACCAGATTACTACTGGGTGATGATCAACAGATTCTATAGTTAATAGCTTTCCAAAAGTCAAGGGTCTGGGATTCAGAGAGATATAGGAAGATCTCAGAAACTTCCCATATATATTATACCTAAGGGCAATTCATTTATGTGATGGAGAATTCATAAGAGAATTAAGGAGAGTTGATGGAGAAAAGAATCAATGTGAGCACACACACATATATTTTTCTTTGTATCAAGAATACCAAAAAGGTATAAAATACATGGGAATTAAAATGCAAATAGATGACTTCACTATAAAATTTTAAACACTGTATTAGTGTTTAAAAACTATACATAAAATCAACACTACATGGAAGGCAGTTTTACATGTCAAATGTTTATAGGTCTATTAGAACAGTGATAAATAAGGAAGATAATGGGTTAAATTTTGCTTCAGGTTTCCTTATATAAAACCTTCATGAGAGCAAATTATGAAAAAAAGCTACTCTGGTTAGTCAATATTCTGAGGTCAACAATCATTGAGGCATTGATCACATCCTCTACTTGATTAGGGAAGTCAAGATACCATTCACAAGTACATGTAGTAGACTCATCCTGGTAGACTCTCTTACTTTTTTATCATGGATTCATCTCTACATTAAAGGTGTGACTTCCTTCTGGCAGAATTTATGCTAAAAAATAATACACTTCAAAGGAACTCTAGAAAAGAAGTAAAACAAAATAACAAATAACCTATGGCAAATTTTCTTTTATGAATATCCTAAGGACCTAAAAACAAAACACTGATTCCAGTGTAGACACTCTCAACAACTCTTTAGCAGACAGGAGAAAAATAAATCTCATTCCAAACTGAATTTTTCCCTCTTGTACATCTTTTTTTTTTCTCTAGCTGGACTAATCGTTACCCACAAATTACACTACTGCTATTCTTTCTGCTCTTTCTCCTGGCGCTGTATATAAGTTACCCATTCCTCAGAGTATTTCCCAAATGAAAACCACAATGAAATACCACCTAACACCTGTTGGAGTAATTATGATCAAAGAGACAGAAGATCACAAGTGTTGGTGACAATGTGGAAAAAAGGCAATCTCTGTTTACTGCTGAGAATGTATATCAGCACAGCCATTGTGGAAAACAGTACGAAGATTCCTAAAAATTTTTTCAAATAGAACTACTATATGATCCAGAAATATACTCAAAGGAATTGAAATCAGCATCTCAAAGAGATACTAAAACTCCCATGTTCATTGCAGCATTATTCATAAGAGCCAGGACAAGAAAACAACCTAAGTGGCCATCAAGAGATGAATGGATAAAGAAAATGTACTGTTCAGTCATAAAAAAGAAGATCCTGCCATTTGCAGCAACATGGATAGATCTAGAGAGTATAAATCTAAGTGAAATAAATCAGAGAAAGAAAAATACCATAATGATTTCATTCAAATGGAATTTAAGAAAACAAACAAACAAACAAAAAAAAAGAGACAAACAAACAAACAACAAAACAGACTTAAATATAGAGAACTGGTGGTTACCAGAGATGAGGTGGGTGGGGGATGGGTGAAATAGATCAAGGGGATTAAAAGTACACTTATCATGATAAGCACTGAGAGCAATGTATAGAGTTGTTGAATCACTATATTGTACACCTGAAACTAATATAACAATGTATGTTAATTATACTAGAATGAAAAACTTTTAGGGACACCTGGGTGGCTCAGTTAAGTGTCCAACACTTGATGTCAGCTCAAGTCATGATCTCATGGTTCATTAGATCAAGCCCCATGTCAGGCTCTGCGTGGACATTGCAGAGCCTGCTTGGTATGCTCTCTCTCCCTTTGTCTCTCTGCCCCTCCCCTGCTCATTCTCTCTTCCTCTCTCTCAAAATGAATAAACATTTTTTTAAAAATTTACAAAATTTTAAAAACATAGCTTTTTCCAAAAACTTATGAGCCAAAAAACATCTATAAAGATTGGTAAAATAATTACAGTAAACCTCTATGTGTCCAGATTTATTCTTCAAACTTTTACCTAAAGTTTTCAATACCCTCCTAAACTGAAGTCAAACAGTTTTGAACTAGTCATAACCTGATTAATACACAATGAACTATCTTTTTATGCCCCTACCTAGAAATGCACCAATTTTACCTAAAGAAAAAAAAATTCAGTTAGTAATTCACAAAACACTACTTCCTTATTTCCCATTAGTACCTAAACCATATTCTCCTCCATGCCATTTGAGGCTGAATTCTTTACATTAATGTATCTATGCTCAGCTTTGATTAGAGTCCAAATTGATAAAAAAAAAAGTATTTATTTGCCTTCTCCTGGGAAAATCAATAATTCATCTGGATAGTTATACACCTAAGAATTCACTGAAAATCTATCCCACTTCTCCCAAGTCTTGTTAGAAACTCTTAAGAATATACACATCCTTTGTGGACTTATTCTTCCATTAAGTAGCTATCTTCCATTAAGTAGATGTCCCTGAATCTTGAAACTCAAAAACTGACTCTATATATCCATCGAGTTAATTAAGAAGAGACAAAAATATTCTAAGGAAAAATCTAACTCTACAAAACAACACTTCATTCTAAGCCATGATTTATCAACTGAATGAAGGGCATTAATCAAGGGAAGATTACTATACAAATTATCCTACACTTCTCAAGATGAACAACTAAAGCCAATTAAGGAAATTTCTCATATTAAACAGATATTGTAAATAACAGGTACCAAAATTTTCTGAAATAGGAATGCTCTTATAAAATGTGACTAAATCAAACATCTCAGAACTACTCCATGGATCATAGAAACCAAAAAAGTCTCAAGTAAGCTCAAAATATCTCATCAACAGCCACTTATATGGTCCTACCAAATCATTATAACCTCTCTTTTTGTATGCACGAGAAAGGTTAGGCCATGCTCTAGGGCATTAACTCAGTAATGCAGCACACATCAAAGGCCACTGCTTATAGCCTAACTAAGTAGGCTATAATAAAGGCTTATCCTCCTTGTCACAAAGAGTGTGCAGCCTCTGATAAATTAGAAAAACTATTCAGCTTTAAAACTTATGTCCATATGAAAACCCATATACATGAATGTTTATAGCAGTTTTAATCACAGTTGCCAACAGCTGGAAGTAACCAAGATGTCCTTCAGTAGGTGAATGGATAAACTGTGATACACCCAGACAATGGAAAAGTAATTCAGGGCTAGAAAGAAATGAGCTATCAAGCCATGAAGAAACACGGAGGAAGCTTTGATGAATATTACTAAATGAAAGAAATAAATCTAAAAAGGCTACATATTGTATGATTCCAGCTATATAACATTCTGAAAAAGGCAAAGTATGGAGACAGGAAAAAAGATCAGTGTTGCCAGAGGGCAGTGGGGAGGGAGGGATGAATAGGCAAAGCTTAAAGGATTTTTAGGGCAGTGAAAATACTCTGTATAATTCTAGATGAATACATGTTATTAAATATTTAATGACAAGCCTATAAATGTACAACACCAAGAATAAACCCTAATATAATCTATGGACTTGGGTGGTAATGATGTGTCAATGCAGGTTCCTCAATTATAACAAACATATTACTATGGTAGGGGACACTGATAATGGGGAAAGCTGTGCATGTGTGGGGGTAGGGGATATATGAAAAATCAATGCATTTACCTCTCAATTTTGCTATGAACCTAAAACTGCTCCAAAAAAATTGAGTTAAAGAAAAACAAAACTATTCATTTTTCATGCTAAAATCACCTTCTTCACATTTGATGTATCACATGATGATCACATGATGTATCACAATTGTATGTATCACATGCATACAATCTCTACTGCTAACTGAAATCATCCAAAAATGTTATTTACATATAATATTTAATTAAATATAATATAAATATAAAATATTCATACTTCTCTTTCCCATATTAAACATACATCTAATCTCTCAATTAACCAAGTTTAATATCCTTATTTGATAGAAAATCTAGTGATTATGTTTCTCTAGTTACAGAACCACATGTTTTCAGAACATACTTAAAAATTCTCATATAAAATCCTTACTAGATGCATCTTACCTCACAAATGAAGACAGAAAATATAAGGCTGATTATTGAATAATGACGGCAGATTCTCTTGCAGAATCCAGCTTCTTACTGGAAGAAATCAACTCAAGTGACTAAACTTAGGGCCCTTTGTAGGGCATGTCAATTTGATTAATATAAAAGGCTAAATATAATCACAGATAGCTGACAGGTTTTCATAATTCAAGACTTTGAAATGAATGATGAAAACACAGATGATTCTTATCCTCCTCAGGTACTCCTATGTAAATTGGACAACAAATATATAAATTGCTTGATGTTTGATGCTATCTGAAAAGTTATGTTTATAAAAGTACAGACCCACCATAAAAGACAAAAAAAAAAGCTTATTCAGGTCATTATGCTTAAGCCATTTATGCTGATAAAGTCATGTGCAAAGACCTCTTGTAAAGCAAATGAAAAATTCATGGAGAAATTTAAAAATTCCACTTATGGATACATAAAATTTGGTCACCAGTACCAGAGATTTACTGGGTTATAAAATAATTAATAGCAAAGTTAGGATGGCTGAATAGTGGCATAAGATAACCTCAAATGGACACCTGCTAAAATCCTTTGTGAGATAACCTATGATAAAAAGAACTGTCCACAATATTAATCAAACATTGTTGTCAAATTCTTCTTAGTATCAGAGGATATATCCAGTTCATGTCTTATCTAGGACTAACATAATTCTGAAATTTTGTAAAGGTTGGACACAGACAAGAATTGTGCTCTAATGGACCTCACTGAATATCTCCATATATATTTTTAAACAATTGCCTTTCCCTATGAATTATGCATATTTTGTACTGATAATATATTTTTTCCAGATTTATTGCCTTCAAGCCCCAAATGCTATCACTACTACCTCATTTCCTATTACCTTTAATTGTCTCAGACTTCTCTAAGAGCAAGGTTAGAATTTCACATGACATAAATCAGTGGAAGACACAGCAGATCAAAGAACCAGGTGAGTCTCAGTTATTTCCTTAAGTCCCATACTTTCCTGATATCCCAGAGGATGTATGTAATATGCTGCAAATGTATGAAACACTAGGGCCATAAGGGGCAAACTTTAACCAGTAGAAGACAGAAAGGGCTGGCAGATAAATTGCCTGACCTTCCTTCCCCTGATGGAGTATTCCAAGACTTCCTTCCTCAAATAGATTATTCCAAAACGCAGTGGTTACAGATTACCTCTCCAAATACATGGTATATGACCTAGCCACAAGCTATGTACCCTTTTGAAGCTGTGGTCAGCTCTAAAATACATCATCTTTATTTGATTTTTCTCTATTACTGGGTTGCTTCCTTTCTCCTCACTTTTGATCCCCTGGATGGAAAATTTATTTTAGCTTCTGTTTTCTAGAAAATCTAGGCTAGGGCAATTGAGGCCATAAGGGACTCAGTAGGTCAGCAGACTGATAATTTGATATTACATTATCCACTTGTCAGAAAGCAACAGGAACCCTATTGCTAGTGATAACTGAGGTAATATCAGTCCCCGAAATGTAGTGGAACCACAATTACTAAAGCCCTTACTTAGAATTAATTAGCATAACATGTAGGTAGAATGCAAGGAATTCAATGATCAAGAGATACTTTTCTGATCAGTATGTTGTATTGATAATTACAAGGGATTTGGTGTTTGATGGCTCTAATGAACATCATGGCAAGTCTTGCCAAAAAAAAAAAAAAAAAAAAAAGATGGGTTCTAGGTAACTGTTTGCCAACAGATGCCATGCTATGAAACCAGAGTTTCAATGGTACCTTTAAAAACAACTGCTTGCTTACAGCCATAGGGAACATTGCTAAAAACACTATCTGATTATAACGGTACAGTACTGCAAAGGAAAATGATGTGCAATGATCAAGGTCTTCAATTGTCAGATAAATGTCTTAATAGTGAAAGAATGGGGCCCTTAGACCTATGGGTTAGAAAAGTGGAGTAACTTAACCTCTGTGTCTTCTTTAACCCTCTTGGTCGAAAGCAGCCACTGTTTTTCTCATACTACAGTAGTTATTCTACAAACACTGCCTGAAACTGTGCAATACTTTCAACTGAAGCCATCGTCTCAGGAAATGATGACTGTTCTCTTGAATACCTGCCACCTCATTGCCACAAGGTTGATAACCAGAGTCAGGTCTCAGTAAAATCTGAGAAGTATAACCTGTACTCAGAGAAGAAATCACATACTTGCCAAAGGAATTGTAGAGACTAATCAGTGTACCAGAGAAATCAAGAACAGTGTGTGTGGAAGTGAATCTTGATGGTGTGGCAACTCAGAGAAGGGTAGTAAACAGCTAGAAAGAGGAGGGTTTATTGATATTGAGGAAGATGATAACATACATAGACAGAAGAGAGAAAGAGTTTACAAATGGCACTGATATCAGTTTCCATGATAAATAGGAAAAAAAATATTGGAGACATTATAAGGAACTGATGTCCCCTCTAAAAATTTGTTATCATAGATATCAATTTGTAGTGGAAACTCATGGAGAACAGGTAATTAATAGACCCACCCTGTGGTTATTTATTCAGTCCCTACATGAATAATTGGGATGATACACTTAGAAGCTAACAGAAAGGCTCACATTGGTTCCATGATCCGTAGTATTAGGGCCATTTTATAGGAAAGGCTAGATGGATGAACTGAAACTGCCACCTCTCACCACTGGCCAAGATAGTCAATTGGAAGCCATATCCTAGGAGGAACAGAGAACATCAATGCCACCATCAAAGACTTGAATGTCACAGGAGTGGTAAATTCCATCCTATCTCCATTCAAGTCAACTGCGTTGTCTCTGAAAAACAGATGCATCATGGGTGATAAAGGTCGACTAATCAGGTCATACTCCAAATTGAAGATGCCATGCCATACGCTGTGTCTTTACAGAAGCTTATCAACACAGACTGTCACACTGTATATTCTGGAAGATTTTCTTTTTCTCAATCTTACAAAGTAGAAAATTAAAATCCCTATCTTGCTTCAGGACTATACTAAATCTTACAATCTCTGTCAGAATATAGTCCTCAAGGACTTTGGTCATCTTGATATTTCAGTGAAAAACCACCCTAGTTTGCAATATTATGACACCATGTTAATGACACCATGTAAAATTTGACAAGCATTCTATATGCTCTGGTAAAATACATGCATGACAGATGGGGTATAAGCCTCCTGAAACTACAGGAACTGCTACAATGTTTAAATTTGTATAATAAATTCCACCTAGCATCAATTTGTTCTTTGTAGAATTATTTCATCCTGAAATTATTTGTTTGCTTCCCATGCTTGCAATGACTTTGATACCAATATACAAGAACTTACAGACTTATTATTTATATTCTAACCTTCATAATACTTTCTTGGAATAGATGCAACAAATGACATGGGATTCACCATTCTGACACTGTATCCATCACCAGACACAGGCAGCCTAACAATATATTTAAATGGCTGCCTGAAAGTTCATCTAGGATGTCCCAGCTCAGGAATAATAAATACTTCCAGGATTTGAGTGCTGTCTTCTGGTGCAGCATATATACTGAGCCAATGGCCAGTATGTAGGATTATCTCTCAATAACTATAATTTGCAGGTCCAGGAAGTAAAATGTGGAAATCAGAATTGGCTCCTCCCACTAACATTGCCAATGATCCACTTGATGAGTACTTCCTTTGTATTCATAAAAGCTTAAACCCTTTCAACCTAGATGCCCCAGTTCCTAGGGCTAAACACTTCTGTCAAGGAGCACAGCAAAGTTTCCATTAAACCGGAAGCTGTACCACTTGTACTTTTCATACCAGTGTACCAGTGAGTAAAGAAAAAAGTTGCTGTAATATGAAGTAATCATGAGGTTCTAGGTTTTCTACTAAACCATGGGGGAAAGGAGAAATATTTCTTGAACCCATGGGATTCATTAGGTGTCTCCAATGCTTCCACACCAAGTGATAATGGTGAATGGACAACTAAAGCAAACATGGCTTCAAAATGACAAGGAAGCTAAAAAGCTCAGTTACCTTAGGGAAGAAAATGTGAGTTATACCACCAAGAAAGTAACTCAGACCAGCCAAAGGTGGTGAGGGAAATCTAAAATGGGTGACTAAGGAAAAAATTATAAGTATCAATTATAGTATTCTATTACAACACCACAAATGACTTCCAAAACTTTATGACTTAAAAACAGCAATGTTATTATGTCTCATCATTTTGTGGGTCAGGAATTTGGGAAGGGCTTGCTTGGACAGCTCATCTCTGCTCCTCATAGCACAAACTAAAGAAGCTCCACAGGGGCTGGAGGAGCTATGGACAGGATGGCTCACTCACAGTACTTCCAAGTTATTGCTGGTTGTTGCTTGGGAAGAAGAGCTAGCTGTCAGGTGGGAACTAAATAGAGCCTTTCAGCCATGAGTTTCAGTTCCTCTCCATGGGGTTCTTAGGATTCTTCACCACATGCAAATCTGTTTTAAAAAGTGTTCTGGGGCACCTGAGTGGTTAAGTTGGTGGAGCATCCAACTCATGGTTTCAGCTCAAGTCATGATCTCATGGTTCCTGGGTTCGAGCCCCACATTGGGCTCCATGCTGACAATGCAGAGCCTGCTTGGGATTCTCTCTCTCTCCTTCTCTCTGCCCCTTCCCATCTCATGCTCTCTCTCTCTCTCTCTCTCTCTCTCAAAAATAAATAAATAAATAAATAAATAAAACCTTTTAAGCTAATATATCTTTTAAAAAATAATAAAATAATAAAACAAGTGTTTGAAGAGATAAAGATGAAAACTGCAAGTCTATTTCTGACATAGGATCAAAAGTCCCAGAAAGTTGAGAAGATATTTGCAAATGACATATTAGATAAAATCTATGAAGAACTTATCAAACTCAACACCCAAAAACAAATAAACCAGTGAAGAAAAGGGCAGAAGACATGAACAGACACTCTTCCAAAGAAGACAGCTAGATGGTTCTAAGACATATGAAAAGATGCTCAACATCACTCGTCATTAGGGAAATACAAATCAAAACCACAATGAGATACCATCGCATACCTGTCAGAATGGCTAAAGTTAACAATTCAGGAAACAAAAGATGTTAGCAAGAATGGTAGAGAGAGGAACCCTTTTGCACTATTGGTGGGAAACCAAACTGGTACAGCCATTCTAGAAAATAGTATGATTGGGGCACCTGGGTGGCTCAGTGAGTTGGGTGTTCAACTTCGGCTTAGGTCATGATCTCATGGTTTGTGAGTTCGAGCCCAGTGTTGGGCTCTCTGCTAATGGCTTAGAGGCTGCAGCCTGCTTCAGATTCTGTTTCTCCCTCTCTCTCTGCCCCTCCCCTGCTCACACTCTGCTTCTCTCTCTCAAAAATAAACATGAAAAAAAAAGAAAATATTATGAAGGTTCCTCAAAGAATTAAAAATAGAATTACCCTACAACCCAGCAATTGCTTTACTAGGCATTTAGCCAAAGGATACAAAAATTCTGATTCAAAGGGGCACATGCAACCCAATGTTTATAGCAGTGCTATCAATAAAAGCCAAATTATGAAAAGATCCCAAATGTCCACAGACTGATGAATGGATAAAGAAGCTGTGGTATACATATACAATGGAATATTAGTTGGTGATCAGAAAGAATGAAATCCTGCCATTTGCAACAATGTGGATGGAGCTAGAATGTATTATGCTAAACGAAATAAGTCAGGCAGACAAAGACAAACATATGGTTTCACTAATAGTAGAATTTAAAAAACAAAACAAATGACCATAGGAGAAGGAAAGGAAAAATAAGATAAAAACAGAGAGGGAGGCATACCATAAGAGACTTTTAAATACAGAGAACACATTGAGGGCTGCTAGGGGGCAAGTAGGCAAAGGATGAGATAAATGGGTGATGAGCATTAAAGAGGGGCACTTGTGATGAGCACTGGGTATTATATGTAAGTGATGAATCACTGGGTTCTACTCCTGAAACCAATACTACACTGTATGTTAAATAACCTGAATTTAAATAAGTAAATGAAAAAAAAAAAAAGAAGTCTCAGTAAGTTTATTCTTTTGCATTATGTTAGTTAAGGAAATTACTGACACCAGCCTAGATTCAACAAGAGGGCAACTGGACTCAATGTCAATGAATGGAGAAGAAAAGATTCTGGGGCTACCTTTAATCTCTGGTCCCAATGGGGCGCCTGGGTGGCGCAGTCGGTTAAGCGTCCGACTTCAGCCAGGTCACGATCTAGCGGTCTGTGAGTTCGAGCCCCGCGTCGGGTTCTGGGCTGATGGCTCAGAGCCTGGAGCCTGCTTCCGATTCTGTGTCTCCCTCTCTCTCTGCCCCTCCCCCATTCATGCTCTGTCTCTCTCTGTCCCAAAAATAAATAAATGTTGAAAAAAAAAAAAAAAGTTTAAAAAAAAATCTCTGGTCCCAAGATAGGTTATAAGGAAAGGAATTGTAGGTTGATGTGCTAATCCTCTTAAAGCCTTCTTTAGGAGCTAATTTAAGCTTCTTCCCAAGTACTTTGGTCTTATCTATTCTTTTGCGCCTTGCCCAATCTCTTGTTTCCTTCCAAAGAGTGGCACCTTTGGAAGATCCAATCAATTCTTCAACTTTTTTTTTTTTGGGGGGGGGGGGGACAGAGAGAGACAGAGCATGAACGGGGGAGGGGCAGAGAGAGAGGGAGACACAGAATCAGAAACAGGCTCCAGGCTCCGAGCCATCAGCCCAGAGCCTGACGTGGGGCTCGAACTCCCGGACCGCGAGATCGTGACCTGGCTGAAGTCGGACCCTCAACCGACTGCGCCACCCAGGCACCCCTCAACTCTTAGTTTACAAAGCCTGATCACTCTAATGGTCACATTTCCTTCATCTTCTCACACCTCCAGTTGTCTCACTTGTCCCTAAAGATAGGAACTGGGCTTGGGCTTACTTGGGTTGTTACTACCTTTCATGGCAGAATCCACAGATGTTCTAACTTCTAAATCCAACCCGACTGTACTCAAAAAGGCTCTAGCTTCCCATGGATTGACTGTTTTAAAAATAATAATTTTACTGAGTTATAATTCACATGCCATAAAAGTCACCTGCGTAATGTATACAAGTCAGTGGTTTTTAGTATGCTCACAGAATTTCACAGCCATCACCAGTATCTAATTTTAGAACATTCTCATCACCCATAGTTTGAATTTTGATCTATGAGAGAGAGAATGAGAGGCAGCCAGGAGATAAAGTCCTCACCTTCTATCTGGTGACAGACTGCTTAGAAATGCAGTAGTTCCATATGGCTTCTCCGGAGATGCTCTGCTTGACCAAACAACCAGCTGTGATTTCTTGTAAAACAGGTGACAACTCAGTAGTGTATTATCTTTATTTGATTTCCATCTTGTCTGCCTCACTTGCCCTACCCCATGCTCTTAATTTCCTGGGACCAAAGTACCCAATAAAGTGTTAGCATTTAAGCCTGCCCCAGGCTCTGTTACCTAGGATGTGGGTAAAACACACAGCATTCGAGAATCTCCACATTCTGACTTCCATCATATCTCCCTCCACATATACAACCACAATGTGTTATTCTTTATCCCTCAGTTTCTTCAGACTTCTCTTTTTCTAAGCAGTCCATTCCTTTCCTTATACTATTCCTTCAGTTTATAATATATAATGTACTTTCCTACTTACTCATTCATAAAAATTTTGTTTTTTCTTTTAAGGTCCAGAAAAAACACCTTCCAGATGTTTTAATCACTCTTTCCTTTTGGCTCTGTCTCCCACTTATACTTGTAGTGAAGCATTTATTGCATCCTGCCTTCAATCATAGCCAAATTTCATCACCCGCTAATTAAGACTGCTTTGGGAGGAGGCTCCTTGTTTTTTCTGCTTTAACTTTGTACCCCCAAGTTTCTTAGCACAGTATCTTGCACATAGTGGGGGAATCAACCAATGGTGAATCGAATATCAAGTTCCATAACAAAAAATAGCATTTCAGGCTGACATACTTGTATTAATTTCAAATGAGGTTAGCACAGCTATTAACCATCTTACTAGCCCTGAAGTTTTCATGCCGTGAAAAGTCTTTAAAATCTTGAAAGAATAGTTTCCAGAAGATGTGAATTATTTCATTGTATTCTCTGAGCATGAAAAAAAATATTGTAGATGGAAAATAAAAAGTCATCTATACATTCAGTTCTGTCTTAGGTAGAATTGCTTAAAAATTCTTTTTTTTTTTTTCAGAAAACAGTTTTGAATGTATCTCCAAGAAAAGTAAAGAACATAGGAATTTAATAAACCACAGAGAAACTCAAACTGCCAAAGAAATATTACTTTAACCAGAATATCCTACTTTTCTCAGAAAATTCAGAATCCTTTACCATAAAGATATATTATTATGAGGTATTAGCTAACACTGAATTCTAATCAGCCCCTAACAAAAAATTCTGAAGTGTTTATTGCCTTGTACATTTCCTGCTTTCTAATATTAGACAGTCACTAAAGAAGGGTCCCTTCTGCAGCAAATCAGGCTTTGCCATAAATAGCAGTGGACTAGTACATTATTAAATAGTTTTGTGCTAATTGCATTCCATCTGGAAAGAAAACCATAATGTTTAGTGGAATTTACTAATGTGCTTCACTGTAATTTCCAAAGCACCAAAGCAAGTTCGACTTATTACATTATACTAACAATTAAATGGTGGCTTATTTTTTTTAAGTTTTTATTTAAATTCCAATTAGTTAACATACAGTGTAGTATTAGTTTCAGGTGTACAATTGAGAGATTGAACACTTCCATACAATCCCCAGCGCTCACAAGTGCACTCATTTAAATGATGGTAAACAACTGATAATGACATGGTGTCAGTGTGTGCATCATCCACATGACAACATTCTAATAATCTGCTGCTTAGAAAGCTCATATTGAAATGTTAAATTAATGGTTTTTGCTCTTAGCAGTAAGAATCAAGCCACCCAAGCAGGTGATGGTAAGAGCTCGAATAATTCAAAGATTAGAGAATCGGAGATCAACTCTCTTTCAGATATTTCAGACACTGCTCAGGAGTCTTCCTAAAGAATGTTGTACCTTTCACTCCTAATTCAGAACAATGAGGTGATACCCAAGAAGGAACCAGAAATGTTTCAATATAGAGCAAATCAGAAAATCAGATAAACCCACAACTGCTACAGAGACATCAACTCATCTCAAGATAGGTGGAAATGTGACTCTTAAGAATATATGTGTCAGCTAGTATTATAAATGATCAGTCCTTTTGGGAAGCTTTGCAAATTTTAGATGATTCTCTGAATGTTGGCCATTTTCTCAAGATTAAACTTTCAGAATTTTAGACTGGATTCAACTTCTTAAATTTTATTCATGGAAAAACGGTGTTATGTTGGTGGAAAGGTCACGGTCCTCACTGATAAAAATTGCTAATTACATAATATTTATGTTCATTACCCATTCTTGGCACACTTCTTTTCCCCTTTGTAACCTATATATATTTTTATCTTCATTCTGCTCTGATTCCCAGGCCACCTGTAGCTATAAAAATTTTATTCCAAGAATGACATGAATGGCTTTATTCTAAGAATGATAGAATGGGACTTCTATGGCTTTTTGGCAGTAAATATCAAGTACATAACATAGTTCCTGGAATGTAATTGGTTCTCAGTAAATATTTGTTGAGAGACAGAAGGATGAAAGGAAGAAATGCATAATGGAAAAAAAGACAAAAGTTTTATCAACCCATTAATTATTTTTCTCCATGTACCAGTACTGTCATTTTAGCAGCAATATATCAGAAAGAGAAGTTAACGTTAAGTTATTTTACATTGAGAGGTTGTAAGATAATTTTGACAACATGATAGCCAAACAGTTTGAGGCATGTTTAATATTTCTTAGGGTTATTTTAGTGTCTGTCTGCTATCTGTAAAGATTTGCATAGGAATTAAAACTACATCCAACCAATATGAAAACATTCTCACTTGGGTCTTCTTTTCGGAAAAGTACACCAAGTCAGGCTGGTAACCAGGTCAAATTAAATATCTACAGCATATGAGGCTTTTACCATATAGCATCATGTGATGAAGAATATCTACGTAGACTCTTTAGGTATGAGGATTTTATTGCATCTGGTGCATTAACCCAACAGATGACCCCAAGATATCACTTTAAGAAACAAAACAAGACTTAAGCTACATGCCAATTCACTTCAGCTCTCTATAGCAGAACATATTTCAAAATGATGCCACACCTGCTGTGTGAACATGTTACTCCCCTGGTAAACAAAATTAATTTCTTATGAACATCACATTCACAAGAATTAAAAGGGTGGAGCACAAATGAATGCTTGTCTAGGCCCAGTCAAAGAAGGAGAGAAAAGTAGAGAAATGGTGAGTTTTGAAAAGTTTTAAAATAAGACTGACATGAAACTCACCTATATTTATATTTAAATAAAGTATAAGGCGTGCCTGGGTGGCTCAGTCGGTTAAGTGCCTGACTCTTGGTTTTGGCTCAGGTCATGATCTTGCAATTTCATGAGTTTGATCCCCACCTCTGGCTCTGTGCTGGCAGCATGGAGCCTGTTTGGGATTCATTCTCTCTCTCTGCTCCTCCTCTGCTCATGTGGTCTTTCTCAAAATAAAAAAATAAATAAAATAAATAAAGTATAAGAATTTTATCAAAAAGATTAAAGTGAAAATAATACTGAAATTAATAGATCTAAATCACTAGTTTTAAGTTTGCTGTTTTCATAGTTCAAAGGTCAAAGCAGCTTATAATATAAAAGCAGTATAAAGTCAGAGTATATAACCTAGTGTGAGTGAATAAGGGCATGGTACCTCTATTCAGAGTATCTGGTTTTCAATCAACCCCCCCACCTTCTGGTTGTGTGACCCTGAAAAACATTTCCACTCCAATTTCCATATGCTGCACCAAAGAGAGAGGAATACATAATCACTTAGATTTGAAACGACTAAGTACACATAAAGCACGTGGAACAGTACCACGCACAGTAGTTCATAACCACCAAAGTATGGCTCACAGATTGGGAGGGAAGTCAAACTGGAGATAACAAGACCATGTGGAAGCCCACTGCAGAATCCTGGCAGTAAATAACCACAACAATGAAAAAGAGAGTATGAAAAAGAGAGAACTGATAAAGAGCTACTCAGGACTTTGACGCTGCAGCACCTGACAAATGTTGGATATAAGTAATGAGATAAAATGACCAAGGATGATTCTTATAACTTGGACAACTGAGCTGATGATTAGTACCAGGTGCAGGTACCAGAATGCTATAAGAGGCACTGGTTCAAGGAGAAAGATACAGAGTAAATTTTGAGGTGTGTTGAATCTGGAATGCACCTAGGACTTGCAAGTAATGATATCTGGGAACAGTTGTTTTATGCACGTAGAACTCAAAAGATAATCCTAAACCTGAGACAGAAGTTTGGAATCATGAACATACAAGTAGTAGTAAACCCATGGATATTTGTGAGATTACTGAGACCAAAGATAACAGAAAATGGCAGATTTATTGGGTTTCACAGGAGTTTAGACAGGAATAAAAAATGATAAGGAATAATTCTAAGGTTCTAAAAAAGGGTTTTATTGGCAATGCCAAAAATGTCAGGATGGTCAAGTAAAATAAGACCTTAAATGCATCCTCACCCTTTCTCCTGGGTATAACTTCTCTTTCCAGTTCCAAGCTATAACTTTTGCCTAGATGTCCACTAAAATCACAAACCCAGCATCTCCCTAAATGAGCTCCAGAAGCACAGTGTTCATACCACTATTGTAGCCTTTATCACACTTTGTTCTGATGTTCTTTACATTTCTATTACCCTCACTAGAATACAAAACCCTTAAGGGCAGCATCTTTTCTTTTTCCATTTATTTTCTTTTCATCATTTATTTTATTTCTATATACTAAACCTAGTACAGTGACAGGCACATAGGATACCTGCAAAGAATGTGCATATAAAAGATGAATCCTAATTTTTACTCCCCAGTCAACGACTTCCCATGTCCATCAATGGTTCTGACATCTCAGACCTTCAGATTTTCAACTCCTTATTTATTCATTATTTCTCAAATCTAAATCATTTGTTAAGTAATGCTGACTTTGCCTTTCCAATACCCTTTATGCCTCTCTTCATCTGCAATTGTACTATCCCCATTTTATTTGAATCCTTCATTACCTCAAGCTCCCTAACTTTAATTTTGTTTTCCTTTTCTGCCTATGCTCATATTACTACCATTAGTGACCTAAAGTGGAGTTCTGATCATGTTACTCCTTAAACTTTCAAAATATAAAAAATTAAAACCTCTACAGTACATTTTTTAAAACTTCTAAAATGCTTAGAAAGAAATTCATAACCTAACCCCTTGTATGCCAATCTACCTTTCAAGGCTTTCCTCCCACTGACCCCTAGAGAATTTTGTAGGCTTTCTTAATACTTACCATCACCCATATATGCTTTTGTAATTTCTAGTTCTTCCACCTTTCTTCATAAAATTCATAGGACCTAAAATATTTTCCTTTTTTCTTAGTATTTCAGCCAATTAAAAACTATACTATTTTCAAGAACATTTTATTTTTTAGAATTTTTTTAATGTTTATTTTTGAGAGAGAGACAGAGTGACAGAGACAGAGGGTGAGCAGGGGAGGGGCAGAAAAAGAGGGAGACAGAATCCAAAGCAGGCTCCAGGCTGTCAGCACAGAGCCTAATGCGGGGCTCGAACCCACAAACGGGTGAGATCATGACCTGAGCCAAAGTCGGATGCTAAACCAACTGAGCCACCCCGCAGTCCCCCCCCCACTTTTTTTTAATTTCTTTTCAAGAGCAATTTAAAATTTCACTTCCTTTTTGATGTATTTTTGGATCATTTCACCAAACTTGCAAACAATCTCTCTTTAAAGTGTTATCTTTCACATTACTTCCTCCTGACTCTAACTAGATGGTTTCTTGGCATCTCAGCACATCATTTTCAGTACTAAATCGTTATTCTATCCTCTTTGCCATCCTCCACCCCTTTCTCTGTTCTTTCTTCACTATCAGCAAGCCAGAAACCTAGATTTCTCCCCTTGCTCTCAAAATCCAATTTGATCTGAAAGCCCTATGTATTACACTCTCTAAACAAGTCAAATCCATGCCCTCTTCCCTGTCCCCACAACTCCTTCATTAGTCCAAGTCTCTGTCTCCTCTAGTCTGGATGAGCTAATTAAACTCTTCCACTGAGTGCTCACTAATCACAAAATGAAGCCAAACATTCTCAAAACAGGGCTTTTTCACCATATGTCACTAGCCCATCTTATCAGTATCACCTCCAAATGCTTCCCATCTTCACATCCTCTACTCACACAAGCTGAACTACATTTCTTATACCAAACATATCAAGCTTCTTCATGCCTCCATGTTATTTCCTATGTGACAAATATTCTTCCTTCTTCTATAGCCCCCACTTTCTTTATCCCTACTCATATATCTTAACACCCAACTAAAATTTCATGTACTTAGAAAAAAGCCTTTCCCCTTTACAGACAGAAACTTACTCTTTTTCTACCACAGTCTTGAACTCATATCCCTAGAATTTTGCTTTCTATATTATCATGCAATTATGTGTTTACATATCTATGTTTTGCACTAAAATGAAGATTTTTTGTCCTCAAAAATCCCCTCACTGGCATGTTCCCATTTATTAATACAATGCAGAGCATACAGTAAGCACTCAATGAGCACTTGCGGAGTCAAAGACTAGAAATAATCTTGAGTTAATCTTATAGCTTTCTGGACCATTCCCAAAAGATTTATAGTTCATTCATTAAAAACTGAAGGTAATTCTATCATAAAGGAAAGGAGTGGAGCTGGTATTTTTAATCTAAAGGAATAAGGATGAAAGAAAAGTTTTTATGAAGGATAGAATTACTAGAGTTGTTTAGGAAAATCTCTCTTAACATAAAGAAATACAGGACAGACTTTACATTGTGTTGCTTCTTTCTCCTACATTTTTTCAGCTCACTCCAATTTCTGGAGTCAATACCTAGTTTAAAGCCAACATTAGATAATTGCTGAGTTTGTTGCATACCAATTTTTACTCAGAGTTAATAAACATAGGATAAAATTAACATATTATAGAAAATAAAAAAATAATTTAGGCTAAATTTTTATTATACTCTTTTAAAGAATAAATTCCAATTCATAACTATGAATCTAATTAGTGTAAGTTTTATTAAAACATGCAATCTAAAATAATTCTTTTCATAGGCTCTTTCATGAAGAATTATACATACAAATTCCCTATTAAATCCAGGATGGGATTTATGTATTGTGGTCCAAGTGATTACAATATATTCTGTAATTAAATAGAATGATCTGTGAAAATTATCTTTTGGTGATTACATCCAAAGGATATAAAATCTTAAAAGATCACCCAAGAAGATATTAGAAGCTGAATTTCACAAACATACAACTTATATCAAAGTATCACCACTAATATCACTAGCAATTTATTTCAAGATTTCTTCATCAATTCATATATATATTCATCAGACATTCGTTAAGCAACTACTTTATGACAGTCTCTGTCCTTAAAATTGGTGATATAAATACAAATACGATGCATAAATACAGGTCCTGAGAGAATAACGATGAAGCTTATATGATATGCCAAGAAACTGCAGAAAAGGGAGCACTTGGTCCTGGGTGGTGATAAAGACAGTACGGAAAGTAAAGCATCCCAATCAATTTTAAGGAATGACAAAGAATTTGCCATATAAAATGAACACTGAGCTTATTTAGCTCTAAAGTTCTAGGACAGAAATGCTTTTAGAGTGAAAATATCCCTCAGAGCACTACACCTTGTCCTCAAAGCAAAGCTAAGGAGAAGCAACTTGCAAAACCAATATGAAATTTCTTCTAAGTTTTAGTCTTTTGTCTACTGTTATGTACCTGTGTCATCTAAAGCAATGTCCAACTGAACCCTTCTATTTCATGAAGGCAATTTATAACTTCTGGAAAAAAAATACTCTCCCTCAAATGGAGGGTTGCTCCAATCTACTATAAATTATTTCAAATTCATCATGTTAAGCATTAAAATAGAGCAGGTGTGTTTGATAATATCCATTAATATGCTCAGTTGATGTAATTAACATTTTATAAGAGAAAAAGCCTGTGACCACAAAAAAACAATTATACATAAACTACATAATGCTTTATCACCATCAACAGAGCTTTACTTTCCATTTTTAAATTATGTTTAATTAAAAGAAAATGAACTCATCAGTGGATGCTGTGCCCACAAAAGGCCATCTGCATCTAAGGGAAGGTGGCAGGTTTCTTGCTGGTATTTTTCAGTAAGCCCGAAATACATGCAAGGAGTTCCAATGTTAATTCTATCTTAGTTGATCAAAAAGGTTAGAGTCATGCAATGGAGACAGGACTGAGCAATCAAACGTAAATTAGAAAAATCAAGATGTTTTTCACTGTTACAGGTTTCAGAACTGATATTAAAAAGGAACAGTGTATGTATAACCAACTTATAGTTCAAAGGAGCTATACAAATTAGACTGACAAATGTACCATCAATGATGGGGTTGAGATCTTAAATTCCATATTGTGACATAATAAACTTAAATTTTGAAATACAGGAAGCTGTGAAAATATAACTTACGTAACTCATATAATTAGCAGATAAACTACCTCCCACAGCTGGTCAGAACAAGAGAAGTGAGAAAGCACAAGTGAACATGGGATGGAGTCAAATAAGCAACTGTCAAAACTGTTGATGTGACGAGTAAGAAGCTTAACTTCTCTTAATCCTTATTTTACGGTTTGGCTCTTAAATTGTCATTATCTATGGCTGACTCACAATAACAATAACAACAACAAAAAAGGAGTGGGACAAGAGTGAGTCTGCTGAATGAGGCTTTGTGATATGATGAAGTTCAAATTTTAACAAAATGATTAGCAAGGCTCGTCTGAAAGAAGGACCCACTCTATATGTGCAAAACAAAGATAAACTTTCAAACTTTTTAAAGCCAGCAAACTATGTAATTCACATGCATCTTCTCAATAATTCTGTCAGTATTCTTTACATATCTCTCTTAAATGTAAAAAAAATGTTAATTGACCATAAACACATGATCCTGTTTTTCTATTTTTTGACTGATGATTTGGAAAAACAGGAAAAATGCATGACAATATTTTCATTTCTGCTCATCTTCTTTCTCTAATGCTGATCCTGTGACTTGAATCAGCATTCTGAAAGAAACACATCTCTTTCAACTTTTATACAACAATGTTTTAGTCATGCACACAAATATTGGCCACATCTAATTATGGAAAAATAACACTATATTTGTTTTTGTATATAAACAACTCAGAAAATTGTGACCCGTACTTGGGATAATGACAATAATAATGATTAGAAAAAATATTCTTTGCTAATTTAACACACTAGTAATTTCCTAAAGAATTAAGTATCCTATTTTCCAGGAGGCCTTTTGCTCTGACAGAAGCAAATAAAATAAAATACTTACTTTCTTTTTATAACACTTTAGGAACAAGATTGTACAGAGTTAACCTTGTGCAAACACTATGAAGTCTTAAGAGAATTATTTAAAAAACAATTGATGTGCTTAAAGTTTTCTAGTACCAAACATGCACTTTTATCGTCAATATTTAATATTTTAGTTAATTGCTTTATTATGCCAAACTATAACATTACATTGAAGTTCAAAAAAAACTGCCAATATTCCATGCCTAACTGACTCATAGACAAAGACTTAATCATTTTGCATACTCAGTTCATTTTATTTTATATTCTCTACTCCTGAGTTTATCTGTATCTTTGTTTTGGAAAGATGCCCAATCCACTAACAAAAATTAAGTTAAACATTTTTCTGTAATGGGTAAAATCAAAATGATATTTACTTTGGGCTGAGAAAAGAATATAGTAAGTCGCTGCACCTGATTATGAGATTCTAATCTACACGACAACACTTTATTTCAGTGCTTGTTTGATATCAAACAGAATCTTCATCAACATATAATAAAAACATTACTTAAGGCAAATTAATTACAACCTTAAAGCTTAAAAACCGTATTATGTCTACTTTAAAACTGTATCATGATGCTGATTTTGGTGAAAGCTAAGTTCTATTTGCTGTGGAAGTAATTTTTACCTTGTAGTGACAGAAATCTAAATTTCAATCACTGTAACCTCTTAGAAATGATTTACACTGACTGGGTTAAATATCATTGTGCTTACAACCAATTCAAGTGCACTTTGCCATAATGAAACCAACTGGATGATTCTAAAACTGAATTAGGTCCATTCAGACCAAGAGCTAAGATACCACTAATTGTTCACATCATTTATATTTGTAAAGCATGTCAAGAACATCGTAACAGAATTTGCAAAAGAAACAATAATTGAGACAAGAACTTTTCATCTAGAAAAACACAACTGCAATACTGAATTATTTTCAATGAAAGGCCTTTTGTTTCACCAATCATATAGAAAACTCATAAATTACACTTCTAGAATATAACAAAAAACAGAATATATGTTGTCTACTAGGATAGTATTTTAATAGCTAAAAATAAATTCTGTAAATAATTTTTAAAATCACAAATATCAGAATCTGGGTTGAATCTTATTATTACATGTTCCTTAAATTTAGTCTGCAAAGTAAAAGTTTACTCAAAACTAAGGCGAAACAGACACAAAATCACATGTAACTAATGGCCACTTATAAAGGTTACTTTGCCTACATTCCTTTGGGAAATATGGGATGCTATGGGCTATTACTAGAACTCATTTTACATCTGTGCTTTTTAGCTCTCTGGAAGAATATGTGAGAAGAAATTTGGGGTTGTTGCTAAGTCCTAGAACATACTAAAGCAAAGATGTTTCCCAGACGAAAGACAGACTTAAAGCTATAACCCAGTTTGGGAGAATGGGGTAGGATGAAGGGAGAAGAAAGGAGTCATGCAGTAGGAGTTGGGGAGGGGCAGTTTTGAAAAAAAAACTGTTAACTAACTTATATTGGTGATATATTAAAAAGAGCAAAATGTTAAGTAGGCTTCATCGAGTGTAACAGCAATATGCCATATCTTAAAAGAGCTAGGATTTCTGAAGTGTTGTCTTTGAGAGAGCCACTGTAGCCCTAGGATGAACATGTGTCTTAATCTGTCTTGGACCATTGCTATTCATACCCCTTTGTAGCATAATAATAACATCCTTATTCTTTATCAAATGTTTCCTGGTTTATATAATTAAATTATATAGTTACGGTTAGTTTTCAGTGAAAAGCAGACCCTGGGAGAATGTTCTGTATACCAAGTGACTTATTAAGCAAAAGCTCCCTGAGAAAACTGGTAAGGGAGTAAGAAAAGCATAACAGGAAAGGGGAAGAAGCCATGGAGGGTACAAGTTCATGTAAAGTCTACTGAAGGTGGCTTTAGCTTGATTCCTCCCTGAAGGTATGTCTGAGTGTAAGTTACACTTTAGAATGTGTTCCAACCTGAGGAGAGTAAGCTGGTATTAATTAGCATGTGCTCTAGTCATTGGCAAAAATTTCACCCAGGTACTTCCAACTCTCTGTAAAAGTGGGTGAAGTGGCTCTGGTAGCTGAGGACAATTCTACAAGAAAGAGCAAGCAGGAGGAGGAGTACTGGATATGAAAGGGCACAGAGAAATAAATTAGAGATTGGGGATCTGGACAAAGCACAAACAGCGTTCACTACAGTGACCTTAGGTGGCAGCATCCAGAGGGCTCAGAGTGACTCACTCTGAGCCATGCTGTAGAAGACTTTATCAAATTGGGTTCTGTGGACCAACTAGGCGAGTCTCTCATACCTCTGGAAATTTTATGAATGATTTTTTTATATCTGCTTATCTGTGCATACTCCTAGGGAGAGAATAATGGCTTTTTTAATACTATCCAAAAAGTCCATAATCCAAATGAGATTCTATAGATGCTGCAGGAGAAACTGCAAGAAAACCAGTGTCTTGTGTGTTACTCTTTATATAAAGAGAGGACTAGTTCAATTTCCCAGTAATTTCATGTGGGAAGAAGAGATTTTTATGTTTTTTGTACATACGCCTCAGAAGGAAGAAATACATCTGACAGGGAATCTAATGGTGTTGGAACCTCCGAGTCACCAAGTGGCCTTAAGTCAGCCACAGGGATGCTGAATTGTAATGTGACCCTCATATTCTTAGGGTGGGATTTATCTGGGCAAATGAGCATTACAAAGAGACTGTGCTTTTTCCCTTGCCAACCTATCAATGGATCGCACATTTAATCAGTAATTATCAATAAAATGGTCAAAAGAACCTTTGTGAAGTTGTAGGAGATATGGAACAAGCTCCTTGCACAAGTGAGCTAAAAACCTTTACATTTTCATTACTATGGGCACAACCACACTTTGGATAACTCTTTGCAACAGCCATGCAAAACAACCCCTAACTAGGCTGATAATGAATAATTTATTACTTTTCTGCTCACACTGATCACCACTCTCAGCAGTAGTACTGCTGACACCTCCCAATTCTCACATATCTCACCGCACCTTAAAAGTGTGACATTAGCGTTTGCTCATTTATTTCTGAGACATTTAGCAACCTCTTGGTTCATAAAAAAAAAGATGCAAAAAAGCACTTGATTTTTCAAACTGGAACCTTTAATTTTCCTCTCTCAAATGGTTTTCTTTCCACTTTGAACTGTGAAATATGTTATTCTTAATTAAAAATTTTCAGTGTCTAATTTTAAAGGTATTTTCTATCTAGTCATTCTTATCTCTGAGCTTTCATTATATTACGATCTTTCTACATAATATAATGAGAAACACAAGTCATATTCAAATGAGAAAATTAATCATCAAACTGAAAATACTAAGAATTAAATAATTATATGTCTGACAAAATAAATTTTAAAAATTGATTTGTGGGTTGAAATAATGATCAAAACAAAAAGCTACATCTCTTCCATAGCATTTGCCTAAGATGTTCTTCATGTTACTTTATTTTTATAGTCCTGTTTCTCACTCATCAAATTCAAACTTCTCATGATTCTCAACATCCTCCATAATTCATGCTCTATGACTGTCATAATTTCCTGACATGCCCCATCTGTAAAAGCTTCTACACATGGATTGGTTTGATTAGTACCCTGTGTCTCAGTATCTTGCCTCTTAGTCCTAGACCCTAATTCTTTCATTCCTTCTTTTCTCTTTGGAGCAATTTCTAGGAAATTGCTTCAAAGTATCTCTAGGAAATACTTTAAAGGTCCTGGTCTAAAAATCAGCAGTAACCATAATACCTAAGTAGTTTTTTTTAAAAGTCAGTACATAAGGTTATGTTCTACTTTTCAACTTCTAGATCAAGAGTTGCACATTCTAGGGGCGCCTGGGTGGCGCAGTCGGTTAAGCGTCCGACTTCAGCCAGGTCACGATCCTGCGGTCAGTGAGTTCGAGCCCCGCGTTGGGCTCTGGGCTGATGGCTCGGAGCCTAGAGCCTGTTTCCGATTCTGTGTCTCCCTCTCTCTCTGCCCCTCCCCCGTTCATGCTCTGTCTCTCTGTCCCCAAAATAAATAAACGTTGAAAAAAAAAAAAAATTAAAAAAAAAAAAAAAGAGTTGCACATTCTAAACATACTTCTGCATTCATCAGCCTCACCTCTCTTCCAAACTGAATCCAGAAACCATTGTTAAACTTAATCTCTCTCCGAAAACCAAAGAGGCATGGCAACTACTGGGGAAACTGAGGGTGTGAACCTGAAAGGTATCCCATGCTCTTGTAGTGCCTTCCTTATTAAGAAGCGATATACACTCCTTAATGCTGGATCTTAATGCTGCTCTACTCTCTTCCTGCAAACTTATTTAGTAGGATGAAATAGGAAGTAAACAAAAATCATTACAAAATGACTTTTAGTTTCTTATAAAACTAAAATCTTCCAGGTACAATTCAGAAAAAAAGTACTCAGAATTTTTCTAACTCTCCGTGGATGAGTTCAGCAAGTTGCAAAGTATTTCTAATGCCTGGTTGGAGTCACGTTTGACAAAAGACAGAAAGAAGGTATCTGAGATACGTACATCTCAGTAATATTAAGGGGTTGCTATATTCATTTCACATATTGCTAGCTTTTTAATATAATATTGACAGCGGGTTCCATGTAAGTAGTAATTATTTTCCCTGACACCTATGATCATAAGATTAAGAATGAAATTAAGTCGGTCTTATAATACGCAGATTAGGTGTTTTGGGTGGAGAATTTGGTTAGAAGCCTACGCACTAATACTCCAATCATAGAATCTTGACTTAGTCAAATCCTGTTCATCTTCAGCCCCTAAAACTAAATTAATATACAGCCAAGGTGAATAGTTAAGAAATAATTTACTTTTCTTCTTACTTAACACTGTAAGAATTCTATCCCATTGCTAATTTTTTAATCACCAGAATTCTGTAATCGCTGGCTTATTTGTTCACTTGACCAAGTATGTTTGGGTGTCTCTCTCAAACATGTGTATCACAAAACCCTTGCTGTTTAGTGGACATAGAAGACATAGAATAAGCAGGGACTCGGCCCCAAACACCAGCATCTTAGATTGTGGACATCTTCAACTGAGGGAAGAAGTGGGTCATGAAATGCTAGTCTATTCAGAGATATTATTCCAGTACCTAGAGACAGTCTTATAAAATCACCTATGAGTGTGTTTTTCAAACACGATACAAATGAAAATAAAGGAAATAGATTTTCTGACTTTTTATCTTTTTCAAGAAATCAGACTAAAAGATATTACATGATAACACCAAATACTGGTGAAGATGTGGAGGAAAAGGAGCTCTCATTCATTGCTGGTAGGAATGCAAATGGTACAGCCACGTTGGAAGACAACATGGCAATTTCTTATAAAACTAAACATACTCTTACTATATATGATCCAACAATTACACTCTTTGGTATTTACCTAAACGAGCTGAAAACTTATGTCCACACAAAAACCTGCACATGGATGTTTATAGGAGCTTTATTTATAACTGCCAAAACCTGGAAGGAACCAAGATGTCCTTCCATAGGTGAATGAATAAACAAACTGTGATATATCCAAACAATGAAATATTATTCAGTGCTACAAAGAAATGAGATTTCAAGCCATGAAAAGACATGGAGGAAGCTTAAATACACATTACGTAGTGAAAAAAAAAAGTCAATCCAAAAAGACTACACACTGCGTAATTCCAACTATATGACATTCTGAAAAGAACAAAACTATGGAAATAGCAAAAAGACCAGTCATTTCTAGGGACTAAGAGGAAGGTAGGGGGTGAATAAGCAGAGCATAAAGGATTTTTAGGACAATGAAACTACTCTGTGTGATACTATAATGGTAGATATCTGTCATCATACATTTGTCAAAACCCACAGAATGTAAACACTGACAGTGAACCCTAATGCAAACTGTGGATTTTGTGTGATATTGACCTGTCAGTGGGGTTTATCAGTTCTAACAAATGTATCACTCTGATGAGGGATGTTGATAGTAGAGGAGGCTGCAGAAGTTGCGGGGGGGCAGGGCAAGTATGGAAACTCTACTTTCTGCTCTACTTTTTGTTGTTTACCAAAACCTGCTCTAAAAAACTGCTCTATTCTATGTTTAAAAAGACATTTCATTTACTTTTAGAAATGTTTACTGAATAAACTTTAGTAAGTATTAAGATGGTATGCCTAGTGGGTAGCAGAGAGCCTAGTACTCATTGTTATAAATAATAGTGAATGGAGACATAAAAATCAAGAAAGAAAAAATGTGCTATTCCAGATGGTAACAATTTAAACTCACCGTTTCTCAACAAAGTTTGGGAAACAACTGATTTCTTTCTATCAAGTATTTATCATGGCTTTTAATATGTTAATACATCTTATAACAAGTGAGGTTTATATCATGCAATATTCTACAAACTTATTTGATAATAAACTCGTTTTTTGGTGAGTGTTTCTTGAAACCAGGAACTGGCTGAACATGCTTTTGGAAATTTTCTCATTCACTGTGCTGTTTCCATTTGGTCAGGAGAACTGTCATATTTGATAGATAAAATTCGCTCTGCCAATATTCTTGACCATATAAAAATAAATGAGTCAGAACCCCTACACTTAAGAACTTTATCCTCTGTGAGTAGATGGGAGACAGGGCAGACATTCACCATAAGGCTTAGCAAAAATCATAAATATACACAGTTACCATTATTCTAAACCTCAGGTCATCTAACTACAGGCTGTGAGAGAGATCGATCTTGCATCGCCTGTTTTTGTAAATACAATTTTGTTGGAACACAGCCATGCACATTCGTTTATGTATTGTCGCTGGCTGCTTTTGCAGAGTTGAGGAGTTGTGACAAGCCATCTGGCCCACAAAGCCTAAAATATTTATTATCTAGCAATTTACAGAAAAAGTTTGCCAACTAGAGAGATGTAAAAACTCACTTTTAGTCACCGATACTCTCACTGGAGGAAATAAATGGAGCCTTATGAAAAGTTTGCTAATTAATAGAGAATATTATGGTTTCATCAGAAATTTTGTATGTTCCATAAAACACAACCAATTACTCATGCATTTTAATAGGGTAGGATGAGCCCCTGGTCAGAAGTTAGGAAACTCACCTCCTTGTTTTCATCACGTATTGTGCTATTGGATTATAGACTCTAAATTTTCTGCTGGCTCGAATATGCTATAGTTATGTTCATTTCAGACCTACCTAGGCTAAAGCTTCTATGCATGTATTACGTCCACTTGAGTATTGAATTTTCATTTTATTGAGAGTAAATTATAAACAGTTGCGCTCTGTATGGAGCAGAATTCCAAAAATAAGAAGAAAACACTAGACTAAAATTAAGAAAGATTTAAAACCCTGCAACGTTTTTTTCTTTCTTTTATCTCATACAAAGAAAGTGATGTTTTAAAAAAAGTATTCTTAGTTAAAAGGCCAAGGAGACTTTTTTGGGGAACTTTTTTTTTTTTGTATGAAGGATTAGAAGAATCTTTAACTATGTTACAGCAGTTGAAGTGCATTTTTTTTTCTTTCAAATAGCAATAAAGGATTTCTCCCCCTACCTGAAACAACCAGACTCATAATTTTTAATAATCAAAAATGCTGTTAGAATGAAACAACTGGTTTTATTTACTGAATTTACTGGCAATTGCAATGAACTGTAAATTTCTTTAAAGAAATCACTTTGGCATCACAATACTAAATCTGTGTTCTTCTCTCCCTTTGTTGTTATGCTGTCACTTTTCATTTATTTTCTCTAGATTCAAAGGATCATTGTAAAAGCATGAATAATGCAACTTCATCTATGAAGGCACTTGGTTTCTTTAATTAAATTTATTTGCCTGAAGCATATGATAAGTTTTAAAATATCAGTAGTAACAGCATTCTACTTTAGGATAATCTAGTGCTTTAATTTTTCTTCTTTCACTAAACACCTCATGAAGGAGAAAGAGATTTCCTTCATATAATAAGCTCAAACTAATTTGAAGTCACTATCCAAATAGAGAATTTTTAAATATGCCTATCATGTCTTTCTGAAAGATTTATTTCAATCAGCACTTTGTTTTAAAAAGCTAAAATTTAAGGTTTAAATGTAGCATGTTACTCCTATTTTCATTTTGATTCCAATTATTATAAAATTAGAAAATACTGTTATTTCAACTATAGAAAAGTATTAATATATGGCTGATAATCTACCTCCTATTTAATTCTAATGTCTTATTTATAAAATCCTAAGGCCTAAACTATGCTCTTTTAAAAACAGCATGAAGAATGATATAGTTAGAGCATCCAAGATTGGAAATCTGTCTGCCTTCTCTCTATGCTTTCCTATCATGCCTTGGAAGATCACATAGACTCTCTGGGTCATTTATGTCATCTGTTAATTAAATACATTTGATATTATCATATATTTTTAAATCCATAAGCCTCTCAGTTTTAAGGAACTTTTTCACAGTTCACTGGAGGTTCTATATTGACATAATTATGCATGCAAAATTCTGTAATTACGTATCTTTCATATCCATTTTCCTATAAGTGTATTTTGAATTATTCAAATTTTTACTTAATATTTTATAGCAATAGTCTCCATATGTTCATCTATAAGATATCAATAAATTTGAAATGCTGAAATATAGCTTAAATTGGCTCTTAGCCTTTTCCCCTATCTGTAGGTTCACCTCAAACAAAGCATTATTAGGATTATAAATAATAAGCTTCTCATGATGTTTTCCTCTTAAATAGGCTATATCAATCATTTTTCTCATTCTGCATCAAACACTTTCTATACTTGATAAAAAGATATAAATGTATAAATCCAAGAAGTTCAATATATCCCTAATAAGATAAAATGACAGGAAGTCATACCAGGCATATTATAGTACAAGTACCAAACACCAAAGATATAGATATAAGATGTAAGAAAACCGTAACAGCAGCCAGAGGAAAAAAGACACCAAATCCAAGAGAATAAACATGAGAACAAATGCTAACTTTTCATCAGTAGCAACACAAACCAGAAGGCAATGGAACATATCTCTAAAGGAGAAGAACACAGGTGCCTGGGTGGCTCAGTCAGTTAAGCATTGGACTCTTGATCTCAGCTCAAGTTGAATCTTACTGTTTCTTATCAAACCCTGTGTTGGGCTCTGAGCTGATGGTGGGGAGCCTGCTTGGGATTCTCTCTCTCCCTCTCTCTTTCTGCCCCTCCCCAGCTTATGTGTGTGCTTTCTCTCTCAAAATAAATAAATAATTTAAAAAATATTTAAAGGAGAACTGTCAATTTAACATAATCTACCCAGCAAAAAAATTCACCAAAAATGAAAATAAAACAAAAAAAAATATTTAAACAAAGGCTGAAGTTGACAACTCATTCTTCAGTTTGAAAAGAAATGGAACCAGTTAGTAAACCTCTATGGACAGCCAGAATTGAAGAACATTTAAAATGAAAAATATCTGGTTAAATATAAAAGAATTTCATTATTTTCACTAGTTTCTTTGAAAGACCTTTGAGCTTTAAAGCAAAGTTATGTTGTATTGTGGGATATATAATGGGACACCTGGGTGGCTCAATTAAGCATCGGACTTCGGCTCAGGTCACAGTCTCAGGGTTCATGAGTTCAACACGCCTCTCCCCACCCCCCTGCCCCCAATCTGGCTCTGCATGGACAGCTGAGATCCTAGAGCCTGCTTAAGAATCTGTCTCCCTCTCTCTATGCCCCTCCCCCACTTGCACTCTGTTTCTCTCTCTCGAAAATAAACATTAAAAAAAATAAACAAATACACATTATCCCTAGAGATTCATCTGAACACACACACGCACGCACGCACACACACACAAGCACACACACAAACTTATAAAGATGATTAGGTATGCTGCCAAGAGAAAAGTTTGAATTACCTGATCAAAATAAGAGAAACAAGGAGTATCAAGGAAACAACCAAAGAAGAAACAAACAAGATAAACAATAGTGCAACCATCCCAATAAATTGCAGTAAATATAAATGGATTAAGAAATTTAATTAACAGATATTAACACAACAAATTAAAAAGAAATAAGATTTAACTACAGACAGGTGAACAAGCATACACTTACATAAAAATACAGACTGTTTGACAATAAAAGAATAGAAAAAATGTATGCAAAGTAAATATCATGGGAAGGCTGGTATGCATACATATAAAAAGAAAGGATATAAACTTCAACTCTGGGAGTATTATCAGAATAGTGACTGCTACTTGATAATGACAAAAGGGCTAATTCACAAAAAATTCTAACAATTTTGGATGTGTGTATGTAAGACAAAACTTCAGAGAATGTAAAGCAAAACTTGATATAACTAATGAAAGAAATGGGCAAACCACAATCATGGTCAGAGAAATTAACACTTCTTTTTTATTAATTGTTGGACTGGCCCCAAAATGTTAATGATATAAAAAAATAATAACATTATCAACAAACATGGCCAGAAGACATTTATAGAACACTACATCCAATATAGAATACACATATTTTTGATTGTATATAGAGCATTATCCAAGATAAACAAGATTATAGGCCATTAAATAAGTGTCAATAAACTTAAAAGATTAAATAATATACAACACATTCTCTAAAACATAATAAATATATTAATAGTAGTAAGATCTCTAAGAAAACTGAAATGACTAGAAAATAATAAATAAGTTCTAAACAATTCATTGATCAAAGAAAAAAATCACAAAACAAAATTCTAAATATTTTGAACTAAATGGTAACACACTATATACCATATCAAAATTGACAAGATGCAGCTTCACAGGTGCTTAAAAGAAAATTTGTGGCATCAAACGCTTACATAAAAAATTTAGATAGATACACAGTTACATAGATATATAGACAAACAGATGACCACCTTTGTTTTCCCATGCCTTTTTGAGAATATAATAATAAAAATTTCCTGCCTTCCTAGAGCTTCTTGCATAAAACAGACTAAAAGAATAATAACAAAAATGTGTATGATTAGAAAAGTGGTAAATTCTAGGATCAAAAATAATGGGAAAAAAAGGAACATTGTTTAATTTAACACTTTTGGATCAATGTATACAGTAGATACTGGAAATTTTATCCCAGTATAAAACACCCTTTTACTCTGGATTGCCACATGTAACTACTCACTGCATTGTTTTTCATTGCTTTTTCAAAACAGTTTATATTTTATTTATTTTTCTTCCTATTTTATAATTTCATTAAAACAATATTTAAGAATTAAAAAAATAATGGATAAAGAAGATGTGGTATGTATATATATAATCATAATGAAACATTATTCAGCCATGAGGAGGAATGAAATCCTGACATTTGTGAAAACATGGATGGACCTTGAGGGCAATAAGCTAAGTGAAATAAGTGAGACAGAGAAAGACAAATACTGCATAATATCACTTATATCTGGAATTTTATAAAGCCAAACTCACAGAAACAGAGAGTAGAATGGTGGTTACCAGGAGCTGGAAGATAGGGGAAATAAGGAGATATCGGTCAAAGGGTACAAACTTTTAGTTATAACCCTTGGGGATCTAACATATAGCATGGCAATTATAGTTCATAATAATGTATTATATACTTGAAAGTGGCTAAAAGATTAGATCTTAAACGTCCTTATCACAAGAAAGATATGGTAATGATGTGATCAGATAGAAATGCTAGCTAAAGCTATAGTGGTAATCACTTTGCAATATATAAATGTATCAAACTGACATCACACCTTAAATATACTCAATGTTATATATCAATTATATGTAAATAAAGCTGGAAAAATAATAAAGCCAAAATAAATAATAAACAAACACACAGAAGAGGGGAAAAGATAAGGGTCTGGGAAGGATTGTTGTATATTAAGCTTTAAATAAGGTGTCAAACAATGTCTCACTGAAAAGATCTAAAAGAATGAGGAAGGTAGGCGAAATATGAGAAAGATCTTTCCAGGAGGGTAAGCAGCAAAAGCCTTAAGGCAGGAGTGGTTTCAGCTGTTCAGGACAGGAAAGGGGACAATCCTCAGGACAGGTAAAACAGAAGGGAAAGTACAATCAAGTACAATCAAGGGGATAAAGGAGCCTAGAACCTGCAGGGTCTTGTGGGCCGTTCTGAATTTTTACTCTGAGTAAAAGGCAAAACCACTGGAGGCCTTTAAGTGAAGTGACATGATAGGAACTAGAATAATTTGTGTTAAGAATAAACTGTTACCAGGCTGACTGTGGTAACAGGAAGAAAGTTACTGAGTAACCAAAGTTAGAGATGGTAAGGTATTGGACCAGGGAACTGGCATAGTGGAAGTGGGAAGAAGTGGCTGGATGTTGGAAAAACTGTGAAGTTTAGAGATGATGATTAACAGAGGGAATCAATGGATAGTGTGAGGAAAGTATGCTGATTTGCAGAAAGTGATTATACATGATTATCTTGAGATGTGTTTCATGTCAAGTGGGATAACTAGGTAAGCAGTAGCTGAGAGGGAAAGTTATGGGGGGGTGTTGTCTGTTTTTTTTTTTTTTTAAGATGGGGGAAAAACATACTTGTATGGCCAATGAGAAATGTTCAGTATATAGTAAAGAGTGAGATACTGATAAGCCATGAAATTGAGAGGGGCAAGGAATTCTTTGAGGAGGTGAGAGCACTGGGATACAAAAACACACATAGAGAAGATGTCCAAAGAGAAGCATGGAAAATTCCTCCATGGTCACAAGAGGGCATTAGCACATATGGGCATAGAGGAGGATGATGTGGATCTAGGAATCTTCTGCTCTGATGGTGCCTGTTTGTTTGTTTTGGCAAATAAGAATCAAAGGTCAGTCTCCCTGAACAAGAATGGGGAAAAAAAACGTGTTGAAAATCTGAGGAGGCAAAAGCATGAAAATGCCATCTGGGAAGGCAGAAAGACTAAGCATATATTGGAAGATGATTGGGCAGCATTAATGGTCCAGATGAGAACAATGGTCAGGAATTCAAAGTAAGGTTACTCAATATTCTTTTAAATTTTCTCCATGGGTACGGAAAATCAGAGGAATCTCTAAGTAATCTCATAAAATTTTCACAAGAGGAAATGGCAATTTTGAGTATCTCCTAAGCCTGGAAAACACTATGATCATACCATGCAAGGCCATGTCCATTCTTCCCTGATTCTTTCTACCTCTTAGCCTGACATTGGAGGTCAGAAATAGCAGCCAGCAAATTAGGAGGAGGTGATTATGGGCTGCTAAAAAACAAAAACAAAAACAAAAAACAGATTTCCCCTGCTATCATGCCTGATGTCAGACTTTCAAAATGAAACAGACCTTACACAGGGAGAAAAGAGTAGGTTTAATTTTGAGATGTTGGGAATTATGCTATTATATTAGACAGCATGAGTATTTATTCAATCAGAGCTTTTAGAATGACCAATAGAGTCTGGAAAAAACTTTGACCCTCCCAGAGCAGATTTGAAGGGATGCTGGATAAAAACCTAAAACTATAAATCCTAGTTACTTAAAAAAAAAAAAACTGTATCACACATTTTCCATATTCAGTTATTTGAAAGTGATTGTCATGGGGAAAATGGTAAAGATTCTCTCCCCTGAAGATTCCTTTCCACTAGTTATTCAAGCACTCAATCAAGTAGTGCTGTGAAAGTTTATAGAGGTAACAAGCCCCAAGTCAGCTGACTTTCATGTCAGCCCTTTAAAAGCATGGTGTTTCCTCTAGCTGGGAGCAGAAGAAAAAGTAAAAGATCAAAATATGAGAAGGACTTACTGTGTTATTGCTGGTTTGAAAAAGGAGGGACCACACAAGAAGGCATGACGGTGACTTCTTTTTTAAATTTTTTTTTTCAACGTTTATTTATTTTTGGGACAGAGAGAGACAGAGCATGAACGGGGGAGGGGCAGAGAGAGAGGGAGACACAGAATCGGAAACAGGCTCCAGGCTCTGAGCCATCAGCCCAGAGCCTGACGCGGGGCTCGAACTCACGGACTGCGAGATCGTGACCTGGCTGAAGTCGGACGCTTAACCGACTGTGCCACCCAGGCGCCCCTAGGCATTATGGTGACTTCTAAGAGCAGAGGCAGTCCCCAGCTAACAGCACACCCACAAATGGGGACCTCAGACCTAAGACTATAGGAAAAGAGCTATGGTTTTAAACTACTAAGTCTGTGGTAAGTTTGAAAGCTGGCTAAGTGTGCAGAAAACAAATGCAAAGATATTTTCCTTTGTCTCACTGAAGGTAGTTGACTTGAAGACCAGGAATACTTTTCCTTTATAATAGTTGAAAGAGCAGCAGAATTTGGTTTTAATCTCTGCCTCACCATTAACTGCTCAACCTTACTTTGAGCCTCTTTGTCTGGGTTTCTATTTGATAAAAAATGGATAATAATGTCTATCTTGCAGCATCATGGTAATAATAGATAAAAAGTAAACACTTCACACAAAGCCCTAAATACAAAATGCAAACATCAGCATTCATAATTATTAATAATATTAATGATATTATCATCTCCTTGAATAATACATTTTCTATCTCCCCTAAATATCTCTTCGAATCCAGTGTTTCAACACAAACAGAAGCTCTGGTGTTCCACATTTGAGTCAAGGATTTCACACTCTGTGTAGTAACACTGAAATACCTTTTGTCAGTTGGTCTTTTAATATGTTCACTGCATCAATCATTCTATCTTTCTACCTCAGTTATTTAATACTTATGAGCTCTTTGTTAATCTTAATAGTGTATTACTGACATTCATAACCAATTTAATTTAGATTTTAAATATGCCAAGGCTTCCAATGAGGATACTGATTTCTTTCTACCTGTCATTACTTTCTTTATAGCTAAAATCTCATCAGGAACTCTGCTTTGGAATTTTTTTTTAATGTTTTTCAGTTAGAAATGTACATGGCTTAACTGAATGAAACTGTCAATTGTGATGTACCTTTATTTTCTTAATGTTTAAATCATATTTAATGTAGGGCAAAACCAGTCACAATTTCTGTGATGAGACCTTCTCCAAGATTCAATAAATCAATCATATTTCCTGATGGCTTATTTAATAAAACTGTATACAATATTCATTTTTTCTTTCTCCTCATTATTCCTTATTGGATCCTTTCACAACACAAGTCAGTCAAAACACTCACATGATTTGTGGACTGAAGACACAATTATTGTTCAGCGTTGACTTTACGACAGGGTATGTGGAAATGAGTATCAAAATGCAATTTTGACTGGAAAAGGAATATTTGCTGATCCACTGCAAGAAGAGTGAACATTTTAAGCCATGCTTTTGAGTTTTAGGTACCTTGAATGCAATTCCACAGTCAGATTTACTGGCATGGTAACTTCTAAAATCAGATCACTAGAGCCAGGAAGTGGAAACATCACCTTCTTAGCAACTTCACAATATAAATTTGTCTATCCAGTTAAATAGTGGATATTTGTCGATTTGTTGTTCTCTTTCATGTGCTTCCTATTACCATCAATTCTCACTCTCCCCCCGCCCATTCTATCTCCTCACTACATCTTTTTTTGTCCCCGGCCCCTCTCTCTGTTGCTCTATCTCCCTACTTCCTTCCTCCCACCCCTCACTTCTTGCTCATGTTCTCACTCTCTATCCACCCTCACCCCTTTCTTTCTCTCTTCCTTCTCTTCACTTTCAGGTTCATTTCACCCTGGTAGAAAATAGGAGCCTTGCCGAGTCTCTCTGTCCCATGTTCTATCTGTATGTGTCACCAACTACAGCCTGAATATATGACTTTAAATCATTTAATGGATTCATCTGTATAGCTTCTTGACTAAAATAGTAGTAAGGACTCTTGTAAATACATCACCATGTATTGTTTTGGACCCACATCCCAAGGCTCTGAGTTACAGGCTGCAGTAGTTGTATGGAGTGTGCTCTATATTCCCAACCAGGACTGGACTAAGTTATTGTGGGATCACTTCTTTCCTGAGGTGAGCCATTACTCATGGTTTCAAAAATATCCATTCCTTCCCTAATTAAATAATTGTTGCTTAAAGAGCGGCCTCCACTCTCCAACTGAAGGCATTTTTTTCTGTAGTGTATGTTAAGAACTGTGAAGAACCTAATATTTTATCCTCCTTGCAAGGTAGCAAGTTAGCCTGCTAAAGGATCCTGAATGCTGGCAGCAGACTCAGACTCCTGGGCCAGAGATAAAGGCCACGTTGCCACTCACAGCAAGAACAGTAGCCAGACCATCAGCATTTCTCTGAGTTTCTGAGCCCCAATTCCCACATGGCAATGCAAAGAGGGCCAGATGACATTTGTATACGCAATGGATTACATTCCAAGAGAGGAACCCTGAGGTTAAGAATCCTGGTTCTTTCATCATGGTCAGTAACCACGTTTGCACTTTTTTTGGAAGAAGGTACTATCCCTATCTTACTAGGTTATTCATTATACAAATGCCCTTGAAAATATAGTCCAGACCAATGATAGTGTCTCTGCTCACAAGATATGAAGAAACATGAGACACCTATAGAGAACTGTCACCAAAAGTATACTGAGATAAAAGCCAGGGAAAAGAAATAAAAGCCTACAATTTTAAGCTGTTTTTCCATATCAAGTAACTCTTCTCAAGAGGTGTTTTCTTTGGGGAAAATAATTAGATGTGCATTCAATATTTATATCATTCTAATCAAATTTCATATTTTTTGAACCACATCTCAAGCCACTACAACTTAGCATGGTTTTTGAGAAGTTTTCCAATTATTAAACTCTGGATGCCAAACAAGGACTTAAAAATATTAGTAGATAGACATCTCAGATGTTTGACTTTATAATATAGAGTATGAAGGTTTTTAGAAAATAAAATACACAGTTACTAACTTACTTCTTTAGTGTTTATTTAGCATTATGATGAGTTAGTTCTGACTCACAGAAACTGATAACAAAAGTGCTCCACGTTGCATACACCATGGTCATAGTCTATGAGAGAAGGCTCGTGTCCAAAAAGATAATTTATGATACCCTTGTAAATAGGCAATGTGATATAAAAACATCTAGAAAAAGATGGGTCAGAGAAAGCATTTTTGAGGAACCAATAACTGATCTACATTTGAGAAATGAGTAAGTACTAATCAGATGAATTTAGAGTGACTCTTTCTTTGGTCATGCAGGTCAAATGATAAACCCATCAAAGCATTCTTTGTTTCTGTTACTATTCTTTTTCATTGTTATTTCTAGCGTTTCCTTTTGATTCTTTTTTAGACTGCATCTCTCTACTCAAATTACCCATCTGAACTTACATGTTTCTACTTTTTTCATTACAGACCTAAATCTATTAATCATAGTTATTTTTTTAAAATTTAATGTTTATTTTTGAGAAAGAGAGAAACAGAGTGCGAGCAGGAGAGGGGCAGAAACAGAGAGAAACACAGAATCTAAAGCAGGCTCCAGTCTCCAAGCTGTCAACACAGAGCCCAATGCAGGGCTTGAACCCACAAACCGCAAGATCATGACCTGAACCAAAGTCAGACGCTTCATCAACTGAGCCACCAGGGGCCCCAAATCATAGTTATTTTAAATTCCCTGATAATTCTAAAATCTTTGCCATATCTGAGTCTGGTTCTGATGACTGTTTTGCCTCTTCAGACTAAGGGGTTTTATTGCCTTTTGTTATGCCCTGTAATTTTGCTGAAAGCCAGCCATGATATATTGAGTAATAAGAACTTGGGTTAATAGGACTTTGGCATGAGGTGTTATGTTAATCTGGCTAAGAGTTGGGTTGTCTTTAATGTTTGCTGCAGCTATAGGTTCCAGGGGCTTCAAATTCCTCTAATGTCCTTGTTTTTCTCTCATTTGTTGTCTTGGAATTCCCCAAGAACTCCTTCTTAAATAGAGACTGGGCCTTACAACTCTTGTTAGAAAAATGTCTATTCCTGTCTTCTGCCCATTCTTAACTGAATTAGTTTTTTTTTTTTTTTGAGTGTTGAGTTTTACATATTTTGGATACTAACCCTTTATCAGATATATCATTTGTAAATATCTTCTCCCATTCTATAGGCTGCCTTTTAGTTTTGTTGACTGTCTCCTTTGCTAGCCAGTTTTTATTTTGATGAAGTCCCAATAGTTTATTTTTGCTTTTGTTTCCCTTCCTCAGGAGACATATCTAGAAAGAAGCTGCTATAGCCAGTATCAAAAAGGTTACTGCTTGTGCTCTTTTCTATAATTTTAATGGTTTCCTGTCTCACATTTAGGTCTTAAATCCATTTTGAATTTGCTTTGTGTATAGTGTAAGAAAGTGGTCCAGTTTATTCTTCTGCATGTTGCTGTCCAGTTTTCCCAACACATTTGTTGAAGACTGTCTTTTTTCCATTGGATATTCTTTCCTTCTTTGTCAAAGATTAATTGACCATATAGTTGTGGGCTATAGACATACAAATTTAACAGCTATTTACACATTGCCATGTTTGTTTCCATATTTTTTTTCTTATAAGTTTTTAAAAGTAAATTGCAGTTCTTATGACGTTTCACCCCTAAATGAGTATAATTCCTTCTATACTGGCAATAGTATTATCCTACTTAACAAAACTGACAATAGATAATGAATAACATCTAATGACCATCCTATATTCACATATTCCCAGGATCTCCAACCAATACGGCTCATTAGTTTAAATCAGTCATCAATCATGAACTATGCTTTGTGTCTGGTTGTTGCAGCATTTAAATGCATTTTAAGCTAGAATGGACCAACTTTTTTCATGGCATCCACTGTTGAAGATAAAAGGCCAGCTGTGCTGTAGAATGTCTCACCTTTTGGATTTGCCTATTTGTGAGCTGTCAGTACAGGGCCCAATGTGGGGCTCAAACTCACGAACCTTGAGATCATGACCTGAGCTGAAGTCAGATGCTTGACCGACTGAGCCACCCAGGCGCCCCCTTGTGATGTTACATTTATTTCTCTATTGGCTACCTTTTCTATAAACTGTACATTAGACCTAAAAGTAATAATTATTCTTGATAAGAATCATTTCAGTAAGAATACTTCATGAATAATACCACGAATCATCATGCATTGTGTTGGAAGCCATCTAAAGCCAGCAGTCCTGCCATTAGTAATGCTATCATTGGTCAGTGTGCTAAATTGGGAACAGCCAGTACTCTCCATTGAAGTGAAGTATTCTACTTTTCCCATGGCAACCAACAAGTAATCTGTCCCTGCTTATCCTATACCAAGAGACTAAGGCCTGGAAGAGAAAATTGCCCAAGTTCCCACTTTCCCCAGCTCATCCCAAGTACAGTTGTTTAGTTCATAGTCTACTACCTTCAATTCTATTTTCATTGAAGAAGAGGACTTCTTATCTAATTCACATAAAGGTACAGGGCAGTGTAGGGAAGTGGTAGCTCTAAGAATTACATATTCTGACTTCCAATTTGGAAAAATCACCCTTTTGTGAGGTAGAAAATAAATTTGTTTGGGATTAGGTAGAAGGTACAGATTCAAGTAAAATATAATTAGGCCAAATGAAAGATGATGCAAGCCTTGAGTACAGAGGTTGTTATAAAAACTGGACAAGAGAAGGAATTTAAGAAATATTTAGATGGTAAATGGATAGACATCTCTGATTTCTGCAACCAAAAATATTTGTATTTGAATTTAACATCAAATATCTCTCCATATTTCTAATGAAACAGACAAAAGCAAAATATTGTAGAGAATAAACTAAGAGCATAATTTCTGAGTGGATCATAGATATTGCATTTGTGACACTAATTTCAGGTTTATTAATAGCTTTAACCTTACTATGAAAAGTAACCCACATTCACTTCAAGTACAGAATGAGGCATATTCATGTAGATGTCCGTATTCATAGAAGAACCCCAAACAATGGACCAGAAAAATGTGAAAGAGAAAAGTTGTACCAGACAGTTGTTAAAAATGGCAAAGAAGATTTTATTCAAGACTATTGCAATAGGGGAGAGAGCCACAACTCAACTGCCCTGAAATAAAGGCAGAATGATTTTTAAAAGTTGGGATAAGGGAGCACCTGGGTGACTCAGTCAGTTAAGCGTCTAACTCCAGCTCAGGTCATGATCTCACGGTTCATGAGTTCAAGCTCCATATCAGGCTCTCTCCCATGAGCACAGAGCCCACTTCAGATCCTCTGTCCTCCTCTCTCTCTGCCTCCCACCCCTGCTTACACACTCTCTCTCTCTCTCAAAAATAAATAAATTTCGAAAAATAAAAATAAAAGTTGGAATAAGATAATGGAAAAGTACGAGAAGACCCTGGGGAGGAGTGAGGTTTGTTCAATGTCATTAGGCTGTCTGCATTTTCTACTTGTTACTTGCAGAAGTTGGGCTCCTACCCTCACACACGAAGACTAGAAGAAGTCTAGACTAGACTAGAAGTCCTATCTTTCTAAGGATTACATTGCAATAGGATAGCTCCAAGGTCCTTAAGAAACACATTCCTGGCTTGTAGAAGATTTACATCTCAGTAGGGCAGAGAAATAATTTACAATTGCATGTTTTCTAAAGTAAATTCTCTGAGAAAATGGGTAGTCAAGGGCTTTTAGTTAGGAAGAAACCTGTCTAAAGTTTAGTCATGCAGAAGCAACAGTAAGACCATCTTAGTCAAAACTTACTCAAGAAATAGAGGTCAAGGGAGTTGCGGCAAGATGGCGGCTTAGGAGGACGCTGGGCTCACTGCACGTCCTGCTGATCACTTAGATTCCATCTACACCTGCCTAAATAACCCAGAAAACCGCCAGAGGATTAGCAGAACAGAGTCGCCGGAGCCAAACGCAGACGAGAGGCCCACGGAAGAGGGTAGGAAGGGCTGCGAGGCGGTGCGCGCTCCACGGACTGGCGGGAGGGAGCCGGGGCGGAGGGGCGGCTCGCCAGCCAAGCAGAGGCCCCGAGTCTGGCTTGCAAAAGCGGAGGGGCCGGGCGGACTGTGTTCCGACAGCAAGCGCGACTTAGCGTCTGGGAGGTCATAAGTTAACAGCTCTGCTCGGAAAGCGGGAAGGCTGGAGGACAAAGGGAGGGAGAGCTGCTGAGCCCCCTGACAACAGAGCTCAGTTTGGTGGGGAACAAAGGCGCTCGCCAGCGCCATCCCCCCCGCCCATCCCCCAGCCCAAATCCCAAAGGGAACTGGTTCCTGCCAGGGAACTTGCTCGCTCTGCGCAAACACCCAACTCTGAGCTTCGGCGGAGCCAAACCTCCGGCAGCGGATCTGACTCCCTCCCGCTGCCACAGGGCCCCTCCTGAAGTGGATCACCTAAGGAGAAGCGATCTAAGCCTGCCCCTCCTGCCCCTGAGCACCTTGCCTACCCACCCCAGCTAATACGCCAGATCCCCAGCATCACAAGCCTGGCACGGTGCAAGTAGCCCAGACGAGCCACACCACCCCACAGTGAATCCCACCCCTAGGAGAGGGGAAGAGAAGGCACACACCAGTCTGACTGTGGCCCCAGCGGTGGGCTGGGGCAGACATCAGGTCTGACTGCGGCCCCGCCCACCAACTCCAGTTATATACCACAGCACAGGGGAAGTGCCCTGCAGGTCCTCACCACGCCAGGGACTATCCAAAATGACCAAGCAGAAGAACTCCCCTCAGAAGAATCTCCAGGAAATAACAACAGCTAATGAGCTGATCAAAAAGGATTTAAATAATATAACAGAAAGTGAATTTAGAATAATAGTCATAAAATTAATCGCTGGGCTTGAAAACAGTATACAGGACAGCAGAGAATCTCTTGCTACAGAGATCAAGGGACTAAGGAACAGTCATGAGGAGCTGAAAAACGCTTTAAACGAAATGCATAACAAAATGGAAACCACCACAGCTCGGCTTGAAGAGGCAGAGGAGAGAATAGGTGAACTAGAAGATAAAGTTATGGAAAAAGAGGAAGCTGAGAAAAAGAGAGAGAAAAAAATCCAGGAGTATGAGGGGAAAATTAGAGAATTAAGTGATACACTAAAAAGAAATAATATACGCATAATTGGTATCCCAGAGGAGGAAGAGAGAGGGAAAGGTGCTGAAGGGGTACTTGAAGAAATAATAGCTGAGAACTTCCCTGAACTGGGGAAGGAAAAAGGCATTGAAATCCAAGAGGCACAGAGAACTCCCTTCAGACGTAACTTGAATCGATCTTCTGCACGACATATCATAGTGAAACTGGCAAAATACAAGGATAAAGAGAAAATTCTGAAAGCAGCAAGGGGTAAACGTGCCCTCACATATAAAGGGAGACCTATAAGACTCGTGACTGATCTCTCTTTTGAAACTTGGCAGGCCAGAAAGAATTGGCACGAGATTTTCAGGGTGCTAGACAGAAAAAATATGCAGCCGAGAATCCTTTATCCAGCAAGTCTGTCATTTAGAATAGAAGGAGAGATAAAGGTCTTCCCAAACAAACAAAAACTGAAGGAATTTGTCACCACTAAACCAGCCCTACAAGAGATCTTAAGGGGGACCCTGTGAGACAAAGTCCCAGAGACATCACTACAAGCATAAAACATACAGACATCACAATGACTCTAAACCCGTATCTTTCTATAATAACACTGAATGTAAATGGATTAAATGCGCCAACCAAAAGACACAGGGTATCAGAATGGATAAAAAAACAAGACCCATCTATTTGCTGTCTACAAGAGACTCATTTTAGACCTGAGGACACCTTTAGATTGAGAGTGAGGGGATGGAGAACTATTTATCATGCGACTGGAAGCCAAAAGAAAGCTGGAGTAGCCATACTTATATCAGACAAACTAGACTTTAAATTAAAGGCTGTAACAAGAGATGAAGAAGGACATTATATAATAGTTACAGGGTCTATCCATCAGGAAGAGCTAACAATTATAAATGTCTATGCGCCGAATACCGGAGCCCCCAAATATATAAAACAATTACTCATAAACATAAGCAACCTTATTGATAAGAATGTGGTAATTGCAGGGGACTTTAATACACCACTTACAGAAATGGATAGATCATCTAGACACACGGTCAATAAAGAAACAAGGGCCCTGAATGAGACATTGGATCAGATGGACTTGACAGATATATTTAGAACTCTGCATCCCAAAGCAACAGAATATACTTTCTTCTCGAGTGCACATGGAACATTCTCCAAGATAGATCATATACTGGGTCACAAAACAGCCCTTCATAAGTTTACAAGAATTGAAATTATACCATGCTTACTTTCAGACCACCATGCTATGAAGCTTGAAATCAACCACAGAAAAAAGTCTGGAAAACCTCCAAAAGCATGGAGGTTAAAGAACACCCTACTAACGAATGAGTGGGTCAACCAGGCAATTAGAGAAGAAATTAAAAAATATATGGAAACAAACGAAAATGAAAATACAACAATCCAAACGCTTTGGGACGCAGCAAAGGCAGTCCTGAGAGGAAAATACATTGCAATCCAGGCCTATCTCAAGAAACAAGAAAAATCCCAAATACAAAATCTAACAGCACACCTAAAGGAACTAGAAGCAGAACAGCAAAGGCAGCCTAAGCCCAGCAGAAGAAGAGAAATAATAAAGATCAGAGCAGAAATAAACAATATAGAAACTAAAAAAACTGTAGAGCAGATCAACGAAACCAAGAGTTGGTTTTTTGAAAAAATAAACAAAATTGACAAACCTCTAGCCAGGTTTCTCAAAAAGAAAAGGGAGATGACCCAAATAGATAAAATCATGAATGAAAATAGAATTATTACAACCAATCCCTCAGAGATACAAACAATTATCAGCGAATACTATGAAAACTTATATGCCAACAAATTGGACAACCTGGAAGAAATGGACAAATTCCTGAACACCCACACTCTTCCAAAACTCAATCAGGAGGAAATAGAAAGCTTGAACAGACCCATAACCAGCGAAGAAATTGAATCGGTTATCAAAAATCTCCCAACAAATAAGAGTCCAGGACCAGATGGCTTCCCAGGGGAGTTCTACCAGATGTTTAAAGCAGAGATAATACCTATCCTTCTCAAGCTATTCCAAGAAATAGAAAGGGAAGGAAAACTTCCAGACTCATTCTATGAAGCCAGTATTACTTTGATTCCTAAACCAGACAGAGACCCAGTAAAAAAAGAGAACTACAGGCCAATATCCCTGATGAATATGGATGCAAAAATTCTCAATAAGATACTAGCAAATCGAATTCAACAGCATATAAAAAGAATTATTCACCATGATCAAGTGGGATTCATTCCTGGGATGCAGGGCTGGTTCAACATTCGCAAATCAATCAACGTGATACATCACATTAACAAAAAAAGAGAGAAGAACCATATGATCCTGTCAATCGATGCAGAAAAGGCCTTTGACAAAATCCAGCACCCTTTCTTAATAAAAACCCTTGAGAAAGTCGGGATAGAAGGAACATACTTAAAGATCATAAAAGCCATTTATGAAAAGCCCACAGCTAACATCATCCTCAACGGGGAAAAACTGAGAGCTTTTTCCCTGAGATCAGGAACACGACAAGGATGCCCACTCTCACCGCTGCTGTTTAACATAGTGCTGGAAGTTCTAGCATCAGCAATCAGACACAAAAGGAAATCAAAGGCATCCAAATTGGCAAAGATAAAGTCAAGCTTTCGCTTTTTGCAGATGACATGATATTATACATGGAAAATCCGATAGACTCCACCAAAAGTCTGCTAGAACTGATACAGGAATTCAGCAAAGTTGCAGGATACACAATCAATGTACAGAAATCAGTTGCATTCTTATACACTAACAATGAAGCAACAGAAAGACAAATAAAGAAACTGATCCCATTCACAATTGCACCAAGAAGCATAAAATACCTAGGAATAAATCTAACCAAAGATGTAAAGGGTCTGTATGCTGAAAACTATAGAAAGCTTATGAAGGAAATTGAAGAAGATTTAAAGAAATGGAAAGACATTCCCTGCTCATGGATTGGAAAAATAAATATTGTCAAAATGTCAATACTACCCAAAGCTATCTACACATTCAATGCAATCCCAATCAAAATTGCACCAGCATTCTTCTCGAAACTAGAACAAGCAATCCTAAAATTCATATGGAACCACAAAAGGCCCCGAATAGCCAAAGGAATTTTGAAGAAGAAGACCAAAGCAGGAGGCATCACAATCCCAGACTTTAGCCTCTACTACAAAGCTGTCATCATCAAGACAGCATGGTATTGGCACCAAAACAGACACATAGACCAATGGAATAGAATAGAAACCCCAGAACTAGACCCACAAACGTATGGCCAACTCATCTTTGACAAAGCAGGAAAGAACATCCAATGGAAAAAAGACAGCCTCTTTAACAAATGGTGCTGGGAGAACTGGACAGCAACATGCAGAAGGTTGAAACTAGACCACTTTCTCACACCATTCACAAAAATAAACTCAAAATGGATAAAGGACCTTAATGTGAGACAGGAAACCATCAAAACCTTAGAGGAGAAAGCAGGAAAAGACCTCTCTGACCTCAGCCGTAGCAATCTCTTACTCGACACATCCCCAAAGGCAAGGGAATTAAAAGCAAAAGTGAATTACTGGGACCTTATGAAGATAAAAAGCTTCTGCACAGCAAAGGAAACAACCAACAAAACCAAAAGGCAACCAACGGAATGGGAAAAGATATTCGCAAATGACATATCGGACAAAGGGCTAGTATCCAAAATCTATAAAGAGCTCACCAAACTCCACACCCAAAAAACAAATAACCCAGTGAAGAAATGGGCAGAAAACATGAATAGACACTTCTCTCAAGAAGACATCCGGATGGCCAACAGGCACATGAAAAGATGTTCAGCGTCGCTCCTTATCGGGGAAATACAAATCAAAACCACATTCAGGTATCACCTCACGCCAGTCAGAGTGGCCAAAATGAACAAATCAGGAGACTATAGATGCTGGAGAGGATGTGGAGAAACGGGAACCCTCTTGCACTGTTGGTGGGAATGCAAATTGGTGCAGCCGCTCTGGAAAGCAGTGTGGAGGTTCCTCAGAAAATTAAAAATAGACCTACCCTATGACCCAGCAATAGCACTGCTAGGAATTTATCCAAGGGATACAGGAGCACTGATGCATAGGGCCACTTGTACCCCAATGTTCATAGCAGCACTCTCAACAATAGCCAAATTATGGAAAGAGCCTAAATGTCCATCAACTGATGAATGGATAAAGAAATTGTGGTTTATATACACAATGGAATATTACGTGGCAATGAGAAAAAATGAAATATGGCCTTTTGTAGCAACGTGGATGGAACTGGAGAGTGTGATGCTAAGTGAAATAAGCCATACAGAGAAAGACAGATACCATATGGTTTCACTCTTATGTGGATCCTGAGAAACTTACCAGGAACCCATGGGGGAGGGGAAGGAAAAAAAAAAAGAGGTTAGAATGGGAGAGAGCCAAAGCATAAGAGACTGTTAAAAACTGAGAACAAACTGAGGGTTGATGGGGGGTGGGAGGCAGGAGAGGGTGGGTGATGGGTATTGAGGAGGGCACCTTTTGGGATGAGCACTGGGTGTTGTATGGAAACCAATTTGTCAATAAATTTCAGAAAAAAAAAAAAAGAAATAGAGGTCAAAAGCAAAATAAGTTGCCTGGAATGAGACATTCTGAATAAAAATAATGTAATTTGCATTTCTGTGTTTAGCTACATTAGTAAAATATCATAAAGTAAATGAAAACATATTATTTTTTATAATAATGAGAAAGACAAATGACAATAGGGGAAAAAATGATCTCCTGATTTTCAACTTAGAAATTTTGCAGCTACTAAATCACCTTGAAAGACTTTAAGCATAAGCAAACTACAGAAATATGCAAAGCCTAGCATGGTGTTCAAACAGGGAGACTATTGTTCCCTGTGTCTATGAGGCAGAAATAGCTATTTGACATAATCTTTTGTAATTATTGGAGTGGATTTTCTCAGTCTAATCATATGCCTTCTGTCTCTGCTCTTAGTGAGCATAGATGAATTGTAGAGTAGACTGTGACAGAGAAACAGACCAAACAACTAGATAAAGGTAGTTAGCCTTCTATGAGGGAAGCCTCTGCTACTATCAAAACTAATGTAAAGTGCTACATCAAGCCACTTGCTAACTTGAGGATTTCTGTACTTTGTAATGGCAGACAATATTATGTTTTAATGTTTTATTTTAATTTCCTAAGACCGTTGTTGGGCCTTAATTGTGTCCCCTCAAGAAAAGACATGTTGCAGTCCCAACCCCTAGTGCCTTAGAATGTGACCTTATTTAGATCTTCGCAGAGGTAATCAAGTTACAGTGAGGTCATGGGGGGAGTGGGGGATGGCTAACTCAATATGACCGATGTCCTTACACAAAGGGGTAAATATGGACACAGATACAAATAGGCACAGAGAAAAAATGGTGTGAAAAGACATAGGGAGAAAACACCCATCTACAAGCCAAGCAGAGAGGTCTTGAATAGATCTTTTCCTTACAACAAACTACCCTCAGAAGGAATCAACCCTACCAATAACGTTTTCATTCCAGACTTCTAGCCTTTAGATCTCTCAGACATTAAATTTCTGTTTAAGCCACCCAAAATGCGGTACTTTTTAACAGCAGCCCTAGCAAATGAATACAAGTACTGAGACTGAAAAACTGTATTTTTTTAAATTTTGAAGTTACTATTTTCTCCCTGTCACTTAAAAAATGTTTTGCTTCTCACTTCTTTTGACCTTTATGACATTTTTCATGTCTACTTACTTTGATTCAGTCACTTTTTTCAAAAGAATTTTAATTTGGTTTCTAAAAGTGAAACTATTATGTTTCTTGGGATTTTGTATAAATAAATATTTTACTCAATACAACTGGCTAGTTGAGTCAATTTTAAATCTTTTTAATTGGCTCAATAAGAACACACACACACACACACACACACACACACACGCCCCTCTAAACCTATGATATACCATAAATATGCCCAGATCCATACAAAATAATTAACTATTGTATCATAATCTACGAACGGCCTAAAACAATTCCTCTTCCAAATGTGAAAACTCTCATCATGGAGACTGATGTATGCCAATTTATTTTTTTTTTAATTTTTTTTTCAACGTTTATTTATTTTTGGGACAGAGAGAGACAGAGCATGAATGGGGGAGGGGCAGAGAGAGAGGGAGACACAGAATCGGAAACAGGCTCCAGGCTCTGAGCCATCAGCCCAGAGCCTGACGCGGGGCTCGAACTCCCAGACCGCGAGATCGTGACCTGGCTGAAGTCGGATGCTTAACTGACTGCGCCACGCAGGCGCCCCATGATGTATGCCAATTTAAATGCATATCATCACTGAGAACCAAAGTCAGCCTGAGTATGTGGTGTACTCAATGACTTTATAAAGAATGTATACATGGGTTTAATTCATATATTGTGTATGTGTTTTATATTTAAAACTCAAAAGAGAAAAATTATGCTTAATAAATGTATAGAAATTTATTGAAAAATACAAGTTTACCTTTAAAATAGCTGTCAAAACAACCACTGCATTTTTCATAATGCAATCTATTTTTTATTCCCTATTCTGAATGTGAAAGGTTCACAAATTATTCTAGTTTGTTACCAAGACAGAAAAAAAAACCCCAACCCACTAGTATTAAATTATGATACTAATCAGTCCTAAGATAAAAGCCTAGAGGAATGTATTTTTAATAAAGAAAATGCTAGGTACACAAATTATTTAATATTCAAAGTCTCAATGTTATATTTCTTTCATAAATGATACTACCTTCAGGTTTCTCTTACTTCCTAATGTTCTCAATGAACCCTAAGGATACTGTAGAAATCTAAATTTTGAAGTCTTTAAATAGATGAAAGCCAATCATAAATAATGCATTTTTGCATTTAGATAAGAGATTCTGCTTGGCTATTTCAAAGTTAAAAAAACAGGATCTATTCTGTTTAGGTGTTTTTGCAACAAATCAAACACTAATCATCATTTTGCTTGTATTTTACTATTTGCCATCAGGACTGACCTACCATAAAATGATGTACAATAATCTCTCTCAGTGACAGATTAATTGGTTTTCTCTGTGTCTCATTTTAGACTGTTTAAAGTGCCACACTGGGCTAGAAATCCTAGTATTTATTCTTGGAGTGTGCCTCCAAAGCGTATTTTATAGAAGAGTTCTGAGAAGCTGAGGCAGTTTCTGTATACACTTGTGACTCCCTCTTCCCAGCTCCCTCTGGGGAATAACAAAACAATCAAACCAGAAACCAGCCTATATCACAGCCTATATCTCTAGGGAGGCAGGGCTGACCTCCCAGACCTTGGTGCCACGGAACACAAGAGGACAAGTGCCTTGCCTCAGAGCCTTAGCTTCTACTGTTCCCACCCCTGGATTGTTCGTCCCTCCAAGGTCACTTTAATCTCTCAATTCCTTCAAGTGTTTTCTCACATGTCTCCTCTTCAAGGAGAACCCTAACTGCCCTATTTAATACAGTCTCTCCCTGGAATTAGAGGTTCCCCTTATCCTCTTTAATTTTTTCTTTTTCTGAAAGAATTTATCATTTCTAACATTGCATAGTTTTAAATTATATTTATGTTTTATCACCCTTAAACCCTGATAAACATATACTTCATGCATGAGGAAATCTTTTTCTGTTTGTTTCCTAGAATATTCTAAGTGCTAGGAATACTGTCTGACACACAGCAGACATTTACTAAATATCTGTGAGTGATGGAATAAATGAGCAGCTACAGAGGAGAATACCTGCTGCCTAGTACCTACCTTCCTTGCTGCCTGGATAAACAAGCCAACAACTCCCAACCACCCACCATCCCACCACCCCCGTGAATTATTTGAGAAGCTAGGAGTCTGCATTTGCCTGCCTGCTGTGGATTTGGAGAGAAGCTGCTGGGGTAAGCTAAATAGCTCCCAGAGCCTGCAGAGGAGCCAACTGCCCCTCAGGGAGACCAGAGAGGGTCTGGATTTCCAGTTCACTGGCTGTCAGTCCCCAAGAGGAGAAGCCACTTTGCTTTCTGCTACCTACTGGTTTCCTGCTACAGGACAGAGGCCAAAAAGCCAAACTTCATGGATTCCGAATTATCACACAATCATGAGCCAACAAATTAAAAATGCAACTCACTGAAGGACACTCAGTTACCTAAGGGAGGAAGACCAAACTAACTGAATTATCTAGGATGAGGTAGCTCCTACTGAAATGGAACTGGAAAAAAGGCAGAAGAATGCTACTAAGCAAGACAACAAAGATGTCACAAAAAATGCTTAAAAGCAAAACCATACAAGTGGACTGTACTCATACTCTTTCAGAAAATAATAAAGAAGAAAGACTTCCCTCTCATTTTATGAAGCCTGCATTATCTTTCTATCAAAGCGAGCAAAAAACACTATATACATAAAAAGAAAACTACAGACAGATATCCCTCATGAGCATAGATGTAAAATTTCATAACCAAATATTGGTAAATTGAATTTAATAATATGCACCACGACCAAGTTCAGATTTATGCCAAGAATACAGATGTTTGTTTCTTTTTTTCTTTTTTTTTTTTTGTATTTATTTATTTTGAGAGAGACAGAGCATGAGTGGGTCAGGGTCAGAGAGAGAGGGAGACGCAGAATCTAAAGTAGGCTCCAGGCTCTGACCTGTCACGGGCCTCGAATTCAGGGCCATGAGATCATGACCTGAGCTGAAGTCAGACGCTTAACTGAATGAGCCACCCATGTGCCCCTCAGGAATATGGGTTAATACAACATTCCGAGAGCAATGAATGTAATTCACTGTGTTTTCAGACTGGAAAATTTTAAAAACAGAAAAAACAAATGACCATCTCAGTAATTGTAGAAAAAGTATTTACCAAACTCCAACATCCACTCCTGCTTTTTTAAAATTCTCATCACTCTAGAAATAGAAGGGAACTTCTGCAACCCAATCAAGAACATATATGGAAAACCAAAGCTAACATTATATTTAATGTTGAAACACTGAATGCTTACCTATAACATCAGGAACAAGGTGAGGATATCTGTTCTTACTATTACTATTCATCTTAATAACAGAAGTCCTAGCCACTGCAATAAGAAAAAAAAATGAAAAAGATATATAATAAATATTAGAAAGGAAGAAATAAAACTGTCTTCATTCACAGATAAGATGACCACACTTGAAGTAAAAAAAGCCATCAGCAGTAATAAGTAAGTTTAAGAAGTCAAATAGTCAAGGTTGGTATGAAAAAATTACTTTATTTCTATATATTAATCATAAAATTGGGAACTGAACATAAAAAATACTACACAATTTAGAGATAATCTTAAAATATGTGAAAGGACTATACACTGAAAACTATAAAATATTTTGAGAGAATTGCTAAAAGACAGAAATACAGTATCACTTGAATGGAAAAATAAATTAAAATGGCCAATTTTCCCCAATTTAATTTATAGACTTACTACAATCCCTTTTAAAATCATAGCAGGGTTTTTTTGCAGAAATTGGCCAACTGACCCTGAAATATATATGAAAAGACAAATAACCTGGAATAGCCAAAATACTGAAACAAAATATTGAAACAAAAATCTAGGACTTACACTTCCCAATTTCAGAATTATTATAAAGTTATTGTAATCAAAAAATGTGGTTCTAACAAAAGAAGAAACACAAAGGATCAATGGAAGAGAACTGAGAATCCAGAAAAAAACTGTTACATTCATTGTCAATTGATTTTTAGCAGAGATGTCAAGGTAATTCAATGAATAAAGAATTGTCTTTTCAACAAATGGCGCTGAGACAATTGTGTAACCACAGGAAAGAAGATTAATCTAGCCTCAACATATGCTAAGATAAACTCAAAATGGATCAAAGACTTAAATGTGAAATCTAAAACTATGTTAAAAACTGGGCAAATATGTGAATGGGGAATGGATGCTTTGCCAAGGAATATTTACAAAGAGCAAACAAGCACATGAAAATAGGTTCCACATCTTTAGTCATCAGAGAAATGAAAACTAGAACAAGGAGGTACCACTACAAGTAATTTAGAACAGTTAAAATTAAAAGGAATTAAAATACCAAGTTTTGGCAAGAACGTGCAGCAACTGCAATGCTCATACATTGCTGGCAGGAATGACACTATGGCCATGTTGGAAAGCAATTCGGTGATGTCTTATTAAAGTTAAACATGCATTTAACAAATGCAACCCCATCTATTTCGCTCCTTGGAAAAATAAAAACATCTGTCTACACAAGAAAATGATACTTCAATGGTCATAGCAACTTTATTGCTAATGAGATAAGACTGAAAACCAGCCCATGGCTTTTGAACTGGTGAATGGGTAAACAATGTAAAATATCCATTCAGCAGAATCAATCACAAAGAAATCAATCAAAAGTAACTGACTACTGACACAAACTACTGATATACACACGATACATGACAATTTACAAGGATAAATCTTAAAAGCATATGCTAAGTGAAAAAAAGTCAGACTCACCAAAAAGCATATGCAGTATGATTCTAATTACATGAGATTCCAGACAAGGCAAATTTGCAATGACAGAATGAGCAGATCAGTAGTTAACTTGTTCTAGGAGTGGTAGGAAATGAATTGGGAATGGTATACTTAACTTTAAGGAGTGATGCAAATGTTCTTATATCTTTACAAATTTTTGAACTGTGTCCAAATTATAACCCATAAAAGTGGTTTTGAAAAAATCTGAAAAAATGCAATGGGAGTATCCCTCCCTATCCAAACTCACATTACAGAAATTATCATTATCTCAAAGTAGTGACTTGCATTCCACAAAGAGCTACTTTCCCAAAGACCAGGAGCAGAAGAGCACGGCCAGCCTGGAGAAAGGCAGCATCCCTGAGCCAAAAAGCCAGCAAAGGCAGCTAGATCTCTCTCTGGAATGCACTTCCCCTGAAAAATTTCCTCCCCACCAGAGCTTGTGAGGTCTTCACCCAAACACTCAAAGATCTGGGGCAGCCTTTGCTCTCTGCTCTGCCCCTACCACCAAAAAATTCTCATAGACTTATCAAAATTGGTAGGCTCCTTCACAAAGGAAGCAGTATTTTCCTTCCTGGAGCTCCTATAAATTGTGTGTTTCTAACTATAAAACCTCTTAAATTCAATGTCAAATTATTATATTTTATTTATTTTTGCCCTGTTGGACTGCTCTTTGTTATGAAATCTATTTCTGGTGATTAATTTTTGTGGCCTCACAATGCTTTGATGTATTGACATTGACCCAGTAGCAGTCTGTAAGGATTCATTTTTAAATATAGCATATTTCAGCATTTTGTATGTATGTGTGATTGGTCCAGTATTCCACAATCATCTTTAGGAACTTCTTCCTATGAACCAAACTACTAGATATAACCATCTTTTCTTACAATCTAATTAATTTCTTATAAGCTGAAGTGTAAGAATCTAATGCTATTTTTGTTTGGTCTATATTAAATTTGAATTCTATTATAGATTAGGAAGGAGAAAAGTGTCTCTGTGTGTTTGTGGATCTTTATTTACAAATTATACCATATATCCATTGGATTATCAATTACTTGATTATTCATTACAAGGCCTCCTGTTAATGTGAAAACAATCATGAGTGCTCAGTCCGTTAAGTGTCCAACTTTGGCTCAGGTCATCAACTCTGTGCTGACAGTTCAGAGCCTGGAGCCTCCTTCGGATTCTGTGTCTCCTTCTCTGTTCCTCCTCCCACCCCCTACCCCCACCGCTGTCAAAAATAAAGATTAAAAAAAAAACAAGAAAAATAAAATAAAATATCAAACCTATCCTTTCAAAGTCATATTATCAAAGACATCCATGCTTGTAGAATTCATAAGCACTAAAACAGTATACATATAAACTTTAAAAACAACTATTTATTAAAAGTTCTATGGTGATGGTATCTTTTTTCCCTATTCCTGTTTGAAGGGGTAGGTACTCCCAAAATATTAATCAGTGATAATTCAACTTATTCATACATTCAGATAATATATTTATACTTTATATATTGAAAAGCAATAAAATTGGAAATGTGTTAAATTGGTATTTTTAAAAATAAAATAATAGAGTTCTGACTGCAAGTATTAGTCATGGTTGAAAATTATGAATGTCACCTAGAAATAATCAATAAATGTCTCTTTGCTGCTCATAAAGAGCTTATTCTTATATATATTAGTGCTGTCTTCAAGCACCTCCAAGTGTCTAACAATATGTAGATACACTTTTATTTAGGTTTGTATTAAGAGGGATAGTTGATGTTAAAGAAAAAATATACCTCTCAGAAGTATATAGCAATTTTAGTCCACTCTCAACAGAAGGAAAAACTATTCGACTACAAATGTCGAATTTTAAACTAGCAACATTCAAGGTTGTTCATGTTAGTTATCCATCAATTTCAGTTATCAGAAAATGAAGTGAATTGTTTACAGTCTCCCATTTATAATTGTGACCCAGAGACTATGTTTGATCTCACCAATAAGAATTTCAGAAGTTCAAATTTGACATCTCTCATTTCTTTGCATCTATTTTAGTACCATTTTTGTGTGGATTGTTCAGTTTCTTTTAAGAAGAAACTCTGCATTTGATCCTTATTTATGAAAGCAGCAAAAAATTGCAGTTAATAAAAATATAAAGTTAAATACTTTTTCTATCTAAAACACTGGCCTAGGGGCGCCTGGGTGGCTCAGTCGGTTAAGCGGCCGACTTCGGCTCAGGTCATGATCTCGCAGTCCGTGGGTTCGAGCCCCGCGTCGGGCTCTGTGCTGACATCTCAGAGCCTGGAGCCTGCTTCAGATTCTGTGTCTCCCTCTCTCTCTGACCCTCCCCCATTCATGCTCTGTCTCTCTCTGTCTCAAAAATAAATAAACATCAAAAAACAAAAAAATATGGCGCGCCTGGGTGGCGCAGTCGGTTAAGCGTCCGACTTCAGCCAGGTCACGATCTCGCGGTCCGGGAGTTCAAGCCCCGCGTCGGGCTCTGGGCTGATGGCTCAGAGCCTGGAGCCTGTTTCCGATTCTGTGTCTCCCTCTCTCTGACCCTCCCCCGTTCATGCTCTGTCTCTCTCTGTCCCAAAAATAAATAAACATTGAAAAAAAAATTAAAAAAAAAAATAATAAAACACTGGCCTAGAATTTTATGGGAAATCATAGACAATAACAAGCACTGCACCAAACATCAAGTAAATCATTGATAATTGTCAGTTCATCCCATAGAGATCATCACAGGGTTGGTATGCTGAATCTGGACCCTCTATTTCAAAGGGAAATACATGTATAAAAGGGACATTTTACAATACAAGTTCCCAGAAAAAAAAAAAAAGAGAGAGAATGAACACAAACATGCACTCAAAAGCATTTCTGTTGAATAATTTGCTGTTGTTACTAGCACCTTCAGCCTATTTAATTAATAATGTTCAAACAATGTTAAATATACTCTGTAAAAAAGAAAAGAACTATTTTTCAACCTACCTATTAATACTCATTTTGAAATTGACCCTTCACAATTTTCCTGATCTCAAGGGAACATCAACTGCTCTTATCTATACTCACTAGTGTAGAGCAATTAACATATATCCCAGCAGCTTAGATTCTGTTTGACTGTGATTATTTCAAAAGTGTCAGGGGACTGAAACCATACTCTTAGAAGACAGGCCATGACATGATAAAGCAGGGTTTCTAAAACCATAGGCACTCTCACAGTTCAACTGGTTTAAACTGAGAGGCAGTTCTCCAAATACCTTTACCCTAGTTGATGCCTAGCAAGGATTTACTTATCTATTCTTTACTGTATTACTTTGACCTGGAGATTTAGCAAAGTATGTAAGAAAGATGCTTCAAAAGTGGAGGGGATAAACCAGAATAAATCCTTAGCCTTAGGAATTAGAGGGTTTTAACATAGAAATAACATAGTTCAAACATCTCTTTTTACAGATAAACAGAATTCTAATTTAGTTATCTATTCTACATATACAGTCTATCTAATCTACCTATGTTTCTACCTATCTAGTTATCTATTGCTATGTGACAAACTACTCCAAATTTAGTAGATTTAACAATAATTTTGTATCACACCATTCCATGGGTCATAAAATCGGGAAGGGCTTGGTTATGCATTTCTACTAATTTTTTTTTTAATGTTTATTTATTTTTGAGAGACAGAGCATGAATGGGGGAGGGGCAGAGAGAGAAAGGGGTCGCAGAATCCAAAGCAGGCTCCAAGCTCTGAGCTGTGAGTGCTGAGCCTCATGTGGGGCTTGAACTCATGAGCTGTGAGATCATGACCTGAGCCCAAGTCAGCCGCCTAACAGACTGAGCCACTGAGCATTTCTACTATTATGCAAGGCATTGCCTAGATCACTCAGTAGTATTAAGCTGGTGGCTGAACTGGTCTGAGGAATCTAAGATGGATACAAGCATCTGCCCGATCATTTGACAAGGAGGTTGGAAGGCTGGAGACAGCACTACTCTTCTCTCAGGAACTCTTTTTGGGTTTTCCCCAGCAGGGTAGCCAGACTTATTATATTTACATGGAGGCTGAGGACTTCTAGAGACTGAGGTAAGAACTGCCAGTTCTGGGGCGCCTGGGTGGCTCAGTTGGTTGAGTATCTGACCTCGGCTCAGGTCATGATCTCACAGTTCATGAGTTTGAGCCCACATAGGGCTCTGTGCTGACCAGCTCAGAGTCTGGAGGCTGCTTCAGATTGTCTCCTCTCTCTATGCCCCTCCCCCACTCACGCTGTCTCTCTTTCAAAAATAAACACTTTTTAAAAATTTTTTTAAAAAACCGAATTGCCAGTTCTTGTTAAATCTAGGCTCAGATTTAAAATAACATGATTTATTGCATGATTCAAAGTTTTCATATAGAGACCTACATTTAAATGGTGGGGAAACATACCTCACCACTGATTGGAATGACTGACAAAGAATTTTTACCATTTTTAATATGCCATAGTTCCCTCTTCAGCTAAAATTATTTTTGTTTCTCCTGCATGGAAAATACACTGAGCTCTTCCCAAGATCCCCCAAAGTCGTATCCCATTTCAATATTGATTTGATGTTTAATATCTCAATCATCTAAATTAGATCCAGATGTAAATAGGATTCCCTGTGTAAGATTCCTTTCAATGCAAAAACTGTGAATTAAAGAAATAAAGTTATATGTCTCCTTCCATGTAGGCACATAACACAGAATGATAACAAAGGAATGGAGAAATACTAATAAACATTCCTTTTCAAAAAGGAGCACTAGGAGGCACATAAGTTAGTATTCTACAGAAATTTTCAAATCCATCTGGCCAAAGTCCTTAGTCCACTGGTTAGGGCCCATTTCTCCCTGGGACTGCTTCTCTGCATGTCTTGGCTCTGATATATCTGTATGTATTCTGCCTTCTGAATCATATTTTCTTTTCCAACTCAGCCTTGCTTTGCTTCCGATGTTGCTGTAGAAAACCCCACTAAGAGTCTCAAAGACATGGTGTGCAGAAAAGAGGGTCTAAATTCTTACCAAAGGTTGTTACAGCTTTACATCTATCCCTAATGTCATACTTTACTGCTCTGGATTTTATCTTTTATCTGAAGCAACTACTTAATTTGGTAATCTTTTGCTGTGTGGAAAAACTGTTCTGAACTCCTTACATTTCATCAAAATTCAACTTGAAAACTCAACAGCTTTTTCTTTAATATATCTATGCTAGGCCACTAGAAACCAAGCGGCCTTATACAATTTATGCTTGGAAATATGCTTATTTTATTTTAGTAATCTCTACACCCAACATGAGGATTGAACTCAACCCCAAGACCAACTCATTTCCCTCCTCCTCTTGAACAAACACTATAATGAGTTGATGGTATCTGTATGCATGTATATATGTATGCATGTATTTACCCATATCCACATCTATATCTCTGTTTCTATATGCAGTATTTTTTTTGTGCCTTGCTATTCTTTATCTTTTGCCCATTTTATATGCAAATCTTGGTTGAAGGTTTTTTTATTATTAATTTATGTATTCTAATTATTATTGTTAGGCATTTGTGTATCCTGTAATTAACCTTTCCTGGACTATGAACCATCGGATTACCATTTCACTTAGTTTACTGTTGTCTTTTAGAAAACAGATGTTTCCAACTTTGACATTTTGCTGCTCCTGATTAGATTTTTGATCCCTGTGGTTTCTGGGCATGGTAGAAAGTAAGCATATATTTTGTTTCATATGGATAACACATTCTACCATCATCATATACATAGGAGTTAATTGGGTACCTCACTGATCTGTAGTGCTTCGTAGATGATAAAGCCAGGTTTAAAATTTGTTTGCTCTGCTCTGTCCCATTAGCCCATTATCTATCTCTCTACACAAATGCCACAACTTTATTCTTGTGATCTGGATGGCAAACACCCTCAGCTTATTCTTTTTCTTAAATCTTGTCTTAATGATTCCTAACCCTTTCAATGACCTTGTAAGTAATATAATCACCTTGTCAATTCCATAAAAACTATGAAAGGATCTTGATTGCCACTGTATTCAATTCATTAGGATTGAATTATCTTATACATACAGTTAAGATTTTTCAGCCATGGATATGAATGCCTCTATATTTAATTCTTTAATGCTTATCAATAAAACTTTATAATTTTCCCCTAAACATTTTACACACTTTCTTCATATTTATTACTTAGTGCTTTATAGTTTACATTGCTTTTATAATGTTATCTTATTTGTTTTTGCTGCGTATACTAACATAATGGATTTATGATCTTTTATATGACTATCTTGTTGAACCCACTTATTAACTCCAAATATTTCTCTCTTATGTTTCTTGGGTATACAAACACATAAGTGAGGATATTGATGATTTTGTTTCTTTTGAAATTTTACAGCTTTTATTGTTTTTATTGTGTTCCAGCACTGCTTAGGGTCTCAAGCACAGTGTTTAATAAAAATGGCTAGAGCGGGCATGCCTGTCTTTTTCCTGATTTAAAAGAAAACACTTGTACCTATCACCATTAAGTTTGATATTTGCTTAGATTTTAGGAGACATTTTTCAAGTTAAGTCCAAATTTACTAAGAACTTTCACTTTTCTCTTAATCATAAGTAAATATTTAATTATATAAAAATATTTCCATATGTAAGATGAATATATTGTTATATTACAAAATATAATTTATATATTTCATTAATTATTTGCAAACATTTAATACATCTTAAAAGACTGTAATATGTCTAACTCATATTTCATTTAATATACTACTAGATTTGGTTAGCTAATATAATCTAAAGTTATTTGTACATTTATTAATAAGTGAAAGTAATACTACTTCAGTTGGTTGGTAAAAGATTAAATGAGTTAACATTATAAAGTCCTTAAAACAATGCTTAGCACATAAATACTGCAAATCAAAAATAGCATGCTGCATTCTTTTCTGTTTTCATCACCAAATATATATCAACCTCTTAAAATGAGATCAATAAATCAATGTTTTCCTACTTTCCAAAAGAATTTTAGTAGGATGTCAATAATCTATTAATTGAATATTTTAACAATGGTCCTGGTTTGGGGTTTGTTTGTTGGTTTGTGTGCTTTTTTGGAGGGGGGTATATGGGTTATTATTTCAAGTTCTTATTTCTTGAAGTTCTATTCAAGTTTTCTATTTCTTCTTGTATTGTTTTTGATAAAACAATACAGTCAAAGTACTTCTACCTGTGGATTTTCTATTTTGTGACAAGGAGACAAAGAATACAGATGCTAAGAATAAATAATACAAAGGTGGGGTAAAGAGTAATAAAATCATAGTGTTATTTTGTATCAAGTAGAGTGAAGCTTTGGTTTTTTTAATGTTTATTTAATTTTTTTTATTTTTAAAAAAAATTTTTTTTCAACGTTTATTTATTTTTGGGACAGAGAGAGACAGAGCATGAACGGGGGAGGGGCAGAGAGAGAGGGAGACACAGAATCGGAAACAGGCTCCAGGCTCTGAGCCATCAGCCCAGAGCCCGACGCGGGGCTTGAACTCCCGGACCGCGAGATCGTGACCTGGCTGAAGTCGGACGCTTAACCGACTGCGCCACCCAGGCGCCCCAATGTTTATTTATTTTTAACAGAGAGAGAGAGAGAGAGAGAGAGAGAGAGCGCGAGCATGAGAGGGGGAGGGGCAGAGACAGAGGGAGACACAGAATCCGAAGCAGGCTCCAGGCTCCGAGCTGTCAACACAGAGCCCAACATGGGGCTCAAACTCACAGACCGCAAGATCATGACCTGAGCCAAAGTCGGATGCTCAACAGACTGAGCCACCCAGGTGCCCCAGAGTGAAGCTTTGTTTAAATGAAGGTAAGAGTTTCCGAGGCTATTGTAACAAAGTACCACAAACTGAGTGGCTTAAACAACAAATGTGTTCTGTATCCTATTTCTAGAGGCTATAAGTCCAAAACCAAGATGTCAGCAAGTTAGCTCCTTCTGAGGGCTGTGAGGGAAAAATCTGTTGTTCGAGGCCTCTCTCCTTGGTTTATAGACACCATCTTCATGTTCAAAGGTGATCTCTTTATATGTATGTTTCCAAACTACCCCTTTTTATAATAATACAAATCATACTGAATTAGGGCCCATCCTAATGGGAATTTCTGTGCTGACAGCTCCTGGGTGGCTCAGTCAGGTTAAGCATGGATATATATATGACTATGATGGTCTCACAGTTCCTGAGTTTGAGCCCCACATTTGTCTCTCTGCTGTCAGCACAGAGCCCACTTCGGATCCTCTCTCTCCCTCTCTCTGCTCCTCCCCCCACTCATTCCCTTTCTCTCTCTCTCTCTCTCAAAAATAAATAAACATTAAAAAAATGAATTTCTGGGGAAAAGAGTGCTCCAGGCAGAGGGAATAGTCAAAGGCCATGAGATAGGAACCCAGTTTTCCCAAGAAAAATGCATTTCCAGTGTATGATGCAACGTGAAGGAGGAGAAGGGTGGAAGGATGTAGATGAGCAATGTAGCGAGGGACCAGATCAGGAGGACCCTGGAACAAGGTGCCTGGAAGACTATGGTAAGGACACAGAGTTTATTCTGTGTGATACAGGAAAACACTGAGTTTTGAGCAGATGAGTGGCATAATATGACTTTGTAGAGAATAAACAGAAATGTCAAGTGTAGAAGCAAAGTAACTTGCCATGCAGTCATCATGATAATGTAGAGGAGAGATTATGGTGGTGGCTAAGAGTAGGACAGTACTAGGACATATCATGAGAAATGAGTCAATACTAGATATATGTTGAAGACAGATCTCACATATTTTGCTAATAAGTTGGAATACTACTTAGGAATACTTAGGTTAGTATCTCAGGCTATAATTTTCCAGACCAAATGGGTAAGATAAATTTGAACTTTAAATTTGGAGACGGGGTCAGCAAGATGGCAGAGATTCCTAGCTCACATCTTCCCACACAAACTTGCAGTGAGACAGGTCAATAATTAGACATTCTGAAGCAAGTTGTTTTCTTTAAACTCCTAGAGCTCAGATTGAATTAAACTACTTCCAGCTTCCTTTCCATTGATAGGTTGGTAGACTTCTTCTAGTCCTATTTTACTAAAGGCATAGAGTTTTGAGTATACAATTCTCCATGCTGAGAAAATGCAAGGAGTCTTAACTGCTCCCTACTCCCAATCTATTCTACTTTCACCCTACTGAGGGGCTGTTAAGATCACAGAAGACCATGGGGGAGGGGAAGGGGAAAAAAAAAAGTGGTTAGAGAGGGTGGGAGCCAAAACATAAGAGACTCTTAAAAACTGAGAACTGAGGGTTGATGGGGGGTGGGAGGGAGGAGAGGGTGGGTGATGGGTACTGAGGAGAGCACCTATTGGAATGAGCACTGGGTGTTGTATGGAAACCAATGTGACATTAAATTTCATATTTAAATAAAATAAAATAAAATTTTCAAGGGGAACAAGGGGAAAAAAAAAAAGATCTCAGTCTCTTGGTCATACAGCCAACATATCGAAAGAGCCCAGCTTCACAGTTAGCTCATTACTACAGCTTACTCTTCACATTTGGTGCCAACAGATTTTTCATTATCTTATTTAAACTCAGCCTACTAGCATTCCTGGTAGTTTGAAGCTAAGAGGATTTGTATGGATATACGTTCTAAAAAAGAGACAGAAACATATACACAATGTTCATGATACAGTAAAATGGCATGCCCTACTTGAATTCACAATGTGACTCAATCAATTGAAAATTAATGATGCTAAATGACAGACTTGATTGGTTTCCTCATGAAAGTGCATATTCATATTGTTTCTTGGAGTCTATGCTTATGATTCTTTTGTTCAACAGACCATGTTTCCTTTAATTTTAAAACTTTCTCGGGGCGCCTGGGTGGCGCAGTCGGTTAAGCGTCCGACTTCAGCCAGGTCACCATCTCACGGTCTGTGAGTTCGAGCCCTGGGCTGATGGCTCAGAGCCTGGAGCCTGTTTCCGATTCTGTGTCTCCCTCTCTCTCTGCCCCCTCCCCCATTCATGCTCTGTCTCTCTCTGTCCCAAAAATAAATAAACGTTGAAAAAATAAATAAATAAAAATAAATAAATAAAACTTTCTCTTGTTTTGACATATCAGGCTTTCATATCGAGTTATTAGTGTTTGATGTAAATAATAATACTGAGATTAAGTAAAAAATTGGTGCAATACCTTCATTTTAATACTCAAAAGTATTTTGCTTTTCTTTGGTATCAGTACAAGAAATTGAAAACTGAAGTTGCTATTAGTAAATTAAAAAAAGAAACTTTTGATAATTCGACTCTTCACATACAATCATAAGCATTAACCATAGTGGTAATACTGACATTAGACTACTACAGGTATACAATTCATAAATGTAAAGCTCTATAAATTTGCAAAGTAGGCATATCATTTTAACACAACTCATCAAAAAACAGAATTTCACCAGGGCCCCCAGAAACCTGCTTTTGCACACCTAGATACTTCTTCCATGGGACACCATGGGTTTAAAACTCTTTGGGTTTAAAACAGCATAGATACAGATTATATTTTTGAACTTCTACAAATACAGTCATAGAATATGTGGTTTATATTATGTTTCTGAAAATTATTCATTATTTTGTGTACAGTTTATTTTTAATGCAGTACAGTATTACCTATCACGCTACTAATAGGCATTTCAGTTATTTCCAGTTTGGGACTATTAAAAATACTTCTTATATAAACTTTATTGTTCATGTCTTTTGATAGTCATCTATGTATACGTATATTTCTTTTGGGCATATACTTTGGAATGGAATTGCTACCATGGTTTTGCCAACTACAATACCTTGTCACCATTTTTTATGTGTTACTTTTCTCTATATTTTGCATCTTTTTTATCCTTTCCAGACTTCAGTGTGAATACTCTTTATTAGCCTGCCTTCCAGTTCCCTAATCCTGTATTGTACTAAATTCTTAATACTAGATAGTTCCTTTTTCATGTGTATAATTTTTATTTGACCCTCTAATAAATTCACATTCTCTGATGAAATTCCTTATATGTTAATTTTCTTTTTTTTTTTGAACATATAAATTATAGTTCTTCTTAAATTCTGGTTAGCTAATTCCAAAATCTGGGTCAATTATGGGTGTTTTGATTCTCTTTTTTATTCTCTTAATTTCAATTATATAGTCAAGTTCCTTATATACTCAGGTTTGGGGGGGTGGCTTTTGTTTTCATTTTTACTAAATGCTGAATATAGCATAAAAATATAAAGAGTCTCCAGATAATATTAATTCCTTCCAAATAGGATTAATCCATCTCTCTTCCAGAAGATGTACTGGATTATTATATCATTTGATGTACTAAACAACACTCTGTGGTAGGTAATATCATTCCCATTTTATAGGTAAAATCATCAAGGTTTTGACTAACAAGAGTTGACCCACTACTGCCCCTGCTTATAGAGATATTCTCCCTGGTTAAGTTTAGTACTTCTTATTCAAGTTGATAATCCAACCATGTTCCTCTTGCCCCCACAATGTTAGAGAGGTTTGTAAGTGTCAAAAAATGCTAAAAGGCATGCTGCACATGAGTTATGATAAGAAACATTCATACTTGAGGCCATTTCATCACCTGGGTCCCTTCTAACCTTCCAACCTGGTCTTCTGCAATAAAAACACTAATATTATTAATAATAACAGTTAATAAGAAGTCTCTATTTTTTTAATGTTTTTTATTTATTTTTGAGACAGAGACAGAGCATGAGCTGGGGAGGGGCAGAGAGAGAGGGAGACACAGAATCTGAAGCAGGCTGTCAGCACAGAGCCCGATGTGCGGCTCAAACTCACAAACCAGGAGATCATGACCTGAGCCAAAGTTGGACGCTTAACTGACTGAGCCACCCAGGCGCCCCAAGAAATCTCTATTCTCCCTCTAAAATGTATTCCCTCTCCAGTTTAAATCCTGTTGCTACTGGGGCGCCTGGGTGGCTCAGTAACTTAAGTGTCCTCTTTGGCTCAGGTGATGATCTCATGGTTTGTGAGTTTGAGCCCCATGTCAGGCTCTGTGCTGACAGCATGGAGCCTGCTTCAGATTCTGTGTCTCCCTTTCTCTCTACCCCTCCCTCGCTCACACTCTCTCTTACTCTCTCTCTCTCTCTCTCAAAAATAAAAAAGTAAACATTATTATTTTTTTTTTAATTTTGATGCTACTGAGCATTATCCCTCCTCTTACCTCAGGCCACTCCTTTGTACTTTCCAAAAATCAGCTCTGTAAGAAAGTATCTAAGGAGAGGATCATCATCTCGTATTTTATTTGGCAATTTCCTTTAATCTTTGCATCTACTTTAGTGTGCGTTGTGGTGGGTGGGAGTGAGAAAGGATAATGACACAAAAAAATAAAGGTGGAGAGAAATGTTCAAACTGACTCTATCAAACTACCTGGCCACGATAAATTAAGGAAATTGCCTAGAACAGTATTGTGCAGAACAAACTGAATTTGCCTCATCCAGGTGGACCCTTTATTAAGCCTGCGCCTACCAGAAGGCTCTCCTTGATCACCAATGCGTCCCCTTCAGTATAATTAATTTTCCCTCTCCATATTCTCAAAGACTCCCAGGCTATATTTCTCCTAGCATTACTACACTATGTTTACAACATCTAAATATGTTTCTGTCTCCCTCTTGTACACCAGAAGTCACTCTAGAGGCCAACAGTAACAACTTATTTATCTATTTACTATGGTGGCTCTATTCTTGCTTTCACGTAGAAATCACTGAAAGAGAAGTTGACATTTGTTCTGTACTTTCTCTTCGCCCATTCACTCCTTAGCCCAACGCAATCTACCTATGCTGTCTCATTACACCAAAAGTCCTTGTATTAACAATACTAGCTATTATCTTATATTGTGTCAAAAGAGCCCATATTACCAAGTCCCATAAGCATAGTGTGGGATATCTTATTTTAAATCTCTGGAACAAATAACTGCTAATTACTGTCTCTTGAATTGCTCTCTTCTGTTTCCATGACACTTTTCTCCTTTGATTAACCTCCTATGCCTCTGACTATTCCTTTTCAATTTCTTCCGTGTGCTGTAATTTCTCTATTGTGTCTCTATGTACCTGTAGTCATTTACATTCCTCATTTCATTCTGTACACTTCACCTAAGATAGCATCTGTTAGGGCCATCTGTCCCTAAAGAGAATTATACCAGTCTACCACATGGCCAATTGATCCACTGATTTCACTGATGACACCTTCCTTTATCTCTTTTCTACACAACAGGTGTGCTTACTTATCTTTTTCAGGAAAAACAACAACAACAATAACAACAAAAACTATGGCTGTTGAGGAAAATTGACTTTCTGGCAAAGTGCTATCAGGAAATCCATTTATCTGGGAAGGGAAACAACTCTATCTACATGGTAAAGACATCTGCCAGAACCACAGGGAGGAAGTCAAAAGAATGTCAATCTGTGGGGTTTCACGATTCCACAGAAGAATATTTCCTCTTGCTCTTGTATTGTCACCTATGCTTGAATTATACATTATTGAGTGGGTTCCATAACATCTAAATCCCACTGTAGACAAAGAGAATCCATTCTTGCACATCTTCAGACACTAATTATAGCATTTGGTCGAATTAAAACTGGCAAAGCGTGTTTGTACTTGGCAGTAACCTCCTTATGCCACTTTGAATTTGTAGAGCATTCCCATTCCAAACTATCTAATGTTCCTCAACGCAGGGGGAAAAAAATGATTATACTTTTATTCCTGAAAGGACCACCAAGGACTACTGAGAGTTGAGGATACACAAAGTGCTAACAGGAGAATGAGAATGAATTCCTCCATTTCCTCTCAGGGTGCCACTCAGTGATCGGCTTAAACCTGGGAGCTATCCTGCACATCATATCTGATGTGCTTAAAATTCTTATTTCTTAAAAATGTTCTTGGAAAAGATACAACTGTCCCATTCTTTGTGAATATTCTGACCCATTTAGGATGTCAGCTTATGTATTAATTTCTCTATTATTTAGAAGATAAAAACTATTTAAGAAAATAAGAGAGACTGTTTAATGTGAAATCTTCAGAAATGAAAAAAGGAACATGAAATTTCAGGAGGGTTTTAAAGGTAAAGCAATCTTCTCAGTTGCATCTTATAAGTGGAAGGAAAATGAAGGGGACAAAAAGGAAGTAGGGGGCAGTTGTGAGGAGCCTTGAGAGCAATGACAGGAGGAATGAGTCAGAATTAATCTTCCCCAATCAATTCTGAGACCACATCCCTTTAAAGTCTGTACTGCCAGTCTGATCAAAAGGACAGATTACAACTTTCTACAGTCTTCGCACTTAGCAAACATTACATTTTGGGGACTAGAATTATAACTTGAAATGAAATCAGCTGCTTTTATTTTCCCTTAAAAAAATGATGGGAATAAAATTGCTTATGGATCAAAAGCCCAGTACCCAACTTTTATAACAATGACCTTAGTGCTTATGAACTTGAAATTCTGAACCTCTAGAAAATGAACTTATTAACTCCATGTAAATTACTAACAACTGGGTTGCTTAAAACGACAGAAATATATTCTCTCACAGTTCTGGATGCTGGAAATCTGAAATTAAGTTGTCAACAGGGCCATGCTCCCTCTGAAGGCTCTAGGGTAGATTCCTTTCTATCTCTTCCTAGCTTCTGGTGGTTGGTGGCAATCCTTGGCATTCCTTGTCTTTGCTTACATCATTCTAATCTGCCTCCATCTTCACATGGCCTTCCTCCCTGTGTTTATTTATGTCCTCTCCTCTTCAGATAAGGACACTAGTCACTGGAGATAGGGTCCATTCTAACCCCGTATGACCTCATATTAACTAATTAACATTAACATCTGCAAAGACTCAGTTTCCAAATAGGGTCATATTCTGAGATTTCAGGTGGATATAAATTTGGGGGAAATTTTATGCATGTACAAACCGGTTTTTCTTTTTCAAAGACATATTTTGCTATATTTGTGGGGGGGGGTTCTATATTTTAATCCATGAAGAGCAGAGCGTCTTATCATAACATTAGCTATAAGAAACACAAGGCTTCAATATAACCATCTGTGATGCTAGCAGACTTATTGCTGTCTTCTCATCCAGTGTGTTATGTACCATCAATATTATGAGTCACATCAATAGAAAAGACTGACATCCATTATGCCTATCACTTTACTCTGTGGGATGGACTGCTATAAAGATGAAGCTCTACATTGTACTTGGCCACCTATTTTCATGTCATGTATGTCTAGAGCCCAACAGTCAACCTGAGATATTCTTTTCACCATCATTCTAAAGGTCCCTTGTCTGTTTCTTTTGTTGGATCTCCTGTTTCCTGCCCGTGTCCCATCTTTATATTCACCTTTATTGGTCAACTTCCCTACTTTTGTGGAATATATTTTCTAGTACCGTCCAAAGAAAGGGAAATAGGAAATTAAATTTTCCCTTTCTTGAATATGTAAAATAAAACTTGGTAGCTGGGCCAAGTATAGACCTGTCAGTTAAGAATCATTTATCTTCAGATATTTGAAGGCATTATATTGTTTCTTGCTTCCAGTATTGCTGTTGAAAAAACCCAGACTTTTATTGGCCTTCCAGTTTGTTATGCTTTCCCTTCCCCTCTTTTTTTTTTTAATATGTTTTAATCTCTGGAAGATTTCCTCAACTTTATAACACTTACATAAGTCTTTTTCCCTGTGATCATTTTTTAAATTTTTATAATATTCTTTGAATATTCATATAATCTCTTGTTTGTTTTATAAGAAAATAGTTTCTGTGATTACTGGTAGGATATTAATGTTAATTTTTTTTCTTTCTGCATAATATTTTTTACCTCTGAGCATCCAGTGAGGACTGACAATTTGGAGGGAGATCTGGACAATTATTAGGAAAACGTGGATGTCAATCTTTTTGCTTCCTATTTTATGGGAAGGCAAATTTTCCAGAGACAGATCTTCTCGTCTCCTGTCAGAGAATAAAATTCTGGTTGTCCCCAGTCTGGGAGCCAAGTATACAGGCAAAAACCTTAGTGTGTGTGTGTGTGTGTGTGTGTGTGTGTGTGTGTGTGTGTGTAATATATGTGTGTATATGTATATATGTATATATATGTACATATATATATGTACATATATATATATATATGATCTAATCATTCTCTTTACAATAATATACATTTACTCTCAACAGTCCAGTCCAGGAATACCTTTGTAGCAAACAAATCTACAGAGCAGTGTCAGAGTAATGGAAAAACAATCTAATTAAATGGAGGAAGTTTTCTAGGAATTTGGTTTTTAATCATCAGACCTTCTTTAACAGCATACTGTTTCACTCCTAGTTCCTGAGTTTTTTAGAATTTTTAATTTTGGCTCCTTTTTTATACTTCCATATTAGTGTTTCCTAAGTGGGTAGTCCTTGTTCATCTCCTTTCTAACTTCTAAAATGCTGTTGCAATTGTTTTCTCTCCTGTCTTTGTGGGCCTACATCTTTAATATAGCTTTACTGAAGTTTGAAAGGATCAACGTTAGATACATGTATTTTATCTGTCTTCAAAGCATAAAACCTCCAGGAGAAATTTTATTGAATAAAGAACAGAAAGTAAGAAAGTAATTTTCAACCCAGAAAGGTAGGCTATTATCTTGATCCAAGTACTACAAAATGTGAACTTGACTCAGATCTATAACAATGGTAGATCACTGTCTGAATGTTGTCCCAGAAGAAAGAAAGGGGTCTAGAGTACTAGAGGCTAAGATAAAAATTTAATAAGCAGTACTACCTGCCATAAATATATTATGATTATACAGGTAAGAATGACATGAAAAGAAAAAAAAATTATGAAAGTCATGTAATTAAAATACACCATTTTATCAGAACTAGGCAATGATTATCAGTGACTAGTAACAGCATAAAAAATGACCATCAGATTTTATGAACCTCCTGATGTAAGTGCACAAAAAGCTATATAGCAGTTTTGGCAAAATAGTGAACATAAATCTATCAAGACTCTTAGATATAATTATCAATTTACAGGAAATACAGGGACCAGAATATGTCAAATGACATACAGGGGTGTCATCAAAAATAAAATCTTTACTGAGCAAAACTCTACAGAAGAACATTCCAACAGAACTTGTGATGACAATGGAATTGTTCTACATCTTCCTTATTTAATATGGTAGCTATAAGGCTACTGAGCACTTGAAATATATTTAGCATAGCATTTTAAATTTTATTTAATTCTATGTTAAATTTTTACTTAATTTTAATTATTAAAATTGAAATAACTACATGTGGCTAGAAGCTACCATATCAGAACATATAGCTCATCAGGACATTTCTATAATAATTAGCCAAGAAAACAAGAGAGAAAAGGGGATCTTCTAGACAAGAGTCAAAATGTGTCTTCTAATTACAATGTACAAATGCTTTTGGATTCTAATTAAAAGACATTGTACAAAATTATATTACTAAACATTTGGAGAAATGTGAGCGCTTAGATGTGATGATATTAAACAGTTAGTGTTACTTTGTATAGGATAAGGAGGTTATGATTGCATTAAAATAGTTTCCATCTGAAATATTTATGTAAACTATTTACAGACAAAATTATCCGATGACTTAGATTTGGTTCAGCATAATCCAAGGTGGGGTGGAGGTAGAGATGAAACAAGGTTGACCGTAAGTTCATTGTTAAGGCTGGTGATCAGCATGTGGAAGCACATCATACTATTCTTTTTACTCTGGAGTATGTTAGAAAATTTCCACATACTTTTATAAATTTTTTTTTTATTGTTTGTTTTTGAGAGAGAGAGAGACAGAGTGTAAGTGGCATAAGGACAGAAACAAAGTAGACACAGAATCCCAAAGCAGGCTCCAGGCTCCGAGTTGTCAGCACAGAGCCTGACACGGGGCTCGAACTCATGAGCTGTGAGATCATGACCAGAGCCAAAGTCAGATGCTTAACCAACTGAGCCACCCAGGTGTCCCACCACACTCTTAATTTTTATTTTAACACCTACATTCCAACTCTAGACATCCAGACTCTAATGTCAACTGTGGATGAGATCCCTAGGAAGAGGGGACAATATAGTCAACTTTTTAGAAGAGATCTAAATGAAAAGAGAAATACTTAAAGGATATTGTATAATGTGGGAGATCTCTCATCCTTACCCTTCAGGAAATTTACAATTACTTCAAATTTACTTGAGATTTTATTCTAACTCTAAGTGAGGAATCAATTTTTCAACTTCAGAATTTTGGTCCATGTTTAAGACCAGAACATAAAGTTGAAGAAGCAATCGATACAAATAGATACAACTTTTCAAGGCATTCTTATCATACTTCATGTGAGGCTAATGAGGACTTAATTCAGGAGGGATGAGAATCTCTGCATGTGTCCCCTGTAAGTGTCTTCAGAAATAAAACCTCAAATGTGAGCACAGAGTACAAATAGAGACACTTATCTATCATTAAGATCATTTTAGGAACCCATAAGATTATAAGTATGTTTTAATAATTAGGATCAGTTATAACAGAAATAAACTAACAGAAAACTCCAAGGCTATATATAGCAGGTATAGCCTTTCTCTTACCATTAGGTTTTTTTTTTCCTCTGACCATAAAACATCTTTTTGTACATCTAAGTTTAATAAATAGTCTTTGGGGAAAAAATCCTTAAATGAATTCCCTGGGGCCATAAAGATATGTATCTATATAATAGCAGGTTTTACAATTACTGTAAAAGATCCAAATTTCTGATAAATCTCTTATAAATTTTCATGTGAATTAAAACCATTATAGATGCTCAAAATTTGCAAGCATGAGTTCATGATTACAGAGCTACTCCTCCTATCCATAATGTTACTACTGGGATAAAGAAAAAGAAGGAAAATTAACACGTACCATGTCTGCCAATTTGCAAATATTTTCTACTTTAATTCTCTTGTCACCTTTATTACATTTACCTTATAAAGAAAGTAGATTCAGAGAGGTTAATTCAGTTGCTCAATGTCACACACAGTTAGTGGAGGAGTAGACTTTAAACCTAGTTTGAATCAAATCCTGGTAAGCTCTCCATTATGGTATTCCGTCTTCTACTCTACCTTGCTTTTGTTTAGCTTTGACAAGCACATACGAAAAGGGGAGAGGGAGGGAGGGAGAGGGAGGGAGGGAAAGGGAGGGAGGGAGAGAGAGAGACAGAGGGGGAGAGAGAGAGAGAATTGCAGACACATTGTGTTGAAGATGATTAGCTAAAATAAAATGCAAATTATACCTGCAGATTTCAGAAAATGTGAATGCATCTGTGTGCTAGGGCTGCCATAATAAATTACTATAAACTAAGTAGCTTAAAACAATAGAAATTAGTTTTTTCATAGAAACTCCAGCAATATTAGTGTCTCTGTCTTCCTCTGCACCCACCTGTCTGGCCTCTGTCTCTTGAGCTCTACCCTTGGAGTCATTCTTCCTTTTCTTGAAAGGTAGCATATATTTGCTGCCACTGATCTCTATCAGTCCATTTCCTGCCTATAGAATCTCAGAAGTCCAACAGCCATCCTTTATTTTATCCATATCTGTCCTCTTCTGTCCAAGCTGGCAGTGTTTCTGCTGGCATAGAAATCTCAAAAACCTTGCTTGTCTCTCACATATATTAAAGGAATCTACACCATTAAACAAGAGGGTTCTCCACAGATCCTTCCTGGATAATCCTGTATCTATTCCTGACTTTTTCTGAGAGAAAGAGAACAAGCATACACATGAGGAAGGGAGAGGGGCAGAGGGGGAGAGAGAGAATCATAAGCAGACTCTATGCTCAGCATGGAGCCCGACACAGGGTTCAATTCCATGACCCTGGGATCAGGACCTGAGTTGAAATCAAGAGTCAGATGCTCAACCGACAGAGCCACCCAGACACCCCTATACCTGAGTTCTGCTGAGAGAGCTAAGTGTATCCATGATCATACATACATCCAAGTGGTCAATAAAATTATCTAGCCACACCCTTGAACCTCTCCTGAGCATTCTTTCCTAATGGTAAATAGTCTAATATTAGCATCCTTTGCAATTTGGACAGGCTAGGAACTCCTCAAAATAATCAAGTTCTGGTTCCATATTGTTTAACAGATCTTTCCTTAATTTGGCTCTTTCCTCTTACATTTTGCTAAATACAACAAGGAGAAATCAGGCCATACCTCTGACACTTTTCACGGAAATCTCTTCAGCTAAATATACCCAAGTTCACTGTTTACGAGGTCTGCTTTCCACCCAAGAAAAGAAAACAATTAGGCCAAGTTTTCTGACACTTTATGATATGGAGCACTTCTCCAGTTTCCAATAACATGTTCCTTATTTCTGTGTGAGATCTCACCAGGATCACCTTTAATGTCCACATTTCTACGAATAGTCTTTTCAAGGAAATGTAGGCTTTTCTCTATTATATATCTCAAAAGTCTTCAGCCTCTCTACCCATCATCAAGTTCTAAAACCACTTCCCATATTTTTAAATAATTTTTAAGACAGCACTCCACTTTCTGGCACCAAAATCTATCATTAGTTTCCTAGGGCTGTCATAATGAACTACCCCAAAACCTAGTGGTTTAAAACAACAGAAATTTACTCTATCACAGTTATGGAGACAAAAAGTCTAAAATCAAGGTACTAACAGGGCTACATTCCTTCCAAAATATGTAGAAGTAAATACTCCTTTGTCTCTTCCAGCTCTGGTGGCCACCAGTGATTCCTGGCATTCCTTCCCTGCCTAGTAGACACATCACTGCAATCTCTTCAACTGTCTTTATATCACCTTCTCCTCTGTGTATTCTCCCCTTGTCTGTATAATCTACCTCTGACTCACTCTTGTAAGTTACATATGGTATTACATTTTACGGCCATCCTTTTATATCTGATGAAAATACTATATTTGCTAAAATAAGTTAGTAAGAGTAAAGACATCTTCCCCCAAGGGAGTGGCTGTCAAACTGAAAGCAAATATGAAACCTACTAAAAACAGCTGACCCTGCAGGGAATAGTGAATTTATATTTGCATCCACTGTTTTGTCACTGTTTATAAAAGATATCAGGTACTATCATCAAGCCAATTTTGAGAGACAGATAATGTTAAAATCAAGACATGTGAAAAAGAATTGTTTTTTATAGCAGAGGGTTAGATGAACCTAAATGTATTCTGAAACTAGAGGAAATGTCTTGATAGTAAAAGAAGTTTGCCCATGCTTCCAACTTGAATCATAAAGTCAACATGTTTTTTATTTTCTTATTTATCCTGGTTTGGAGTTAATATGTAAGCAAGTACACATTTTTGATTCACTCTTGTTTTCAGTAGTCTAGGTATCCAGTATTTCACACTTGGCTTAATACTACCACACAACTGAAGACTCCGTCACAACTACTCTGTAATAAGGCTACTCCTCTACAGAGAGGATTTACCTACAGTGTTGGCCTTACAAGGATTATATTTGGGTCCCTGTATCAGGTTGATAATGCTCCCAGGACAACCCACCAATTCTTTAAAATTCATGAGCAACCATTGCATCCAATTATTTTGCTAGGAATAACTATTATAGTACCAAAACTTTTCATTTTAGGTACAAGAATCATTTATATGTATATGAGACTTTTATTCTCCCAAAAAAACATGAAGAACACTTTATTTTCTTAGTTACTAGTATAAGATTTTTCTGTGTGGAGACTGATCTTTGTTGAGAGAGTATACTATGCCCAATTAAGCCTGAGTGCCCAATGCCTGAATGTACTTAGAATACAGAGAGCTCTCTCAGAGCACAAAAGAACGGCTCATCCATGAGAGAGGAACATATTTGCTCCTGGGAAACAGTAGGGGAAGAAGACATAGAAGACAAGATAACAATTAAAACATGAAAGGATGCTATCAAGAATGTGAAAAGACAACCCAAAGAATGGGAGAAAATATTTGCAAACTATAGGTATATATAATATAAGATCCGGATATGGATACAGATTTGTATCCATAATATATATATAATATATATATTTGCAAACTATAGGTATATATAATATAAGATCCAGATATGGATACGGATTTGTATCCATAATATATAAAAAGCACATACAACAAAAAGACAACTCAATTTAAAAATGGGCACAGGACTTGAACAAACATTTCCAAGGATTACATACAAATGGCCAACAAGCTCAACATTATTTGCCATTTGAGAAGTACAAATCAAATCAAAATTACATAATGCTTCACACTAGGATGGCTTTAATTATAAAATAAATAAACAAGCAAACAAATAAATAAATAAAAATAGGAAATAACAAGTGTTGATAAGGATATGGAGAAATTGGAATCCATGTATGTTGCTGATGCGAATGTATAATTATTGGTATGACTGCTGTGGAATATAGTTTGGCTATACCTCAATAAGTTAAATATTGAATTACCATTTGATCCAGAAATTCCTCTTCTAGGTATTTATCTAAAAGATTTGAAATCCAGTGTTCGAACAAAATTTGCACACAAATGTTCACAACAGCACTATTCATAATTGCCAAAAGATGGAAACAATCCCAATCCAAATGCCCATCAATTAGTAAATGGGTAAATAAAATGTGCATATGTATACATACACACATACATGTATTTATATGTGTGTGTACACATAGATACACAGTAACATATACATCCAATGGAATATTATTCAGTCATAAAGAGAAATAAAATACTAAGACATGTTACAGCATGAATAATCATTGAAAACAATAAGCTAAATGAAACCCAAAAACAAAATGCCATATTTTGTATGATTCCATTCTGGGCAATTTCATAAGGAGAAAAAGATGATTAGTTGCCAGGGTTTAAGGAAAAAGGAAAATGGGGAGTGACTGCAAAAAAATGGGCTTAGGGCTTCTACAGGGGTAAGGAAATGTTCTGGAATCAGATAGTGGTGATGGTTGAACAACACTGTAAATGTACTAAATGACACTAATGATAAATTGTTTTTTTCAGGCTGTTACCTTTCTTTTTTTTTTTAAGTAGGTTTCATGCCCAACAAGGGGCTTGAACTTAAACCCTGAGACAAAAAGTCTCAGGACTAAGCCAGCCACACACCCCAATGATGAATTTTATATGTATTTTATCACAATAAAAAAGAAATGAATATAAAAATAAAAGAACTAGGGAAGAGGCGCCAGGGGGGCTCAGTCAGTTGAACATCCAACTCTTAATTTCCGCTCAGGTTATGATCCCAGGGTAGCAGGCTCTGCATTGAACGTGGAATCTGCTTAAGATTCTCTCTCCCTCCCTCTCTCTCTCTGCCCCTCTCCCTCGCTCACTTTCTCTTTGTCTCTCAAATTAAAAAAAAAAAAAAAGTACTAGAGAGAAAGAAGGACCAGGTAAAGAAAAATCTTGGAAATTGCTGCATGATCCAAGCAATATCTTCTTTTACCATGACCTTAACAATATTTTGGTCTTTTCTAAAGACTAGAAAAAATCACAAATTTACGGGTGCGTTTCAATTCCTTTTAGAAACTGGTGTCATTCAGTTGGTTAAGCGTCCAACTTCAGCTCAGGTTACGATCTCACAGTCTGTAAGTTCGAGCCCCGGGTCGGGCTCTGTGCTGACAGCTCAGAGCCTGGAGCCTGCTTCAGATTCTGTATCTCCCCCTCTCTCTGCCCCTCCCCTGCTCATGCTCTATCTCAAAAATAAATAAAAACATTAAAAAAAAAAAAGAAACTGGTGTCAAGGCTTAGTTCTGTACCCTGGTTAGTAATATGTCAACATAACCAGCCTATGCAGGTGGGGTAGGAAGATATTTGATACCCATTTTTAATTTAAAGATATTGATAGGCTACTCTATCACTGTTCTAGATCTTGGGAGTTTTAAAGCAATGTAACAAAAATTTTTCTTTATAGAATATACGAAACTGCTCCCACACACATGCTTTTCTTAAAATTATGATTAATGTTCTCCCTGCTCCTACCCCATGTGACACACAAGATGTCCCCATCTAACATGGGGAGGGGACTCTTTCTGACCAGTTCCAGGTACTTCAGCATATCAAGAGATTCATTATCATGTCAATCCTATCCCATTTAGTAACTGGGTATCTGCCACATTAGTGCCTTTCACCCATTCTAAATTCTAATTACCAGACTGGGGATAACAGACTGCCCTGGTTTGGAAGGGCTGGAGACAGATAAATGAATCTTGACTTAACTAAACCTTCACAAAGACACCAAGAGAGTTTCAAAGAATGTGCACTATGAGGCATGTTGTAGACTATTATAATTCAATGATAAAGTACTGTCAGGATTCATAAAAAAATTTCTTGGGTGCATTGTTTTTGATAAAGGTGGGAGTGAAAGAAATCTGATAACTGACTTCCTTATGAAGGTGTTTGCTCAGGTCTTCAAGTAGGTACTCAAAACACATGGAATTGGGATATCTCTAAGAGTGCCTTTTCATCAAGCCATTTTGCATATAGAATTCATATTTGTGGAAAATTTTTATTGATGAGACTATGTTTTCAAATAAGAGATTTTCTTAAGTCATATTATATTTTTGTTCAAAGCAAATTATTTATTTCAACTCTGTAAATGTTCACAGCTTTGGGGAATAATTTTAGATTTATCTTTCATTATATCTTATTATATCCAAGTTGCCAAAGTATTGATAACTTAAATAAAACTATTCATAACCTCAAAATAATTTGCTGAAGGATTACTTGGTTACAGAATATTTTTACTATAGGTCTCTCTGTAGAAGAATTCATTAGTTTCTAATACTGTTAAGGCTGCATAGATTTGGAGGAAAGTATTATATGAATAGTGGTCACATGTGATTAGGTGTGTACCTGAGGGAATAATTCCATACATTAAGGTAATAGGAGAATGAGCTCACCTGCAATGCTTTGTCAGTGACAAATTTCACTCTCTGCTAAACACGAAACTTCATTTTTAAGGAGGATACAAGAATCACATGCATGCCACATTTAGAGGTGAAACTCTTCAATCTCACACTTCACTATAAAATGTATTTCAGATCTAATCACTGGGCACCAGAAAATAGCCCTTGCTGTTAAAGGAAGTCAGTAATTTATGTGACTCGACAATTTAAAATTGCTTAGCTTGCACCTCTGACATGAAATTTAAAAATTAGCAACGGGAGATGATATATTCCTGTCAGGAAAAAAAATAAACATTGTAACTCTAACTTATACATGACATATTCATGATGACTTTGGGCTTTTTTATTTTTTACCTTTTTTTCTTCTTCAGATTTTCAAGGGAATTTATTAGTCCTTTTTCTTTTCCCCTATGCTTAAAATTTTCAAGGAAATGTAATTATGGGCTAGGATTCCATCTATTATTTTAGTAGGAACAGCAAGAAATGACTTTAGGGGACAGAATGCAGAAAAAATAAACACATGTTTTACGTTATACCTTTTGTTAAATGATTGATTTACCTTATCTCATTACACATTTACAACAGCTTTTCAGGGTAGATGGAATAGGATTTCAAAATAGAACTATTCTTATCTCAAATTTGACTGGGGCTCTGATGGCAAAAGAGCAAAGCAACAGGTATGAGGCAAATTACTTGACCTACACAGAGTGTCTGCCACAGTTTTACAAATCTCAGTTCATCTAAATCAATAATATTCGTAGAGAGGAGTTTGGGAGGGAATTTCTTTGGAGGTAGTAAAGAGCCATGGAAACCATGTGAGAAAGAGATACTTATTCCTCATTTTAAGACAGGTAGAAGGTACCCTAAGTCTCAGAGAACTTGACTTTGTACCTTTGGACAGTGCCAGACTGATCTGTAAAAAGGTCCAAATATATGAGCTTGTGGTTACCTAGGTGTCCGAAGAGTATTGGGGGCTGAGTATAGAGGGCTACTTCCCAAAGTAGCTGCCCTTTCACTTATCAACTGTTAGTGTTCAGGGTAACTAAGTGTGGCTATTTTGACAGGAGCCAGCTAGAGCTTGTTTTGGATGACAGCAAATAAGGTACATAAACAGACAATGAGACTCCACTACCAGGGATCTCCCTCCAAATGTTCACTTATTCACTCATTCCATCAACAAATATTTACTGAATGTCTACTACATATTTTAGGCACAGGAAATACAATAATAAATAAAAAGGTAATCTCTGCCTTCTAAAATCTCATATTCTATTGAAGGAAGACAGACAATAAACAAATAAGTATGTCAAACTGTGAAAAGTGCTTTGAAGAAAAATAAAGCCATGAACAAGGATAAGAGAAGTCAAGGAGAAGAAGATAGCCAGGAGCTCAGAGAGGGAGTACAGTTAGAGGTTCACAGTGAGGGAACCTCTGAGAAGCCAAAAATGCCCAGGCAACAGTTAACTTTTAACCTCCACCAAGTTTAGAAAACACAAATACCATTTCATAAGAAGGTATTTTCTCACACCTCTCCTCTCTCCCTGGACCCACCCTAATACTGGAGGAGCAGAAGCAAACTAACAGGGAACAAATCAAATGCTGGGGGATAGGAAGAGGAAAATTAGCAGAATAAGACATCAAGAAGGTGATCACACCCATCTTCCCTATTGTTGGTTTTTACCCTACAGAATATTCAAAGTGTGAGAAGGGTGGTGTTTTAACCTCAAGATAGGTTGGAATTTGGGTTATTCAACTGTGCCAACATTTTTTTTTTTTTTAATTTTTTTTTTCAACGTTTATTTATTTTTGGGACAGAGAGAGACAGAGCATGAACGGGGGAAGGGCAGAGAGAGAGGGAGACACAGAATCAGAAACAGGCTCCAGGCTCCGAGCCATCAGCCCAGAGCCTGACACGGGGCTCGAACTCCCGGACCGCGAGATCGTGACCTGGCTGAAGTCGGACGCTTAACCGACTGCGCCACCCAGGCGCCCCTGTGCCAACATTTTAATGAAATGAAAACAAATATTCTTTTGACGAGAAGTGCCCTCAGGACTTTTTTTTTTTTTTTTTAATCAAAGAGTGACTACAAAGTCATGGGACTTGTGCGTTGTCAAGCAAGGAGAGACCAACAACTAATTCACCAAGGTCATGAATGGAAGTGGGAGGAAAATAAAAATGCTTAATGACTGTACCCTATTGAGTTCTGTTCTTTCAACTTAACAGTGCCAGTTGGCATTACCATCCATAGAGGAGAAATTGAAGCTTAGTAACTAAATTAACCTATTGAAGTTTATACAACCATGAAGTGCTGAAGCCAGAAAGCAAATATGGGAAAATCAAAGCTGTAATTGACAGCTTCCACAATTGTGTGGAAGAGGCACTCTTTGGCCTCAATGCCTTCAAGAAGATCATTCAAGAATAAGTATTGCTTTGTGAAAGATTCCTTTTTCTTAAGGTTCTTTAAGGGCCATACAGATTGACGTTCAATTTAAGTTCTGTGTTGAGAAAAGGAATGTTTCTTCACTAAACGTATGGTCCTGAATGTGGCAGCATCATTCTCCCACTTCTATAAAGATGATTAGCCTATCTTCTCTTTTGCTCGCTCATTTACCCAACCTGATCATAACTCATTAGCATTGTATGGTTTAGTTCTAAACTAATATTAATATTGGCATAGTGCTTAGATTTACAATGTACTTTCATGCAAATGATTATCTGATCTCACAATAACTCCAAGAAGAACAATTATTATTATGATTACTTTATCCTAGTACTAGAATATAAAACTGAAGCTAAAAGAGTCTGAGTGAATTGCTCAAGAGTCACAACGCTACTGTGAGACCTTGAACATGACTCTTCTGGCTCATAGTTTAATGTTCTTAAGGGAGACTTAAGAAGATTAAAGAAAGCACTTTTACTGTAATAGATAAAAGGAAATTAAATTAACCATTTGTTTTGGGAACAGACATGCCAAATAATTTGCAGTTTTCACCACTTTTAGATTTAATATCTGCTATAGTCTTTTCTTCCTTTTGCTATACAAATGTCTTCTGGGACTCTCCACTGAGAGCAGTTGTTTGTTTGAAGGTTTTGATTAAATTGTCTTTAGGCTGTCCTCATTTCTAAGTCAGAAAAAAACTAAACATTCTCTAGTTAACTTTTACAGCATATTCCCAATGTTTCACATGTGGTGGGAAAATTCAGTTGCTTATTTTTATTTCTTAAAGGAAAACAAGGCTTTGTCTACAAAATTCTAACAAGTGATAAATATTAAAAACAATTCTGTCAATGAATTTCACACAATCATGTTAAAATTTTCCCGTTTTTACAAAATTTACATATATTTGAAATGTGTCAATAGATCTAATATGCATCATTCAAATATTCACCAAGTATAATTAATATGATGAGCTTCAAGACTGTAATGCTATTGAAATATCATAAGAATCTATTATCTATAAATGTAGAATCACTTATTCATTTGAATAACTGCTCTTCACTCAAGTTATATTTAATGTCTCCAAGTAGAAGCCATTTGCGATATCAGATTACTGCTATAGAGTATTCAAAAAACCTACAAATGTGTATTTTTATAAAACTGAACATAAAACATTGAAATGGTAAATCAGTAATGATTAATTTATACATGTTTATTTACTTACACATTGAAAATATTTTAGTGCATATGTCCTTGAAAGGCAAATATATTCCATCAGTTGACTAGAAGAGTGTTCAAGGACAACAGTGTTTTCTGTGTAACAAAAATAAGTTACATATTACTAAGTTCAGATTAATACTTTACAAAGGATTTTATAATTTGTTAAGTATGCTCAAGTGCTCAGAATCTTTTCCCAATAAACCTCTGTAAAAAGAAAATCAACCCAGGGCTTTCTCTCTATCATAGCTTCTTAACATGTTGAATAAAAACATTCTAGATTTGAAGAGGAATTTGAGATTACTTTATCTTATACATGAGAAATATAAATGGTTAGGAAGATAGTTACAGAACCTGATATTCTGACCTTTAGGCAATTATGCTCAATGCCTCTGTAACATCATGTGAGGCCGTTTAAATATGTCATTGCTCAGTGCTGGTTATAATTCAGCAGCAGTAACACACCAATGTACCTTTGACTATAACACTGAAGATTCCTTTTGGAGAGGGACATCAATGCAAAATTTCCATTTTTTTTTTGTAGTGAATCAGTGTAAATAAAAATGCTCTAATGCCTAAAATATGGTATTAACAAACTTTGTTTAATTTTTATAGGTATAGGTTAGTTTAGGTATAGAAAATTTATGTAGGTTTCTCCAAACCCTATGCTAAGATTAACATTTTAAAAATAAATAAACACAGGAGTAGAATCATTGACTTAATAGCTATGGAGAAACCCAAAATATTACCCTTAGAAAGCCAGTATTCTACAAGACAACTGGGTCTTTCAGTAGGTTAAACATCTGACTTCAGCTCAGGTCACAATCTCGTGATTGGTGGGTTTGGGCCCCGCAGGTGACTCTCTGCTGACAGCTCCCAGCCTGGAGCCCCCTTTGGATTCTATTTCTCATGCTCTCTCTCTGCCCCTCCCCAACTTGCACTCTGTCTGTCTGTCTGTCTCTCTTTCAAAAATAAATAAAAACATAAAAATAGGAAGGCCAATATTTTGCAATCCTATTTGAGCAAATATGTGTGCACGTGTATGTATGTGTAAATGTGTGTGCTTTAGACTTCCCTGTCAACCATTTAATTAGCTAACAGTGGAATTTATTGTCAGGTAAAGAAACTATTATTTTTTAAAATTCATGAGTACACAAATGTCCTATTAAATTTTCAAAACCTATAATTAAATCAGAGAAGGTAAGGTGGCTCCAGTAGGCCCTACAAATTATATGGAATCCAGTCAACAGTAATGACCACACATAGATCTAGCAACATGAATACAATTCTCCAACGTTATTGCTGCCAAGTTAGATAAATTTACAAATGATTCATCATTCATCATGTCTAAGAGCTACTTATTCCTGAGTTAAATAAACAAATATAAGTTGATAGGTCATTATTCAAAAAAAAAAAAAAACACCAGTCATCCCACTTTGCTAAAACCCATTTTATATTCCTCTGGAAATGACAGTTGTATAATATAAGCTAAAATTATGTTACTCTCTCAAATGACTCAGAACAACAATAAAACAACAGCAAAGTCTTCATTTATATTAAAGACATTTAAATCTCATAAAGATATGAGAAACAATTTAATGAACTATTGTTTTTCATCACATATATATCTTCTGATCATCTCCTATTCACTACATTGGTGAAGGAGGGATCTCATTCACTAAATAATACTAGATAGCCAAACATTTAATACCCAAACATACAAATACCCAAAACTGGTCAGACAAACTTGACAGTAGTTCATCAAATATATTCACACACACTTCACAGTAGTTCGCCAGTCAAATATATTCACAGTCTAGGGGAGAAGGACACTGCATGCCATGCAAGGCCACATGGAGTTTACGGTTGGGAACAGATCGAACAGGGATGTGGACGTAGGTGCTGGCGTAACAAAAGGATAAGGTGTGCCTGATTCCTTTGGGAGGATGTGATTGATTTGTTTGAGTAATTCCACAAGCTGGAAAAGTTAGGACCAAGTAGGGCACAGCTGGTAAGGGAACTAGCCAGGCGAGGAGCCTTTCCTGTTGGAGAGGGGGTAGTGGGAACGTGTATTTGCCAAGAGTAGGGAAGTTCATGGTTAGGCTTTTGGGGCCCTGTGAGATTCTAAGATGTCACAGCAGCACTTGGAATTTTAGACTTTACAATACAGTGTGTTTACTACCAGTTTAAAGGTGTTGGCTTTTCAATGGGTCACTGAAACTAGATATTAAAAAGATACATGGAATGAGAATAGCCATATTTTTTCCTGCAATAATCCTTAATGGAGAATTCTTAAGCTTGATACATCAGATAGATCTAAAACGAAATCAAGTGGTGCTACTTTGGCACCAAGATATCAAATATAGATTTCCATTTGAATTGAGAAACCTAAATGCTCATGCGGAAAGCTGCATTTATTGATACTACAGTAATCCTTGTAATACTATTATTATTCCTTCATTTTGTTTATTCTAATGAAACTTTCTATCTGCATACTTCTAAGAATCATGCTTCCAAGAAAATAAGATGTTACTTAAAAAGGTAGGTGATAGGTATAACAAACATAATTACTGAGCTTTGCTAATTTTTTTGAAGATTATTTATTTTGAGAGAGAGAGCAGAAAAGGGACAGAGAAATCCCCAGCAGGCTCCGTGTTGTCAGCACAGAGACCTACACAGGGCTCAATCTCACGAACCATGAGATCATGACCTGACCTGAAATCAAGAGTCAAACACTCAACTGACTGAGCCACCCAGGCACCCTGAGTTTTGCTCACTTTAATCACAAAAAAAAAAGCCATTGGGGAAAAATTTTTAAATATTATACTTAAGAGCAACTTAAAATTATGCAATATCTCAGTATCCAGAGAGAATGATATTACTACAGTTAGCAAGAACACTAAAGCTATTCCAGTTATTTGCTTTCATAAAAAATACGGAAACTTTATATCCTAATGTTGATATATCACACACAGGTCAAAATATATGCAACTATTTTAAATAAATGTATGTGTTTACCTGTGTATAGACTTATAAACAAAAAGACATTATGTTGTACAATAATAATAATATATTCCAACTTCTGTGATGCAGCTCATATTGACAATGAGCAGAGATAACACAAGCTAAGGCTAAACTCATGTGATGGGATTAATTCCATTAATTTCTGCTTTATTTTCCTGGTTGGACATCTTAGACTCTTGCGACCTTACTAAAGTTCAGACTAGGTGCAATGTGGAAGAAGTCAAGTTAAGTGAAACACTGATTTGATGAAATCTGGTCTATAGAGCTCACACTTGCCATGCAAGCAGAAAACATTAAGTGTTCTATATTGGAAATGGGAGAATATTTTAATTCCCATTCTCTGCAGGCATTCATTTTTCATTTTTATTACTCTTTGGATTAACATTCAGATTTGAGTTTTCCACGTTTGTTTTGATATGTTCAAAACATTGTCTAAATAAATAAACATACCATAGGTGGTGATATATCACCAGTAACATATTAAGTACATATTATATTTGTTTTCTAATCATCTTTCACAAATTTTAAATTTTATCATATTCTTTATGTAGCAATAAAGCCATTTCCATTGCAAACTTGTAACAATAATGGATGGCAACCTTCAGGGGATACATTTCTGAGAAATTTATTTCCCCTCATGTTGCTCAGCCACCCAAGGAATGAATTTGTTTCCATGACAGATAAGGACTACACTGATCATTTTTAAAATGGTCTTGGGGCACCACAAATCAATAACAGAAAAAGAAAATGCAAGATAATAATATTTCTTTTCATTAGGTTGATAGATAGCATTCCAGATTTATGTATCGAAATTGTCTCCTTAACAGTTATTAAATAACCTTAAGCATATATCTTGGCTGTGAGAGTCCTGTTTTATGGTGAATAGTCAAGACAAAGATAAATTCTTTTGGTTGCAATGTGGTTACTTTACAGAAATATAATAACAAAATATATATATATAAGAAATTTAAAAGAGAATATATAACTTTAAATCATTTTTTTAGTATAAAATAGATATGCAATAAGATATTCCCTAAGAATGTTTTGTTGTTGTCGTTTTGTTTGTTTTGTTTTTTAAGCTCATTTAAATGATATGTACTAATAATTGTGTTCTACAAACTTATCATGGAAGAAGATACACATTTCATAGGCTATTTTAAATTCGGCAATGTTGAAATTTTTGTTGCAAAAGTATGCGTTTAAAAGTAATTTCAGACAAACTGAAATTATAGCATTTTAAAGGGATTTTTTCCGGAATGCTCTCATTTTTCTCTAAGAGTGCTGTATATGCCTGAATTACATGTAACAAATGGAAAAATGCTTCTTTTAGATAAATTTCCACAACATTCCTTTAGAAATGATTTTTATGTTTTTCTTATGTAAGAACTCTTTATATTCTATCCTACCACTCAAATATGAAACTGGAATATCTTTTGAAGTGTTACTTTTCCAAAACTTACCAATGACTTTGTTGAAAAGTGAAAAATTTAAGTAATTCAGTGAAGAAAAAAATCCTATTTGATGTAAAACTCCATTTGACTGTCTAAATTTTTCACCCTTCATTGGTTTTGGTAGATGCATGCAAATATCTATCCGCACTCTTATGAATAGTTTGACACAGTCCTCATGAAATATGTCAAATCACCATCATTTGTACAGTTTGATAATAATGTATGATTTCATATGTAAAATGTATTTCCCATTTCACTCCTCAAAATATATGTGCAGAACAACCCAGTGAAGGTGGCAGGTTGCTAATAGTGTGTGACAGGATTCTCCCATGATCTTAAGTATGTATCATCCATATGGCAGAGTACTGGAAAATGTCTTATTAATTTGAGTTCTGATGATAATTTGTATCTCTACATATTAGAAATTAATAATCCAAGATGAAATTAAGAAAAATTCCATTTACAAGACTATCAAAAAGAATTAAACACTTGGAAATAAGTTTCACAAAGGAGGTTCAAGACTTACACAGGGAAAACAACAAAACAATATTGAAAGAAATTTTTAAAAACCTAAGTGAATAAAAAGATCATCTAACTTAATTAACTGGTACACTTAATTTTGTTAAGAGGGCAGCGGTACCCAAGATGCTCAAGGAATTCGATGATTCTTTTATCAAAAATCCAACTGCCGTCTTGCAGATATGGAAAAGCTAACCCTAAAATCCATATGGAATTGCAAAAGATGCTGAATAATCAAAACAATCTTTAAAAGAGTGAACAGGGGCGCCTGGGTGGCACAGTCGGTTAAGCGTCCGACTTCGGCCCAGGTCACGACCTCGCGGTCCGTGGGTTCGAGCCCCGCGTCAGGCTCTGGGCCGATGGCTCGAAGCCTGGAGCCTGTTTCCGATTCTGTGTCTCCCTCTCTCTCTGCCCCTCCCCCGTTCATGCTCTGTCTCTCTCTGTCCCAAAAATAAATAAAAAACGTTGAAAAAAAAATTTTTTTTTTAAAAATAAAAGAGTGAACAAAGTTAAAGTACTCACAATTCTATATTTCAACAGTCATTATAAAGTTACTGTAATCAAAGACATAGCATACTGGCATAAGGATAAACACATAGATTAATGGAATACAATTGATAATTCAGAAATAAACCCATAGGGAGAGGAAGATGGCAGTGGAGTAGGAAAACCTTGGGCTTGCCTTGTCCCATGAATACAGTTAGGTAACTATCAAACCATCCTAAATACCTCAGAAATAAATATAAAGACCAGTGAACAAGGTTGCCTGGGTGACCCAGCGGGTTAAGTGTCCAACTTTGCCTCAGGTCGTGATCTCACAGTTCATGAATTCGAGCCTTGCATCAAGTTCTGTGCTGGCAGTGCGGAGCCTGCTTGAGATTCTCTCTTCCTTCCTTCCTCTCTCTCTCTTTCTGCCCCTCCCCCACTTGTACTCTCACTCTCAAAATAAATAAATCAACTTAAAAAAAAAAAAAAAGACCGGCAGAATAAACTCCACAATTAAAGTTAGAGAAGAAGCCACACTGAAGAAGGTAGGAAGTGCAGAGACACAGCTTAGAAAAGAAACATCATGGCCACTATGGTGCGGGGAGGTGAGGGGGACCATGGTCTCAGAGAAGGGCAACAGACAGACAGGCAAGCACATAGGGGAATGCATAGGGAAAATGACTCCTCATAGCAATTGGCTTGGCATGCAAAAGGACCCAAATTTCATGAGTTCTTACAATCAGAGGAGTTTAAATCCTTAAGTTACAAAGGTCAGCATTCTTGGATCTGAGAAAGCTCCGATGAATCAGGACTGCTCTTGAACAGAAGGCAGATCAAACACCATGGACATACAGTGTGGAAACAGCAATCTGAAGAACACCTGAGGCACACAGTGCAGAGGTTAATTGCTCATCTCTGAGCATGTCCTAGAGAGGCAGCTTTCATGGAGTGGCCCTTCTGGGAACAAAGGAACTGGCCAGTACTATTTCCTTCCTCTGTCCCTCAGCATAAATGCAGAGTGACCTGCAGGAACAGGCACAGCACCAACACTCCCAACTTAACTTGCTTACACCAAGCTCCACCCCACTGTACTCTGTAAAAACAGCCCTTCCCAGTCAAGTTTGCCTCAGTCCCAGCACAGCAGGTCCCCTCCCCCAGACGATGGGCCCCAAATCCTACCAACACCATGTCTCCCTCCTGAGGAGTTTTGCTAGGCCTTGGTTTCATTTGTGGTGGCAACAGCTCTCATTTCACAAGCAGACCAGAGCATACCCAGTTAAAACATACCACAAATAAGCCAGAGATCAAACACTGCCCACAACAGTCAAAGGGAGCCTCTTCAGATGATTGGCCTGAAGGACAAAGCATCCAGGACACAACAGCAGAGCACACACAGCACATATCAGAGATGCTCTGAGAAGCACCAGCTTGGGTAATGGGGGACACTACACTGCAGGGCCATTACCGTCAAGACAGGAGATGTAGCTGACTTTCCTAACACACAGAAACAGGGAGAGAATCAGACAAAATGAGAAAACAGAGGAATTTGTCCCAAATGCAAGAACAAAACAAAGCCATAGCCAAAGATCTAAGTGAAACATATATAAATAAGCTGCCTCATAGATTGTTTAAAGCAATGATCATAATGATACTCACTGGACTTGGGGAAAGAGTGAAGAACATCAGTGAGACCATTAACACAGAGATAAGGAATAACTTAGCAGAGATAAAAGGCTCAATAAACAAAATGAGAAACATGCTTGACAGAATAAACAGCAAGCTGGAAGAAGTAAAGGAATGAAATAATGACCAAGAAGACTGAGTAATGGAAAGTAATCAAGAGAGAAAAAAATTTTGCACAATGAGAACAAACTTGGGGAACAGTGACTCAACCAAATGTAATAACATTCATATTGTAGGAGTCTCAGAAGAAGAGAGAGAAAGGGGAAGAGAGAATTTATTTGAAGAAATACCTGAAAACTTACTTAATCAGAGGAAGGAAACAGATATTCAGATCCAGGAGGCATACAGAACCTCCAACAAAATCAATAAAAGCAGATCCACACCAAGACATATTGTAAGTAAAATGGCAAAATATAGTGATAAAGAAAAAACATTAAAAGCAGCATGACAAAAGAAGACAATTTCATAAAAAGGAAACCCCATAAGGCTATCAGCAGACTTTTCAGCAGAAACTTTCCAAGACAGAAAGGAGTGACATGATATATTCAAAGTTCTGAGTGGGAAAAACATGCAGCCAAGAATACTCTACTGGGTGAGGCTATCATTCAGAAAAGGAGAGATAAAGAGTTTTTTCTAGGCTAACAAAAAAATTAAGGCGTTAGTGACCACTAAACCAGTCCTGTAAGAAACATTAAAGGAAGACTCTTTTGAGTGGAAAAGAAAAACCAAAAATGACAGAATGAAGGTAGGAAACACAAAGGCAGTAAAAATTAATATTTCTATAAAAAAAAATCAGTCAAGGAACTCACAAAATAAAGGGATGTAAAATATTACACCTTTACCTAAAATATGGGAAAGAGAGACATAAAGAATGGGTCAAACTTAAATAACCATCAACTTAATATGCAGAAGATGGTATATACAAACCCAGTGGTAACCACAAATCAAAACCATGAATAAATATCAAGGAATAAAGAGAAAAATACAAATGTATCACTAAAGAAAACCAGCATACTATGAAATAAAGACAAGGATCAGAGAAAATCTTCAGAAACAACCAGAAAAAAAAGGTAATAAAATAGCAATAAACATGTATCTGTCAATAATTAATTTTAATGTAAATGTATTAAAAGCTCCAATCAAAAGACTCAGGGTGACAGAATGGATAAAAAACAAGACCAATCTATATACTGCCTACCAGAGACTCATTTTAGACCCAAACACACCCACAGATGGAAAGTGATGGGATGGAGAAACATCTATCATGCAAATGGGTTTCAAAAGAAAGTCAGAATAGCAAAATTTATTTCTAACAAAGTGGACTTCAAATCAAGACTGTAACAAGACATAAAGAAGAACACCATATAATAATAAAGGGGACAACCCAAGAAGATACAGCAATTGTAAATATCTATCTACCCAACATAGGAGAGCCCAAATACATAAAACAGTTGATAAGAAAGAGAGATATAATAATAATAATACAATAATAATAGGAGACTTTAACCCTCACTGACATCAATGGATAGACCATCTAAACAAAATCAACAAGGAAACAATGGCTGCAAGTAACACACTGGACCAGATGGATTTAACAGATATATTCAGAAGATTCCATCCTACGACAGCAGAATACACATTCTCCTTTTTTTCCCCCCCCCTTAGTTTATTTATTTATTTTGAGAGAGAGGGAGAGAGAGAGAGAGAGAGAGAGAGAGAGAGAGAGAACAAGCAGAGAAGCAGCTGTGAGAGAGGGGAACAGAGGATCTGAAGCAGGCCCCCTGTCTACAACAGACAGCCCAATGCAGGGCTTGAACCCATGAACCATGAGATCATGACCTGAGCTGAAATCAGATGCTCAACTGACTGAGCCACTCAGATGCCTCAAAATACACATTCTTTTTAAGTGCACATGGAACGTTCCCTAGAATGGATCACATATTAGGCCACAAAACAAACTCCAACAAATTCAAAAAGATCAAAGCCATACCATGCATCTTTTCTGACCAAACACTATATAACTAGGAATCAACCACAAGAAAAAATCTGGAAAGACCACAAATACATGGAGGTTAAATAACATGTTACTAAACAATGAACAAGTCAACCAGGAAATAAAAGAGGAAATAAAAAGTACATGGCAACAAATAAAAATGAAAACACAAAAGTTCAAAAATCTTTGGGATACAGCAAAAGTGGTTCTAAGAGGGAAGTTACAGCAGTAGAGGCACACTTCAAAAAGGAAGAACAATGTCAAATAACGTAATCTTACACCAAAAGGGGATAGGAAAAAAAAAAACCTAAAACCAGCATAAGGAAGGAAATAATAAAGATTAGAACAGAAATAAATGCTAAAGAAACTTAAAAGAAACAAACAAACAAACAAAAAACAGGAGAAAAAATTAGAAAAAAAACAATAGAACAAATCAATGAAACAAGGAGCTGGTTCATTGAAAAAATCAGTAACATTTATAAGCCTCTAGCCAGATTATCAAGAAGAGAAAAGAGAGAAAGGACCCAAATAAATAAAATCACAAATAAAAGAGAAGAGAACACAATCACCACCAGAGAAATATTAATAATTATAGAATATTATGAAACACCATATGCCAAAAAATTGGACTACCTAGAAGAAATGAATAAATTTCTAGAAACATATAACCCATAAAAGTGAAACAGGGAGAAATAGAAAATTTGAACAGATTGATTACCAGCAAAGAGATTGAATCAGTAATCAAAAAACTCCCAACAAACAGAAGTCCAGAGCCAGCTGGCTTCACAGGAGATTTCTACCAAATATTTAAATAAGAGTTAATACCTATTCTTCTTAAACTTTTCCAAAAAATATAATTGGAAAGAAAACTTCCAAATTCATTCTATGAGGCCAGAATTACCCCAATACCTAAACCAGATAAAAGAAACCAAAAAAAAAAAAAAAAAAAGAGATCCACAGGCTATTACCTCTAATGAACATAGACGCAAAAACCCTCAACAATATACTAGCAATCCAAACCCAACACTACATTAAAAAATCATTCCCCAATCAAATGGGATTTATTCCTGGGTTGCATAGGTGGTATGATATTCACAAATTAATCAATGTGGCACATCACATCAGTAAGAGATAAAGGATTAAGAACCATATAACCATTTCAATAGACAAAGAAAAAACATTTTACAAAGTACAACATCCATTTATGATAAAAAACCCCAAACAAAGTAGGTTTACAGGGAGCATGCATCAACATAATAAAAACTATCTATGAAAAACCCACAACTAACATCCTCAGTGGGGAAAAAGTGAGAGCCTTTCACCTTAAGGTCACTTTTATTCAACATAATACCAGAAGTCCTAGCCACGGCAATCAGACAAAAACAAACAAAAGGCCTCCAAATCTGCAAGGAAGAAATTGAACTTTCACTCTATGCAGATGGCATGATACCATATATAGAAAACCCAAAGACTCCACCAAAAAAATGCTAGAACTGGTTAATGAATTCAGTAAAGTCATAGGATGCAAAATCAATTTATAGAAATTTGTTCCATTTCTGTACACCAGTAACGAAGCACCAACAGAAAGAGAAATTAAGAAAACAATCCCATTTACAATTGAACCAAAAATAGTACAATACATAGTAATAAACCTAACCAAAGAAGAGAAAGGCCTGTACTCTAAAAACTAAAACACTGATGAAAGAAATTGGAGACAACACAAAGCAATGGAAAGACATTCCATCATCATGATAGGAAGAGCAAATACTGCTACAGTATCTATACTACCCAAAGCAATCTACACACTTATTGTAATCCCTATCAAAATACCAACAGCATTTTTCACACAACTAGAACAAACAATCCTAAACTTTATATGGAACTACAAAAGACCTCAAATAGGCAAGCAATCTTGAAAAAGAAAAGAAAAGCTGGAGGCATCACTACAAAGCCGTAGTAATCAAAACGGTATAGTGCTAGCACAAAATGGACCAAGATCACTGGAACAGAACAGAAAACCCAGAAATTAACCCAAAATTATATGGTCAATTAATCTTTGACAAAGCAGGAAAGAATATTCAATGGGAAAAAGACAGCTTCTTCAATAAATGTTGCTGGGAAAACTGGACAGCAACATGCAAAAGAATGAAACTAGACCACTTTCTTACACCATACACACAAATAAATTCAAAGTGGATGAAAGAAAATTTGAGACTTAACACCATAAAAATCCTAGAAAAGACCACAGGCAATAATTTCTCTGACATTGGCTGTAGCAACCATTTTCTATATAAGTCCTGTGAGGCAAGGGAAACAAAAGCAAAAATAACCTATTGGGACTTCATCAAAATAAAAAGCTTCTCCACAGTGAAGGAAACAATCAACAAAACAAAAAGCAACCTATGGAATGGGAGAAGCTTTTTGCAAATGACATATCTGATAAGGCTTACTATCCAAAATATATAAAGAACTTACAAAATTCAACATCCAAAAAACAAATAATCCAATTAAAAAATGGGCAGAAGGCATGAATAGACATTTCCCTAAAGATTTACAGATGACCAGTAGACACATGAAAGGATGCTCATCATCACTTATCATCAGGGAAATGCAAATCAAAATTACAGTGAGATATCAACGCACACCTGTCAAAATGGTTAAAAACAACAACATAAGAAATAACAGGTGTTGGTGAGAATGTGGAGAAAAAGCAACCCTTTTGCCCTCATGGTGGGAATGCAAATCAGTGCACTGTGGAAAACATTATGGAGGTTCCTCAAAAAGTTCTAAAAGTAGAACTACTCTATGAGCTATCAAGCTCACTACTGTGTATTTACCCAAAGAATTTACAGTGTATTTACAAAACATTAATTCAAAGAAATACATGACCCCTATGTTTACAGCAGCATTATTTACAACTGCCAAAATACAGAAGCAGCCCAAGTGTCCATCATTGATGAATGGATAAAGAAGATATGGTGTATATATACATATAATGGAATATTTAATATTTTCAGTCATAAAAAGAATGAAATATTCCCATTTGCAATGGCATGGATGGAGTTAGAGAGTAAAATGCTAAGTAAATGCTAAGAAATAAGCCAATCAGAGAAAGACAAGTATCACATGACTTCACTCATATGTGGACTTTTAGAAACAAAACAAATGAGCTACTGGGGGGTAGGGGGGTTGAGGGAGGGGAAGAGAGGGAGAGAGAGAGAGAGAGAGAGACAGAGAGGGAGAGGGACAGGGACACCAAGAAAGAGATTCAACCACAGAAAACAAACTGATAGTTACCATAGGGGGAGGTGGGTAGGGAGAAGGAGGAAATAAGTGATAGGGATTAAGGAGTATACTTGTGTTGATGGGTGCCAGGTGATTAAAATTAAAACTAAAACTAATAATAATAGTAAAATAAACCCATAATCTATGGTCAACTGATATTTGGACAAGACACCAATACCATTCAATGGGATTAAGAGCAGCCTCTACAACAAATGCTGAGAATACTATATATCCACATGCAAACTTATCTCCTATCATACACAAAAGTTTATACAAAATGAGTAAAACACCTAAATGTAAGAGTTATAATTATGCAAATATTACAAGAAAATATAAGGATAAATCTTCATGACTTTGGATTTGGCTAGTGGTACTTAGATATAACACCAAAAACACAAGCAAACAAAAGAAAATAGATAAATTGAACTTAGTCAAATCAATATTAAATCGTCTTATGCCTCTAAGGACATCAACAACAGAGTGAAAAGAAAATCCACAACATGGGATAAAAACATTTGTAAATACTATATCTCATAAGGGTCTAGTATCCAGAATATATAAAGGATTGACAGCTCGACAACTAAAAGACAGTCTAATTTTAAGTTGGGCAAAGGATTTGAATAGATATTTCTTCAAAGGAAAGAGACGAGCAATGAGATGCCCAATGTCATAAGTCATTAGCGAAGTGCAAATCAAAACCCATGACAGACCGTATCACACCTACTCATATAGCTATAATTCTTTTTTAAAAAAGATAAACCAGTGTTGATGAAGGTGTGGAGAAACTGGAATTTATACACATTGCCAGTGGAAATGTAAAATGGTGCAGCTGCTTTGGAAAACAGTCTGGCATTTCTTCAAAAAGTTAAATATAGAATTACCATGTGACCCACCAATTTCACTCTTAAGTACTTACCAAAGGGAAACAAAAACATGTTCAAACAAAAAATTAAATACAAATGCTTATAGCAGCAATATTCATAAGAGCTAAAAAGTGAAAGTAATTCACCGTCCATCATTTGATCAAGAGACATGTAGTGTATCCATACAATGGAATATTATTAAGTCATAAAAAAGAATGAAGTCGTGACACAGCTACAAATTGGATGAACCTAGAAAATATTACACTAAGTGAAAGAAACTAGACACAAAAAGTCTGTGATTCATTTTACATGAAATATAGAGAATAAGCAAATCCATACAGATGGAAAGCAGATTAGTAGTTTCCATGGACTAGAAGGGGGAGAAGAGAATAACTTTCAATGAGTAGATTTCTTTGGGAGGAGGCAAAAAATATTCTTGAAGGAGACAGTAGTGATGGTTGCACAATACTGTGAATGCAATAAAACCACGGAATTGTGTGTTTTTAGATGATTAAAATGGTGAAACTTATGTGACATAAATTTTACTTCAGTTAAAAAAAAATGGAGCATTGGGGCGCCTGGGTGGCGCAGTCGGTTAAGCGTCCGACTTCAGCCAGGTCACGATCTCGCGGTCCGTGAGTTCGAGCCTCGCGTCGGGCTCTGGGCTGATGGCTCAGAGCCTGGAGCCTGTTTCCGGTTCTGTGTCTCCCTCTCTCTCTGCCCCTCCCCCGTTCATGCTCTGTCTCTCTCTGTCCCAAAAATAAATAAACGTTGAAAAAAAAAATTTAAAAAAAAATGGAGCAAAGCAGTGATGAATACAGCAGCATGGATGAACCTAAAAAAGGTAATACTATATGAAGGAATCTTGATATATAAGAGTATATATTATATAATCCCATTAAATGAAGTTCTAAAATACTCAAAACAAACACATGATGACAGAAATCAGATCAACGGTTCATTTGGAAGAAGAAACAACCGGTAAAGCACAAAGGAAACACTTTGGGGTAATGAAAATGTTCCGTATCTTGAGAAAGTTACAGATTATACATTTTTATGCATTTGTCAAAGGAGAACACAGTGTGATCAAGAAATACGCATTTCATTGAACAATCAGATCTTCTATAACACTTGTTTTAATAACATGAAACTTGTTCCAACATGATTGATATTATTAGGGAATAATAGGAATGGAATTTTGTGTTTGTTTATGCATGATTTAGTACATGAAAAACACTCACTGAATGCAAAAAAGAGCAGACAATTTAACAGCGCCAAATAGTGCACAAAACACCCATACCTCAAACCTCTACCACCTGCTTTAGCTCACCACATATGTTACAAGCCATTCCCATCCATATCCTATTTTAACAAAATCCATTGCACTGAGTTGAACAGTGTCCTTCAAAAAGTCATGTCTACCTAGGTCCTGTAAATATGACCTTATTTGTAGATAGTCTCTGCAGATGTAATCAAGTCAAGATGAGGTCATACTAGATTAGGGTAAACCCTAACTCCAATATGCCTCATGTCCTTATAAGAGGGAGATATGGACACAAAGAAACAGACAGAGTACACAAGGGAGAAGGCTTAGCGAAGACACTGGCAGAGACTGGAGTGATTGTATTTACAAACCAAGGAATACCAAGGATTGCCAGGAACCACCAGCAACTACAAGAGGTAAGAATTCTTCCCCAGAACCATTAGAGGGAGCATGTACCTGCCAACACCTCACTGGCAGACTTGTAGCTCCCAAAACTATAAGGGAATAAATTTCTGTTTAAAGACACCCAGTTTGTGGTAATTTGTTACAGCAGCCCTAGGAAAGTAACAGCTACCACTTTAAAATAACTCATAAGCTAAAACCCTTCTGAAGCCCATTTCTACAAGGAAACATTAGGTCTTTTTCAAATTAATGTATATTATTTTTTTCATATCCATTTAACATGTGTGAAACTGTGCTACTATTTTTACTAGTCCCTATTGTTCTCCATTTCACCAGCAAATGACACTATGCATGTATTGTGCCCCAAAACACGTTTTTCCCCATAAGCACTGCAATTCTTTGCTGAGCAATTTTCCATAGCATAGTGTTTTTTAGGAACACATGTGTCACAATATAGCAGAATTGACTCTATGTAAATTTTACCTCAATAAAAAAAAATAAGAATGCAATGTTTGGGTATCATTTAGAGCTCTAAATTCATATAATATGAAATAAAAATGATTAAAATCAATAATCAAAATATCTGTTTCAAAAGGTTACAGATTATTTTAACTTTGACTTACAATTTCTACAGCATAAATTTATCCACTGTAACTGTTTAATTCAATGAATTCAATTAAATTCATAGGGTTTTGTAAATATCACCACAGTTTAGTTTTAATACACCATTATCACCCTAAGAGTTTTCTCATGTATATTTGCAGGCACTCCTCATTTCTATCACTAGCCCCAGGCAATATGATGTATGCACAGTATGATGTAACTGTATTCTATACATGGCATATATTAGGATGTTTAATCTATTGTTGTATTTATATTCTATAATTTTCATATATTATATAATTACAATCATATATATATATATATATATATATATATATATATATATTTATATTTGTCATTGTTCTTCACAACAAGATAGATACCTCTCTGTAAGGTATTCTTTTTGTTTTCTTAACATTACAACCACCTACCAGGTTTCCATTAGCATGTAACTTCAATTATATTATCAAATAAGGCTGGGCAGACAGCTTCTTAGTAACACTCAGTTATTAAGAAATCAAGTTGCCTTGATTATGTATATTTCCTAAGTTTTCATCTATACAACTCATTGTCTAAGTTACTTCCTCTACAAATAGCTAATTGCCCATTTTCTGGTATCACTATCAGAAATTAACACTGTTTCCAAATTCTGAAAGTATCTTCTCAGTTCAAAAGCTTCAGCTATTACTTACCCCTAACCTTTAGGTCAAACTATTACCTAGGTTGCCTACACTCTGACTCCTCCTCACTTCTCAACTACATCAATATAGATTCTATTTCTTCTACTCAACTGAAATCCAAACTCCGCAAAATAGCTCCTGTTTTCTAAATGTAATTAGTGTACACTACTCAGCCTTCATCTTACCTGATGGCTTAGAAGCTTTTTATACTATTGACCTCCTTCTTGTTTTCATTACTTGTTTAGTACTTGTGCAAAACCAGCTTCACAACATGTCCTCTCCTAGTCTTCCTCCTCTCTCTTTAGTTGCTTTTCATCCTTACTGTGGCATATTGTTCTTTGCCTGTCATTTAAATGAAGATGTTATTCAAAGGACTGTTTTTTAATGCAAATCATGCCATCCTGGCTAACAAGATAAATAGAGGAGCTAACTTGAGCAGAGTTCCCAGATAGGCTTTTACTGTGGTTCAAAAGTGATGTGAAAATGATTTGTATCAGAAGAGTTAATCGGCACACTATTTCCAATTTATTCAGTGGCACTGAACACGCTACTTAATTTTTTTTTGGTTATGGTTTCTCTATCTTCCAAATTAGTACATATATTTTCTTTTTACCTTACTAAAATGCTAGAATATTTCCAAGCTGTTTGCAAATTGTTTTTAAAGCCTTTGAGGATGTGTTATGTAAGCAACCAATAAATGGATATGTTACTGAAGTCATAGTTCACAAATATTTTTTCAATCTCTAATGTCATTATATGACATTATAATTTGGCAACGCTCACAGCTGTAAAGTGCACTTCTAGTTTTAAATTTACAGGCATTTACCGTATTTTTTTCACTTTATAGTTTGAATCATATCAGATGCTAACAAACATACACATCCTCTCTCAACAAAGGTTGTCCTGGCCTGTGATCATGAATCATCTTTATTTTGTGCTATTAAAAACCAATACAGGGGTGCTTGGGTGGCGCAGTCGGTTAAGCGTCCGACTTCAGCTCAGGTCACAATCTCGCGGTCCGTGAGTTTGAGCCCCGCGTCAGGCTCTGGGCTGATGGCTCAGAGCCTGGAGCCTGTTTCCGATTCTGTGTCTCCCTCTCTCTCTGCCCCTCCCCCATTCATGCTCTGTCTCTCTCTGTCTCAAAAATAAATAAACGTTAAAAAAAAAAAAAACCAATACATCCTAACTAAAGAAATTCACTAAAATACGTTGTAATGTCATCTTTTTTCTACTATTTAACCCCTAATCATTAGCTAGATATATTTCCAGGCCTGCATACACAAAGACATACTCCCAAAGACATATTCTTCTGTTGTCGAGAGGTCTCTCCTTATTGAGTTCTTGAAGAAAACATGTATCATAGTTTTATAATCTCAGAGAAAGAACTCTAGGAACTTAATCTGTGGTGGCAGAATTGCATCACAGTATTGGCTCTACAGTCAGATGATCTGCATTAGATTTCAGTCTCTTTTACTTAGTACTTGTGTGAATTAGGCAAGTTATTTAACTATGCCCAGTTTTCTTATCTGTAGATTGGGTAATAATACCTATAAGAATTCCTTACATGAAATAAGAATATATGTATAACTAAGTAGTGTTTAATATATATTTAACACTCACTAAAGTTAGCTACTACAACTATTATCTACTCCAACTCTCAACTCCTACATGAGCCCATGCCATTTGGCTCACACGTGGCCATTTCATTAGCAAGATCCCACCAGCTCATACAGAACTACGGATGGCTACTTATATTTAGGAGAACCAATTCTCTTTAGAGAATCCCTTTGATACGGTTTTCACCACAACACTCAGGATTAGTATGTATGCTTCCATATCTATTTTAGTGTCATCAGTTATTTTACATCATGTACGTGAGCACAGAATAGGAAGAAGAGAAGAATATTCTTCAATATCCCTCAGGAAATATATTACAGCAGCCAAGAAAAAAGCAAGATTGTACTGGCTAACTGCAGGCAAATTTTGTTTTTCTGAAATTTGTATTTTCTTTGTTGAAATAATAGGGACAGTAAGCATATATAAAATGACAAACATGTTTGCTCTGAAATCGGTTTCTTTTTCTTCCTGATTCATTCCACTCAGCAATTATTTAAGACTCATTCAGTAGGGTTCATATTGAATTAAATGTTTACAATGTATTTTTGCTTTTCAAGAAAGGCTAAATCATTTCATTCCATAATTTCAGATATAGAAATAAGGTTCTTTTTAGGAAAAATAAGGATAAAATACATTAAATTCTATAACTCTAACTACTGAAATATGAATCCAAATAACAAAAATGTATGTTTTCTACCCATTAGAGTTAGCCAATCTCTGTAAATCTATTTCTTTCCTTTTCTATGCTTCACTTAAGAAGTATACTTGCTGCACCTAAACGGGAGTTTTATTTCATTTTGGGTTGGGCAAAACCAAAAACTGTAATATAAAAATGAAGAAAAATTTTTGTATTATATTCACCTATTATTGTCTCTGTTGCTCTACAGGCTTAACATTCTCCAGTAGTAATGAATTCTTTTCTAAAGTCAGGAATTATAATGAGCTGCTTTTTGTTAACCAGTATAGTCTTTCCAGTTGAATCCCACATAGTAAAACCAATGAACATTTACCTTGACTCAGAAGAGAGGAAATTTGTTGACTGTTTTCTAAAATAAAAATTAATACTTCCATTTGAGGAATATTAAATAAACAGTATTATATGCTTTTTCATAATATAATTGTTTTATTTAAATTACCCCAATATACAGTTTTTCATTGTTCTTGTTTATACAGAATAAAAAAGGAACCTGATTATATGTGTTCCTTTCAAATAAATAAATAAATTCTATGAAAGGCTTACAGAACAAATGGTATTCATCCAGATACAGAAAAGGCTGACCTACCTGTCACTCCATTCTTTATTATAGACTACAACAAGAAGCCACATCGAAAAAAAATGTAATTTATACCAGACTAAAAATAAAAGCATCCTACTGAACATACTCATCAGAGTGCAGACAATTTGAAATATGTACTCTTTTTGTATTTTGCACCTATGCTTAAATACTTGTGCTACAAGCTAAAACCTTTTTAAATTCTCTTTAATAGTATAAATACATACACTGTCTCTTTTAAAAGAACTTAAAATGCAAATGATTAACAAAAGAAGGAAAACAAAGATAAAGCATTACTATCAGTAACCATAAATTTTGACAAAGGAACCCAATACTTAGTTTCTCTCTCCTTTGGGCCTATAGTACATTCTTCCAATTTGCAGCAACCTATTGATGTTACATGCACACACTTTGTCACTAACTGAAGAAGAGAGGGTTAATCAGATGTTTCTTTACCCTCTAAAAGTTCAGGTATAGGCTTCATGCATTTGTTATTTCTAAAGACCTTCCCAAATGCCCTTGGGACTCACACTTTCCCTCCAGGAATGTCTACAGGAGTCCCCATATTGCTTTCCCTAAGATTTAAACTGCAGGGGCCAACAGTTTTATTGATTCTGATGGCTCAGTGGACATGCACCTTTGTCATCCTTCTCTGGGAAAATAACATGGATCCTTCAGAATCCAGTTAAAGTACTATAGTTTCTAGGAAACTCTACCTGACTCTCGTATAATCAGCCCCCCCAATTCCCTTAAATTTTTCTGAACCCCTCTAGCAACATTTTGTGTCAATCAGTTTACGAAATCCTATGTAAAACTGTATTTTATAATTTTAAGTATATGTGTAGTCTCTCCAAGCCTTATATTCTACAGGGCACCTAGTATGTTTGCCCATAACAGATGCTTAAAAATACTACATGATGTACTGACTCAATCCCTGCTTTTGACTAGTGTTTACATCTCTCATTGTTGAATTTGTTGTCCTTTCAGCCTCATAAAACATTTATACCTTGCTCAAAATATGGCAGGATGGCCAAGTATTATATGATGAAACCCAAAAGAATTCAATATAAACAAATCTCTCCAAAACATCATCATCTTTGATTACCCTTCAGAAAACAGAATCTAGTCCTTCATCATGGGTGAAGCTGAACATCCAAAAGTAGGCTCCTAGAAAAGCCACATGTGTTTATCACATGGGAGAATTAGACCATTAAACTAAGACGAGAATGCTGGAGAGTGCAGGAATATTTGTCAACATTTTCTCAGTAACTAAAATGTAGTGCAACAATTGAGAGTACACACACACACACACACACACACACACACACAAAATTCAATACAGCAGTTGCAAATCAATGGAGCAAGAACATTCAGTGCTACATTCTTATCTTCCTCTGTGTCTATCTTGGTCTTCTAAACAAGCTGCTGTTTTCTGGTTTCTTCTAATGTACATAAGAAATGCTAAGATTATTAAATTTATGTTAATGTCTTTAATACAGCAAGGAAATTACTTGCATTTGGAAAGGGAGAATTTAGTCCAAGCAATAAATGACTAATGATAGATTTTGTTTCATCAACTGGAATCCACAAGGGAAAGACTAAATACTGAGCATCACTGCGAGCACAGAAACCAAATTCTGTAGGTAACCACCTGCCTTGCTTTCGAGTGGTAAAGGCCCACCTAAGTGTAGTATACATGGTTCAATTTTATCTCCCCTCATGCTAACTTCTACTCTCACCCTGTACTTGAATCACTCAGCCACATCCAACATATCTCCCTAGTTTTTATTCCTACCCTTCTCTGATTTATCTTTAAAGAAAAAGATCGGACTACATCACAACTTTGATTAAGCTAAGCACCACCTCTATACTAGCAACAAAGCATGGTTTCTCACCATACTTAAAATAAAATTCAAATTCCTTATGGCCTATGAGCAATTCCACGATCCTGCCCCTCCCTCCCTTTCTGTCATCATTTTAGTCTTATTAATCCCTTAGGTTCCATTCCAAAGGCCTTCCTTCTGTCCTTGATCATACCATTTATCCTATGTTGGGTTTTTTCACTTGCTATTTGGGGTGATGGGCAAAATCAGCTCAGATTTCATTTCTTTGGAGAAATCTTTGTTTCTCAACCTTAAGTCTTCCTATCCTCCAGGCCAGTCACCTGCTTTACTTTCTCCATAGCACAGAGTAATATTTGAAATTAGCTTTTCATTATTTGTGGTTATTGCCTTTAAAATAGATCTCCCTGACCTGTTCTCTCTCTAGAGCCCAGAACAGCTCTGGCACAGAGCAGGTTCTTGGTGTATATAGGCTAAATAAAAACGACTAGGAGCAGAAGCAACAATTTCTCAGTCCTGAGTCACTTAAGTGCCAAAGAAAAGAACAAGGGGCTGAATTTAAAACAAGGACAAGGATGGGGCGCCTGGGTGGCTCAGTCGGTTAAGTGGCTGACTTCGGCTCAGGTCACGGTCTCACGGTCCGTGAGTTCGAGCCCCGCGTTGGGCTCTGGGCTGACAGCTCAGAGCCTGGACCCTGTTTCGGATTCTGTGTCTCCCTCTCTCTGCCCCTCCCCTGTTCATGCTCTGTCTCTCTCTGTCTCAAAAATAAATAAACGTTAAAAACATTTTTTTTTTTTTAAAAAAAACAGGGACAAGAAGGGAAAAGTTAATTTCACCTGTGGAGCTAAAGAGGCTTCCGACACTCTTCCAAGATTCAGAAATCACTGTTATTCTGGCCCTTACACACTGAAACAAAAGTGTCAGTGAAAAACCCAAGACAGTTGGATTTTTATATAAACAAATAAAACACAGTGAATGTATAAATCCTAGGACCGTTTCAGTTGTTAAACTGATATAAAAGGAAGAATCTCTGGGAATAATAGACAATTCTTTTTACTGTAACATTTTTAAATATAATGTGAGTATGTACATGTCATTTTCATTAAACAGAAAACTACTTATAACATGTCTTAATGGATCATAAAATTTAACCTCCAACTCTGAGTAATTCACCTTCAAATATGCACACTTGTGGAGGCTTAACAAGTAAGTATGTCAGTAACCTCCAGTATTGAATAGTCACCTGCCCTGTATTTTCCTGCATTTAATGACTTTACTTCTCTTGTTTCCTAATAAGACAACTAAGTCTCTGGCTACGTTTCTTCCTCTCTGTCCTAGACAAGCTCTTATTGTTATGCCCTCACAGCCAGGCCATCCTTATCTATTTGCCTGTGACTGAACCCATGTAACTTTGCTGACCTCCTAAAGCCCTCTCTTCTGATCTAGTCCTTGAGATCCTTCTCTGCCTTCAAATGAATCTTTGGTCTAATCTTCAGGTTAGCTGGGTGATCAACAGCTCAGGTAAAGCCTATTTCCTTTCCATTTTCTTCCTACATATGAGGATTTTTCAGCTTCTGTGTTCAAGATGGTAAGCAAAGTACTTTTATCTTGGTGCCACATTTAATCTTTTGCTTAATTTAGAAACAATTTCACTCTGCAAACAAATCTTGGGTATTTATGAACATGAGCAGGTTAAACGGTCATCTTTTATCTGTAATTCTGTAATGGAGTCAAATTATATTTTCAAGGAAACAGAAATCTTCCATAGAGCATATTTATACAACTCTAAACATCCTGCAAAATTTGTAGTGTTAAGTGAAGCTTTTTCTGTTTCATCTTTTATCCTCTCTAGAAAAGGAGTTTATGTTTTTAGTAGTTGGGGAGATTTTAAATTTAACTGATGTAAGAGGATCATTCCAGTTTACCATAAAAACAACCCCAGTGACCTTTTTCATGTTCTGTCACAAGCGGGAGTGACAGATGGACAGGTGGTCCTGCACTAAGTACTGCAGTGTGTGTGTCTACAGTATAGAGAACTGACTTCGTTATGAAACATTCAAACAACCTCAGAGAGTAAAGGCTTTGAACTTTTCATCTGAAACTATTTTTTAAAGAGGAAAAATGGAGTCATTGACATAATTTTAACAGAGCAGTATCCAAGAATCAGTACATGTGGATTATATTCTCAATGCAAAAAAAAAAAAAAATTATAAGTAGTCCACATCACAGTTGGGTCCAAATAGTACTTTACTCCAATACTAGTCAAAATGCTAGGAACAATTACTATATTTTACTTAAAGCATTCCTTCAAAGGAGCATTTTATAAAGTACTAGGCTAAAGTGTTCACATCATCCCTTCAAGAAGGTAACAATGCCAATAACTTATTATTGTTGTTAACAGTCATTACTATTGTCATTTTTCTTCACAATCATAAGTAATATGGGTCCTTTTCACCCTTCATAAAATGCTTAAAAATGAGCCACACAAGAGAAAGTGGTGTACTCAAAATCTTTAAGAACTCATCATTTGGATGCAACAGTGAGAAAAGGTGAGAGAGGAAATATGAAAAAAAGAGGCAAATACAGAGGATTGTGAAAAAAATATTTTTAAATGCCAGTAATAATTTGGATACAGGTAGAGAAAGAAACAAATCACATGTATGTCAAGAAAAAAAAAAGAGAGAGACCATTTTCAGTTTATGAGTAAAAGGCATAAGGGGCATCCAAGTGGCTCAGCTAGTTAAGCGACTGACTTCGGCTCAGGTCACGATCTGTTTGTGAGTTTGAGCCCTGTGTGGGGCTCTGCACTGACAATGTGGACCCGGCTTTGGATTCTCTATCTCCCTCTCTCTCTGCCTCTCCCCAGCTCACATGCTCTCGCTCTCTCTCAAAAATAAACATTAAAAAAAAAAAAATCAGTTCCCTTTATTGAAAAAAAAAAAGGCACAAAACATATATAATCCTAGCACCTTTTCCTTCTGTAGTCATTTTGTATTCTAGGATAGAACCTGGAAACCTAGAGTTTGTCATGTCCAAAAACCAAAAGGCCTTGGCTATCCCAAAGATGTACATGCTACACAATTTCATGCAACCCTCAAGCTCCAAAAACATGATATCAACAATAGATTCCAAACATGGTAATTCTCAGCCTAATCAGGGACCACTCTGTGTATCAGGCTTGAAATCTTACCATTATTTTTTATTAGGCAATCTTGATTTAAAAAAGGGGGGGGGGCATGAAATTTCAAAGGAGCCTAGAAATGACTGCACAAAATGGGACAGACAAGAACCAGGTGAAATAAGAGCAATGCCTGGGGAGAGAAGACACAGGAGGCCAGTCGCATTTCAGCATGATGAAAGGGTGCTCTGCAGAACTGGAAGCCACTTGACACTGAACGTTCGCTGTGAAAAAGAACAGTACCTCTAAGTAGGGGACTATAATCAAGTTCTATCTATTTCATGTTTTACCAACAGAGTAGTTCTGTAGTACGAAAACAACGTGTATGGAAGTACGAGGCAGAGTTCATAAAGTAATCCTGTTACTTTCTGCAATATTCAGACATAAGCCTCTCCCTCCAGAAGTTTCTTATATTGTCCTATTGCCTCGAAAGTGCAAATAATAACAATGTAAAATGCTGAAACTTATCTTTACATATTAATACTTTATTCAGCAACTAGTTATTAAACACCTAAATATCTACTCTGTGCCAGACAGTGAAGATAGAAAAAATGACTATAGTGTAGTCTCTGTCCTTACAAAATACAAAATCCAGTGAGGAGATTAAGGAAGGCAACAGTACCTACACAGCCCGTCATGTGACAGGTGGGTGCTGGGGGCACTGGGGAATGAAACACCCAAGACAGTCATCAACTCATGCTAGAGAACCAGTGAACATTTCCTAGAGAAGACTATGCATGAGACGATTCTTAAAGAATCAATAAAAGTTACAGTGGTAGAGAAAGGAGAGGAGCGCTGAACAGCAGGAGCATGATGCACTTGGAAAGTATAAGTAATGGTGCTTTATATGGAGAACTGCCAGCAGTTGGGACCAGAGCAATTAGCCGTGGGGCTGAACTGAAAAGAATTTTTAGGCTAACCAGCAAAACTGGCCTTTCCCCTAAAAGGTACTGGAAATCACTGTAGATTTTTTAAAATCAATTTTGAGGTATAATTTGTGTATAATAAAGTATACTCACTTGAAGTATATAATTCAATGAGTTATGATAGACACGTAAAGCTGCATAAAAACCACTATAATTACAATCACAACATTTCTATCACAATCCAAATTTCTTTGAATCCTTTTGTAATTCATCCCTCCTTCCAAACCCAGCCCAAGGCAACCATCCATCTACTCCTCCTTATTGCTACAGATGAGTTGGATTTGTGGGTGAGGACCAAGTGGTTGTTTCCATTTCATGCTAATGTAAATAAAGTTGCTATACAAATACCGGGGAGTGGAATACCTGGCTTATGTGGTAGGTATATGTTTAAGCTCTTAAGAAACCAAGTTTTCCAAAGTGGCCCTATGATTTTACATCCATACCAGACATGTATGAGAATTCCCGTTGCTCTACATTATCACCAATAGTTGGTATTATCAATTTTCTAATAGGTGTGTAAGTGGTATCTCACTATAGTTTTAATCGGCATTTCTCTGATAACTAATGATGCCATGCATCCCTTCATGTGCTTTTTTGTCCATTTATATATATTTATCAGTGAGGTGTTGGCTCAAATATTTTAACCAATTATCTGTGTTGTGCAGAGGAAGTGATTATTTTATTACTGAATTACAAAAGTCCTAAAAATATTCTGGACTTAAATTCTCTGTCAAATATCTTATTGTGAATATCTTCTCCCATTCTTCATCTTGAATTTCATTTTCCTCATGGTGTCTTTCAAAAAACAAAACTTTTTAATTTTAATAATATCCAATTCATCCTCTTTTTTATGGTTCATGTTTTTGTGCCCAATCCAAGAAATCTTAGACATGAAAGAGTTAATATAACTCTAGGACAAAATTCTAAGTGTATATTTTTATCTGTTCCATGTGCATGTTAACTGTTTATCCTTTTTACTGACTGGGATAGAAAAGAATGCATAACGTTAACTTTTACCGATATTAATTTGCTCAAGTAATAGATGCCACGTCTAATGCAGCATATGTGATCTGGGCTACAACTTGGTTAAACTTACAGTTAAGACTATGGTCATTCTTTAATATCCTTTTGGTTTCTGCAAGAGCCAGACTGATAAAGTAAATGGATACAATAGGTAATACCACCTCTGCATCCTTGAGATTCTTAAAGATGGCACCAATTTTTGCTAATCCCTCTTCCACACACATATAAGCAGGATGAGATACTGTGTTTTATTTCTCGGCACCTTGAAGGGAGGGAAGCCTTTGTCACCACTACTTTTACTTCTTACTGGTCAAGGACTCTAAGTAGCAGTTAGAGTTACTCTAACGGCCAATTATGTTAGTACCATTTATATATTCAGAGACCAGGGGAATGATTATTGGTTGGGTAAGTGGACCCAGTAGACCTACTAGAAACAAGATTGGGCCAGGACTCCCATTTACTACACTGTCTCCATAAGTTTCCACTCTAACAGTGGTCAATGATGCCCCTCCAGTTTTCAGATATCTGTGTCAACTTCAACTGTGTCTGATAGTCCTCAAAATGTCTGGGTATTCCTTTTCCCCCCAGTATACATTTACCCAAGAAAACAGCTATAGGTCCTTCCTGGGAAGCATTATTACAATATATATTTTCCAGTGGTTTTACAGGGTCCTTCCCTCTGTGGACTGCCACCTCATTAGTCAGTGGTTTCTGGATCTGAAAACTGTCTCAGGCACCTGGGAAAAGGATCATGGCTTTTTATTAGGGAAACCATCCTCAGCTCATGTATTCTCGCTATGTTTAAATTATTCATCAGTATTAAAAAAGACTATGTAACAGTACCCTTGTTAGCTGCCTACCTATTTTGCCCATAGGGATGTCATGTTCATTCAAGAAGTTTGGGAAGTTTTAGCAATTACTTTGTCAAATATTTTTTTTCTGATCCTTTCTCTTTCTCCTTTGATTCTATAATCTGATTAGCTATATTTTAAATTTGTTGAAATTATTTAACAATTCTCTGAAACTCTTCCATTTTTTAATGTATTTGATCTCTCATCTTTAGGGTTTATTTTTCTCAAATTCACTGACTCTATCATATTTATTGTGCTATTAAATCCATGCACTAATTTCTTAAACTTTCAGATATTATATTTTCCCTATAATTCCCTTATTGTGTTTTTTTAAATTTTCCATTTATCTTCTGAGATAACCTATCTTTTATTACTTAATTGGCCATACTTATAATAGCTACTTAAAGGTCTTGTCTAAGAAATAAAGATATGGCTCACCCAGCAGTTCACCTCAACTGATTGTTTTTCCCCCTGAAATGATCACACTTACCTAGTTCTTCATATTTTAAGCAAAAATGGATTTTGTTCTGAGCATCACAAAATTGTGTTTTGGAGTCTCTAGATTTTGTAATATCATTCTGAAGAATGTTCGTGTTTTTGACTTAGCAGAAAATACGGGAAATTAATTTGGTTAGATACAAATTCCAACTCCATTTCACCTGCAGTAGATGTAAATTCAAATCTCAGTTAAGTCCTTTCATTTTTAGCATTGTTGAGTCTATCCTTACATGTGTGGTCTAGGTCAGCCCAACCTTTAGGTGGAGTTCACACATTACTATAGGTACATAGAGTTTTTGACAAAGAAATGCAGTGTTTGGTGTTTCTCTCTCTCCTTTGGCCTTATCTTGCTTTCTTCTACCTTGCAGCGACCTGTTAATGCTATAAAGCACTTACTTTGTCAGTAACTAAAGAGGAGAGGGTTAATCAGATGCTTCTAGCATTCTCTGTCTGGAAGTCCAGGTATAGGCATCATGCATTTGTTATTTCTAAAGAGCTTCGCAAATGCCCTTGTGACTCATATTTTCCCTACAGGAATGTCTACAGTAATCCCAATACCATTTTCCCTCTGATTTAAGCTGCAGGCACCAAAAGTTTTATTGATTCTGATAGCTCACTGGACATGCATCTTTGCCATCCTTCCGTGGGAAAATAAAATGAATCTTTCAGAATCCAGTTAAAGTGCTGCAATTTCTATGAAAGTCTACCTGAATCTCTTATAATCACCCCTGGACTCCCTTGAATTTCTCTGAACCCTTCTAGCAACACTTTCTATCACCCAATGTATAAAATCGTATGTACCATTATCTTTTATAATTTTGTTAAGTATGAGTTTCTGCACATACCTAGGGCTTCCATTTTCTGGCTCTCTCTTCTTCCCTTAAGCTGTAGCTACCACAGGCTCCTCTCTTCCTCTGGTCATAAAGCCAGCAGGTTTTCTATGGCAATTTCAGCTGCCCTACACCGAGACATGAACTTCATCCCTGGACTAAAACCACAAAAACATGGAACCTATCATTTGCCATTCCCTGTTCCACATTTTACTCCCTTCCCAAAAAATCTACAGGCTGAGTTTAAGGTATCTGTGGAATATCCAGTTAGAGATATCACGTATGAAAACAGGCCAAAACTGGAAAGTTATCCAAAATCTGGATTGGTTACCCCAAACCGCAGATAAACTATTCAAAACTACATTCTCCTTTCCTATCTTGATCATAGAAGAAAAAAGCTTAAAAATTAATTTTATGATCCACCATAAGGTTATAGATAGTGACATTTCATCAGAAATATATCTGAACACACGCTTGGTGGGATTTTTGGTGAATATTTCGCCTTCTAATAAAGAAAATACAAATTCAACTGTTTATCACTTCCTCCACATTCCCTTTCTGGAACATGGATGTGATGCCAGGAGACAAAGCAGCCTTTGCATGACCAGGAAGCAGCAAGCAGTAGGACAAAAGCCAATACACTAGCAGTTCTGGAGCAAAAAGACAGACAGAACTTGGATCACTAATGATTAGAAGGACTTCTGCAAAAGCCATGGACTATCTCTGGACTTATTATTCATTACGTGACAAAAAGTATGTCCTATTTTCTTCAGCTGTTTATCAGACTTCCTGTTCATTACCACTGATATTTTCCTAATTAATACAATGAAAATAAAGAAAACAACTCAAGAAAGAGATCTAGGCAGGAGACAGGTCAACAGGGCACACCAAGCAGCTGAAGCTCTGGTTTTAAATGAGATCAAGTGAAAATACTATACAGTAAAAGGAAAACAGGGCTGAGAATCAAGCGTTGCAGAACCCTCTCACTTAAGAGGAACTAGTAGAGGAAAGCAGCAGCTGAAAAAAGACACACAACCATAAAGAATTAAAAAGAGAAAGTGATGACCTAGAAACCAAAAGAAGAAAAAGCAGGTATCAGTGTTCAAATGCTACAAAGTAGGGCTAACCAAGCACAGGGAAGTGTCCATTAGGTTTGGCGGTATCAAAGTAGAGCATTTTAGTGTGACAGGAATCAGGTTCTAATAAACCTGGTTTGTGGATAATCTGTTTCTCAGCCACTGACTGAACTGCACCCACCACCCCAGTTAAGTGTAACTTTCAGGCTGGCTGTTGGTCCCAGAGCAGATCATGAAAGGCAACATAGATGGATCCTTGCTTCAAGTCAAAATACAATTCAAAGTGCAAACTCTATTGACAGAAGAACAATAAGACCTTTCTTAATATCAAAGGCAGCATATTTTATATCCCTTGAAAATAAAAATAAGAGCTTAAGTTTAGAGTGACCTACCAAGTGGGTAACGGAGTGGATATTCCTGACCCTTTCACTTAAAAAAAGAAAAGAAAAAAGCAAGATTCTAAGGTTCAATATCTGCCTGGTTCCCTGCAGCTGTGACACAGGTCTCAAATATGCTTTGAAGATAAGAGGCACTTGAGTCAGTAATACAGGTGCAGGAAAGGAGGAGGGGATAAAATGGAAAAATTGAAATACAGTGAAGGAAGAAACTTATTAAGTGTTCCTTTCTTTTATCAGTAATCAATAATCTGAAAATATTAGCATAGGGAGGATTTAAAGACATAAATTCTATAGAAAAAGTTATAAAAAGGAAGTACAGATGTAAAGAGTGACTGAAAGAGAGGCCGACCAACCTTCAATGTCTAACTTAGCACTGAGGGGTCTTCATAACTGCAGGAAACATTCCTTTTTTCTTTCTATTGCTATAGAATTGGTAAGAACGACCTGAAAAGGCATGCGAGAATTTAAAACTGTTTCTTTCTTTCTTTATTCCTGTCTTTTAGAGAATTCTTTAAACCTAAAGAAGATGTATGGAAACCCCACAAAGCAATTAGTAAAAGTGAAAAGACGGTTAGCAACAATTAAAATCCTTTCTGCTTCATTAACTTTTCATTGTTAAATGTTGTCACTGATTAATGCCAGGCTGAGATGTTGAATACATCTCTCAAATAGCACGTGTATCAAGAAATGAATCAAAGAAAAAAGCAATACAAGAGAACTCACAGAATAAGCTTGTTAACAACATGACATGCGGTAAAGGCTCAAATTAAAAGTGTACATCTCTATTTTGAGCATTCCACTAGGCACTTTGTGCTTACAAAACTATGTATGTGGGGTTACGTGCAATCTTAATATTTCCCAAAACATTCCTCACCAATGTAAACATAACACAGGTGAAAAGGATTAGTTACATGATTTGCAAGGCCCAGTGCAAAACGAAAATGTGGGGCCCCTTGCGTAGTAAGTAGGAAAAAACAGTTCCTCTAAAAGTACTAAAATATGTTTTTTATATATTTCCTTTTGTCTGCAGTCTCTCAACTTTTCAGGGTATTTATTATTTGCTATTTACCATAATTCTAAATTTTTTAAATTACAACTTTAAATTGAATTAATTTCACCATTCACTTTATATTTTGCAATGTCACAGTACAGGAAAACATGAGAGGATTTAACTCCTATGTGGCACCAATAATGTAATTCATACACCTTAGCTTGTGTATGTAGATGTGTTTCATTCTCACCAGAACAGCAGAAATATTCCACAACACTAACTCAACTGGTTTTACTTCTTTAATTTTTAATACTTTTAATTGTGGTAAAATAAGCATAACAGAAAATTTACCATCTTAGCTGTTAAATGTATAGTTCAGTGGTCTTGGTACATTAACACTGTTGTACAACCATCACCACCCCTTTTATTTCACGTCTCTAACATGCATACATTCTACACTGTTTACCTTTGGCTGACTGATGTGTAAGGAAGTACCGAAAGGGAGGGGAAAAAACGGAAGTCCTATTTTTCCTTTCTTTTTATTATTTTCAGTGCACATGGCTGGCTAATGCAAAGAAGTAACACAGGTAAGAAAAGTATGCTAGAATTCCTTAGCTGTTTATGTTTTTTTAGAAGGCCATCACTGTATTCTTTCTGTGTTAGAAACAAGTTGTTTCTACCCGACCAGGCCCACCACTCACTCAGCCTAGTCTTAATCAGCCCCAAGTATCAAGGGGATTCTGTGCTGTAGATAATTAGGCGGCAAGAAGCTGCGGACATGCGTATTAAGTATATTTCGTTCCTCTCCTCCTGTGCTCCATTTTCCCACTGGCCTTCACTTAATAAAACACAGGCAGAAGACAAAACTGTTCAGCATTTCAAGATGGCAACAGTAGGACATTCACCCAAGCGCGAGGCTTTCTGAGAACGAGACCTTAGTGGCTCCTGGTAACTGCACAGGCCCCACGCACAGGAGGCTTGAGCTGCAGATTGGGGAGACTGAAAAGGATGAGTCCTGGCACTTACAGTGCACTTTACCGTTTACAAAACATATTCTTACCCTTTTCTTCATCTGTCCCGTTACTTCCATCTGCAGAGAGCTGGTGCTACCGCTGTCAAATTAAACAAGAAAGCCATTAAAGCGGCAGGCCGAGACGCCAGGGGTGTGGACAGAAACAAAAAGCTAAGGCAACAACCAATCACAAACAGCCTACCATAAACAGAACGCTAAGGAACAACCAATTGCAAACAGACAAGTAGGCTTTTGGTGGTAGCCAGGGGCGGAGTTTCTTTGTTTCCTTGCTTCCTTTAGGGGTCTTTTCCTTGCCTCCTATCCACCTTCTCCTAATCGCTCACTGTGTGGCGCTGCCCCATTCAAGTCTATGTTTAAATTTCTTTAAAAACTATTTTAATGTTTCAGTTCATCTTTCAACACCAATTACGTGCTGGAGAGATGCCTGGCTAGCCCAACTTCCGTGGCTAACTAGGGGCATAATGTGGAATAGAAACCAGGCATCCTGATCCCCAGTTAGGCACTGGTCTTAAATTTCTTCTCCACTCTGAGAAGAGCCACTACACTGCAAATGGAGCAACTACATTTGTCTGTCCTTGGGATGCATTTTCTGCGTAAAACCAGAGACACCAAAAAGCCATTGAAAAGTGGATGTAGTTACAGAAGAGTTAAAAGGACGATCAGGAAGAGTGACCCAGTGAAATCTCCCTGCAGGGCAGAGGTTTTGAGGAAAAGTTCGAAATGAATATTGGGTAAAGACAAAGCCTATGTGGAGAAGAAACATCCTCTCCAAAATAGCAAGTGAGCAGAGAAACTAATCTGGAAGGGTCATGATTTGCACGCCTCCATGAAGAGTGTCAGCTGAAGATGCCATGTTTGCCATAAACTAATTTAATCTTCCAACCCATCTGCTTAAAGCTCTTTCCTCCTGCATCCCTCAGATAGCTAAATCAGTGGTCTCTTCCTAAACTCTTTTGTTCTGATAGCCACACAACTCATAGATACAATTAATGCAGCCAAATATATGTATGACATGTTTCTAAACTCATGGTTTTAATTTGGTTGGCTTTTTTTCTTTTAATGTGTATTTACTTTGAGAAAGAGAGACACAGAACCTGAAGAAGGCTCCAGGCTCTGAGTTGTCAGCACAGAGCCAGATGCCCACCAACCTTGAGATCATGACCTGAGCTGAAGTTGGATGCTTAACCTACTGAGCCACCCAGGCACCCCAGTTTAGTTGCTTTGCTTTTTAGTAAGACAATTTAATAAAACAAATAACCAAGGGTGCCTGGGTGGCTCAGTCGGTTGAGCATCTGACTTCAGCTCACAGTTCTTGGGTCTGAGCCCCGCATCAGGCTCTGGGCTGACAGATCAGGGCCTAAAGCCTGCTTCAGATTCTGTGTCTCTCTCTCTCTCTGCTCCTCCCCTGCTCACACTCTGTCTCTCTCCAAAAATAAATAAAGATTAAAAAAGTAATAATAAAAAAAAAATTTTTAAGCGAACAAAAAATTTACTGAAAATACTAACATAGATAATATATAAATTAGGATAAGATTTAAATACTCCAAAGATACATATCTAATTTTCTCCATAACTCTACCTGTTAAAATCATGTATTAGTTACTACTTCACCTAACTTTATTTTCTGCCACCCAACTAGAATAGAACCACACTTTTTAACTCTTCAAATATCTTCTTGATTGCTCAGTGTTTCTTAGACTTGGCTTTTCTACAGAAACTACAACCAACTCTGCATCTAAAGCCATTTTAAGGGATTTTATTTGAGGACACTCTTTCAAGCAGGAAAGACTGCCTATTTACTAATGAAAGAAATCCTCTCATTCAATATTCTCACAAGTGCTTACCTGGACATAACTACCAACATCTCACTCACCTTGAAAGAAAGTATACAACATCAGCATAAGCAGCACAAAACCCTGTGATTATGCTTTCCCTAGTTGAAAAGAAAATCATAACTACTTCATTACCTACTCTATGTTTCTTTTTTCACCAGCCTAAAATTTTCCTTAAAAAACCCAATTTCATTTGCTACTTCTACTTTATGACATTAGAAACACAGTAACACTTTTTTGTCAAAACATAATATTTTTAAGATAATAGAAAATAACTTGATAAAGTGACCTGTCTCATGATAAGATGTTACCTGGCAGGGATAGAGGATGAGATAAAATAGTGGAGAGCCCAGTGACAAGGTAGGGTTGTTAGATACCAACTCCTTGGGGATATCATCTTTCCTCTTCAATCCCTCTTTCCCCAAAACCTAACCCAGTGCCTGTTTTGCTATTTTAATCAAAGAGCTTTACATTTTTCACTATTTGACTCTGAAAATGAAATGTTGAAACTGATTAGGTAAATTAATCCAGGGTTTAAGACAGATAGGTAAGAGTTTATTCAGTCATTGCTCCTGGTGTGAATTTAAGCATGACATTGTTTTTAGTGGCTCTGCTTTTCAAAAAGCAGATTGTAGAAGAGCTCAAATATGCAGATTCTTCACCTGAGCCACTCAAGCAGGTAGCCAGATGATCCATTTGTCACCAGGGTATACAGGAAGATAAGTGGATTGCCAGAAGCAAAACAGCCTTCTTTATCCTGTGATGCCCCATTTTTTTTTTTCAGATACTTAGGGACACAGGTTGTATCTCTCAATCTGTTTATAACCACACAACTATAAATAACATGATCTCCCTCAGGCATCTTGTGAACAATAAAAAGAAGTTTCCAAGAATAATAATACTAAAAGTCAATGAACTATATTAATACAGTATAAAAACAAAATTGTTCACTGGCAATTTGGTGGCGTAAGATAGGTTCATTGAAAATTCTTAACTAGGAGAGATTTTTATGTTACCCCAGGATATCTCCTGTATCTTCCTCTGAATATTGAGCTTTAAATGAATAAAGGCAATTTTATAAAAATCCTATAAAACAGAGACATAACCTTCCCCGTCCAAGAGGAAAAATTTAAATGAAACAAAATGCATTGATAATAACCTACTGATAATTTTGGCCAACGGTAAAATAATCTCAGCCTTGGAGTAGAAATTTACCATATTCAATGCAATTTTTCACAAAATGCATCCACAGATCACTTGCAAAATTCAGATTCCTATGTTCCAAACAAATCTACTAAATCATCCTTGAAAATGGGGAGAACTGCATATTTGACAAGGTTCTCAAGTGATTCTTTAGTATACTAAAGTTTGAGAACCACTAGTCTAGAGTTATTCGTTATTTTCCAGAGAGCATTTCTAGACTGCATGGTAAAATAGTGTATTACACATACCCACCCAAAATGTATAATAACAAACTCACTCAAGGAGAGTCATCTACACAGGGACTTGTCTTCATTTGGTTTCTTTTTATTGTAAAATACATCAACTCTCCCTGTTGCCCAGTTGATTGTCAAAGCATTTGAATATTATTTAATAAACCATTTCAAAATACTATACTTTTTAATCTTTTCAAAGAAATTAACACTGGAATTTCCGTTATACTATTCATATCAAGTTCAATTATAGAATTTCTGTGGAGTGGTTAACTGAAGGATGTTCAGTTTATCTCTCCATATTGATATTCCAAAATTATCCCTGAGTCAAACCAAACTACCAGGCAGCAGACATACTTGTCCCTGATAGGACAATTGAATGAGATACTTTAGCAAACCTACACTTTGATTGCTGTGGTGTGTTAGCAGCACGCTTTCTCTATCCCAATACCCATTGGGAAGACACAGTTGAGGACTTTTTTTGAGCACATCACAGTATATATCCATTAGGAAGACCCATGGTTTGCTTACCAAGGACAACAATAGCTCTCCCCTAACCATAAATGATCTTGTACTTCTCTTTGCTTCGGCTACTTGGATTAGTAGTATGAAGTATCTAATATCACAAATTTCATGGAAAACTTAATTCTAGCTGATACTATTTCCCTTTTTTAAAAATGTTCCCTTCCTTTTCTTTTGAAACTGTTTACCTACCTTTTTTTTTTGCTTTTTTATTTTTATTTTTCTTCATTTACTTTAATTTTCACCTTGCCTGTCATGTTTTTTCTCTGAAGCTTCTTGAATCATTTTTGGAACGACAAAGGACATTAATAAGCCAATAAGCCTTAACTAAACTAATGACCAAGAGTTGCATAGTCATAACTATTCAAAATCCCACTAGCTATAACTCCTATTATACAAATTTTATCTTTCAACCCTCCATGTAAAATCTCTAATACACAAATTCAACATTTAACATTACACTTACAATAAGAAAAAAAATAATCATTAGGACTTGACTAAGAATAGGATGGGCAATCATGGGGACATAGTGAGTTCTCCATTACAGGACGTAATCAAGCAAAAGCTAAGTGGCTACTTAGTAAGCACATTGTAGAAGAGTTTTATGTCAAATAACACATTGCATGACAAATATCTGGAGTCTCTTCCAACTCTGATATTCTTAAATCTATTGCTTAAAAAAATTACATAATGTTATCAGGGGAAAAAAAGTCAGCAGAAGAATTAAAAGAAACATGCATTTCTCAGTAAGAGTATTTATTTTTTTTAAGTTTATTTATTTATTTTGAGAGAGAGAGAGAGAGAGAGAGAGAGACTGTGTGCAACGTGTGAGGGAGGGACAGAGAGAGAGGGGGAGAGAGAGAATCCCAAGCAGGCTACACGCTATCAGTGCAGAGCCTGATGTGGGGCTTGAACTCATGAAAGTGAGATTATGACCTGAGCCAAAACCAAGAGTCGATGCTTAATTGACCAGGTTAAGCCCCAGTAAAGAGCCACCCACGTGCCCTAGAAAAGAGTATTTCTAAATACATTATCAGGAAAAAAGTTATATTCCTAGAAATAGACTGAATAAAAATTTTCCATATTGTATCTTTTTTGCAAACATTAGCAGGCGTGCATTGCATGCCTGGGTCCCCAGTTTCTATCTCAAATTGTATCAATGAACAAGCTAAAATTAAGTCTGAGGGGGATTTAAGGACTTAAGTTCAGCTTTTGCTTCATATTTCTTCTGACAAAACTGTTTTTAGAAGTAGAATCTTCAGTGCCAGGAAATCAATTAATTTTAAAAATTGCCAACGTTGCCAATAACCAGTAATATGAATGTAACCCTTTTGCATTGAGAGTGTGGAGAAATTAAATGACCAAACACATTCTGCTAAATCCAGCCTAGAGAGAATGTTGTTTCCCTGCAGTGAGGCTCTTTGAAATGAGGGATGGAAACAGTAATGAAGGAAAAGGCATCTGAGTAATCGTACAAAGCCTTCCAAGTGGCACTCAGCCCAGAAGACACTTTTGTTCTGTCTAAAGGCAAAAAAAATCTATGAAGACCCATGTGACCCCAGCATTTCAGGGCACGATGGGGCTGTCTCCAAAAGAGAGCCCTTCTGTTAAGGCAAGGTTTATGCAAATTGGTAATAACAATTACAAATAAAAATGATGATCAAGATAATGAATATTATTATTGAATTCAAGAACAGCGTGCAATGTAAAATTAAGCACAGAGATATTGCAAACACTGAGATTGCACTGAGATTGAGAACTTTATGCCATTTATATACTAATTTAACACTGACTAGGACCAGACCAGATGGGGGCACAGAGAGAGGTTTTACTGTTTTGAGTCTCTCTTTCTGATCTAGAGTAGTGGTCAGCAAACCACAGCCTATGAGCCATAGCTGGTCTACCATGTAATTTTGTATTAAAAAAAAAGAAAAAAAAAGGTTTTATTAGAACACAACCACACCATCCTCTATGTCCTGTCCATGGTTTTTTTACACTACAGCAGCAGCATTGAGTATATCAGGGATGATATAACTGGCAAAGACTGATGGCATCTGATCTAAAGTATAGTGAAGTTTTCATGAATGTCTGTGCATGCTTCCTTTTGAACTACATTTTTAATAATTCTTTATGAAAGTATTTGCAGGAGGGTAGATTGCTCACTTTTGTATCACTGACAGTACCTTAACTTACCTCTCTTTCTTAAGTGATACTTTTCAGTGTTAAAATCATTCAACATTTTAAAAAAATTTTTTAATGTTTATTTATTTTTGAGAGAGAAAGAGAGACAGAGCATGAGTGGGAGAGGGTCAAAGAGAGGGAGACACAGAATCCAAAGCAGGCTCCAGGCTCTGAGCTGTCAGCACAGAGCCCCATGCAGGGCTCGAGCCCATGGACCACAAAATCATGACCTGAACCAAAGTCAGACACTTAACTGAGTCACACATTCAGCATTTTTAAAAAAAAAAAAAATAATGCTTATTTATTTTTGAGAGAGAGAGAGAAAGTGCAAGCAAGGAAGGGGCAGAAAGAGAGGGAGACACAGATTCCAAAGCAGGCTCCAGGCTCTGAGTTGTCAGCCTAGACAGAGCCCAATGCAGGGCTTGAACTCACAAACAGTGAGATCATGACCTGAGCTGAAGTCAGGCACTCAACCAACTGAGCCACCCAGGCACCCCAGCATTTTTAAAAAGCATTTACTCCTCCTTTAGCTCTTAGCATTGCGGATAAGAAGTCTGCTTCAAGTGTAGTTGCTGTGTAAATAATTTGTCTTTCCTCCCTACTTGTTCTTGAAATTTCATTCTCATCCTTGGCATTTTCAGTTTGGGGATAACATTGTGGTGTGGTTTTAAGACTACCTATCCTGATGCACAATGACTGTGCACTTTCAACTTTAGTTTATAGGTCTTCTTTGTGTTGAAAAATTTGCAGCCATTACTTTTTTTTTGCATACTGATTTTTTATTCCCTTCTTTTCTCTTCCTTAATCTGTCTTAATCTTCCTTAACTGTTATCCTATCTCCCCTGTTCCATAGGTTCTCCTTTACATTTCTTCATCTCAGCATCACACTATGTTAAATTCAAGGCACCTCACAATCATTTTTGGATTCACTGAATTCTCTCTTCGATGGTGTACAGATTAAAGACTATATTTTTTCACTTCCAGGATTTTGAATTAGTTAATTGTCAAATACATCTTTTCTTGTTTTTTTTTTTGTTTGTTTGTTTAGTTGGTTGGTTTTTGGGTTTTGTTTGTTTTTGTCTGTTTTGCTTTCAGGTGTTCCTTTTTATAAATATTAGCTCCTTTATCATACTTCTGAATTTACTACTCAAATACTTCAAAGCCATTTTTAGATCTTTTATTTTCATTTTGTGAGCATACATGTTTTCCCCATTAGTTCAGTTGGGAGCAGTCTTCCTCTACCTGACTTATATATTTCAGAGTATTGCGTTGTCAGTTCATCCTTAGAAGGGATTTTGTCATTGTCATTGTTGCTGTTCTTGCTGTTGCTGTTGTCATTTTTCTTCCCTCTCTTCACATCCATTCTTTTCTAGGAATTTGGGAGTTTCCCTTACCTGACATTCCTACCTCACTCTCCCATGCAGAAATAGGTCTAATGCTGGCAACTTGGAGCTCCTGACCAATAGCAACCTCAAGAATATTCAGCCCCTGCCACAGAAGTAGCCATATCTTTTCTCTATTTCCATAAACATTCAACTTCATATAAGCCATTAGCTAGGCAATTATCATCACACCTTTCTTTCAGGCTTTTTTGAGAACCTGGTTTCATGCCATGAACTAGCTCTAGCCCTTTATCTTATTTGAGATACACTTGAATACTGTCAATCCATAGGAGATAAATTTTTCCCAATTCCAGGACCCAGAGTCCCACCTTGCTTGATGCTTGTGTTTTTTTTTTCCATTTCTAGTCTATAGAAATATATATCTTCTCTCAAGCACTGATATATCTTTCTATTTCAATTTTAAGTGTTTGTTTTGTTATTGCTATGTTTTTGTTGCCAAGAGGAGGGATTCAAACCATCAACTTTACTCTTCTGTGTTGAAAAGATAGAAGAGTGAGCATTGAAATTAGAGAGACAATCAGACTGGCAAAATTAGGTTCTAGAGTTATGATCCAGAAATTCTATTCCTAGGTTTACACCCAACAGAAATTCCTACCCATATATTTACCAAAGACATGTACCAAAATATCCATAGACATACTATTCATAATAGCTTCAGACTGGAAGCTACCTAAATGTTCATCGACAGTACAACAGATAAATAAATCATGGTACAGTCACACAGTGGAACCTTATATAATAATGAGAATGAATAATCTGCAAGTGGTCATAATAATATGAATAAACTTCACAAGTAAAATGGTAAGGGAAAGAAGACAGACCAAAACAAGTACTCGCTATAGAATTCCATTTATATCAGTATCAGAATAAACCTGTCAGGATAGCTGGTGCATTTGTTAGGGAGTTATGACTGGAAATGACACAAAAAAGGCCTTTCAGGATGTTAGCAATGTTTCTGATTCCAAGTACTAATTCCACAGATGTGTTTAGTTAAGGACATTCATCAAGTTGTGTACTTATGTGATATGTTACAAAATATATTATGCTACTGTGAAAAAAAATTTCAAAACATGATAAACTTATCACTTTCATGGTTTTTCAAACCCTACTTCTAAATCCCTATGGATCCATGGACCTCAGGGCTAGTTCTTGCTTCCAATTAATTGTAGTTTTGGTTTGTTTGTTTGTTTTCTCTCAAAAGGAATTTTCCACACTTGCAGCTGTAAAGTAAGAAGAATTTAATCTTCAGCAGAGCAACCAATTATATAACTGTAAAAATTTTTTAACTTCCTTAATCAATAGTATAGACTTGCAAAGAGATTGTTAAAATTACATTTACAGAGAACTTTAAAAACTGAATAGAACTTGAAATTCCTGAAAGATTATTGTCTTTATGTCATTCTAACCCCTGATTCTAAGTCTGGTCAGAACATCTTCCTTCCATAGTTTTTAACCAGTCTCGTCATTTAACCCAGGAAGAAAAGTAGAAGGAACCTCATGGCATTACTTATTGGTCCAATGCCACCAATCCATTGATCAGAGTGCACTGAAAACTGGATTGCTACCTCACTCACAATTACCCTGCTTGGCTTCCCAGCCTTCCTTTGTAAAAACTTGCCACTCTTTTATAGCAAATCAATATCTTCATGCTAGAACTTGTGTCAATTACCTGCTCCAGCAGGCAGCTAGGATCTTGGATTCTGACTGAGGTTTTTAAGAGAAGTGTTGCATCCATCATTTCCTCTCATTGATATATCTTTTGGTTTTACAAATCCACAATAGCCCCAAAACCAGATGTTCCTACTGAAGTATTGATTTTGGTATATAAACTATCAAACTGCATCTAATTTTGTCCAATAATCTGAATTATTCTGCTACTGTGCCTATTTTTACTACAAGCCTATCTTTGAAAAATAAACAAAGCATAAAAAAAAATTATGTCCCCAAGAACTACCAATCAGTTATCTTCATGCTGATAACATAGTATGTTATCAGAACGCAGTGAGCACCCTCAATCGCTTACCCTAAGCCAATAGAGTCCTTTTGGGTTACATTCCAAAGTCCAAGAGGAAAATGTAAAACCATAATCCATAAACCAGAAACGCAAAGAAAAATACTCCTATACAGCCAATCTCAGCTTTCCTTAGCCAGGAACATTCTGAATCTTTCTCCTCAATTTTTTGATTCCAAGCCAAGAATCATCTGATTTAATGTGAGTCACATTTTTTTTTCAAGTCTGGGTTTAGGCTGTCATTTATATTTAGTTAGTCCCTAGAATATACACACACAGGCCATCTATTCATCATCAAACCCAATATTACTTGGCATTAGGAGTCTGACACATTTTCAGTCCTAATCTGAGCCCTACTTTATATAAGAGCCATCTGTTTTGAAAGGCCTTGTTCAGGGTAAGAAGTTTATGATCACTGCAGACATTCTCATGATCACTGCAGACATAAGTAATTGATTATGACATTCTCACTGGGCTTGAATTTGGCTTCACAATACACCCCTGTAGAGCAATTCAAGTAGCCACTACTAACTGACGAGAGTTTTCATGAGAGATAAAATGTGTTCAAGTTCAAACTTAAAGCCTACACAAGTTTTGGTTTAATTAACTACAGCCTACTCTACCATAAAAACATAGGGGAAAGTTGGACTTCTACAAAAAGCAATAAATTAATCAGATAGTTTAATGTGATTGACAGATTTTCCTTTTCCCTCTAACCTCTCACATTTCTAATTCTTTACATGGTCCTAGTTCTTATCACATATACATCATTTGAGATCTATTTTACGAATTTATTAAACCTCTCTTTAGTTTATAATTTGCTTTCTTAATTAACTCTTTGACATCCTGTCACACTTGGTGGGGACATGCAGGGTATTATTTTTCTAGGAGACAGGAGATCAAGTCTACCTGGACAGTGATCTTCTGAGGAATTTGGCTATACCATATCTGGCAGCATATCATTAGCAATCCATTCTACCCAATGCTTCCTTTTATTATCACACTTCCTACATGTTTCTGTAACTTTCTGGTTCACTGCTATCCACTCCCTCTATCCAATGATTCCCACTTATACTATCTTAAAAACATAAAGCAACTCTGCTTTATAGACAGAAATAAACTTAATAGAAGAAATAGAATATACACAGAAGTCTACATCTTCTCACTTATTTTTCAAATTAATGAACTATTACTTATGTCCCTTTGTCTTCACTCTTTTTTCACAAGACCACTTAATAAAATGTATTATTTTCTTTTTTTATTCTGTGCACTTAATTATTAATACCTTCACTAACTATAAATATCTTACTTGCACTAATTTCCTTCTCAACAAGATATTTTTGTCATCACTGGTTTAGGTATTCAGCAGGTAGTTCCTGAAATAAGTAATTTTTTAAGGATAAATCCAAATCTCATGCTAGAAAAAATAATAATTCTCTTTGATTAAAAAACAAACAAACAAATGAACTTGTAATGGATATTAGACAGGGACTCTGTCCTAAAAGCCAAAATATAAAACAAAGCAGAACACCAGCAGGAAACTCATGCTTTGAATATGTTAGTCTCTACCTGTGACAAAAAAAACCAAGCTTCTCCCTGGGGATTTTATACTCTTCCCTCAAAAATCATGTGACAATGAGGGAGCAGTACATCATAGTATGAGGAGAGCTTTGCTCATTTTCCTCTCATTACCTGAGAGGCTGAGATGTGTCAGAGGGAAATGAAGACCTATGAAAGCTGGCAGTGAGCACAAGCACCATTCAAGTGCTACGTTGTCCAGAGAGTGTCTTGGATAAGCTAGAAGAGGCTATGGAAGGGTCTTTGACTTCTCTTACCTACAAACTGATGCTTTGAAGTGCAAATTAAAACTGAGAAAACTGTCACTCAGAGAGACTGCTGATAGCCTTTAGGTGGCTGAAGTAATCTCATGCCAAGATAGAAGAATGAATTTCAAAGTAATTTGCAAAGTAAAATATGAAATATAACTTTGAGGGACCCAGAATGATGTCCTTTATTAATTTGCTATATGGACTCAGAATATGTAGTAAAATTCTGCAATACCATTCTCTATAATGAGCTTTGCCTTTGCAGGCCCAGAATAATTTTCAGTGCAAAGTCACTGATAAAGCCAAAGTATATATTTCCTACAGTTTGGGACATCATAGATAGGCTTTCCAATTATTTTTAGTTTCAATTAGATTGGTGAATTTCCCTGTAACTCATCTGAGTCTAATCATATAATTATTTTCCATTTAATTGAAAATGAGTAGCTAAAAATGTTTGGATTTAAAAAAAAATAGTAAGCCTCAGATGATGAAAGTTCTCTCAAATACTCCAAATAAGACTTCCAATATCATTATTCTCTGGATCGTAGACCTTGGTCCAAAGATTATACAAAATGTTGAAGTAAAGTAAGCAATATGCAAAGAACAATTGAGTGTAACTTACTAAGTACAGCTTAGTGGTTAGAAACCTAAAATTTAGTGTTCAATTTCCAGCCTTAGGATAAAACCGAATAGCATTTCTAAGGCTCAGTGTCTGCAAAATGTAAATAATAATGGTAACTGCCTCCGTTGGGTACTAGGTCTCCATCCCAACATCCTTCTAATGGGCCTTCCTCCTCTGGAGACACTAGTGCTAGTCTGCATTCAACATGTGTTCCATCAATTATATGCTTGCATGTTTGAAAGTAAAAGATGAGGCAAAAGCCACCTTCTTCCTGATCTGGGCTCTGGGCATGGAGATGCAGATTTTGTCTTCCTTTGCAGTCATATTTCAGTGTATAGCTTGAGCTTATGAAGGTCAGGAGGTACCTGTGGGAGGGCTACAGTTAGAATACACATTCCAGTGTACAATCACTAGCTTCACATATTTTGACTGGGAATTTGCTTCATTGGTGACTTACTGAGGTGGTTTCTTGACCTCTGGATTGCAGCTACGGCCATGTCACCTCACAGTTTTTTAACTAGTAGACACCATGGTAGCCTCTGATTGTAGCAAAAGTAGGAAAGCAACTCTCAAGTGCTTTTTAGCCATTTGTGTATCTTTTATAAACAGCCAAGTTTTTATCCTTTTGTTTTAGTGGGTCGTTTGCCTTTTTTCTCTCTCTATTGAGATATGATTAACATGCATTGCTCTTATGCGTTCAGCTTAATGACTTTCGATCCATGTATCCACCTGGGTAGCCACCAATCCACTTAAGATATGAAACACTTTCATTATGATAGAAAATTCCTATTTTCTAAATCTACACTACCTCAAAGGCAAGCACTTTCTGATTTCTAATGCATTATTTTCAAGTTTTGCTTATTCTTGGACTCTATAAAAATGGTATAATGTACATTATATTCTTATGTGTCTGGCTTCCTTCACATGATTAATCCATATCGAATTCATCCATGTTGATGCCTAAAACATCAGATTGTTCTTCTTTCTTAAAAAAATTTATTCCTGAGGAGTATTCCTTTTTTATAAGCATACCATGGTTAGCTTATCCATTCTCTTATAAATGGACTTTGGGTTGTTTCAACTCAGGCTATTGTGAATGAAGTTTCTATAAGCTTCCTTGTACAATTCTTTTGTAGAAATATGTTTTCATTTACCTTGGGTCAATATCTAGGGTAAAATTGCAGTCATTGAATAGACTATATTGGATGTTTCTAAGAAATGGCCAATTTTCGAAGTCAGTTGAACATTTTGTACTCTCACCACCTCTCTATTTCTCCAAATAAGTGGAAATATTTAGTGTTGTCAGTCTTCTCAATTTTACTCATCTTGTGTTGTGAAATAGTGTAACGTTGTTGTTTTAATTTACATTTTCATTTGCTTATTGGCTATTCATTTGTATTTTTGCGAAATGGCTGTTCAAGTATTTTCTCAATCTTTAACTGAGTTGTTAATTTTTTATCGCTGGTTTTAATAGGGGTTTATATAGTGTGTCTAAAAAGTCTTCCTCAAATATGTGTGCTAAGAATGTATTTATCCTAGACTATAACTTTCTATCAATTTCTTACTGTGTTTTAAATCAGAAATTATAATGTTTATAGGAATCCATTTATCAGTGTTTTTCTTTTACTGTAAGTTTGTATTCTGACCAAGTAAACATTTCACAAAATCTTGAAGATATTGTTTATTTTTTGAAATACTTTATTGTTCTAGGTTTTATTTCATGCCTGTGATTAATCTCAAATTAATTTTTGTTAATTGGAGTCAGGATCCAATTTTTTCACAATTCAACCAATTGTTTAGCAACATTTACTTAAAAAAAAATAAAAGGCAATGGATTGCTGTGGTGGTTTGTTGAAAATCAGTTGTTCATTTGTGTTGAGGTCAATTTCTAGACTCTTTTTGTTTGTCTGAACTATTTGTGTCTCCATTATACCAGCACTACCCTATCTTGACTATATTGTAGCTTTATAGTAAGTATTGAATCAGGTGATGAAAATCCTCCACATTTATTGTTTTTCAGTATCATTACGGCTGTTCCAGAAAGAATTTTTTATAAATCTTGGAAATAGCTTGACTATTCTTTCAAAAGATTCTGCTGGAATTTGGAGTGGATTAGACCAACCCCCTGGATTTATTTGGAGTATGGTCTTTATTCTTTCTTACAAGTTTACCTTACACTTCCATCTGGCACTACAGTTGACTCTTCCTTGAACAATATGGGATATAACTGTGCAGGTCCACTTATACATGGATTTTTTTTTCTATATACTACAGTATTTTAAGCATATTTCTCTTCCTTATGATTTTCTTTTTTTAAGTTTATTTATTTATTTTAAGAGAGACAGAGAGAGAGAGAGAGAGAGAGAGAGAGAGAGAGAGATTGACAGCATGAGCAGGAGAGGGGCAGAGACAGAGGGAGAGAGAGAATTCCAAGCAGGCTCCACACTGTCAGCTATCCAGTACCACTTCCTGCTTTCTGGATTTGGGCATTTTCTTTTAATCTTGCTGCCCAATACAATATTGAATATATGTAGTTAGAGTGTACTTATCTTAGTCTCTACCTTAGGGAGAAAGTCTTCATTATGTCGCCAGTAAGTATGATGTTAACCATAGATTTGTTGCAAATACCCTTTATCATAGTAAGGAAGTTTTCCTTTACTCCTAATTTGAAGAGATAGTTTATCATAAGGGGATATTGACTTTTGTCAGATGCACAGTCTGAGTTTTATTAAGATGATGGTTTATCTGTTTTATACTATCAATTGAAAAAATTAAGTTTTTGGATTAGTTATAATTTACTTAAAGCAAAAGTCACATTTTTTTGGTGTAAAGTTCTATGAGTATTTACACGTGCATAGACTCTCATAACTACAACCAGAGATAGAAAACAGAAACCTTTCCTACACCTCAAAGAATTCTCTCATGTATTCCATTTGTATTTAGAACCTGTTCTTATCTGAACTCCTGGCAACCACTCACCTGTTCTATCTTCCTATATTATTGTCTTTTCCAAAATGTCAAATAAATGAAAGCATGTGGTATGCAACACTTTAATATTGGGTTCCTTAATTTAGCATAATGCATTAGTGATTCATCCATGCTGTTATTGTTTAGTTGTATTCCATTAGAGTGATTTGGTTTTGAATAATAAACTAACCTTGAATTTTTGAGAGGAAACCTCATTGGTCATACTATAATTTTGTTAACTTTTATTATATATTGTTAGATTGATTTGATATGCTTCATTACCAAATGTTGTATCTCTACAAGGTACATTATTCTCTAAATTTATTTTCTTATAATGGCATTGTTGGGTTTTGAGATCATTGATATCTTGGGTACATAAAACAATTGAAGAAGTTATCTTTCTTTTATTTTCTGAAAGAACTCTTGCAGTTACAAAATTAATTATTGTAATTGATATATGGCTATTTAAAATTTTTTGCTTCTTGGGGCGCCTGGGTGGTGCAGTCGGTTAAGCATCCGACTTCAGCCAGGTCACGATCTCACGGTCCGTGAGTTCAAGCCCCGTGTCAGGCTCTGGGCTGATGGCTCGGAGCCTGGAGCCTGTTTCCGATTCTGTGTCTCCCTCTCTCTCTGCCCCTCCCCCATTCATTCTCTGTCTCTCTCTGTCCCAAAAATAAAATAAAAACGTTGAAAAAAAGGAAAAAAATTTTTTTAAATTTTTTGCTTCTTGATTAGTTTTAGCATGTGTGATTTTCAAAGATTTGTTTATTTCACACTGGTTGTCAAATTTGTACTCATTTATAATTGTACTCATTTATAATTCTACATGTACAACCTACAGTGATATCCCTCTTTCATTTCTAATATCAAAAATTTATTTTGTTTTTGTTTCCTTATCAGTCTTCAAGATTATCAATTTTAATAATCTTTGCAAAAAACAATCTTAACTAATTTTTCCTTGTGTCTGTTCATTTCCCTATACAGTATCCTTCAGCTGTATTTCATAAATATTGACATATTGTTTTTTTGTTATCAAGTTCTTGGTATTTTGTTTCCTCTTTTGATATCAACATTAACCCATAGGTTGTTGAGAATTGTGTTATTTTCCCCTCAAATACTATGGGATTGGTGCATACCTTAAATTTTTTTAATAAGTTTATTTATATGAGAGAGAGAGAGCAAACAGGGGAGGGGCAGAGAGAGGAGAGAGAGAGAATCCCAAGCAGGCTCCACACTGCCAGTGCAGAGCCCGATGCAGGGTTTGAACTCACAAACTGAGATCATGAAGCCAAAATCAAGAGTCGAATGCTTAACCGACTGAGCCACCCAGGTGCCTGCATTATCTTAAATCCATAATTTAATTATATTGTGGCAAGCCAACCTATCCTGAATGATTTTAATCCTTTTTAAATTAGTGAGATTTATTTCATAGCCAATTAAGTGGCCCATAAGTGGCACTGGCTTGTGTTGGTAACCATCACGTATTCAGTTGTTGGGATGTAATTCTGATTACATCAAGTTGTCTGGTACTGTTCATATCTTTTACACTTACTATTTTTTGTCTACTTATTCTATAAATTACTGAAGGAAGAGTATTACAATTTCTACACATTATAATCTATTTCTCCCTTTGCTTCATGCCTGTTTTGGTTTCATGTATTTTGAAGCCCTTTTATCCATACTTTGACATGCTGCCTTGCTGATAAAATTATCCTTTTATCATTATGTAATACTTGTTTATCATTAACAATACTCTTTGTATTGAAGTCTACCCTGTCTGATAATAATGTATATGTATCAGTTTTCTCGTGTTCACTCCTTGCATGGTATATAATTTATCATCCTATTACTTTCAACCTACTTTGTCCTTAGCTATATTGTGCACCTACTGTAGACAGCATGCAACTTGACTATGCTTTTATTATCCATTCTGGTAATCTCTGCCTTCTAATTGCAGTTTTCTTTATTTAAATTGAAATTTAGCACAGATATGGTTGGGCTTATGTCTAACATTTTGCTATTTGTCTTCTATTTATGCTATGCTTTTAGCTCTCCTTCCTGTCCTTTTTTTTCTAGGGTTATTCAAATTATAGACTATTCCATTTATTTCTCTTAGATGAATTTTAGCTGTGTAAGCATTAATATGTACTGAGATGAGAAAATACAAACATGGAATGGGAAAATGTGAGAATGAACCCTGTGTTGTTGGATTTGATTTGTAAATATCAGTATAAACTAATAATTGTTTTAAAAATATACTTCCAAACTCTTCCATTGAAGGGCTCAGAAGAAATGTCACCCAAAGCAATGAGTACATATAATGCCCAGATATCAAGTTTTAAATGTCACTTCCACCTAAAATTTGAGTTTGATACCAGGAAAGTAAAAGGTGAGCCTGAACCATTTTGTTGCATCAGAAATCAAAGATGTGTTCAAGTACTAAATGAGACACATTAAAAGAATACAGTAGATTACCTGAAAGGACTTCCACTAGTAAAATTTAAGACAAATTAAACATAAGAAAAGAGTGTCTTATAACACATTGGCAAAGAATGAAAGAAAGAAAGAAAGAAAGAAAGAAAGAAAGAAAGAAAGAAAGAAAGAAAGAATACCTCCAGGGAGATACTTTTTGAGAAAAATAAGAGACTATGAATAAGGGAGAGATCTTCCTTACAGAATAAGAGAAATGGAAAAAATTCACAGTTTTGCAACTAACAACATAATAAATAATTTTACAAATTTCATGAACAAATGCCAGAATCAGAACAAAAGGAGAAAGATGTATTCATATTTGGAGATTTCAATACCTTTGTTTCATCAATTGATAGAACAAGTAGAAAAAAAGCCAGTGAAGATATAAAAGATCTGAACAACACCATCAATCAATTTGACTAATTGCAAATTATAGAACACAATAACAACTAAACAATATACATCTATTTCAAGTGCACGAGGAATATTCACGAAGATACCATATGCTCAGCCAGAAGGTAAGTCTTCATAATTATCAAATAATGATATTAAATTACATTCATTTGCAATAAGATATCCAAAACTCCTCAAATATTTGCATATCAAACAAATATTTCTAAGTAACATGTGGATCAAAGAACAACTTACAGCATAAGTTAGAAAATATTTTCAACTCAATAATAATAAAAATACAACATATCTAAATTTGTGGAAAGCTGGGAAAGTAGTGATTAGAGGGAAATATATAACTTTCAAGGCTTAGATTAGAAAAGAAAGGTATAAGTAGAACTAAGCCCTCACTTTAAAAACTGCAGGGAAAAAATAAAACTGAGCAAATAAAGCCCATAAATGTAGAAGGAAGAAATTATAAATATAAAAACAGAAATGAAATAGAAATAGAGAGGAAGGGGCACCTGGGTGGATCAGTCGGTTGAGTGTCCAGCTCTTAATTTTGGCTCAGGTCATGATCCTAGGGTCGTGAGATTGAGCCCCATGTCAGCTCTGCATTGACAGTGTGGATCCTGCTTGGGATTCTCTCTATGCCTCTCTTTCTGCCCCTTCCCTGCTCACACATTCGCTCTCTGTCAAAATAAATAAATAAACACTTAAAAATAAAGGAAAAGAAATTGAGAGGAAATACTCTCAACTGACAACCCCTTCTATTTAGCTGGAATTTCTATTTTCTCATTCGTTTGTTCACACAACCTATGTTTATTTTGCAACTACTCTGAGCTTAATGCCAAGTGAGATGCTGTGGAAAAGCTGTGATTACAGTCCCTTTCCTCATTGTTCTTAGGAAAATAATTATATAAATAATAAAATTTTGTATTTTTATCCATTCCATATAGAACTTCAGGATGCAGTGAGATTGTAACAGAGGACTGGAGCATCTCAGATGGATTATAGACTACACAGAAGGAAAGAGCACATACATCACCCCAAATGTTAAACTGATTTTTAGTACTGCTCAAAGGTTATAGAATCTTAGCTGAAGTGAGGTAACCATACAGAGAAGGAAAAGATACAACAGAGTTTCTTGAGACCTGCCCATTTCTTGCTTCCTCCACTAAGTCCTTAGTGGAGATGGCTAATAGTCATTATTACTGAGCACAAATATTCTAATCTGGTTCCTTTGAGGCAAATGATAAGAGTGTAATTCTGGGAAGAATTTAAGTGTGCAATGCACTGTATGCTCTTCTCCCTACCATGATGATCAGGAAAGTTAAGATGGAGCCTTTGTCAGACGTAGGCCCTAACAAAGAAGCCATATAGCAGAGATTGAAGCTAACTCACAAGGGACAAGTGGCATAAGCAAGAAATAAATCTTTGTTGTTTCAAGTAAGGAAAATCTTGGGCATGCTTGTTAGTGCAACATAACCTAGCCTATCCTGACTAATACATGGTCAGGAAGCTGATGGTGTCCCTGGGTCTTGCCAGAACCAGGAAGATTAATAACATGCTGTGATACAGCAATTAAAAAAAATTTTTTTACATTTATTTTTTGAGAGAGAGAGAGCACAAGTGAAGGAGAGGCAGAGAGAGAAGGAGACACAGAATCTGAAGCAGGCTCCAGGCTCTGAGCTGTCAGCACAGAGCCTGACGTGGGGCTTGAACCCACAAACCGTGAGATCATGACCTGAGCCGAAGTCAGACGCCCAACTGACTGAGCCACCCAGGTGCCCCTGTGATACAGCAATTTAAATAAAAGGAGATGACATTACTATTTAGATTTACATCGGCAATCTACATTACCCTGCCAGAAAAAGGGGACATTCAGCTGTTAGGTGACCCTGCACCATTTTTTTTCTGCCTCAAATTATCCAGACATTCTTAAAGCTCATTTCTGCCCAGAGGCTTAATCTAGTCTGTTCTGGTCAGGGATAGTGCAGAGGTCATTAAGGCTCCACTGAGAAAGTGAATATGATTCTAATGTGTTCAGAAATTCATTTGTTTTACCATGAGAAGAACAATTTCTCTTGACAACTATGCACAATCTTCTATATAGTATGAGTTTAATAAACAACTGTTGGTATGTTATTAGATCATCTGTGTTCTTACAAAGGTAACTCATAGGAAACAATAACTTAGGTGAACCATAAGTATATTTTATGAATGTTACATAACAGCTTTTTTAAAGAGTTAAAAGTATAAGTAATGGAATACTAAACCATGGTCAATGGGCTTAAGTAATTAACCACATCAATAATTAGATATCCCCAGTGAGGTGAAACTAATGACTGCATTTCGGGATCTATTATATCACAAAGGAGTATAATTCCTGCTTATGTGGCACTAGTCTGGTATCAGTGAAATAATTTAACTTTCTAATGACCTTTTCATTCAGATTTGATTAATTCCATATCATGGCATTAGCTCATGCAGTGAGCCTTAATGCCATGGTAGATAATATAATTACCTAGCAGAATCAAGGCCTATAAGCACTCAGAATTGCAGTAGAAAATGTCATCATCTGAAAGTGCTTTGGCTTTGGGACAGATATAGGACAAAATTATCTATTATCCATATAGCAATCTAATATCTAGGTATCAGAGGGTATTAAAATGTGCTTATATTCTCCATAACTTCAAATTATCCAAGATTATTAGTAATAATACTCCAATGCAAACAATTTGATTGCTTTTCAAAAATATAAATTTGTTTTTCTTTCTTCTCACTTATGCACTGGGCTCAGCTTTTGGCTGCTTCCCCAGAATACACTGGTTATATGCTACCTCCAGGGATGCTCTAGGTTGATAAAAACTCGGGCATACTGAGTTGCCAAACACTTTAAGAAGCCATCAATCTATTATTGGAAAAAATTAACAGTGCTTAAACAAAAAGGTGTTGGATATTTGCAAAGAATTCCAGAACAGGAAAAAATATCTAGCAATTTATAAGAGAAAACATTTCCAAGAGAAAATGAAATGCCATTCTGTTTTTCAGGTAATATATGGAAAAGTTCATTTTCAAGGAGCCTGAGTCAGATTGAGAATAGTAAAGCTCTTCAAGCAAAATGCTACCTCAAATAATTCAGTAAATAATTCTATATTACATTAGCACCTTAAGTTTACAAATTATTTTCACATTTGATCCTTATGATGGTTCTAAGGAGAGTAGTATCATGCTCCTTTCATGGAGGAGGACACTGAGGTCAGAGCGTAGCACAAGTAACTGAGGTCGTTAACTAGTAAATGTCACTGTCAGAGTGGTGTGAACAAGAAAGCCTAGGCCTTGGCCAGAATATACCTAAGATCCCATCCCAACTACAATCTGTGCCAGCTATGCATCATTGCTACTCTTTCCAGATTCTTCTGGACCTCATTCTCTGTATCTACAAATAGAAAACAATACCTATTTTAAGGAATTGTTATAGAATTAAATAATAGAATAAACAAAAATTTCAGAAGTTGCCAATAGTATACTGACAAATATTAACCAACCAGCTCTGTGAAGAAAAAAAGTATGCATGTGTATATGTACATAAGTCTATTACAAATGCTATTTTCATGAAGGAAATGCAAGCAAACAATTAACAAATAATAATAAAATACACAATACTGGGGCGCCTGGGTGGCGCAGTCGGTTAAGCGTCCGACTTCAGCTCAGGTCACGATCTCGCGGTCCGTGAGTTCGAGCCCCGCGTCAGGCTCTGGGCTGATGGCTCAGAGCCTGGAGCCTGCTTCCGATTCTGTGTCTCCTTCTCTCTCTGCCCCTCCCCCCTTCATGCTCTGTCTCTCTCTGTCTCAAAAATAAATAAACGTTAAAAAAAAATTAAAAAAATACACAATACTTATTACTATAAATTCTACATGGTCAGTTGATGCTAACAGAGAGCTTCCAATGATATTTTCCAAACTCTTATAATGGTAGCCAAATTATAGCTGCAATTCACCAAGGATTTGACAAATGTAATTGGATCCCAATCTGCTACTTCTTTCCCCAATAAATGCATCATCAATAAATCTGATATGTGACATGAATGCCAGTTGATATTTCTGTTTAATGAGTTAGGAGGAAAGTGAAACAAGCAAGATGTGTGTCAGAACCTCACTTGCTCATCAGTGATGTGAATGGCATCTTTACTGCCTCAGGCAAAGTTTTCAAATGATAAGTGAGTATTTCTTCAATTTTACACTACCCATAATATAACTGCATGACACATTTTCACTTTAATCTACGTTATTAACATTTCTTATGATCAATCAACAAAACAATAAGTCAGTATCTACCTTGTGGCATTTGCCAAACATGGCTAATATCAGCCACCAATATGATGTGCCCGAGAGTTGAGGAGAGACGTGAAGTAAGTACTGTTATGTTGGAACTCCACCATAGGTACAATAAATATAAATAGCCTCCTCAAGAATATAGATAATGGTGAAATGTAGAAAAATGATTTGGAAGTAATGGGCTGTGTGAATTTATTATCTTTGTTTAATAATTCATGTAAGTGTAGGTTTACACAATTTAATTTTTAATAATGGATGTTTTTAACAACTGGCTTGAAAAATTCTTGAAAATGTAACCATGTGCTCTCAGGTAAGCCAGTACTCACTGGCTTCCAGGCAATACTGGAACACACCACAGGTTGGAACGCAATTAGCATTCTTTTTTTTTCCTTTTTTTTTTTTTTCCATTTTGTCTTATTAACCTGCTACCCATTCTCCTTTTATCAGTTAAAGGCTCTCCCCAGACCAACTGAGCATTTCTGCCTGTGGCATCTAAGAACTTTGGGGAATTATCATGAGAGCTGCTCTTAATTAAGTCAGTTTCGAAAACTTCCAAACATGCCTAGTTTCCCTTAACAGTCATTATGCAGCTAACATATAAAATTAGCGGAAAATGTTTTGAATCTATTTTTATAATCTGTCTGTTTTGAGGGGAATAACAAAAAAAAAAACAAGAAAAGAAAAGATTACTTTTTTGTTGTTCTTTATAGAGCAAAACTATGGAAAGCAGCAACCTGTGTTAGTATCTTTTCTCTTTCCAAGATGCTCACTCTCTAGTCTAAGGGACTCTCTATCCTAAGAATCCATTGCTGACCCAGCCAATAAGAATCCTGGCCAGAGGCAGAGTATTAGCAAAGACTCAAAGCTCCTTGAGGACACGGCATACTACTATGTAGCAAGGTTTCCTTTAGGTAAGAGACAACCAAGTCATATTTCCGGCCCTCGTTGTTATTCCTCTCCCCTCACACATATTCTCCCCTAGAGGTTGATGTAAGCTCACCTTAATTCCTGCTACCAACTGTCCTAGAGGTTTACTGGGGTGTGTGATGCAGAATATGATATTTATTCATCCTCACCATCTTCATTACTCCCACATGATGTGGGAACCAGCCCTGAGTAAAGCTCGGACAAGTTTTACCCACTAATCACGTTACAGTTCTGATGGGATGAACATCTACCTAGCATTGCTTTACTTTTATCTTTCTTTCTTCTCTAATTTTGTGGGGGGTGGGTAGGGAGGGAGGTTATAAAATATTATACAAGCATCTCCTCTCTCATTCCATACAAAAGCCTCCTCTTGTTTCCTTTATCTCCAAATCAATAGCATTCAAGTATTTGTTCAGAAGTCACATGTTTTATAATCCCACAATAAAAAGAACTTCTCCCAGCCTCAGGGAAATGAGATGAAGTGCACTTTCTTCATTTCATCGATGCTCATTTCAAATGCTACTGATGCAGATTTTCAGGTTAGACTAAAAAATAATTCGATATGAACTGTTCCCCACTCCCTATGGGGCTATTTGTTAGATTCGGTTTTGTGTCATAAAAGAACCTCTTTACTGGGTTCCAGTATCAGCCCTTCTGCTTAATAGTTTTATGACCTTAGACTTATTGCAACCTCTTGTGTCCTCTAGAAAATGAACATAAGTGATACATTCTGACTTAGCTGATCAAATGGTTTGGGAACCAGTTAAAAATATACATTAAAATGTTTCATAAATGGAAGGATACAATGCAAACAAAACATGTTATTGTGGTTGATGCTTAACTTTTCAGCTCTAGCATAATTACACCCAGTTTTCCAGAGATAGACACCCTTAGGTTTTGATGAGGAACCTTATTGCCCTGAGGAGTCTCAGTAAGATACTGGAGTGTTTCCAGGAATAGTCACATCTTGCCATGAGCCAGCCACTCATTTTGAGAGACTCCAGAAAGAGAGAGACGTACGGATAAAAAAAGGCAGAGCTGGCAAGGTGACATTCTTACTATGTGGGATTATTTATCCAAACCCACAGCAGGACTCTGGGGGCTGCATTTTAAGAAGCAAATCCCTCTTGCGAAGAGTAGAATATTTGCTTCTGATAATGGACCTGGTATAATTGTGGAGAACTGCACTGATCAGAAGAGTCAGCAGACACTATTTGCCGTGACTCTGCTTTAGTAAGACTGGTCTAGTAGTTCTCAGAACTCCACGGTGCAGTTACCACAAATCACCCTTGACCAAGTCTTTCATCTTAACCATCATGCTAGAGTGTGTTCTGAGACCCTCTGTTTAAAAGGCATCTGAAGAAAAATTATTCTCTAATAGGAGTGAGGAAGAAACATTTTTTCTAAAGTACCTTTTTAGGGAAGAGAAGTTTAAAAACTCCTCTTAAGTAAGTTTTTCTTGTTGTTATTCTCTGAGGGGTCTCTAAAATTGACCAGCCTGTGTGTTTAAATAGAAAAAAATGCCAAATGCAGACAGAAGATTTTTAATATGCAGATCAGCACGTTTCCTAAGCCATGCTGCCTTTCTGTCTATCTGAGCAGGACTTCCAATGGTCTCTCATCTTTCGAAGCCATAAAACCCAGTAAGTAGACATTCTAATAAAAGATTTAGGCCTCTCTTATCAACACATAACTGTTAGCAAGTAATGATGAATTAGGAAATATTAACAATAGATGATCCTTAACTATAAATTTCTTGACAGGTGCGAGTTTGAACATTTTATTCTTAAATGTGTTCCAGGGCTTAAAATGTGCCTTTAGAGTTACAATAAAACCTGAGGGTTTTTTTTTCCTTCCAGTTTCAATATCAATTCAATTCTTCCTGCCTGCAGTCTCATTCTTAGGTCTTTAAAATAAGAGCTTGAAAAGAAAATAAACCACAAAGAAGGGCATTCTCAATATGCAATAAGCAACAAAGATAAAAAGGGATGGGTAATCCTTAAGTGGAAAAGCATCATAGTAAGAAATGCTCAAAGAGGATTTCTTTCACTCATAAATAGGTCGTATTCATGGGGATTTGCACTAACACAAGCACATCAAAAAGACCATACTTAATCTCTTCTTGGATTTGACATTTAGAATCAAGTCTTCTACCCCCAAACCATAGACCTCCCAAGATATAAAAAGTCGTCACATTTTCTAATACACTTGCAAATTCATTTCTGATCAGAGTATTTGCTTATGGAAGTGGTAGATATTTGTGACTAATATAAGCAGACTAAAGTTCTTCCCTAACCTTGGTCTTTGACCCTCTGATTTCAATGAAATCCAATCAATCAGAGTAGAAATTGATTAGTAATGCAGCACCAAAATTTTTATTCTATGTAATATTTATAATACATTACAGTGGTGTTGTATATTTTATTTTCTTGGAAATCTTCCCAGGGTTATAAAATTTGTACAGGGCCTAGACCTATATGCTATAAAATGAAAACATAATCATTGACCTTTTATAGACTACATAGAACACCATTATCATAGCATGCAACATGACAGAAGTGATCTCTTAACATTTGTGACTTCATACCCCAAATTGTTAGCTTATGGAAGCACAGATTTTGTTTGATTTGAATTTGTAATATTGAGGCTTACCAGAATTTTTTGTGCACAATAGATACAGGATGACTAAGGGAAAGGTTTTGTTGTAAAAATATGGAGAAAAAAGTGGATCTTCAAAGTGAGCTGTCATCCACAAGAAGATACATTTCATCAAAAGAAAAATCCAGTAATGGTAGCTGGTAGTAGAGAGCATGCACCGCATGGAAAACAACTATTATCTTAAGAGATTGTGCCATAAACCATGAATGTGTTTCAGCGATTGGGCATGTTTGCACGTGTACAGTCTGCTTAGAACAGACAATCCATCCCGGCTCCAATAAATTCAGGGTATAGAATCAAATCATTGAGGTAAAATGTACTGATAAAAATCTATGCTATTAAGTAAGTTTTCTTTGGTATTAAGAAACTTGCTCTCAAAATGTAAGAAACTAAAAAGTCAAGAGAAAGGGTTAGTGAACCTTCTCTGTAGTGAAAATAAAATGTTTTGAACACTTTGATCATTCAGAATATCTATACTAGTTATAAGACAGATTAAAGAACTTTAAACCCTCCCTGGTGACAAAGTCTGACTAGCAAAACTGGGAGTTACCTTGTCTTTGACAATGCAAACTTTGGGTTATTTTTTAGGAAAAATAAATAAAGCAAATATTGGGGGGAAAAAAGAACCTCTAGTGATCCATGTGTTAGTACACGAGAAAAAGATTTTTGAGAGACTGAAGTCCCAGCAGGGGAAACAAAAGATTCAACTTCCTGCAAGGAAAGAGGTAAGACAACCCCCCTTCCCCACTGCCTTAAACCATACAAAGAACTATTCTCTACCCAGATTAGAGTACTTATTTGTACATTTCAGCAGCAGTCTCAGTACCTGGGAACAAATGGCAGAACATTATTTTACTTTTCTGAACAGAACCTAACAATTTAAACAGCAGGAGTTCAAGTGTTTTATCAACAGCATGCTACTATCTACTCTAAAAAAAAAAAAAGAAAGAAAGAAAGAAAAGAAAAAAGTAAACCCACAAAAACAAAACCCCTTAAGGAATGCAGTGTGAATGTTTAGTGAACTATGTGTTTGTAATAGAAAAGGTGTCACAGTGTGCAACAAAATGGCAGTCATTCAGAATTGCAGTGAAATTATCTTTCTGCTTTTCTGAGCTTCCGAATATGCCCTGTAGTCTATTCTTCCTCCCACACAACGTGCAGGAGGAATATGCTGTCTGGAAAATAACCACTTTATTTGGGTTGCCTAGTCTGGGTCTTGTAGATTACACCACTGGTCATCATCCAGAAGAATCATAACGACTCATCATCTCTCAATGTCATCAAACCACAAGCACCTTTGCTCATTGTAAGCCCTACTCTCACTGCTGAATTAAGATAGTTTTTTGCATCCCAGGGGAAAACTCAGAGTTCACATAGCCATCCCAAATTACACAGAGATGGAATGGAATAATAAAATATACAGAACAAATTTGGGGATTCTATTTAAAGCCCATGTTAATGCTCAGTACACAGAAATCTTAGCTATTACAATAATTGTGAATAACTTCAGAGATTCCCATAAACTTATGCTGTGTTAAAATCTGCTTTGACCACTCATTCTAAGTTAATACTTTTATTTCATCCTATAAACTGATTTATTATTTTATACATGCTTATGTTTTCAATAAATGTACCAGAATATATAGAATATTTGGGTGTTCTAAACAGGAATCAGCTCCTCTCCTGTAGGAACTCATTGCCAACCTGAAAGCCATAATATTGGTACTTAATATATTAAGAAGTAATATATTACTTACCAAGCAATGCAAGAATTTTCAATAGGCAGAACAAAGTCAAAATCTAGATGAATGGTTAAGTAAATAAATGCTACAAGTTCAGAGTTAGGAAAAAAGTTGGCATAAGCTACAATAAGAAATGAATGATAGTTAATGTTAGGATGGATAGGGGTAAAATAAGAAGGCATTTTCAATGTGGGCCAAATGAAAATGAACTTTGGAAATTTTTCTTGTGTATGGGAACACAAAGGTGACAAAACTGATTACAAGTGGTAGTGTATAGAGATGTCCTTGGAATTAAGATTTGAAAAGTAAATTGGATTTAGATTTCAAAGTGACCTGCATTTCATCTTAAGATATGCATTTCACCATTATTAAGTTGCATCCAACCTTTGTCTGACATTACTTGAAGTAGTTTATAAAGATGCAGCTAACCAAGAAAAATAACCTAATTTACACATCAGGAAAAATGAGTCAATATTAAAATTATAATTTGAAATAGTGAGGTGTTCCTAGGAAGGAAGTTAATGGTCTTTAAGAAGCATACTATAATGAGTTATATATTTGTTAAAATAGATAGACAAGATATGTTTTCACACACTAAAAAGGAAAGTCAGGTAACAGATTGAGTAATATAAGGCACAAACTAACCAAATACAGTAGCAAATGCTCAGAAAATCACAACTGATACTAAGACCAAAGACCTAACAAAAAAAGTCAGTGAATAATATGATAAACAACATCCTTAACAACACAGCAAAAAGTTGAGACAATGACTTTTCAAAAAATCCCTTACATAGGTCAATGATACATAGGTCAGTGATCAATGTTAAAACAGAGTAATGTCTGAGGAATGACTGTGCGGATATGTTTTTGCCTTGATTGCCTGACTTAATGCAAAATATATGAGGTTAAAAGTTATGAGACACTTCTAAGTAGGACACCTATGTGTTTAAAGGCAGACATCTGCTCTAAGATTTCCTCCAGGCCCCCTTTTTGTAGCAAAAATACAGAACCTTTGGAATGGTTTCATCTACTAGCACGTGGGCAGGACATTGTCCTCAAAATTTCTCTTTTAACCTTAGCTCTGTAAAAGACATCCATTCTCAACAAAAGTATGTTTTTCTTCCCTGAGTTACCAACAAAGTCTTGGAGACACATGAGTTTTAAGGTATATGCAGGGTTGTAGAAAGCATCCATCAGAACTTGGAAAGCTTTAGCATGGAAAGATAGGCATCTGGCTGTCAAAAGTACTATTTGCTTTTAAATTTGTGATGGAGATTTGCATTTACTTCATCCCCCATGCATAATTTGAAGGTCTGCCTGGTGAAAGTGGCAGTCCTTCCTGAAGAAGGTGCTACTGCAAATGGCAATGAGGGAAATAGGTCATGAATTAATAATCTTGTTTGGAGGAAGTTTCATGACACCTGCCAACACTCTACGCAAAGAAAGCTTTTCTCAGTCCGGCGTTTTCATGACTGGTGAATTAACTCATATATTTTACAAAAGAAGTGCTCCATACTGTAATCATTTCTGTCTTCTGACATCTGCTCTATGCATATCTTTGTCAATTTAAGATATGCCACTTGTCAGTTATAAGTAAATCAGAGTATATAAAAATATAAAAATACTACTTTACCTTAGGAAGATGTAAAGCACCTTAGCAGAAACTGACAAAAGTCACCAAATACATAAATCGTAACCTTTACCCTAAAATTGACAATCTAAAACTTCTCACCACAAAGCTTGTTGGACAATATTAAATGGAGTAAGAAATCCAATTTGCCTGAATTGTGATATATATTTTGTTAATCTTGTAGGATGTTTTGAATAGTATAAAATGTTATTTTAGCTATTAACTATTTTATAGTGATATATACCTTATTTTATACTTTTATATTTTATGTCTTTATATTTTATTTTTAAAAGATTTGCATGTTTATCTAAAAATCATGAAAAGGTATAAATCCTTCATTACCATGAATAATACTCTCTGATAAATGTTACATGTGGTTACCTTTTACAGTACCATAGAAAATTGAAATAAAATTATTTAATGAAATAAATAACAATTCTTTGAAATAATAATATGCCATGTTATTTAGGGCAATCTTATGGAAGGACCAAAATGGAATATGGTACTATTGCTCAAATAGTTAAGTAATTTTTTAAGTATCAGTAGTGTCTTTGCCATATCATAGTTTTGCTGTAATAGCATACCTTTGAAACAGCTTTCCTAAAAAAAATAAAATAAAACTGTGATAATGAAGACGGGCTATGAATAGTGTTATTGTGGAATCAATCAAATTAATAAGTGGTTCATTATTTTTTAGCTACACTTTTCCTGGACATACTTAGGTTCATTTCTGTACTTATAGTGTATTGTTATAGTTCTGATAATCATCTAATGGAAACTATAACAACATACAAATATATTTGACTCAGAGAGCTTTCTCTTTTGTTCGGTTTCCTTTTTTGCAAAAACAGAGGATCTACTTTCTCTCACATGCCTACTAAAGGTATCTTTTATTTAAGTGTGTGTGTGTGTGTGTGTGTGTGTGTGTGTGTGTGTGTGTATAGAAGTCAAGCTGTGATGTGTCAGGTAAATGATTTCTAAAATGGACCAAATAGTAAATTTACCTTCTACAGTACCATTATAATTTGTACAGAAAATTCTTGCCTTGTCCTTAGCCCACTGATTGCTAAATACTTGGAAAAAAAACAATACCAAAGAGAGGAATCATGAAATCAAAGAGCTTTGGACTAATGAGAAGAAAGTTTTTTTTTTTAAGTTTATTTATTTATTTTTGAGAGAGAGACATAGAGAGTGAGCAGGAGAGGGGCACAGAGAGAGGGAGAGAGAGAATGTCAAGCAGGCTCCATGCTGTTAGCAGGGAGACTGATGTAAGGCTTGAACTCACAAACCATGAGATCACGACTTGAGCCAAAACCAAGAGTTGGACGCTTAACCAACTGAGCCACCCGGGCACCCCAAAAGTTTTAAAGTAATTACGAGAACTTAACAATAATATACCTGTGTCCCAAAGAATAATGTTTGTCATCTCTTATTAGACTCTTCTTATAATCTTAATTTATTTATTGTTAACAACCAGACATATATTTTTTATGTAAAAATACTCTATGAGGAACTGCAGGTTCTAGAAAGTATAGTTTGCATAAAAATATTCAGAAGATGTGGGTTATTATAAAGTCAATATACTTCTATACTGTGGAATATTATGCAGCAATTAAACTTTTATAATATGAATATTACTTATAATGTATTATAAAATAAAGAGAACCATAAGTACAGTGCTATTTCACTTTATATAAATAGATATATCCACACACATACATGATGAAGGTTAAGGAAAAAATTAAGCAGCTATTATCACTGAGTGGTAGGAGTGGGAGGCACTTTAGTTTTTAATCACACTTATTCTTTTCTATATTCTCCATGTTCTCAGCAATTAACACATGCTAATTATTAGTGAAACTTTTAATGCAGAGTGTTAACATACAATCCAAACAGCAAGAAATATTTCAGATAAATAACACCCAGGTAGAAGGTGTAGTCCTTCAACCTTTATATTCCTAAACTTGATAAAATTAAACAAATCCTTATCAATAGTTATGCTAAAAATAAATTAACAACAGTTCTTCTGCATAAGATGGCTAAGCACACTCCACCCAACCTCTCACACTGACAACAGTTATAAAAATGGACAGAATGCATAAAGCAGCTATTTGAAGACACTGGAAAATAAATAGCAGGCACATTAGGTAAGAAAATGAGCATTTAAATAACCACCAGATCCTGCACTGATTTGACCATTTTTTTTCCCTTTGGACTTCTACCATTTGGCCCTGAATGTTGCACAGTTGTAGAAGTGGGTGGCAGAGAGGGATAATTAAAGCCTCAGCTTTCTGGGCAGAGGACTGAGAAAGGAAGTCCCAGGAAACCTAAAAGTACCAGGGAGATCATAGAGAACAGGACAAAGGGCGGGGGGGGGGGGGGGGAAGGTACGTATAAAGTTGTTTATGAATTCCTGGACCCATCACCAAGTTGTGCACGTGTAAATAGAATGCTAAGGATATCAAAGCTACTGAGAGCTTTATGAGCTAACTCATAAAGTACTGACTAGGTCTCAAACTAGTTTCTGGGTGTACACACAGGGGACAGATCCAAACAGCAGTACAAAGATTATGAAATCTGAACTGAAATTGGAACTGCAACCCACAAAAGGTATGTTGGAACTTTCAGCATAAACCTAACCAGGTTGACTGCCTGCTAGAAGCAAAAAAAAAAAAAAATGTTAACATTTTCCTTGGGATTTAAAATAAACCAGGAGCTTTATAGCATAACATCCAAAATGTGCAAGATAGAGGCCAAAATTGCTCTCCATGTGGAAACCTAGGAAAATTTCCACTTGCAGGAGAAATGACAACCAACAGATTCCAACAACAAAATGACACAGCTGTTGAAAATATCTGAAAAGACTTTAAAGCAGTTATTTTACAAATGCTCCAACGATCAGGGACACTCCAGAAACAAATGTAAAATTGAAATTTTTGGCAAAGAAATAGAAGACATAAAGAAGAAACAAATGGAAGTTTTATAACAAATATACAATAACCAAAACAAAAAATTCACTGGAAGAGAGGCTCAATAGCAAAATGAAGATGACAGAGAAAAGAGTTAATAAACTTGAAAATATGTCAATAGGAATTATCCAATTGGAACAACAATCTGTTAACAGAAAATACATATACCAGGATCAGCAACTATTTTCTATTCTATAAAAAAAAATCGAAATGGATAGTGAAATAAAACTTATTACATAATATTAACAAAAATACAGAATATCTAAGAATAAATTAATAATAAAAACACAGCACCTCTATGAATAAAACCATAAATCTAATGGAGAAAGATAAACAAGACCAGAACATGGAAATGTATGCCATGATTTTGGATCTGATGATCAATGTCTTAAAATTGCCAGTTCTCCACAAAATTAAAAGCAATTATAATACAAATGTCATTACTATTCCTCAATGATTTTTTTAAATAGACAGATTAGGTAGAAAAATCTTAGTTTATGTGGAACGTAAATACTAGCAAAAAGCCAAGAGAAGTATTGAAAAAAAATCCACACACACAGATGTGCTTTACCAAATACCAAAACATACTCCACAGCCACTTTAATCAAAATAATATGGTACTAATGTAGGAAAAGCATAAAAAGCAATGGGAAAAAACCCTAGAAAATCCAGAAATAGACCCAGGTATATATATATTTAATATATGACAATTTGGTAGTTAACTCAATGGGAAAATGATTATTAGATGTTGGTAAAAGTTACAATGCATTTGAAGAAAATAAAAGGAATAAAAATTTATATATTAAACACAGTAAATATCCTAAAAGGGAATCAAGTACATGAAATTAGTATTCCCACTGGAAGGGATCGTTGAACTTATTATTAAACTCAGAACTTATTAAAAATAATTTAACATAAGTCAATATATAAAATTTTAAAACTTCTGTCTAACCACATATAGTTACTATAAACAATGAATGAGAGCTATAGAGATTGAGTGATATTAAAAAAAAAAAGAAACTGAATGATATTCATGAACTATTTATGTAGCCATAGGAGGATCTACAGAAAATTGCATAAAATAAAATCCCATTTGTACATCAATGATTAAAGTCCTATGTGTGCATATGTACATATATCCATGTACACCAAATGTCTACCTGAAAGTGTATGAGAGTGAGAAGCACGTGCAGGATTCATGGTACATATTTAACATGAGCCGCTGAAGTGTGAGATGGGAGTTCTTGTGACTGAAAAGAAAAAAGGGGGAATTATGGGATAAAGATTTAAAATTGTACAAATATATTCTACTTTTAAAAAGCATGTATACTAGGGTATATTTATTGCAAATTAAGAATATTATTTGATGTGGATGGGGGAGCCTGCATGGCTCAGTTGGTTAAGCAACCAACTCTTTGATTTTAGCTCAGGTCATGACCTCACAGTTCGTGGGATGGAGCCCTGCGTCAGGCTCCGCAATGACAGCATGGGGCCTGCTTGGGATTCTCTCTCTCCCTCTCTCTCTGCCTTTTCTCTACTCGCACTCTTTCTCAAAATAAATAAGTAATCTTAATAAGTAAGTAAAAATTAAAAAAAAAAATTTTTAAAGGATACTCTTTGGTGGGATGATGGTCTCCAAATGATTTGTTTCAACAGAGAATTTTAAGGTCAGATCTTTTTTAACTATGAAGAGCCCAGACCTATTCTTCAGGTTCAGTCCAAAGTAGAAATTTAAGCAACATCTGTTTTTAAGTCTCACCCAGATCCTCACTGTAGAATATCTGTCACTGACAAATTAACAATGAAAAGGTAATTAAAAAATTTTTTTTTACATTTATTTATTTTTGAGAGACAGAGAGAGAAACAGAGCACAAGCAGGGAAGGGGCAGAGAGAAAGGGAGACATAGAATCCAAAGCAGGCTCCAGGCTCTGAGCTGTCAGCACAGAGCCTGATGCGGGGCTCGAACCCATGAACCATGAGATCATGACCTGAGCCGAAGTCAAACGCTTAACCGACTGAGCCACCCAGCTGCCCCTGAAAAGGTAATTTTAATGTATTCTTTCTTATAAATTTATGGAGAGTTGGAATTTTCTTATATATTTTTAGTCCTTCACAAAAAAACAGCTGAGTTGTATGCAAATAAAGAGACACTAAAGCATATTTAAACTGGACATATTTTCTCTATCACTTCTCTTTAATACTAAGACTCTTATTAAGTGCTTTAGGCAATAGCCACCTTTAAAGCCAAATATAGTAATAGTAATGTCAACACTGCTACATAATGACCCTGTCTGAGAAGACACTTTGGAGTGCGAAATGTCTAATTACTCTAGCCCATTAGGCACAATTACTATATTCCTTCCCCTGCAATGTCATATCACATTGTTTATAATTGGTCTGTAATTTCTAATTTTTTTAATGTTTATTTATTTTTGAAAGAGAGAGACAGAGCATGAGCAGGGGAGGGGCAGAGAGAGAGAGAGGGAGACACAGAATCCTTAGCAGGCTCCAGTCTCTGAGCTGTCAGCACAGAGTCTGATGAGGGGCTCGAACCCACGGACTGCAAGATCATACCTGAGCTGAAGTCGTATGCTTAACCGACTGAGCCACCCAGGTGCCCCTGGTCTGTAATTTCTAGAGAAGGTAGACGTCCTGTTGTTAAGAAGAGGAAGAAAAATGTCATGAGAAATGTAAGAGCTGCTGAGTTCCTGCCCCATATAGTCACCATGAGAAATTTCTATGTTTTGTCTGAGCTACTCTGCCTAAGAACTCTCTGAGGAGAGAAAAAAGAGAAAACTCTCTTCTTTTCCTTAGATGAGGACCCTAGGATCATAGAATTTAAGAAAAATATTTAAGTTTATAGTGAGTGGCAAGGTTGGAATCTAATTTCAATACATTCTTCATTTCTATGACCCACTGCTATCTCTACAACCAGAAAAGGTAAAATCTGAATTATGTAAGAATGTCAACATATGTCTTAAAGTGAATTCTTCATTTGTTTCTTTGTTTGATTTGAGGGTGCATTTGTTTTAACAATCATACCTCAGAGCATGCCTAAAAAGAACTAGAAATAGAATATCACTCAAAGTTAGATGAAGGGATTTTTTAATTCTTTAGGAGAGGATCAGTGTGTTTGGTTGGATGAGATAGTTAGGCAGAAGCAAGACTTTTTGCTCTTGTCACAATTTAAGTATGTTTTGAAAAAGGACATATTGCTACCAAGTTCAAGTCTTAGAAATACAACTAGAGTCATCAGTTCCAAGGAACTTCCATTTTATTTTTTTTAATTTTTTTTAATGTTTATTTATTTTTGAGACAGAGAGAGACAGAGCATGAACAGGGAAGGGGCAGAGAGAGAGGGAGACACAGAATCAGAAGCAGGCTCCAGGCTCTGGGCCATCAGCCCAGAGCCCGACGCGGGGCTCAAACTCACGGACCGCGAGATCGTGACCTGAGCTGAAGTCGGACGCTTAACCGACTGAGCCACCCAGGCGCCCCAAAACTTCCATTTTAGAAGGATGTCCAGGCAGTGCTCCCCCACCAATAACACCTTCTTGGCTTTTCACCTTGCCCCCATAGTGCTGGGAACACAAAAATATCAGTATCATATTCTACTTGCACAAAGCCTATAGTTATTAATTAATGAGATCTCCATTTTTCCTTTAAAAATGAGTATTTAGATGCCAAGTCAGAATAAATTTGTGGGATCTCAGATATGGCAAAGTTTTCAATAGCATTTATAAAGGAGAGAAAACAAAAGTAGGGTGTCTACCAGTCTTATGGTTGAAGTAAATGGCACAGAAAAAGCTGGAGAATGAATACCCAAAAATTAATTCAGGATAACCATGGGCAATAAGATTTAAAATTATCTTGAAGTAGGACAAAGAAAAGCCCTTTCTCTGTTAAACATGTGGATCATGGCTTAATGAATCAGAGCCACTAGTAATGATTTTTAAAAAGGTATTTACCATAGGGATTTAACTTCATGCCATTATAGGGGCTGAGGAAACATTCTTGGTTCAGCTATTTCTTTCACTTTTAGTGCTGATTTTGTAGTCACAGTGCAGAATGTCAAGAAGGAAATATAGATGAAACCAGGGAAAGAAGGAATCGTTGAAACCTGCAAGGAACACTCGTGTCCTATATCTGTCTCTCCTCATCAACATCATGCAAGATATACAGGAAGAGTTGGCCTTTGCTATAGAATCATACCAGCACCTGACCAAGGATTAAAGGAAACTGAAAAAAGAAATCCATGGAAGCAGTAGAACACATGGGTCCAGCTGGTACCCATGTTAGCAAAGTGAACCACCAGAGATACTCAGGAACATGCACAAAGAGCAGTAAGACTTGGCCTACATTAAATTTTAGTGAGCAAGCATAGCTACTGCTTCTTTCACTTCTGACTTCCAAATATTACACAGATTTTTCTTGTGGCCAACTCTAATCAAAAACATACAAGGAAAGACATTCTTAGAAACATTGTTCAGCTTAACCAAGTTGTTACATTACAAGGTCACCACAGTCCATCCCTGGTCACCATGGTATCCATATACATTTCTTTAAACCATACTCAAATTGCAAATAAAGACAGGAGCAAAGTCTTGCTCTGTCCACGGTGCTACTATCTCATGTACAACAAAAACCATACTAAACATCTCCCTAAAACAGGATTAAAAATACAAACAAAAACTTACCCATCTTTGAGTGAGAATGATGTTTATTCATTTTTCTAGATGACTTATAGTCTACTTTTGAAATAATGTAAATTAAATACTAAGAGAAAATTTAACTGTTATTAAGACATTTTATGTTAGATGGCAAAAAAATAGGGGGAGGTAAAAATTTTATTAATACTTATGTAAATGTGTTTATTTCAAAATATGGGAAAATGTAATACTCATAACTATTACAGATCTTATTTCGGCAATTTATCCCATGGTCCTAGTATTTATAATGACCTTCTTCAACTACCCATCCTATATACCCTTACCCTCAGCAAGCACCACAGCTGGATAAACTTTCTTGCCTGGAGTGGCAAGAAGGGTGACCGGAACCTTAATTCCTAAAGAGAGTGTGTTGTTAGTGGTTCTATGTTTATTGGGTTGTTGTACATTAAACAAAGTACATGGAAATATTGAGAAATACCCTATGGGCATTTCAATGCTCTGGCATTTCAATTTCAGACATATTCGTCCTTCATCCCTGTATTAGTTATTCATTGCTGTTTGCTAAATTACCTCAAACTTGAGCAGCTTAAAATAATGAGCCTTTATTATCTCACATAGTTTCTGAGAGGTGGGAATCTACGAGAGGTTTAGCTAAATGATTCTCTGTCTCACGGTCACTCATGAAGTCTCAGTCACAAGGACTGAGGCTGTTATCTGAGTGTTTTCCTGAGGGAGCCACCAAGAGAGGAAGGAAAGGCAAGCAATATGGGTGTCAAAATTGTTCTGTAACCTAATCAGGGAAGTAACATCTAACGCTTTCACTAAAGCCAGTCACAAAATCCAGCCCACATTCAAAGAGAGGAAATTACACAGGGTAGGAATATACGGAGGTGAGAATCATTGGGTGGAATCTTACAGGCTTACCACAGCATAGCACAGAATTAGGTTGTCTGAAAAATATAATAGAAAACATATTTTTAATGCCAAACGGTACCTCTTTGCATTGTTATAATTGATAGCACAGTAAAACCTTGGATTGCAAGTAACTTGTTCTGTGAGTGTTCCTCAAGACGAACAAACATTTCTAATAAATTTCAACTTGAAAAATGAGTGATGCCTTGCAATACCAGCAGAACCTGATGCTGAACATACATGTTCACAAGTGAGCCAATGGTTCTTCTCTCTCTTTCTCACTGCAGGATTGTGGGTGATCATCAACGCAATCCCTCAAAAGGAGGCAAAAGCAAGTGTCATTGGATAGGCTCCTTGTTAAAGTTTCACAAAAAAAAAAAAAAAGACTCCACTGAGCCAATAGATAGCAGTGATTCTGTTAGTGATAGCAAAAGCCATCCTACACAATAACCCTCCTGTCTCTTGTCTCCCTCACACCAGCCAGGAAGGTTTTCAGAGGTAAATGCAAGTTAATTTGTTTTTTCTTTATATTTTTATTTTTTCTTTGTTATTTTGTATTAAAGTATTATAATCATTTTTATATGAATATTTTTGGGTTGTGGAACAAATAATCTGGGTTTCCATTATTTCTTATGGGGAAATTCGCTTTGATATACAAGTGGTTTGGATTACAAGCATGTTTCCAGAACAAATTATGCTCACAAACCATGGTGTTACTGTAGAACAATTGAAATTAAAAGAATGTCATCTAATTAGAACCATCTTACTTATCTAATACCAGTTCATCTTCATGGTGTTCCCAAATCTGTGACTCCATTTAAAGATTGAATGGATTTTAAAAATGTGTTAAAACAATTAATGGAAAACATGGATTATGTGCCATTCCTTCTGCCTGCGGTTGTATGTAGAATTTCTAAATAGGGGTATTCTATATATATTTTATTTTATTAAATAAGTCAAACTCATCTTACCACTTTTCTTTAAAAAGACTGATAAATCTGAAAAAGGCATTGGACAACTAGTTCAACCTCTTGATTGTAGAAGTAAGGAACATCAAAAGTTACTCAAACTTTCATGGCTATTTGATGGGCCTAGGAGGGGACATGCTAGAGCTGACTTGAATGAGCTTGCAGGGGTTACTTGTGCACTTTCCTTCCTAACTCAACTTTCCTTCCTAACGCAACTTTCAGTGACATCATGTTGGTGGCTTGAAATTGGCCACAGTGGGAGTATTTACACCATGGAAATCCACAAACATTACAAATCCATGTTTTTCTTTTTCCAGTAAGACAAATCAGTAAACATTCCCCCAGCACAACACTAGGCTTTCTGATCCCTGGTAGTTCTCTGTTCGCCACACTGGTTGTGTATCTTTACCATGAAGAACAAAGCTGCTGAAATAATTATCTTGTATAATGTTTTGTCCTCCTTAACCTGACCTGGACTTTGTACATAATGTTTCTTTGGAAGTTATGTTCAGTCAAATGCACTGTTAATGTAATGAAGGTTTATATACCCATAGTAATTACTGGGTCCTCATGATCTGTAGAAAAGATGAATTCCCATTTTCTCTATTCCAAATTGTTTGCCACAAGAAAGCAATTAACCTTATTTAATGCCTACATACTGTGGCTGTATTTTTAACACTGCTACACAGTATTAACCATACTCACAGCTTTTCATGTGATATATGTAACAATTAAATTTAAAAACCTCATTTCTTCATGTTATGCATATTATAGGAAGTTCTCTTAATTTAACAATCTCTTGTGAGGTCAACAAATATAAACAATATAAAACATAAGCCCCAATGTTAATTAAAAATAATTTATTTTAAAAAGTTTTCATATTATTTCTCTATTCTACCATAATTTTCATATTCTTATTTCTTGACCTTTATTATCATCTTTAATTACTACATAATATTATCATATGGTCTTTTCTAATTAGTAACAGTAACAAGTAAACCAAATCTGTCATTCCGAAATCAGTAAAAATTGTGAACTGCAAAGTTTCACCTCTGAGTTTGTCTGTTTATGTAAGAGTTTCAATAAAACTGTTTATATATCAAATATAATTTTGGTAGATATTTGGTAACATAATTATTCTTTAAAAACTTGTATTATTGGGGTGCCTAGCTGGCTCAGTCAGTAGAGCAGGTGATTCCTGATCTCAGGGTTGTGAGTTCGAGCCTCATGCTGGGTGTAGAGATTACTTAAATATAAAATCTTTAAAAAAACAAAACTTGCATTACTGTAATTAATCATCATATGCTAGTTACCACCCAGAATTCTTCCTATATAATGAAATGCAAACGTAAGCCTGCTGGGGTTTTTTCTTCAAAATCTATCCAGAAACTGACTCACCATCTGCACAGCTATCTCATTCCGGCATCATCTCTTACTTAGATCATGGCAAGTATCCTTGTCTTAGTCCATTTGGGCTGCTATGGCAAAATACCACAGACTGGATAGCTTGTAAACAACAGAAATTTGTTTCTCATAGTTCTGGAGGTTAGAGAGTCCAAGAGCGAAGTGACAGCATGGCTGTATTCTGGTGAAGGCCTGCTTCCTGGTTCATACCTGGCACCTTCTCCCTGTGTCCTCAGATGGTAGATAGGTGGAGGGACCTCTGTGGGGTCTCAGTTATAAGGCAATAGTCCCATTTATCAAGGCTCTCCCTTCATGACTTAAGCAGCACTCAAAGTGCCCATCTCCTAATACTATCAATTGGGGGGGTAGGATTTCAACATATAGACTTTGGAGACACAGACATTCAGACCATGGGAGTTTTCCAAGTAGACTTCCTGTTTCTTTCCTGACCTCCCTACAATCATTTCCTCACACAACAGACAGAGTCATCAGTTAAAAGCTATGTGAGTTTTGGGGCGCCTGGGTGGCGCAGTCGGTTAAGCCTCCGACTTCAGCCAGGTCACTATCTCGCGGTCAGTGAGTTCGAGCCCTGGGTCAGGCTCTGGGCTGATGGCTCGGAGCCTGGAGCCTGTTTCCGATTCTGTGTCTCCCTCTCTCTCTACCCCTCCCCCGTTCATGCTCTGTCTCTCTCTGTCCCAAAAATAAACAAACATTGAAAAAAAAATTAAAAAAAAAAAAAAGCTATGTGAGTTTTGCTGAATCCCACAACATCCCATCTCACTCAGAGTGAAGCCCGAACACCCAAGTCCATATAATGGCTACAACCCTTATGTGATCTGACCTGTTTTTTTTCTCTGACCTCATCTCCTCTTTCTCCCTGGCTTTATGTGCTCCAGGCACACTGTCCTCCCTGGGTTTTTTTGTTTGTTTTTCCAAAAGCTGCAGTCATGCTTGCATCCCAGGATCTCTCCATTAGTCACTTCCCTCTGTCTGGAGTGCTTTTCTTTCTGATACTTGCATACCTCACTCTTTCACCTCTTTCAAGTTTTTGCTTAAATGTCCTATTCCCAGTGAATTGTGGCTTATTACCATATCTAAACATGCAGCCTGCCCTAATCTCTGGCCTTATGCACTCATTTTTCCAGAATACAATTTACTAACTTACTTTAATTTCACTAATATTAATGTTTATGGTCTGTTAGCCCAAGCCATACTAGAATGTGTGCATGTGTGTGTGTGTATAAAGTCTGAATTTAGGGGCGCCTGGGTGGCGCAGTCGGTTAAGCATCCGACTTCAGCCAGGTCACGATCTCGCGGTCCGTGAGTTCAAGCCCCGCGTTGGGCGCTGGGCTGATGGCTCAGAGCCTGGAGCCTGTTTCCGATTCTGTGTCTCCCTCTCTCTCTGCCCCTCCCCCGTTCATGCTCTGTCTCTCTCTGTCCCAAAAATAAATAAAAAACGTTGAAAAAAAAATTTAAAAAAAAAGTCTGAATTTAGTATTTTCAAAGAGAGGAAGAAAAAAATAAAGGAATGAAGGAAAATAAACCAAAAAGGGAATAGTAAAATGCAAAAAAGGTAGTGAACATAGAAATTGGTAAGCAAGTTGGTAAATCTATTTAGTTGCAGACTTTAAAAACAAATTAGTAATGATGATTAATAGGAGGGGATAAATCTAACAGACCTGACCATGATAACATGAAAATAATAGAAAGAGAATACCGTTTTTATATTTTTAGCCCATTGCATTATTATGTGATATCAAAAAACTAGATGTGGTTTAACATATAGGGATATTTATAAGGAAGAAAAGACATCATTAGGCAAAAACTAACATAAGCAAAAAAATTGACAAATCTAAAACATAGTTAGAAATTTTGCAGCTAGCTACCTCAGAAACTAAACATCAAACAGACAAATCGGTAATAAGATTGTTGAAAATATAAAAAATGAAATGATCAAGCTCTATTTTATGAACATGTAGACAGCCCTCATGGAACAGAAAGAAAATAAATTCTTTCCATCTCAAATAATGCCTACATACAAAATAATATAAACTATTTTTCTCTCACCACAACATTATAGAGTCAGAATAGGACACACACACACACACACACACACACACACACACAAATACTAAAAATACACTTCTGAATAATCAAATCCCTAAAGAATACATTATAATGAAAGTTATAAACTAGAAATGCAAAACAATGAAAGCAATAGAGATTAAAATGTATAAATGCCTCTGAAGCAGTACATAGAAAGAATATTTACCTTTTGGTGTACATATCATAAATCAGGACTCAAAATTAATGAGTTAAGTGTTCACATCAAGAAATTAGAGACAGAACAACAGAAAAAGCCCACAGTATAAGGAGATTATGATGGTGAGAGCAGAAACTATTTTTTTAGGGGCGCCTGGGTGGCTCAGTCAGTTGAGCACCTGACTTACGCTCAGGTCATGATCTCACAGTTCACTAGTTTGGGCCCCACATCAAGCTCTGTGCTGACAGCTCAGAGTCTGGAGTCTGCTTCATATTCTGTGCCTCCCTCTCTCTCTTCCACTTCCCCGCTTATGCTCTGTCTCTCTCTCAAAAAATAAATAAACATTTAAAAAAAGAAACTTTTTGGGGCGCCTGGGTGGCCCAGTCGGTTAAGCGGCCGACTTCGGCTCAGGTCATGATCTCGCGGTCCGTGAGTTCAAGCCCCGTGTCGGGATCTGTGCTGACAGCTCGGAGCCTGGAGCCTGTTTCAGATTCTGTGTCTCCCTCTCTCTCTGACCCTCCCCCGTTCATGCTCTGTCTCTCTCTGTCTCAAAAATAAATAAATGTTTAAAAAAAAAATTAAAAAAATAAATAAATAAATAAATAATAAAAAAAGAAACTTTTTTAAACAGGAAGAATAGAGAATATTAACGAAATCAAAAAGCTCTAAAAATAATAAAAGATATATAAGGCAAGATTGACTAACAGAATTAAGAAGAGATGGTAATTTTCAAGTTTTGTGATGTTGAAGGGGATATAACTATAGAGATTTTACCACATCAAAATAAAATACTATGGAAAAAAACTATGCAAATTGGAAACTGTATTAAAAGGACAATTTTCAGGAATGGCATTAACAAAACTGACTCAAGAATAAATAAAAGCAAGAATAGAACTATAACTATTAAAAAATTGATGCAGCAGCATAATTCTATCAATTACAAAAGGATGAGGTCCTGATAGAGTTAAAGAATTTTACCACCTTATATAAACTCATTTGGTTTTAGTATATTCACTGTTGTGCACCATCACCACTATCTAATTCTAGAACATTTCCATCACCTTAAAAGAAAACATGTGCATGTTAGCAGTCAGTCCCATTTCCCCCTCTTCTCATCCCCTGACAACTACTACATAATGCTTGTTTTTAAATTATAATGATTAACATAAGTGAGAATGTTCACATAGTTAGACTTGAATAAATTCAATTTGCATTGGAAGGCAAGGAAGTGTTCCTTTACTGCTCTACTATTTCATGTTAACTTTAAATAGGAATCAACATGAAATTTTTTCTATTAAAAAGAATAACTTATTTCTCAAGTGAATTTCTCTCCTGGTAGTAGCATAATTAACATTTTTAATAGACATGTTTTGAAGTTTAGTTCCTGATGAGTCAGTGAAATATAAATTCATAATGCCAGCTTGTACCATGCTGCATTTTTAAGATTGTAGAAATGTATATGCATTTGTATATCATACGTTATTGAATTGAGTCAACATTATTTAAGTCTATTGAGTTATTTTGACAGTATGCAAACCTCTTTAAATTGCCTAATGTATAAGCAGAATTTATACTGCTTCAGCATAACCTAGTCTATTGCTTCTGTTGGGCAAGGAAGTATTTGAACATCCTTCCATGGAGTGTCCCAGTCTCCAAACCTGCAACTTTCCTGGGCCTGAGACCAGCATCACCTTCCCCAAGAAACCTCACCTGATCACTTTTGCACACACACCTTCCCTTTTTGGAATTCCTCTTCAGCACTTATTCATTTTAGACACCTCATGGAACACTGTGTTATAGTTTAATTGTGTGAACAAAGGCAATGAGAGTCATTGGATATTTTTAGATATAACAGATCTTTTGCATCCAAGTGTTTCAGCACTAGAGTCCCTGCAGAAGCAAGGCACTCATCACAGTGATGCTACCATGACTCCAATCATCTTGTTAACTCCTGGTGCAAATCATATAGGGCAGTTTCCTACAGAGTGCTAATATCCTCTATGGTGAGGATTCATGTTCCCCCAACAAAATCACTTTTCTTTCTTGCTTTATTTTTAAAAATAATGGTGCTTACTTCAGAGACTAACTTATTGTTCACTCTATAATTTGAGAGGAAAAAAAGGGATTGTTTTTTTCTCCAAGAGGAAGTTGGGTGTATAAACTTTTTCACAAACTGAGCATTGATTTCTTTATGAAAATACCCTAAAATATACTACACACTGAGGGATTTCTAAAGCAAGGGTCTCTCTTTCTAGAAGTTCTTAACCTAATTGGAAAAGCAAGCCATATAAGACTCATTTGTAAACAATATGCCTTATTTTTCAGTACATGTTTATAAATTCATATATACCTATTAAAACAACTCATAGTTGTCAGGAATTGGCGCTGGAAAATCAGAAATGAATGATATAGTCATATTTGGTATGGAATGTAGAAAGAAGTTTTACTGAAACAAAATTTCAGGCACTAGAGATACAGGCTAAAAATGGAAATAGAGAAGAATGAAAGATGAAGGAAAAAACTAGGTTGGTATGTCTCCTGCATTGCCCAAGCAAACTGGGGGGAAAACTGTTCTATCTTATAGGATTAATAGGAAATGAATGCAGTCTTTTTCAAAGTTCTCACTTTCCGACGACTGGAAAAACTATATATCCCATATTCAAGAAAAACAAACCTACAGTCATGATGCTGCCTATCCATACAAGCTAAATGACTCTTCAAGCAATTGATTGACCCTTTTAATCTCTTCCTAAATCCTGTGAGGCCAAGGAATATATTGTGTTCACTCACAAGTAGTAGATGCTGAAAAATGAACAATATTTGATGAAGGAATTTTATGAATGAGTGATTAGGTTCACTGATACTAGTTCTTAGCTCAATACTTGGTCAATGCAAGTAATACTGTCAACTTTGGAAAACTAGCTTGAGTTGCAACAGAGCTGACATCTTCCATACAACTTCCCCTATTTGTCTCAGGGTCACATTTTATGAAATTTATTCTTACCTAATAAAAGAATACAACTGGTAACTTTTTTTTTCTTTATCAACTTTGTTAGTTCTCATCAGAAAAGACTACCAGAAAGCGGTAAAGAAGTGAAACATTGCAACGTTTTGGGGGCTTTTGTCAGTGGAGATTTCAATAAATCACATCTTCTGGCTGAAATGTCAAAGCAATGATTGTTAGGTCCTGGGTTGAAAATTTCCAATCAGGATCTATTACTATCTCAAGGAAAAATTTAAACAAAGGTCTTTTTCAGTAAAGAAAGATTACTGTTGATGCTCTTTGCTGTTAATGGTCTCATTTTCATTCCATGCAAATGAACTAAGAATCTTAAATGACTTACTTTCTCAACAATTAACTTCTCATCCAAGTCTCAAACATCATTTTTATGGCAGCATTTTGTCCGACGCAGTTAAACCATTCAATTTTTGCCTTGCAGTTAATTGATTGTAAGTATTCAGCCTTGAAAAAAAATTGCTATATAAGCAAACATTGTGATACATTCTTTTCAACAATATTAACAGTAAGTTAACTCATATAGACAGATTCTGATCCCTTATTATAGCACTTTTTTTCCCTCAATGAAGGATTAAGACATGAACTTAAAAACTGATAAAACAGCTTCATTCAGTATACGTATCTATGGAGAACCTGAGAGAGTTATTTTCTATTTGATTACTTGTCTGACTAAAAAATATTGTTTAAAGATAATATTTTGGGGGCAACTGGGTGGCTCAGTCAGTTAAGCGTCCAACTTCAGCTCAGGTCACGATCTTGCCTTCGTGGGTGTGAGCACCGCGTGGGGCTTTGTGCTGACAGCTCAAAGCCTGGAGCCTGCTTTGGATTCTGTGTCTCCCTCTCTCTCTGCCCCTCCCCTGTTCATGCTCTGTCTGTCTCTCTCAAGAATAAATAAACATTCAAAAAAATGTTAAAGGTAATATTTTTAAAAGAAGTCATTTTATACAATTTACCATCTTGCCGCCTTAATAAACAAACTGCTATGAAGAGATTGCCTTGTGATTTCCATACTAGCTTGTCATGGATAATGGTAGCGGCAGGTGCCTGTGCAGGGCACAATGTTTTGTCTGTCATGATTTGGCTCCATCTGTGCCTATATCTCTCTAGATCACATTTTTTCCTAGATAGTATAATGATTTATAAAAATCACACATTAGTTGATGAAATGTGTTCGCAAGTTTTTTGGTTTATCATTATACATGGTGCAAATTAACACGTCTTCATGGACATATTTTAAAAGCAAGATATTTGACTATAGGAAGCTAATTTTTTCAACAAACAAATTGTGTCAGTTCTCATATAGTTCATTTTCACCATGAGCTTCCTTCCTGTATTTCATGTCCTTCATTCTTCCCTGTTTTTCTTTCCTGTATATCACCTAAAGACTGGCGACTTTGGTATATTTGGTTTTGTGTATTATCTGGTCCTGTTTACTTTGCTCTGTTCCTAATAGCACTAAGTCTGTCCATAATACACACACACACACACACACACACACACACACACACACACATATTTCTCCATCACTATCTACACATTAAAAGTTTCTATGCTTCAGATTTTTGAGATGAAAATGGGAAGTTCACCAAAATGGAAAAGTGATATTCTTACAATTTTGCTTTGAATGCACCATGTGACATAATATTAAAAGAGAATAAAAATGTGATGTTTTCCAAATCTTTAAGAAAAACTCACAGCACAGAAATATGACTTTTCTGCAGCTGTGCACATCTTTACTCATCAGTATGCTAATAGTCTCCAACTTGACAAGTATTATAGAAGAGATGATCCAGGACATGGAAGAGGTAGCCTTAAGGCATTCAAGTCATATTTAACTAAGAGCCAAATCTTCCATTTCCTAACATGGAAAAAGTGTATTTCTGTGTCTATTTTATGTTTCTATCCACAGCTGACTACCTGGATATAGTTATTCCATAAGAACTCTTTAAACCTACAGTAAAATAGGATGTGCTCTCTTCAAGGTAGCTTGCTTTATCATTTTCCACTGTGGTAGATGAGCATATATAGGAGGAAAGAGGAAAAGAACATATTCCCATGACTTAACTTCTGGAAAACAAAATTTAAACTTTGTGTGGCAACATGGAAACATTTTTGTTTCATAAAAGTACTGCAGCTTTCTTTACAACCCTCAATTCTATGTCCCCATTTTTCCTTCTTTTCCACTTCTCCACCCTGCCACTGAATTTCACTACTTCACTGGTATATATCTATGTCCTTGAAATTTTATTGCTGTAGGGTGAGAGTATTATCAATGCAACAACCACCTGATAAACCAAACACAGGACTTGTGCTCACCTACATAAAACATAGTATCTGATGAGATTTGTCTAAAATTAACTTGTGTTCTCCAACTTTGTCAATCAGTATCTATTAGGGATAATCTTACATAAAAATCTAACTCAGAAAACTACAGAACACTGGAGTAAGATTGTGTTGCAGGTTAAGATCCATAGGAAGCACATGCTGAGATAGAGATTGGCATTTAGAAAATTTATTGAGCAGTGTTCTTGGGATCAACATGTGTGGAAGACAAGGGAAGGAGACAGAAGTATTGGAATGAAATGCAGTCTCAACAATGGTTAAAGCTAAATGGTACAAAGTACTTTAAAGGTAGGATGGTCCTTCAAAGTTTTCTCACCTTATCATGAGAAAGCCAACGTTCTAAAATATATTATATGTGAGATATATATTATATATATAATTCACCTTTCTTATACTCTCAAATCAACTAGTCATTGGATGTAGGCTACCCCTGAGAAAGGCGTGTGACTCTGCAAGAACAGCTCCACCAACCAAGGGCTAGTTCCAGAGAAGGATGACAACTGAGGATTTTAGCAATTAGTGTAACAAGCTAGGAATCTGAATAGCATAGCACATCTGTTGCTGATTATCATTTTCCTCTCCAAGTCATGAAACGTCCATTGACCCTATCAAACAGACATATCACAAAGTAGATGTTCTACTATAGAAGGAAATGAAAATTTGCCCAAGTATAAAGAGTAGTATTTGTTAATAATACATATTGGAATATATAGCCTTGCTTGATTTTTGTTTTATCTTCATTTACATTTAAAAGCTTAGTTATTGGGGCGCCTGGGTGGCGCAGTCGGTTAAGCGTCCGACTTCAGCCAGGTCACGATCTCGCGGTCCGTGAGTTCGAGCCCCGCGTCGGGCTCTGGGCTGATGGCTCAGAGCCTGGAGCCTGTTTCCGATTCTGTGTCTCCCTCTCTCTCTGCCCTTCCCCCATTCATGCTCTGTCTCTCTCTGTCCCAAAAATAAAAAAAAATAAAATAAATTAAAAAAGCTTAGTTATTAACAAATTAAAACAATCTTTTGAAACTCTTCCATGTTCTAGGCACCATGCTAGTGATTTCTTATCATGGGGTTAGCTACTGCCACACATTGAATAGATGAAGAAAGAACTCTATGGGAAGTTGAGTACACTGCCACACAGTTCATAGATGGCTGATTTGTTTCTAACTCCAGAGCTATGTGTTTTCTACTATTCTGCACTGTAACTTGGGTTAAACGGAAATACATCTATAATATAATTTTATAATTTATTAACCTTAAAATTCCAGATCCTTTGTCTATCCGACTTATAAATCACAGTGGATACTGTCCTTTTTTTTTTAATACTTGTTTTTAATGTTTATTTATTTTTTAAGAGACAGAAAGACAGAGTGAGAGTTGGGGAGGGGCAGAGGAAGAGGGAGACACAGAATCTGAAGCAGGCTTCAGGCTCTGAGCTGTCAGCCCAGAGCCTGATGCGGGGCTAGAACCCACCCGTGACATCATGACCTGAGCCTAAGTCGGATGCTTAACCGACTGAGCCACCCAGGCGCCCCACAGTGGACAACTTAGTAACTTAGTAACTCAAAAACTCATCTAGAAATTTTGGCCAATTTCCTCAAGTGTAAAATGGGAATAGAAAAAACATTTTCTTTACCCATGCAAATAGCTTATGATGAACAAATGAGATAATACTTCAATGACTTGAAAACTGTAGGGTGCTAAAAAATAGTTTTACATAATATACAATTATTATAAAACAATTACATATTATAAAATACATAATATTATTATGATTACTTCTTTTATACTGATTCATACTAATGGCATTTGCCAAATAAGCTCAATGTGGTACAATTTTGAAAAAGCATATGCCCTCATATGCCTGCTCATTTGATAATATTTAGCTATGATCTTCACCTTCAGGCTTAAACAAAATCTGATAATATTAACATTGAGTAGAAAAAAGAAAGGCCATATTTTTATTCTAATGAGACAAAATGATTTTTTTTAATAATAATGTTACTAGTTATACCAATCTTATAAAGGTACACCTTGCTTTATAAAAAATTCGGCATTGGATGTTTAAGAACAGTTTAGTTCATGCTTTCTACGACCCTTTCACCCTTTTAGGCTTCCGTGTTCATAGAACTAATATCCAAATGGGGAGGAGAGTATAAGATGAAACACTGGCTGAGAAAGATTCCTATAACTCTACCAACACCAGGTTGCTCAGCAAAGGCTAATTTGGAGAATGAGGCCTAAGCCCAGCCTCAGTTGAATCTTCTTGCTCCTATGTGACAACAGAGCAATACATCCAGAATTGATATATCCAATAAACTCATTGGAAATGGGGCTGAACTCAGAAATACAATGGCAACCTGATTCATCAGATACTCAAAGGATGTGGTAAGGAGACCATGACTCACGTGAGCCTTGGCCTTTAAGATACAGCTATCCCCACGAATAAAACACAACTTAGTACAACTCCACCAAAATGAATAACTGTCAAGTGGGTGAAGAGAGAAGCCAAAATCGATACAGTAGATGTTTTTCTATTCTCTGAAGTAAATCAAAAGTCACACTAGAAAGATTGCACGTCTCATACAGACATACACACACATACTTCCTAACATGTAGACAGATTCTCTGATGAATTCTTTAGTAAATGAAGACATAATTCCCTACATTAAAGAAAAATGCTTAAAGGAGACATAAAACAAAATGATTGCATGATTCAATGTGGTGAAGATGCCAAATATACTGAAATGTATCTACAGATTTGGCACAGTCTTAATTAAAGTCCTCAGGATCTTTGTCAACTTTAAAAACATATTCTGAAATTTTTATGGAGAAGCAAAGATCAAAAGAGCCAAAATATACTTTCAAAAATAATAACAATAAGGAATACTTGCTCTGTTAGGTGTAATAATTAAGACAGTGTGGCTATTGGCACAGCAAGGGAAAAATAAATCAGTGTAACAGAATAGAGAGTCTAGAAATAAACCCATGCATATGTAAATATTTGTTAAATGTAGCATTGCGGATTAGCAAGGAAAAATCAGGCTTTTTTAAGGAAATGCTACTAGGTTATTTTTGCATACATATGGAAAAAATTAATTAAATCTCTACCTTACCCCATCCATAAAAATTAACTTCAGATAAATTATAAAACTAAATGCAAATAAAAAAAACTACAATACTTATAGAAGATATACAAATGAATATTTCCATTACTTTGTGGCAGGGAGGAAATTTTAAGACCAAAAAGCTAAATTTACCACTTCAAAAGTAAAAATTCCTGTTCATCAAAAACACTATCCAGAGAAATAACAGAAACTGCAAAACTGTGGAGAATATATTTGCATGCTATTTAACTGAAAATGGACTAGTATCCAAGATATGTATAATGTCTAAAATCAATAGACATACTGTTTAGGGACCCAATAAAAAACATGCAGAATATCTTAATAGATACTACAAAAAGAGGAAATTTATAAAAAGATGACTTATCTCACAAGTTATTAGAAAAAAAATGGGAATGAAATCAATTTCACATTTAGTCTGATTGAATACATCCAGAAGCCTATTCCAATTCTTTTTTTTTTTTTAATTTTTTTTTCAACATTTTTTATTTATTTTTGGGACAGAGAGAGACAGAGCATGAACGGGGGAGGGGCAGAGAGAGAGGGAGACACAGAATCGGAAACAGGCTCCAGGCTCCGAGCCATCAGCCCAGAGCCTGACGCGGGGCTCGAACTCACGGACAGCGAGATCGTGACCTGGCTGATGTCGGACGCTTAACCGACTGCGCCACCCAGGCGCCCCGCAATTCTTATGAGCTGTAGGTATGAGTGTCATTTAGAACAATCTCTTTGGGAAATCATTTGATGTCACCCAGTAAATTTTAAAATGTGCATAGCCTATGATCCTGCAGGATTATACCTCCTCCTAGGTGTAATCATAGAGAACCTCATGCACATGTGCACCCAAAGACATGTAAAAGTATCCACGCTGCATTCTTTGTTAATAGTTTTACACTAGAAACAATCCAAATACCCATGAAAAGTAGAGTGAGAAAATAAATAATGACGTATCATAGAATGCTATACAACACTGAAAATGAATACACTTCTTCTAAGTACAGCAAATATGTTGAATGAATGATGAAACAAGTCATGGAAGGATATAGACAGTATGATTCATTTAGATGGTCTATTTCAAAAATAGACAAAACCGAGTTATCTTGTTTAGGTAACATAAGTGGTTAAACTGTAAGAAAAAGCAAGGAAATAATTATTAGAAAGTAAAGGTGATTTCCCTACCCCTCCCCCCAAAGTAAGGAGATGTGTTTAAGAAGAAATACATGCGGGATGGCTGATAAGTTCTGTGTCTTAGGGTGTTTTTGTTCTAATTCATTTACCAGGTAATTGCAAACTTTTGTTTAATTTTATTCATTTTCTCAAAAAATGAAAGTTGAGAATTTACTATATGCATGGCACAATTTTGGTATTAGTTTATATATTTTATTTATTTACTTATTTATTAATTACCACACATAATACTATATATATTATTCTAAGTTAACTTCTTTCTTTGAACGATCTCTTGAGCCATGCTTTCTTTTATTTTTAATTTTTTTGTTCTTTTGTTTTAATTTCTTTAATGTTTTTTTTATTTTTGAAAAAGAGAAAGAGAGAGAGACACAGAGTATGATCAAGGGAGGGGCAGAGGGAAAGAAGACACAGAATCTGAAGCAGTTGCCGGTTCTAAGCTGTCAGCACAGAGCCCTACATGGGGCTTGAACTCACAAAACGTGAGATCATGACCTGAGCTGAAGCCCAATGCTTAACCGACCGAGCTATCCAGACGCCCCTTGAGTTGTGCTTTCTAATAAAAGAATCAAACTGCCAAAGTTGAGGATATTAAAAAAAAGAGGTCCATTTTAGCTGGGATAATTGTTTTATAGAAAAGATGGCATTGGAAGTACCCTTGGAAAGGTACGAAGCAGGTTGATAGGAGGGAAAGAGCTATGTAGCAGGCACAAGAAGAGATATGTCCAGTGACTGACAGACTATTTGACTGGATCATACACTTTAATTATTGGAATAATTGGGAGTTAAATCCAGAAAGGTCAAACGGTCCCTTCCCTGCCCACACACCGTCATCCCCCTGCCATCAATTAGGGCAACTCTTACTCATTCTTCAAATCTCTGCTTCCTAGTACACCTTAGGGAATCCCTCCTTTATCTCTGATTTAGGGTAAGCCCACTGCTGCAACATATAGACATAATAACTCAAAATACAATAAATGTTTATTTTTTGCAATGGGTGAAGATTTTTGTCAGACAGCCTTCCTCCACAATTATTCAGGAAGTCATGACTATCCAAGACCATGTGGCTTGCATGGTAATTCTTGGTTTTTCTCTACCCCAAAAGTCACAAGAAATAAAAGATCATGGAGATGCTGTGTGGTGGAACAATTTTATGGTCCTGAAAACAGATCCTGTCTACTTAAATTCTTATGGCCAGAGCTTACTCCCATGTTTACATACATCTGTAAGAGAAGGGAGAAATGTAGTCTGTGTGTGTGTGCATGTGTGTGTATACACATACACACACATACATACAGTGGATAGCATATATGTATGCATAGATGAAAAAGAGGAAAACTTAGGTTTTGGTGAAGAGTTAGCAATTTCTTCCAAATACCTTTAAAAGAGTGATAGGAGGCCCTGGTGGCTTAGTCTGTTGAGCATCTGACTTCGGCTCAGCTCATGATCTCATGGTTCAGGGGTTCGAGCCCTACATTGGGCTCTATGCTGACAGCTCAGAGCCTGGAGCCTGCTTCAGATTCCGTGTCTCCCTCTCTCTCTGCCCCTTCCCCACTCATGCTCTGTTTCTTTCTTTCTTTGAAAAATAAATAAATGTTAAAAAAAATTAAATAAATAAATAAAACAGTGACAGAAAATTTGAAAAGAAAGAGGGCAATTTGTCTGGCTAGTCCTAAAGAAAAGACAGGTAGTGTCAAAACACTAATATGAGAGAAAACAGGTTTGAAAGCCAGATTCAGTATTAGAGATGAACTGGATCACCGAATAATAATGATACTCAATTAATAAAGAAAATTTAATTAAATCTAAACACATCCGTTTATTAACATCAAAAATACTTAAAGCCAATATTAACAGAACTAAAATAATTTCAAAAAGAAATTGACAAATCATTATGGGAGTTTCAAACATGCCTCTTTATATAATCAAAATTTTAAAAGCCAATGGGGAAAAAAGATGAGATCAGAGAAGACTGAAATAGAAACAGAAACCTTGATCTAATAACCACATATAGAACTGTGCACTTAACAGTTAGATAATTAATTTATAAAAATGAACTATGTTGGTTATACAGAAAAATGCATATGCAAAAAATCATTAATCTGTATCATTGAGGGTTATATACTTATGGTATTAACTTAAGGCATACTAAAGAAAAAACACTGACATATAAAAGGCCACAAATTGAGTCTAATTCATCTCAAAAGAACAGAATCATGCATTTTATTTTATATAGTATCCTATGATAATAATGTATTTACATAGAAATGAACAACAATCTGATTTTAAAAATAAAATACACCCTAAGTTCCAGTAATTGCAGTACTGGGTATTTACCTAAAGAATACAAAAATACTAATTCAAAGGGAGACATGCACCTCTATGTTTATTGAAATATTATTTATTTATGGAAGTTATGAAAGCAGCATATACACACACATATATGATAGGGAGAGAGAGAGAGAGAAAGAGAATATTATTCAGTTATAAAAAAGAATGAAATTTTGCTATTTGCAACAACATAGATGGATCTAGGGAGTATAACACTAAGTGAAATAAGTCAGGGAAAGACAAATTCCATATGATTTAACTTCTATGTAGAAGAAAAAAAAACAAAAGAATGAAGGGAAAGAAGAGAAAAACAAACCAAGAAATAGACCCTTAGCTATAGAGAATGAACTGATGGTTACTAGAGGGGAGATGAGTGGGGGGATGGGTGAAATAGGTGAAAAGGATTGAGAGTACACTTATCTTGATGAGCACTGAGTAATGTATAGAATTGTTGAATCACTGTATTGTACATCTGAAACTAATATAACACTGTGTGTTGACTATACTAAATTAAAAAAAAACAGAACAAAAACAAACATACAATTAAACATTACATTCTAAACCAATTATGTTCCAGCTCCTTCCTGGCACCTCTTAGTTATATCAACCTGCAAGAAACATGTCAGAATCTGTTAGCATGACTCCAGTCTTCTTACTTACTTCATACTCATTTCCTTATTATTCACAGACCTGTATTGCTAATCTGGATATTGCTAATCTGATATTGCTAATAGCAGGTATTTTCACTTAGCATAAAGTAGATCTGGGCACAATGGCAGCAAGTTTTCTTCACATCCAATGTTCTCGGGAATTCCTCCTCCCTTTCCTTCTGTTTGCTTTTTCTCCCAGAATACAGTTTTGTAAATGAAGCATTTATTTTGGACAGAGGGTGACATGCAAAGCAGTGCATGTCACTCACATGCTCATTGACAGATTCCGGCAGCGTGGCCCTCTGCCATGTGTTGGCTTACCTAGCACTTTATTTATTGACCATCCTTGGCCTCAAACATGCGTTTACTGAAAACTCCTTGGCTGTTAGTTGATATTTTGCACTACAGGGTATTACACATTACTAGAAGTCCACGTGACTCCCAGTATTTTTCCTATACTGGCGCTTACTTACTTGAGCACTGGGATAGCTGAGGGTCCTACATAAGGGCAGTATCTTAACAGGCTCTTGCAGACACTTGAAAACTAGAAAAATGTTGAATGATACACATTTTTAAAATTCTACTTAAAGTCATTAAAATTTCCTGGGGCAATTGTCCAGAAATTAACATAATCTACATTAAATAGCATCATGTCAAACATTTACTTGGTAATGTCTTCCTCAGGGCAAGGTGGTTCTACTATGTATTGATTCAATAATTTCCATCCTCCTCACCAGCTAAAGCTTCAGGTACCCACTGGCAAAGTGCTAGGTAGTACTTGTCCAAACCCAGAGGTGTGAGGGTTTTATGTGTAGTTCTCCAAGTTCAAAACCACAAAAATAATTAATAGTTGATTTTAGGCCCATTTAGCTATCTGTTCTGTTATAAAGACAAAATACCTAATTTGATTATAAAATCAATGGGATACATTCATATTTGAAGAGCATTTCCCAAAACAGAAAGATATTCTAAACTTAAATATTACCAAGCACTTTTGATCTATAAATTAGAATATATTTATAATGTAATACCGTACTGTACATTTTTTCAATGCCAACTATAAGATCAGGGGACACAATCAAATTGAATAGAGGATACAACTGTGGAAGAATTCTTTTTCTACCACATTACGCCCCTGGGTCATGACATACAAGCAGCTTTACTTTGAAGCAATGTGAAGCAGAAAAAAAGAGACAATAGTTTTAGCATAATAATTTACTGGAGATTGACTTGGAGGTGATAATACTGGTCCAAGTCAATGTGTTGGATGATTGTAATGTTTGATCTTGATGCCTGTCCAGTGATGTGCATTCTCATCTCTCCACCTGCAACAAAGCCACACTCTCTCTAGCTCAATTAGGAAAAAAGTTATATGTTAGAGTCAGAATAAAACTCCTAGTCCAAGAAAAGTTTAAACCCTTGAGGTAGGTAAAGAGATCAGAAGGAATCCCAGGAGAGAAGTGTCTTGAGGCACCTGAGGAGAGACAACCCCTGCAGCACCTCTAAACTCTGTGTCTAAACCATGCTTGATAAAGCATGCTCTAAACCATGCTTGATAAAGAATTAGGAGGAATACAGCAGATAAATAACCCTAGATAAGGATTGGTAGCCTGTGCGCGAATAAATAACACTGTTGCACAGTCTCTTAATTCCATGTGTGCATCTCTTCTAATAGATAGTATTCTGCCTTTGCAAGAGTGAGAGATTATACAACTCCAACCTCTTTCTCTCTTCCTCTGTGGGGCAAAAGTTTCTCTACGTATTTCACAATGTCACTTTAGTCTCAGCAATTGTTAAAATGTGATCAAATTTATGAATATGGTGATTCTTTTTCAGAAAATGAGGCAGTTACTTTAATTACTTCTAACTTATTTTGAGTTTCAAGCAGACTGATCTGTGTAAAATATGTGCCTGTAAATATGTACCATAGTGACAAGATTATTAGATGAAGAGTCATAAGACTCAGCTTCATTCTTGATGCTGACACTTACTTGATCAAGTGAAGTTTAGCTTCACTTTCTTCTGAAAAGTAGAAAACAGCAAAATAGCACCTACACTGTCTAGAACTTTATGTTAATGTGAGATCAAATGAGGTAATGTGTACTGAATGGATTTTAAATTATGAAATCATACACTAAAGAAAATGATTAAAGGGCAATGTAGAGACTGCTCCACATGGAATTCTTTAAACATAATTTTTCATTTAATGAATATTTAATGTATCCCACATGTATGGCTATTGTCAGCCCTGAAAAAGGGTGAAGGTGCATGGAGGGAAAGGGAAGGGTAAATTATATATAAAAAGCACCATGGTCCTTAGCTCAAAGAGCTTTTAATACTATGGAAATCAAGATACATTAAAAAAATTGAAAGCAAAATAACAATTTAAAGAAGCATAGGATTAGATGGTGAGAAACAGGGAGCGATAATTAGTGCTAAAAATGGTCTTTGGAGAGAGGCCATTAAGCTAGTGCTGGAAACCCCAAGCCCCTCCAGGCCTTTAATCCTTTAATTAGCATTCCCTGTACATTAATGCATTTTCAACTTTAAAGGCTGCATTGTTTTACACAAGAAATACTTGAATATATTTTCACAACTCAGTAATCTCAGAGTACAAAACTAAAATCCCACATTGTGTCTCCACCTGCTCCCTAGCCCTGGCAAACTCTAATCTCAATCCCGTTTCTTTCCCTATCAAATACCACTGTTAATAGTTTGGTGGTGTTTATCTTAGAATTTTTTGTGCATACACACATACACACAAATTTGTAACACCAAGGGTATTATAGTGTATAGACTATTCTAAAACTTGCTGTTTTTTACTTAACAGAATGTCTTACCAACACCACTATGACATGCATGTAGATTTATCTTGTTCTTTGAAAGTGATCATTTGTATCAATAACTCGTATACTATTTGTTCTATTATAATCATTTCTATGTTTCTACTTTTCCAGTCTTATAAACCATGAAGTACCACTATCTGAGGGCTCATAGGATGTTTGATCCATCAGCATGGGATGCCATGTGACATCAGGACTCACTCTACAAAAATGAAGTATAGGAACGGGCATAAGACCAGGGGGCATACTGAGTGTTTACCTACTGTACTATCCAGAAGCTACTGGCCTGAGAGAGGTTTGAAACAGTCTCTTGAACATTCTGTGAGGATACAGGCTGGTTTTTCTGTATGCAATATATACACTGAGTCAAAGACATTTATATATCTTGTACCTTAGGTAGGAGGAATACATGGGTCTGGCAACCAAATGATAAACACCAGGGGAATTTTACTTCCTAGCCCTGCAATAACTTTGAGTTTTGCAGAATTAGATGTCCTCGTCCCCAAAAGAGGCATACTTCTGCTAAAGGATATAAAGAGAGTCTCATTGATCAATAACCTGGTGTTGATCTTTTAAACTCTTCACATTTGAGGCCAGCAAGTAAGGAAAAGAGTCACCACCATGGCAGGAGTTACTGACCTTGATAATTAGGAGGTGACAGGGCTGCTATTATGCAATGGGCTTAGAGGTGAATATGTGTGACATACAGGGAATCCACTGGGGTACCTCTTGTATCTCTTTTGCTCAATTGTGGTGGTAAATAAAAAAGTGCAGGTGCCCCTGGCAACCACCAATCTACTCTCTGTTTCTGTAGATTCCAATTTTATTTTTAGATTCCACATATATCATACAGTGGAATACAGTATATACATACAAATCATACAGTATTTGTCTTTCTGTCTGACTTATTTCACCTAACATAATGCCCTCAAGTCTTATCCATGTTGTCACAAATGGCAGGATTTCCTTCTTTCTCAAGGCTGAATAATATTCCACCATATATATGTATGTTTATTTATGTATACGTATATATGAATTTTTTTCTTATCCATTGATCCAATGATGGACACTTAGATTGTTTCCATGTCTTGGCTATTATAAATAATGCTACAATGAACATGGGGGTACAGATATCTTTTCAAACTAGTGTCTCCATTTCCTTCAGATATGTAACAGTCTCCTCTTATCTGAAGAAGATACATTCCAAGACCTCCAGTGGATTCCTGAAACAATGGATGGTAGCAAACCCTACATGTGTTATGCCTTTCTTCCTATATGTGTATGTCATTACAAAGTTTAATTTATAAATTTGGCACAGTAAAAGATAAAGCAGAATCATCTGTTTCTGGATTATGTTGGACCCTAGGTAAGCAAAACAATGAAAACCAAAAAGTGCATAAGGGTAGATTACTCTATACCCAGTAGTGGGGCTGTTGACTTTTAATGTACCTGTTGGCCATTTGTATACTTTCTTTGAAAAAAAAAAAAAGTCTGCTCTGGTCCTTTGCATTTTTAATTGGATTATTTGGTGCTGGGTATTGAGTTTTTTCAGTCACTTACATATTTTGGGATATTAATATAAGATATAGAGTTTGCAAATATTTTATTCCATTCCATAGGTTGCCCTTTTGTTTTCTGGATTGTTTCTTTTGCTGTGCAGAATTTTTTTTACTTTTATGTATTCTCACTTGTTTTGTTTTGTTTGCTTTTATTGATTGTACTTTTGGTGTCATATCCAAAATGTCATTGCAAAAACCCATTATCAAAGAGCTTTGTCCCTATGTTTTTTTTTCCCTAGGACTTTTATTATTTCTGTTCTTACATTTACGTATTTATTCCATTTTGAGTTAATTTTCATAATTAAATGTGAGGTAGAGGTTCAGCTGCATTCTTTTGAATGTGAATATCCAGTTTTCCCAGCACCATTGGCTGAAAGACTATCCCTTACACATTGTATATTCTTGGCTTCTTTGTGGGAAATTATTTAACCATAAATTCATGGATTTATTTCTGGGTTGTCAATTCTGTTCTATTGCTCTGCATGTCTGTTCTTATGCCAGTACCACACTTTCTTGATTACTATAGCTTTGTTAATATACTTTGAAATCAGGAAGTGTGTAGACTCTAATTTTTATCTTCTTTCTTAAAATTATTTTAGCATCTCAGGGTCTTTTGTGGTTTCACAAAAATTTTAGTTTTTTTTTCTATTTCTGTAAAAAATCCCACTGGAACTTTGATAAGTACTGTTTTGAATCTATAGATAGCTTTGGGAGGTTAGACATTGTAACAATTTTAATTCTTCCAATTCACAAAAATAAGATCTTTCCTTTTATTTGTGTTGTCTTCAATTTATTTCATTATGTCTTATAATTTTCAGTGTATAGATCTTTTACCACCTTCACTAAATTTACTCCTAATTATTTTATTGCTTTTGATGCTATTGTAAATGGAATTTTTTCTATTTCATTTTCATAGTTTGTTGCCTGTGTATAGAAATGCAACTGATTTTTGTATGTTGATTTTGTATCTTGCAACTTTACTGAATTCATTAATTAGTTCTAAAAGCTTATTTTTAAAAAAAATGTTTCATTTATTTATTTATTTGGAGACAGAGTGCAAGCAGGGGAGGGGCAGAGAGAGGGGGACAGAGGATCCAAACGGTGCTGCACTGACCACAGAGAGCCCAATGCAGGTTTGAACCCATGAACCATGAGAACATGACCTAAGCTGAAGCCAGACGCTCAACAGACTGAGCCACCTAGGTGCCCCTATCTGTAATAGTTTCTTGGTGCGGTCTTCAGGGTTTATTTGTATAAGATCAGGTCACCTGCAAACAGAGACAATTTTACTTCTTCATTTTCACTTTGGAAAATTTCCTTTTATTTTGGCCAAGACTTCCAGTACTATGATGAATAGGAGTGGTGAGACTGGGTGCCTTTATCTTGTTTCTGATCTCAGAAGAAAAGCTTTCAACATTTCACTGTTGAATATGATGTTAGCTGTGGGTTTGTCATATATAGCCATTTTTATTTTGAAGTGCATTCCTTCTTTGCCAAAGCTATTGAGTTTTTATCACAAAAGGATGTTAAATTTGTCAAATGCTTTTTATTGCATCTACTAAGGTAATCATATAATTTTTCTCTCTCATTCTATTAATGTTATATATCACATTTATGGACTGGCATACATTGAACCATCCTTACATTCCATGGGTGAATCCCACTTGATCATGGGAAATGACTCTTTTATTGTGCCACTGAATTCAGTTGGCTAGTATTGAGAATTTTTATATCTATATTCATTAGAAATACTTGCCTAAAGTTCTCTTGTAATGTCTTTTTCTGGCTTTGGTGTCAGGGTAATGCTGGCCTCATAAAGTGAGTTTGAGACTATTCCTTCCTCTTCAATTTTTTGTAAGATTTTGAGAAGAACTGAAATTTATTCTTTAAATGTTTGGTGGAATTCCCCTATGAAACCATCTGGTCTTGGGCTTTTCTTTGTTTATTACTTATTTTATCTCTCTAGTAGTCATTGGTCTTTCCAGATTTTCTATTTCTTCATAATTCAGTCTTGTTAGTTTTTATGTTTCTAGGAATGTATTCATTCTAGGTTGTCAATTTTGTTGGCACACAATTGTTAACAATTGTCTCATAATCCTTTGGATATTCATTTTCTTAATGGTGTTTTTCAATGAATAGATGTTTTAATTTTTATGAAGTATAATTTATCATACCTTAATTTCTTTCTGTGTCCTAAAGTCTTTGCTTATCCTCAGGGAGCAAAGATATTTTCCGATATTTTCTGGAAGATTTATAATTTGGGATTTTGTACTTGGTCTATGATCTACTTTGAATATTATTTTTTCTATATTCACATAGATATCCAGTTGTCCCCACATAATTTATTGGAAATAGTTTTCTTTCCACCTTTTTCAAAATCACTTTGTCAACTTTATCAGGATCAATGGTCTTATAAGTATAGATCTGTTTCTGAACACTCTGTCCTCTTCTCTTATTCTATTTTTCTGTCTCTATGCCAACATCACACTATTTTTAATATTATAGCTATAGAATTTCTTAAAATCAGTGTGAATCTAGCATTGTTGTTTAAAAAATCTAACATTGTTGTGGATTTGGCAGTCATTTTGTTTTTCCATGTACATTTTAGTGTTATATGTCAATTTATAGATACTAAGGCAAGTTTGTTGAAAATTGTATTGCATTGAATCCAGGGTACTGAGAATATTTGGGAGAGGAGTTGGCCCAGGAATTAAAATATGCACACTTCTCACAGATACTTAAAGTTTTTGCATTATATTACATTTTATCATTTCATATTACAATATATCCATTTAGCAGCCCACCATCCTTTATGCTGTTATAGTAATATATTTTATTTCCACATATATTGTAAACTCCATAACATAGTGCTAGAATTTTTGGTTTAAATGGCCACATATTTTTAGAAACATTAGGACCAGAAAAAAATATAAATAAATGGAGTTTTGTATAGGTTAATGTACTTTAACACTTCCAGTACTTTTCACTTCTTTCTGTAGAATACAAGCTTCCATCTGGAGTCATTTTACTTTACCCTGAACAACTTTCTTTAACATTTCTTATAGGGCAGTCTGCTGGCAACAAAACGTCTGGTTTATTTTTCTGTTAATGTTTGCATTTCACCTTCAGTTTCAGAGGACATTTTTGCTATGTATGGAATTCTGGGTTGAGAGCTTTTTAATTTTCATTCATCTTTTTCCAATTGTCGTTCTGGTGTCCCCCGGTTCATTCTTTCTCATGAGAAACTATTCATCACTTCTATTACTGTTCCTCTGTATGTACCATATTGTTTCCTCTGGCTGATTCTGAGAATTTTTTCTTTCTCTTTGGTGCTCAGCAGATTGCTTACTGATGTACCTGGGTGTAGTTTTCTTTGTAATTTTTTCTGCTTAGCATATATTTAGTTATACTTGCTCTATAGTTTGCCATTTCATCAAATTTGCAAAATTTGTGGACATGACTTCTATAAATATTTGTCTTCCCTATTTTATATCTCCTTTCCCTCCTCTCTATCCAGCCACTCTGGTCTTCTTGATCTTTGTCCTATGACACTAGAATGATTGTGTTATTTTGCCTCAATTGTGGTTGCTCCAACACCATTCATCCTGAGGAGGGCTTTAAAGTGGAAATTTTACTCAGTGCAGTTCTTTTGATTCATGAGTCAACTCTGCTCCAGTTTCTGCATCTCTTTGGTTCTTTGTAGTCCCTTCAAGGCTCAGAGCCTGGAGCCTGTTTCCAATTCTGTGTCTCCCTCTCTCTCTGCCCCTCCGCCGTTCATGCTCTGTCTCTCTCTGTCCCAAAAATAAATAAATGTTGTAGTCCCTTCAAGTTATTATGTGGGGTTTCTTTCTCCAGCGTTTGCAATAGTTGTCTATGGGAGACAGTGGTAGAAGCTCTCCTGCCACTATCTGAAGGGAGACCTCTCCATCTAAACTTATATGAATGTCTTCACTTTTCCCTTCACTCAGCCAAAAAGAATCTGCTTTTAGTTTTTCAAATATGTTAACTTCCCCTTCTGTCCTCAGACCCCTTGTAATTATTCCATCTCATTAGAGAGCTTCCTTTCCATACCAACACACATGCACACACACCCTCACCTGGTTTAGACCCATATGTTCTTTTGAACTTGGGTTAATGATTGTATACATTATAATGAAGCTTTCTCTTATCTCTTGGACTAGACAAGTTCTTCCTGGTGTCTCCCTATAGTTTTCTCACACAATTCTTATCACAGTTTATAATTTTAATTTATCTGTGATTACTTGATTAATATTTGTCTTCACCATTAGAAGTTAAATTCCAATGATTTGTGCTCACCCATCTGTACACAGATTAACCTTGTATGTTTTACTAACCATTATTTAAGAAGTGCTGAGCAAGTATTTCATACATAGTGTGTGTTCTCAAAATATTAATTTAAGTAGTTCATTCATTCACTCATTCATTCATCAACTGTATTGCATTTTGACTGTTTCTAATTAAAGACCTCATGGGTACCTTAAACATCATATGCCTCAAACAGAGTACATTTTTTCTTCTACCAGTCTTCACCTATCTTCTTTTATTTCTAATAAAAATTAATTATAACTTTATATATCCCAGTGCCCAAAGTAGAAACCTCAGATAATTTTTAGAGCTTTCCTCTTCTCTCATAAACACCTTTCACAAATATACTTCCTTGGGATGTCTCATTAGTCAAAAATTCTATCACCTTCTTCCCCTTACCTAACTGCCCTAGTTAAAGGCCTTATTTTTTTGTGGATTATTTCTACAGGTTTCTACCAATGTCTACTGGTTTTAGTCTTTCTCCTAGCCATTCCGCCTTTACTATTTATCCCTACTGTCTCAACAGATGGATATTTCTAAAATAAAAACTGACCAGGTCCTCAATTAAAATCTTTGTAAGCATCTCATTTTTATAGAAGAAAGTACAAGAACTTTACCATAGCCTATTTTTTTTCACCAGGCCCCAAAGTTACATATGTGGTAAATTCACAAATTTAGGCACTACAACCCAAGGAACACCTCAACTACTTTACCTTACGTGAGTTATTAGATCTTTCCTACACAGTCCCAGCCTGCTGTATAGCCTGAGCTCTGTGCTCAGTGTTCTGTCCATTCACAGGTATTCTTAGACCCTCCATTCCCTCTTACTGGGGCATTAGAATTTATGGACTCCTCCACACTCTATATGAAGTATGAGGAGCCGAGGTATCTCCCTCAGGGCTATCTGTCTTGCCACCTCTTGCTGCCAAAGATTCTCTACAGCCTTGACAAGATTTTGGAAGTGGCCCCAAGCCAAATACTGGGCTTCTCCCAGGGTCAGAAGGCTGAAGGCTATGTCTTCAAAGCAGCCCATGAAACAGATCTTCCCAGGAGACTCCATATTTATCTGCATGTTTTATAGGCCCCTGACCCTATAAATCAGTTTTGAACTTGTAGTGGATTAAACCTGGCACCTGATCTTCCTTGCCTTCCTGTTTCCCTTCTTGGCCTACTCTCTGGAAGGCAATAGGAGCAGGCTTTCCACTTCCTTTCACTTCTGAAGCTAACATTCTTTTGTCCACTTACCTATCAGACAGAGTGAAGGTGGGTAAAATGTCTTAGCTATAACTGAAGATCCGAAAATATTATCCCTATTACTCTAAATTTATAGTTTTACATTTTATTTCTAGTCATGTCCTCTTCTCACCACCTCTAGGCAGAATTAATTGCTACCACATCTCCCACAACACCCTATTCATATTTTTATTTTATCATTTAGCACATTATAATTATGATTAGGTTCATGTTTGCCTTTCCCACTAGACTGTGACATCCTCAAGGACAGGGACTAAATCTTACTCAACTCTTTATTTCCCCAAAACGTACAACAGTGCCTGGCACAGAATAGATGTCCAGTGATGTCCAACAATAGATGTCCAACAAATGAGCAAACCTGCTGGGAGGTGAGACTTCATATGAAGGAATAATGAATGGAACACAGAGGTGGAAAGGAAAATTGTAAGCAGCTCATGTAGTGCTCTGATTCTGGACCATAATCCTGTAACAGGCATCAATTTTATCTCAGATAATTAATGTTTTTGAAGATTTTCAATGAGTGATGAATGTGTTTTTAATAATAAAAATATCACTAGAGATCTGCTGTACATAATGTAAATATAGATAAAAATATTGTATTGTTCCCTTAAAAATTTAAGATAGATCTCATGTTAAATATTCTTAACACCGCTTAAAAAAAAAAGAAAATAGTGCAGAAAAAGAACATTTATTTTGTAATAAACCCATATCTGTTACTTACAATAAGTAAATAAACGTTCAGCATTGAAAAAAAAAGATAAGATAGTAAAGCACATTAATAGTTTTAAAAGCTTTTAAAAGTTACTTAGTCATATTTCAGGGAGTATCAACCTCAGAACACAAGGAAAAAAGTGCAAAGTCATCTGTCTTTTGCCCCATTAACTTTACACACCCAGCTGGCTGTTCATTATCCCAAGTAAATGTTTTAGATGACTTTCTTAATTCAATTAGATTTTTGAACATATTTATTATAAATTATTTTGGTCTTCTAGAGAGTATTTTTTAGATCAATGGGTATAGCAATTTATCATGATAAAAACTAGATAGGACATAGCTCAACACTACCATATATATAACATCCCAAGTGTATTTATCATACAACCATAGCATGCTTTTTATATTAGAGATAATTCCACAAAAACTACTAAGAGATATTCTACCTTGGTATTACTGGCCTCAGAGATTATGAAAAATGACTGCTTATAGGAATATTTACAACTGAACTTTTATTAATTTAAAACTTTTTGTTAAAGTATTGACTTGTTTTATAAAACAGATATACCAAAGACATCAAAGCAGAAAGTAAAACAAAAAATTCATCAAGCAGAAGCCATTGTGGTTAACATAATTCTTTACATCTCTTGAGTCCTCTGTGCATATGTGTGTGTGTGTGTGGACTAAATGACAGGAATATTTAAAATGTAGAAAGAATGGTTTATGTCACAAGTGCCATCTTATAGAAAAATATTAAATATAATTTTCTTGAATTTTAAAGATAAAATATATAAAAATAAAATTTAATTCAATTGGTAAACTTCAGATAAATGTTTCTTTTCCATACAAGATAATAAATTCCCAAAGTCTTTCTAAAATAGAGATATAATTATGAAAATCATTAGGAGTTTGAAGTCATATTTTATTTTAAACTACAGTATCTATTGATTCTCTGACTTTAAAATTAGCAAATGTATACATTTAAATTTCCTCCGTCTCCCATTTTTCATGATCTCTGAGTGTGACCTAATTATTTTTAACATTTATATATCATCATCAATCCCTACAACATTGCTTTTCCACTCCTGGGTACCTTATTCTGATTTGTCATTTGTAAAGCTATAGTACATTGCCAATTAGTTTAGTTTGCTTTTGTTTTGTTTTATTTAAAGTTTTTCTATGTTTAAGAATGTAGTCTTTCATTTGAAAAGAATATGCTTGGGGCACCTGGGTGGCTCAGTTGGTTGGGCAACTGACTTTGGCTCAGGTCATGATCTCACAGTTTGTGAGTTTGAGACCCGCATCGGGCTCTGTGCTGACAGCTCAGAGCCTGGAACCTATTTGAGATTCTGTGTCTCCCCCTCTCTCTGCCCCTCCCCTGCTCACACTCTGTGTCTTTCTGTTTCTCAATAGTAAATAAACATTAAAAAAATTTTTTTTAAATGAAAGGAATATGCTCTTGCATTGTAGATATGAATTATGTTTTCTGTCTCATTTGTTCTGTCCTTTCTTCAGGAAAGTACAATTCAGTCTATATGAAATATCATTTTACTTTCTCTCTAAATCTAATTTATATCTTTCTTATTTTCCACTTGTGCTTTCCTCAAGCCTGTCCACCACATCCCTAAGAGTCATTTTCATCCTATTTATTCTTTTGTTGTGGTGGTTGTGATTGTTTTTGATTGGACTTTCATTTTACTAATGTACTTAACTGTCCCTTTCCATTTCTTTGATTTCCATTCGTTCCTCACACCACCTAATGTCCCTTTTAATCTTTGAATCTCTTCTTTAAATTCTCATGTTGACTACACTTTTGTTGAGAATATGGGAAACCATTTACTTGAATTATTTCCTGATTTTTTGAATGCTTTCTCTTATGGTATATGTTCCATATATTGTTAATGGGGTTTGCCCTATTTTCCTTCACCTATTTATTTAGTGTATTAGTGTGTTAGACAAGTCCTGGTTCTTCTTTTATTATTATTTGTCTTTGAATTAACCAAACTATTTTGTGAAGAATATGGAGGAGAAGGATACTGGGGAGAACTGTAATATTTGAATTTTTTTTTCAGTTTTTTTGCTCAAGAGTTTTCTCCCCAGTCCTTTCTGCTTTGAAACAACTCTCCCCTCAGTTTATGCATGGCAGGAATCCATGTGATAAAACCCTTTAACCTCAGCTTCTCTGTATTGCAGTCTGGTGATCACAGCTTTAATCTATGTGTTTCTAATCATTACTTCATTTGTTTATTTGAAATCGCTTAATTGGTTGTCTATGTGTCAGGCAAACTTCTAAGATTGGGGGATACTGAAGTTCCTAACAGCTTCAGACTTAAATCCTGGTAGAAAACAAGGAACAAATTCACAAATAAATATGGAAGATACTTTTAGAGATGACAAATGCTAAGAAGAAAATAGGATTTGGGGCTACAGAATGGTGCAGGTTGGATGGTGTCCTACTGAATCAAGGATGGCAAGGGGGGGCTTCTTATTGGAGGTAATGTCGTTGCAAAAATAAAGAGAAGACATCAACCAAGGCAATCAGCCTTCCAGACAGGATAAACAAGTCCTGCAGAGACCCCAGGGGGTGGAAGTCATTACTTATTTTGGAAGTAAGTTTCAGGCTACATGCCACCACCTTTTAGGGACAGTTGCTTTGGGTTTGAAGTTTGTTTCAGCATTTGGACTTCTGTTTATTGTTGCCCCAAATGTTCACGACTTGGAAGGCAGTTTATTAGATTGTGGTCCAGAGTTGTATCTGCTTGCTTATTTCCTTGAATGCATAATTTCTTTCTCATATTTTGTCATTTGTTTGTTAATCACTTGGTTTTTTCCTTCCTTTGGTGGATTTTTGAAGATGGGAATTGACTAAAATTGTCTTTATTACAGGATCTTTACATTCAGGGTCTCATCAGTTTTTTTTTTTAATTTTTTAATACTTATTTATTTTTGAGAGAGAGACAGAGTGTGAGCGGGAGAGGGGCAGACAGCCAGGCAGACACAGAATCCAAAGCAGGCTCCATGCTATAAGCTGTCAGCACAGAGTCCAATGTGGGGCTTGAACCCATAAACTGTGAGATCACGATCTGAGCCGAAGTCCGACACTCAACCAGCTGAACCACCTAGGTGCCCCTAGGCTCTCATCAGTTTTAACCTAACAGTATCTAACTAAAGGTCTGACTACACAGACCCCTATTGATGATAAGCTACTTGATGTCATTGTGATGAAAATTGATAATGGAAACACTTTTTCCAAAAAGCATCATCAAATGTGAATCCTTCAAAACCCTCTGAAATAGGACATGTGCAGTATTTCTTCTGGTAGCTAGTTGACCAAGTACATATATGTCAAATGTATATCACACTAAACTTCTCATTTATTTTGTTTCTTAAACACAAATTACTTAAATAAAGGGGGAAAATCTAACATTCTGATACTACATACTGTAAATAAATTATCCTTCAACTTGTCAAGCACATATGTAAATCTTTAAATGCTCAAAGTTTACTTGATAAAAACAAAGTTTATGGTACCAATAAATTCAGATATAGTTTGTCTAGAATTTCAACAAGAATCTAATTACATTTACTTTTAGGTAGTTGCTCTATTTTCTCCTAAAGAGGAAATAGAATAAAATACACCATTTGTTTGAAGCAACCATGGATCTTGAAATATATTAGTTTCCCAAGTTGCATATCATTTTGTATTTTTTTTATCTGCAAGCATAAATTTGGAAATCTTTGCCCACACTGAGATATCACTGTGAAATATCAAATCTTATCAAGGCCCCTTTAAATGCAGGAGTTTAACTCCCTCAGGCATCAACTTTATCTAGAATATTCTACGTTTTCCCACTGTGCTGCTACTCCTTTGGACTGACTCTGGGAGCAAGTTATCCAAGTTACATAAGCTTGCTACTTTTTTTTTTCTCCCAAACAAATAAAACCACAAGGACAACAACAGAAAAGTATCAGTAGTAGGTACTCCAAAGCCAAGCCTCAGAATTCAATCAAAAGGTAAACAACGATGGCATTTTTATCAAAGACAAAGGTCAGGCTAAATTAATCATATGGTTTAATCTTCTCCCTTTCTCATATTCAGGTATTTTTCTTTATATCAAGAAAATAGTGCATTTCAGATAACAGTGGAGTCAACTCTGAAACCCATCTACTCCCTCCCTCCTCTCCAGAAAAGAGAATCATGAATTTGTGACTATATTTCTCTTGTCACTGTGTATATAAAAATTTACGATATATCCATTTATAATAGAATATGTAACATGTAGTATAGCTTGGTGTTGTCTTAAAAGTATATAGAGCTATCGCACATCAGGTATCTATTTGCAACTGGCTGTTCTCATTCATCATTAGGTTTTGAAATTAAACCATATTAGTACTCATTTCTTTCTTTCATTTTAATGGCTGCACAGTATTAATTATATAGAAATACAATTTGGGGGCATGTAGGTGGCTCAGTTGGTTGTGTCTGCTCTTGGTTTCAGCTTAGGTCATGATCTCACAGTTCATGAGTTCCAGCCCTGTGTCGGGTTGTGTGCTGACAGCACAGTCCCTGCTTGGGATTATCTCTCCCTCTCCCTCTCTGCCCTTCCCCTGCCCATGTTCGAGATCTCTCTCTCAAAATAAATAAATAAACTTAGATAAACAAACAATTTTTTACCTATTCCTTAATGAAAAATTATTTCTATTTTATAACTATTACAAATAGAGATTCAATAAATTTATTCTTTAATCTATCCACATTGAAATCACTATAGAAATAAAAAGATGCTTCATTTCAATCTGTCCTATGTCATTTCTCAAACTACTGCAGTTTGTTTTTCTGATTTCTCTTTAATTTTCCTCTAATTAGCTTCTTTAAAAATGGTAATGTGTATTTAACCTTAACAATACAATGCTTTTACCACTTTATTTACCAGCATTGTTTTCGCATCCTAGTCCTCTTTCTGAGTTCAGTTTTCTTTTGGCTGAACACACCTTTTTTTTTTTCTTCTACCTTTTATTTTAGAGAGCAAGCCCATGAATGGGATAAAGGGACAGAGGTAGAGAGAGAGAGGCAGAGACAGAGACAGAGACAGAAAATCTTAAGCAAGCTCCAGGCTTAGCGCAGAGCCTGACACTGGTCTCATTTCCACAACCCTAGGATCATGACCTGAGTCTACATCAAGAGTCAGACGCTCAACTAACAGAGCCATCGAGGCACCCCAGGTTGAACACACATTTAAATAGCTTTTCCTTGGAAAACGTGTAAGTTGTAAACTCTTCATCTGTATTTCTCTATAAAAGTCTCTATTCTCTTCTTGCTCTTTATAATCATTTGTATGAATATAAAAATGGGTGGACATGTGTTTTGTTTTCAGGTTTTTAGAGATATCATTCCATTGTCTTCTAATAAAAATAGACACAGGGGCGCCTGGGTGGCTCAGTCGGTTAAGTGTCTGACTTTGGCTCAGGTCATGATCTCACAGTTCATGAGTTGGAGCCCAGCGTGGGGCTCTGTGCTGACAGCTTGGAGCATGGAGCTGCTTCAGATTCTGTCTCCCTCTCTTTCTGCCCTTCCCCTGCTCATTCTCTGTCTTTCTCACTCTCAAAAAATAAGCAAACACTTAAAAATTAAGAAAAAAGAAATAGACACAGATAAGAGTCTGTATATACATATACATATACATATACATATACATATACATATACATATACACATACATATATATGTATGTATGTATATATAATTGTGTGTGTGTGTGTGTGTGTGTGTGTGTGTATCCTCCCAATAGAAAGCTTTTAAAAATCTGAATTGGTCATTTGTGTACTAAAATTTCACTCTGATTTTCCAGAAGTAATTTTTTTTAACTAATCCTGTTCAGGAATTATTATTTTTTTTAATTTCGACAATTCTTTCTCTATTTTAACTTCACATAAAGTTCTCCCCTACTTCTATCTTCTCCTCCTGAAATTCCGTTACAATTATGTTGGTTCTTTTTCCATTGACCACACCTCAAACTTCTGTTTTATATTTTCTATCTTTAACTCTTTATACTGCACTCTGAGTGATTTTTGTAGATCTGGATACTACTTATTCATTAACTCTTCAGCTGTATCTAGTCTTACATTTAACCTTCACATTGAAATTTTCTTTAAACTTCTATGTGGTTCTTTTGTACCCCCCGCCCTTTTTCCTCAAACAATTTAGTCTACCTTCTCATTTCTATTTTGTGTTTTATCTCTTTGATGTACTTTAAATTCTCTTGAATGTGCTCTGAAATCTCCCATATATTATATCTGATGACTTTTCTAATGCTGGTTTGTTTTCTCATGAGTTTTGTTGTTTTACCATAGACCTATCTTCATCAGGAGTTACTCTCATGGGACTCCAACATGTCTTAGAGTATGACAGTATCCCTGCAGCATGGTTTCAGGATTATCTCTGCTTTGGCACCCACAACTGTCGAGTGTTCCAACTTGGATATCCTCATGCAACCACCTGCAACCACCATGAATCCAGACCCAATCCTGCTCAGAGCTCCTGGGCTTCTTCTCCCTCAGAGGTAGCTCTTCTTAGTTCTTCCCACCCTTGACTCTTGCCAACTGGTGAGCTTCCTTGGTGCTTTTCTGGCCTGAATGGAAGTGAAGCTTTCTTGTCTTTATTTCACATATAACCTGATCACTCATGACTCTGTTTAAGAAAGGAGGTTCAATTTTCAGAGCCCCCATTTGCACAGTGCCTGAAGCTGAAGTTGAAACTCTCCTTCCTGCTTCAATAAAATAGCTGTCACACACACACACGCACGCACGCACACACACACACACACACACACACACACACACACACACCCAGAAAGGAATGCACTGATTAAATACATGAAAAAATCTGTAAACACATTATTTTTGAATTCCATTGATTTTGAGTTGACTGTTAAATTCTCTGATGATCTTGTTCTCCTTCTCCTTTTCCTCTTCCTTCTATTCTTCTCCATCTTCCACTTCTTTTTAATTTCAAGCCCAGTTTTGTACTTAACATTTTTTGTATGTGTTTATATTTATCCAAAACGTACTTGATGAGGGAAAGTGATTTCCCTTACCAGTTTAGTCTATGACTGTAACTGAAAGAACGGTTTTCAGTTTCTCTTTCACTTCATAAATACACAAAACTACTGTTTTCCATAGTTGACTGTCTTGGTTAGAAAAAAAATTTTTTCACTTAAAAGTACATTCTAATCTTTTAGCAATTTTAACATGTAGGGCTCTGGTTACTAAGGGCCAATCTTTTTGACTCTAGAAAAAATGTAGCTCCTTAAATAAATCTGGGTTAGTTTTATTCAATAATATTATATTTGGCATCAAAGGGTTTTCTTGAATGAATAAATTGATATATGAATGAATACTTTATTTCCTTCCTAAACATCAAGGCCTAAGATTGATTTCTTAGAAATTTAGTTCCTCATTTAAGAAAGGATAAGTTTTGGACTGTGTTTTATTTGCCAGTTCCCTGTTTTTCTCTCTTTCACCCATTAAAATGCCTTACTATTTTTTCTTGAAATGGATATTTTCCGATTCTTATAAATTTGTTATCAAACTTGGTTTGCACATTCTAATGCCTAGTGTTCAAATTCAATTGTCAAAGGACTCTCAACCTTATTCATTTGGCTATATGATTATAACCTTTGTTTCCCTAATCCACAGTATTTAGAGGAAGAAGGAAGAAAGGAAGTATAAATGAGAATGCAGAATCCCCTGATTCTTGAAGAATTGATCCATCCATAAATTGAGTGGAATCATCAATGAACTGAGTGCAATAAAAAACAAAGACATTTCAGACCTATTTGTTTTAATTTTAAACCAGTGGTACATGAAGAACAAGTTGCCCAGAGCCATGTATTTTATTTCTAGGAATATTTCTTATTCTGCCTTCCACATAACCAATTGCTTTATTTATTTAACTAATAAAAACAAGAATAATCCCCAGTATTTCTTCTTTCATGAAGCCATTCAAATTGAAATCCACTCCCTCCTTTTACCAAAAAACTTTACAATTTATAGCTAAGCCTCATAAACCTTTTCAGGCATTTTATAATGGCAGATCTCAGAGCCAGATGCTCTGATGCCTCAGACAGTATAGAACGCATTAAGAACATTAACTGATTATTAGTTGATGAGAAGTGTCATAATTTAAACAATGGCCAATTAGCAAATCCTAATAAAGTTTCCAGAGGACTCATGAAAGTTAATCATGCTTATATAAATTCCTGCCTTTATAGTTACCTCACTTTAGTCAATATATGTTCCTAAAAATTACATGTCAACTGAACATTAATATGTTAAAGCCTAAGTTTCCATGGACCTGAATTATCAATGCAGATATACATTGTCTTCCTTTTGATTGAAGTGCTATTGGCAATGGCTCAAAAGCAGTTTGACCTTTTCTGTTTCCTGCTTCTTTATCAACTAACAAACATTTCCATGCCCCAGGGGAAATTATTTTGTAAAGTGAATAACTGTTCTCCTGTTGATTAAGAAAGAGAGGTATACTCAAAATATGGCAACAGTTGTTGCTAAAATAAGAAATTCCTCTGGGGAGTGCCTGGGGGGCTCAGTCAGTTAAGCATCTGACTTTGGCTCTGGTCATGATGTTGCAGTTCACCAGTTCAAGCCCTGCGTTGGGCTCTGTGCTGACAGAGCATAGCTCAGAGCCTGGAGCTTGCTTCTGATTCTGTGTCTCCCTCTCTCTCTTCCCCTTCCCCACTCACACACAAACACACACACGCACACACACACTCACTCTCTCTCTCTCTCTCTCTCTCTCTCTCTCTCTCTCAAAACTAAATAAAAACATTTATAAGAAAAAAAAAGAAATTCCTCTAGAAAATGTGAGGTGAAGATAATAAAAAGACTCTATAAGAGAAAATTCTTTCATAGTTATCTCATTTAAACATATAACACTCCTAAGAGGTAGGACTTCTTGTTCTCATTTAGCAAATTTAGGATCAGGAGTTTTAGAGAAGTTAAGTGGCAGAGGCAAGATTTGAACTCCTCTCTCTCAATTCCATCCACTTCTTACCCCACCACAGGTCTTAGCTTGAACTGAATCTGGAAGGTCATTTTCAGAATTTCAGGAAGAGCTTTTATATATATATATATATATATATATATATATATATATATATATATATATATATATAATTTCTTCCTGAAATTCTCTTATATTCAGGAAGAGCTTTTATATATATAAAGTGGTTCCTGAGATATATATATATATATATATATATACACACACACACACACACACACACACACATATATATATATATATTACAATTTAGCTACTTTGTTAAAGTTTTTATCTTAATCACCAGTGCTCGTAACAAGAGCACTCTCTAATCCCACCATCTATTTCACCCATCCCTCCATCCACCTCCACTCTGGTAACCATCAGTTTGTTCTATATATTTAAGAGTCTTGTTTCTTGGTTTCTCTCTCTTTTATCTCTTTGTTCATTTGTTTTGTTTCTTAAATTTTACATGTGAGTGAAATCATATGGTATTTGTCTTTCTCTGACTGACTTATTTCACTTGGTATTATATGCTCTAGCTCCATCCATATCATTGCAAATGGCGATATTCATTCAATATTCATTCTTTTTATGACTGAATAATATTCCAGTGTGTGTGTGTGTGTGTGTGTGTGTGTGTGTGTGTGTGTGTATGTGTGTGTGTGTGTATTTGATGGACACTTGGTCTGCTTCCATATCTTGTCTATCATAAATAATGCTGCTATAAACATAGGCATGCATGTATTCCTTTGTTTTAATGCTTTTGCGTTCTCTGGGTAAATACACAGTAGTGTGATTGCTGGATTGTGGAATAGTTCTATTTTTAACTTTTTGAGGAACTTCCATATTGTTTTCCACAAGAGTTGTACCCATCTACATTCCTACCAAGAGGGCAAGAGGGTTCCTTTTTCTCCGCATCCTCACCAGCACCTGTTGGTGTTGTGTTGTTGATTTAGCCATTCTGACAAGTGTGAAGTGATATCTCATTATAGTTTTTATTTGCATTTCCCTAACAATAAATGATCATGAGCATCCTCACATGTGTCTCTTGACCATCTGTATTTCTTCTTTAGAGACATGCCTGTTCATGTCTTATGCTCATTTTTTAATTTGATTATTTGTTTTTTGGGGTGTTGAGTTTTATAAGTTCCTCATATATTTTGGATACTAACCCTTTATGAGACGTGTCATTTGCAAATATATTCTCCCATCCCTTAGACTGCCATTTTGTTTTGTTTATGGTTTCCTGCTTTGTGCAGAAGCTTTTTATTTTGATGTAGTCCCAATAATTTATTTTTGCTTTTGTTTCCCTTGCCTCAGGAGACATATCTAGAAATAAATGCTAGGGTAATGTCAGAGAAGTTACTGCCTGTGTTCTCTTCTAGGATTTTTATGGTTTCAGCATTCACATTTAGGTATTTCATCCATTTTGAGTTTATTTTTGTGTATGATATACAAAAGCCATCCAGTTTCATTCTTCTACATGTTTCTATCCCATTTTCTCAACACCATTTGTTGAGGAGACTTTTTCCCATTCGTTATTCTTTCCCACTTTGTCAAAGATTAATTGACCATATAGTTGTGGGTTTATTTCCAGGATTTATATTCTGTTTCATTGATCTATGTGTCTGTTTTTGTGCCAATACTATATTGTTTTGATTACTACAGCTTTGTAATATAACTTGAAGTGCGGAATTGGATGTCTCCAGCTTTTTCTTTTTCAAGATTACTTTGGCTATCTGAGGTCTTTTGTGTTTCCATACAAATTTTAGGATTGTTGTACTAGTTCTGTGAAAAATGCTGTTGGTATTTTGATACAAATTGCATTAAAATGTAGATTTCTTTGGGTAGTATAGACATTTTAACAATATTTATTCTTACAATCTATGAACATGGAATTATTTTTAAGGTTATTTATTTACTTAAGTAGTCTCTACATTCAACATGGAGTAGGAACTTACAACCTGGAGATCAAGAGTCTCATGCTTTTCTGACTGAGTCAGTCAGGCTCCAGGAACATGGAATGTCTTTCCATTTCTTTGTATTGTCTTCAATTTCTTTCATCAGCGTTTTGAGTTTTCAGATACAGGTCTTTCACCTCCCTGGTTAGGTTTATTCCTAGGTATCTTATAATTTTTGGTGTAATTGTAAATGGGACCAGGAAGAGCTTTCTGAATATACACAGGTATATTACCTCATGAGATCTATAAAAATGGAATAGTCCAGATACATATGGATTAAGGCAGGTACCAAAGTCCCCAAATAGATAAAAAATAAGTTATGTGAATTATCTATTTACTATAATCACCTTTATTCATAATTCTACTATATTAAAATATGAGTCATTGCCATAATTTTAATTAGCAAAGGAATAAGTGAATTTTTGCTAGTGCTCAAGCATTAAAACTCCATTGTGCTGCTTGTTTAAGCTCAGTGCGCTACCTTATAAACCTTGCAATCTCCCAGTCTGCTTTCTATTGCTAATTAACCACAGTAAACAAAACACCAAGTAGTATGGTCACTAATTACTCTGACTTTTATCCTTGTCCCTACCCTACACCCTAAAATTAAAAGGAATTCCTGGCATTTTTCTATTTCCTCAGTATAGGAAGTCATAACTGATCCTTATGTTTTGCCCATAGTTATGACCAATTTAACTAAAAAGGAACAATTTCTTGAATTTTCCTGTTACCTAATGGTATTCTTGCAAGTTTTCAGATCAAAATTCAAGCTTTCTTCTATTTCAGCTAGGACCCTAGTGATGATGTGTGTGGGTGAGGGTTAAGTGGAGGCTGGGGTGAGAAATGGGGTGCTAAGAGTTAAATCTCCAAATAGCCTTCCAGTGCCAGTTAAGGTTTTCTTTGAGTGATATGCACAAAGTTGGGTTTGTTCTGTATTGTTTTGTTCTACAGTGTATAAATAAAAAAGAAGATAGAATGGAACCTTACAGAATAACCAGGGAATGCTAAAGTCCTGAACTAAGGTAGAAATGGAGTAAGTACAGAGAACAATCTCATTGGAAAGACATAACACAGGAATGGCCAACTAAACTTGGTTACTAAATGTGTGGGCTGAGGATGAAGGAAGAACAAAGATAATCTGGAATTTCAACCCTGGGAGCGAAGAGGGTAAAAATATCATTGACAGAGGGGTACCTTGCTGGCTCAGTGGGTTGAGCAATCAACTTTGGCTCAGGTCATTATCTCTCCATCTGTGAGTTTGAGCCCAACATCAGGCTCTGTGCTGACAGCTCAGAGCCTGGAGCCTGCGTCAGATTCTGTGTCTCCCTCTCGTTCTGCCCCTCGTCTGCTCATGCTCTGTCTCTCTCTGGCTCTCAAAAATAAATAAATACTTTTAAAAAATTAAAAAAAACATTGATAGAGAAAGGAAACTTGAGGGAAAACTTGACTGGGGTACTGAGGAGAAATTTACAACTAATTATGCTGGATTTCAACAACTATTAGAAGTGGAACTTACATTCAGGAGGTGATTACATCTGAGAGTGAAGTGATGCTCACCAAATCCTGCAGTTGAAAACTCTGACCTGAACATGGTGAGTGAGAATCAGAAGACTGAGAGATGAGTGATGGGGTTGGAGAAGGAACTAGAACAACTGGAGAACTTTATGAAAAAGGATAGCCAATGAATAGAAGTAGCAGTGAGGCACAGCCTTATGAAAGTTTGAAGTGGGGAGAATTTTAAAATGGAATACATCGTGTAAGGAATTGAATATTGCAGAAGTTTTAAAAATGTCTTCTAGGAGATTGTCTTTGAATTTAAAATTCAAAGATTTGATGGGGCGACTGGGTGGCTCAGTTGGTTAAGCATCTGACTTCAGCTCAGGTCATGCTCTCCACAGTTCATGAGTTCAAACCCCACGTTGGGCTCTGTGCTGACAGCTCAGAGCCTGGAGCCTGCTTCGGATTCTGTGTCTCCCTCTCTCTTTGTCCCTTCCCCACTCTCTCTCAGTCAGCTCATGCTAGGTCTCACAAACATAAAAAATTAAAAAATTAAAAACATTAAAATTCAGATTTGTTCAGAGTTACAAGTTCCAGGATTCCAAATAATCATACAAATAAGTAGATAGTAGAAAATGTTTCTCCAAACCCACTAATTCAACATTTTTTAAAATGGGAGAGTGGATAGAACATACATTTTATTAAGATAGCCTTGGAGAAACATGAAAACTTTAGCTAATGAAAAATATGCAAATTCGCCCCATTACATTTTAGTGTTAGGTGAATACACTGAATAATGCTGCATAAATGTACTCTGCAAATTTGTAAAAGGTTTACAATTTGTTCCTAATGATAATATGGAAAAATTAATTCTTAATTGTAATACCTAAGTCTCTAAGGACAAGGATTGGCTGCCCCATACAGTTTATATTGAGGCATAAATAATCTTAATTTTGTGCACTTCTCACTTTGTGAAATGAAATTCATTTATGTAAATAATCTCTGTAATTTTTAAAGATCTTTCCCAGTAATATGGGCAGAATACATGGGTATTACTTTAGTTAGAATGATCTGTTATGTTATCCTATCTCAACCCATTGTTAAACATACAATATAATCAAAATTACCAATAACATCCAACTGAAGACAAGACTCAGGGACTCCTATCACAGAAAATCTTCCCTAAGCACTCACGCAAATATCAATTCACTCACGCAAATTGCTTTGCTACTCTTCTTTCTTTCTTTCCCTCTTTCCCTTAGCCTTCACCCCAAAGAATGAGAAGCATTTTGCCCACACAGCAGCAGAAACTGTGATTTTATATTACTATGAAAATTATACAGCATTGAGCTTGTGATCACAGGAGACCATTCACATTTAAAAACTGAATACAGTTGAGATGTTAAATAAAGTCTCTAATAAAATACAAGCAAACTAAAAGGACTAAGAGATTCAGGCAGCTTGATTCATCACAAATGGATCACCTAGACTAGGAGCGATGGGAATACCTGCCCACAATATTTATAAGATAATTTTAATGAAGTATAATCAACGTGACACAAAACTCATGTTTACATCATTTTTGGTCATTATTGCATCTAAGCATGATTTCCATCAAAATATTTAAGACAGTAGAGCTATTCTCATATTAAAAAAAAATGTCTGTCTAGTAAAATCTATTTTATTTTTTATTTTTATTTATTTTTTTTTTAACTTACATCCAAGTTAGTTAGCATATAGGGCAATAATGATTTCAGGAGTAGTTTCCAGTGATTCACCTCCTATGTATAACACCCACTGCTCATCACAACAAGTGTTTTCCTTAATGCCCCGTGCCCATTTAGCCCACCTCCTCCCACAACCCCTCCAGCAACTCTCACTTTGTTCTCTGAGTTTAAAGGTCTCTTATGTTTTGTCCCCCTCCTTGTTTTTATATTATTTTGCTTCCCCTCCCTTATGTTCATCTGTTTTGTATCTTAAATTCCACTTATAAGTGAAGTCATATGATACTTGTCTTTCTCTGACTAATTTCACTTAGCATAATACCCTCTAGTTCCATCCACATAGTTGCAAATGGTAGTAAAATCTATTTTAGCAAGACTTATAAGAACCACAAACTGAGTTGCTAATATCCCACTGTAAATGAGTACTTGATATATATTTTCCTTTGATTGGATGCACTTAAAGGTTCTTTGCTGAATTTTACACTTCAACCAGGATTTTTAAGTTTCCATTTATATGCTACATACAAAAGGTAGTTGTAAGGTCTGATTTGTCATAAAGAGCAGAGCTAAACTTTTTTTAAAGTGAAAAATCAAGATGTCCCCAAAAGGCAACTAGAAATAATAAATGCAGTTTCTGAGACATGATTCTATTTTATTTCATTCACATCAAATCTGTGGAAGGGGATATTTAAGGGAAAAAATTTGTCATTTAAATTTTTTTCTTCAAATCTATGAGGTACACCTTGAATTTACTCTAAAATTTTTAGGAAGTTGGGGTCAGTAACATAAAGATTATGTATTATTTAATTATACAAAAAAACACAATTCATAAAATATTCTGCCTCTTAGAAAATACTCCAGGTATTTTACAAGGAACAATATAGTTAGAGTACCAAAAATATACACAACTGCACAAGCAATTAAAATCAGTAATAAAAATCAAACATAAAATCAGTGTACCATGCCAAAGGCCTTTTGAAATAAAAGAGCTTTAAACCTACAGAACATAAAAGGAGGCTAATTCAGTGGTTGTCCTCGATTGAAAAGAGAGGACGTTCCATAGCCCTCGGCTAGAAGACAGAAGTTCTTGTGTCTGTGCCTGTAAGTTTCAGAATGAAAATTATCTTGCCCTGAAAGTTCACAAGTTCTTTAATATTTCTTTTCTTTTCAAGATAGTCTGCTTCAAGAATCATGTCACCAAAGGTATCTTAACTATGAGTATGAGGTTCAATTATAAACATATAAAGATATCCTCTTTCTATCACCCTGTTAGCCTTTTAAATTTATGGAAAATAAAATAAAAAAATAAATCAGTTCACTTTTAACACCAATCAAGTTCCTTGAGAATGTAAAAATCTGGACACTTGTGGATGAAATGGAAAATAGAAGATAGTTTCGAGCAAACCGAAACTACCTCTTTCTAGGAATACAAAAGCAAATGAAAAAATTTTTCAATATGTGTGACTTTCTGACAGGGTGGGAAATGCATTCATCAAGAATGAACTAAAAGAAGTTCCAAATAAATTTGTTGCCAAAATTTTTAAATGCTGCTTTAAAACGGTAGACAGAGCTCCTACTTCTTAAACTTTATAAAAACCAAACTGCCAACTTCTTTATATGAACGGCCAAATGTTACTCTAGGACTCTGATCTTAGCATGAATTCACTGGATGAAGTATAAAATTCTTATTCCTCTACAATAATGAACCCCAAGCTATCATAATTTAATACGGCCTGGCATATGGTTGGGATATGAAAAATGGAAGAGAGATACTTTTGTCACCAAGAGCATACATTCATGTGAATTTCAAACACATATATCTTGCTGAGTATATTTTTAGTTTTCTAGCATCAATGTGTTTGAAGAAAAAACTTCACACTTCTTTTCCACCTAATCAGAGGAGGCTTTGTGAAATTTACAAGGATGGGAGAGAGAAAAGAACATTCACGATATGAAAAAAAGTTTTACTTTTCTTTTCCTTTTGCATTAGGAAAGAAGTTGAAAAAGACAAAAAGTGAGACGCTAGAAAGGATAGAGGAGTAGGGGTGCCTAGGTGGCTCAGTTGGTTGAGCGTCAGACTTCGGCTCAGGTCATGATCTCACAGTTAGTGAGTTCAAGTCCCACATCAGGCTCTGTGCTGACAGCTCAGATTCTGTGTCTTCCTCTCTCTCTGCCCTCCCCCTCTCATTCTCTCTCTCTCTCTCTCTCTCTCTCTCTCTCTCTCTCTTTCTCTCTCTCTCTCAAAAATAAACTCTAAAAAAATAGCAATTAAAAAAAAAGGGGTCAAGCCAGTTTACCTGAAAAAGCAACTTAAGGTCAGAAAACAATTCTTGGCAGCTAACTTCTCCTGATCTAGCTCTAAGTGTACATGAGGCTTTTTGACAATAACCTAAAACTGACAGTTTCTGTCCACCATGTCAGAATCATATACTAGGCCTGAACAAAGAACAGAGCATATTCTGTGCCAACAACATAGGGTATATATCAGCAAAGGAAAGCATTATTCAACATATGTCTTCTTGGAAAATAATTATATATAGAATATTTGTTTTATCTGAACCACTTTCTATCTTTGTCTTGATGCTAGAGGTAGAATAAATATTCAATATCATCTTTAAAATCCAATATCGTCAACTTGGCAAGTACCAGGTGATAATCATTTTGATCTAACAGATTTTCCCCACATCTTAGTTGCTTTCATATTTTAATGAGGAAAAAGAAAATACAACAAAATGATTACATAATTTTTTGTCATCTTAACATTAACTTTAACATGCTCAATTTTTATACCACAAATTATAAGTTGGTTTTATATTCCAAAAACAGCTTCGGTTCATTCTGGAATCTTTTGGTACATTAATATTTTAAGAGAGCTAACTCATATTCTTTAACTCTTTAAAATGTCACAGAGTCTGTATAATTTTTTAAATTAGGCTTTGAAAGCCTAAAAGTTCATAAACTCACATTCAAGTATGTGCACATGTATTTCATTGTATACCAGTGTCATGATGAAACAGGAGTATTGGGCTAAGGGTGGTGACACCTAGCTTCTGCCATTAACTCTTGGCTGCTGAGAAAATCAATATGGTGCTGAACCAGGCCATGGGTACTATTTTGGTAGCCTACAGATAAGAGAAACACCTCCTAGAATTTTCTATGCATACCTCCAAAACTACATTCAGTAGTTCTGCCTAATTAGTGCTTTAATTAATGCTCAGACATTTCACACTTCTCTGATTCAATTTCTTCAGTAAAGGAGCTAGAGAATCCCAAATCCTATGTTTTTCATGCTAGTAAATAGTCTCCTCTAGAGGTTTAGAAGCCATTAAAGATGCTTCATGTTCCCTTCCAATGCTATGATGTTGGGAATAATCAGTGCTAGGTTTAGATATAGCTCCAGCAATAGCATTTTTATGGTAGGATTTGGATAACTAGAAAGCCAAAGCTGGGAAAGAGTAAGCATCAAGAAATAGTCTGGCAACAGACTCCTAGCCATAGAGAACAAACCGATAGTTACCCGACAGGAGATGGGTAGGGGTGGGTGAAATAGGTGATGGGGATTAAGTAGTGCATGTGTCCTAATGAGCACCAAGTGTTGTATGGAAGTGTTGAATCACTATATTGTACACCTGATACAAATATGATACTGTATGTCAACTAACTGGAATTCAAATAAAAATTAAAAAAAAAAAACATCTTAGCTAGGGAAATTCGCAGTGAAACAACATCGCCACAAAAACATTATTGTAAAAACAAACAAACAAAGAAACAGATAATAGACAATTTTAAAGGCAAAATAAGACATTAATTGACTTTTTGGTGCTTGCTTACTACTTCAGGCTTATATACTTTGTGATGAGGGTAATTTTATTCTTATGGAGTGTTTCTCAACCCTGAAGAGAGTTCATTATCAAAATCAGCTTCAGAATTAGCTAACATTAGCAAACTCAAAGTGATTCCACAGAAAACATCTTGTGACAAAGTATCATGTTAAAAGTAAGGAAATGTTTTGATGGGGCGCCTGAGTGGCTCAGTCAGTTAAGCGTCTGACACTTGATTTCAGCTCAGGTCATGATCTCAGTTTGTGAGTTCGAGGACTGCATCAGGCTCTGTATCGAGCACAGAGCCTGCTTGGGATTCTCTCTCTCTCCTCTATCTCTGTCCCTCCTCCTGCCCCTATTCACACTCTATCTCTCTCTCAAAATAAATGAAATAAACATTTAAAGAAATAAAATAAGGAAATGCTTTGAGTTATTTGGCAGCTTTGGGTGTATAACTGTACTTCTTAAACACATTGGTAATTTTCCATATTATGTGACACAAAACTATGAGATCTCAAGACAGTCTTTTGGCAATTGCTTGATTATAACTTAAGCTCTTTTCTGAAAAAAAAAAAAGAAAAGGTTAATTATTGATTGACCTTCCCTTTAAAAGAGAATACAAATCTGATTCTTAAAATTCTAAAGATGTATGTGTTCCCTCTCATCAGTTTCTGAAATATATGGTATAATTTAAGGAACATCTAAAGCAAAAGTTAGCATTAGAGAATTCAGTCTTACTTGGCAGAGCTCACTGAATACTAGATGACAACTGAAGCAATTAACTAATGCTTTCAACATTTCAAGCCAAAATTATTTAAAACCTAGATTTTCATACATAGTTCAAACAAGCAAATTTAGAGTTTGTAGATAAGCAAGAGAAAAACGTTGTTGCCCTGGCACATTTCCAAAAGAGAAGGGGAAGAAGAATGCCGACAATTCATAGAGAGTACCATGAAAGGGGGAACCAAGAAAAAGGAACTATTGGGAATCAAATTAACTACCCAGAATACATGAAAAGAAATCCTAGTGTGACAATGGACAAAGTATTCTAAAAAGCAGTTTTCTTTGTTAGAACAGGAAGTCAGAGGGATCACAGCAGATGGTCTTCAAGAAAAAAGTGGCTATGATTGGGATCACTTAGACTGTACAGTTACCAAAGTAAAGGACCCCCCCCCCCAACCTCACCCCCCCCACTCTTAAAATAGATAAATACACTTAAAAAATTAGGAGCACCTGGGTGGCTCAGTCGGGTAAGAGTCTTGACTCTTGGTTTCAGCTCAGATCATAATCTCATGGTTTTGTGAGATTGAGCCTTGTGTCGGGCTCCGTGGCTCATTGCTGATGTGAAGCTTGCTTGGGATTCTCTCTCTCCTTGTCTCAAGCCCCTCCCCTGCTCTCTCTCCCACCCCCCCTTCTCTCTCTCTCAAAATAAATAAGTGAACTTTAAAATAAAGTAAGAGATCTTAATGGTAACAGGAAGATATGTACTATCTTTGACAAAGCGAAAAATTCAAAGGAAAACAAATTATACATTAAATTCATAGTTTGACTAGGAACCAAAGTAAAACACGGCATAATTTTGGCAATTGGTAGAATGTGAGGAAAGAGAATGAATTTTATCATGACATTTTAAATAATCTCTTCCAGCAACACTGAGTTAGTGGCATAGGAAAATATTTTGTTGGCAATGTATAAGTAATGTCGTATCAGTAGAAACAGGGTTTAGGGCAGAGTTGGACCCAAAAGTAGAAATTCCAAATTTCTCATTTCATAATGCTGAAGTTCAAGAGACAATCCAACATCTATTGACTTTAAAAAATCAAGAGCTAATTATTCTAGTTATGGAACAGAAATAAAAATTAGTAATTAGGAAAAAGGGGGAGAGAGGGCCTACCTGGCTCAGTTGGGAAGAGCATGTGACTCTTGATCTCAGAGTCCTGAGTTCAAGCCTCACCCTGGGTATACAGATTACTTAAATAAATAAATAAACTTTAAAAAAATACTGGGAGAAGAGGAAAGGAATAGAGGGGGTATTATATCATCTCCATGATAGTGAGAAGATACTAGATTTTATCCAAATTATTGAGTGAAGAAACAGCTGTATGAAAATAGTATGTAGTGTTTTCAGAGTAACTGCCTGAAATATGAACAGAAAAGGGTAAAAGAAATTACTTCTGTGGTGAACAAGTGGGAATTGGAAAGGGATGAGAGAATTTCACTTTAATTTCATGTTATGTGTTGTCTAAATTATTTCAAATACATGTAACATTTTATAAGGTAAAAATTTAAATTAAAAAATATGTCTCTGTGTAACATTATCTCAGTCCTCATAGAAACCTTTCCTTTAGTTCAAGCAATGCCCTTGGTCATACAGATGGCCATAACCTGGAATCATTTTTGTGGACTCACAGTTCCTGTTTGTAAAACTGTAGTTGATTTTATTAGCCCATATGATAGTCACTGTACTGAGACCTTTGAGATATATTCCTGCTTGAGTGCAGTGTCACAAAAATGTATTTGTGTCTGCAGATACATTGTGTTTTTTCTTTTGTCAGAAAATAAAAATTGTGAGTCTTTTAGCTGTCAGGAAACTTAAAATCAAGGCATTGCTTGTCAATTCACCTAGTTAAATTAGGTAGTTATCAGTTCACCTAGGTGTCTAAACTTTTAAATCATCTTTATTCTGCTCTTTAGGCATTTTGAAAGCTCCCTCAAATACCTGAATTAGTAAAAATGTTACTGATGCTAAATATATGAAAAGATATTAGCTCTATTACTCTAGCTGAGCTTTGCTCCAATCAGAGTTGTGCCCACATTTTTCCCTAAAATGTTTTAAATGACCTGGTCATACCAATTATATATCATGTATTTATATCCCCAACTCTAGTGAGTGCCATGTATGTAGCAGGTGCCCATGAAATGTTTCCAGGTTGGACTAACTTAATCATGGTACCACAGTTTTTCAATTTATGAGCAGCAGTAAAAATATTTCCCAAGTTATATACAAACAAAAAGAAAGTGTTTTACCTCTTAGTTACTTTTATATGTGCTAATAAAACTCTCCTAAAAGAAACAAAGCAAGTATAAAAGACTAACTTGTGATTCATAAACACAGTAATATTGTAGTTACCTCTCACTGAATCACTCTAAATGCAATTTTACCTCCAGAAGTGAATATTTAATATGAGAAGCAACAATGAAAAAATGCTTCTGAGATAATCCATCATGAATGATATATAGTAGTGAGATGTCTTTTTCTCTACAAACTCCTGCCTTTAACAAATATCTGAACCTAAATAGGGATGGGATGGAAAAAACCCCAAAGCTCTGATATTCTTTTGAGAAAAATCACATCCTACACCTTTAATTTAGAGCCCAATCTGTTAAAACACACAGTGGCCTCACACACAGACGTTTGCATGCAAGGGTCATTGAGCAGTGATGTTTTTCTGCTGCACCACAGTCCTGGAAAGTACTTTGAAAAATAACGTTGTGCCATTAATTCACAGTGAAGTATCCGCGTTTCATCACTCAGATGCTTCCTTTTTCTCAGAGGTTGGCAAACCAATGCCACTTAACAGGGTGAAAAGGTGATGCTACCAAAAGAGCTGTTCCTTTGCAGAAGTACAAGGGAACACCAGTCCATGGTGTGACATGGAGGCCACAGACTGGCTTATCTGTCCTCGAATTTTACTCCCACCAGCTTGAAATGAAACGTAAATTTCCCATTTTAGTTAGTCCTTCAGGTCATGGCATCATCAGCAAAAGACTAAAGTTAACATGATAGTAGCTTACCCAAGATACTACGTTCAAATATTGGCAGTATTGACATAAATACTTGTATTACAAAATATATACAAACTAGTAGACATTAAAAATAAGAAAGAGGATAGGGGTATTTCCCTGGAGTGTAAGACTCAGGATAAGCCAAGAGTAGAGGGGAGACCCAGGGATGATGCAGAATGGAGAACCCATGAGCCACTTGGAGAAGCAGGAGATACTGGAAAGAAACAGTAGGGCCAAAAAGGAATGGGAAAGTAGCTCACTAGGTAATACCATAGATTTTTCCGTGGCCTCTCACGCATACTGAAACTTTAAAAAAATGGTAAATTAAAGCTAAAATCAATCACAAAACAGTAGATTTTGATTATGTCCATTATTGTAAGGCAGGAAGATAAATCAAAATCATTTGTAAGCAATAACCATTTACTTGTCCTTGAAGAAGTACTTGTTGACCAGAACAGGGCAACCTCTTGAGAAAAGAAGAGTAATACAGAATGACCAGTTCTGGGTGAAATCCTTAGGAAAATTAAACCCAAAAGTGGTTCGACAAAAGGACACTTAATTATGAGTAGGATATCAGTAATGATTCTCAATGTTCACTTCATGCTAGCATCACCTGGAAAGTTTTAAATAATAATGAATCCTCAGACTCAGCACTTACCAGAGATTCTAATTTAACTAATCTGAAATGGGTCCCAGACATCAACATTTTTAAAGGTCCCTCTGTGCAACGAGAGTAGCAAATAACGGTTGAAACCAGTATGTAAGCTTGAGGGTTTTAGAAGGTTTAGAAGCTATTGCTTCAGGTCTCTGCTTGTGTATAGTACTTGTTTCTTCTAATTTCTGTTCACCATTGAACTGTCGAAGTCATCACCATAATACAGATCTGCGTATTAACAGTGGTGCTCTAGAATAGCCTTCCTGTTGTGTGGTAGACCCAGATTTACCGAATTTGTCAAGGGACAAGTAATTGAACTCTAAATGCTACACTTGTGGTTGGGATTCTCATGAGTTTATTAAGAGTGTTGACCACAAAAACAGTCTGGTGTTAAGAAGTCTTAGCTTTTCTGGGGCCCCTGGGTCACCCAGTTGGCTAAGCATCTGACTTGGCTCAGGTCATGATCTTGTGGTTTGTGAAATCGAGCCCCACATCAGGCTCTGTGCTGACAGCTCAAAGCCTTGAGACTGCTTCATATTCTATGTCTCCCTCTCTCTCTGCCCCTCCCCTGCTCACTATCTCTCTCTCTCTCTCTCTCAAAAATAAATATTTAAAAAAAAAGAAATCTTACCTTTTCAAATTGTTGACTGTTGGGGAAGCATGAGAGTTTACTTACAAAGGGGAATGAGAAAATGTTTGAGGGTGGTGGATATGTTCACTATCTTGATGGTGGTGATGGTTTCACAGGTGTGTATAGACATGTCAGAACCTACCAAATTGTATACTTTAAATGCCTGCCCTTTATTGAATGTCAATTACAACTTAATAAAGTGAAAAATATACAAACTCTTGGCTTTTTATATCTTTCAAGTCTGTTATTTTTTATATAAAAATTCTAAAAGAAACATTAATTTTGTATCTTCAAATCAGTTATTCTAAGTGCCTTTAAATATATAGAAACTTGAAATAAAAAATGATATGAACTATCCCAACCCAACAGCATCCTTCCTACTAACCTATAATGGTCCCTGAAATCCCTTTCAGTAGTTGAAGCTAAAACCATAAATGGTAGATGGGAATTGTGATGTCCTCATATCAGTCGCCACGTAAGCACCACAGATTCAAACCCATCTCCCAAAGACAGAAGGACTCATACACAAAACCAGTGAATATAAGACTGAAGGAGAGAAAATGAGGAGCAAGGAAGCCACCCAGTTTGTACCCAGAAAGTCTGGACACCTGAAGAGCAGTCAGGGTGAAGGTGCTATGAGGGCAAGGGTCTCCAAATGAAAGTTGTCGTCATCAGAGAGCGATATGTGCCATAAAGAGCATCATATGCAAGCTAATCTTTATTGGTTTTGCTGGCATTGCTAAAACATCTATTCTTTAAGAGAACTTATAAAAACAGTACTTAAATAATCAATGTCCTTGTGATTGTTCAAGAAGACTCTACTTATTGATGTTCACCAAATTCATTATTCTCATTAAATATAGAAAGCGGAAGATAAGATTGTTGTCACTTTGATAAAGATCAACTAAGTCCTACTAAATTTTATATGTACATAGTTAAGGAGGCAGACACTAGGATGTGTGGTCTCAAAATTCCCACATTAACATCAGAGTAAGAACCTCACATAACAAAGAATTTCTAACTTAGTAAAACCCCACAGGTGAATCCATGGTAAAAACAGTAAAAAACAGACACTGAGTTTAAAATGAAGAAAACTTATGAAACTTGTAGCTTCCAATTAATACCCTAAAATACAGAGTTTCTGTTACTATTGCCTTTTAATCTTTTTAAGATTCATAAACTAAAAAAAATATGTCTTCCAAAATCATGAAATTCTAGGCCATATTGTGAAAATAGTAATAATTTAGTAGAAATACCACAAGGCTGAAGTTATATCATCATTCATTAATAAGCCAAAATCAGCTCCTGTGTTAGTCTAATGAGTTGTCTGCCATTACAAAGTAGTTTATGGTCCATTCCAGAAACATTCTGCAGGACTATCTGGTATAAAGAATATCCATTTATAATCATTGCACTAGAGTAAAAGGAAACACTTAATCTTGGAAGAAAAACTGCTGTCACTCTCGTAGTTTCCTAGTGGCTTTCCCAGAGCAAAGGCTGTAATGGAGATTTTTATTATTGTTCTTAATTAGACTAAGCACCTCTAGGGATATGATCTCTTGCGATTCAGATTAATTTATTGAGAATCATGACAGTATTCTAAAAACAAAGAAAAACAACAACAACAACAACAACTACACAACAACCCAGCAGAGGGAATACATGCACTGAAAAGAACACTCGTTTTTAAAATGCTGAGCTTATTCAGTTATGGGAATTTATTTACAACATTTACTTTGTGTCTTTTTTAAAAATTTAGACATTTCCAAGGCCAGGTTTTTGGCAACATTTTGCTTAGGGAACCCACAGGGACAAATCATTTTTTTTTTTTTTGCCCTTTCCAGAGAGTGCCTACTATTACTCAATATTCTCTCACCCCTCTCCCTTACCTCATTAAAATGTATCTCTCCTATATTTCACACCTCTGGATCTGTGTGGGATAATTTGACTATTTTTTTTTTCTGGTTTGACTTAAGGTATAGCTGACAATGTATGAAGCCTACCGGAAAACATTTTTTGCATTTCAACAGGGATCATAAATTCCTCTGCCAAAAGTAGTAAAGAATGACGGAAATTTTACACATAATGAAAGGTTCTAGAGGTCTCTAAAGATCTCTTTGAACAAAATGGCTTTTTCCATTGTTCTCCAACAGGACCTCAGAGGCACTCTCAGGCAGACTTACTGCAATTCAGATGAGTTACAGGTAATAAGTGCTCCATGAGCATCCATTTAATGAAATGAAGCATTGTTGGACTAAATGAAAGAAAGAGAAGAAAAGAGCTCAAGACCTCATCCCATTGAAAATATATATGAGGCTGGAGGACAAAGTGTGAGTTAGGATCAGAGAAGTAGGAAGAGAGCCGAGGTACAATAAATTGCAGAATCCAGTGGGGAGAGAATTTCAGAGAGAATTGGGATTATCGATAAGGTAAAATCGTACAGCTCTATAAAGCAAGGAAATGAGGAGTAAAAAGTGATATTGACTGGTTTTTAGGAGCTCATTTTAATCTCCAAGAGAGAATATTTTCTTTTGGTAATGTGATGGGAGCACATAAAAGATTGTAAACAATTGAAGAATTAGAGAAAAGTAGGAAAACGGCAATAATAGAGACAAACTACTCTTACGAGGGGTTTGGCTTAAAAGAATGAGAAAGAGAAATGAATAAACATGTCAAGTGTTGACAGGATCAAGAGAAAGAGTATTTCTGCAGACGGAAGAGAAACAGAGAATGTTTACACTCCAGAATAAAGAAGCAAGTTGAGTGGGAGAGACAGTAACTGTGAAAATAAGGAAATCAAAGCAGATCTAAAGAAGGTTAGAAATAGAGGGTTAGGTTTAGAAATCAGAGAGTGAACTACATAATTTAAAGAAATAAATGTGGAAAAAATCATGCATTGAAACTTAAATGTGAGAGAAGGAAGAAGTGAATGTCTAATCCATAAAGCCAAAGTTGAGATCATTCTCATGGTTTGGAATGGAGCTGGAAGACTGAGCAGAAATTAAAATCGTTGGGAAGAGATATCAATATACACAAAGAAAACATAGTTCCTTTGAAGAAGAGCTATAAAGTATAATGAAATGCAAGCACAAATTTTAAGACTTGAAAAAAAGAAATGTGAAAGTAAAGAAATGAAGTGTGAAGGTAAATAAAGTAATGAATCTACATGCCAGGTTTTTTCATATTGAAATTTTATGTATTCTAATCACTAAATTTAGTGGCCTGAGGCTGTGTTTCACAGATAAAATCAATAGAGGTAATGTGTTCTAAGCCCATCTGTAAATGAGTGGACAAGGGGCAAGGAACCATTACCCTTCTTTGTGCATGGTTTCTATACAGTAACACTTGTAAGTCTAGCTGGAACTTGGGTGTGTGCATGTAGCAGGCATGCATGTGAGTGTGTGTGTGTGTGTGTGTGTGTGTGTGTGTGTGTGTGTGTGTTATACCAGCAAAAGACTGAAAGGGAAATGTACATTTTCAGTTAAGCACACTAATCCAACATTGGGAAGTTTGGTTGGTTGGAAGCAAAGGTGAAGGAAGAATTCCAATAGGGTTTTGGATTGAAGCATTTAGGAAGAACTCTGTACTGACTTCTAATTGCTCAAAAGGGGAGAGGAAAAGAAGAAAGATTTAATTTCTTGGCTCTGAGATCTACTCAGGACAAGGTCAAAGAAAAAAAATTGCTAAGGGACTCTCTTAAAGGAATAAGGGAATTAAATCACCCCTGCTGCTGGAAAACAACAGAAGCCACTTGCCACTGAAACATCAGTGAAAATACAATGCTTTGTGAAGTCTTCAGACAGTAGCAAGTTAAGACAGATGCATTCCATCACAGTACATGGACTATTCAGTATAGGCTTGGCATGCTTACTGCCCAACACTGCTTACCAAGAATACTGGTAAGTCAGGAGGAATTCGGAAGCCCGGGGAGATATGTAAACTAGGAATCAAATGAGAATGGCACAGAAATAATTGTTTCTAAAGCATATACTGGGAAAATGAATTTATTATACACATTCAGGATGATGGACTGGTAAAATATATTGTCTTCACTTAGAATGCTGTGACTATGGATATTCTTGAAGGCTTCATCAGAAGCAATTTGATATCTTTCATTCATACTGCCTGACTTGGATCTCAACCAAGAAGTATCATCTACTGGTTGATGACTCCCATTTCCCCTCTATTTCTGGTGTTTTCACCTTTGGAGCCTTTTATTTCCAGCTGCACTACAGGATGTATTTTCTTGGTTACCATCTCACACATCATATCATTGGCTTTATTCTCACCTCCCATCCTAAATTTCCCACTTTATTTTTTCTGCTTCAAATTTCCCAGGCTTCAGAAGACTTTCAGAACAAATTTAGATGATTATTAACATTCAAATTTCACTTTACACCTACAAAAATAGAATTTCATATCAGTTGAGAGTTTCTCCAATTCCTCTAAACATTTCTAGGAATCTCCAGAAGCGTCTCATGTCTCTGAACCTCTCACAGTGCCAGAGTGGCATGCATAGATAGAATGGACGCTTTTTCCCTGCTCTATTCCATACCAAGAAAAATAAACATGCTTCATGGGTGTCTTAAATGACAAGACATCCTCCCAAATCAGTCCCTAGACTCTCTATTTTAATGGCTCAGACTTAATCCTTGAGCTGGTCCAAGGATCCTGTGCCACACCACCCTATCGTTGCCTCGGTATCATGCACCTCCCCGCAATTTCCCAGGCAGAAACTTTTATCCTCCCAACAGGTAAAACTGGGCAAAAACTTGCCTGAGAAAGTGACTAGAGCCAAGCCTCCATGTGACTGATGTTCAATTTAGGCACGGCTGGATTTACACAGCTCTATGTCATTGACACTCAGGCTCTCATTCTCCCAAGCTATAAAACTGGATGACCCGTTCGAGATAGTTTCTTCTTCTATTCCACATACTGAACCCATCAAAATCTCATTAATTCTTCATTTTCTTTATGTCTGAGGTTAACTAGTTGTTGTGCAGGAGCTAGCTCATACTGGCTTGCCAGAGCCAATTGTTTTCGGGAATTTGGTGAATCAGCTGATCTTACATTACTAGCTTGAATTTACACCACAGAAAGTGTCAGTTTACCAAATTAGGGCATTTTCCCCTAGAGTCAACTGTTAAATATTTACCAGCACACCACTAGATAAATCCACTATTTTCATACAGAATGGTACAATTTATTAACACCCAGATTTCCAGAGTAATCTCTCAGCCATTTTCCTTGCCTGCTTTCCATTTCACATTAGCTCATTCAAATCACATCACTGAATATTTAAAGGTTTACATTAGTTCGACTGCTAAGGGATCAAATGAAATGTGAAGTCTCCCAATATATCGCTGCCAATTGTCGAAAATGGGTTGCATGAAATAATCAATAAAATGCACTTAGCACAATACTTTGGGCCATACAAACCATTCAGTAAATATTGGTTGTCAGTATTATTTTTATTGGCACTAATCTGATATGCAATATGTTTATCTCCACTAGCATTAAGAAAACCTCCCTATTATTCTTCAATACACCAAAGTTGTTCTTATCTCTAAAAGTTTATTCCTTACCTGACATGTTCTCCCATTCTCCTTTCCCTTAACAAACATTTTCAGATGCAGAACAAACTATCTTTCTCAAGAGCATATTCTGAATAACCCCAGACTACAACTATCCCTTCTAAATTCCTTTAGGACTTTATTCTTACCAATATTTAGCACTTAGGAATACAATGCCACTAACATTGCTCTGGGTTCTTATTCTTGAAATGTATATTTGTGTTCCACGATAAAGTATGAGTTCTTCAAGAGCAAGAAGCATAATTTCAACTTTTGAGGACAAATTCACATAAATATTTTGATACCAGTGGTCGTCATCTGTTCTCAGCCACTCTCAATATTGTTAGTGAGTGTAGATGTGTACAGGAAGCCCTCTCAGTGAAGACAAAATTAATCAAACAATTCCATGACTGTTGAGCTTCCAATGATCCACTCTAGTTTTCACATGGGAGAAAATAGCATTCTAAGGCAGAAAATATACCTCCTTCCAAGCTGTGACCCCTGTGGTACATCCTTATTTGCCTTCAACTCTAAGAACAAATTAAAAACAATTAAAATATGAAGCCATTTTCATTTATTTTTATTACTTCATAATTCCAGCCATTTATAACTCATTTAAGCTTTGCCCGTAAATTTCAAAATTATGTGGCAATAAAAGTAATTAAAAAACAGAAGTTAAAACAATGCCAATGGCAAATCCTTTCCAAACTTAATATGAACACTGTCAGCAGAGAGGATGTCCAAACTCAAAAGGGGTGAGATGCATCTTACATTGAGATTTCAATGTCATGAATATTCAGTCAGAGTCTATCCCCAGTAAGACAGTAAGGGAATTTGCTTTCCAAGGCTAAAAACCTCACGTGACCAAAAAGGTCTTGATCCATCACAGTAGGAAAGCTAAGCACACTGATCAGCTACATGTCTATTCTGAGTACATTCATTCCCCTGGGGTCTTTTCAGGATTAAATACTGAATCCATCAATATGTCCTCTATGCAAACCCAGATGAGAAGAGGTTTATGGAAATTGTAAGGTCCAAGATGGAGGTGATGGTGCAACTCACCAACCCTCCTAAAAATAAAAGATACAATTTAGACCTTTGTTAGCTTAGAGGAGGGAGGGAAAAAATTCTTCTCCAAAGGTACATCATTTCCACTGCGTTTATATGTAAGGGTGATCAGGGAGCGAAGTGTGTGTGCATATGTGTGCAAGCGTTTATTTCATTAATGGACTAGCTGATGTGCCATTAATGCATTCTTTCAGTTGCAAGTAACCAGACATAAAGATCAGCACTGTTTGAAAAATACAATGACTTCATCGCTTCAAATCATTCTCCTTGGATCAGAATTATTCTTTGGTGTTAAAGTACTACTTACAAAAATCATCTGCTAAAATTCATATCTAAGCCAAGATGAGGCAGGTATTGGGAAAGACACCCTTCCCCCCATGTATTAATAACAAACAATAACTGCAACAAAGGTTTTTTTATCACGCCAGGGAAATCAGAATGTATTTATGCAGAATCTTGATGTTCTTGTGATTTCATCAATGCCTACAATCTTAGCTAATAGCAATAGATGTGTTTTTGGAAATTATATTTTCTTAGATTATTTTCCATAATCATTATTAATGGAGAGAATGCTTTTTTAATAACAAAGTAGTTATTAATCACAAGCACCTCACTGGTTTCAATGACATTGATACTACTAATACCATCCCATGGTAAGATGAAATCAGCAGTTAAGTGTAGCACCTTAAATGTAACAAAAATGGCTGATTTTAAAAATTCTAGTGGAAAGTGAAAAACATCATTTGACTTGCATTTATGTCTGGTGATGTAGCAGGAGAACATCAATAAACACAATTCTTTAGTTAATTAAATTGAATTCTCTTGTCCGAATTCCTAGAACAAAGGTTCTTCTAAGTAAGAAGTCAAAAGTGTTCTTTCAGGCAATCTCCATTGCGTAGTTTGCGGTTGCGTGCTTTCAGCCACAAAATTTGCAGACTAAGAGTGACAGGGCAATTGAATTTTCATGGATTGGATTAGTGCTGATTCCAAAGAAGGGACAGTTTACTCCCAATGTTGCAATCTATGATAATGAAATGAAATATTTAAATTAAATCTCAGGTTGAGTACAGCTTCCCTGCAAGACGGCCCTGGCAGCTGTCTCCGAATTTCTCAATACAGTACATCACCCTCTACTTAAATTGCACGTTTATGCAAATGAAGCAGCAAAAAAAGCAAGAAGACTGAGTACAAATTACTTCTTTTCCAATCTGAAGCATTGATTCAAGCCACCATAAGAAGAAAAGTACTATGCGGTATTTACTTCAAGGCATCAACTTTTAGAAAAGAATGCCTATATTATTTTTTCAAGAAGGAACTAATGAAGAAGAAGAAAATGGAAGAAAGAAAGAAAGAAAGAAACAATCGCAATGAAGACTTTTCTTAAAAGTAGCTCAATCTTCCGTGTACCTCATTCAAATGTAGCAAGAAACTGAAGGCAGAAGCCTGTTATCAGAGAAAAAGCTAAAATTGCATTTTAACATCCTTAGATTCAATCTATATCTTTTCTTCTTTCCTGCTCTTTTTATTCATGGACTCTTTACAACTTCACTCAAAATATGTTACCCAATCACCAACTCCACAAACAGAACTTTTCAAAGCCTTACAACTGCACTGAGGAAGTAATTCTAAAAATTCAATACAGTGATGAGGAGATACATCCTTTGCGTAAAACTCTATTAGCTAGTGATGGTGCTGGAGGGTGAGGCAGAATTAGGGTTTTACTTTTACTGATAGCTAGAGTTTTCAGGGAAAAAACTTTTACTGCCAAAAAGAATAAAAGGCAAAACAATTTAAATTTGTGTATGGATAAAAGTTATACATGTACAAGAGCAAATTTTCAAAAGCTAGAAAAAGGTGAGGAACTTTCTCAGTTTATACACATCACCATGCAACGTTTCAGTCCATATTTTGCTACTATCACTGCAGTTGCCATTATTTTTGAGTATCTGTACCAATTTCTCACTTAACCCAGACAATCAAGAGTTCATTCAATGAGCATTTATTAAGTGCCCACCCTATGCTGCCATCATGGTCCATGATCTAGAGAGGAGATAGCCTTTAACACCGACATATATAAACCCAAACGGTATGCAATATTTGTTTCATGCACAGGGCACCTTGGACAAAGAATAGACAACAAATAAATGAATTTATACATTTGTGTTACAGCTGATTTCAGAGTAGCTAATTTTTACAACAACTCCATATTCTCTACACTAAATAAAATTATAGTTAAAAATGTTTAAACAGAAGGTACTCTTTTGACAAAGGAACAATGTCAAAATTCCCCCACTGTGTCCATCTAAGGCATTAGGCATGCAGTGTGACTGATGCTAACACTGCTCATAAAACAATGTTATACCTATATCAAACAGGCAGTAATCTCTTGGTTTTGGGGAAAAAATCCAACAATATATGCCATTTGTATATTTTTTAAAACTCTTACAAATATAGAAGTGAGACTGTTTGCTTTTCTTTATGCCATAATTGCCAATAACTTCTACCACTGGTGTGGCTCAATTTTAATAGTCAATGAAAATTATACACACATATAGCTTATATACATACATGTAATTATATCAGGTTTATAAACAATGTCTTCTTAAATTTAAGGTAGGAACATAGAATATATGCAAGTGTTTCCATGCAGAATTTGGCACACTACCCTGAAATGTATTTTGTTACTTAAAGGAATAAAATGGTCAGTCAGATTTATGCCACACAATTAACAAAATTTCTTTCCAATTCAAGCTTCAGAGGCCATGGAGAAATTATACTAATTTCATTTCTTGCAAAAATTCTTCTAAATTGTAAATCCAAATGCCACTTATAAGGAAGTTTTATTCTAGATTTAAACTGCTCAAGACAAGCCATTACAAAAGTAATAGCCAATGTGCAGAAAAAAAAAATTTTCTCCTAAAATCATTAGAAACTATTTACAACTAGATTTTAATTCACAATTTTAAATATATACATTCAAACTTAGCAAAGAATACACTAATAGTTTGAAATATTTCTAAGAAAATATATAATTTTCCTCTTACAACTTTATTTTGTTTAATGTTTATTGAGTTTTGAGAGAGAGAGATAGAGCACAAGCTGGGGAGGGGCAGAGACAGAATCTGAAGCAGGTTTCGGGCTCTGAGCTGTCAGTACAGAGACTGACACGGGGCTTGAACTCACTGACTATGAGATCATGACCTGAGCCGAATTCAGATACTTAACCAACCGAGTCACCCAGGCATCCCTACAATATTCTTCTTAAAGTTTCCAAATGTCAGGGATATGTTTGTTCTTTCATTATTAATTAAGTCAAAGGAATACATCCTGTTTAAGATATGGCCCTGATCATGGAGGACAAGGAAAGACTGAGGAATTTTCACACAGTGGAAGAAATGAAATAGATTTGAAGTGAATGCAATGTGGGATGCTTGATTGGGTTCTACAACAGAAAAAAAAAAAGAGATTAATGGAAAATTGTTGGGATTCAAATATCACTTGTAGTTTAGTTAAAGCATTATGCCAATATTAATTTCCTATTTTTTTAAGTGCATTTATTTATTTTGAGAGAGAGGGAGAGAGAATCCAAAGCAGGTTCCGTGCTGTCAGCACAGAGCCCGACGAGGTGCTTGATCCCATCAATTGTGAGATCCTGACCTGAGCCAAAACCAAGAATGGGTGGCTTAACCAAATGAGCCACCTAGTTGCCCCTAATTTCCTGGTTTTGATCACTGTACTATGTCTATGTAACATGATAACATTAGGGGAAGCTATGTGAAGGCACACAGGAATCCTTCATCCTATTTTTGCAAATTTTCTGTAAGTCTAAAATTATTTCAAATTAAAAGTGTAAAACAAACCCTGAGTAGAAATGTTCTTTGTTTTCTTATGCTATTGGGTAGTTTGTAGCTATAAATTATATATATATATATATAAATATATATATACACACACACATATATAATAATAAATATATATGTACATATATACACACACATAATTATGGGAATATATATATGTATATATATGGGAATATACACAATATGGGAAGATCTTGTGATAATAAGAAAAATAATTCCTCACCACCTTCAGAACACTTATTTGATGGCATCATTTGCATGAGTAAAAATACAGTTTTTATCTTCTTAAGGGAAATGCTTAAAAATTCAGTAATTAATGACTTCCAAAAACTGTAATAATAATGACAATGATTGAAACTACCTCATTGCAAGCTGCATCCTCTGCATTATTATGGTAAGCTATAATTATCATGTTTTCTCTCCAGAGTCATTTTTGATTCTAACATTCTAGGTAAAAACTGCTTTTACAGATTGCATCCCACAGTGTTCTTTGGGACCTTGTCATAACACCATAAACTATAGCAGAAATCAGGAAATGTGGTCTAAAGGGGTCTCACCCAAGAGTGTTTGCTAAAGAAATGACTAATGGATTTCAGCATTAAGCAGTTTCATCTATGTTTATCCCAAGAGCATTAGCCCTGAGGGCTGTGTTATTGGGAAGTTCAAGTTTCATCCACTTTCATCATGAAAAGATTGCAAAGGTCATAATTATGGCCTATCTTCAGATCCCTAAATTTTAACTTTTCCAAATTATCCTTGGTCAGGCAACATGCTTATCCTCAAAGGAATGAGACCTAATTCTAAGAAACAGGATTACCCTTACTTTAGAAAGTAAGCAACTTTGTTATTTTGAGGTCACCATGTATATCACTTCTTCCCGAAGTCAACTCTCTTCCTGGCCTTTCCGTGACATAAATTCTACCTTTTTGGACACTCATTGGGTTTAAATTTTCTGATAGCAGCAGGCTCAAAGGAAAGGCAAACATATTTACAAGGGCACCCATATGTACAATCATCCACTATTAGACAAACTAAAAACAGACAAATTGGCTAGTTTTTAACTCAAGAGAGAAAGAGAACTAGTGTAGGATAGAGAGAACTTGAGAATTCAAAAATATAAGCTACTATCTGGAGAGGAGGGTAAGGAGTAGGAGACTCAGGACCTGGGGTAGAGGGAAAAGTGGCTGAGGCACTAACACAAATTTTACCTGCTCATAATTGGCTGGAGGAGTGCCTTGTAAGACACCATCTCAAAGGTGATGATGGTGCCCCTCTGAAGGCAGTCAGGATGCCAGCACACTGTGCTGTGCAGAGAGGAGAAAACACATTCACAGCTGTGAAGCTGTATTGTTACAGAGCTCAATCAATGCAAATCACAAGACGCTACTTAAAATATTTACTTGGAGGTCTGAGCTCAAACAAAATGAATGCCAAGGAACACTATCATAAAGTCAATCACTGCAGAATAATAGCTATTGTTGAAGGGAAAAATAGTTTTCAAGTTGTTTTGAAACCACAAAATATTATATTGAAGTTTACAATACAGCGTATTTATTGCCAAGGTAATCCCCCCCCCACCCCCTCTGGAATAATAGGATTGGGCCAAAATACAATGTTAGAAGAAGAAAAAAAAAAAAGCAAAGAAATTATACAGTTGAACTACTGCATACTTTATTCCAATCCTTTTAAGGCTGTGGGTCATACAGGTAAACTAAATACCTCCAGCCTCTTGAAAGCATCTCTCCCCTACACTTTGGCAGCCCCTCCAAGAGAATTCTTATCAGTCTTGGTGCCACTGAATGTATCTCCAGCTGGCTTTCCAATTTCTTGAAACTATTTGGAAGAAACCATTACATCTTCTGAGACTGAAATTTTTAATTGGCATAAGCAAAATTATCATATGATTTCAACACTTCTTCTTTCCACGGTGTTTCTTCCAAAACTATTTAACTAATTATCCTTTTAAGGATTTGGCCCAAACACAATCACAGTTTCTTTGTTGAAACAATTTCTCACCTTTAAAAAAATACACTGGCAGGAGCTGCTTGGTTTTATTTTATTATATTTTATTTGTATTGGCTTTTTTTTTCCTGTGGGTAAACCACAAAACTCCTGTAGAGTCAAACCCAGTCCTATGTATCTATCAGATTGAATCCAGGGTCCCCATCACTGTGGGCAGGACTGGCTTCGTGGGATATATGATCTGTGCATCACACATGGCTTCATGCTCAGAAGTGCCCTGTGTTTGATTTAAGGCTCTGCTGTCACCATCTGAAAATTCCTAAATTTTGAGCAGGGGCCCTGCCTTTTTTTTTCTGCATCAGGTCCTGCAAATTATATACCTGGCTTCAGGTAACACCTTAACAAATCCTAGCCAGAAGACCGTGCTTCGTGGCCCATCTAAGTAGCCAGAATTCCTACCAGGTTTGGCCAGATCCTGAAGACATTCAACCTCCTAGAGAGTGATTCTTCAGAAAGTTACTACAGATTTGCTTCTTAGCTGGAGCCAACTTTCAAAGGACCAGGTAAGTGATGGGAGGAGGATGAAGAAGCATGTATAGGGAGGAATCTTAGAAAATGTTTTGTGAGTTTTTTTTAAGTAGGACACAGCATTCTGGGGGGTCTCTAAGTAGCAGGCCTGCATTAAGCTAGAACTGTTAGTGTCAGATATCTCAAAGGCAACATGGCCCTCCTGTACCTGAGCACGTGGTAGTTGGCCAGCTATGGTAAGCCCGGTGAAGGATAGCTAGCTTGCCTCCCTCCCCTTACTGATGGTGAGGCCTCCATTCAGAAGAGTAGATGGTCGGCGCATGTGCAATATGGTCCAGGACCTGCTCCAGGCAGAAAGAAGGAGCCCTTTCAAAGTATACTGCATGCAGCTGGGTTCCAAACACTTGAGCATCAGCCAGGATCACCAACCTGCTACCCAGTAATCACTGCTGCCTGCATCCACTGATGACAATGGCAGGACAAAGAGGAGGTTTCCTTCTCTTTCTGAAGGAAGAATGCATACCTCTTGCTAATACGGTTCTCAGGTTTAACCAATGGAGGCTTCCCTTAGCCTGAGCCCCCAGGTGTTTCCTTTTTTTATCTTTTTTTTAATGTTTATTCATTTTTGAGAGAGAGAAAGAAAGCATGAGCGGGGGAGGGGCAGAGAGAGAGGGAGATAGAGGATCTGAAGCAGGCTGTGCACCGACAGCAGAGAGCCCAATGTGGGGCTCAAACCCTCAAACCTCGAGATAATGACCTAAGCCAAGATTGGATACTTAACTGACTGAGCCAGCCAGGGGCCTGCCCCCAGGTGTTTCTTATTCCTCAGAAAGCCATTTTGCGAGGAGATTGTGCTAGTCACTTCATTCACAACATTATCATATTCTCATCTCCAATGAAGAACTTTGGCCCTCTGTGTGTACGCAGGTGCTCAGGGAAAGGAGGACCTTATTTCCTTTGGGATATCCAACACTGATAGTTCTGGTTTAGTACAGAACCATATGTGGAAGCACCACCAATTTCTGGGAGTGGGCTCTATGAGTGACAGCACCACTTCCCCTGAATGTGAACCGTGTTATATTTAGAAATAGAGCAAGGGGATAGGCCTGGCTACACGAAAAGCTAACTTCCACACTTTAAAAGGGAATGGGATGAATCTGGGAAGAACATGTCTTACTTTGTTTCCCCTTGTCCCAGAAAGGAGACCAGCTCCCTCCCAAACTCCTGATCAAGTCTACATACATTCTCCCCTTCAAGTGCCCTAGGCGTCCTGATGTCCACATAGTTCTGAAACCAAATTACTAGGACCCCTGTGGCAAAAACTATCCTACAGTCCCAAGGACTCAGCCAAAGCCAGACTCCCCAGTGACAACAGAGGATATTGCTCTGAGACACTGGATCTGACTGGCCCCCGGGGAGGACCTAGATTGAAAAAAGAGCAAAGGGATGGGTATGGTCACACACAGGGCCAGAGTTCTTGATTGGAGATGAGAATAAGATGTGAGAATAAAGCGACTAGCCCGATCTCCTAGCAAGCTGGCTTTCTCAGGAATAAGAACGCCCTGGAAGCTTGGGCAAAGGGAAGCCTCCACTGGTTACACACACACACATGCACAAATTAAAAAGGTTAAATAAATTGCAGGCCTGAACTCTAAATATCATTCTGTATGAATATAAACCATAGTCAGTACTGAAAAAGCAAAAAAAACAATTTTAACTTGATAATCATAGCTTAAAAATTAGAAGGGATTTTAGATATCATGTAGACCAACCTTTTCATATTTCTATATCACCAGCAACATAAAAATGAAAAAGCCCAAAGGCTCACATATAGTTAGGAGTTCAGCCATGAAGGCAGTCTATATATTTTGGCCCCTAGTGTAGGGTGCTATCAAGCACACCACTCAACCTCTAAAAAACAAAATGCCCTTCACATATTTGGTGCAGGCACAGTTGTGAGGTTGCCAAGGATGGGCCCAGGACATCATCCATCTAAAGTCTTCCCCCATATAGAACACCCAAGAGCTTGTCATAGTCATTATGTGAACACCAATGCCAGATTCTGCCTGGCTGGTTTTGAGAATGGTGTTCACTGCGGGTGGGTCTACATTGTTAGAAGGGGGAGCAGGAGTTGACAGTTACAAAGCATATTTTTAAAGTATTTTTCATAGAAAATGTATATTATGGCTCTCACTGTGTACATAATCCTATATTTTTGACTTGCTTAAATATTGCTGGTTCTGAATAATGGTCCTGTCTCTATTTGTAAGTAAAAGTGGCATATGATGCCCCCCTAAACACATTTTTCTTTTCCAGACACTTTTCATATTTGTTATTGATTTGTAAGGAGGGGGGTGTCCTTTGGCTACAGGTGAAATTGGAGAATGAAGAAAAATTTCAGTTCTGGATTTGCTATGAAGTTAGAGCTCCCTCCAGTGCTCTACCTGGCTGACTGAACTTAAAAACACACTTCCTTTCCAACTGTTCTTCGATGCATACAAATAAATCTATCTTTAGCCTTTTCAATGCAGATTTTCTCTCTTCTAAAAATTAAACTCAGCCAGTAAATATATGCATATTGATTTCTCCTAAAATCTTGTTAAATATCCATATTCATTTATCCTCCAATAGAATATTCAGAGGGTAGAATCAATAAAATAAGACATGGTCAAGGAATTTTCATTTTGGCAGAGACAGTATCCATGTATTGTCATTACATATAAACTTTTATGACTCTGCAGGTGAGAGTTAACTTTCACAGTTATTAGCAAACAAAGAAACTGGATAGGGTAAGTGCCTACCATTCACACTGGAATTGTTATTTATATTTCAGAGGCTTTTTAAATGAACCGAAATAACTTTTTAGATTTATCACAGCCACCTCTAGTATTCCTCCTATAAACCACCTTCAATTTACTGGCTTCTACAAGCCAAGCATGACACTGCCCATATCAGTGATGCCATATAACTGGATCAACCACAGGTAGTACCTAAAGGGATACATGAATAATTCATGAAACTAACCAAAGGGCCAAATAGATATTAAATCACTTTTGACTATGAGAAAACTAGTTATTATTTTTGTGATTTATTTGGTTACTTATTTATTTAATTCCTCTGAACACCACATAAGGTACTCTTTTGTTCAGTATCACGGAATCACAGCCAAGGTAATTGGTGAGATGCTCTCTCAACCACGTGTTTGCTTACTTCCTCTCCTCCTCCCTCCCTCCTTTCATTCCTTCCTCCTCTTATCTCTCCTGTTTTATATTTCTCTTCCTTCCCTTTCTCCCTCCCTAAAAGTTTCACTAAGGCTCATAGCTTTAGAACTGGTAACTACATTAAAGATAATCTAACACAATCCTCTCCGATTTTTCAGAAGAAAAATTGAAGACTGAGAATCTTGGCCCTTCACACCAGTTTCCTCTTCCTCTTTTCTTTGCGGCAAGGTCTTAAACTCCCATTAAGATCAGTAAAAACCCTGGGCATTTCTGATACAGCTGACTCCTGGTTCACCCCAGTCCACTATCTAAGGTTTGGATTAACAATGCTCAACGATATGCATGCAATAATGTAAACAGAGATGGTAGAAATAGTTTTCTGTATAAAGAAATTTCAGAAAAATTAAGAATCTGGGGGAAATTACACAAGCTCACAATATTTCAAAACTATGAAATCTGGTATTTTAGGTTTTCTTCTCTTCAACAATGTCTTCTTGCCCCTTTAACCAAACCTAAACAGGAAAACTTAATTTGATATCGCTTTTCTTGACAATGATGTTAATAACGTTGCATTTTATTTCTCTAGCACATTATAGCTTACAAATTTTGTTTTGTTTTGTTTTGCTTTGCTTTGTTTTTACCTAGTGTTCTACTCCAGGTAACCAGAACATGATCTCTTTGAATCTCACAGACTAGCACTGCATATAGCAAAATGTAAGGTAGCAATAGAGATCTCAGGGTGACCCTTTATGTTTCACGCTACCATTAGCTCAGGGTTATTGCATGGCTGAGCTCTATATTCACTAAAATGTTTATGCAGTGTAGAGGAGCTATCAAATTTAGCCCTTGAAAAAAAGGTTATCAAGGTGTAGTCAGTTAAAGCAAATTGTCTAGCCAAGAAAAATTGCTGCAGCCTCTCCAACAAGCACAGGTGTTATGTCACCATTGCCCATTGCCTAAGAGTCCAGTAGGAGGAATAAATCTAAGGATAGTTGCTGGGTGTATAACATGAGCTGCAGAGTTCCCGCTAATGGAGTCCACCTATGTGGGTCAAGATGTAAGGTGAGGTTTCAGGAACATCCAGGCATCTTGCTAACCTGGATAGTTTGGCCAGATGTAAGCTATTTTAGTAAGAAAGTAATTGAAACAGCGAGAAGAAAGTTCGCTCTGTAGAGAAACAAAGCAATCCCAGTTACCCATACATTTCAAAGAGTTTCCCTAAGCAATAGAATTGCTTCTAGGACAGAGGCAAATCAAGCCTCTTACCCAGATGCAGTGGATCTCAGATTTCAGTAAGCATGCAAATCACTTGAAAAGCTTATTAAAGTGCAGATTCCAGGACTGCCTCCTGCAATCCTCTTTCAGTAAGATTTCTGCTAAGTACACTGAAGTTACCTTTCTTTTAATCAGGAATTTGAGGTGATTCTGATGGGTACTAAGATTTGAGAAACAATATGCAAACAAGGTCAGTAAAATATGTATACAATCCAGGAAGAGGGTTGATGACCACTGTTACTTTTAATTACTTCCTTTGCTATAGGAAGAGAATTGAAGCACTCCATTCCTGCCTCTGCACAAGAGAATCTCCTTAGCTTTCTGAGCCAGCATCACTGGTCTCATCTTTTAAGATTTGCTTTGCAGAAAACACAAGGTTACAGGAAAGATTTTTAAAATAACTGTATGTAAAAAAAAAATGTCTCAAAGAATAAAAACCGAAGTGTTTATTTTACTAAAGAACAAAATGTTAAGGAAAATTTCTGGCATACTTACAATGTACAGATACATACTTCAATCAGAACTACAATGTCTTCTCTCCTCTACTTGATTACTGAAAATGACTTAAGTAAATTCTTCTAAAAGAGTAACCCTATTGTGGGGGTGGGGGGACCTGGGTAGCTCAGTTGTTAAGGGACCAACTCTTGGTCTCAGCTCAGGTCATGATCTCATGGTTCATGAGATCAAGCCCCGAGTGGGGTTCTGCTTGGGATTCTTTTGCCCTCTCTCTCTGCTTTTCCCCCTCTTGCACTCTCTTTCTCTCTTTCTCTCTCAAAATAAATAAATAAACTTCAAAAAAGAAAAAAAAAGAGAAGTCCTATGGTATAAATTCTTTGAATATGTATAAAAGTTAAAAATAACATCAATTAAAAAATAATTTTTAGATTTTAGATTTAGCCCTGCAAAATGGAACTTAGTCCATCAGTGTGAGAAAGTAATACTGCTAAATTTACCTCAATTTTTCTAAGTGATTTCAGTTAACTTGAAAATTGAGGGAGGGAGCCAATCCATAAGAGACTCTTAAAAAACAGAATAAACTGAGGGTTGATGGGGAGTGGGAAGGAGGGGAAAGTGGGTGATGGGCATTGAGGAGGGCACCTGTTGGGATGAGCACTGGGTGTTGTATGGAAACTAATTTGACAGTAAATTTCATATTTAAAAAAGACAAAAAAGAAAATTGAGTCCATGTTGTTCATCAAGATAAGCCAAAATAAGAGCAGAAACATGGCATAAGTAAAGATGAGAGAGCTTTGGACTGGGACTAAAAAATGCAAATATGGACTAAATCAAAGTTTTGAGTTATCTTAATACCTCAATCCCCTCATCCATAAAATGGGGATTAATAATGTTTTCCTCCCCTCGAGGGTTGTTTAAAAGGGATAACTAACAAAGTAAATGGCTGTAAATTATTTTGTAGGCCTGCTGTGTTGCTGCCAAATAGGAAAATTTCAATTTAGAAGCTGGAATCTTTAGTCGCTCCAAAATATTACAAAGCAAGTCACATTTCATGGCTAATTTAAAACATCAGGGGTTCACACAAGTTGCTTATAATGATATTTTCCAATTCCCATGTTATTTGATGATTTATACAGCTCCAACTTCTACGGTTGAATCCAGCCATTCCTATCTGGCTATGATGCTCTTTTATCAATACTACCAGCTCACATAACTGTCTATATCTTCGGGGGATTAAGCACTATTTTTTATCTGGACCTGGAAAGAGTAAACTCAGAGACGATAAGAAATTTCTGGTTGCAAGTCCAATGTGCCAATGTGTTATTTCTTTAGATCAGAAAAAAAGAGCTGTTATATACAGGTTTAGGAAGACTTTTTAAAGCACTGATAAAATCTTTGTGTGTCAAATGGAATGCACTGAAATTATTTTAATACCTTAAATCTCTTATGAGTTGAACTAAACTTTCAGTAAAATAATCTGAATTTCCTTCTGGATTTTTCACCTTCAAAAGACAAAAACCAACCCAAGCAAAATAAAATGACAAAAAAAAAAAAAAAACGGATTGCATCACATCTTCAAGTCACAATATTAAGGTTAAACAATATTTGTACATTTAAAAGGAACCAGAAGAATCAGAAACTGCATGGAGGTGGTATAAAAGATATCCAGTGTTTGCCAAAAGTAATTTATAGTAAGAATTGGCTAGGGCTTTAGATAAAAATACAAATTCCCAGACTCGACTGTAGTCGTTTTGAATGAGAATCTTGAGAAGAAAGCCCTGGAAATCTGAATTTTTAGCAAGCATCTAAAAATCTTGCTACATAAGTTATTGTTGGTTGCACCAACAGCATCAGCATCACCTAGAAACTTGTTAGAAATGCAGAATATCAGCCTCCACTCCAGACCTACTAAATCAAGGTCTGTAATTTAACAAGATCCCCAAGGTATTTGCATATACATATACGTGTGAGAAGCACTGCCCCAGATGATTCTTATATTCTAACAAGTTTGGGAAACAAGTTTAATGGAGTGGGTGGATGATTTAGGTTTGGGTCAAGCCCTGGGTCTGCCACTAAACAACTCTGAGCTTCCCTCTATGGATGTTTGGGAGTAAAAAAAGAGGTTGAATGTGAGTCTGGCATCATTGAACATATGATCATTTTAACTATGATGAGCCATCCAAGGCCAGGAGTTCCCAGAAATTCTTCTTTTGAGAAAAGAGAGAGGAAAGACTAACTAGACAAGAATTGTTACCAAACAGTTGTTGAGGACATACTATGTGGTAGGCAGGTGCCAGGCAATTAGAAAACTGCTAGCCTGCATAGAACAAAGTGTACACAGGCATGCGTGTAAACCTGATGAAATCTGAATGAGGTCAGTGGACTGAACCAATATCAATTTCCTGGTTGTGATATTGTGCTAGTGATGCAAGGTGTTACCATCTGGGAGAAACTGAGTAAAAGGTCTACAGGGTCACTCTGCATTATTCCCTATAACTGCATATGAACCTACAGTTATTTTCAAATTTAGGGGAAAACAAAACAAAATTCCAAGCCCAACAAGGACCCTCATTTTGCGTTTGAGATATCTAAGGCTCAGGAAGTATTAGTAACTTTCCCAAATGTCCTTACTAATAAAATAGAGATTTTTGAATGATTTTTATGGTGGATGGTGTAGCAAAGAAGAAATTCACAGGCTGGACTGCTTCTCTGTGTCTTATATATTATACTGTGAAGTTAAAATGTCATTGCTTATATCCTATTCATTAATTCAGGTACTATTGAATCTAGGTACCATTTGATTCAGCATAAATTGAAGCAGGCAGAAAAGAAAGGGAAAAATAAATGTCTCTATTATAAACACTATTAGATCTACTATCAGGGAACAGGAAACCAAATGTTTTAAAAGAAAAAAAAATTTAACTGATTGTTAAATGTTGACCTCTTTCTTTCTTTTACATCTTAAAGTAGAAATATTTTGTTTCTTAAGAGGAGCAAGCACTATATACTTACACCAAACTGTAAATCAAAGTCAACAGAAAACCGTTTCATCTTGGACGCACTATTGGTTTAATGTTATTTTTAAAAGTATTTCCCATGAAAATTGTTTACTTTAGAGAAAAGAGAGAGAAAGGCAGGAAGGAAAGAAGGAAGGAGGGACAAAAGGAAAGGAGGACAAGAGGAAAGAAAGAAGGAAAAAAAAGCTAATAACAGAAATGAATCATATAACGGCTAAATAATAAACTGGACCCTCCCCCTTTTTTTAATGAGCACACAACAAAATTAATAGATTCATAAAGTAAACAGAGTTTTGCTTTAAATGCTCCCCCTCAACATGAGGATACACATTCTTTACCTATTGAATTGGAAAATATATAGTTAAAATTTTTTAATTCTGCTAAAGATGTGGCAGGATAAACCTATCTCATACTTACTAGTAGAAATGGAATTGGCATAGCCTTTCTGGAATACATCAGGTGGTATGCCTCCAAAAGTCCAAAGACTTCTATGCCAGGACATTCATCATGTCATCCAATAGCCCAAAATTAGAAATAATATTAATGTCCACAATTATACATTAAATTGTAAAACATCATAATAGAATGAAAAGCCATTTACATAATATATTTGAGTAATATTTATTGTCCTGGAAAGTGATCATTATGTCACAAAGAAATATTTTAAAATACTAAGAATGGGCTATTTCTGGAAGGTGAGTTGTTATTTTCTTTAACAATTGATTTTCTAGATTTCTTTCAATAAACACATTTTAATTTAAAAATGCAGAATGGGTGGTTCTAAGGTTTTTATTGGAAGAGAAAGGGAATCTTTCTGGAAAGCTGCCTGTCTCTGAGATTTCCATTTTCCCCACTAAGTTAGGTAATTATGGGCAGACAAGGAAAATAAAGAAGGTAAAGAAAAGTTTAAAGATTGGAAAAAGGGCTGGAGGTGTGTCCCCAGCCAGGATTTCTCAAAGGTGATGATGTAAGGGCAGTACAGAAACCAGGACTGTCAGCCATGTGGTTCTGCCTGCCCAGCCCCTTTGTGATCACCTTTGGTTAAGAGTAGAAAGATGAGGTATTTCCCATTCATCATTGGATTCATCTGTTTCCATGTTTTCTGTGTTTTCTCTTCCCTAAGTTTCCTATTAGAAGTTTGTATGTAAAAGGTCTACCTTGTTTGGCCTTGGTTCCCCATCTTGGTCAGGCTAGATGAAGAGCAGAATTATACCTGTGGGAGGCCAATGAGATAATGACAGTTGACATCCTGCTTGGGACCAGGAAAGGGCACTTAATGAGAGGGGACGCAGAAGAGTCTGGCTAGCTGCAACTGCAGATACAACTCCCTTCTCCTTTTGGACTTGGTTTCTATTTTACACACAAAATAAGCTAGACTCTGGCAGTAATTTATAATGTCATACTAATACTGAAATAAGTGTGTCTTTAAATATGAAATCAAAGGAGTTCTTGAACAGAAATGGATATTTAAGCACTGAAATTCTATTCACTTATTACATTTTTATAAGGCAAGTATTTGTAGTCTGTGTATGTGTGTGAATATATGTGTGGGGGGTATCTGTGTGTGCTCAACGGTGAGATTTCTTCCCTCCAAATAAGCATAAAACAGAGAGGGCTCTAAGTCTAACAAAAATGGGAACCTCTCCTTGAACATAAAAATCCTTTGTTAGCAAATAGACCAGTCAGCTCAGAGAGAAGAAAAGGACAAACATAGGGAGTTGCTTAAAATTTAGCCAAACCAGGGATAACAATCAGGGCTCCTGCCTTCCTCCACCGTGTCAAAAGGCAATGTCGGACACTGTTCTTGCTCTGAGTCCTGCAGGGAATTTCCACATACTATATGTGAACACAGGAAATAATTAACAGCTGCTGAATAAAACCCAAAAGCAGAATTCTACTTTAGGGTAGTGAAGAATTTGGTAGGGGAGAGGTTAAAAGCTAGGAAAGGGAGACATCTCATAGTCCTAATTGCTATTATTTCTGTACAAATAGTTTACAGAAGGTGTTCTATTTTTATTTCTGATGAAAAAAAAATCAAGATGAAAATAAAGCCAAGTCATGTAACAGTAGTCAAATTTTATCTCAAAGCATTCAATATTTTTGAAAAAATCAGCCCATAGAGGTGAAACAAATTATTTACTAGATCAAACAAGATACTAGATACGTAACAAATGGAATTTTGTAAATTAACAAAAATCTGAAAGTCTCTCCTTCTGGCTGCCACATAGATTTTCTATCTTTATACTTTAAAATGTACATCATCATATAAAGCTTACATAGATTTGATATACAAGTGGCCTCCCTTTGTTATGCATGCCAACAGCTGCATATTTCTATACTTACATAGTCTTAAAGTTTATGTGGAAGAACACGCTTAGTTGCAGCTATTACTTTGGTAAAAAGCCTCTACATTTTACTGTTAAGACAAGCTGGCTGTTGCTTCTTAGGAAAGGATTTCTTCAGCCTGAAAATATAGCTTATTTCCTCCTTGATTTAGCAACACAATCACCCATCGAGTCCTTAAGTCCACATTCAAAATCAATAATGCTGATCTTGGGTGACCATATAATGTATTGGACAAACTGGAACACTTTTGAGAGTAAATGGAACCACTAAATAGACAGGCCAACCTGGAGGCCGGGGTCACCCTAGTCATGTCCCAAACTGAATAGCTGCTTTTTGGTGCATTTGTCATATCGCAATCACTTCTAGAACAGAATAAGATACAATTTATTTTTCCAACAATGTAAAAAAAAAAAAAAAGAAAGAAAGAAAGAAAGCCCAAAAATACAGAAAGGCAGAACGACAGTAATATAAATGATTGTAAGGTGATGGCAGGAAAATTATAAATTCCTACCCACTCTCTCTGGGTTTGCTCCTTTCTGGCCTAGAGACCCTTTCTGCCTGTACTTTCTGCCCCTGTCATGCTCCTGCCAGGCTGCAGGTTGCACACAATAGAGCATTAAGCAAGTTACAATACCAGCAAAGACTTTACTAGGTGATTATTTCAAGGAAAAACTGGATGCAAAATCTGTCACAGAGCCACTGTGGAGAACATGATTCACCGAGAAAAAATGAAAATTTGTCTTTACATCTGTTTGCAGTTTCAGTGCTGGAGAAACCAAATCTCAGAATATTTTATCGTTCTTCCCTTCATTCCCCTTGATATCTACTATACCTCTATCTATACGCACTCTTGAATGTCTTGAAGCAGGGAAATTCCTGCACTTATTCTTCCCCTTTGCCACTCTTAGAAGATTCAACCTCTAAAACTTGCTGATTCATATTTACATTCTTAAAAGGTACAAAGTAAAAAGAAACAGTTCATTCTGTGCCCTTTTTCCATTTTGATATCTGATTTTTTCATGGGCATTCTCTATATATATCCAGAGACATCAATCTGGGTGATTTGCAGAAAGATAAATTAATCCGGAGAAAAGAAGCTACCGTTTAGTCTAAACTTGCCACATTTCTGGTAATGGAGGGGGAAAATAAATATATTTCTATTTCAAGAGCAAAATAAAGGAGTAAGATGAGAAAGGGAATTAGAATCACATTCTGTAAATGGCCCTCCATTTGTCACCAAGTAGCTCTTAAAAACATGTTGCTCTAACCTAAAACATTACTTTTTTTTAAGTGTAAAATTTCATCTAAGTATGGCATACACAAATATACTGCTCAATGAATTTTCACATATGAACACACCTGTGTAACCAATTCATATATCAAGAAATGGGGCAATAATACTAAGCTATCTCCATGACCCCGCCTAATCAGTACACTTGTTACCCAAAGGTAACAATTACTCTAACTTCATCACCATTGATTAGTATTTCCTGCTTCAGGACTTCACTATGTGATATGAACTCTTTTTTGCATCTGGATCCTTTTAGTTAATATTAGTTTTTGAAACTTAGCCATGTTGTTTCATTAAGCAATAATCATTCATTCTCACTGATGATTGGTTTTTCCTTATATGATTATATCACAATTTATCCATTCTACTGGTGATAGACATTTAGGTTGTTTTCAGTTGGGGGCTATGAAAAATAATCCTGCTACAAATCTTCTTGAATAAGTCGTTTGGTGTCTATAAACACACATTTCTGTTGGGTATAACAATGGAATTGTTGGTCAAATGGCATTTAGATTCTCCCAAGCAATTTTTCAAATAAGTTTTATTATTTTAGTGCATAAGAGTTCCCCTTGCTCTAAATTGTCCTCAAAATTAGTACTGTCCAACTTTTAAATTTCAACCATTATGGTGGGTGTGTAGTACTATCTTATTTTGGTTTTACTTTCAGTTCTCTTGATTACTAATGAGACTGAAGTATCTTTCCATATGTTTATGACAGTTTGAATATTCTCTTTGTGAAATGTTGTTCAGCTTTTTGTCCAGTTTTCTACTTGGTTGTCTTTCATTTTCTTATTGATCTATAAGAATTCTCTGCATATTCTAAATCACATACATATATGATTAGTGCTTTGTGCTTTTGAAATACTATCGTTAGGGGTGCCTGGGTGGCTCAGTCAGTTGAGCATCTGACTTCAGCTCAGGTCATGATCTTGCGGTTTGTGAGTTCGAGCCCTGCGTTGGGTTCTGTGCTGACAGCTCAGAGCCTGGAGCCTGCTTTGGATTCTGTGTCTCCCTCTCTCTCTACCCCTTGCCTGTTCATACTCTGTCTCCCTCTCTGTCAAAAATAAACAGTAAAAAAAATTTTTTTAATAAAAAAAAGAAATGCTATTGTTATAAAATATTCTTTAAAAACTTTTAGAAGTCTTATTGTTTTTATTTTATATTTTACTAGAATTTGACTCTATCTGTTATGTGAGGTAAAGAGTAAATATCCATTTATTTCATATAGATATCCAACTTATTGAATTTATCAATTTCTAGAAAAACTCATACTTTTCTCCCTGCATTCAGTGTCACCTTTGTCATAAAATAAATTACTATATGGGCACCTGGGTGGCTCAGTTAGGTGTCCGACTCTTGATTTCAGCTTGGGTCATGATCTCACGGTTTGTGAGTTCAAATCCTGCATCAGGCTCGGCACCGACAGTGCAGAGCCTGCTTGGGATTCTCTCTCTGCCCCTCCTGCACTCTCCCACATGCTCTCTTTCTCTCTCAAAATAAATAAATAAACTTTAAAATAAAATAAAATAACTACATGTATGTAGCTCAATCTTTATGAATATAAGACTTTTTTCTTGTTTTGATATTTATGCATCACAAAGTTTGTATATGTCTTATGTTTTTATAAGTCAATGCAAAATATTTTCTCATTCTCTTGTGGCTTTTTACTCATAGTTTTATTCTTCTTAAAATAAAAGTGTGCTGTTTGCTCCCCAAAATTTAGAAGCATTTGTAGTTATTTTGTAATTGATTCTCAGCTTTAATTCTAATAAGATCAAAAGAAATACTCTCTATGATTTTTTAGCTTAAAATGTATTGAAACTTTCTTAATAGCCCAGCATTAATCTGATACTAATTTAGTTATAACTTTTTGTTGGTGTCTACGTCCTATCATTTTTCCTAACACTTGATTTTCAACATTTCTGTTTCAATATTTCCTTTTATTTAAGGTATATTTCTGTCAAATAGCTTATAGATGTGTTTTGTTTTTCATCCAATCTAACAACAATTTTTCTTTTAAAGGGAAAATTTATATTGTTTACATTTAATGCAGGAACTTCTATATTTAGATTTAAATATATCATCTTACTCTTTATTTCTAGTTTTCTCACATATTCTTTTCTATTCACACCTTCCTTCCTTTCTTGAAACAATGCATAACAGGCCGTACATTCTTTCACTTATAAGGATAACATTAGAGATCCTCAATTTATTAGAATTGAACATAAATTAGAACTTTATCACTTTCCAGATAATGGTATGTCCTTAAATCACTTTATTTTCCTATCTCCTACCTTTTGTGTTATTATTGTACAAACTTTAATTCTACATATAATTAAATACCTTGAGACATTATTTGTATCATTGTTTTCACTTAGGTTTACTCACATATCCACCTCTTCCATTTTTCTTTCATTTTTCCCTATTTTTTGTCTTCTGTTGTTTTTCTTCTGCCTAACGGGATTTATTTCAATTCAGGTCTGCTGGCAATAAATTCTCTAGTTTTTGCTTGAATAAAAATAACTTTATCATTTAAAGGATATTTTTACTTAGTTCATAAGTCTAAATTGGCAGATAATTTTCTTCTCCACATGTTAAACATGTCATTTCATTTTCTTTTTACTTCTATTGTTTCTATTAAAAATTCAGTTCTGCTTAGCTTTTTAGCACTTATCTTCTTGGCTTCTGTGCAGTTTTAGGACTCAGCAAATACCCCAAAGGAAAAATTGCTGTAGACTGTGGACTTTCTTCCTTGCACCTCTCTTCTGTCTATAACCTTGGGTTCTCAAATCTTAGGTGTTTTGGCACTCTCAAGCTCCAATTTTTGTCTACTTAGTCTCATAAGATTGTTTTAAACTCTAATGGCTTCTCAGTTTCCTCAGCTGACCTGTCCTTGGCTTCCGAGTCTCTCACTGTGTGCTTCTTAATAGTCAGTAAATACACACACACACACACACACACACACACACACACACACACACGTTTCTGTTCTCACCAGAAGCGCTGGTCTTTTGCAAGTCATTCCATAGATCTGGAAGCAAAAGTCAAAATGTTGTTTCTTAAATTTCGTCAAAGCCACCTTCCTATTTCATAATGGCCTTTTCAAGTAGGTTATGGTAGATTTTAGTACTAACAATCATTAGCTTTCCCTTCTAGCGGCAGCAAAATATATCCCTGTATTCATTGGCATGAGCCTGGCCATGTAATTTCTTTTCAATTAGAACTCTGAAGGGGCAGTTTGTGGATTACCAAGCCTGTTTTCCCTCTACTTGAGACCAACAGTGATCTAGATAGAGGCTGTCCTTTTAGCATGGATGGCCACAGCTCACTGGACATTGACACAGAGAATTTATTATTATTAGGGTCTAAAATTGGGGGTTGCTTTTACTGCAGTGTAACCTAGCCTACCCTGACGGATACACAGGTACACAAAGGAAATTGGTGCATATAATTAACATGTCTCCCTCAGGATGCATCACTATAGTAAGAAGAGTTCCCCTTTGGTTCAAAGATTGCCTTAAAAGAAGAAAGTTGATCACTAAGAGCCAACTTCTCATTTCTATACCCAGAAGAGTCTTTTCTTCAGATTTTCAAAGGCAAAGAAGACGGAATAGATCCCAATGTGTTTTTTACTTTGAACTTTCCCTAAAATATTCCATTATTAGAATTCAAGCTATTATGTAAATTCAATCATTGAAGAATTAGGTTCTTTTATCAGAAAAAGTCATTCAAAAGATTTCTAAGCTTTATGTCATGTCCAATGGTAATAAAAACCTTTTCCCTGATCTATTTATTTCATATAGTTTCTAAAAGGCTTAAATGAGGAAAATACTTTAAAGTAGATGAACGCTTCATACAAATACAAGGTAGTAAATATATAGATAGATAGATACTGTATATATATGTTTTTATTTGCTATATTTACTATAAATATGCTGTACATACCTTAATTCTGTGTGTGTGTGTATGTCTTTTTATTCACGATGAGATTAACCCCAATAGAATATTTCATTTTCTAAAATGTATTGATTCAAGTAATATTTGAGCATTTAACAAAATGAATTCAAACTATGAGAATTCAAACTTGTTAACCAAACAGCTTTATCCTGTGTTACCCCAAAAGAGCAGTATTCTCTCCTTGGCAATTGATGGGAGTCGCAAAGTTGAAAATTTAAAAACCTATTTGATCACATAGCTGGAAGTATCTTAGTTGTAGTCCTGCTGTCTCATATGGAACCCAGATTTTGCACCAAAATGAAGTTCTGATATGGTGGGTAGATTTTATAACCCTGAGAAAGTGTCTTCTCATTACAATAAAACTGCAACAGAACTCATATCACAGAAAGTAGGAAGGAAGCAAATTCTACCATGTGTGATGTGGTATAATGTGAATGAGACTGCAGTTTAAATTAAAAGTACTTTACCTAGTGGCTTTGAAAATACTTGTTTGTTTTTTAACTTTGAAATGACCTGTTAAATCGATCTGTGAAGGTCATGGATGCCCTTGGAAAGTGGTGCTTAAATTATTTTCAGTAGCAGAAAGTCCTGGTTGAATTAGTACGGACCCCATGGAGACTTCTGAAGCTGTTGATAAATCATGTTTAAGAGCTTTTCAGCCCAAAGCTCAGCTGTAAACTCAGGCAAAGCCATGAACAAATTTGCAGGTGGCAATGCCCCATAACTATTCCCTCCTAATCCAAAGTGATCCCTTCTGAGCCACTTCAGCATCAGGCACCCCATTCATCAAATTAGAATGAATCATGCATATCTTTACTCATATTCAGATCTCAGATCCAGACCAGGTAAAGATCAGGTAGAGTACACAACTGATTCACGAGTTAAAAAGAGAAGGGTAACTGTGGATCAAAAATGAACATGCAGGGCTTCAATGTGAGCCCAATCTTACAAATGTTCAACAAGGGCACAATGACAGTTTCTCCTTTTATATGGATACCCTGCTACTAAAATATATATGGAATTCTCATCAGTTTCACTAAGCTATAATACCAAACAAAAATATTACCATATCTTTAACCTATTTCTTATATCAAACTCTTTAACTTTCCTCAATATATTTTTTCTCCAAATGTTGAAAAAAAGGGTAAGGAAGAAGCTTGTTTCAATAAACAAATATAACTTTAATACATTCTGTGTTATCCAATCATATTTTGGGACTAATTCTAATTTAGGAGAATAGTAGGGCACAAGGCAATAAGGTACATGGAGGTTGATTTCTTGAAGCAAACTTCATTGAGTTAGTTTTTGAGTTCTATAGATGAATAATGTAGATTGTAAGCTTATGGAAAACACTGATCATATCTTTGTATTTTCGGGCTTATTACAGGGTCTCCAAACTGAATTCAATCCCATAAGCTTCTTCTTTTGCATTACATATTACAATATTACAAAACTGTATGCATCTGATAATGGAATATTAAGGAAAAGTAATAATGGCTTTAAATAAATTTTACTTGTATGGGAAAATGTTATTATAGTTAAGTGAAAAGCAGGATATCAAACTGCACTTAAATCATGAACAAAAATGTAAAATATGAACATACATAATATATGTGCATGAAAAAATACTAGACAGAAATAACCAAAATATTAACTAAAATATTAACAAATGTTCACTACAAGGGTGGAACATGAATACCCAAATTTTCCCGTTACATTTTATGCTAATTTTCATAGTTTTGACAATGAATATGTTTTTATTTATAATAGGGAAAATTAACAAACATTAAAAGTAAAAATGACACAAAGTTAAGTCCTCTGGTGACTTTAACTAGGTTTAGGAAAATATTAGATATCTTCTTTACAGTCTCACGGAAACTTCCTCCCATTTTGTCCACTATACTCTAGTCTAATATTCTCCCTTCACAACAGTTTGTCAAGGGAGAATGATGAGAATTGTGCCCTCTAGGTGCACGAAATAAGTGGTACTTTTTCTGTAGAAAAAAGTAAATGCATAGTATGACCTATTAAAAGTCAACCTGCTTGGGGTACTTGTCTGGCTCAGTCAGAGCATACAACTCATGATCTTGGAGTCATGAGTTCAAGCCCCACATTTGGCATAAAGGTGACTTTAAAAAATAATAAAATGAAAATTACTTTATTTAAAAAAAAGTCAGTCTGCTTAATATTATCACCATTATTATTAAAAAGTTAGTGGTCAAATACTCTTCTCTACAAACAAACAACAACTGCCTATGCCCAGGACAAAACACTCACAACAGTATAGCCATGGGTGTATCACCAATGCTCTCTAGGTCCAATTCCATTAATTCCATTAATGCTCTCTAGATCTGCGTTTATAATATTTAATACACATTAATTCATCAGAAATTCTCTTCTCCCACTTCCTCCACTGGAGAAATTTATCACAACCTTTAGACTCAATAGGTCTTCTATGAAAGCATTGCCAAAAATCCTGGCAAAGGTCTTCAGGTGTTTTTATGTATTACTTTTCCTCTTTCTACATACTTCTATTAAAGCTGTAAATACATCATGTTGTATTTACTGACCATATCTCATTTTCTTTTACCATGCCCTCTCTCCATTTTCACCCTCTTCATTGCCACCGTGCATTCTTCTCAAGTTGAAGCACCAGTATGGGACAAGGTCAACATCGGCACTAACAGTGAGGCTGATGTGATGGGGTGTAGAACTCTTTAAGACGTATCAACAAAACAGAATGTAAAAGACCCAGAAAAGGGCACATCTTATTTTACAAGAGTGGATGAACACCTTGTTAGGAAGCAATTTTTGAGGTTTTGACCTCAAAAGTAAATCACAAAAGTTGAACCTAAAGGGAATCATTTTTTTTAATTTTTAAAATTTTTTTAACGTTTATTCATTTTTGAGAGACAGAGAGAGACAGGGCATGAGTGAGGAAGGGGCAGAGAGAGGGAGACACAGAATCTGAAACAGGCTCCAGGCTCTGAGCTCTCAGCACAGAGCCTGATGCGGGGCTCGAACTCATGGACCGTGAGATCACGACCTGAGCTGACGTCGGATGCTTAACCGACTGAGCCACCCAGGCGCCCCTAAATTTTTTAACACTTATTTATTATTGAGAGACAGAGAGACACAGAGCATGAGCAGGGGAGGGGTAGAGAGAGGGGGAGAAACAGAAGCTGAAGTAGGCTCCAGTCTCTGAGCTGTCAGCACAGAGCCCTACATGGGGCTTGAACTCATGAACTGTGAGATCATGACCTGAGCCAAAGCCAGTTGCTTAACCAAATGAGCCACCCAGGCACCCTGTAAAGGGAATCATTTTGAGAAGAATTGCCTTCCCTAAGCTCTGCCAACTAGTTGCACATCCCTATGCCTTTAAAGAATATGAAGGAGGCAGCTAGATAGCACTAAACCATTTTGAACACCTAGGAAATTGATCTGAGGATTAACACAACAATCTACATATCTTGAGCCACAGAACTCGGTAGGCACATGATGGGAGAGGTGAACTGGGGGAGAGAAAAGAGATGGAGGGTAGGGAGCTTTTTTTGAGAAGAGAGGAGAGAGAAAGAGAAAAAGAAAGGGGGAGAGTATGGTGCATTGAGATGATGCAAGAAAAGCACTCCCCCAAAAGTAGCTGGAGAGAAAGAGTTAAAACACTAGCAGGGAAATGAATAAGAAATATGTTCCCCAAAACTATTGATGGGAAGAAAGGAGAGGGTTTCAATACCACCAGGATTCTATAAACAGTGGAACACAGAGTCTATAGTTTCAGAGATCAGTGCCTGGCAGTGCTCTGGTGAGGAAGTAGGGTGAATTCCAGGGAGCAAGCAGCGGGGCCTGAGGGGTCCATGTGCCACATGGGGAGAAGTGGTTCCCTTGCTTGGAGTGCATTTGGTAGAGGCCGTACAGCCTCCCCACAGGCAAAGGTCCCAGCAGACCCTGGAGAGCAGCCACATTTGTTGGTATTGGGGCAAAGTAGCCAGAGTGTGATGAAATCTGGCACTGGCTATGTTGTGGTTTGCCATAATCTCTGAACCTCTGCTGCTGTGCCATCACACAAACATTTTCTGGGGCAAGCTGGCACCTGGCCATTGCTCAGTGAGACCCTCCCCCAGGGTGTGGGTGTGGGTCCAAACTGCAGGTGTCTCTGAAGCATGGGGTTTTGAAACACAAGTTATCTGACATGAAACTCTAGAGGAAGGTGCCACCTGGCAGGCAGAGAGCTTGGACATGGACAAGGTAAAGGCAGGGAGTGGACAGAGGCCTGAGACAAAGGAGGGGTGCTTCACCACAAGGCAATGAGACTGCAAAATTCCTGCGCAGGAGACAAGGGAGCTAAGTGAAACCATTTCCATCTCTCCCTGCACACACGCATGACTGCCACACTGATCCACCCCAGTAAGATAAGCAGCGCCACCTAGTGGAGAATGGAGCCATTAGACCAAGCCCTGCCCAACTGCACCCTCCAAGCATATTCCCAAGAAGTCCAGCACAGGTCACTCCACCTGCTTGGTGTATGGATTACAAAAGGCTTCATAGTTTCAGTTCTAGGGGAAACTGGATGTAACTTCATTCAGGTTTCACTCTGTTTGAGAGTTCATTTATTTGTTCATTGTTTTCTTAAATTGTTTCCTTTTTTTTTCTTTCTTGCTTTTTCCCCTCATTCTTGCATACAAAAAGAGAAAATTTTGTTTTTAATATTTTTACTTTATTTTTTATTTTTTTATTCTATTTCATTTTCTTTATTTCATTTTATTCGATTTTATTATATACTTTTTTTTAGTTTTAAAATTTTTTATTACCTTTTTTCTTTTGTTTCCCTTTTTTCTCTATTCTATCAAGCTTCTTTCAAGAAGCAGACCAAAACATACCTAGGATCTAGCTTCCTTTATTTGACTTTTTGTTTTGTTTTTAAGTTTTCATTTTTCATTTTATTAACTTTTTTCTTCCTCCAAAATGACAAAATGTAGTAATTCCCCTCAAAAGAAAGAACAGGAAGAAATGACAGCAAGAGGCTTAATCAACACAGATATAAGCAAGATGTCTGAACTAGAATTTAGAGCCACAAATATAAGAATACTACTTGGGGTTGAAAAAAAGCATAGAATCCATTTCTGCAGAGATAAAAAATAAAATCTAGTCAGGACGAAGTTAAAAATGCTATAACTGAGATGCAAACTCAAATAGATGCCATAATGGCAAGGATGGATGAAGGAGAGCAGTGAATCAGCAATTTAGAAGATAGAGTTATAGAGAATACTGATGCAGGGGAAAAAAGAGAAATAAAGACAAAAGATCATCATAGAAGACTTAGAGAACTCAGTCACTCATTAAAAAGGAATAACATCCAAATCAAAGGATTCCTAGAAGATGAAGAGAGAGAAAAGGGGTCAGAAGGTTTATGTGAACAAATTATGGTTAGAAAATGTTATTAATCCAGGGAAGCACCCAGACATTAAAATCCAGAACCACAGAGAACTCACATTAGGTTCAACAAAAAACAAGGCATATCATAGTCAAAATCACAAAATACACACAAAAGGAAAGAATTATGAAAGCAGCAAGGCCAAAAAGTCCTTAACCTATAAGGGAAGACAGATCTGGTTCACAGAAGACCTATCCCCAGAAATGTGGCAGTCCAGAAAGGAGTGGCAGGCTATATTCAATGTGCTGAATCAGAAAAATATACAGCTGAGAATTCCTTATCCAGCAAGGCTGTCATTCAAAATAGAAGGAGAGCTAAAAAGTTTCCCAAACAGAAATTAAAGGAGTTTGTGACCACTAAACCAGCCCTGCAAGAAATTTTAAGGGGGACTCTCTGAGGGGAGAAAAGATGAAACAAAACCCAAAAGACCAAAAGCAACAAAGACTAGAAAAGACCAGAGAATACCACCAGAAACTCCAATTCTACAAGCAACACAATGGCAATAAATTAATCTTTCAATACTCACTCTAAATGTCAATGGCTAAATGCTCCAATTAAAAGATATAGAATAACAGAAGGGATAAGAAAACAAGATCCATCCATCTATATGCTGTTTACAAGAGACCCATTTCAGACCTAAATACACCTAAAGACACTTGCAGATTGAAAGTAAGGGGATGGAGAACGATCTATCATGCTAATGGTCATCAAAAAAAAAAAAGCTGGAGTAGCCATACTTATATCAGGCAATCTAGATTTTAAAATAGAGACTATTACAAGAGATGAAGAAAAAGGATATTATAGTGTAATTAACTGGTTTGTCCACAAAGATCTAACACCTCTAAATATTTATGCCCCCAGTGTGGTGGTAACCAAATATATAAATCAACTAATCACAAACATAAAGAAACTCATTGAAAATAATACCATAATAGTATGGGACTTCAACATCCCACTGACAACAATGGACAGATAATCGAAGCAGAAAATCAACAAGGACATAATGGCTTTGATGGGTTTAACAGATATATTCAGATCATTTCATCCTAAAGCAGCTGAATACACATTCTTCTCAAGTGCACATGGAGTATTGTCCAGAATAGATCATAACTGGGTCACAAATCACCTTTCAACAAGTACAAAAAATCGAGATTATACCTTGCATATTTTCAGACCACAATGCTATGAAACTCAAAATCAACTGCAAGAAAAAATTTGGAAAGACCATGAATACTTGATTAAAGAACATCCTACTAAAGGATGAATGGGTTAACCAAGAAATTAAAGAGGAAATTAAAAAGTACATGGAAACCAGTGAAAATGAAAACAAGATAGCCCAAATCCCCTGGGATGCAGCAAACGAAGTCATAAGAGGGAAGGATATAGCAATCCAGTATATAGCAATCTCTCTATACTATATAGAGAGAAGGAAGAAACGTCTCAAATACACAATCTAAACTTATACCTAAAAGAACTGGAAAAAGAACAGAAAATAAAGCCCAAAATCAGTAGAAGAAGGGAAATAATATAGATTGGAGCAGAAAACAATAATATCAAAAAAAAAAAAAAACAGTAGAACAGATCAATGAAATAAGGAGCTGGTTCTTTGAAAGAATTAACAAAATTGATAAACCCCTAGCCAGAGTGATCAAAAAAAAAAAAAAAAAAAGGAAAGGATCCAAATCAATAAAATCATGAATGAAAGAGGAGAGATTACAACCAACACCACAGAAATACAAACAATAATAAGACAATATTATGAGCAATTATATGCCAACAAATTGGACAATCTGGAAGAAATGGACAAATTCCTAGAAACATAAACTGCCAAAACTGAAACAGAAAGAAATACAAAATTTGAACTGACTCATAGCCAGTAAAGAAATTGAATCAGTAATCAAAAATCTCCCAACAAACAAGAGTCCAGAACCAGATGGCTTTCCAGGGGAATTCTACCAAACATTTAAAGAGTTAATACCTACTATTTTGAAGCTGTTCCAAAAAATAGAAATGGAAGGAAAACTTCCACACTGATTCTGTGAGGCCAGCATTATCTTGATTCCAAAACCAGGTAAAGACCTCACCAAAAATGAGAACTATAGGGGTGCCTGGGTGGCGCCAATGGTTAAGCATCTGACTTTGGCTCAGGTCATGATCTCATGGTTTGTGAGATCCTGGAGCCTCCTTCTGATTCTGTGTCTCCTCTCTCTCTGCTCTCTTTTTCTCTCTCTCAAAAATGAATAAACATTAAAACACTTAAAAATAAATAAATAAAAAGAACTATAGACCAATTTCCCAGATGAACATGGATGCAAAAATTCTCAACAAGATACTAGCAAACCGGATCCAACAATACATTAAAAGAATTATTCACCATGGTCAAGTGGGATTTATTCCTGTGATGCAGGGCTGGTTCAATATCCTCAAATCAATCAATGTGATACATCACATTAATAAAAGAAAGGATAAGAACCACATGATCCTCTCAACAGATGCTATAAAAGGATTTGACAAAATACAGCATCCTTTCTTGATAAAAATCCTCAAGAAAGTAGAGAGAGAAGGATCATACCTCAAGATCATGAAGGCCTTATACAAAATCCTCTAATCACTAATACCATCCTCGTGGGGAAAAGCTGAGGGATTTCCCCCTAAGGTCGGGAACACCACAAAGATGTCCACTCTCACCATTGTTATTCAACATAGTATTGTAAGTCCTAGTCTCAGAAATCAGACAACACAAAGAAATAAAAGGCATCCAAATCAGCAAGTAGGAAGTCAGACTTTCACTCTTCGAAGACAACATGATACCTATGAGGAAAACCCAAGAGATTCAACCAAAATTCTGCTAAAACTGATCCATGAATTCAGAAAGTTGCAGGACATAAAATCAATGCACAGAAATCGGTTACATTTCTATACACCAATAATGAGCCAGCAGAAAGAGAAATCAAGGAATCGATCCCATTTACAATTGCACCAAGGCCATAAAATACCTAGGAATAAACCTAAGCAAAGAGGTGAAAAATCTATATAGTGAAAACTATAGAAAGCTTATGAAATTGAAGAAGACACAAAAAAATGGAAAAACAGTGCATGCTCACAGATTGAAAGAACAAGTATTGTTAAAATGCCAATACTACCTAAAAGCAATCTGCATATTCAATGCAATCCCTATCAAAATAAGGCCAGCATTCTTCACAAAGCTAGAACAAATAATCCTAAAATTTGTACGGAATGAGAAAACACCCTGAATAGACAAAGCAAGCCTGAAAAAGAAAACCGAAACTGGAGGCATCACAATTCCAGACTTCAGGCTGTATTACAAAGCTGTAATCATCAAGACAGTATGGTACTGGCACAAGAACAGACACATAGATCAATAGACAGAATACAGAACCCAAAATGGACCCACAAACGTATGGCCAACTAATTTTTGACAAAGCAGCAAAGAATAGCCAGTGGAAAAAAGTCTCTTCAGCATATGGTGTTGGGAAAAGTGGATAGCAACATGCAGAAAAATGCACTTTCTTAAACCATACACAAAAAATAAACTCAAAATGGATGAAAGACCTAAACATAACACAGGAAGCCATCAAAACCCTAGAGGAGAAAACAGGCAGCAACCTCTTTGACCTCAGCCACCTCAACATCTTACTTGACATGTCTCCAGAGGCAAGGGAAGCAAAAGCAAAAATAAACTATTGGGAACTCATCAAGACAAAAAGCTTCTTCTGCACAGCAAAGGAAACAATCAGCAAAACCAAAAGACAAAGTATGGAATGGGAGAAGATATTCGCAAATGATGTATCAGACAAAGGGTTAGTATCCGAAATCTATAAAGAACTTACCAAATTCAACACCCAAAAATCAAATAATCCAGTGAAGAAATGACCAAAAGACATGAATAGACACTTCTCCAAAGAAGACATCCAGATGGCCAACAGACACATGAAAAAATGCTCAACATCACTCATCATCAGGGAAATACAAATCAAAACCACAATGAGATATCACCGCACACCAGTTAGAATGTCTAAAATTAACAACTCAGGCAACAACACATGTTGGCAAGGATGCAGAGAAAGGGGAATGCTTTTGCACTGCTGGTGGGAATGCAAACTGATGCGGCCACTCTGGAAAACAGTATGGAGGTTCTTCAGAAATTAAAAATAGAACTACCTTATTACCCAGCAAATGCACTACTATTTATCCAAAGTATACACAAGTGCTGATCCAAAGGGGCACATGCACCCCAATGTTTTTAGCAGCACTATTGACAATAGCCAAAGTAGGGAAAGAGCCCAAATGTCCATCAAATGATAAATGGATAAAGAAAATGTGGTATATATACACAACGGAATATTACTCAGCGATCCAAAAGAATGAAATCTTGCCATTTGCAACAACATGGATGGAACTAGAGTGTATTATGCCAAGCAAAATACGTCAGTTAGAGAAAGACAAATATATGATTTCACTCATATGTGGAATTTAAGATACAAAACAGATGAACATAAGGGAAGGGATGCAAAAATAATATAAAAACAGAGAGGGAGACAAACCATAAAAGACTCTTTTTTTTAATTTTTTTTAATGTTTATTTATTTTTGACAGAGAGAGAGGCAGAGAATGAACAGGGGAGGGTCAGAGACAGAGGGAGACACAGAATCTGAAACAGGCTCCAGGCTCTGAGCCATCAGCCCAGAGCCTGACGCGGGGCTTGAACTCACAGACCGCGAGATCATGACCTGAGCCGAAGTCGGACGCTTAACCGACTGAGCCACCCAGGCGCCCCAATAAGAGACTCTTAAATACAGAGAAAAAACTGAGGGCTGCCAGTGGGTGCTGAGTGGGAGGAAGGGCTAATTGGGGTAAGGGGTATTAAGGAGGGCACTTGTTGGGATGAGCCCTGGGGGTTATATGTAAGTGATGAATCACTAAGTTCTATTCCTGAAATTAGTATTACACTATATGTTAACTAAAAAATAAAAAATAAAAAAATAAAGAATAGGAAGGAATACAGCCTATGAGGAATGAAAAGAGCTCCATGTTTGTTACAGAATCCCTCACCAAGAATAAAAAGTATCTATTTCAAAAGATTGTTCCCTATCTTTGGAGATTAAGCCCAGTTATAAGCAACTGTGGTAAGGAAGATAAAAGATTCATTCTGGGTGATGGACCACTAAAGTATGATATATTCAGCAAACTGGAAAAAATGAGATCAATGTCATATTCCTGCTGGTGTCCCCTGCTCCCGGCATGGGACCTCCTGACTTTCACTAATGTTCAATGTATGATTACTGAATTGAAAACTGCTCATCATCTTGCTTACAGAGCTTTTGACTCTGCCCTGCTCTGTCTGCGTGGAGAAGCCAGGAGACTTCTATCCTGCTGTGAGGCTATAGCACACTAGCTCTGAAATTGACCTTAGCACTGTAACCTTAGACAGGTTTTTCAATTTCTCACTCTCTTATTTATATGAAAAGGGTAATAGTAATATCCGCCAGATAGTGCTCACTGTGAGGCCTATACTGTACTATACTGTAATGCATTAAGAGCTCACTGTAGCCCTCAGCACATAGTAAGAGCTCATCCAAAATTAATTTTTACAATTGTTACTGGAACTATTAGGTTCCTAGGGCTGCAGTAACAAAGTAACACAAACTAGATGGCTTAAAATGATAGAAATGTATGGTCTCACTATTCTGGAGTCTAGAAGTCTGAAATTAAGGCATTGACAGGGCCATGCTCCCTCTGAATCCTGTGAGAGAGAATCCTTCTTGCCTCTTCTAACTTGCAGTGTTTGCTAGCAATCCTTGGTATTCCTTGGCTTATAGATGCTCACTCCAATCTCTGCTTCTCTTGTTATATATCTATTTTCTCTCTGTGTGTTTCTATCTCTGTGTCTCTTCTCTTTTATAAGGATACCAGCCATACTTGGATTAGGGTGCACAGTAATGACTCCTCTTCACATGAGCACATCTGCAAAGAGCCTGTTTCCCAATAAGGCCACATTTATAGATACCAGGAGTTAGGATTTAAACATCTCTTTTGGGGAGGACACAATTCAGCCCTTAACAATGGAACTAGGTCTAAGAGTTGTCATTTATCTAAATGTATACTATGTGATTCAAGGGACCATCCCTCTGCAGGAATTTTCTGAAGAAAGCTAATTAAATGCATTCACAGTACCCCCAAGGTTAGGTAAGAACTATGAGTACAAATGCAAGGATAATTTGTTGAGGGTTTCTGCTGACTACAAATGGGACAGTAATGAAGGCCTGTGGTATCTGGATTATTGAAAACCTTCCTAATTTATCTTTTGCTCTCCAAGTCTCCCTCATCCAATATAATCTTCTTATTGCAGATAGACCTCCAAACAAGCTGTTCTCCTTCTCCAAAAGATCTGTGGCTCATTGATCCCTGTCTTGCCTGGCAATGAAGTCCTGCTAACTGGTCAGCACTGGGGCTCACTCTCTGGATCCTTCTTGAGTCTTGTCAGTTTGGCCCCAGCTTTTTCAAGTGTACTGAACTTTTGCTCACTTTTAGGCCTTTGTGTTTTCACAATAGGAAATGTATTCATAGGGTTTCTCTGTGTCAAACAACTATTCATCAACCTAAATTCTTCTAGCCTTTAAGGAAATAGAAATATCCATTTTGACCTCGTTGCAGAAGAAATCACTACAAATGCAAATTATTTATCCTTCCTCTGTATTTCTATAGTTCTCACATCTATTCCACTGATTCAGTACCTGTGCATTTGTTATGCAGTAATGGCAAATACTTTTGAGGTGCATGCTTGATTTCCAAAATTATAAAATGAAGTTCGCCAAGAGAGTTAAAATGTCTTATGTTTTTACCTAGTATGATTTTATGCATGTAAGATGCTTACTAACTCCTGTTTTGGTAGGCAGAATATGTACTCTCAGAACCAGGGTCTTCGAGAAGGAACACCACAACTGGAATCACCTGGAAGGAATGTTTACTGGCCCAACTTCCACTGGGCCAACCAAGCTAACTCTGAACTTGGGGTTAAGACTCAAACCACATAATGTGCACTACAAACTCCTTCAAATCTCAGTAAAATTTAGTTGTTGAGTTCCACTGGGAATTTCTAGAGAAAATTAATTTACTATAGAAAAAGAGAAAAGTTTCTCCTAATTCCTCCCAATGCCTCATTTTTGGGTTCTGGCCACGACGTCAATGTAAGGAGTGAGGTAAAAGAAGAGGGGTCTGGCTGAAGAATCTCTCAGTTGCTCCCAGGAGTGGGCCACAGATCTGATTACTCTCTGCTCAGTAGCTGAGGTTTTCCTCCAGTAAAAATGCACCTGGAATGATTTGACTAATTTAGTGAGTTTTTCCAGAGCTCTCTATGTGGCGTATTTTAATCAGCAGTACAATTTACCAACTGCATTAATTAATTAGCACATTAATCAGGAGAGCATTTTAGCAGCTAATCCCCAGCAAACTAGCAGTTTGTGATAAAATTTAAGCAGCAGGAGACCAAGCAGGGTACCAAGTTATTTCTCAATGTTATCATCACTGTGGGCCTAGCAAGGGCTGAAATTAGGCAACCAAATTGAAACCTTTCCTAAAATACACCTATGCAGGGTACATCTGAGAAACTGTATGCTTCATGCAGAAAGGTTTAACAATTACTACTTTTCTCTACAAAGCAGCAGTTCCAAAGAAAACTGTCAGGCGCTCCAGGAAACAAATTCTCAAAGCGTTCTTAAAATAATCCTGTGTAACTTCTGAAGAATTCAAGGTTCCTCTTCTAGTAGCAAGATTATTTATGCAATAATGAGAACTTTCAAGGTATTATTTTATAGTCACATATGTTAGAGCGATTAGAAAGAAGGAAATACTTGCCTTAGCAATGAAACTGTTGCAAGTCTAATTTTTAGCTCTTTATAACCTTCACAGAGAACTTTATACTTGAGAAGGGAACAGAAAACATATTTCTTCCAATACAATGTTTAGAGATAGATGCATGTAGCAACACAGCCAAATGTAATATACTTTTGATGAAATATAAATTGGAAGATTTCACATGGAAACATCACTCCTCTTTTGCTTCATTATATCCAAAATGCAGTGACATGTGCTTTTATTGAATCCATGCATATTGAATTCCACACTTTCCAAAATTTAAAATTTGGAAAGTCCCACAGGCTGATAGGAAGACTTCCCTTCATTTACGAAGCCTGGGGATATTGAATTCTTACGTACCGCAATCTATTAGTCTGAACTGTTAGGCAGTTTTTTTTATCTTCACAGCATTTCCTGGGAGAAACCAGTTTTCTTTCATGACTCCACATCACTTTCTCAACCTCAGAATGAAGAGGGTCAGGGTAAGTGAGGGAGCATGTGCTGGCTAAGCATTTCCTTACATTCCAAACTCTTGTTCTATTGATTTTTCCCTCTGGTTCAAGGAAATTGCACTCTATTTAAATCATATAATACAACTTGGAAGAATTTTAATTTCCACTCTGCCTCTTGTCTCCCTTTATAAATCGCATTTATCTCTCTCAATCGTACAGTATACCCTCTCTTTTTAAGATTTTCAACTCCTTACAACAGACTTTATCAGCAGCTCCACTCCAAGCCCAAAGAAATCCCAAAATCTTCTGGGGAAAGACAAACGAAAATGAGGTATTTCTCTACAAAATATTTATAAATTACAGCATTTAGTAAAGATGTGAATGAGGTATTTTCTTCTAAATGCCTTCTAAACAAAAGGCTTCCTGGTGTAAGGGCTACCCATGCAACTCCATCTACAGTTCTCTGGAGACAATGTCATGTCTTCTAGATTCTTATATGCGTAGGTTGAAATTTATGCATACCTTTTGTCACAGATAAAATCATTGTAATTATGTTGTTACTGCATTACTTGGCTTCGTTTATGAGCACGGTATTTGTTACCAATAAATGCCTTCTGGATGAAAACCTCATTTAATTATGAGTCACTCTATTGATGTAATCCTTCTTCCTTTACGAACTTTTATAATTAACATAAAGTTTGTCTGGGCTCACATTCTGTCTCTGAGTGAATTTCTTATTCCTTTCTGCATCCCCCAGTTAGCTTGAATGTGTGTACACACACACATATACTGATACAAATATGCACACAAGCACACACATACACACAAATACCAACCCTCCTCTATACTGTCCATTCAAGGGGACCCCGGTTGAGAATTGATTAGTGTTGCTGTTTATGAAAGCGTTGAGTGTTGCAATACTCACTTGCTTTCTCCCTCATGGCATATTTTTATATTAAAAACTGGATTAAGCCTAAACTAGGCATCCTCCACTGACTGGATCAGGGCACCTCTAAAAGAGGTAATTAATTTATTTGACAAAAATTTTTTGAAAACTAATTATAGACATGGCTTTTGCTCTTCAGTTCCTCATAATTTGTTATCAGGTCTAATATAATACATCTAACCTGTCTTGCTCACTTTGGTAACTCCACCAGTGAATTCCACACTGTTGCTAGGAGTCATCTTATAAAACGAATCTGGTTGTATTACTCTCCTACATAAAATCATTAAATATTTTTAATCACATTTAGGGTAAAAGTTAAACCCTGTAGTATGGCGGACCATGTCCTCTAGATCTTGTCCTGGTTCACCTGTATCATACCATCTTGTTGTGATGGTTAATTTTTTGTCAACCTAACTGGTCTTAGGGATGCCTAGACAGCCGATAAAACATTATTTCTGAGTGTGTTTGTGAGGGTGTCTCTAGAGGAGATTAGCCTTTAAATCAGTACACTGTAAGGACAGCCCTCACTGCTGTAGGTGGGCATCACATAAACTGTTGAGGACCTGAAGAGAACAAAAAGGTGGTGGAAAGGTGAATTTGCTCTCTTCGCTTAAGCTGAGACACCCATCTTCCCTACCCGTGGACATGGCATTTCTGGTTCTCATTCTCAGGCTGAATTACACCACAGACTTTCCTCATTTTCCAACTTGCAGACAGTAAATTATGGGGCTTTTAGATCTCTGTAACACGAGCCAATGCCCAGAACAAACCTCTTCTTATATCTATCTATTTATGCATCCATGCATCCATCGTATTGTTTCTGTTTCTCTGGAGAACCTTGACTAATGGACACCTCTAGTCACCTCTCTGCACAAATCCCCCATTCTAGCTTATGTTACTTCCCAACAGACTATGCTCTCTTACTTCTATGGCTTTGTGGATGCTTTTCCCTAAATATGGGGTGCTTCTTCTCTCCTTGTCCTGCATAACACATGTTCATTTTATACAGTGATTCAACAGTTGCATATATTATTTAGTACTCATCAAGATAAGTGTACTCTTAATCCCTTTCACCTATTTCACCCATAGAGTTAAGAGTCCGTTTTTTAGTCTGTCTCTATTTTTTTCTCTTTGTTCATTTTTTTTGTTTCTTAAATTCCACTTATCAGTAAAATCATATGGTATTTGTCTTTCTCCAATCAGCTTACTTCACTTAGCATTATACCCTCAAGCTCCATCCATATTGTTGCAAATGACAAGATTTTGTTCTTATGGTTGAATAATCTCATATTTCTTTTTTTTTTTTAATTTTTTTTTTCAACGTTTATTTATTTTTTTGGGGACAGAGGGAGACAGAGCATGAACGGGGGAGGGGCAGAGAGAGAGGGAGACACAGAATCGGAAACAGGCTCCAGGCTCTGAGCCATCAGCCCAGAGCCTGACGCGGGGCTCGAACTCACAGACCGCGAGATCGTGACCTGGCTGAAGTCGGACGCTTAACCGGCTGCGCCACCCAGGCGCCCCTCATATTTCTTTTTTAAGATTCACATCTGATATCAGCTCCCCCCTCCATATTCTGTCCTGAAATATACCTATGTTAGTTGCAATCTATGTGACAAGCCTTATTATTTGCTTCCTTGCACTAATAGAATTCTCTCTTCTTAAAAGTTACTACATTTAATTTTAATGATTTTTCTTTCAGTTTTACCAACTATACTGTGAACCCCTTCATGTCAAGGACTGTCTTTATTTTTTTAATGTTTATTCACTTTTAAGAGACAGAGAGAGGCAGAGTGTGAGTTGGGGAGGGCAGAAAGAGGGAGACACAGAATCCAAAGCAGGCCTCAGGCTCCGAGCTGTCAGCACAGAGCCCAAAGTGGGGCCCAAACTCATGAACTGCAAGATCATTAACCAAACAGAAGTTGGACGCCCAAACAATCAAGCCACTCAGGCACCCCATCAGGGACTGTCTTTCATTCATTTTCCCCCAGTGCTTTACAAAAAGCCATGTATATGAATTGCTAATAATGTTGGCTGAATGAGTTATTTGTGATGAGAAGTAAAGCATGGTATCAACCTGGAGCACAGGCTGTTAGAAAAGGTTTGGAGACCCGGGATGAAAGAAATGATGCTAGAAAGGAGAGGTACTTTAAAAATGTGACTTGCAAACTTCAAAGTGATACTGGGGGCTTTATAAAACTTGGACTTTTGAAAATCTCATGAACTCCATGACTAGAATTAATAATAGAGTAAAACCCTCAGGCTGTAGCTTCAAGACAAACCAACCTACTTTCGAACTCATTAAGGGATAGTATGCCTTCATTGCGTCTAAGCAATGGCAATTTGGGAGCTCTGAAATTTGCATCACCTCAGTGGTAAAATCTTTCAGAATAAGTCATGTAACTCATGAGATTCTGGCAAGAAAAGTCTCATCTAAGAGAAGGGCAGTCCTACACCACATATAAAATACCCATGGCCCCTATTTTAGATGAGGAAATTGAAGCTCAGAATCATTTAATGACTTGCCCAAAGTTGCACTGCTAGTAAGTAGTAGATGTAGCTGTCCTACTTAATTTATGAAACTAAATCAATTGTACTCTTTATGGTACAAATCATGTACCAACATCTTAAAAGTCACAAAAGTAACCAGGTATTTGGACTAACAAAAGTCATAACTACTGCTGGACATGTATGTGTGTTCTGTCTAGGAGAGTGAGAGGTAGTGTGAAGGTGAAGAACAATTAATGAATACAATCCTGACATAGAGACATTATTATTATTTTTATATATCATGTAAACTTTTTTGGGAACTAATTTTCAATTATTGCATTATTAGTAATAACTATATCTTTTAAGCTAGAAGTAAACTGTCAACAAATAGGAGTCTGCTGCTCTTATGTCTCCTGAAATTAATCTTTTCTGAAAATGGAAGGCTACTGGTTGGGCCAAAAATAGAAATGATGGAGACTTTATAGTGGGTAAGTACATTGATTAGCTAATAAAGTAAAGTTACACCCAGCAATAAATGTTGGTTTTATGGCTCCCCACTATATGTATCACCAAATGCTTTATAGAGAAAATCTCTCATAAGATAAGTGCAACAAGAAAACATGCAGAGGTCCAGTAACTCAGGAGGAAAGAGAGGAAACTATAAGAGGTACTAGAAAGTGACAAAAGGCCACAAACAAACTAAATTCTGTCAACACATAAGGAAAGGGGGATCCAATTATTTAAAATAGAACCCATGTTGGACATTAGGTAGAAATGGTGGGAAAGAGGAAATCACCTTGAACAATTATATTTACCAGGGCCTTTGAAGAAATAGATGGTCTCCCAACAAAGGAGAAATGTGCACATAGATTTTTTTTTCCTTTATGCCAGTGCTGAAAGAGCCCTGAGAAGCCAATGTAGTTCAAATATTCTCGGGAGGACCTGAAATTATTTGCCAACTTAGTCAGTTGACTTCCTAGGAGAAGTTTCTTTTGAGATACAGGTATTGTTAGAGTTAGAGATTTATAAATTGGAGCAGGTGTTTGGGGCAACAACATGAGAGTAAAAAATCACTCTTCAACATCTAGTCCACATACATAATAGCCTGGTGTACACAGAATGCTAATGTAGGAATGGTGAGAATAACCCTAATCAGCACAACTCACCTTTAGTTGAATTTCCAAACCATGGGCTGAAATAGTGATCTGTGGAAGGGTTTTTGGAGTGACAAGGAGAATGACAGTCTGTCAGTTGTCACTGACACAGGTGGTGGACTCACTACTAGGTCTGATCTTCATGACCAGCCATTGTGCCTCAGAGATGGAACTGAGAATGTCCCCAAGTCTCACTGTAGAGGGAGAACTCTCACAACCAACAGCATCTCTGTTCTGCTAGAAGACAGAGCAGCAACGTGCAACTCTGAGTTGTCATGGAATCAGTAAACTTTTCCTGTGCTTTCCTCTTATTATTATCCTAATGAACCTGAATGTGATAGTGACAGCATTCTAAAGGGTGATGATACTCTCTTATAGACATAAGCTTGTATAAATTCTGATCAACCATCTGTCACTAAAAAGATTAGCATGAAATCTTCAGCAAGAATTGTATAGGCAAATCACAGTGAAATAATTGAGCAGTTAATCTACTTAGAACACTTTCCTACCAAGCAAATTTTATAAGTCAATCAACTTTATTAAATTGAGGATAAATAGCAAATAAGAGGGCATTGAATTCAACAGGCTCACTCGGTTGTAGAGTACACTTATTATCATCAACTATTACTCCTTAATAATTGGAGGCAGGACAAGCATCACTATAAATTAGCTTCAAAGTCCTTAGGAGATTTCAGTGGGACAGGGGAAGGAGCCTGTAATTTAAAGAAATCAAAAGGATGAAGCACAAAGACAAGCCTTGCCAGCAATTCTACTAAGACAAAAGTACAAAGAACCTTGAAGGGGAAACACAGGAGTAGATTGCTAAAGTCACAGGAGAACACTCTGCTAAAGCAAATCATTGGCAGGTAAAGAAAAGATGAGTTGAAGATGTGTGATTAGTACCAATCATGAGTTTCAATTAATAACATAGCACTCAACCTCAAAATCATGTCATTTTATTGCTTGCAACAATAAATTCTCTTCTATACAAATGGGTTCAAAATTATTAATAATATCTTTTTCTTTTATGTTTTTTTTTGTTCTTTTGTAGGTACTATCCCATTATTCCAACTACCAGTTGCATTTGCCATTCCATTTTCTTGACCCACATTAAAATTAGGCAAGTATGAAATTAAAACTCCAAACATTTTCAAAGCTATTTCAAATTCAGAGATTTATATCCCTTGCAAAATGGGATTTTGACTTTGACGCAGGTCTGGGACACAGTAGATCCCTAAGCATATTTCAATACAGATATGGAATAGTTAGGGTAGTGTGAGGGGTGAGTAATTTTTTTAACTATCTGAAAGTCCTTTGTGACTAACTTTTCCAGGTTATTTATGTATGGAGTATTTGACAAATTCTAAATCGGTTCTTTCCAAGTAAAGCAAAATGGACTCTATTTTCTTGGTAGCATTTAAATTTTATGACATACACGTGCTGGAAAAAAGATACCTCTGTGATTCTGTCCATACTCCGAATCTAATATAAGAAATGCCACTGAAGGTCATAAAATGCCCTCTAAACCCAATGACAACATGAAAGGCATAGAAAGAGACAGTCAATACACAGGTGCAGGCTATCTCCAGCTTGCTCTGAAATCCACGATGGAGGGAGTGTTTCATTATTACTTAGAATATAAAATGCCACCTTGATTAATATTTAGTGGAAATAAATGCCTAGAAAGACCTTTCGTAAAGAGCAAAAATTTAGAAGGAGCTTGCAGTTTAGCAATAAAAATGTTCCACTTAATACAAATGAGGGCAGGATCCCTATATATATACAAGGAGCTTTTAATTAAGCTGAGAAGAAAACTCACACATGATGAATCAGAGAACCCCTTTTTCATACACACACACACACACACACACACACACACACATGAATACACACAAATCGAACTAAGTCAGAAAAAGTATTTGCTTAAATCCTGCAGAGTACATTTAAAAGTGGGAATTTGTAGGCAGGGATACCTGGACTGGATCCCAGCTGACACTCACTGGCAGCATAACTGCCATCAACTTACTTAACCTTCCTGAGCCTTGGTTTACTCAACAGAAATATGGGAGAATATTACTACCTCCTGCAAAGGATTGCTGTGAAATTTAAGTGGGAAAACGCAGAGTGCCTGGTCTACAGAAAAGAGTCAATAAATATTGGTAAGGAGAGGAGTCTGCATATACTGCAATAAACATAGGATTAAATTCTGGAGCTCCAGTAACTTTCAGTTCTTACTCTAATTCCTTTAAGATTTCAATCTATAAGCAAAACTGTGTGTTCAAATTCATCTTCTCTACTGATATTCCTCATCAGCATGGTCACCATCTCATGTAATCCCTTCTCCTTTTCAAATAGATGGTGGCCTATAATTTATCAAAATATTCTCAGGAAAGGATTGCATTCCACACTTTCTCCAAAATTTTCCCATCTGGTTTGTCTTCTTAACACTCATTCTCTCCACTAGATCCTCCCTCTCAACCCACCATCATTTCCATTAACTCTCCATCGATAAACAAACCAAAATTGTTGCCTCCATTCTGCAACCCACTAGATGTTACTAGCTCTTCCTTTCCCCCACTCCTACCAATCTCCAGTGGGATTTGTCTAACATCAGTCCTCTTCCTTTATAATGAATTCCAGTCCCCAAAATCCAAACCATATTTTATAGGCTCATGATTAGCTTCTCTGTACCAGGTCCTGCTAGAAGGATTTTCACCTTCATATTGTTCTTTTCCTTCATACCACCACATGAGTGACTGCATCATCATCAACCATCACTCTTCCTCATGCCTGTGGGTATACCACCTAAACAGACTATAGGATAGAGGCTTTTGTTTATATTCAGCCTGTCTTGCTTGTTCTTACAGCAAAGTTTTCCAGCCCCTGGTGCATTCTCTTCTTGATCTCTCTGATTCCCTTTGCTTCAGTTTTTGTTTTCTCCTTGGCACCTTGTACACATTTCCATCACTGTCAGCTGGGGCTTCCCTGGGTGGTGTTTCTGCTCCATTTACTCAGTCAGGAAAGGACCTCTGACCTATTTGTCATCACCAGTAGACTTCCTTCAGGCTACATGACTAACTGCCCGATTTGATATCCTTTATATTTTCAAATGAACTACAACCCTGTCTGGATTTTCTTGTCAGTTTTAGCAAGTTTCAATGATATCATGAGAGTTATCAAAAAATCTGTGCATATAATCCAACTCTATGAATTTTCAAAGTTATTTTAAAATGTTGATCAGATGTGGTATTATCTGCAACTGAGTATGAATTAACTGTGCCTTGGATTTACAATATTTCCAAATCTGTAACATCACAGAATATTTCATGCAAAAAGAGAGAAAGAGAGAGAGAGAGAGAGAGATACAGATCTACTAGTAAGTAATGAAATTTTCAATTCTTCAATTCTGTTAGTAAAAACAGTCTGTATTCTTCTCTGCACAGAAATAGCTGGGCAATCTATTAATTGATCCCCTTTAATTTAAAGTATCCTTATTTAAAAAAAAACAACAGCATCTGACTATTGATTTCAGCTCAGGTCATGATCTCCTGAGAGCAAGCCTCTAGCTTGGGCTCTGTGCTGACAGCATGGAGCCTGCTTGAGATTCTCTCTCTTTTTATCTCTTTCTCAAAATAAATAAAGAAACATTAAAAAAATATAAAAAAATAAATTTAGAAAATACAATTGAAGTCCAACTAGAGATGTGGTGCTTTGGTCTACACCACAAATTATAAACATCCCTGGCCCTGTTGGAAATTCACTAAATGATGTGTTCTTAAATGTCTATCTAGATGATATTACCCACAAATGATTTTACTGAGTTTACTTTATAACTAGAAAGTTGCAATTTTTTTGGCTTTGGTTTGTTTGGGGTTTTAGTAAAGGTTTTATTTGCAGAGCACATCCTTGCACTCTTAGTTACATGTGACAGAGAAATTACAGCTTTATTTTATTATTATGAAGAGATACTTTTTATATTAAAAGAAAAATTCTAGGGCATCTGGGTGGCTTAGCTGGTTGAGTAACCAACCACTGATTTCAGCTCAGGTCATGACCTCAGGGTCGTGGGATTGAGTCCTGCAAGAGACTCCATGCTGAGCACGGAGCTTTCTTGGGATTCTCTCTCTGTCTTCCTCTGCCCCTCTATGCCACTTGTGCTCTCTCTCTTTTTCTAAAACAAAACAGAAAATAAATAAATAAATAAATAAATAAATAAATAAATAAATATTTAAAAATGAAAGGAAAATCCTATTTTATGAGTATCAATAAAGTTCAGTGTAGAGGCATTTTTAGTGGAGCAAATTATGTAAAAATAATTTTTGATAGATAAGCACTTTATATATTGAATGACCTATTTACACAAAACTTTATTATTACCACCTTATACTTTCTTAGCATGATATATTAAGAAGCTAGAAATATAGTTTAACATGAACTTATTCATTTTTTTTAAAAAGTTTCTTCAGGGAGGGAGCCAAGATGGCGGAACAGCATGGACGTTTTTTATGTGTCTCGCATCCATGACATACAGCCAGACCAACACTAAACCATCCTACACACCCAGAAAACTGATTGGAGGATTAACACAATAATCTGCACAACCTGAACCACAGAATTCAGCAGGTACCCAATGTGTAGAAGTGAACTGGGGGAGAGAGAAGCTGTGGCAGGCAGGCAGCTGCTTGTAAAGGCAGAGAGAGGATGGAGACAGAGTGGGGGGGGGGGAGGAATACAGGAAAAGCACCCCTCCCCAAAAGCAGCTGGAGAGAAAGTGGGAAATTGTAAACAGCCACAGGGACTAAAACAAAAAGGGAAAAAGGAGAGAGGAGAGGGCTTAAATTCCATCAAGACTGTAAACAAGTGGAGTTCAGAGTCTGCAACACCGCAGCTCAATACCTGGTGGTGCTCTGGTGGGAAAGGCGAACCCCCAGGAGCAGAGTGGGGTCCCGGAGGTTCTTGGGCCACACAGGGAAAAGCAGTTCCACTGCTGGAAGGACATTTGGTAGAGACCGTTGAGGCCATCTGGTCCCAGCAGACCCCAGAGAACGGCCACATTCGCTGGTGCTGAACAAGGTCGTTAAGGGTGAAGCCTGGTGCCAGATGTGTGTTGTGATTTTCCATAATCCCTGAAATGCTGCTGCTACACTATCTTGCGAACTTTTTCTGGGGCAGGCTGGCACCTGGCCGCAGTCTCAGGGCACCGGCAGCAGCAGGGTCTAGCAAGCGTTCCTGGGTGCAGCCGACATTTGGCCATTGCTTGGTGAGACCCACCACAGAGGGGCAGAACGGGTCAAAGCCGCAGTCCTTTAGAAGTAAGGGGCCAGGGAAAACAGCTGCATCTGAAACAAAACTCGGGAGAGAGGTATTGCCTGGGACCTGGTCACGGACAGAGAAAAAGCAGAAGTGGACAAAAGCTGGACAGAGGATGGGTGTGCAATTGCTGATTGGGGAGAACAGAGTTCCTATACTAGAGACTGGGTAGCTGGGTGATGCCATTTTCACCGCTCCCATGCATGCCCATATGCATCTACGAGCGCCACAACACTCTACCCCAGTAGGCTAGCAGCGTCATCTATGGAGAACAGAGCCATTACACTAAACCCCACCCAACTGGGCCAACATCACTCTTCAAGAACACAACTCTCACTGCCTGCTTACTTTATGGATTATAAAGTGCTTCTTAGTCTGACTTCTAGGGGAAAATGAAGCAATTTCAGTTGTATTTCAATCTGTTAGCAGGTCCATCTATTCAATTTTCTATCTTTTTTTTCTCTTTTATACTTCTTTTCTTTTTCTTGAATACAGAAAGAAAAAATTCATTTTTATCTTCAATTTTTATTAAAAATATTTTTCTTTATTTTTTCCTACTATATTTTTTCTTTTGTATAAATTTTTTCAAATTCTATTTTACTTCTATCATTTCATTTTAAACTACTTCAGTGTATTCATTTTTTAAAATTCTCAAACAAGTTCCTTTTTCCCCCCTTTTTTCTCTAATCAAACCACTTTCAACACCCAGACCAAAACACACCTAGGGATCTAGCACCATTTATTCATTTGTGTGTGTGTGTGTGTGTGTGTGTGTGTGTAATTTTTTAATTTTAATATTTTAAAAATGTTTTTAATTTTAATTTTTCTACCTCATTAATTCCTTTTCTCCCTTCAAAATTATGAAACAAAGGAATTACCCCAAAAGAAAGAGAACGAATGAAAAACAGCCAGGGATTTACCAACACAGATACAAGCAAGATATCTGAACCAGAATTTAGAATCACAATATTAAGAATACTAGCTGAAGTTGAAAATAGACTAGAATCCCTTTCTGCTGAGATAAAAGGGGTAAAAACTAGTCAGGATAAAATTTAAAAATGCTATAACTGAACTGCAATCACGGATGGATGCCGTGGCGGCAAGGATGGGTGAGGTAGAAAAGAGAATCAGCGATATAGAAGACAAACTTGTGGAGAATAATGAAGCAGAAAAAAAGAGGGAGATTAAGGCAATAGAGCATGATTTAAGAATTAGAGAAATCAGTGACTCAATAAAAGGAACATCAGAATCATAGGAGTCCCAGAAGAGGAAGAGAGAGAAATAGGGGTGGGAGGGTTATGTAAGCAAATCATAGAGGAAAACTTTCCTAACCTGGGGAAAGACATAGGCTTCAAAATCCAGGAAGCACAGAGGACCCCCATTAGATTCAACAAAAACCGACCATCAACAAGGCATATCACAGTCAAAGTCACAAAATATTCAGGCAAGGAGAGAATCATAAAATCAGCAAAGGGAAAAAACGTCCCTAACAAGACAGATCAGGTTTGTAGCAGACCTATCCACAGAAACTTGGCAGGCCAGAAAGGAGTGGCAGGCTATATTCAATGTGCTGAATCAGAAAAATATGCAGCTGAGAATTCCTTATCCAGCAAGGCTGTCATTCAAAATAGGAGAGATAAAAAGTTTCCCAGACAAACAAAAATTAAAGGAGTTTGTGACCACTAAACCAGCCCTGCAAGAAATTTTGAGGGGGACTCTCTGAGGGGAGAAAAGATGAAAATATAAATACATACATACATACATACATACATACATACCAAAAGCAACAAAAATTAGAAAGGATCAGAGAACACCACCAGAAACTCCAACTGTGCAAGCAACATAATGGCAATAAATTCTTCTCTTTCAGTACTCACTCTAAATGTCAACAGACTCAATGCTCCAATCAAAAGACATAGGGTAACAGAATGGATTAGAAAACAAGGTCCACCTATATGCTGTTTACAAGAGACCCAATTTAGACCTAAAGGCACCTTCAGATTGAAAGTAAGGGGATGGAGAACCATCTATCATGCTAATGGTCAACCATAGAAAGCTGGAGTAGCTATACTTATATCAGACAATCTAGACTTTAAAGACTATATCAAGAGATGCAGAAGGGAATTATATCATAATCAAGGGGTCTATCCACCAAGAAGACCTAACAATTGTAAACATTTATGCACCAAATGTGCAGGCACCCAAATATATAAATCAATCACAAACATAAAGAAACTCATCAACAGTAATTCCATAATAGTACCACTCACAGAAATGGACAGATCATCTAATCAAAAAATCAACAAGGAAACAATTACTTTGACTGACACACTGGACCAAATGGACTTAACAGATATATTCAGAATATTTCATCCTAAAGCAGCAGAATATACATTCTTCTCCAGTGCACACGGAATGTTCTCCAGAATAGAGCCCACACTGAGATACAAATCAGCCCTCAGCAAGTACAAAAAGATTGAGATCATACCGTGCATATTTTCAGACCACAACACTATGAAACTTGAAATCAACCACAAGAAAAAATTTGGAAAGGTTACATATACTTGGAGACTGAAGAATATCCTACTAAAGAATGAATGGGCTAATGAAGAAGTTAAAGAGGAAATTTAAAAGTATAGGGAAGCCAATGAAAATGATAACACCACAATCCAAAACCTCTGGGACTCAGCAAAGGTGGTCATAAGAGGAAACTATATAGCAATCTAGGCCTTCCTAAAGAAGGAAGAAAGATCGCAGATACACAACCTAACCTTATGCCTTAAAGAGCTGGAAAAGGAAAAGCAAATAAAACTCAAAAATAGCAGAAGACAGGAAATAATAAATTTTAGAGCAGAAATTAATGCTATCGAAACCAAAAAAACAGTAGAACAAATCAATGAAACCAGAAGCTGGTTCTTTGAAAGAATTAACAAAATTGATAAACCTCTAGCCAGTCTGATCAAAAATAAAAAGGAAAAGACCCAAATAAATAAAATCAAGAATGAAAGAGGAGAGATCACAACCAACACAGGAGAAATAAAAACAATAATAATATTATGAGCAATTATATACCAATAAAATGGGAAATTATAAGAAATGGACAAATTCCTAGAAACATATACACTACCAAAACTGAAACAGGAAGAAAGAGAAAATTTGAACAGACCCATAACCAGTCAGGAAATTGCATTAGTAATCAAAAATCTGCCAAAAAATAAGAGTCCAGGACCAGATGGGTTTCCAGGGGAATTCTACCAAACATTTAAGAAAGAGTTAACACCTATTCTCTTGAAGCTGTTCCAAAAAATAAAAATGGAAGGAAAACTTCCAAACTCCTTCTATGAGGCTAGCATCACCTTGATTCCAAAACCAGATAGAGACCCCACTAAAAAAGGAGAACTACAGACCAATTTCCCTGATGAATGTGGACATAAAAATTCTCAAGATATTAGCCAACCAGATCCAACAATACATTAAAAAAATTATTCACCACGCCAAGTGGGATTTATACCTGGGATGTAGGGCTGGTTCAATATCTGCAAAACAATTAATGTGATTCATCACATCAATAAAAGAAAGGACAAGAACCATATGATCCTCTCAATAGAGGCAGAGAAAGCATTTGACAAAATACAGCACCTCTTCTTGATTAAAATCCTCAAGAACATAGGGATAGAAGGAACATACCTCGAGATCATAAAAGCCATATATGAATGATCCATCGCTAATATCATCCTCAATGAAGAAAGACTGAGAGCTTTCCCCCTAAAGTCAGGAACAAGACAGGGATATCCCCTCTCACCACTGTTATCCAACATAGTGTTGGAAGTCTTAGCCTCTGCAATCAGACAACACAAAGAAATAAAAGGCATCCAAAATGGCCAGGAGGAGGTCACACTTTCACTCTTCACAGATGACATGATACTCTATATGGAAAACCCTAAAGATTCCACCAAAAATCTGCTAGAACTGATTCAAGAATTCAGCAAACTTGCAGAATATAAAATCAATGCACAGAAATAGGTTGCATTTCTATACACCAACAATGAAGCGACAGAAAGAGAAATTAAGGAACCTATCCCATTTATAATTGCACCAAAAACCATAAAATAACTAGGAATAAAACTAGCCAAAGAGGTGAAAAATATATACACTGAAAACTTTAGAAAGCTTGTGAAAGAAATTGAAGAAGACACAAAAAATGGAAAAAGATTCCATGCTCCTGGATAGGAAGAACAAATATTGTTAAAATGTTGATACTACCCAAAGCAATCTACATATTCAATGAAATCCCTATCAAAGTAACATCAGCATTCTTCACAGAGCTAGAACAAATAATCCTAAAATGTGTACGGAACCACAAAAGACCCTGAGTAGTCAAAGCAATCTTGAAAAAGAAAACCAAAGCAGGAGGCATCATAATCCCAGACTTCAAGTTATACTACAAAGCTGTAATCATCAAGACAGTGTGGTACTGGCACAAGAACAGACACTCAGATCAATGGAACAGAATAGAGAACCAAGAAATGGACCCACAAATGTATGGCCAATTCATCTTTGACAAAGCAGGAAAGAATATCCAATGGAATAAAGACAGTCTCTTCAGCAAGTGGTGCTGGGAAAACTGGACAGCAACATGCAGAAGAATGAACCTGGACCACTTTCTTACACCATACACAAAAAAGAACTCAAAATGGATGAAAGACCTCAATGTAAGACAGGAAGCCATCAAAATCCTCGAGGAGAAAGCAGGTAAAAACCTCTTTGATCTTGGCCGCAGCAACTTCTTACTCAACACGTCTCCAGAGGCAAGGGAAACAAAAGAAAAAAATGAACTACTGGGACCTCATCAAAATAAAATCTTCTGCACAGCAAAGGAAACAATCAGCAAAACTGAAAGGCAACAGAATGGGAGAAGATATTTGCAAATGACATATCAGATAAAGGGTTCGTATCCAAAATCTATAAAGAACTTATCAAACTCAGCACCCAAAAAACAAAGAATCCAGTGAAGAAATGGCCAAAAGACATGAAATAGACACTTCTCCAAAGAAGACATCCAGATGGCCAACCGACACATGGAAAAATGCTCAACATCATTCATCATCCGGGAAATACAAATCAAAACCACAATGAGATACCACCTTACACCTGTCATAATGGCTAACATGAACAACTCAGGCAACAACAGATGTTGGCAAGGATGCAGAGAAAGGGGATCTCTTTTGCCTTGTTGGTGGGAATGCAGGCTGGTGCAGCCACTCTGGAAAACAGTATAGAGTTTCCTCAAAAAACTAAGAATAGAACTACCCTACGACCCAGCAATTGCACTACAAGGTATTTATGCAAGGGATACCAGTGTGCTGTTTCGAAGGGACACATGCACCCCAATGTTTATAGCAGCACTACCAACAATAGCCAAAGTATGGAAAGAGCCCAAATGTCCATTGATAGATGAATGGATAAAGAAGATGTGGTATGTGTGCATACACACACACGCGCGCGCGCGCGCGCGCACACACACACACACACACACACACACACAATGGAGTATTACTCAGCAATCAAAAAGAATGAAATCTTTCCATTTGCAACTATGTGGATGGAACTGGAGGGTATTATGCTAAGTGAAATTAGTCAGAGAAAGACAAATATCATATGACTTCCTTCATATGAGGAGTTTCAGAGACAAAACAGGTGAACATAAGGGAAGGGAAGCAAAAATAATTCAAAACAGGGAGGGGGACAAAACATAAGAGACTTATAAATATGGAGAACAAACTGAGGATTACTGGAGGGGTTGTGGGAGGGGGGATGGGCTAAATGGGTAAGGGGCACTAAGGAATCTACTCCTGAAATCATTGTTGCACTATAAGCTAATTTGGATATAAATTTTTTAAAAAATTAAAGTAAAATAAAAAAAATTTCTTCAAATTGGGATGAAAATAGCCATCTGCCCAGTACTATACTGTGCATAGCCATCAAACTGCATTATATGTGATTTTATAGACAAAGTATTTTGAAGTTTTTCTTTCAACTCTAAATATTTGGGCATACCAATCTAAACTACTATATGATTCCACTTATACAAGGTATCTTAGGTAGTCAAATTCACAGAAACATAAAACAGAATGGTAGTCAGCAGGGTCTGTGGGAAGAGGAAATGGGAAGCTGTTGTTTAACAGATTCAGAGTTTCAGTGTTGTAATAGGGTGGAAAGCTGCTGAAAACTTTGTGAGTACACTTAACACTACTGAATTGTACACCTGAAAATGGTTAAGATGATAAATTTACAGTTGTGGGGTTTTTACTTTGTTTTTTAAGTTTTTATGTTAATTCCAGTTAGTTAACATACAGTGTTATATTAGTTTCAGGTGTGATTCAACACTTCCATACATCACCCTGTGCTCATCACAAGTGCTCTCCTGAATCCCCATCACCTATTTCACCCATCCCCACCCCACCTCCCCTCTGGTTATATGGGATGTATTTTTTTACCACAGTTAAACTTTTAAAAGATAAGAGGAAAACAGCACAAACTAATAGCATCTCACAACCAAAAGTACATATATTGGGGCTTAAAAACCTTTAATTCCACACCACAATTGTATTTAATTTCCACCTGTAATTATATTTGAAGTCATGTTATTTAAGATAGTTAAGCTAGAGTGTGCTAAAATAAACTATGGAATAAGGTTAAGTTCTGGTCAATTTGAAGAGGGAAATTTTGTTTTTTATTAATTTTAAAGTAGATCTCTAGTTATACTGAAATGAGAGGTCACTTTATTTGACTCTCTCTACAATAGGAAAGAAATGAGATATCTTCAACAAGATAGAAAATTTAGCTTTAATAATAAGAAGTCTGAACCTAGTAAACAGTAAAAGCATTTAGCCCTTGGTGTAATAGGCAGAAAGATCGTCCAAACAAACATATTAGCCTTATAGACATCATCCAAGTCATCAAAAACACTGTTAAACTATCTCTCTCTTTTACCTAGAATTAAAATATAGTTAAAATAATAATACAAAGTGAGTAAAAAAATAATTTTCAAAATTAAAGCAATGTTTTATAATGATTTTAAAGACAGCCTATATCTACCAATTCTATTTCTATATTTTCATAAAAATGACTTTGGATGACATAGGTTTCTGCACTGGGGGAAAATTACGCTGCAATCAACTTCATCCACACCACTCTGCCACTGGATCCTTTCATCTGGCATTTTCCAATGTTTCCGAAAAATTATATGACCCAGCTAAACCATGGAGCCATAAAATCCACTTAGGAGAAGCAAGTCATTCCACACTTATGAAGGCAATATAGGTAGATCTGCCTTTCATTGCACATTTTTATGTCCTTCAAGATAGATACATTATTATATGTTATTCAATATTAAAAATTCCATGAACTAAGTAATAGCGTTCATTTTATAAGAGTAAACCAAGGTTCAGTGAGGGGAATTGACAACTAGTAAACAGTGGAGCATGAACTCAAAGACACACTCCTGAATAATCGATGCACTAGCCATATCACTCAATATGCTCAGGCTTTTCTTTCTACTTCCCCCTTCAACTTCTTTTTCTCCCAATCCTATTCTTTCATTTGCTTGATCTCTCCCCAAAATATACCCTCATGGACTCATATACTATCCATATACAGGCTTTTTAGTTCTTTAATTAAAAATATATAATTTATAAAAAATACTATAAAATATAATTCACAAAATAAGTTATAATTACATATACAATTATTAAAAATAAGAGATAATTTATTTTAAAAACACTTAAAAATATCTAGATTTAATAAATCCACAAAATGACTTTTTTTCCCCTTCTGGAGTATAGCTATTGGTCAACATTAAACACGAGACAATGCTCTGAATGAATCCATTCACAAAAATGAAACAGAAATCCTCTCACTACCATCATGTCCCCCACCTTCATAGCCCACTGTGTTCCTTTATACTATAGCAGTTTTCATAGTGACCGTACATGTTCATAGTTCTTATCCTTTATAACCAGAGGCAAAGCAATTCCATTCTATTAGCCAAAAGTTTAGGGAAATTATACTTAAGTGCTCAAAAACTTTTGAATAAGCATTGTCTATGTCTACAATTAAGAGTGACAAATCTGATTTCTAATGATAAGCAGCAGTGGATGTGTCTGCCATTTTTGAAAACTCCTGCACAGCAATTTCACCCAATTGTCTATTACTGTTAGCTTCTAGGTTGCTACTTCTTTTTATTTAATATCCCCAAGACTTGATTTGACATTTATCCATTATCTTATATTAAGTGCTCGTAATTCAAACACATTTTCTCTCTGACTGCCAAACTAATTTTCATGGTCCCCCATTGTTAAATGGTTCTTATTAGTGACATGAGACACATAATTACATAAAAACATCTAGCTACTTCTCGCGATAGCAGGGATCTCAATAGAGTTTCCAAAGGAGAACGGGCATTATTTTTGTTCTGTTTTTTGTTTGTTTATAGGCTCATAAGCCTAATGACATAAAAGTTTAGAGTAGTTCTTACATAAAAAGATGAATAGCAATCCTCAAAGAAGCAACAGCTCAGCCTCTAGACTGGATTTGCAGAACAGTCTGATTTGTTTCTGCTCATAATGGGATATATTGCTACACAAACATGTCTAATATACACATATTATCTCTGTATTCATCTATATGTCTACACATAATTTAAACCCTTTCCACTTGGAAGAAACCACCCTCTTCATTATAATAAACAAAAATCCCTAAATTGCTATGTACTTTCTGTTTTTTCTTTATTTTTTCTCTCTCCAATATTTTTCATATTCATAGTAATCTTCAAGCTCCATAACTTCACATTGCCATACTAATTGTTACACATATGCAGAATGGTAGGGTCACCCCAGATCTTATAGACTGTATTTTGCAGGGAAGAAAGGAGGCCACACGTTGTTGAAACAGACTTTGCCAAGAAAACTAAATAAATTTTTCTCTCAGACTCCACTTTTCCACAATCTATTACCTTTAGTCTAGCCTGTGCATCAGCAAGGCCACTTAAAACATCAAGGAAACAAAGTTTGCAAGTGCCCTTTCTAAACTGACCCATAATTTCCTGGAAATCTGAAATACTAAAATAATGGCATAATTATGAGTGTGGGATGTGAAGTATATCTTATAAGGTTAGCACATCTTTTTTCTTATTTTTAGCAGACTTCATCCCATATTTTCAGGCAACTCTCAATTGACTTCTGATTGTTGCTCTATTTGGGAAAATGATTTCTTCCCACATTCATGGTTAGCTCAAATCTTCCACATTTGAAGAAAACTAAAACCAGCTGTGTTAAAAACACAACCTAAATTTTCTTACTGACACAATTTCTCCCAGACCAATATTTTGGGGAATCCATAATACAATCATCTGGACACTATCTTGGGGAGTTGACCAGTGTGGTAGAAAATATAGAAGAACTACACTTTCCAAGTCTTTTAAATAACAGTGCACCACAATCTAAAACAGTGTGGACAGAATGACTTTCCAACTTCCACATATGTACTCCACAAGCTGTCAAAGATGGCATTTCTCCTTTTCAAGATGCCTTTCATTTTCATTTTAAATTGATTCACCTGTTGAATAATGTTGGAGTGGAGAAGAGAGGATAAATAAGAGAGCTCTGGGCAGTGAATCTAGATATTTCTGCCTACCATATGCACTGACCCTTAATATTAATTTATCTTCTCTGCCTCCCATTTAGAAACAGGTTAAATGACTAGTGAATCTAGCCAGAGAACCAAGGCTGATTTCAGGAAGGACTGAAACATAAAACAATTAGTCAAACCAAAAAATGCAATTAGTTATTCAGTTTTTCAATCAGTCAGCCTGTTACCAAATTCAAACAAGCATGGTTTGACTATCTACAAAGAGGCATTGACCAAAATGACAGAAACACACATAGAAATATTAGAGGATAATTTGATAAATATTAGAGGCAAATATGGGTGGTTAGAAACGGAGTTCATATTTATTGAACACCTCATTCAATCCTTAAAGTTTTGTTATTATAGATTAAATATGCTTAATTCTCTTATTTATAATTATATAATTGATTCTTGAAATAATGGATAACATTGGAAATAAAATGGGGAAATATACCTCTCTATTGTCAAATTAACATATTTCTCCTTTGCAGTAATTTATTTAAAATTTTTCATAAAAATGATGACTGTAAAACCATAGTTGGTTCTTAACATTTTTTACATAGATCACTTTGAGAACCTGAATGAGAAAATTGTGAGTCTTCTTTCCCAGAAAAAAGTGTCTATAAAATGTGTATATATACCCAAAATTATTGACACATTGCAGGGACACAACTGACATAATTTCACAATTTCATGGGCCCTTAAGCATTCTGATACTTACTTCAATATCCAGTACGCACACCCCACCCACACACACACCAAATTCCCAAAGACTGTAGCCCCTTTCCTTCTCTGCATCCCTACACCATAACCTAATACTTGATATCTAATTTTTAGTTTTTTTCCCATTAATTTATTAAACAAAATCCTTTTCAAAAACAAAATAATCTCTTCAGAGGAATGTGCCTTTTATACTCCAGCTGGCACACAGAAGATGCTTGAGAATCACGTTGGGATTGATAGAAAGGAAAATGCAAGTAAATGAAAGCCATAATTACATGAGACCCTACGTGTTGTCCTTGGAATGTGAACGTTTCCGCTTGCAAAATGCTTAGACTGTCTCTATTCATTGGTCCTTCTGCATCTTTTCTCCACTAAATCAAGGACCACTGGATGACCCTGTGATGTTTTACACAATCAATGTAAAGCTCTGTCCTATAGCTAAGTGAATTTCAGCTTCAGTGAGCCAAATCCACCCACTTACAGGACACAAAGTTTGAGCCCAAGTTTTGGAGCTTTAGAGGAAAGACATCCTTACTTCTTTCTCTATCTCCATTCAGCATGGTACTCCCTCACTTGATATCTTCACACTGCCAGGTCAAATCTCTTTGCCTTTTTGTCTGACCTAAGGCCATTTAAAACTACCAGGCAAGGACTAGGACTGCCATGGGGCTTCCTTTCATGTAGCAATGTAACAGAGCAAATATGCTCATCCTGGATAGAAGTTGTGTCACGCTTTGGTTGTAGCTAGGTAGGTCAGTTATGCTCAGTTGGCCACCTTCTGAAGTCCTCTGAAAACAGAGTAAAATTGGTATCTGATGCTGAGAATCACAGAAATCTCAGAAAATTTTTTCATTTTTTATCAGAGCTTTATACCTAACTCTCCTTTACTAAAAAGACAAAAACAAAACCAGAAAAAGTACAACACACATGCTAATGTGATTATAGGTGTCACATGCAATGTTGTGTTATTTCAGCTTCCTTGAACCAAGTTAATATCCTGAAGAAAAATTTTGTCCTAGGAAGTGGACTTAAGACAGAGAACTTGTGATGCACATATCTAGGTTTTTGCTTCCTTTCCCTGGTTTTACTGCAGTTACACTACATGAAAATTAGAGAAAGATGGGGCGCCTGGGTGGCCCCCTCAGTTAAGTCTATCCGACTTTGGCTCCAGGTCATGATCTCGCATTTCACAATTTCGAGCCCCGCGTCAGGCTCTGTGCTGACAGCTCAGAGTCTAAAGCCTGCTTCAGATTCTGTGTCTCCCTCCCTCTCTCTCTCTCTCTCTCTCTCTGCCCCTTCCCCACTTGCACTCTGTCTCTCTCTCAAAAATAAGCATTAAAAAAAAAGAAAAATTAGAGAAACAGAAAACAAGTGTCTCCAATTATTATTAGCCATTTGCTCATTTTTATAGACTCTACTCCTCCCCATATTATCTTCCCAATGAGATTATCAGTTTTTCATTTAGGTGGTGCTCAGTCTACAATTAAGAAATTAATTACAGAATTTGCCATTAAGGAAATGTAGGATAGTGGAGTGTGAGAGATTTGTTAACCTCAGAAATAGCAAAGTAGGCTTGAGTTGTGACTTAACAAAGGCCAGCCAGGAAATAATGGCTGGGAAGAAGGGGTAGTTCCAGGGATATAAATTGTCTAAACAAAGCCTCCGGGCTGAAATATTGTTGAGTAGCTGTCATCTAATGAATGACCTGTTGAATTTTGAAGTTGTCACCTTTGGGAAGAACTCACAATTCTAGATTTAGAAACAATTTCTTCTCTTTTTTTAAGAAAATTTTTTTTCTAATTTTTAAGTAACCTCTACACCCAGTGGGGGCTCAAACTCACAACCCTGAGATCAAGAGTTGCATGCATAACAAGATGAGCCAGGCAGGCGCCCTAGATTTAGAAGCAATTTCTTTTTTTTTTAAGATTATTTTTATGTTTAAGTAACCTCTACACCCAGTGTGGGGCTCAAACTCACATCCCTAAGATCAAGAGTTGTATGCTCTACAAGATGAGCCAGGCAAGCGCCCTAGATTTAGAAGCAACTTCTGTGTAAACCTGGGGCAAGTGCTCTAGTTGCTGACCCACCACAGGCCACAGAAAACCCATAAAGTGGAAAGCAAAAGAAAAGAGCAAAAAGGGTGGTGGTGGGTAGAGATGAGAAGGGGTTTGTGAGTCCGAACTGTCTCACCATGTAAGGGGCAGGCAGAAACCAGGAAAAATAAGAACAGAAGACTATTTAATTAATATGATCTGAGAGCCACTTCGAGGAGTTCTCAGAGAACAAATGTCACCTCAAAGACCTCTGGGGCTTGCTAAGGCCCCCTGATTTATAATCAGGGGAAATTTTGCCTTTTCCCAAACCTTGGTGATGATCTGAAGTGTCCTTTCATTTACCCAGTGTGAAGCAGCCAGAAGTTTGAGCAGAGGATTAGACATTACTAAGTAATCTATTATTATTTAATTTCTTTGTTGTCCATATATCTGAGTGTAATCCTACACTCAGATGGGGAAAAAATGAGGGAGAAAAATCTAAAAAGGACATTTCTCACTAGGGGAAAAATGACACAAAATATTCTTTCCACTTTGTATCATCCCTTTGTAGATGGGAATGTAACTCTCTATCATGTAAAATCTGTTTCCTGAGTTTTGACTAAGGAGTTTAGGGTTGCATCTGGTGTAAATCCATTTCACCAGTTTTTTATGTGATGTCTCTTATGAATATATGAAGCAATTAAGTGAAAAAAAAATAGTTCTGACCTAAGTCTAAATATAGCTTTGCTAAATTGAACCATTTATTTAAGAGGAACACTGACTTTAAGAATCATACTACATTTTAATTCAGCCTCCAAAATCTATTTTCTACATTAGACACTATTAGTCCCCTGCAAAACATGTCCAACAGTTATTCTGAAACTATTGTTTTCTTTTCGTCTTGTATTCTAAGATTTCTTCAGAGTAAAAAATGAGCAATGATGAATTATTACAAAATTACTTTTTCCTTCCAAAATATTCACATCTGGACTTTGTTTAAATCACTCTACCTGTCATTTTTGCCTGCAGAAATCAACAACATGGGGCGCCTGGGTGGCGCAGTCGGTTAAGCGTCCGACTTCAGCCAGGTCACGATCTCGCGGTCCGGGAGTTCGAGCCCCGCGTCGGGCTCTGGGCTGATGGCTCAGAGCCTGGAGCCTGTTTCCAATTCTGTGTCTCCCTCTCTCTCTGCCCCTCCCCCGTTCATGCTCTGTCTCTCTCTGTCTAAAAATAAATAAACGTTGAAAAAAAATTAAAAAAAAAAAAAAAAAAGAAATCAACAACAAACAGTGAAAAGAGACATCAAGTTTGGTATCATTTTAGTTCCTAAAGCCTTTCCATTTTCATATTGGTTTCCTCAAAAGGCAAAACCACCCAAATATCACAGGAATCACTATCAGCCTATATTCCTTCCTGAAGTGATCATTCAGTGAAATAATAAATGTTTTATTCCTGCAGCTCCTGTTTCTTGCTGTCTTCCTTTCATTTGCTTTCAGCCTGAGTGAGAAATTTATTTTTGACACTGTTATTACATGAGGAACTAGTCATGTTGGAGTGTAAAATACTCAAATCTTTTTCAGTATAGTTACTGAGCGCTTCCTCTTCCATCAAGATATAGGCTAAATCTACAGAATTCCTATTAAATATCTTTTTAGTGTGATGCCATCATTGAATGATTTTGAAATGTGATAAAAGCAGGTGATCCAAAGTATTTGGATGTCAAGTATTTGGCAGCTTCAGATCCAAAGGAATGAGGATTTACACCTCTGTTTTTGTTGAGAAGAAAACAAATGGTGTCAGCATTCCCGTGACTGTTCCCAATCTTACTCAGTTGGGAGGCCCTTAGCGTTTCCCTCAGCAAGACTGAACTTCGGACATTCTTTTTCCAGACTATAGGCTCTGGCCTCCCTTTATTTACAGCATTTACTCTATACAATTTTTAATTCTTTCTTTGCCCCTTTAAGATGCAAAATTTTTAAAAAGCTTTTTGCCAGTCTTAGAATTCAGGAATGTCTTTCTCAAGGACATGAGGCCATCTCTTTGAAATGTAAACACTCAGGAAGACAGAGCCCCTACCTCCCTGTATCTTTGAGAAAGGAGGAGGCTCACTTTGGTGGGCACCTTGTAAAATTACTTTGGTCATGAAGATTACTTTTCCGTTGGGGGAAAACTGATTAACACAGATGGCCTAGGACCCCATCTCCAAATCTTAAAAAGATTTCCCCACTTCTTTGTTCCAGTGAAGGTGAACTCACACTCAGTTCTTGTGTCTCCTATGATGTTGGACCTTGAAGAAAGTCTTCCCTGCCAGTTAACTCTGTCCAGTACAATTTTTGCTTTGACAAGTGTTTAAAATATGCTACTCTACAGTATCAGTATAATCAAGGTTTTGCCACACCAGTCTCCTGACATATTTTTAAGTATAAAAAAGAAGACATCAAAAACAGACTTAAGGCTACTATGAGATATCAGAACTGATATAAAATCAAACCAGCTGCTAATAGTTATTAAAATATTCATGAGGGTGCCTGGGTGGCTCAGCTGGTTGACTAACTCTTGATTTTGGCTCAAGTCATGATTACAGAGTCATGGGATTGAACCCCACATTGGGCTGTGTGCTAATCATGGAGCCTCCTTGAGATTCTCTCTCTCTCTCTCTCTCTCTCTCTCTCAATCTCTCAATCTCTCAATCTCTCAATCTCTCTCTCTCCCTTGCTCCCTCCTCTGCCCCTCTCCCCTACTTATGTGCACTCTCTGTCTAAAATTAAATAAATAAATGAATAAATAAGTAAAGAAATAAATAAAATGTTCATGAAAAAGACTAGAATGGGAAAAAAAGGTAATTTATTCACTTCCTATATTTTTCTACAAAAGACTCAAGCCAGTTTGGAATCAATAAAATAATAAACACAAGTAAAAACTAAAAAGAAGAATACAAACAGTCTCTCCAGAAGCGATAACATAGATGTTATGATCAAGCCTCGTATTTGATTCTGAAGTTCTTGACAGCCAGGGAAAGAAGGAAAAAGAGTCAATTCCTCAAGGCAACTTTTCTTAAGTAACTTCTAAAAAATGTCTTCACTTAGAATTTCATGTAGAGGACACTAAGAAATGTAACAGAGAATGTTTTCATGTTAAATGTGAACATACTTCTGTGGTTACAACAAATGTTATAACATATTTGCTATGGTTATTTCTCTTTTTTTGTATCAATTTGTCTCCTTTTTTATTAAGAAACTTTATTGTTTAGAATAGCTTTAGATTTATAGAAAATTTGGGAAGATAACACAGAGTGCTCCCTGTAATCCAAACTTAGTTTCTCTTATTATTAACCTCCTATATTTGTAAGGTACATTTGTTACAATTAATGAACAAATACTAATACATTACATAACTATTATCATAATTAAATTATACACTTTATACAGATGTCCTTACTTTTTAACCCAATGTCCTTTTTCTCTTTGGATCCCATCCAAGATAAATTTTACATTTATTTTTTTTAGTTTATTTTTTTTAATGTTTATTCACTTTTTGAGAGAGAGAGAGAGAGAGACAGAGAGACAGTGCACGTGAGTGAGGGAGGGGAAGAAAGAGGGAGATACAGAATTTGAAGCAGGCTCCAGGCTCTGAGCTGTCAGCAGAGAGCCCGACAGGGGGCTCAAACTCATGAACCAGGAGATCATGACCTGCACTGAAGTAAGACGCTCCTCAACAGACTGAGCCATCCAGGTGCCCCTAAGAAAACTTTGTTACATTTAGTCATCCTGTTTCCTTAAACTCTTCTTGGTGTGACAATGTCTTAGGCATTTCTTTTTTTTTTTTTTTTTTAGTCTAGTATAGTTAACATATGTTATATTAGTTTCAGATGTACAATTTAATGATTATAATGATTAAACGGTTCCATATATTACTCAGTGCTCATCAGGACAAGAGTATTCTTAATCCCTTCTGGTCATTTCTTATAGTGACCACTGATGGAAGCCTAGGACTTAACCCAGAAATATGGGAAGGTGTAGGAAAGGTGATCCTAGAAGGAGAATAATGGGGTCTGAATATGTTATTCTTTGCTTGTGAGACTGGAGTTGAGAATTAAGTTTAAAGTGCCTGGAGTGCCTGGCTGGCTTAGTCGCTTAAGTGTCTATAGTGACTATAAGTGTCTAAGTGACTAAATGTCTAAGTGACTATAGCTCAGATCGTGATCTCATGGTCCCACAGTGTGGAGCCTGCTTGGGATTCTCTCTCCTTCCCTCTCTCTCTCTGCGTCTACCCCATTCACTCTTTCTCTCTTTCAAAAATAAATAAGTAAACTTTAAATAAAAAGAAAAATTAAAGTGCCTTAATTGATGTTATATTCTCTTTTTATCATTTATGCTTTGGAAACAAGGAACCCAGGGGCAGATTTGGTTTTCTATTGTGAATTTAAGAAAGCTAAGAAAATGTTCAGGGCTGGATGGAGGTCCACCCACCTTTGTCCAGAAATAGACGCTAGAGGCATCACTGATGTTTTGCACAACTCCAGGAGGTACATTTACATAAAAGACAATGTAATTTGAATTTTCTGGCACTGTGTGACTTATGGCAGTGCCAGATACAGGGAACCAAAGTTAGGATTTTGATGCTGCTTTACACAACTTCTAATTCTGAGGCCACAAGAACACGTGGAATAAATATGCTTTAGCAAGTAAATTTTTGTGGCTGGTGGTGGTAGTCACCTGTTACCATCTAGAAAGAGTTTAATAATTCCAAAAGTGATCTGACTCTGGGAAACTTGACATACGGTGGTAAAGAAAAAAGAATCTGTAGAATTTTCTGTTGACAGTGATTTTTTTCTCTCTCTGCTATCATCTGAATTGTGAGCATTCTCCTGACAGTTTATTTCTCTGCTCACTATAACAACAACAACAACAACAACAACAACAACAGCATATTGGTATGGCTATATGCCACACACTGTTCTGACAAACTTAGATATATTTATTCATTTAGATATATCTACTCATTTAAATTTCATAAAACTTCAAGAACAAAAGTACTATTGTTTCCGCCCCCATTTCACAGAGAAACAGAAGCACAGTCGGGTTAAGTAGCAAGTCTAAGGTCATGCAGTAAGTGCATAATGGAAGCAGGATTTAGACTCTGACATTATGACTCCAGAGCTCATTCTTTGGATAGAGACAAGAGTGCCCTTCAATTATTAGGAGTGGTCCCTTGTAATCTTCAGACTATTTTGCTGGAAAAATGAGAATGGGCTCATGTGGCTTCCTTACCAATTAACTATTGAATAAAGAACATGGGTCATTTCCAGGATGAGACAGTTAGGACCTAATGTATCTCCTTCATTCTTATCTTTCTCTATTATAATGAGTTGGAAGCTACCTGTGAGATGTCAGTGTCACAAGATGGAGAAGGGCCAGATAACAGAGTCAACAGATGGAGGAAAGCACCCATCAACCTACAAAAGACTTTGTGTTATGTGAGAACTAAACTTGAGATTTCAATTGGGAAAGTCATTTATTATCTCACATAGTCTTTTCTACTTTTACTAATACAGAGCTCTTAAACACTACCCTATGGTTCTGATTCACAGCTCTATATCCATTCCCTAGCTGACTACATCCACAAACTTGATTCTAAATGTTATCTATTTGCTAACGATTTTCAAGAGTAAATCCAGATTTGATATTCTCATGTCTAATACCATTTGGAGGATGTACATTCAATATCTTGAAAACATATTTCCATAATAAAAACTCTCAGTAAACCAGGGATCAATGTGATAAAGAATATCTTTAAAAATCTATGGCTAACCTCATACTTAATGGTAAGAAACTAGAAGCTTTCTCACTAAGATCAAGAATAAGGCAAGGATGTTCCATCTCACCACTACTTTTCAACATCTTACTGGAAGTCCTAGTTAATGAAAAAGATAAGAAAAAATTAAATGCTATATATATTGCAAAGGAAAAAAATAAAACTTTGTTCACAGATGACATGATCACCTATGCAGAAAATCTGAAAGAAATGACAAATTTTCCTAGAACCCCTCTGTTTGTGACAAGGTTGCAGAATACAAAGCTAATATACAAAAAGTCAATCACTTGTAAAACATCTGTATGCTGAAAACTATAGAAAGCTTATGAAGGAAATTGAAGAAGATATAAAGAAATGGAAAAACATTCCATGCTCATGGATTGGAAGAATAAATATTGTCAAAATGTCAATACTACCCAAAGCTATCTACACATTCAATGCAATCCCAATCAAAATTGCACCAGCATTCTTCTTGAAACTAGAACAAGCAATCCTAAAATTCATATGGAACCACAAAAGGCCCTGAATAGCCAAAATAATTTTGAAGAAGAAGACCAAAGCAGGAGGCATCACAATCCCAGACTTTAGCCTCTACTACAAAGCTGTAATCCTCAAGACAGCATGGTATTGGCACAAAAACAGACACATAGACCAATGGAATAGAATAGAAACCCCAGAACTAGACCCACAAACGTATGGCCAACTTATCTATGACAAAGCAGGAAAGAATATCCAATGGAAAAAAGAGAGTCTCTTTAACAAAGGGTGCTGGGAGAACTGGACAGCAACATGCAGAAGATTGAAACTAGACCACTTTCTCACACCATTCACAAAAATAAACTCAAAATGGATAAAGGACCTGAATGTGAGATAGGAAACCATCAAAACCGTAGAGGAGAAAGCAGGAAAAGACCTCTCTGACCTCAGCCGCAGCAATTTCTTACTTGACACATCCCCAAAGGCAAGGGAATTAAAAGCAAAAATGAACTACTGGGACCTTATGAAGATAAAAAGCTTCTGCACAGCCAAGGAAACAACCAACAAAACTAAAAGGCAACCAACAGAATGGGAAAAGATATTTGCAAATGACGTATTGGACAAAAGGCTAGTATCCAAAATCTATAAAGAGCTCACCAAACTCCACACCTGAAAAACAAATAATCCAGTGAAGAAATGGGCAGAAAACATGAATAGACACTTCTCTAAAGAAGACATCCGGATGGCCAACAGGCACATGAAAAGATGCTTAACGTCACTCCTCATCAGGGAAATACAAATCAAAACCACACTCAGATATCACCTCACACCAGTCAGAGTGGCCAAAACGAACAAATCAGGAGACTATAGATGCTGGAGAGGATGTGGAGAAACGGGAACCCTCTTGCACTATTGGTAGGAATGCAAATTGGTGCAGCCGCTCTGGAAAACAGTGTGGAGGTTCCTCAAAAAGTTAAAAATAGACCTACCCTATGACCCAGCAATAGCACTGCTAGGAATTTACCCAAAGGGATACAGGAGTACTGATGCATAGGGCCACTTGTACCCCAATGTTTATAGCAGCACTCTCAACAATAGCCAAATTATGGAAAGAGCCTAAATGTCCATCAACTGATGAATGGATAAAAAAAATTGTGGTTTATATACACAATGGAGTACTATGTGGCAATGAGAAAGAATGAAATATGTCCCTTTGTAGCAACGTGGATGGGAGTGGAGAGTGTGATGCTAAGTGAACTAAGCCATACAGAGAAAGACAGATACCATATGGTTTCACTCTTATGTGGATCCTGAGAAACTTAACAGAAACCCATGGGGGAGGGGAAGGAAAAAAAAAAAAGAGGTTAGAGTGGGAGAGAGCCAAAGCATAAGAGACTGTTAAAAACTGAGAACAAACTGAGGGTTGATGGGGGGTGGGAGGGAGGGGAGGGTGGGTGATGGGTATTGAGGAGGGCACCTTTTGGGATGAGCACTGGGTGTTTTATGGAAACCAATTTGACAATAAACTTTATATATTGAAAAATAAAAAAAAATAAAGCAGAGAAAAAAATTAAATAAATAAATAAATAATAAATAAATAAATAAATAAATAAGTCAATCACTATCCTACACATCAGCAATGAACAAGTGGAATCTGAAATTAAAACCCAATACCATTTATGCTAACACACTAAAAATGGAAAGCTTAGATATAAATCTAACAAAACATGTACGTACAAGATCTATATGAAAAAAATTGCAAAATTCTGATGAATAAAATTTTTAAAAGAACTAAATAAATGGAGAGATATTCCGTGTTCATGGATAGGAAGACTTAATATTGTCATGAGGCCAGTTCTTTCCCCCTTGATCTATATATTCAATGCAATCCTAATCAAAATCCCAAAAAGTTATTTTTGTGATACTGACAAACCAATTCCAAAGATTATATGGAGGGTCAAAAAACCCAGAATATGCAACACAATATTGGAAAAGAACAAAGTTAGACCTCAAGATATAATACAAAGCTATATATGACACACATACACATATATGTATACATATAGTATATATAAGATATATACATATTTTAGTATATACTACATACATAGTAATCAAAACAGTGTGGAACTGGTGAAAGAAGAAACAAACAGATCACCAGAACAAAATAAAGAGCCCAGAAATAGACCCCCATAAATATGGGCAATGGAGAGTCTGAAAGAAGAATAACTGTTGGCATAGAATTCCACACCCAGGAGAACACTATTTTAAGAATAAGGCTGAATAAAGATATTTTCAGACAAACAAAAACTGCCCTCACTAAAAGGAGTTCTAAAGCCTTTATCTAATATTAAAGAATATCTCTGCTAAAAGTTGAAGATGCAAGAGGAACAAGTAATGAATAAAAATAATGGTAACTATGTTGATAAACAGTAAGCAAACACTGAGAGGTACTCCTCAATATTTAGAAATATGTCTACAGGGGATGGTGGGGTGGGGCAAGGGTAGATTGTAGGTCATCTATGTTTGTTAATTGGCTTTACCCAAAGGAACAGTAAACTTTCTCATGTCTTTGTGATGAGGTAATTTTACAACTTGGAGCAAGATACCCACTGAAGTTAGGCTCCTACTTTCCCATAGAAACTGGGAGATAAAGATAATGTCTTGCTTGATTATTACATTTCAAAGGGATGGCTATCCAGTCCTTGAGAAAGACATTCCTGGGTCCATAAAACTGGCAAGAGGCTTTTAGAAAGATGTATATCACAAAGAGCTAGAGAAAGATTTACAAAATTGTAAGTTTCTAAAGTAAATGCTCTAAGAGGGAGGTCAGGCCTGAAGACAAGAAGTCTGTCTTAAGTCAAACAGAAACACATTAAGGCTTTCTTGGTTAACATGTATTATGGACTGAATTGCCCCCACCCCAATTCATATGTTGAATCCATAACTCTTGGTATGCGTGAATTTGAAGACAGAGCCTTTAGGGAAGTAATTAAGGTTAAATGAGGCCCTAAGAGTAAAGGTCTAATCCAATAGGGCTGTTATCTTTATGAGATGAGGAAGAAATACAAGAGCTCAAGCATACAGAAAAGGCCATGTGAGGGCTCAGTGGGAAGGCAGCCAGGAAGAAAGGACCCACCAGACACCAAGCTTACTAACGTCTGAATCTTGCACTTTTGGCCTCCAGAGTCACGAGATTAAAAAAAGAAAAAAAATTTCCGTTGTTTAAGCCACCCAATCCATGGCATTCTATTGTGGTAACCTAGGGAGACTACCACAGAGGTATGAATAAATGACAGAATGAATAAATATTGCCTCCCATTATTAGGAATCCATTTTAAGGCAAGTCTAGTAAGGTTTAATTAAAAGATCAGAATTAGGTTGGCAAATTCGGCATCTTTCTGGCACACTGATATAATTTTTGGTGATTCCATTAGTATAATTTAGAGCAATGAATTCATTAAGAAATGGTGCTAGTTTCTTACAATTTAATGCTGCAAATTAACTATGACAGATCTGGGGAGCTGGTTGGTAAAAACCCAAAGATTATAAATCAGAAGACTCAGAAGTTCATCATTAAGCTCAATAATTGGAGAAATGTATTAAGAACCATGACTACCACAACAATAAGATTTACTGTCTAATTTCTAAAAGAGAACTATGAAGGAAGCAGTAGTCTGTAGATAGGCACTTTTAAAAAAAATTTTTTTAATGTTTATTTTTGAGCTCAAGAGAGGGTGTGAGAGGGAAGGGGACAGAGAGAGTGAGGGAGACACAGAATCTGAAGGAGGCTCCAGGCTCTGTCTGAGCTGTCAGCACAGAGCCGAATACAGGGTTCAGAATCAGGAACCACTAGATCATGATGCTTAACCGACTGAACTACTGGGGGGTGGGGGTGTGGGGGTGGGGACCATAGATAAGCACTTTTGATCTCATGGTATCTAGGTTTTAAATCCATCCTTTAGTTCTTTGCATTAAATATTAACATGCTTCACTTATGCTGCCATTTAATATACTTTAATCATAATCTTGTTTCTATGTTATTCAGTTTCCTTTAAGATTTTAATTATTAATTCATACTAGTGAACTTACAGCTTATCTACAATATTTCTGATATTCTAGAGTAAATTATTAAATAAAAGGACAGAAATTTTGTAATTGTCTTCTAATCATTTCTCATACTCTACTGATCCAGAAACAGGCTTCAAAATCCCTGTATATGAACTTAACACTGTATTTTTATTTTATTAACTCATTCAACCAATATTCATTTGGCCATCTACCAGACACCAACTATTACAGTTGCTGGGGCAGGGGTGATGACTTTGATATATTCTGTGTTTTCTTTAAACTTACCATTCAGAAGGAGACTTTTATGTAAATTAAAAAGTACAAGGAGAGGAGGTGGTTAATTCAAGTTGAATGAGGATATGATATGTCTTAGATACAAGCAGGATGTAACAGCTGGACTTAACAGATGAGAAGCTGTTTTCCAGGGGCCAGATGCATAAAACTGAATCAGGGAGAACAACAGCCTGGAGGTGGGCAATATTTAAACAATTTCATAAAATATTTAACCAAATTGGAACTGAAACATGTAATACATTAGTTAGAATTCATAAATCAAGACATTGTACAATATATCTCAAGTCCTTATTAGAAACATTTTCCTGTCTGCCTAAATATGTCAAATAGATCCCAAAGTATCCATATGTTTTTATCCAGAATATTTGTTTTACCTTTCAATTGACTTGTGTATCAAGATCTAGAGAAACAATTTAAAATGATGTTAGAAAGGGGGCACCTGGGTGGCTCAGTTGCTTAAGCGTCAGACTTTGGCTCAGGTCATGATCTCACCACTTGTGAGTCAGAGCCCCACGTCGGGCTCATGCTGTCAGCGCAGAACCCACTTTGGACCCTTTGTCCCCCTGTCTATGTCCCTTCCCTGCTTGCACTCTGTCAAAAGTAAGTAAATATTTTTAAAAAATTAAAATTAAAATACAATGATGTCAGGAAACTAATGTATCTATAATCTGGGGATTTGACACTGAAGCTATTTATGATGCTTTAAAATACCATAAATATTAATGTTGCTTTCCTCCATTATACACACAAAACATATTCATTGTAAAAGTTTTGGAAATACATAAAAAATATGAATATCAGCTGTTAATTCATGTTTATACTGGGTACATATAATGCACATAGCAGATATAGTTTCTATTTTCACTTAAATGATATTTTTGTTTGGTCACATTGCCCATCGGGAATGTTATACCAATTTCTATTCCCACCAATAATGTATACTTGTTAAAAAAAAAAGCAGGTGGATGGGCTATGCAAATTTAGTAAGAAACAATGATAGCTCATCATTTTAATTTGCATTTCTTTGACCATTAGCAAACTTGGACTTCTTTACCTAAACCTTTTCCATTTCTTCTTTTCTTCAACTATTCTTCATATTCTTTGCCATTTTTCTAATATGGGTTTCTCATTGTTCTTAATAATTTATAAGAGATGTTTACACATTCATGAAATTTAGTCTTTGTCCTACATTTATTTTGCCAATTTCTCCTTTGTTTTGCAATTTAACATCGTTTATAAAGTTTTTAGCAAAGTTTTCAAGTTTTACTTGTTCTTTTGGTGTTATGCTTGGAAGGGCCTTTCCAAATATAAATTCAGATAACATATTCCATTTCTTCCAGTTCTTTTATTGTATTTTTACATTTAAATGTTTAATTTATTGTGGTCTAGAATACCAAGGTAGAAGCACATCACTCTTTTTTTTATTTAACCAGGTAATTAATTGTTCAAATATCATTCCTGAATAGTCTTTCCTTTTCCAGAGAATTGGAGACACAATTTTTTAAGTTTATTTACTTATTTAGAGATAGAAAGAGAGAGCACATGCATGTAGGGGAAGACACAGATAGGGAGAGAGAATCTCAAGCACATTCCACACTGCCAGCACAGAGCCCAATGTGGGGCTTGATCCCAGGAACCACAAGATCATGACCTGAGCCAAAATCAAGAGCTGGACATTTAACCAACTGAACCACCCAGGTGCTCCAGAGATAACATTTTTTTTTTTGCCTTATTGATATTAAATATGTCTCAGATTATTTTCATAGGACCTTGTATTCATCTCTGCCATTTTATATTGTTTTGAATCTCATCATTACTTCAACCATTATAATTTAATAACACATAGTCACATCTGGGGGTTCAAATGAAAACATATATTCCAGATTTGGGACTATAAATGTTTTGTAGAATGGTAACATTTACGTTACATATACATAGCACATCAATACTGACCAAATATCTATAAGACTATCATGAAGAGTGAACCAAACAAGGCAGATAACAAAAACTGCAAATAGCAAAAAATGTTTATTTAGTCACGTGAATGTTTCAAAAGCAATAACACAGAAGCCTAAATTATGTCAAATGTATTGTACTCTCATATTCTTTTGCAAGTACAGCAGCTTATACACATATACAAAATGGTGGAAGTAGTAACTAGAGCAAAATACATGTATTAAAAACATCAGAATATGAATAGCAGCTAATTTTTGCTCACCCTGCCCAATATTCCCATTATTTAAATAGATGATAGTGCAAAAAGGAGTGCAAAGAGAACGTTACTACAAATTTAAGCAAACTTAAGCAAAAAATTCCAACCGCTAGATATTTACCATCAGAGCCCTTTTTAAAGCATATGGAATGAATCTCCTTGATTATTTGGGTTTGGAGTCTATTAATACATTAGCAGCAAATAAAAACAATTAATTACTTCTTCCTATGTAATAAAATTGATTTTCAAATCAGTTAAGAAGGTTCCATTTAACTGGTAAAAATGATACTGCACATGAGACAAGTTTGCCAAGAAGTAGCTTAAGTATGTTCAATTACTCAATTTAATGATAATTCATTAATTGTAAGCAATTAGTAAATAACATACCTTGGACGCTCAAAATGGTAGTCTATCATGCTGTAGCCTCTTTAAAATGTCACTGAATTTACTAATCTTGCACTGTAAAATCATGAAAGTATTTGGATAATGAACAAATGAACTAAGTATGCAGCTCCAACTTCATCTTGGGACATTTTTTTAAAATCTCATTTATGTTGCTAAATAAATAACTTACATTTTACATATATTGGATTTTCTAAATAACTCGTAAGATATGAATTTATGACATGTCATCTCTAAAATGTAGTGATTTCTTTCCAATCTTAGTGATGTGGGGAGTAGCGAGTCTCAAAATGGTCTCTACAAGTATTTTCCAAAGAGCTTACTAGAGAATCATCTATGGATAAAATCATGTTTGGACAGAGTGTTCCATTATCTAAGGTTTCAAATCTTGTTGCCTAAAAATAACCAAAGGGCAAGATGTTCTGCTCTAAGAAAGGGCTCTAATAGCAGTAGCTTCCTCTTTTCTTTTTCTTTTTTTTTATTAGTTAGTTTCAGGGATTCATCCCATTTTCAGGGAGGTAAACATCTCCTTTATTAAAGTTTTTCTAGTAGAAACCAGTAATAAAAGGAGATAATCTCTAACTCATATACCATGTCTTTCTTTGGGTAGTGTTTTTTTCATATAATTCTTTTAGCTTTATTAAAAAATATTGTCCTCATAGCAGAGCCGACTTTCAAACTTTTGATACAATATCTTTCTCCCATTTTACTTTAGAAATTGGGCTTATTTTATGAAATAGAATGCACATATATTTTAAAATAAGTAATAGTTTTAGTTTCTATCCCATGTGTTCCAATTATTTGAACTGTGTATTTAAGTAGAGAGAGCTCCCTATGAGATGTGCAGCCATTTCTGATATGGGCAAATTTGGCAGATTTTTAGATAAATTTTTAATGGGAAAAGTTAAAATCACGCTAGCGCTAGATAGTACCTATCATACTGAACAACTAAATCAACTTCTTCAAGAAAAAATAATGATGAAAATAAATTTATTTCCTAAAACACAAAACTAAATTCTTTGTCTAGTATAATAAGGTTTTTAAAAGGTAAGCAGGTAAAAACCTAACCCAGGTTTTCAATTTTCAGAAAGCAAACAAGAATGTAGCTATCAATATACCAGGAAAGGGATCTAGGAAAGCCCTGGGGATCCAATTAGTTTAGCACCTCTATCTGAGTTTTCCCCTATTGGGAGATCCATAAAAACAACAGGTGACATGTTTCTATAAGGACAAATGTACATGAGCATATGTGTGTGTTTATGTCAGTGCATCTAAGGCCAGACGAGGCCCTGCTCTTGTTGTTTGTGATAATTTGAAAGTTGAAACGTGCAAACCCAGATTGTCAAATTCTGTCACTTACCTTTTTATTGGCCTGTTTTACTTCAAGACGGAAAGAAAAAGAAAGCTAACTTACTGTTTTCTCTAAAAACACTATTATTGGAATGATTATAAAATAGAACAATCAAACTCAACCATTATAGTAGATCAATACACATTTTCATTGATTCTCAGTGGGGATGAAAATGTAATTTACTTAAAAATGACAAATGTTTGTAAGAATTAAAGAGAAACACAAGAGACATCATTCATAAGTGCTTTCTTGTAGCTACATGTCAAGTTTGTTGTAAATAGCTCCAAAGCAGAATTACTCCTCTCCCCAGCCTTTGACATTCTGCCTAAAAAAATCACTTTCTTTGTGTTAAAAGGTCATCTGATTTTTTATGCTCCAGAGTTCCCTCAGAAAAAAAATGATTCTTGTGAAAGACGCTATTATATTCTGTTAAGCTCATCAGTTGTAATTCTAAAAAACCAAAGTTCTATTTAAGAAGAAAATCAGGGGTATAACTTGTTGGTTGCTCAATTGTCCTTATTTCCAATACAAAGGGAACATTTTATGTGAGATTTCAATCAGGAGAAGAAAAGAGAGCCATGAGGTGACACCAGTACCTTTCTGTGGTGCTTGGAGCAGCAAGGACAGCACAAGAATGTGGCAAAATCACTCATAGAAATGAAGTATTGACACACAAATAAAGACCTTATGATATTTGCCATGTAGAGGACACATTCCCTTCCTTATGACAAATGACAATCAAGAAATTAAGTATTAGAAAAAAAGAAATAAAATATTTGAGTCAGTACGTTTCATGATTAGAAATAAATTCTAGGGGCACCTGGGTAGCTCAGTCAGTTAAACATCCAACTTTGGTTCAGGGCATGATCCCATGGTTCATGAGTTCAAGTCCTGCATAGGGCTCTGTGCTCTGTGCTCAGGGCCTGGAGCCTGCTTCAGATTCTGTGTCACATTCTCTCGCTGCCCCTCCTCTGCTTGGGCCCTCTCTCTCTCTCTCTCTCAAAAATAAATAAACATTAAAAAAAACTAAAAAAAAAAGAAAAGAAATAATTCTAGTGTATGTGTGTGTGCACGTGCACATTACATTTAGCCGTAAGTGTGATTTTTTTAATATTTACTTGTTTTTGAGAGAGAGACAAAGTGTGAGCAGGGAAGTGGATGAGAGAGAGGGAGACAGAGAATCTGAAGCAGGCTTCAGGTTCTGCTCTGTCAGCACAGAGCCTCATGCAGGGCTTGAATCCATGAACCTCAAGATCATGATCTGAGCCAATGTCTAACACTTAACCAACTGAGCCACCCAGGCACACCCCCTTTTTTTATGTTTAAGTATTATTTTATTTAAAAAAATTTTTTTAATGTTTATTTATTTTTGAGAGAGAGAGCAACAGAGTGTGAGTGGGGGTTGGGGCAGAAAGTGAGGGAGACAGAATCTGAGGCAGGCTCTAGGCTCTGAGCTGTTAGCACAGAGCCCAACATGGGGCTAGAACTCATGGACTGTGAGGTCATGATCTGAGCTGAAGTTGGACACTTACCAACTGAGCCATCCAGGTGCCCCAAGTATTTTTTTTTAAAGACAAAGTAGACATTCAAAGGTTTGCTTTGCTTAATTGGGCTATAAATCAGAAAACACCCTAAGTGTTGTGAAAAGTATTTAATCCACTCCAAAGACCCAGGCTATTATAATTTCCAAAAAGTCGGGGTTCTCTAGAAAGTGGAGCCTAAGGCACAGATTTAAGTGTTGATGCTTTACTTGAGAGGTTCAATATAAGGCAGTGATGATTATAAAAAAGGAAAATGGGTCAAGAAAGGCTAAAAACCAATGTGAGGTGAGGCTTTACATGTTGCTATTACCCTCTACCCCCACCCCAAGTCAGAGAGAGGGCAACATGATCAACAGGTCCAGCCACTTAGGCCATGAGTCTTCTCTGCACCAGATTCGAAAAGAAACTGTGCCTTGAAGTAGTTGAAACAAGGTGGGGAGGTGAAGACATTTATTTGCCGGCTCCATCCTGATTTGCTTTTCAGTGATCACCTTTTGGGGCATTAACTCCTGTGTAGTCTGGTTATCTGGCAGCCCCTTCTGCAGTTTCACAGAATTCCAGAGCCTACCCTGTAGTGTCACCAAGTCCTGGAATGATAGGAAAAGCCAGAAACTCTGGGCATGTTTCTGGTTGGCTTGGCAGGACAACTTAGTTGTGCAATATGGCCAAGTAGAAAGGCCTAGCTTTTCCAGAGTAAGTGACTGACCAACAGCCTGACCCTTCTGTCTTAGGGGACTTACCTTCTGTCCAAAGAGGAAGTGACTGAGGTGAAAGAAGTAATAGGTGTAATAGGTGAAAGAAGAATAAAGTAATAGGTTAGAATAGAATACAAAAGCAGGAAGCACACAAGGGAAGACACCCAAATAAAGGAATCATTTTGTGGCAAAAGGATGGGTTTCTTAGACTGACTAGATGCCAGGTTATATTAAATCATGCCAATTCTCAGCAGTTTCTGTTTGACATCATAGAGCAGAAAGTTGCCGCACAGTCCGTGGCCAATTGTCAAAGTGATGTAAAACAAGTCAAAGCTACTAGCATCTATGTTTCAGAAGATCAAGACATTATGGGGTTCACATACCATCGATTCCACTTTGGACTGAAGGCAAATAGGGTAATGGCTGATGTATCCAGTCTTTTTCCCCATGATACTAAGGACATCAACACAGGCTCTATGAACAAATACATGGCAAAACTTACCTGTCATGGCTAATGTTAACCAAGACAGAAACATCAGTGAGATCTGAGAGTAAAGTCAGATAAAAGATGATAACTGATTTTCTAAAACATATCTTTCCTTTCCAATTGCCCAGAGAGGATAACTTGAAGTGATGTTTTATGCAAGGGTACTTTGAGAATCATTGCCTTGGGGTTGATTTCTGCTCCATGCCTCTTATGTTGAAAAAAGGAGTGTTTTCAGTAGCAAATTACCCCCTAGATATATATTAACCAACTAGAAGATGTTTTTAGTCAATCTCATGTACTTGTGACACGGGAATGGGAAGTGGTTTGTGTAACTCGTTAGGTTGATGGACTTCCCATGAAAGAAGAATTCTAGGTCAAAGTGTATTTCTTAGATCGGCTGCAATCTTTATTTTAAATGCTGCCATCTGGGGCCCATGAGAGTTCTGAATCATATTCGTGTGGGATGAGGACTAAAAATCTTCATTTTAATAAAAAACCAAGGTGATTCTGAAATATAGGTTATTAAACACTGACTTAATATCATATTCAGGGGAAAAAAATCTACTTGGTGCCCACAAATGCTTTTGAATATTGAAAAAAAAAGTCACCTGATACCTCAGGGTTCCTTTCTAATAGCAAAGGTTCTAAGGCTTCAAGCTGAGATTTCCATTACAGACCTAAGGAGACAAGAGTACTCCTGTGCTATTAATTAACAACCAAGACCTATGATCTCCCCACCAATGAAAGGCTCTTAAGTAGCTCTGACTTGATCTCCCAGCACTAATAACTTAATTGGAAACATAAAAGACGATGCTAATGGAACATTAGGAAAAAGTCTTATTCAAGCACTGCCCAGTAAGTAGAGTGCTAAATTCCTTGATGTTTCCTATTCTTAACCGTAGTTCTCATTCTGGATGTCCACCCAGTTTACCTGCTATTGACAGATGTTTATGGTATGGAAAGAGTCCTTTAACTCAGATCTTTACAAACGTTATAAGAGTCTCCGATGAAGAGGAGATTTTATGCTGGGAGAACAATCACTAAATTTGTACTTTACAACATATTAAAATGAAAGTTCGGCAGAAGCAAAATTACATAATAGGTATTGCATTCCAAAGGAGGCACTAGACCATATACAGAATTCAAAAAGGAGTTTTCTGGAAACTATTCACGTGTGTTTTAACCACAAGTTCACAAGAAAGATTTAAACAGATTAATAGTTACATATTTGAAGAGAATTTGGAGGGAGATTTCTCTGGGAAAGCTGTGCCCCAAATCCCATCTATCACTTGTGAGAATCTAATAAGTGGTTGTCAAAACCACTGGGATAGCTTTATAGGTGTCACACCCAGTTTAGAGACACAGGGGCAAGGGTGTGACTTACATGTAAGAAATCTAAAGGATGAGAGAGAAGGTAGCTTGCTGTTTTGACAATGACTAAAAAAGTTGGCACTGGTTTATAAATCCAGATTCTGTGTAAAGAATGTATGGTTACTCCCCATGAGCCAGATGTGGGGACACACACAGGAGACCTAGTGCAGGGTCATCTCAGGTCCCACCTGGAAGAATCACATGGTAGTTGAGAGTGACAGAGAATTTGAAGGTATCAAGAAATTTTAAAGAGCTAAGAAAGCAGTGAGCAACTGTCCAAAATCAAGATGCACAGGGTAGGGTCAAAACAACTTCAGGTAAGATGTCTTGAATGAATATAATTGAGGGTAGGGGATGGTTTCTAAAGTACCCTTAAAAGGGAAAGAGCCCACTTTAATTTCCTAATAGTCCCAGAGAACATAGTACCAGCTAATAATAGTATCAGTCAGTTAAGAACACATCTACCTTCATTCTTCTCCTCCCTTCCTATACCCTGACTACAAAGTGGTCACAAATATGGTTAGCCAGATCAAATGAAGGAGATAGAGATGAAAAATGGAGGTGTTAAAGGGCCAACCAACCATATCTTTTCCCAATTGTAGGATTCCAACCTGCAGTTGGCTGAGGTTAGGAATAGGTAGAAATCTCACATTTAAATTTAGAATTTTCATTAGTACATGGGAATGGACATTTTAATTATCATCTAGGGACTGTGTCTGAATTTAAGGCAACCATGAGTATAAGAACTACAGACTTGGCCCCTGTTTTCAAAAGAGAAGAACTAGCCCTATAGAAACTTAGAAAATCAATTTTTTTGGACATTTTGTTATTAACAAATTAAGGTTAATTAAATTCCTTTAAACAATTTAAATGGCAATTAGCAATTTATTGTGACTGATTCTTTTGAATATTTTAAGTACCCTAAATAGTAACTAAAATATACACAAACATAATGAGTCAATGATTCCATAATTGTTCCATAATTGTTCAATACATTAGAATCATACTGGTAGCAAAAGTGCTAATACCATGAATGAAACTTTGCTTTAATTCTCACTTTTATATCTTTACAGGGTTCTAATCTTTATACCTCCCTAAGCATTCTGTACCAATGTTTACAACCTTTCTGGGGAATTAAAAAAAATTCCAGATCTAAATGAAAAACAGTGCCAACTTAGAATACTAGAATCCAGGCTGTTGGCTAATTCACTTATGCCTGTGGTATAGCACTCACACTTGGTAGTATGGTCCAAGTTAAAGCAAACTTAAGTCTCTGCTATAGACCAATTGCCTTCTTATATAAAAGTTTCACTCATTATATCCTGAGATTCATGTATCCCTGTCTTTAATATACATTTTAATTTTTGAAGACTTATCTTTCCTGGAATTTTTCACAGCTGGAAGTCCTTACACCATTGCCTTGATGTTATGATACATTGACCTGGTTTGTTTCAATTATTAAAATATGTGTATTCCTTATTAGTATTTTATTAAAATTTATACGGGGTTTATTCATAATGAGTGGAGGCTTCATTTCCTAGGAGATGAGGGATTGAATTTCCACACTTCTCAGTTAGATCATCTATAATTTTGGAACATCCTGTTTTGTAATGGTCATTGTGTATTGCCTTTATGCCATAGTTGTAATCAACTTCAGTAACCTTGTGAGTCATTATTACATAAGCCTATTAATTCTGATAAGTCCTTTAGTATTCAGTATGTCCCCTCTTTCTGGTCATTTCTATATTAAGAAAAAGGTATACCTCATTGTGTAGAAATCCTGTGTTATATTGATTCATTCATATATTTAAGTTCCTCTTTCTTACACAAAAAAGTATATGTGCTAGACATATGGAAGCATATGGTAAACAAAGAGAATTAAATGTCATATGTCAACACCCTCCTACTTACTTAAATCAATAAACATATAAAGACCCTGTTGGAATAATTCTTTTGTTGTATTAGAAGTACTTCTTTGCATACTTTGTGTTTTCTCTTTTGAGTATTACTGTGAACGTATGGCTTTTTGCAGGCTTAACTTGTTCCAATTTAACCATTAGCATTATTACCCTTATTATTATTTGCTGGCTCTTTTGTCATTAAAGCACTACCCCTGATGTTTCAAGAGGCAGCTTTGATTTCTGGTTAACAGACTGCTTTGGATCCATCTCATTTCGTCTTTATACTAAACTTAGAGGCAACTACCCTCCAGGGATCAGAATTTGTGTGCTAAGGGTGAACATGAGGGTTGGTAATGAATTAAAGTAGTGTCCCTGCTGTTGCACCATTTATGATAATGATAGAGCTGGAAAATAAGTCTTTTAAGGACATGAATTCACAGTGATTTTCCCAACGTAACATACACCGAATCCAATTTTTCTTGTAGACTTGCTTTTATGCTTATAATAAATATATAATAAATGGATAAAATGCATTACTTTCACACTTGGTACCAGAATTCCTCCTAAGGATTAATCACTCTCTCCTGGGAAAAATGTTTGCTTCTTAAGAGTAAAAGGTGAACGCTTCTCTCCTCCCAATTCCCACCATCCAGGCCCAAGAAAAAGCTGACACCAAAGTTTCAGTGAAGAATGTGGCTATTCAAGGGCTGCTAGGAAGAAGGAAAATTTGAGTACAGCAGATACAAGAAGAGGAGGAAAGTGAAGCTTAGTGGTGTTGCTGCCTCTCACGATGATGCACCAAATCACTACAAATCACACACAAAACCCTAAATTCTTGGTATGCATGTGTTGCAGAGTTCAGGAGCTGTTCATGAAAACTCAAGTAAGGGCTGAATATCATGTCAGTTTGAGGAGTTGTGAGACAGATATAGTATAAAAGAGTGAAGAAACACAAAGATGGGAGAAAACTGCAAATATAATTTCCCTATAAATTTGCCAAAAATTTGGAAGACCCCTTGAGGCTTCCACAGACTATTATTGGTGAGGTTAAGTAGGAAAGTTCTCTGTCTTTAAAACAGAACACTATTTACCAGATTTAACAAATTAAAATATTGAACACCCAGTTAAATTCGAATTTCAGATAAACTTTTAAAAAATGTTCTTTAGTTTGGGGCGCCTGGGTGGCGCAGTCGGTTAAGCGTCCGACTTCAGCCAGGTCACGATCTCGCGGTCCGTGAGTTCGAGCCCCGCGTCAGGCTCTGGGCTGATGGCTCAGAGCCTGGAGCCTGTTTCCGATTCTGTGTCTCCCTCTCTCTCTGCCCCTCCCCCGTTCATGCTCTGTCTCTCCCTGTCCCAAAAATAAATAAACGTTGAAAAAAAAAAAAAATTAAAAAAATGTTCTTTAGTTTAAGCATGTCCTGGGCAATATTGGGGGCATATTTATGCTATCAGGAAATCTAACAAGAGATTGAATCCACCTGAAGTAATGGAATAAAAATTATAAACAGTTTACCAAATGTGATACATATCTCAAAAAACTACACATATACTCAGTTTAATTATATCATCAGTAACCCTTATCATTATAAATATACAAACCCTTAGTTGTGCTCAATTGAAAAAGCTCTATCTCATTCATTTTTGTGTTTACTTCTGTTTGGGTCACCCTGATTTTGCTCTGTCTCTTCATGGGGCATGGGCCCCATACCAGTATGTAACCACTCATGTTTTTTTTTTTAAACCTACTTTCCAAAATTTTCCCACTATTTGTGTGTGATTGCTAAAGAGTCAAGTACAAGATCTATAAACTACTTTTTCAGCTCCAGTTAAGTCTTCTTCAACACACAAAACATGTCTTGATCTCAAACACTCAAAGACACCCATATAAGTTTTGTAAAATGATGGTTATGATGTCACCCAAAAAATGGTCCTTCTCATATCTCCACACCTCATCTAGCTCATCAGAGCCTTTTCAGCCTCAACTGCCTTGTAAGGCTGCTTTGAGGAAGGTGGGAAGTTTCTTTTGGTAGGAATAAAAATGGAATTTGTAGGCATAAAAAATGTCGCTTCAAGAAATGTCTGCCTCATTCTGCAGGAATCCTGTGGCACACTGGTAGGTATGTTGCCTTTCCTGGGTTTACTGAGCACTTTTTCCCCTCTTCCCTGATTTCACACTGGCTGTGCTCATTCTTTCTGTACTCCCCAGAGTCCTGCCTTCTGAGGCATTTTAATATCCTGGGATTTTTTGCATGCAGTGATGTGAAGGGAATTCTCAACTTACTTTTGTCATATAATGAATCAGAGACACAAAATTAAGAATCCATGAGGGATACATATTTCAAGTGAAAGATGCATATCAAAAGAACTTCAGCAAGAAATCAGTGGTTTATGCAAAATCCTTTCCAAAGGAAACATAGAAAATTTTTTTAAACATTATTAAAAACTTTACAGAAGTGATTGTGTGGCAGTGAGATGTATTGGGGAAAAGTTTAAAAATGGCATTCTCCATGTCCTGAGGAGAGAGAAGCTGACTGGACTCTGCCTAGCTGTGATAAAGAACCCACAGTGACCGCAAGTCTTCTCAGGGATAAAATAAGAAAGGGACACAAGGTCTACTTGGCTCGCCGGGAGGTGGGAAATACTCTTCAAGCCTCTTATCTGTACAGAAGGGACTGGACTAAATCAGTGATGTGCCAGCTATGCACCAAGCCTACCTGGTGTTTCTGTGGCGACACAGGGAGGGAGGAGGTGGAGCAAAGTGTCACATTCCTAAACCACAATAGCTCTAATTTTTTTACATATTGGAATGTGCAGAAAATTTCCATTGAAATAAAGGTTTAGCATCTGTGTTTGTTTCCCAGGATTGCCATAATGAACTAACACAAACCTAATGTCTTAAAACAACAGAAAATTATTCCCTCAGTTCTAGAGGCCAGAGCCCAAAGGTTGTCTCTAGGGTTGTACTCCTTCCAACAGCTCATGGGGAGATTCTGTTACTTGCTTCTCTCAGCTTCTGGTGGCTCCTGGCATTTTTTGGCTTGGGGCTTCTCAGTCCAGTCTCTGCTCAGCCTTTGCATGACCTTCTCTTCTTCATGGATCTTCTGCCCTTGTCTTATAAAAACACTTGTCATGGATTTAGGGTCTACACTAGTCCAGGATGATCTCATCTGAAGATCTTTAAATTAATTTCATCTGCAGTGATAGTTTTTCCAAATAAAGTCACATTGACATGTTCTGAATGGACACATCTTTAGGGAGGCAGACATTCAACTTAATATTGATTCTTTTTATCCATATTTTTCAAATATGGACTAACACATGCTTGTGACAATAAATAAATCATACAAAGATAGACAGAAAAAAAGCTAATTATCTGCTTCCCTCCAAAGTTATCTTTTCAACATTTCTCTCCAACTCATTCATATCTATGGCCTCTTCCCCCAATCAGTCTGGTAACCTCCGTTAACATCCCTATGTTTGTAGTTCTGTGCTTTACTTCAGTCTCAGGTAATTATGCACGCAGTGACACATATATGCATATACATGTACAACTACATTGATGAGGAGTTTGGGGCTGATTATAAAAATTGTAACATATTGCGCATACTCCTCTGTATCTTACTTTTCTCATCTAAAAATGCCTTGAGTACAATTAATTTTTAGTAATTTTAAGGGATGTATAGTATTATAATATTCTATAATATGAACAAACGTGTCCATTTAAAGCTTTCCCCTAATTATAGACATTTAGTATATTTCCAACTTTCAATAATTTTGCCTTTGAGAAATTCTGCAATACATAATTTTTGTACATACAATTTTATAAGCTGATTATTTTATTACTACAGTTAACCCTTGAGCAACACAGGTTTGAAAGGGGTCTACTCATGTGTAGGTTTTTGATAGGACAATACTCTAAATGTATTTTCTCTTTTGTATGACCTTCTTAACATTTTCTCTTCTCTAGCTTACTTTAAGAATATAGTATATAACATATAACATACAAAATATATATTAATCAACTGTTATTGATAAGGCTTCCAGTCAACAGTAGGTTATTAGTAATATTATGGAGGAGTCAAAGTTACATGTGAATTTTTGACTGTACAGGGGATTGGTGCTCCTGACTCCTGTGCTGTTCAAGGACCAAATGTATATGTAAGTATATAAAAATTTACATACTATAAATTTCCTGTAGGACTATGGATCAAGAAAGCATGTATTTTTAATTTTAACAAATGATACCAGTTGCTTTCCCAGAAGACTACAAAATTCACTTAATTCCCCAAGATATAAAAGGACCCCTTTCCTCAAATAATAGCCAGCAATAATTATTATTTTTTCCACATTTTTGCCAATATAATGGGTATAAATATCACTAATTTGTTTAATTTGCATTTCTCTATCTGAGACTTTGGGCTGCTGACACTGCTGCCGCTGCTCCTCCTCCTCCTCCTCCTCCTCCCCCACTCCTCCTCCTTCTTTTTCTCCTTCTCCTTCTTCTTCTTTAAGTAGGTTCCTCCCCCAGCAAGGAGACCAACATGGAGCTTGAACTCACAACCCTGAGATCAAGAGTCAGATGCTTATCTAACCAAAGAGGTGAAAAATCTATACACTGAAAACTATAGAAAGCTTATGAAAGAAATTGAAGACACAAAAAAATGAAAACATATTCCATGTTCCTGGATAGGAAGAATGAGTATTGTTAAAAATGTCGATACTACCCAAAGCAATCTACATATTCAATGCAATTCCTATCAAAACAACACCAGCATTCTTCACAGAGCTAGAACAAAAAATCCTAAAATTTGTATGGAACCAGAAATGACCCAGAATAGCCAAAGCAATCTTGAAAAAGAAAACCAAAGATGGAGACATCACAATCGGGGACTTCAAGGTGTATTACAAAGCTATAATCATCAAGACTACGGTACTGGCACAAAAACAGACGCTCAGATCGATAGAATAGAAAACCCAGAAATGGACCCACAAACATATGGTCAACTAATCTTTGACAAAGCAGCAAAGAATATCCAATGGAAAAAAGGCAGTCTCTTCATCAATCAAGTGGTGCTGGGAAAACTGGACAGCGACATGCAGAAGAATGAACCTGGACCACTTTCTTATATCATACACAAAAATAAACTCAAAATGGATGAAAGACCTAAATGTAAGACAGGAAGCCATCAAAATCATAGAGGAGAAAGCACGCAAAAAGCACTCTGACCTCGGCTGCAACAACTTCTTACTCAACATGTCTCCAGAGGCAAGGGAAATAAGCAAAAATGACTTTTGGAACCTCACCAAAGTGAAAACCTTCTGCAAAGTGAAGGAAACAATCAGCAAAACTAAAAGGCAACCGACAGAATAGGAGAAGATATTTGCAAATGACATATCAGATAAAGGGTTAGTATCCAAAATCTATAAATATCTTATCAAACTCAACACCCAAAAAACAAATAATCCAGTGAAGAAAGGGGTAAAAGACATGAATAGTCACTTTTGAAAGAAGACATTCAGATGGTCAACCGACACATGAAAAAATGCTCAACATCACTCATCATAAGGGAAATACAAATCAAAACCACAATCAGATACCACCTCACATCTGTCAGAATGGCTAACATTAACAACTCAGACAATGACAGATATTGGTGAGGATGTGAAGAAAGAGGATCTCTTGCACTACTGGTGGGAATGCAAACTGGTGCAGCCAGTCTGGAAAACAGTATGGAGGTTCCTCAAAAAATTAAAAATAGAACTACCCTGTGACCCAGCAATTACACTACTAGGGATACAGATGTGTTGTTGCTACACTACTAGGGGCACATGCACCCCAATGTTTATAGCAGCACTATCAACAATAACCAAAGTAGGGAAAGAGCCCAAATGTCCTTTGATGGATGAATGGATAAAGAAGATGTGGTATAATATACAATGGAGTATTACTCAGCAATCAAAAAGAATGAAACCTTGCCATTTGCAACTATTAGATGGAACTAGAGGGTATTATGCTAAGTGAAATTAGTCAGAGAAAGACAATTATCATGTAACTTCACTCATATGAGGACTTTAAGATACAAAACACATGAACTTAAGGGAAGGGAAGCAAAAATAATATAAAAACAGGGAGGGGGACAAAACATAAGAGACTCTTAAATATGGAGAAAAAACAGAGGGCTACTGGAGAGGTTGTGGGGGGGGGGATGGGCTAAATGGGTAAGGGGAATTAAGGAATTAACTCCTAAAATCATTGTTGCAGTATATGCTAACTTGGATGTCAATTTAAAATATAAAGAAATAAAAAAATAAAAATAAAAATAATAAAGGGAGACACTGAATAGTTAAAAAAAAAAAAAAGATTCAGATGCTTAACTGACTGAGCCACCCAGGCACCCTTTAAATGTTCTTAAATGTTCTTAAATGTTCATTGGCCATTTGGATTTTCTCTTCCATAAAATGTTTATTTTCTTTTAATGTTTATTTACTTCTGAGAGAGAGAGAGAGAGAGAGAGAGAGAGAGAGAGAGCAAGCAGGGTAGGAGCAGAGAGAGAGAGGGACAGAGGATTTGAAGTGGGCTTTGTACTGACAGCAGAGAGCCTAATGCAGGGCTCGAGCTTGTAAACTACAAGATCATGACCTGAGCCAGCCAAAGTCCAAAACTTAACCAACTGAGCCACCCAGATGCCTTGAAATGTTTATTTCTATTCTTTGTTCCTTTATCTATTATAATGTTGAGTATTCATACTTTACTCACTGAATCCATCTTTTACTCACTAAATTGAAATACTGACTTTGTCTTTAATTCCCATATATGTTGGAATCATTTAACACATTTTTATTTTTTAATCTAATTTTCTAGGTTTAAGATAATACTATTTATATTTATCACAATGACTACTGTACTTCTAACAATGGGAAGGTAGGCTATCTATCCAAGCTCTTCTTTTCTTCATATTTTTTTTAAGGAGGTTCTCAGACATTTGTTATTCCATATTTAAAATTATTTATAAGGTCCCTCCCAAAGTAAAGCCTTTTGGAGTCCAGCTAAAATTGCACGGAATTTTTAATTTTAGCAGAACTGGATATTTTAATATATCTTCCCATCCAAGAATATTGCATCTTTTCCATTTTTAAAATATTATTTTGGGGCACCTTGGTGGCTCGGTCAGTGAAGCATGTGACTCTTCATTTTGGCTCAGGTCATGATCTCACAATTAGTGGGTTCAAGCCCCACATCAGGCTCTGTGCTGACAATGTGGAGCCTGCTTGGGACTCTCTCTCTCCCTCTCTCTCTCTGCCCCTCCCCCACACATACATGCTCACATGCATGCACTCTGTCTCTCTCTCAAAAACAAACATAAAAATTATAAATAAAATATTTTGTATAATCCAAGACAATTTTATACTTTTCTTCATAATAATTCTATGCCATTCTTGGTAAATGTATTTGGTAAAAGTATCTTATATTGTTTTAATGGATTTTCTTCTATTTTTATTTTTAGCTCTTCTTAACTGATTAAAAATCTATTCGGGGCGCCTGGGTGGCTCAGTCGGTTGGGTATCCGACTTTGGCTCAGATCATGATCTCGTGGTCCGTGAGTTCGAGCCCCGCATCGGGCTCTGTGCTGACAGCTCGGAGCCTGAAGCCTGTTTCAGATTCTGTGTCTCCCTCTCTCTCTGACCCTCCCCCATTCATGCTATCTCTCCCTGTCTCAAAAATAAACTTAAAAATAAATAAATAAATAAATAAATAAAAATCTATTCATTTATCATATTTTATCTTCTATTTATTTATCTACATTATTTTATTCATATCATTCTTGTGCCAGAATTCTTGGGATTTTTAAATATATAATCATAGCCATTAATAAAAAAGAGATGATCTCTTCTTTTCCAATATTTTACCAAAGGATTAATGTTATAGTATTTGTTATAACTTCCAAAAATGTTAAGTATTAATGGTAATAATAAGCATGTCTATCTATGGGGTGCCTTCAGGCGGTTAAGCATCCAGCTCCTGATTTCAACTCAATATTACACTGTATGTTAACTAACTAGAATTTAAATAAAAATTGGGGGGGAAAAAAGTCAGGCTTCAACAATGCCTTTTTTTCATGGTATCACCTTTCTTCTTTGGTCCTAAGTGTTCTATTCTAGTTCTGTACTTTGTTGTCAATTTTAGTAATGTTTTCTTTGCTGAGAAATCTTTTTATTTTATTTTTATTTTTTTTGATTTTCAAGTATGTCTCATTCTGCTTGCCTTTTACTGTACCACTTGTCAAAGGTATTTAAGACTATAAATTTTCCGACTTTTCCTATGTTTCATGGATTTTGAAATACATCCTTTTTTTTTAACTGCTTTCTGGATATTCTGTAATTTCAGTTTTCATGTGGTTTTGATCCATGAGCCAACTAGGAATGCATTCTTAATTTCCAAGTGGTTAGTATTTGGGCATTAAGGAGGAAAAAGAGGCTCATCATTTCATTATTTCTACTTTTTTAAAATTTTGCTTTATTTGTTTTGTTTTGTTTTTTAATATGGTCAAAGAGAGTAGTCTATAAATATTTTGCTTTTAAAATTCTATCAAGATTTACTTTGTGGTCAGTTACATAATCCATTATTTAAAGTTTCCACAGACATAGAAAAGAAGTTATATTCTATATTCAAGGTATGTTTCTGCATTTTTCTTTTTGTTTTGAACTGTCTACATAAGAAAATGTGTTGACATCATTGTTCAATTCCCTATATATATTATTCTAAAAATGGGTGTTATAATTGTAGTTTTGTAATTTATGTTTGCATATCTAATAGATATCGCTTTCTGTATTTAGTTATGTGATCTTTGAGTACTTTTGTTTGGTGTTTCAGAAATCCTCATAAACTTAGTCACTTTATTATTACAAAATAACTCTCTCTATATCTAAATTAATACTTTAACTCTACATACCTCTTTTCTTATCATTATCATTCCTGCTATTGTCGTACCTGTTTTTTTTTTTTTTACTCTTTCTTTTTTCTATTTTTGCAATTTCCTAGTGTCTCTTTACACATACATTTATTATAATCCTTTCTCCAGGTCCTGGGACCTTGGTTCTCAGGTGATCTTCTCACGCAGAGGAGAAAGGTCTCCACCAGTACTGTCTATCAGAATTCAACCTTCACCTATGGCATTATTTTCATCCCCCTGGGCAGGCACATGTCTTTCTTCCTCTTACTCTAACAGCTGATAAACTCTCTTAGACACGAAAGCAGGCCACTGAGAATTGTGCCTCCTTTAGACCACATTATTTCCAGAATCTTCTTATCCTCCATCCCTTTACTCCTTGAAAATTGTTATTGTTCCTCTCTCCTCTTAAATTACTTTGCCTTAATGGGGGGGGGGGTGTCTTTACACAGAGCTAGGAGACTTGCATTTTTAATAAAGCTCTGGAACCTGGATAGTTCAGTGGGTTTAAGCATCTGACTCTTGGTTTTGGCTAAGGTCCTGATCTCATGTTTCATGAGATCAAGCCCGGAGTTGGGCTCTAAGCTAACAGTGCAGAGCCTGCTCAAGATTCCCTCTCCCTCTCTCTGCCCTTCCCCTGTGAGACCCCACTCACGTGTGTTCTTTCTCTCTCAAAATAAATAAACTTAAAAAAATAAATAAAAGTAAAGCTCTGCCGATAGTTGTGTGACCTTAAGCAAATAAGTTAATGTCTCTAGAATCATGTTCTCATTTATAAAAAGTCCAAATTGACAAGATGACCTCTAGGGTCCTTTCTAGACCCACAATTCACATTCTACCGTTCTAGAGAGGAAAAGTCAAGAAGAGAGGGAGAGGATGTGAAGGTAGCACAGGTGAAGTACAAAAGGTCAATTGCAAATTTGCAGGGCTAAGGACAAAGAATCTTTTTGTCTTAATTATATAACAAAATATTATCTGCAAAGCTACTACATACATCGCTAACTTTTAAAATAACGAATGTGAATTGGGCTATATGTTTTAAAGCTAATTCCATGGTTCATTTAGATATCTATTAATGTAAATTGAGTACCTTAAAATTACATATTGGTCTCCATAATTTTCTAGTTCAACCCCTACATGATGAACAATCATGTATTTGAAATGCACCTGTGTCTAACAGAGGGAATTATTTTGTATGTATTTATTTCAAGCCACGGTACACTTCTTATCAACCACTGCAGCTAAAATGAGAATCAAATTCCATAGTATAAGAGTCTTCCTCTCCAAAGTTTAATGGGGAGAACAGGTTAAATTGTGAAGCATAAGTTTTCACATCCACTTACAAAAATTGCAGTATTTCTCTTCTTTATCTGAAGGAAAGAGAGTGTGGCAGAAATAATCCCATAGATTTCTGGTAAATCTTAACACTTAATTGACTGTCCCAAAGCCTCTCTACAGTCCAACAGTGAGAATTCTGGGAAACAAGTTACATTCTAATGTTTCACTCCAAGTACATTGTTTCTTACGTGGTCTGAATATTTATAGAATCAAAAGTCAAAGTTGAGATTTTGTTTTTCCTGAATGTAAGTCAACCAGATACAGGCCTCCATTCTAAAGACTGTGACTTTTAAAGTGTTTAAACTAGTAGCTTTCGGGGCGCCTGGGTGGCGCAGTCAGTTAAGCGTCCGACTTCAGCCAGATCACAATCTCACGGTCTGTGAGTTCGAGCCCCACGTCAGGCTCTGGGCTGATGGCTCGGAGCCTGGAGCCTGTTTCCGATTCTGTGTCTCCCTCTCTCTCTGCCCCTCCCCCATTCATGCTCTGTCTAGCTCTGTCCCAAAAATAAATAAAAACGTTAAAAAAAATTAAAAAAAAAATAAACTAGTAGCTTTACTGAGTGCCTATTAGAGCATTAGTTTGCTTTTAACATGTGACATAATAAAGCAGAATAAATATAAAAACATGGAAGATTTGATATCTACTCTTAAGGAATTCATACCCTAATTCAGAAAATATTAAAAAGAATGCTGTAACATGAAACATGTCACATGTAACATGAAAAATAGCTACAAGACAAATTCAGATAATCCAAATTTCATTGTGATTGGCTGAATAATGGCTACCCAAAGACATCCATATCCTAATCCCTTAAATCTGTGAATTTGTTACCTTACACAGTAACAGACTTTGCAGATGTGATTGAGAATCTTGAGATGGGAGATTTTCCTGGATTGTATGAGTAGACACAGTATAATCCCAAGGGACTTTATAAGAGGGAGACAAGATGGTCAAAGTCAGCAGTAGTATATGTATGACGGAAGCAAGCAGTTGAAATGATATGCAGAAAGGACCACAAGCAGGCGGCCTCTATAAGCTAAAAGAGGTGGAGAAATAATCCCTCCCTCACAGCCTTCAGAGGGAATCAGCCTTGTCGAAACCTTGACTTTAGCCCAGCAAGACTGACTATGGACTTCTGATTTCCAGAACTGTAAGAGAATAAATTTGCATTGTTTTGGCCACTGAGTATGTGGTAATTTGTCACAGCAGCAATAGTTATGGTATGATTTGAAAAAATAAAGGTAGAAGGCACTACCAAATTAAATACTGAAATAAAGTATAATAGAAATGAACTATTGATGATTATGATAACATTTTGTTAGATGGGAACATCTTCTCCTAGTCTTTATTTCTATGAGGAAGATTTTTATCAATATCTTCTCTCTCCTGACCCCTTTATTCACTCAGAGCCTGAAAATATAGAATCACGTCTCTGGTTAATTTGGAAAGAATATCTGTGCATGCTCAGCCCAGTTTTACCTGGGGAGGGGGTGGGGGAGGAATCCCTATAGGGATGAGCATGTTCTGCTCTTCCTTTTTCCATGTGAATACTGGCCCTAGTGGTGGTGCTAAAAGAGGTAAGGGGAGTCTGCCTAATTTTAGGCATCATACACTTAATAGGCCAATTGGGCTCTCAAACTAAACTGTATTCTCCAACATTTCTCTATCATGAATAAGGAGATATTTTACCAGTGTCTTTATTTTTTCTAAAATTCTGAAATTATTCAGAACCCAGGCAGAGAAGAGAAGTGCAATTTTTTAGGGAGGAGAGGTCATATTCTCGAATGCTAATATTTGTAGAGTATACACTATGCACCAGGTACTGGAGAGGGCATTTTGCATATAATATGTCATTTCATCCTCACAAAGATTTTATGAGGCAAGTACTAACACCTGCATCCTATAGCTAATACAACTAAAGCACAGAGAGGTTAAGCAACTTACTCAAGGTCTCACAACTTGGAAATGACAAAGTTGTGATTCAAGTCCAGGTCTTTCTCATTTCAAAGCCTAGGCTTCTGAACCCATAGCATATTGTCCTTCTTCCTGGAGCACATGGGGTTGAAACTGAATACTAATAATAACTCCTAAAGAAAGCTCTGTCTTCTAGGCATAAATCTTGGTTTGACTTCTTTCTGAGAAAGTTGATAGATATAAAGCTCAAATCTAAAAAACAGATCCAATAGATCACAGCAGTCTTGCTCTGTACACTCATTTAAATGCTATTAATTGTCTGGGTCACTTATAACTTGAACACAGCTTAGACTTGATTACAAAAACAAAACCTCTTTGAAAAGATTTCACCATTTAAAATACAGCCATCCTGAGAGCCTCTAATCTTCCATGGCATGGAACTATCCCCACTCAGTCAGAAGCTGCCTACAGGATAATCTCAAAAACCGATGCCTCTGGCTGAAAATTAAGATATCAGACTTTCATCTCATTTGACCAGTTTTATTTCACTTTTTATTCCACTTCCTTCCCCTTCTCTTATCCTGCAGGCAGTGGACCATATATTTCTTACTTCAGAGAGGATTTAATAGGTAGTCACAATTCTACAGCTGGACATCCCACAAAGTAATATGCTCCATGATAAATTTTAGCCATTTTTGACCCGCAGCTTTCCTTTGAGAGCCATATCAACCATATTGATAAGACCTCATATTACCATCTCAGGAGTATAACAAGGTTAAGATGATTGCTGTCTCAGCAAGATGCTGAGCTTCTGATTCATGCTTTTATAAAAACAAGGCTGGATTACTACAATTTGCTGTTGGCATCCCTCCCAGAATGCTCAGTGCTTTGACTTGACTTTGCAGAGCATTCAGCAGCTGGGGTGTTCAACAACTAATAACACAAATGCCTCCATATCCTGTATCAGTACCACAAACATTATGCTGAAATATAGAATTGGTTTGAAAAATTGCAGGTACAAGTCCTTGCTTTTAACCCTATGAAACACAGTGAACCTTTTCCTTCCAGAAACAAGGCTTTCATAAATAACCCCAGTGGAGAAGCGACTGTGGCTCAAGCGGTCTAAGCTACTTTGTAAGAACGTGACATTTCACTTGACTTACAGCTCTGATCAGAAATCCAGGGACAATTTCTCTTTTGGAGAGCCTACATGCTTGCAGCCAATCCCTACTTGCTGGTCACTTAGATATATTTTATCAGAAAATAATACAGTAATACATATAATACAATAATATTCTCTAATCTGTATTAGCACTTTAGAGAAACTCAAAGCACACAGTGTCCCAGTGTCTAAAGTCTCACTGAGAAGCATTTATTATTGGCTCTTGTAATATCTGGATGAAAAGTCTTCTCCATCTACCAGACCAGTCCTTGTCAAAGAATGCTCCTGGAACTACCCACCTCAAGATCACCTGGAGTCTTCTTACATTAGAAACAAGATTTCAGGGTTCTTCTCCTAGAACATAATCCCTGGGGTTATAGCTAAGAATTAGCATTTTTAAAACAAGTTTCCCAGGTGATCCTAACATATGCTAATATTTGAGAACCTCTGTACTAGACACTGTAAGCTGTAGGAGTGAACCCTCACAAAGCCTCATTCAGAACATGGCAGGCTGACTCTGGAGGTAGCCACTGTTTCTACCAATGATGTGTGATTCAATGAACAGTTGATGAATCCATATGAGGATTCACAAAGTCCAAGGTAATGCCTTATTCTGCTTTTGTAATCTGCTCAGCATTCCTGACAGAGTTAGAGAAGCCACAGGTAGAGTTGTGAGACTGAACAAAACACCCAGTTAGATTTGAATTTCAAATAAATAATTTTTAATTTAAGTATGCCCCAGAAGTATCTGGCAACTCTAGCACCAGATTACATAGTTCTACACTGACCCCGTGTCTTCTCTTGGCTCGTGTCCCCTCCCGGTCTCAAAAGAAACAAAGGTCAGAGGATCATGGCAAGGAAGCCAGAGAGTCTTCTTTATGCCTCCAGGAGAGCTATGAGCTTTAACTTTGAGAAGCAAGGTGAGATTTTCCTCCTAATCTCATTGCCACTGCCTGGACCTTATCCAAGGGTGGGACTCTTGTTTCTTTGATCCTCTGATATGTGTCATCTATTTTGTTGTTGTTGTTGTTGTTTATTCATTTATTTAGAGGGGGCGGGGAGGGGCAGAGAGAGCAAAGAGAGAGAATCCCAAGCAGGCTCCATGCTGTCAGTGCAGAGCCCAACGCAGGCTCCATCTCATGAACGTGACCTGAGCCAAAACCAAGAGCCAGATGCTTAACAAACTAAGCCACCCAGGTGCTCTTCTCATCTATTTTTAAAAAGGCAAAATATTCCCTCATAAGGACTGCTATGCTGATTAAGTGAAGTAACACATGTAAAACCTAACAATGGTATTTATTTCCTCACTTTTGCTCTCTTCAGAACTATATCACCTCACTTTCAATACCGTCCCATACGAGCACCTGGATGACTTAGTTGACTTCTTAGTTGACTCAGCTGACACCTGACTTTGGTTCAGGTCATGATCTCACAGTTGGTAGGTTCAAGCTCCATGTCGGACTCTGTGCTGACAACCCAGAGCTTGGAGCCTGCTTTGGATTCTGTATCTCCCTCTCTCTCCGCCTCTCCCTTGCCTGGGCCCTCTCTCTGTCTCAAAAATAATAAATAAACATTAAAAAAAACTGTGTCATCATCACTACCAACTCACATATGCACATTCACACACTTGCACAAATAGGTGTGCATGCGCTCACCCTTGCACAGACACATGCACATGTGCATGCACACACACGTTTTGGAGTTCTACTTATTCTCCAGGCAGGAAGGAGCTTGGCATGTTAGAATACAGGTGAAGAGAGAGAGGGCTCTGAAGCCAAACATTCAAATTCCATCTCTGTCATTTATGTTTTTTGTGTGACCTTGGCTATTTATTCAACCTCTTCATAACTGAGTTTCCTCATTTGTAAAATAGGAATAATAATGCCTACTTTATAAGGTTGTTGTAAAGATTAAGTATGTTCATACAAGCAGCCACTTAGAACAGTGCTTGCACATGGTGAGCTTCAATACGTATCAGCTATTAGCTGTTATTTTTATCACTATCACCATCATCATCATCTCCATCCAACCCAGGTATGTTCTTGACACTCAGAAATCTCATAGGACCAAGAATTACTTCCCCAAGTAATCCCTCTCATTTAGGACTGGAACAACCTCCAAATGCCCGTATTTCATTCTCATCAGGAACTAGGAAAATAGTGAAATTATACCTCACTAAAACAGGTATAAATTTCTGAAACATATGTTATTGAGATGTTCTTTTAACTGACCTACATAACCATGAATAGAGAAATAGCTTAGAGTTCTTGGGATTCTGTGTTTATTTTGGTAACTAGTTGTTTGGTTGAAAAAGCTTGTCCTTAGAAATTATCTAAAGGTCAAAATATGGAACCCTTTATATTTTAAATGTTTCATAGAAACATTCAAGATCAAAATGAGTCCACACTTGGGAAAAATGTGATTCCCTTTATCACTACTAATTTAAACTTTTGTAAAAAACATGCCTGACTCTTCCTCACTGACCATCACTATCTCACCGAATGCCTTTTACTCAGCAGATAATTTAACACTACATACAAAGAGTATTAACATGAAAGCTATCTATATATTGATCCATCTGTTTAATAAATATTCACTGACTGCCTCTATGTGCAAAGTGTGTAGATACAGCGGTGAACAAAACATACAAATAATCCTGCTCTTGCGGAGCCCACATTCTATGGGGAGAATGGGTACTGAAAAAAGGGAAAATATATAGTATATAATTTGGTGATAAATTCTGTGATGCCAAATAAAGCAAGGATTTGGTTAGGGAAGTGTAATGAATACTATACTTTTGCTTAGAGTTATCTGGGCAGCCCCCGCTGATATTTGCACAGAAGCCCAAGAGAAGTGATAAAATAAGTCTTACAGATACCTAGGCAGACATGGCACCAATGCAGACTTTGAAGACAGTGCCTGACACACCTGGTTAAGGTAAGAGACCAGTGTGGCTGGAGAGGAACTAGTGGAAAAAGGGCATTGTAAGCAATTTTATGGACTTTTGCATTTACCATGTGCTGAAATGAAACAACATTGGAGGCTTTTGAGCATAGAAGTAACAGGGTCTAGCTTATCTTTTAGAAGGCTCATAAGGTTGCTGTGTAGAGAATGACACTTGTGAGGATAATATGAAAAAAGGAGACCTATTCAGTGTAATTGCAATAATCCAGGTGAGGAATGATGATGGCTTGGACGAGGATGATAGCAATGAGGGGATGAAGAATGGATGGATTCTGGATATATTTTGAAGGTACAAAAGAACATAGTGTATGTCATCTAACAATCTAGGCATGCAATTTGAGTAACAACCTGAAACAAATGGAAGTGTGGTAGAACATTCCTTAAAATAATAAATTTTGAGTCAGCAATGATGTCTCAAGGTATGAAGTTGAGAAGCTACCCTGGGGGTAATATGAGGAGAGATCAGAAAGATAGAAAATAATATGGGGAAACAGAAAGCCATTGCGCATTTCTGAGGAGGTACATGAACGTAACAGATGAGGGGATTGTCAAATTTGTTGTTAAATACATTACTCACTTTGACTTTTCTCAAATTAAGCCTGAACAATACCAGTATGCCTTAAAGTACCTTGTGAGAAAAAAATACTAGTTGATGCATACTATCTCAACCTATATTAACAAAAGTAAGATGGTGTTTTTTCCCTCAGCAAAGGTTAAGTTCTTTCTAGAAGGAGGTACCCAGTTCTGGATCAATACTATATATAAGTCAGCAGACCAAGTATGCTTCCTGACCAACATCATCAGTGAACAACTACCATTCTGTTTCATGTTTTGTGCATTCCCTTGACTACAAGAAATCTGAATTAACTAAAAATTGAGCTTTATATCCAACACTTTGATTCAAATATAATGTTTTTCCCAAGAAACAAAGAATAACAAACATGTACAGGAAATGGATCTACAAGTGAAAGAAAGATGGGCCAGAAGAACCCAAAACAGGGGCACCTGGGTGGCTCAGTCGGTTGAATGTCCGACTTTGGCTCAGGTCATGATATCATGGTTTGTGAGTTCAAGCCCTGCTTTGGGCTCTGTGCAGACAGCTTGGAGCCTGGATCCTGCTTCAGATTCTGTGTCTCCCTCTTTCTCCACCCTCCCCCGCTCATGCCCTGTCTCTCTTTCTCTCTCTCAAAAATAAACATTAAAAAATATATATTTAAAGAAGAACCCAAAGCAAGCCTTGAGAAGACAGATGAGTAGACAGGAAAGGTGAGATTCAGACTTTTAAGTTTCTTCAAATGAGGCTTTCTCTGCATCAAATATCATAAAAGGTTCAGAGAAAAATAAAATTACTTAAAAGCTTGGAAACTGAATTTTTAAATATTGTAGGAATAGGAGAAAATGTCACCTGAAGAAAAGAGAAAATAAACGTGTCAAAATTAGCACTTACTACCACACTCTGTTCCCGGAGAACCTATCAGACAAAAGTTGTGACTCAAGCAAAGTTGACATTACATTGCCTGAATTAAACTTTCTGTGACCCAGAGTCCAAAAGTCTGTGCTGGCAATATCAGTAATTGTGGACAGATTCATATAATCATTATGAATTATTATTCGTAAATAACAGAAATTTTACATGGCACCCTCATGGTGGCTATCCTATTGTTTTCTGATGCACAACTGTTGTCTAACACTAATCTCGTGTTTTTGTTCTTGTTTTTGTTTTTTTTGGAAGGGAATTCACTGACAGCTAATCAAAATGTATATGACAAAATTAAATTTAAAAGTGGAAAATAGTTTTTTGGCCAAAACAGGTAATAAAAGCAATCAGTTCAAATCATTTTTAAAAATATTGATTTGTCTGAAATGTCTATTTATATTAAAATGAATATAAAGGTGTCTTAGAGGGAAGGCCACATCTGCCAGGGGATGTACCTATGGAAATAGATTGTTTCTCTATAAAAATTCACTTGTGACAAAGACTGAAATATCTCCTGAAAATGTGTGTGGCTCATCGTATGTTGCTATCTTCTTAACTTCTGCTAAGTATATTCTTATCATGGTGTTTGGAACTGAGAAATGCTATCACACAGGCTTAACTTTTAACAACTATTAGTATGCTCATATTCCCTTACAAATCTTCATTCTATTGATAGGTTTCTATTCTTTGTACCATTGTAAACATATTTATGGGCAAAGGTGTTATGAATTCACTTGATGATATATATGACAGGGTCACTTAATACAATTTCAGTTACAAGGTGAAAACTTGAAATGAGGGTATTTAAAGTCATTGTAATAATAATTACATGTATTGAGACCCTAGACATGTCATGAATTTTACATATATTATTCTTATTTTTTAATTTTTCTAATGTTTAGTCATTTTTGAGAGACAGAGAGAGACAGAGCATGAGCCAGGGAAGGGCAGAGAGAAAGGGAGACAGAGAATATGAAGCAGGCTCCAGGCCCTAAGCTGTCAGCACAGAGCCCAACATGGGGCCTGAACCCACAAACCACGAGATCATGATCTGAGCCAAAGTCAGATGCTTAACGACTAAGTCACCGAGGCACACCTACATATATTATTCTTAACCTCACAGCAACCCTGCTAATATGCATCATTATCCAAATTTTTAATAAATAAAATCCTATTCACATAAATTTATTTTTATTTTTACTTTATTTTTGTTTTTTGAAAGAGAGAGAGAGCACACACAAACAGGGGAGAGTGGCATAGGGAGAGAGAGTGAGAATCTTAAGCAGGCTCTAGGCTCAGTGCAGAGTCCAATGCAGAGCTCGATCTTAACGACCCTGGGATCATGACCTAAGCCAAAATCAAGAGTTAGACACTCAAATGACTGAGCCACCCAGATGCCCCTCTACTCAATAAATTTAATGTTTTGAAGGAAACAGAGCCAGGAATTGATAACATTGATATTAGAAACCACATAAATTTGAGTCCAAGACTGCTGGGCCTTCTATTATACCACATCATGCTGTAAGCAGCATTTATTCAGTTTACTTGTTTAAATTTGTGTTTAATTCATTCTTTTTAATTGATGGCATTTAATAATATTGCAGACTAAAAAATTAGTTTTGTTGAAAATGCTATTTTGATTTATTCTTACAAAATCAATGTGTTTGGGTAAAATTTTAAAACACTTGCAACTTTTACTTTTTTAGCATTCTATTACACCAGATGTAGAAGCTTATAAGATTTTAGTATATGGGCTCTATCAATGGTGAATTCTGTTCTACAGAATAAATGAACTCATTCTGCAGTGAGACTTGAAAAAATGAAAATTAAGAACATCAGCTTCAACTAAAAACCATAGCTTGGCAGGCTTTCAGAGAAGACTTCTCGGGTGGTCAAAGTAAGAAGATTGCTTAGGCAAGAGAGACCACTGAGGACAACAGCCACTCAAAACTCTGATCTCCTAGTGTCATGTAAGGACATGCCTAGAGTCAATGTAAATCCATGAAAATACCAGAATTTACTTAAAAAACAAACAAACAACAACCATGTTCATTCCCTGTTTCAGAAGGTAAAACATTTTTCAGACAAAATATTTCTGAGGATTAGAATTTCCCTCCCTCTGAAAGCAATTAAAACAAACAGAATAAAATTCAAAGAGACTAGATTGGGGCACCTAGATGGCTCAGTCAATTAAACTTCTGACTTTGGCTCAGGTCATGATGTCTGTGCTGACAGCTCAGGGACCGGAGCCTGCTTAAGATGCTGTGTCTCCCTCTTTCTCTGCCCCTCCCTTGCTCATGCTCTATCTCTCTCTCTCTCTCAAAAAAAAATAAACATTAAAAAAAAAAAGGCTAGAGTACTTCTAAATTACTTATATTAAAGCAAGCCATATAGACTATAAGCTGAGGACAAATTGGGGCCAAAACCCAAGGGTTATCTACCAGGCTGCCATTGTGTTGATCTAGCATTTTTTTCTGTAATGAATGGAGTAAGTAATTCAGTGAGTGAGCTAAACTGTTTAGGAATCAAAAGGCGCTCCTTCCACATCTTACTGCCATTTTGCGGAGGCATTCACCCATATCCTCCCCAACAGTTCAGGGACACATAACTGGGCCACTAGGAACAGCATCAGTCGCTCTGAGAAAGAAAAAGGCAGGGTCTGTCTTGGTTTGGTTGTTCCTGGAAACTCTAATTTCAGTGGTGATCAGGATGTGTTAAAAAAAATGAGTATTTTTTATCATTTTCTGAGCCCTTATATTTATATTCTACATCTCAAGTTGATTTTAAACAAACAAACAAACAAAAACAGCACTGAAGAAAAATATGAATGCAGAGACACTTCTATTGAAAAAGAACACTTTCATTTCATGGTTGATTTTTTTCTGCCACAGAGTACACAATGAAATGCATGACAATGCTTCTGTATTTTCCTCTCCTGCAACAAGCACAGAGACATATATGTTTAGATGCTTTATTAATCATACTTGTGAATATTCATCAACCACAAAATCAAAACCTATAAAGGTTATGTCTGATCAGAATATTTTGGTTGCAATGATCTCTCGTATAGATAGAAAACTTGACCTTCTACTAGCTTCTGAAAAAATATTCGTTCTTATAACTGAGGCATTCCTATGTAATTTTAGTATAGATTCTACTTTTCCATGCCTCGGGACCTGGTTTCTGAGTTTCAGAGAAGTACATAGGATTTTAAATCAAACCAGGGACTCTAGGCCCAGCTCGACCACATTTTACCTAGGGAATATTATGGGAAGCTGTGAGTAAGTTCTGTGAATTTCAGTTTGCTTATTTGAAAGCTGGGGATAATAATCACCCTCTGAAATAGAAACAAATGAGAATGTAGAGAAAAGTGTTGTTAAAACTCTAAGGTATTACACAAACATTAGAGATGAAAGTGTATGACTTTCCTATGAATAGAGTACATTAAGTTAATTCCAGCTTTGAGAATAAGGGAGCTGGCAGAGGAGATGAAAGTAGGGAAGTCAGAAGAAATGTGCAGAGAAGTAGGTAAGGAGCATGACAGCACTGGATAGCTGACTGGAAAAGGAAAGAGAACACCAGGACTGTGGTGGCATGGCAAGGAAAGTGGAGGCCTTAATATATGCCTGTCCCCATTTGTACAGCTGCATGTCAAGAACTAAACTATTCAGTGATGGTATCGTTAACATGAACATCTCAACGAGTAACTGCCAAAGGCCCTTTTCTATAGTCTAAGCCTTGGACCATAGCTTTCTCCTCTGTAAAAAAAAGGAAATCAACTGAAGTTAAGATAATGTAGATAATACATTTTTGTATGAAATAGAAAATATCCCAATAGAAAATATCTTGACACTATCATCGAGCTGGCAAGCAAAGACATTAAGATGCTTGCAAGTTTGTATTCCTTTATTCTTTGAGCAAATGTGCACTGAAAACCAGCTACTGTGTGCTTGGCAACGTGAGTATACAAAGATATATAAAACATTTTATTTTTTGGAACTCAGTCTGGTCAAGGAAATTTACATAAATACACAATGAAAATATAATGTAATAGAGATTTATAAGCTAAGGAGGCATAAAGAAGTTACTACCTCTGCAGAGTTTAGGGAAAGAGTCAGAGAAGAGAAAATATTTGAGGTGGTCACAAAGAGTGTATGGAAAATGAGGGGATAATCATCCAGGAACAGGGAAGGTCATGAACCTGAAAGCTGAGTGGCATCTTGCTCAATGAGACTAAACCATGGGAATGTTGAACAAGGTAGTTGAGAAGATAAAGACCAGATCTTACAGGTTATTGTCTGTTTGGGCCCTATACTGGGGACAATACATTCTCAGAATTCTTTAAATAAGAAGGGAAGATGATCTAACTTGTGTTTTAGTATGTCAACTTTGGAAGAACTGTAGAATGTAGATTGGAGGTTCATGGAGATATGATGTATAGAAGCAGAGACACTGAAAACAAAGGGTAGTTAATTGAGAGATCTTTAGGATCTAAGTTCTACAGGCTTGGTGTCTAATTGGATTTAGAAGATAGTAGGGAGTTTCTCGGAATGAATCCCAGGTTTCTACCTTTGGCAACAGTAATGATACTATTAATAATGTTTGAACTTGAAGGAAGAAGAAAATATTTGGGTGTCATCTGAGGTGTCTCTGGACTCTTGCATGTGGCAACAGAATAAACAAGTCTGGATCTCAGAAGAGAGTCCTTACCTGTAGAGACAGATACTTAAGGAATATGAGCATAGAGTAGCAGTCAAAACTATGCAAATAATGTAATCTCCCAGGCAAGACAGAATGCAGTGCAAGAAAATCTTTAAATCAATGAAATGGGTTGGGGAGTAAATGCAGGTAAGAAACTGGAAAGAGTAAGAAACTGTCAAGAAGTCTACTAGTGTCTTTCTCTGGTTGCTGCCAAAATACCCTTCTATCCTCAGGACACAGCAAGGTAAATGGCACATTTACCAGAACTTTCCAGTCAGTGAACTTCTGGAAAAAATGAACTATAAATTATTTATCATAGTATCCTTAAAATACAGATAGTGTCTGTTTTTTAATTAATGTTGAATAAATGAAAGGAGATATGGTGTTGGGGATGCTATTGCCAGAAGGGAAAAAGAGAGCAGAGACAGAAGAGATTTTATTTGGAGTGGGAAATGGAACATGAAAAGCTACAAATTCACTGAGCATGAACCTGCACTGATAGGAATAAATGATTGAATACACAAATAAATGAGGGAGAAGAGACAAATCCTCCTCCTAGAAATATTCCAAATAATACATGTACACAGTCCTCTTCAGTTGAGTGTAAGCTGGAATTAATTACTCATTTCCAAATAATAGAAGATGGAAAGGGAAAAATAATAACTTCATAACAAAGAAATCTGGCAAGCATGACCTCAACCAAGCGATCAATGTTAACATCACTGTTGATGATGCATTGATCTTCTGTATCTCTTAATATGATTTGATGAGAAAGGCACTTCATCTCTGTGGTATTCTTCCCCCAAATCCATGACTCTGGCTTAACCATGAGAAAAACATCAGCTAAACCCAAACAGAGGGACATCCTAGAAAATCATTAACTGGTATTTCTCAGAACTGTTAAGGCCAGAAAGAAAGAAAGAAAGAAAGAAAGAAAGAAAGAAAGAAAGAAAAGACAAGCAAAGGAAGAGAAACTACCCCAGGCGAGAATAACTAAGGAGACATGAAAACTAAATATAATGTGGTTTGCTAGATTGGATCCTGGAATAGAAATAGAATGTTAGTGTAAAAACTAGGGAAGTCTAAACAGTAAACTAGAGCTTAGTCAATAGTATTATACCAGCATCAATCTCTTAGTTTTGACAATGTAAGATGGGAAAGGAAGATGGAACATTGGAGGAAACCACGTGGAGAATGGTGTTGGCTTCCTGTGGCTGCCAGGACAAATGAGTGCAAACTTAAAGCAACTCACATTTATTCTCTCACATTTCTCAAAGCCAGCAGTCTGCCATCAAAGTGTCAATAGGATTGGTTCCTTTTGGAGGTTCTGAGGCAGAATCCATTGTGTGCCTCTGTCCTATTTTCTGGTGGCTTCTGGCAGTCTTTGCTGTTTCTTGGTTTATAACTGTCCCCCAATCTTACATGGCCTCCTCCCTCTCTCTCTTCTCTTTGTCTGTCTCTTGTAAGGATACTTGTAATTGGATATAGGGCCAACCCTACATCCACAAGGATATCCTCTCATGAGAATTATATCTGCAAAGAGCCCATTTCCAAATAAGGTCCCATTCACAAGTACTGAGGCAATGATTTGTCCATACTGTTGGGGTTATTATCCAACCCACTACAGGGGTATATGAGGAATCTCAGCACAATCTTTCCAACTGTTCTGTAAATGTAAAATTATTCCAGAATAAGAAGTTTGTTCACAAAGGGGAGGGGGTAGTGGGTAAGTGGAATTAGTATGATGGTGGTAAAACCTTAGACATTAAAAAAGAAAAATAACAGTCCTCAGGAGTTAATACAGATGTCTGTAGGCATGTAGGTAAGATGTTAAGATTGTTCATGGCAGAAGAATCCAGTTCACTCTAAATATGAAGTAAGAGTTTTACAAGCAGTAAAGGGGTGGGAGAGGGATGGGGAGCAAGGGAGTGAGAGAGGAGTTTGGAGAGGAGAGCTATGCAGTTTCAGAGAGTGGAAGAAGGACGATCAGAAACAGAACACTAAGCAGTCCTGGGATCTGTCTGAGGTCACAAATCATGACTAAGCATTGACCCCAGTCCATTTAAGTCATTTCCGCTGGCAGCGCTCAGTACAGCTTAGGCATAGTGGAAGAAAAGAGGCTGGTTTGATTGACCCAAGGGGGAGACTAGTCAATGAGTACAAAGACAGATAAGCATGCTGGTAAGGAACAAACTGAAATACGTGACCTAGACATGCAGGCTTAAGTAGTAAAGCAGATGAACAAAAACAGGAAAATTTGAAAATATTAACACAGTCCTTTGCAAATTTGTATGTGCATATAAAACCCCTGAGGATCTTGTTAAATTGCAGATTAGGTTTGCGGAGGGGCCAGGACACTCCCAACCAGCTCCTAAGTGAGGCTAATGCCACCACTGCTGGTCCATTTTGAGCAGCAAATAGTAGTAGATTTTGAGAATCTCAAGGTCTCAAAGATATCAAAATGCCATTTAGGAAGGGCACAGAAACTGTAGAAAGAAATGAAGTTGTCGGGATTCAAGGATTCTGTTTTCTGAAATGGATTCAGGCTGGAGGATGACAGGGGTCAAGGGAGTAGCTCTGAGCATGAGTGGCTGTATCAAGTGGCAATGAGCATTGCTTGAAAAGCGGTTTGAGTATTTGATGGGTCCTCCCTGTACACATCCAAGCCAAATAGGAAGAGGAGAGTTTAAGTCCAGAGGAAAACTGTCAGCCAAGTATTCAATTATTTAATGCATTTGAAGAAGAAGATAGAACCAGTGGTTACTGAAGGGTGTTATAGAGAGAATGTCTGAAAGGCAGGTAGATTTCTGTCCATATTTTGGAATAAAAACTGTCTAGAAAATACTGACCCCAGTTCCTGAGACATAGGGAGCTGGGAGAATGTGCAATCCCCAGTCAAAGCTTTTCAATGAGCTTCACTGAGAACCTTAATTTACTAATAAATTCCAATTAAATAAGACAGTAGGGAACAAAAATCAATGGAAAGGATAAAAGTGTGAGGAAAACTGAGAATACAGGGCAAAAAGTTTGGAGGGAAGTCCACAGAAGAAGGCTGGAGAAAGATGGTACAATCCAAAGAAAGAGAAACCCCATCTGGGGCACATGCCCTCCTCACAAGGATTGAGAAAGCCAGGACCAGAGAGGTGGAGAACTGGCTGACAAAGAGAGAAGCCCCCCCAAAAGTCAATATATTGCCAGAACTCAGAAGAAATCACACCAAAAAATGACTTCTCTTCAAAAAGCCACATTTCCTAGTTCCATACATGTATGTAAACAAGAAGCAGCAAGAGTGCTTCTTTGACAAACTTTTAATTCTAAGAAAGATGGTATCTGTTCAGTGGCAGTGGGTTAAGGACTTTACAGTGGTATGATTATCAAGTTTATTTTAAATTCTAATGTACAAAGAGATAGCTTTTTTTTTTTTTTTTTTTTTTTTTTTTTTTTTTTTTTTTTTTTACCTCCTACTGTTGATTCTCATGGAGACTATGCTTATCATAGGTTTTGGGAAATGTAGCTCCAGGCCCTGCAGTGATCGACAGGAGTGCTAACAGTGGATGTAATCCAGAATGGCGAATTAGAGATGTGAACTTTAAAGCTGTCCTGCATTCTAATTAGCCGACAGTCATGAAAGATGTAAGCTTCAGACATTGACATTGTCACTTCAGGCAAGGACAAAAGTCATCTAATTTATATTAATAGGAGAAAAGTTTAAATCTGCCCATTAAATATGGGAGAGTTTAGGCAAACTTTCATTAGTTTCTTTGGCTGATAAGTGCTGCAAAACTGTAAAAGCCACATCATTTATTGTATAAGTTAATAGAGATGGAAAATCATCTCATAGTAACACCCTTTTATCAGCAAAAATATCTCTGAACTGGAGCAAACATGAGTGTATTTTATTATCATCTTAAAAATCTTACTCTTATTTTTACACTCGATCTTAGCCAAAAGGCCGAGAAGCGATTACTCTTATTTTTAAGGCCATTTACATTGTCTATCCTATGAATTAACATTAGGAGAAAATACTTTGGTGAGGAGTTGTGAAATCTGGTGATAATACAGAAAATACTTGTATCCTTAAAAATACACATTTGTTTTTAGTGTTTCATTCCTCCCAATTCTTCAGGGAAATGTGGTATGTTTACAGTTTTAAAAGCTTCAATCTAATCCCCTTTGCCTTTATTATACTATTGCCTACAGTGATTTATTAAGGACATAAAATCAAGACTCAGATTTAATTAGCAAGGTAACACTTGAAGTCTTTTTTTCTTTTTAAACTGCAGTGCTGTGGTACTCATCCTCAGTTACAATACATGGCTACAAACCTTCTAGAGAATCAAAGATACATTTACATTCCCTAGAATTCCACTGAGGGATCAGAATAAAAGGCAAATCAACAATTGCTATACTTCTAAAAAAGACAAAGTCACAACTTGTTTCCTAACCAACAGTGCGTCCTGAACTTGGACTTGCTCATTTCACAAACAATTGTTGACCTTTAGTATGTCCCAGAAAGAATGCTAAGTATTTGACTTACAAAGAGGTTTAAAATATAATTCCTATTCTGGGGCAGCTGAGTGTCTCAGTCGGTTAAGTGCCTGACTTTGGCTCAGGTCATGATCTCATGGTTCGTGAGTTTGAGCCCTGTGTCAGCCTCTGTGCCTGACAGCTCAGAGCCTGGAACCTGCTTCAGATTCTGTGTCTCCCTCTGTCTGCCCCTCCCCCGATGCACTCTGTCTCTTGCTCTGTCTCAAAAATAAATAAACATTAAAAAATTTTTAAAAATATGTAATTCCTATTCTTAAGGAGTCTAAAGCTTAATTGAAGAACAGAACATATAAAGTTATAAAGATATTTAACCATCAAGGCAGCATATGATAAAACGAAGGACACTGATCATATTTCCTTCATTTAACAGAGTAGGTTTTCTCAAAACAGCTTATCTGCAGAATCATTAACCCATACTTGGCCTTTAGAAAATCCCAGTTCATTCCAGAATATATTCTTTTTTTTTTTTTACATTTATTTATTTTTGATAGAGAGACACAGAGCATAAGTGGGGAGGGGCAGAGATAGAAGGAGACACAGAATCCGAAGCAGGCTCCAGGCTCCGAGCTGTCAGCACAGAGCCCGATGCGGGGCACAAACCCACAAACCTCAAGATCATGACCTGGGCCGAAGTTGGACACTTAACCAACTGAGCCACCCAGGCACCCCCAGAATACATTCTTGAAGCTTACTGTTGTTTTGTCAAAGTCTTAATCTTGAGCCATTACTTTTAATAATCTGGCACATACAAGAAACTGAACAGAAGATTGAATGAATGGATAAGTGAGTGAATCAAGGAATGTTGAGAAAAAATGCAAAATATACAGTATTCCTCAGATATTTCTTCTTCATCTGAAAACATGAGCCAATTTACTTTAAGTGCAGATAAAACTGAACCAAGTTTTCACTACTGTTTCTTTTTTTTAAATGTTTTATTTATTTTTGAGAGAGAAAAAGAGAGCACAAGTGGGGGGAGAGGCAGAGAGAGGAGGACAGAGGATCAAAAGCATGTTCCTTGCTGGCAGTAGAGAGCCAGATGCAGGGCTCAAACTCACAAACCGTGACATCACGACGTGAGCTGAAGTCAGATGCTTAACTGACTGAGCCACCCAGGTGCCCCTTCATCACCAATCTGAAAACAGAGCTAGACTTTAAGTCCAACTAGCATAGCTTAGTAAACAGTAACATTCTCTCCATTACTTGTTTCACCCATACAGATATCTCTACAGTGATGTTATAAAGATTTTCTCAGTAATGCTGTCTTGGATGTATGCCTTCCTCACACTTTTCATTTATTATACAATTTTTTACAGTAAATGTTTTCAAGAAATAAGAAGCACACTTGTAGTGTCCTATATCAACTGATGAGTCGTATTAACACTCAATATTTCCCTCCTCTAGGCCAAATGTGCCCTTCAATCTCTTCCTGTTCTCAGAAGATGCTGTTCTCTTCCTTGACAATCTCCTAATAATAATTCCATGTTCTGAGTCAATCCTCACTCTAAAGATCCATTTCTTTTAATGTTATTTCTCATAATTTAGGATGATTATCTTTAAATCGTTTTTCCATTTTAACTTGTCTGCTAATCATCTTGATACTCTAGAGTAATAGGAATAAATTGTGAAAAAATATTAATGGTCCAATTTAGTAATATTTTTATTGCTGTTTTCCTCCCATCTACTTGTTCTCATTTTAAATCCTGGGTAACTATGTTGTCTCTTTCTATGCCTGCCAGAAGGCAGCTACAAAAATAAATTTCAAGGAACAACTGAAAAAAGAAAGGTAACAAAAGGCATAATACATATTAATAAACCTGAAAAATATTCAACCAACAGCCTATTATTATTCTTTACATCAAAAGAAAACACAGGAACTGAGCCTCAGAAGTGAAAATGAAGGGGGAAAAATGATAACAACAGAACTTGGAAATTAGATGAAACATCAGAAGGCTGAAGGGGGGTTCAAGGAGATACATCAACATATCCAGAAGGAAGTAGAAGAAATGAGTGTGGCAAGAGTTATAAATATGCTACAGTATGAAGCAATTGGTAACTATACTCACTCAGAATTAACATTATATTATAATATGCTCTTTTTGCTTTAGAAAAGTAATGCCTTCAGGTTTCACCTCTTCAATTAAATGCATGAGGTACTTCTAATGTGAATTAACTTAATAACTAGTTGTTCATGCAGTCACTCATCAAAAATAAAACATCCTTAGTGGTCTAAGAACACACCCAACTTCTAGAAAATTACATTCCTTGATGACCCCAGTGGATGATGTGCTCTATGAGGACTTTAAAAGTTCAAGTTTCTTTCCCATTGTAAGTTCCAACCATTTCATATTTTTTATTATTACTTCAGATCTCCGACAAGATTTAAAAAATGAGTCACCCACAAAATGTTACCAGAAAGAATGAGCAAGATACTACACAACTTGTTACCAGTCTGTTATCTACTCCACTGCAAAAGATGCATAAAGAGTACACTCCACAAGACTGTTGCCTGGATTCATTTACATGTTCCTGTTACCAATTACTAAAATCAGTGTCTGGTGCAATGCCTTCACAACGCCATTCATAAGATTAGTTCAACAATTAGGTGTGTCTTCAGCTACATCTTCCATATTTTCTACTGTTCATTATTCAGTATTTAAAGAATAGTGTGGAGTCACAAAATGAATAGTAAATTCATACAAGATATACATACACAGTATATTCATATAACAAATTAACATTGAGTAAACAATTTCTCTGAAGATTGAGTATTAGTGACAAAAATTAATTTAATATTTGAGGTTAGAGCTTCAAAAAGCATGTAAAGGGGCAAGTGGGTGGCTCTGTTGGTTAAGCATCTGACTTTGGCTCAGGTCATGATCTCACGGTTTGTGGGTTTGAGCCCCACATTGGGCTCTGTGCTGACAGCCCAGAGCCTGGAGCCTGCTTCGGATTCTGTGTCTCCCTTGCTCTCTGCCCCTCTCCCACCCCTCACTCTCTCTCTCTCTCTCTCTCTCTCTCTCTCTCTCTCTCAAATAAATAAACATTAAAAAATTTTTTCTTGAAGGGGTGCCTGGGTGGCTCAGTCAGTTGAGCATCCTACTTCAGCTCAGGTCATGATCTCATGGCTCGTGAGTTCGAGCCACACATCGGCCACTGTGCTGACAGCTCAGAGCCTGGAGCTTGCTTTGGATTCTATGTCTCCCTTTCTCTGCCCCTCCCCCGATCATGCTCTGTCTCTCTGTCTCTCAAAAATAAATAAACATTCAAAAAATATAAATAAAAAAAATTTTTTTCTTGAAGCATTTAAAAATGTGTTGTTTGCCAATTCATTCATAGCTCATATTACAGAGTTCAAAACTTGAAAGCATGGGGAAATGTAAGGAGCTTTTTACTTAATAACAATGGAGAAATTTTACAGAATTGGACAAAAATAAATAAGTGAACTGATACCCTACAAAATACAAATTAAAAGGACAACTTCAACAGACAAGGGAAATGTAGTGCACGGGATTTAATTGAGCATAATTTGAAAGCATTCTCAGTCTTGGGAACCTGAATACAAATGAAAGGGCTGCTGGAAAATGAAGTACCAGATCCACAAGGGTTCTTTGATTCCAAAACCAAAGACCCCACTAAAAAAGAGAACTACAGACCAATTTCCTGATGAACATGGAAACACAAATTCTCAACAAGGTATTAGCAAACCAGATCCAAAATTCATTAAAAGAATTATTCACCACCATCAAGTGAGATTTATTCCTGGGATGCAGGGTTTATTCAATATCCACTAAACAATCAATGTGATTCATCATATCAATAAAAGAAAGGATAAGAACCATATGATCTTCTCAATAGATGCTTAAAAGGCATTTGACAAAATACAACATCCTTTCTTGATAAAAATCCTCAAGAAACTATAGATAGAAGGATCATACCTCAAGATCATCAAGGCCATATACAAAAGACCCATGGCTAATATCATCCTCCTTGGGGAAAAACTGAGAGCTTTTCCCGTAAGGTCAGGAAGAGGAAAAGGATATCCACTCTCACTACTGTTACCCAACGAAGTGTTGGAAGTCCCTGCCACAGCAGACAACACAAAGAAATAAAAGGCATCCAAATTGGCAAGGAGGAAGTCAAACTTTTACTCTTCACAGATGACATGATACTCTATGTGGAAAACCCAAAAGAATCTACCAAAACCTGCTGGAACTGATCCATGAATTCAGCAAAGTCACAGGATATAAAATCAATGCACAGAAATCAGTTGCATTTCTATACACCAATAAAGAAGCAGCAGAAAGAGAAATCAAGGAATCAATCCAATTTACAATTGTATAAAATACCATAAAATACCTAGGAATAAACCTAATCATAGTGGCGAAAAATGTGTACACTGAACACTATAGAAAACTTGGGAAAGAAATCGAAGAAGACACCAAAAAAATGGAAAAACATTCCATTCTCCTGGATAGGAAGAGCAAATATTGTTAAAATGTCAATACTACCCAAAGCAATCTACTTATTCAATCCAATTCCTATCAAAATGATACCAGCATTCCTCACAGAGCTAGAACAATAAATTCTAAAATTTGTATGGAACCAGAAAAGACCCCAAATAGCCAAGCAATTTTAAAAAAGAACACCAAAGCTGGAGGCATCACAATCCCAGACTTCAAGCTATACTACAAAGCTGTAATCATCAAGACAGTATGGTATTGGCACAAGAACAGACGCTCAGATCAATGGAACAGAATATAGAACCCAGAAACTGACACACAAACATATGGCCAACTAATCTTTGACAAAGCAGCAAAGAATGTCCAGTGGAAAAATGACAGTCTCTTCAGCAAATGGTGTTGGGTAAATGGGACAGTGACATGCAGAAGAATGAACCTGGACCACTTTCCTATACCACACATAAAAATAAACTCAAAATGAAAGACTTAACATAAATCAGGAAGCCATCAAACTCCTAGAGGAGAAAACAGGCAACAACTTCTTTGACCTTGGCCACAGCAACTTCTTACTTGAAATGTCTCCATAGGCAAGGGAAACAAAAGCAAAAATGAACTTTTGGGACCTCTTCAAGATAAAAACCTTCTGCACAGCAAAGGCAACAATCAACAAAACTAAAAGGCAACTGACAGATTGGGAGAAGATATTTGCAAGTGACATATCAGATAAAGGGTTAGCATCCAAAATCTATAAAGAACTTATCAAACTCAACACCCAAAAAACAAATAATGCAGTGAAGAAATGGGCAAAAGACATGAATAGACACTTTTCCAAAGAAGACATCCAGATGGCTAACAGACACATGAAAAAAAAAATGCTCAACATCACTCATCACCAGGGAAATACAAATCCTCACATCAGTCAGAATGGCTAATTAATTCAGGCAATAACAGATGTTGGCAAGGATGTGGAGAAATAGGAACCCTTTTGCACTGCTGGTGGGAATGCAAACTGGTGCAGCCACTCTGGAAAACAGTATGGCGATTTCTCAAAAAATTAAAAATAGAACTACCCTACGACCCAGCATTTGCACATGCATCCCAATGTTTACAGCAGCACTATCAACAATAGCCAAAGTAAGGAAAGAGCCCAAATGTCCATCGGCTGATGAATGGGTAAAGAAGAGTGGGTATGTATGTATGTATGTGTGTGTGTGTGTGTGTGTGTGTGTATATGTATGTGTGTATATATATATGTATATGTGTGTGTATATATGTATATATGTATATATATGTGTGTATATATATATATGTATATATATGTGTGTATGTGTATATATATATACATATATATATATATATACACATATGACTCAGCAATCAAAAATAATGAAATCTTGCCATTTGCAACAATGTGGGTAGAGCCAGAGTGTATTATGCTAAGCAAAATAAGTCAGGCAGAGAACAACAAATATCATATGACTTCACTTATATGTGGAATTTACAGTACAAAACAGATGAACATAAGGGAAGCGAAGGAAAGGAAAAATAAGATAAAAACAGAGAGGGAGACAAACCATAAGAGACTCTTAAATACAGAGAACAAACTGAGGGTGGTGGCAGGTGTTGGGTAGGGGAAGGGCTAAAGGGGTGACAGGCAGTAAGGAGGGCACTTGTTGGGATGAGCACCAGGGGTTATATGTAAGTGATGACTACTAAATTCTATTCCTGAAATTATTTTTACACTATGTTAACTAACTTGGATTTAAATTTTAAAAATATTGGGGCACCTGGGTAGCTCAGTCGGTTAAGCGGCCGACTTGGGCTCAGGTCATGATCTCGCAGTCCGTGAGTTCGAGCGCCGCGTCGGGCTCTGTGCTGACCGCTCAGAGCCTGAAGCCTGTTTCGGATTCTGTGTCTCCCTTTCTCTGACCCTCCCCTGTTAATGCTCTGTCTCTCCCTGTATCAAAAATAAATAAAACGTTAAAAAAATTTAAAAAAAAATATATATATATATATGTACTACCTGTTTACTAAAAAAAAAAAAAAAAAAAAAGCTGTCTGCATAGAACCCGATGCAGGGCTTGAACTCATGGACCACAAGATCATGACCTGAGCTGAAGTCAGATGCTTAACCAACTGAGCCACCCAGGTACCCTTTTTTGTACTGTTAAGTAATCCACAAACAACTTTGAAAAATCACAAGATGATGATAGGAGAAAGTTGAAAAAAAACCTGGTATGTTAAATAAAAACCTTGGGATAAAAGGGAGGTAATAGGCAAGGACTAAGAACAGAAAAGGAAGAAAAGAAGTAGGATAGAAAAGAGGGAATGGAAGTGGAGGGGAAGAGTGGGGAGGAGGGGGAGCCACCAAGACTGACTTAGCTTTAGACAAGTTTCTTCCTGGCTTCCCTTTTCTTATGACATTTACTCTAGAAAACTTTTCATTGTAAATTCTTCCCTGCCCCTTTCAGAGGTATGTAAATGTTTTCAAAAGTCTCTTGATGGTTTTAAACCCAGGAAAGAACCATCTCTGTACAATGTAAGCATTAGGGGAGATAGCATCCCTATCTACCTGTTTCTGGGGAAGGGGAAGAGACTTCCTACAGTGGGCCTTTTTTGCTCCAGGTTTTTAAACTACTTCCAAAGGCACAAGATACAAGAAGATACAAGATCACAAAAGATCAAAGAGCATGTGCATCACAAAGATACAAGAATATTTACTTTTCCTTTGGGTAAAACCAACTAACAAACACAGATGGTCTGTGTTCTCCCTTACCTCAGTGTTTAAAAATTCTTATACTTTGTTTCTGTGGAGCTGAGTTCTGACTGAGTTCTGGTCTCTCTTCCCTATTGCAATAGCCTTGAACAAAGTCTTACTTATCTGTTTAACTTTGGTGCAACTTTTGCTTTGATAAAGCAAAAATGTTTTCACAAAAGAGACATGAATAATTATTAGTTTAAAATATGATAAATGAGAGCTCTTTTTCAATCACTGATTTTAACGGTGCATTCAGTAGATCTTGAAACTACTAGTCCATCAAGCATGCTAAAGCACCACAAAATGGATGCATCACCCACACATGAATCATTCATCAAGAATTCACTGAGCCTGTCATAGAGCAGGCTCAACTAAGAGGCATTTGGGAATAAAAAGAATTCAGGCTGGTTGTGAGAAGGAAGAAACTAGGGAAGGAAAATATAGGTATTGGAGCCAGGAGCTGCTGACTCAGGTATAGGGCTGGCTTCTGAAGATGATTCTGGATCTGATGTTCACCATCTTAGTGCTGGGCAGATGCACACTGGGTTCAGGCAGGCACCACAGACAAGGCTAACAAATGGACTATCACAGCAGAAAAGCACAGCACATGTTGATTGAAGTTGAGCAGATTTCCAGAGCAGATTTCCAGAGCAAATTTCAGTAGCCAGGGGTTGGAGAGCCCAGCAGATTCTTCACATGGGAAGTACTTGGCAAGGACTCAGGGAAGGACTAGCCAGAGAGACATAAGTCAAAGACCAACCAGCTGGCCTGAATACAACATAATGCCATGTGGGGAGAAACTGCAACTCAGTGGACACACATATGCTCATGAATTGTCGTAGATATCCTTGGTATTTTGATTCTGTCAGCAAGACAATTCCTGATTCCAAAGGCAAGTGGGCAGAGACTGTAAATACACGTCCAGTAAATATGATGATCGCCTTAGATGCTCAGAGGCAGGAATGGGAAATGATGACAGGTCGATGAAATGGTCTGAGCCTCCAGGTAGAGAGAGTGGGGGTTCAAATCTGAAAGGGCTGGTCAAGACTGGGCAGCTAAACCACCTTAATTCTTGTTCCAAGGTGCTGGATATTGCTCTTTAAAGCTTTTTAAGAACTTTTGAGAACTTGCTACTTTTCTCCTTAGAGGCAAGCATAGATATTTATTTAAGGGTGTGATACACTAAACTTTTTCATCAACTCACAAAATGTGAGCCCTTCCCAGAGAGCAAAACAGCACACTCCTATTGTCTTTCATTTCCAACTGCCAGAGGGGAATAGCTTTTAATAAATACTTTTACACTGCACTTCAGTCGAATTGCTATCGTGCGAAAACAGGCCTGAGGAGAATAACACATTGCCAAATTCCCTCCAGCGAGTGCAAAATAATACTGTAGGTTCTGGCAGAGAAATAAAATGGAAATCTGATTACTTTGTTTTATTCTATGTGGAGATAATGTGTGAGCACATTTAAATACATAATTCAATGTATTTCAGCTATGGCCTTAGATGATGATTTAATGTCAGACTTACACTAACCTTGTAACATGAGAGTTGCATTTAGAGCTGACAACTAAAAAGAAAGTTGATGAAATTACACTTTATTTTATTTTCTGCAGAGCTAAGCAGACCTGTTTATTCCATTCCTAATGCCAGCTACCGCCATAAATTTGAAGAAACTAAACCTATCCAGAGAAGGCCATACATATTAATAAAGCTGAAAGAATATGTCTACTTACCATATCGGAATAGATTCCACCAAGAAATAAAAAATAAAATGTGGAGATTGTTTCCATGGGTCAAATTATAGTAAGTCATTTAAAGCCTTAATAGATATATGATAACGTAACTTATAATTATATAAAATCCACCACTGAATTAGAGATGAGTAAACAACTACTTTTGAAGAAATACAGAATGGTTTCAGGAAAATGTAGTATAGAAGATAATTTACATAAAGAGTTAAGAGATTAGGAGGTCACTACTGAGATATTAGGTGGAGAATATTAATATACTTCAGCAGTATTGTAGAAGAGTTAAAACATCTCACATTGGGAAACAGTTTTAATGGTAATAATTATAGGATTTTAAATATTTTACTTACCTCTTTGGCAACAAGCACAGGATAGCCCAGATAACGGAAACTTTGAATAGTTTTGTTGTTTTGTTTTGTGTCGTTTTGTTTTAGATAAAAAGAGCATGAGCCAGGGAGAGGGGCAGAGAGGGAGAAAGAATCTCAAGCAGGCTCCACACTCAGTGCAAAGCCCGACCCAGGGCTCAATTCCATGACCCTGGGACCATGGCATGAGCCGAAATACAGTCAAAGGCTCAGTATTAAATAAGATTATCTTTGGTATCGACTTTTGAGAGCCACCTAGGAGCCCCAAAACTTTTAATATTTTTAATCCTAATATTAATTTTCAGGCCACAGAGGTAGTGGATGATGCAGTATTAGAAGATTTCCAGAATCCTATGAACTTGTTATGATGAAATCTTTCATAACGTCCATGTCAGATTTAGGTTACAGGGCAATATTCACATCTGAAAAGCAGTCTCTTTTCAAAGGTCAGTTTTACAACTGCTACTTTTGTGATAATTATCTACTGTAGAAGATAATTGTGTCTCTTCCCACAACACAAGGAAATAAAAAATTGAAATTTTAGGGGGTCCACATAATCTGTTTTTACTTCTTTACCTGTGTGATTTTTTGCATGGAAATTTTTGTAAACAAATAAAGGAATTATTAACTAATATAGTAATATAGGAGAGTCAACCCAAAATTTTTTTTTAATTTTTTTTTAATGTTTGTTTTTTTTTTGAGACAGAGAGAGACAGAGCATGAATGGGGGAGGGGCAGAGAGAGAGGCAGACACAGAATCGGAAGCAGGCTCCAGGCTCTGAGCCATCAGCCCAGAGCCTGACGCGGGGCTCGAACTCACGAACCGTGAGATCGGAGTCAACCCAAATTTTATGAGATGCTCACTGGATTATAAATGACAAGGGTATATTCTCATTTAATGCCAAATTTCTGCTATCTTCTAACCACAAATAAAATAGGGGCTCAGTATTAAATAAAGTTATCTTTGGTATCAACTTCTGAGTGCAAAACACTTCTTTCTGTTGACAATACAGACTTTGGCATTATCTGTTTATTTATGTTTTAATTAATAAATTATAGCCTATCTTGCTAAAAAAAAAAAATGAGGGGGTAGATTTGTAGCAACTGTCTCCAACTCTGTCCTGGCTGTAAATTTCTATCTGAATTCACTTAATTCCAATTAAGAATATATAAAACTGTCTGCTTTAATTGCTACTGTTGCTACCTCTGTTTCTATTATTCTGTTACCACTACTTTTGATGTTACTTCTACCTCTGTCTTTTTATAACTACACAAAATGCACTGATTTGCACATGAGGCTTGGAAATGCCTCTGTTTGCTTGGGAAATTCTATGACTATTTAATCTGCTGCATTTGGCACAGGGTCATTTGGCCCTTGACTGAGAGCAGAGGACTGTGCAGCACCCACCTGGTTAGGTTACACTTCTTACCCTACTGTGGGTTCTCTCTTTACAACCAAGGCTTCTTCTCAGTTCCCTCAGACTGATGGATGTACTTCTAAGGGTCCTTACCAATGACCTCTTATAAATGCAATTGTTTTCACTAGTCACTTCTGCCCTTCTCCAAAGGACTCTGGATTTCCTATTAGCAATTTCAACTGTCACATTTTCTAATGACCACTTTGGCTACATGGAGATTTCCCACATTAAACACTCTAGACTCACCCTGTGGACTCTTCTGATCCTCAGGTCTCCTTAGGCTCTCTTTAATTTGTCACGTCTCACAATGAACAAGACATTTTGGAATCTGAACCTTAGAAATGCCTAATAGACAAAAACTGCTATTCACTTTCAAGCAGCTGCCATATTGTTCCCCAGCTCTTGGTGTTTTCAACCTGTTCTTCTTTTATAAGGATTATGCTTTCGGAATGAGTCTAGATGATACCCAACAAAATGCCCAACCCAGTGGTTTCATTTGCCACAACTCTTGAAGATTGCCATTACATTTTTACAAAGCCATCTATCCACTTCCAGCCATTCCCTAAAATCTATGCATCAGCCATGGTAGAGTTGACCCAATGGTCTGTTTAACACTGCTGGAGTCTATCTGGACTTACAGGTACCCAACATCTCTAAGCATCTAGGATTGTGAGTACAAAAGAGAGCTAAAAATCAGACCAGTTACAATTTACAGAAAAAGAAGCATAGCTAGCTGATATACATAGACTTGATGCCTTTCACAACAAGAAATGTAAATTAAAATGCATTTACTATCATATTTATTTAAAAATTAAAGTATTCAATTATATGCATTCCTTTCATTTAAACTTGACAGAAGAATTGGTGAAACCTTCAAGGGGGCAATGTGGAAACACGAGTCTTCACAAATTGTGAAAATGCCGTGTCTCAGTTTCTTCAACTGAAAATGGAAATAATAGTAATACTTATTTATAGTACGTGGTAAGAAATAAACTAATTAGTATGTACAAAGTAATTGGAATTGTGTCTGATACACACATAAAAAAATGACTGCATGTCAGTCATTATTATTATTATCAACATTTAAAGGAAGTCAACCTTTGACTTAGCAACTTCACTTACAGGAATTTATCCCAGAAACAGAGGCAGAGCTAGACTTTCTGAGGCCAGAAGCTTATCCAATCTGGGAGGCCTTCTTTAAGAAAACGAATACAGGAGTGTGAATTCAAAATTAGTTACAAAAGTGAATATTTATAATGAGAAAAGAAATTAAAACAAATTATAGGCTTCTTGAGACACCAGAGCTTTTTTTATAAGTTGTCTTTAGGGTAATTACCAGAAATGCTCATTTAGAAATGCTTTCTGTTTGCATCCTGATCTCCCCTGCCACCAAAAATACTCCACAACTCTTGGTATTTAAAGAGCCAGGCATGTGAGGGGTCCTGAAGCTTCAGCTTCATTAAATTCACAAGAAATCCACCTTTGCCAAGAAAAATGCTCACATGTGTGAATATGGATGTCACTAAAGATTATCCTTTTAAAACATATGTATATTTACATATGCATTAAATTTCTAGAAGTATAAAAAACATTTTTGACCAATGCAACATGGCTTATACTAGCTAACATGGGGGAAAAAATCAGTATCTAACAATAGGCAGCAAAGCATGATGATTAAAAGAGTAAATGCTGAAGTCAGATGGACTCAGGTTAAGTCAAGGCCCCACTACTCATTGCTGTTTGGCTTTAGGCAAGTTACTTTAACCTCTGTGTTCGAATGTTTCATTATCTGTAAAATAGAGATAATAATAGTCTCTATGTCATCAGGTTATTATAAAAAGTCAATGAGTTGCTATTTATAAAGTGCTTAGAACAGTGTTTAGTCTATGGTAAGTGCTATTTAAATATGAAATAAATACAAATCTACTTGGAGATTAAGTAAGTTCATATATCCATTCAATAGAATGCTATATAGGCAATAGAAAAGGACAGATACATTTATATTAAAATTGAATATTGATATTGAAATCTGTGATGTAAAACAAGGAAATTGCAGAACAGCAAAATTCAATATGAAGCCAGGTATACGGGAGAGAGGAAGAGAAACTTGCTTTTTTACTACTTATAGGCAGGGTGGTTAGATATAATACTATTTAGAGATATTATCTGTGTCTAATGGAGAAGAAAATATGTAAACTCATTATAGTACACTGTTCACACTTATGGAATTTTAAAAACAAAGAGTCCCATAATTTTTTTTTACCTTTTTGCCATTAAGAAATGAGGTCTATTTCCCCATCTTAGAATCTGGGCTGTGTCTCTATTTCACCAATAGGAAGGATGAAAAGGACACTGCCCAGTCTACAGGCTCAAGCCATGAGAAACTGGCCATTTCCACTTACCTGTTCTTGGAATACTCATTCTTGCTTGAACCCAGCTTCTGCTCTGAGGAAGCCCAGGCCACATGCCATCTTTCAGTCTAGACCATCTATAGATGTTCTGGCTGACAGCCCACTCAACAACCAGCTGAGGCTCAGTCAACAACCAGCATCAACCACCACACAGGTAAGTTAATATGCCTCTTGCTGTATCAGCCTCAGCCTTCCAGTCTTTCCAGCTAAGATCCTAGACCACAAGGAGCAGAGACAAGCCATTGACACTTTGTCCAATTCCTGACCCCAGAGGTTTTAAGTATTAGAAATTTGTTCTTCAATACCACTATGATTTATCCTGGTTGTTACACAATAGATCGGTAACAGGCAATAGATATTTTGTCCCATGATCTAAGTATTTTCTATGCTCTCAGCCAATGATGGTATCTTTTTAGCAGACTATGCTATATACTTCCAACCAATGAGTTACCCATAATGCATACAGAATCAATAAGGTCTATAGCTATAAACGGAGTGAGGTCTATAGCTTTCATTATTTGCTATATGATGATCTATCTTTCTGCCATTTATCTATGTACTAGCAAGCAAATTAAATCCATAAAGGTTACTAAAGGTTTTTTAGTGACAGTGCTAGACCTACCACAAAGGGAAAAGTTCACATTGCTGCTTAAAATGCAAGGTTTGGGATGCACAAAGTGCTTTTCAGAGAATAGTAAAAGAAATAAGGAAAGCTTCACACAGTAACTGATAACTAACAGAAGTGCTTTGACATCATGAAGGACATGTTAAAACATCAGCGTAATCTGAAAGGATTGGGCAAAAGTTGCATGAATTCACTGGAAAACTGAGAAGAAATCATGGCCAGAGGCATGACTTGACTCTGGGAGCTTAAATGAACATGGGCAAGTAAATGCTTCTGCATGGTGCATGAAATGTACCTCCATGTGGATGATGACCTACTTTGGGTTTGTGTGGATTCACTGAGAGTTCCTCAGGAACACTACCTAGTTCACTATCAAACGATGTATATGGTTCTAAGAGCACTAGCCCGTGTGTGTGTGTGTGTGTGTGTGTGTGTGTGTGTGTGTGTGTGTGTGTTCTCACATGTACTTTTGTATGAATCAAAAATGCCTGAAAGCATGTGTTAGAAATTCATAATAATAGTTGATAATGGATCCTTTGGGAGAGTCTGGGGACAGGATTGGGGAAGCAGATGGTCTGTGGGAAGGGTGGGGAAACTTTACTTTTTAATTTCATTTTTTATAAGAAGAATACATTCCTTATATAATTTAAATGAAAAATCAATTTTAAATAAATGAGTCCAATTAGGAGCATGGGGTGTATAACTTCACTTCTTGGCTCTCTTGCAGATAACATGGCAGAGCGTTTTTGTCCTGGCAGGTTTCCCTCTACTCCCTTTCTGAAAATGACAGTACTGGATAGTGGGTTGTAAGTACTCATTTTTAGCATGGAACGGTTATAAAATGTCAAACCCTTACACTTTTCCTTTATATTATTTAGCTCCAAAGATTTCCAGGTTCTAAAAATAAGATAAATTCTCCTGAGTTTATGTACCTTGGGCATGTTTTAAGTATACAGTAGTCATTTATGAAGTGTGTGTCTAAAGGTGGACATCAAACTGTGTTCGCAATAATCATTTTTCTTTTCAAGCTATTTCAGAGCCATCCCAGGAAATGTTCTTTCATGATCAAAGCAAATCATCTCCTGGAAAAAATGCACTATTTTCAGTTAACTCTGCTACTAGCAAGTGCCAAATGCATTTGAAGACAGAATGTTTCACACTAGAGAAAGTTAAGTACAGCACTAAAAAGCAGCCATGAGATCACCAAGAGAATCTACACAAAAAAACATGTGGGCAGACTGTACATGTTTATTCAGGGCAAAACCACCATCAGTGTGCAAAATTTAGTTTTCTAGATCTCACAACATGCCCCAGAGAATAACTGAGACTTGAAAAAGACAGAAGGAAAATATTCGTGGCTCTCAACTGTCAAAACAGGCAGTTGGGCAACTATATTAATCGTGATTTAAAAGCCTTATAACATATTCTATTTCCATGGTATTCCACTTTTCCCCCCCGTGGAAAGGAATACAGTCCCTATAAGAAAAGGGGCAATTTGCAGGTGAACTAACTTTAAAGCCCTTGCTAAGGACAGATATCATAGAACTTTTGTCTCAGTGGATAATATTTCCTGATTAAGAACTCCATAAACCCTATAGGAAGGGAAAGCCACAAATGCAAATTCTTGGAGCAGCTTGTGATTAGGGAAAACTGGTCACAACAGACACATTCTTCTTTCTGCTCTTCCCACCTAAGTTAATATCAACTTCATCAATACAAAGAAGATGCACCTGATTATTGGGAGCATGACAGAGGAAAGGGGAAGTCTACTTTATCTACTTTACAGTAGTTACAGCCTGGCTACTAACAGTAACTCAAAAAGTCACCTCTCATTCGCTACACAGCTTGTCCCTGCTACTACGCTGCAAGAGCAATAATTTTTGAAGTGGGATGTGGGAAGAAAATAGTGAACTTCCATTTATTCTATTCTAGAAATAAAAAAGGAAATTAAGCTTCACTAATGTTTACTGGTGAATGAACCTGGGTTTCCACTCAGTCCATTTATCAGAGTCACATGTCACACATGCTCTGCAAAGGACTGAGGGAAGGATAAGACTTCCCCAACTCACCATTTTCACTGGTTCCTTAGTTTTCAGCATATTGCAATGAATTACAGATTGTGCATGCCTAATAAGATAGATGTAAAGACTTTATTTATTAAGTTTTCAACTAAACTAAATCTCAAGGCAGTTAAAGAGCTTTCAAAAAAATCTCTGTAAAGAAATGCAGATTAAAGGTAAACTAATGAGGTGAGTTCAAGCAGATATAAAAAAAATAAAATGGCAGAGTTAAATGTCAATGTTTTAAATATATAATATAAATATAAATATATATAAACATATATATTAGTGTTCATTTATTTATTTTGAGAGAGAACACGTGTGCACATGTGGGGAGGGGTAGAGACAGGGAGGAGAGAGAGAGAGAATATCCCAAGCAGGCTCAGCACAGAGCCTGACACCGGGCTCGATCCCAAAAACTATGAGATCATGACCTGAGCCAGCATCAAGAGTTGGCCACTTAACCAACTGAGCCACCCAGGCACCCCTTAAATGTCTGTTCTTAATATGAGTTCTTTGCCTGATGTAAATAAAAATTGCAGTAATCTAATCATACGAAGCCTTTTGTCAGCCCCCAAACTTAAAATTATCAAAAGGTTTCCATCTACTTTTTCTAATGATGAACTTCTTTTTAACTGCATATTATTCCTTGAGGTACTAACTAGAGGCGGTGTACACAACATATAAATACATTTGGGGGAGTGAATGCTCATTTTCTTTCAACAATAGGTGCGCATATTCAGGAATATGGAGGCCACCCTTCTAGAACAGAACAGGGGGTAAGAAGAGATCACTAGAGAATAAAAAGCACGCCAATTCTTAATTTCTAGTTGATTTGATCCAAAATGCTGACTAAGCCCATTTTGTAAGGACACACTAATTCAAGCACAGACACATTAAAGGGATTGTTGTCTTTTAAAAACACCTTGTTTTGCTAATGTTGGCTCACCCACCTGTGGAGACATTTTCCTGAAGTGATTAACTTAAGAAATGTATGATGACATACTAGATTCCACATGGAAATGCTGACTCACTTAAATAAGTGAGTAATTTCTATCTTACTTAAGTAGTTTAAATGCAAATGATCCATTTTATGTTTTGTTTCTATGTCTTCTCTTAGGAGAAATATGCATATTATTTCACAGTGAAAGTAGAAAAGCTTCCTTAGAATATTAACATCTCCTAAAGGGGAAAACACCTCACAGACGGCCTCTGCTTCTCTCCCAACTGTACAGCTGGACAGGACATCAGAAATCAGCCCTTGCACCCTCCTCATTTTATAGATGGCAAACTTGGGGCATGACAAGATGAAGCTACCTTAGCAAGACTGCACAGTTCACAAAGCCACAAATCCAGGACCAAACTCTTACTGACTCATGCACCAATCATTCTCCAACATAAGGAGACCCAAGCAGAAACATCATGGTATCCTTAGCAGGGTGTCCTTACTCAAAAAATTAATTCGGATATGACTGCTTTTCCTAAAAGGACTACCTCCATGGCAATAAAAACTAGGAAAGGGGATAAAGAGCATTAAAAGAGGGAAAAGAAAAAAAACAACGTTAGGATATAATACAACTTTAAACAGGATTTTAAAGTGATGGCACAGCTGAACGCTTTGACAGTTGAGAGCAGCACATAGTTTCATTCTTTGTACAGAATTTCAGCTATTCTTGGGGAAATGTTAGAAGATAAAGAAACAACTTTATGACACTTTTGACACTTATGACACTAGCATGAAGAGTCTCCACTTGTGGGGCACCTGAGTGGCTCAGTTGGTTGAACATCCCACTTCAGCTCAGGTCGTGATCTCACAGACATTGAACCTGAGCTCTACACAGGGCTCACTGCTGTCAGCGCACAGAACCCACTTCAGATCCTCTGTCCCCCTCTCACTCTGCCCTTCCCCTGCTTACACTCTCTGAAAAATAAACATTTTTTTAAATTAAAAAAAAAATCTCCACTTGTATTTAATATACCCCAGAAAACTGTAGATTCTCTTTAATATTGGCAATCCAGTGACCCGGTAACTTTTTTTGGTACTGTATCTCTCTAATGTGAAATAGTTTTGTCTTCAAATACATTTGGCACTTGTGAGCAGCAGAAATTAACTAAAAACAATGCATTTTTCCAGGAAGTGATTTGCTTTGATTACAAAAGATTTCCCATGAGCTCCTTACCAATCTAAGGTAATGTTTTTTTTTAAAAAACACAGAATCTCAGAGATTCTGATTCACTGGGTCTAGAAACTAACACTTTTAACAAGCACCTCTGTGATTCTGCTGTAGGAGCGCACTTTAAAAAATACTGCTTTGTAAGAACTTTTCCATACATTTATTTTACAGACAATTCCCTTAGAAGGCAGCAAGTCGAATATCCCTACATGTGCTTAGTGCTGTACCTGCTGGATACTAAGTAGGCACATAATCTGCTCATATAAATGAATTTCTCAGTTGGACAACGTGGAATCACATACTACCTCACAAAGAAGAATGTTAACAGAGGTCACCCAAGAAGTTATAATACATAGTTGATGAAATAGACTTCTTCGGGGCTTTCCTAACCAAAATCTAAATTTTGAGGGCCTTTTTCTATTCTTTCAAATAGTTCTCACCTGGTAAGAATAAATAACAAATGAGCATCTAATAAAGAAAGTCTTTATTTTACTCTTTAGATAAGTCTATCCCAGAACTTGTCTTGAGATGGAAAGGAGGAATTCCTAATTGAGAACCTTCCCTTTTCTGTCTCCTGCCACATCAACATTCCTAACAATACCCATAGTCTTCTCAATGTTATCTAGAAGAATGACATTAACCCATCAATGGCCATTAATGTGTATATGGAAACTGACTTACCAGAAAATGGGAGAAGGAACTAATGCCTTAATAAGAATGCAAGGAAGTAAAGACCTAGATTCCATTCTAGGTTTGGTGCTCTGGCCTGGGAAAGACTGTCCCCAAAGCCGTGGTGTGGATTTCAGATAGCCAAGAGAAGCATGAAGGGACTGAGGCCAAGGAAGAAAAATGAAGAGAAGAGAGGAAGGAGCTGCTTAGGATAAACTAAAGCTACTTCACAATCTTAATTACAAAAGATTTCCCAAGTCGGAGAGCCCATTCATCTTGAACATTTATAACAACCTGCCTTCCTGGAGTAGGCAAGGTAGAAGCTACTTGGCTAAGAGAAATAACCAGTTTTGCTTATCAAATAAATCAGAATTAGCATCCAAGCTCCAACAGTAACTGTGTGACTTTCTGTGTTACCTCTGTTCCTCATAGTCCCCCATCTGTAAAATGGGGATAATAACTGCCACCTTTGGAACTGTGAGAATTAAGGCAATGGGTACATAAAGCTCCAAACATAGTGCGTTATCTCTTCGTCTGGTCTTATCTTAAGCTGCTCACCCTTCAGTGCAGGAAAGAAGAAAATTGGAGGTGTTTCTCCCTAGTAGCATATCTGAGGCACTTGTTTGGTTGGTTTCTGAGTTTCTTTACAAGTATTTGTGTCTTTTTACAAATTCTGCAGCATTTCCAGGGAGAAATAAACATCATTCCATGAATATGAACTGATTATATCTGATTGTCTGTCATTTCAGTACTCTTGTAGAAAAGGTGAACATAGACTTGGAATACTTTGTATCTTATGAAACAAAACAAAACCAAAATTAATTCACTGAGGCTTTAGTGTGTTTGGCACTAGAGGAAATGCAGAGAAATAGAAGACACAGTTTCTGCACTAAAGAAGTTAACGATTGATTAGAGGCTCAAGGCAAGTGAGAAGTTTCAGAGCCATAAAAAATTAAACAATAGCTTAACACATAACAGGAAAGATGTCATGAGGAAGTCCATGATTAATTTCAAAATGAATAGCACAGACAATAATCGTTATATGAATTTAGAAGAGAAAGAAATCACTTTCATTTACGTATTAAGGAAAAATCTGAAGCAGAAATTGGTGGAAATTGGTGGCCTATAGGCTGAAATCAGCCATCAGGCCTATTTAATTTGAAATGCTTCCTGTTTGTTCTTGTTTTTGTGTCATTTTTTAAATAAGTGGCCAACATCAAAAATGAAGAGAATAATGCCTGTAGTCCAGGGAAGGCCTTTCCAGAATAAATTGGTTATTGTGGGAATTTAAAGGAGGAGGAACAAGAGAACATCCAATTACAGTCTTCCCCTCCATTAGTCCATTCACTTATGAATAGCCTCTCTTTTCTATCTGGGCATTTCTAGGCATTGAAATATATTCCCTGTCTTTCCTAGTGTCAAAAATTCTTGTTAACAACTACCTTAAAGAGACCTTACTATTTTTTGAGCTACCAAAGATAATTAAAATCATCAGGGTAAAACCCAGCAGTTCTTCCTCCCCGGTGATCATCAGCTCAGAGCTGGCTTCACAGGCTGGCTGACCACTTCATAAAGTGAACAGTAGGTAATTAAATCGTCAAATCTGTCAGAATCCACAGGGGCTAAATGGCAACAAGCAATTTTCCATTTAAGACATTTTGGAAATCAGGCCAATGAATAAACAGATATCTTAGATTTGATTCCAGCATATACCCTAGCTGCAAAGCAGCTCACTGCTTTTGTTCTCACTGTATTTCAATTTAATACCAATATATTAGTAGAACACTGGAATGTTCTTATTTAAATATTCAGAAGCCCAGGATGGTTTGTTCTCCAAAAACTTTTATCATATAAACATATGTCTATCCTTGTGGGAGTTAATTGATATGTACTGCTTCAAGTTGCTTTCAGAACCTATTTTATTCATTGAAAACACCATTCTGTGAACCAACATACATATATTCAAAAGATTTCTTTCATACAATATCTCAAAGATGGTCCTACTCATACTCTAATTTCTACTGAGTATTGCAGCATATTTTAATAGCTTAATAACACTTTGGTTGCTGAATTTACCTTCTGAATTTTAACTGATAATCAGAGAATCATTCATAGCCATACGCAGTGTTAACGAGCAATGCTTTGGAATAGGAGGAGGAAAGATAAATATTTTCTAACAGAGTAGAGCCACTTAACCATACATATTCTTATACACACCTAAAACAACTCAGCATATATAAAAAAATTGGCTTTCCAAAAATAAGAGATATTTTTAACTTATTAAATATTTTAAGTTTGTTACCTAGTACCCATGGATATTGCCTCAGTGTCTTGCACATAGTAGATACTTGACTAATTCACTGAATACAAATTAAATGATAAAATGAGATGTTCATCAACATCCACATTTTATTTTCAACATTTTCCTAGAAATATGTATATGTATATTTTTATTATTTATTATTCTGTGATGTTTAGGATCATTTTTACCCACCAATCTCTTTCAGAAAAGATAAAAACAATTCATTTTGGTCAAGCCTGGGGAATCTACAACCTAGTCACGTTTGAAGTTAGCCCTGAAGATATCCAGGAATCTGCTATAAATTCTTACAATTTATAGAGTTTCAGAGGATGAATGGCATTAGCCAACTAACCTGGCAGCTGAGTCGCTTGGGGTTATAATTAAACAGATTGCAACCTTTCATTAAAATGTTCATTTTTGTAGATACAGAGAAAAAATTACGGAGGTTAGAGTGACCTTTGTTACTGCACAATACTAATATATTTTCCACTGATACAGAAAAATGGGTAAATAATAATCATGAAGCGGCTTTAAATTTAAAGCAGACGAGCCTGTGCCAGAAGCACTGGTAGAGAGAGGACCAAATATGTCTCCTAAGGTGTGTACAGTCCTGAAACTGGGACAGGGTTTAAATTAGATCCCTACACTGGGCAAATCTGACCCTTTCAAAAAGACAGTACCTCTTCCCAGACCCTCATGCAAGTATAAAACAATATACACCCACAGGGCTCATGAAGCTGGCAAACAGTCAAAGTTGCTCTGGAGGATATGTGCTCATTTAGGCAGCAGGAGGATAAATGGGACCTCGAAAGCTCCAGCTCCTGCTTTGTTCTAGTCTCTGTGGCAACGCTCTCTACACCACAGAGCTGAAAATAGGGCAAATATTAGCTGGGTGTTCAAGGGGTGAGTTTAGAAAAGCGGGAATTTCATTGTGTGGCTTTCTCTCTTGCTGTGAAACCTCCTAGTCCATTACTATTCATTCTTCAGCTCCGGCTTCTAACCTCACTCCACTGAAACTGGCCTTCCTGACATCACCCATGCCTTCCCAACTACAAAATAAATGTTGACATTTTCAGGCCTTACTTGAGTACACCTTTCTGCAGCACCAGACATGGTAACTAATCCATCCCTCAAAGCCCCTTCCTCATGGGCCTCATAAACTTGCATGCTACCATTTCTTTCTACCTCTGGTGGATCTTTCTCCACCTCTTTTGTAGACCTCTTCCTCTACCTCCTCCTAACATATTAATCTTTCCAGTGTTATGTTCTCTTTGGACAGGGTGCTGTTATCTCTCGTAGCTTTAGTTACAGCTTATTCATTCACAAAATCCACAGTGGTTGCCAGGGACTGAGGGGGATGAAGTGAGGGAGGGTTGTTGTTTAATGAGCATAAAGTTTCATATTTGCAAGATAAAAAGTTCTGGAGATCTGTTTCACAACAATGTAGATATATTTAACACTGCTGAACTGAATGGTTAAGATGGCAAATTTTATGTTGTATGATTTTTCTGTGACAGAAGATAAGATACATACATACATACATATATAGATACATAGATAGATACATAGATACATAGATAGATCCCAAATCCCAAATTTAGGATAATATTGGTTACAAATAGCAGAAAGGTCATCCTCAGCATGATGGCTAGCTTACTCCATGGATTCAAAATGGTTGCATCTGCTCCAAGCTGCACATTCTCACACATCAATGGCCTTATAAGCATTAAGGAACTCTCCCAGCAGGTCCCAGAAGACATCTCTTTATTTCTCATTGACCAGAATTGAATCACCAGCCACTTCCTAAGAAAATTACTGGCAAGGAGAATGGTATTGCTATGATCAGAACAGACTATTCAAGCTGAGAGGCAATTCTTGCTGAGAATGAGGTTAGTCTCACCTTCCCAAGCTACACAGAGGAGAGTGAAGACACAAAGCCAGAGCTCAACCAGCAAGAAAGAGATGACATATTACAGATGTAGTTGGACAACAACTGTATGTATCTGCCACACTGATCTCTCCTCTGAGCAAGAGACTCATGGATACAACTACTTCTGAAACATCAGCTCTCATATCAAACTTAACATATGTAGAACCAAATTCATTACCTGCAGTCCTTTTCCATGAGAACTCTTCTCATATTTCCTATTGCATTGGATAACACGTCCATATAATCAGAAGCTTAGTCAGAAACCTGGGAGAAATCCTCAGCTTCTTTTCTCTTTAGAAACAATCCTCAAATCTGGCATTTTTGATTCTCCATTTCATTTCTATTGCCACTAGCTTCTAACTCATCTCCCTGCCAGTAGTCTGGCCTTCTCTCACCCAGTCCACTGCTGAACCGATACTAACCAGGTCAAGTAATCTAAACCACAAACCTGACAATGTGACTCTCTTTAATCATTGTGTACAACAGGGGTTCTTATGACTATGACACTCCTGAAATTAGTTGCAAAAATTTTTGAGTGTGTAAATATGTGAAACTTCCTGATAGATTATCCCAGAGGAATCCATGACCCACTAAAGCAGAAAAATACTTTTGGTATAATGGATAAAAACACTAAAATATTTTTAAAAATTAAAATATTTAGCATGAAATATAAGACCTTTTATCATCTGTTTCCTACCTGTCTCTGCAGACTCACCTTTTACATCTTTCCTTTATATCTTATGTTCCACTTAAACTACTTTTAGATACTCAAGTACACCTCTGTGCCTATGTATAAACCAACATTCTTTCTAAATTTTTTTCTGCCCTAACCCATTTTGCACCCACTAATATATCCTTCAAAATCCAGTTTGTATATCAGTTCCTCTGTAAAACCCTTATGATAGCCCCCAAATATATCAGTTCCCTCCATGCATTTTTATCCTGTAGACATTTTTTCAAATTTATGATACGTTTGACATGTGACGTACTTTTACCTATTTCTTCCATCAAATTGTGAGTTGCCCAAAGAAAAAATGGTGTCTTATTCTTTTTTGTAACCTTGTGTCCCAGAATAAATCCCAATACAACATAAGTGTGTATGAAGTATTTCTTGAAAGGAACAACTTGAAAATGCATATTCCAATAATTAAGTGTGGGATTATAGGTAAAACCTGATATTGAGCATTATCTTTATTACTGATTCCTTTCTTTTACTTAGGTCTTATAGCAACAGTCCTCAAATTTTAGTGTTCACCAGACTTACCAGTGAGGCTTAGTAATACAGGAAGAAGCTTTGAACCTAATCCCAGACTTACTACAGACAGAAACCCTGGAGCTGGAGTCCTGACACCTGCTTTTTAAATAAGAAAACCTGGGTGGCTCAATCAGTTAAACATCTGACGCTGGAACTCAGGTCATGATCTTGAGGTTGCTGAGATCGAGCCCCACATTGAGCTCTGTGCTGTCAGTGCAGAGCCTGCTTGGAATTTTCTTTCTCCCTGTCTCTCTGCCCCTTCCCCACTTGAAATAAATAAATAAATAAATAAATAAATAAATAAATAAATAAATAAGCAAACAAACAAACAAACAAAGAACATTAAATAATGCTGGGGCACCTGTGTGGCTCAGAGCATCTGACTCTTGATTTCAGCTCAGATCATGGGCTTGAGCCTCAAGTCAGGCTATGCACTAACACCCTTGAGAGCCTGCTTGGGATTCTCTGTTTCCCTCTTTCTCTGCCCTTTCCCTGTATGCTCTGTGTCTCAAAAATAAATAAATAGGGGCACCTGGGTGGTTCAGTCAGTTGGGTGTCTGACTTCAGCTCAGGTGGTCATCTCACAGTTCATGAGTTTGAGCCCTGCATGGGACTCTGTGCTGACAGCTCAGAGCCTGGGGCCTGCTTCAGATTCTGTCTCTCTCTCTCTCAAAAAAAATAAGCATTAAAAAATTAAAAATAAATAAACATTAAAAAATGAACATTGAGTCGATTCACTATGTTGTACACCTGAAACTAATGTAACATTGTATGTCAACTATACTTTAATCAATAAATCAATCAACAAGTTGCCTAGATGAACATCATGCACACCATGACTCCTAATGACTCCATCAAAGCCTAATATTCTCAAGAATTGACAGAAATCACTTTCCATTCCAGGACAAGAATCAAAAAATATTCTTATTGTTTTCCCATTATGACCTTAGGTAGAAGGTTCTGTCCTTACTTACCCATCAGAGGACAGTCAATCTTAGTCACTTCTGACTTGCTTCCCTTGAAGTTTCAGAAGAAATATAAAAGGAGTTTCACTTCTGGAAGTCATCTGGACAGTTCCAGTTGAAGAGCCAAACCAGCAAATTAACATTCCAGCTCCCAGAAACTTTGTTTCTGCATTTCTTCTGGGCATAAATAATTTGTAAATCAAGTAGAATTGTTCTGGTTCTAGTGATTTCGCATAATGACTCCAAGCATGGCTCACAGTCAGTATTTTTTTTCCTTACATTTCCACAGCAGACTGACCACACTATTCCCCAGGCATCCCAAGAGATCCTCCAACCCACACTTAACTCCTGCCCAGGCCAATCAGCTATTGAAAGACAAAAAGATAAGACTGTTAAATAATAAATCAGAAATGGCACAGAAGATAAACCTGGCCAAAGACTTGAGTGCCTGCAGCCAGTTTATAGCTGTTTTCTTTTTGGTTGAGAGAGCAAGCACAACTCCTCAGACTCCCTCAAAGCCTTCTGATCGAGACAGTGTTTCTTCTCTGATCATTCACTCTTCATGAAATGGATTGGACACTGGTGTTTACTTATTCATATTAGCCTAATTACTTTTTACCCTATTTCACCTTCCCAGTTTTATTTATGCAATGCTTATCTGGGTAAATATGGCAGCTATGGAGGTGTCTTACATTGCCACTCAACAGAACCTACGGAGGACAGCAGAGCTGATGGATAACTCTAGCTGTTGTCCCTTTGGATCCACCGGGCAATATTTTTCTCAGGATGCTTCCAGCCAATCACTTAGCACAATGCAGTATTAGATCAAGCTCATTTTTGCCTGCCATGGGACTCCTCTAATGGGCAACTTTTGCTCAGGACTGAGACTTGGCCAGGACTCCATTGAAGTTTGAGTATTTTACTACCCAATTCTCCTTTCCCTCTTTCCTTTCATAGATGTCATACCTTCATTGTGGTATGAAGGCTCTCTCTGACTATTAGGCTTCCTCCCTCTTTACCATTAGCAGATGTTTACCCTCCATAAATCGCCTCCATATCTAATCCCATCTTGGCTTCACAAAAGACTCAAACTGAAACAGTGCACTGTCAAAGACTTGCAAATTTTTTGTAACTACTTCCATTAAAAGGTGGAGACTCAGGGAGCCCAGTCTTCCAACCATCCACACCAATATGGCAAGTGAAAACACCAGGGAAACTGCAGACCAGGTCACCTGCCTGCTGAGTACCACCAAGTTATCTCCATCAAGATGATGAGGAAAAGAAAAATCACCCAGCCAAGCTCTACCTGTATTCTAGACCCATATAATTTTGAGATGAAATAAAATAGTTGTTGTTTTAGACATTAAGTTTGGGGGTAGTTCTCAGCAATAGATTTTTCTCTCTTGTTTACTTGAGTTAAAAATCAATACCCTACGCACATAACTCCTCACGAAAGAAAAAGTTTTATTTTAAGGCTTTATATGACAGAGTATTTTCCATAGTCTCTCAGGCTATAATTTTTAATGTAAGATTAGGTTTTATTCAAATCTAACCTGTTGGGTTCAACAGAAACTTCTTGTGATTTCAGGGGCTAAGAAAGCACCTTTCAAAAGCTCCCCTACCTATGGGTTTTTAATTATTGGCTTCCTACCACCTTTATAGAAAACAACTTATTAATCTTCCAGTTAGTACGCAATTCTGCAAGACTTTTTTATGCTAAAAAGAGGTAGGTGTGGGGTGGAGAGTTCAGTGGGAAGCTTTTCAAAAAAAAATGTGGCTGTTGAAAAGAGCATGCTGCTGCAGGCAGATTTGAAATGGAAGACTGATTTTATTTTGATCAATAAATCCAGATAACACAAGGCATTACCATTCTCAAACACTGCAGATTTTGCTTCATTTTAACTGAATGTGTCTTGTGGAGTCTTGTTTTATTCTATAAAACAGAATGACATTTTTTTTTCCCCAGCCAGACAAGCTAGACCTATCTGAAATCAATCTTTCAGCCTGGCAAATACATTGTAAATTATAAGGCAATGTGTGTACTAAAGCAAGTGTCGTAGTTAATTTTAACAATTTTTTAAAAGCATGTCAGGATTTTGATAATACCAGGGAGATGAAAATTTCTTACACAGCATGCCAGATCAGCACAGTTTTCAATTTGAGATTATAGGTCATTGACTAACATGTCATCAGGCTCACATAGTATTTATGGTCAATATGCTCGAGAAATTAAAAGCATTCAATCTTGGGCAAGCTATACATGTGAATGACTAAAACTGAAGACCTCAAAATATTATGGTTGTGAAAAATATATACCTTTAATAGATGTTTTGATTTATCTTCCAAGGAACCCAACACTTGCTTTAAAATCACAAGTCCATGGAGATTTTCTAATACCTATTGTCACCATGTCCCTCAGAATCACCTACAATTCAGGCTATTTCAATACACTGTCCTTAAATTAATTGATTCCCAGAGAATAGGACTGCATAATCTTAGCTTTTCACTTCATCTTTAAATGCCATTTTTTTCTGTAACACTGCTCAAACATCCTACTTTTTTGAAGCATAAGTCATTTATTCATACATACATATATCCACATATACCTTCTATTGGAAAAGGTTAAAAAAAAGAAGAAAAAGAAGAAAATTGTTTAGCAAAATGTAAATTGTTTTATTATTCAGAGGAAGGGTGTTTGTTCGTTATGCCTTGCCAGTAGTTTGGCTGGTGATCAAGCTTCGGGATTGATAAAGACAGCTAGTAGGAAATGAATGCACAGATGTCTGGATCTGAATTTCTATCCTTTTCATGCTTCCTCTTCTGTCTTTTCACTTACTGTCTTGGTGATCCCCGGCACTCTTTTAGCTACAACTGCCACCTCTTGGCAGATGAGTCAACATCTAGCAGCCTACAACTCTAACCCAGACTTCTCTCCTGAACTCAGTTCTGAATCCCTTCCTTGCCTTTGGCACACCTCCGTATGCTTGCTGTCTTTACAACTCAAAAATCAACATCTTGCTAAAGTTCAGTAAATACTCCTTTAATCTAAAGCCTGCATTTTCCGGATGTGAAAACTAAATCCTAGCATGGTTTGCTAGGTTAATCTATAGCTACCTATTACAAACAAACCCATTTCTCTAGAAAGAAAAAATAAAACCTTAAGTTTGTTCTTTGAGATGACTAATAAAATTCAAAAGCCTCTGATTTATCAAAAAAGAAACAAAGAAAACAAGAAAGAAGGCATTTAAAAATTATCACCATCATGGGGCACCTGGGTGGCTTAGTCGGTTAAGCGTCCGACTTCAGCTCAGGTCATGATCTCGCGGTCCATGAGTTCGAGCCCTGCGTTGGGCTCTGTGCTGACCGCTCAGAGCCTGGAGCCTGTTTTGGATTCTGTGTCTCCCTCTCTCTCTGACCCTCCCCCATTCATGCTCTGTCTCTCTGTCTCAAAAATAAATAAACGTTAAAAAAATTTTTTTTAAATTATCACCATCAGAATATAATTTTCAGTTCATGAATTTCCACTTATGCTTTATGACAGATTTCAGTTTTCCAGCAAAGTTTTCCATTTTGTCATTAATTTTTCTTGAACACAATTTTTAACTTATTTTAAATTCCAATATCTGAATCACCTGTAGGTAATTTTTATTGGCATTATATATATATAGTAACTATATACATATATATATACACACACATATACATAACATATATATTATATATATATATAAATATATATATATATAGTTATATATATATAGTTATATATATATAGTTATATATATATAGTTATATATATATATAGTTATATATATATATAGTTATATATATATATATACATACATATATATATATATATAATCAGGACAGTTTACAGAAAAATTGTAGAGGACCAAAAGGGTGATGTCTCCTTTCTCAAAAGGGCTTTTCTTAAGCTTCTAGAGGGTAGTTTTGAGTAGGACCATTAACCCACTCAGGGCTTAAGCTTTATCAGGCCTGATCTGTTTGTTTTGTCCTTATTCCTTGTATGTTGTCATTTAGGGCTTTCAACTGAGAATCTGGGACTGTCCACTGACAGATCCTGTAGTCCAGTTTTTATCTCCCCAGTACCACCAGACTTCTCATAACTGCTTTCTGCTCAGCTTTTCTGACTGCTGGCCTAAAGTGCCTCAAGGGCAAAAGTGGCTTAGAAGGTAAATCTCACTTCTCTGCAATTCTCTTTAATCTGGCATCATGACTTTTCAAATCCTGGCTGCCTTGGAAACCATACAATGCCTTCAAGCAGATGTTTTTCTATATTTTATCCAGATTTTCTAGTTGCTCTCAGCGGGAGGATTAGTTAGTTCCAAGCCAGCCCATCAGTGCTGGAAGCCAGGATATATTTTGAAGATACCATAAATGGGATTTGCTGACAAATTAGATGTGAGAGGTGAGTGAAAGAAACTAGTCAATAATGACTCCAAGGATTTTTGTTTGTTTTTGTTTTTATCCCAAGAAACCATAAGAGTGGAATTGCAAGTAACTAAGATGAGGAAGGCTGGGTGGGGGAGACAGGACTTTGGGGGAAAATTGATAAACTCAATTATGAATATGTTAAAAGTGAGATACTTGTCACATCTATAAGTGGCAATGTCGAGCAGGCATTTGGATACGCAAGTCTGGAATTCAGAGATGGGAGACGTGAGTTTGTCTCTTCAGCCCGTACTTTTGGAGTGTATAAGGCAGACGCTGAGATGCACATACTGTTGGCATGCAAAACAGTGAGTGGCAATCTTTAAAAGATCAAAGAGCCCCTCTATGAATCGTCCACATTTTATGGCAGGACTTTCAGATCAGGGTGTCTGAAGTGGAGCAGGACAATGAGAAAGGTAAGAGGCAGTCTGTGCTTACAAACAAATCCCACCACGTCCCAGTTTCTCTAAAGGCACACAATCATGACTATTTGTCTTCTCACTCAGGTAGGAGGACTGGATTCATTACTGTCCCTTTCCACTCTTCCTCCCAGAGGACTCCATCTGGAGAGAGGAGCCTGAGTACAGAGACAGAGGTGGGTATTAAAAGGGAAATGAGGGGCACTTGGGTAGTTCAGTCAGTTAGGCGGCTGACTTCAGGTCATGATCTTAAGGCTCATGAGTTCGAGCCCCATGTCAGACTCTGTGTTGTCAGCTCAGAGCCTGGAGACTGCTAAGGATTCTGTGTCTCCCTGTCTCTCTGCCCTTCCCCCACCAGTGCGCACTCACGCACGCGCGCGCTCTCTCTCTCTCAAAAATAAATAAACGTTAAAAGATTTTTTTTTAATTTAGAAAAGATAAATAAAAGGGAAATGAGACAGTACCGGAGGACTTGGGAAAGAGAATGAAAAATGAGAAGGAAAAAAGGTGAAATAAAAATACAAGCACACTTGAAAGCAAATAATCTTTGTGTTTTTAATGTGCTTATTTCTATCTGCTTATATTGGGAAGTCTAGGGTTGTGTTTGAATCTAACCTCAGTTATCACTAAGGAATACACAGCTTCATCATTAACTAGCAGCAGTATACTTATTTAACTTATTGAACAACTTTTCAAGGAAGAAGAATAAAATGCTTTTGTAAACTTAAGAGTTCCTACATCTTCTTTTTGAAAAGTCATTTTTTTCCTATTGGCTCTCAAAAAACTCTTTTTTTATTTAAAAAATTTTTTTTATGTTTATTCATTTTTGAAAGACAGAGACAGAGCACAAGCAGGGGTGGGGCAGAGAGAGAGGGGGACACAGAATCTGAAGCAGGCTCCAGGCTCTGAGCTGTCAGCACAGAGCCTGACGCAGGGCTCGAACTCACTAACTGCAACCTGAGCCTAAGTCGGATGCTGAACCGACTGAGCCACCCAAGACCCCCTAAAAACTATTATTTATCATTTCATATACACTATCACCTTTTGAATAAGAATCCACTTGGGACAAAATCAAAATCCCAAAGGTTGAGGTGAGGGTAGCTGAGTTTTTTAATTTCCATAGATTTCAAAGCCTTGGTTAGGAACCATGACAAATAATTTTTCACCTTTCCCCATTATTAATGTTATCCAGCCATTAATTGCTATAGACTGAATGTCTGTGTCAAAATTCATATGTTGAAACCTAATCTTGAAGGTGATGGTATTTGGAGGTGGAGCGTTTGGGAGGTGATTAGGTCATAAGAGCATGACCTCATGAATGGGATTAGTGTCCTTAGAAATGAGAACCCAGATGGCTCCTTTGCTCCTTCTACCACGTGAGGATACACCAAGAAGATGGCTGTGAACCAGGTGGCTGGCTCTCAAGACACAGAATCTGTTGATACCTTGTATCTTGGAGTTCCCAGCCTCCAGAACTGCGAAAAATACTTTTTTGTTGTTTAAGCCACATAGTCTATGGTATTTTGTTATAGCATCCTGAACAGACTCAGACACTAAGTGACGAGTGGTCCACTGGTGCCACCATCACTGAAAGGTACACTATATCATATCAATTCTGGATCACCTCAGAAGCCTCCAGTATCATTTTCCTTCTCTTGGTTTCTACTTGATGTTTTGCCAATACCCATATAACTGATGAAAAAAATATTCCTAGAACATAATAAAATCACATCACTTCCTGATAAAGAATCTACCTTGGTTTACTGCTATATCAAGTTCCTTTTTTTTTTTAATTCAAGTCTCCCTAAAATAGCCCCATAATTCTTGATCCTTGCCTCTAATGTCAATCTCTCTAACGTGTCATATAACAAAAATTCAATCCTGTTTATATTTTATTTAGTTTCATAAAGTCTTCTAATGATTTATAACATACCACACTATTTATGTATAATGTAAGATGCAATTAGTACCAGACTAAGGGGTTGCCTTTTCAAGTGTTGCCATAAGGCCACCTCAGAGAGTATTAGGAAAACAAGCATTTCATGACCTAAGTGTCAGAAGATCAGAATTTTAGCTTCAGCTCTGGTGCTAACCAGTTATGTGGCCTTAGGAAGATCATTTTATCTCTTTCAGCCTCTGCTTTGTCATTTGCAAAATGCAAGGCTTATATTCAATTATCTCTTAGGTTCTTATAACTCTAATGCTTTATGAGGCTCTTACCTCTCATAGACAAGGGTTATTTAATGACCAAAAATAAATAGCACTAGCTTATAAGTTAGTGATTTTATAGGAAATATGCATTTGAAGCAACTTAATAAACTTTATGATACCATATTTACTAGATACATAAATTAGCAATTTATTCTTATATGGATTTTTATTTGTTTCTTATTTCTGTCATTTGTGCAAAGTGTTTTGGCTTTTGTTTATAATCTAAAGCAGTCTACCTCTGACTGATGTGTCTGCTTTACACAAACTCCAACATTTCCAGACAATCCCAATTGCTTTGAATCTGCTCGCATCTGGTCACAATAAAGATAAAGCTGTGATAACGTTTCTAAAAATAAGTTAAAATTATCTGAGTAGGCAAAAAACAATAACCATAATAATAGAGATTGCTACATCTGGTGAAAAATGAAGGGAACTGCTGCAGATTTCCTGCATCTTGGTCATTTTACCTCCAAATTTTGCTCAGACTCATCCACACAGATTACCCTCTATGGTGCTAACAGTACAAATCCACTATTTCTTTCAAAGTCAGACTCAAAACCCACTTCACCAGCCCTTTCTTCCTCATGAGACAGCAGTCAGGCTTAGCTCCACTTCAGTCCCTTCCCAGCTATGAACGCTCCCTCCTTAACCATCTACATCAAGGCACCATCATCATCACTCTCCTCACTGCTCAGGAAGCACATCCTGATGTGCACACTCCCAACTTCTCATCCTCCATACCAATATCCTACACCAAATTTTGGCTATATGCTGGCCTGTTCTTCTAGATTGCAGATATATTAAAGCAAAATATATTGATGGCCGAATACTGACACATAGGTTAAGATGAAAATATATTTATTAAATTCCAAAGTTTAGGCTAGGAGACATTTGATAGTGTGAAAAAAGGAAGAGAATACAAGTCTTCATAGCCGAATTAGCTTTGTCATGCATGAGTCTGATAGGAAGTCAAAGCTTCCATCAAAATGGAAAATGACCTGTGTAATTCTTCTGCTTGGTATATACAAGACATTAACCATTCCATGTAATGCTAATAGCCAAGTTACATAGAAGGAAGAATGAAGCTTTTGAAAGATAGTAAACGGCAGTGGTGAAGGCCACTGGCTATGGATTCAAGCTGTCCAGGCTCAGGCCCCTTTGCCAATTACCAGCACAGAGATCCTGAGCAAGTTACTCTACATCTCTGCGCCTAAATGTCCCAATAATAGGCTGGGGATGGCACTACCTCCTACCTCAGGGAGATTTGGTGACAATTAAGTTGTTCGCACATATGTAAGCGTGTAGAATAAATAAGCGTTTCCAATTATTGTTGCTGTTGTCAAAAGGACCCTCAATTAAACACATAAAGCAGCAAATTAAGAACAGATAGAGGGCTGCTAACAAAACCTGTGAGTTTTACCAATTGCACATGAAACAATTGGGAATTTTCAGCAATTAGTCAATCAATCCTGATTCAAGGAAGGAAAACACATTATAAAGAACCTGGTGGAACACAGAAGAGGATCATCACACACACACAAAGATTTCAAAGAAAAAAGACCCAGAATAGATCCAGCAGAGGACATTCCCTTAGCATGTAATTCCTTAGTTGCTATCAATAATAGAATAGTGGGAGTCATAGTGGAGTTTTCCATGCATATATGTAAAGAATAATGTTTATGTTTATCTAGTGGTATTATAGTAATTAAATACAACTCATATATCTGGGCTCAGCTCCTCACCTTATCATATTTAATGTTGTTTTTGTAAAACCCAGGCTCCTAAGAAGTGGATATTTGTACCTTGTGATTCACGTGTCTGGAGTGGCTATGATGCTGGACCTAGGATGGACATGCCAGGCAAGAAGCTCTTTCAGAATGGTGCCTTGTTCCTTGTTGTGCCACCAATTCAATTACACGATTCCTCTGAAGTGTCCTGTGAATTATTACAAAGGCACTTAAAGTCTCAACTTAAAGGAATGGGTCCACTTCTTCCTTTCCTGACTCCTATCTTTGTACATCTCCAGTATATACAGCCAGCCAGTCTCTTCTTGACTCTTCCTCCCGTTCTTCCCCAAGCCTCCTCCATTTACATGTCTCCACTAGTGAACTACTACCATGCCTTCTTCCCAAGACTGCTTTTCTTTCATCTAGCCAATATGCTGTGTGACCCCTCACTTTCTGCTTTTCCTACTCCAAGCTCAGTATTTCTATGTGATTTTCACTCTCTAATCTTTTTGCACACAATTTTCCTCTTTCTGTATCTCTCACTTAGCAAATGATATGCCAGACCGCTGGTGTCAGTCATTAACCTCAGGAAAATGTGTTCCCTCTCTTCATTCTGTTTGTTGGTTGAAAAGATAGCCTAATCTTGATGATTTGATATTAATGCTAACAACATATGGTGTTAATTAAAAGATTTCATTTTTATCAGATAAGGGGTATAGTATTCTTATCTCAACTTCTTTACAGCAAGAATTCTGAACTCTGATGCTAGAAGACCCCATCCTCACCATATCTGACCCCTCCATCTTACTCAGAAAAGTATGTTGGTGATGTAGCTTGGCAACAATATCCTTAGAAATTTGACTATTCTTATCAAATGACAATGAAAATGATAAGATATTAGTCCCTGGCAAAGAGATTTTTCCTTGACTATGGCTGGTCTGGGCTGTCAACTACTCTATTTGAACATAGTATGGCCCCAAGAAAAATTTAATCCTCAAAGAAGACAGTAAGTGCTACTTCATGAAAAGTAAGAGAGGCACAATTCTGGGTGAGTATCTGGGAAAGTAGACATGTTTATCCTGTAAACAGAGGATACAATTCAAGAGGAAAGCTCGGTACTTTAGTATAAGAGCTATGCACATATTAAAAAATTATTGGCAAAGTTATATTTGGAGAGCTCTCAGGCTCTCCATAACCCTACCTGCCTCAAGAGCCAGGAAAGAGGAAAAGCTGTGATTGCCCTTGGTGAAGATATTTCTCTGACTAGGAAGGGCAGCACAACCAAAGCCATGCCAGAGGTGGGCAGCAAGCCCAACAAACCACAAGGCCCACATCGGTAAAAAGCAATGATCTAATTAGGTCAGCAGGCAGAGCACAGGGGCTGATATGTATGGAGAAGCGCCTATGTTCAAGTCCTAAACTAGAAGCTGTTCACTATGTCTGCATTTCTTCCTGGTAACACCAAGAGTTGGACCATATGATTACCATCTCAGATAAGAGAAAATAGATTCAGAGAAATTGACTCAATTTCCCAAAGTTATAGAAGTCATGAGGAAAGCCAGTCTCCTGAAAGTCTTTGTGACTCTATCTATCCACTGTACTACCAAGTATCCAGAGAAGAAGGGCAGCGTGGGGAGGAAGAAGTATAGAGAAAGAATCCAAGGAGGGAATTCACACCTGAATGAGAGGATAGTGAAGAAAATTCCTAAGAAAAGAGCTTATTGAAAATGGCTGAAACCACAACTGAAAAGCATTTACAGAGACCTTACTATATAGTTAATTTGAGGATAATCATTCAACAACTATAGATCATATATTTTGGGGGCATGGATAAAAATGTTCAAGGAGCACCTGGGTGGCTCAGTTGGTTAAGAGTCTGACTTTGGCTCAGGTCACGACCTTGTACTAAGTGGGTTTGAGCCCTGCATTGGGCTCTATGCTGACAGCTCCAGAGCCTGCTTTGGATTCTGTGTCTCCCTCTCTCTCTGCCCTCCCCCACTCATATTCTGTCTCTGTCTCTCTCTCAAAAATAAATAAACATTAAAAAATATTTTTATTTTTTAATAAAATGTTAAATATTAAATACCAATACCTTTTAGTTAAGGAACTTTAAAAAAAAATGTTTATTTATTTTTGAGAGAGAGACAGAGACAGACAGAGCATGAGCAGGGGAGAGGCAGAGACAGTGGGAGACACAGATTCCAAAGCAGGCTCCAGGCTCTGAGCTGTCAGCGCAGAGCCTGACGCGAAGCTCAAATTCACGAACCATGAGATCATGACCTGAGCTGAAGTTGGATGCTTAACCGACTAAGCCACCCAGGCACCCCTAGTTAAGGAACTTTTGAAGAAAGCATAAAGACAGAGTTACTTTGCCACATCAATGCTAGAAAATCATGTCAGGAAAGGCTTCACAGATGGGTGACTCTATGTGAGTTTCATAAACTAGCAGGCATCTACCAAGCAGAGGTGTTAGGGAGAAAGTAGAATATAGGGATTCCCAGCAGAGGACATGAGCAAAGGCACTGAGACTTGAAGTAGCATAGTGATCTATAAAAAGCAAACTGCAGAAGTCTACAGTAAAATTTACATGCATGAAATGTACTTCAATGAATTTTGACAAACATATTCAACTGTGTAACTCACACCTCAATCAAGATATCATCACCCCCTGAAAACCCTCTTGTGACCCTTTAATTCAATTGCTACCAACCATGGTCAATATCTGTTCTAAATTTTATCACTATGGATTGGTTTTGCCTGTTCTTGAATTTCTTATTAATGGAATTATTGGTATGTTTTCTTGCATATAGCTATCAACATAAAGTTTTTGAGCTGTGTGCACAAGTAATACATTGCTTTTTGGTGCTGAGTAGCATTCCAATGTATGGATATACTACAATTTGTTTTCCTATTCAAGGAGTAGGTTGGTGATGGCTAATGCACAGAATTTGTACAATGATGGGTTGAGGAATGGGAAATGTATCTTAAAATAAACCTGAAAAAAAAAAAAGGACAAACATCATAGCAAATAGCTTACTGAGGTACTTGGATTTTATCCTAAGGGCAACAGGTAGCCAGCCATTACAGGAGTTCTAAGGAGTTTTAAAGGGGGTGGGATGTATATATAATCAGACACGAATACCCAGCTTATCACTAAGGGGAAATCTAAATCTCTAATCAGTAATTACTTACATTTCACCTCAAGGTCCGAGTCTTTATAATTGCCATCCAGAGTGGATGCACTCCTTCTAATATCCCTCATTTTCATGTTCAGCTAACCTATTTTGTTGAGCACCTATTATGTGTCGGGCAGACTATTAGTAAATGCCACACACATAATGGTTCTTAAGGTTCCTAACATCTTCATTGCTCATGAGGATATTCTCACATCTGCAAGATTTGCCTCTACAATACAGCCTGGCCATTTGATTTTGTTCTGCATTCTCCAGCTGCCTTGTCATAATGGGAGGATTTGATTCTGCTCATTCTTTTTGGAAAAAAACATAACTGTGTGATTGGAATTACAGCTGAAAGCAGGTCTCCCCACAGCACAGACACACTGTTTGAGTGTCTCAGAGGTATTAGTGTTTAAACATTTCATGTTCAGTCTCATATAAGCTACCAGTGCCCATTGGACAACCAGTTGGCAATTGCCAGTTGGATTGGCAGTTATGGCAGTTTTCTAGGTTATCCAATGGAATAATTTTTCTGACCCTTTTGATGGGACTAGGGCCAAAAATGCATTCACACAAAATACCCTAGACTCCATTTGTCAGAGGTAGCTCCAACGTAGGAAGTATAAAAAGAAAAAGGGCCATCAATTTCTATGTCCTTTGAATAGACTCAAAATCATTTGCTTGTTTTATCCTCATCCATTTAAAACTGCTTTTCTTTTATTGAGTACAACTACTTAAGAAAAATCAAATTTTAGCAAGTATAATTGTTTTAATACAGAAAAATACTGCTCAGTTATAGAGAACTACACGCTTCATAAAATGCTTTGTGAGTTGAGTTTTATGTCAGGGAATTTTGGAAGGCAGGTTGGCAGGTAACGCCAGCATTGTGGAAAGAAAATAAAGAGAAATAGTAATTCTGGAGGAAAACACTGAAAAGACATCACTGTCCCCTGGTCCAAGATGAAAAGTGAGTTATTTGCCAGCAGTGGGCTTCCTAGAATTCAGGGAACAAAGACTAAAACAAAGATGGGCTAAGCTCAGGGACCCCAGAGGAAACTGAATGCAGGCTTCCTGGCAAGCAGGAGAAGCTTGGGCCATGAATGCCTACAAACTGGAAATGATCCACATGGCAAAAGTCTCTGATGGGCAAATGAGGGCAGAAAGACTCACTAGCCAAGCCATCAATGATCATGAGGCAGATGGACATTACAAAGATGGATTGTTTTGCTCGATTTTCATTTGCCCATTCTCAGTGTATGGGTAAAATATGTGTATGTGTGATATGTGTGGAACATGATAATTTCAGGATACAACGTACTATGTGTATTCTCTTTCCCTTCCTTTGCTTTGAAGCAGAGAGTAGGCTCTATGTTTGTTTGTTTCAGGAGAAGTTCATGGCAGAACAACCTGGTCTTTCTTTTCACAAGCTTAGCACTTTGGGAAGAATGAGGTTTGAAAGAAAAAGATGTCCCCAGGCTGAATTATGAGCCTTTGGACTGGGAATGGTACTATAATCTGTGGTGACACAAAACTTCAAGGAAACTGAATCCTACATGGGTCTTCTGAATTGACCAGAACCCCATATTTCAAGAATGGCATGGGAGAGCAGAGCCATCTCATTGAAAGTGGAAGGCAGGTTGGGAGGATAGGTATTTCAGTGGTTCTAATTCTTTATGATCTCCAAGCAATCCCAAACTTTCAGGCCAATAGTAAGGGACAGAAAGAACATCCACATGACAGACCACACCAGTCTCTAGCCAAGCTGATGGGTGAAGTACAACTGATTTTTTGTACAACTGATGTTTTAGTACAAAGACCCTTTCAGACCACAGGGTAGATGGGAAATTCAGGCATGACAGTGTGGATTTGCAATTGCCTGGTTGACTGTCACTGAACACCACTCATGCTCATTGCCCAGCAGCTTTTAAATCTCCAGGATAAATTTGGTCCCTTTATAGTTAAAAAGTTACTTCCCGCATCATTTTATCTTTTATCTGCAGTATGAACCATCAAAGACTTTTCCCTGAACTTCCCCCACCAATGAAATTGTAAAATTATATAAACTTCTAGTTTTGTTCCCTGATCTACAATCTGCTCTCTCTACCTCATTCAGTCTTGAATAGTCTCCTTTAATTTGGAAGAAATCCCTCTTGCCTTAATCCCACTGGACATTAGTTTTGAAAACAAAGCCCATGAAGCTCTCCCACAAATTTTTCTAAAGCAATGAGCAGTTGACCTCACTATTTCCTTGAATGGAGAGGAAAGTAAGTTTTTATTATTATAAAATCATTATAAGATTAAGATTCATTGGGCAACTGGGAGCAGGAAAGTAGAGTTTCATCGCTTCTAAAGTGTTCATTCCACTTGTGTCAAACATCTGTATTCTAAGCTTCTCTCCTTCCTTGGGCTAAAATATGAAGTGCTTTGTATGCTCTAGTCAACATTTTTCTAAATTTACCTTCATCACAATGGGCATTTCAGTCATACCTATGATAGAAAGGTGACCAGTGGACCACCAAGACCTATCTGAAAACTTGGTAATTTATGTGAAACCTTGGTAAAGAATATGAAAAGGGAGGCACAGGGATGACTGTAGTCATCCCTCCAGGCACAACAGGGAAAGAGTCAGAACAAAAATTCCATTGCTGTCCTAGGAAAAGCAGTAATTACATGCACAGTCCCATCAGCCAGACTTCCTAAGTGGAAATCCTGGCTCCACCAGGATTATGTGCCTTTGATAAGATACCTGGCCCCTCTGTGCCTCAAATCCCTCACCAGCAGAGTGAGAATTAATTGTAAATAGTAATGTTTCAAGTAAATGTTTCAAGTGTTGTTGGGAATGATTGACTCAAAATTTACAGATATCCATATTACAGATGGCAAGAAGAGCAAGCTGAGAGAAGAAGACATCCCTCCCCTGAAGATTCACACACTGCTTGTGCTTATGTCCCACTGGCCAGAATGAAGTCAGAAGGATACATCCTATAGTCAAGGGAATATGATCTTTATCCTGAGAAGCCAAGATCTAAGATTTGGAGGGTTCTTTTTCTGAGAGAAATGGGGAATGAGAGAACAATTACCACCTTGTACCAGAAGTATCTCTTAAAAGACTGAGTTTGTGGATGGAGATTCATTCCCACTACATAAGCTTATTTTTCTCCAAAATGATAAGTATTTCCACAAAATTGGGAGAAGATATGTTAAGGAAGGAAGCATTCCTAAATTTAAAACTCTTACCTACAAAATGTGTATGGAACCACAGAAGACCCCAAATAGCCAAAGTTATGTTGAAAAAGAAAACCAAAGCGAGGGCATCACAATCCCGGACTTTAGCCTCTACTACAAAGCTGTAATCATCAAGACAGTATGGTTTTGGCACAAGAAAAGACACATAGACCAATAAAATAGAATATAGAACCCAGAATTAGACGCACAAATGTATGGCCAACTAATATTTGACAAAGCAGGAATGAGTATCCAGTGGAATAAAGACAGTCTCTTTAGCAAATGGTGCTGGGAGAACTGGACAGCAACATGCAGAATGAAACTGGACCACTTTCTTACACCATACACAAAAATAAACTCAACATGGATGAAAGACCTAAATGTGAGACAGGAACCTAGAGGAGAAAACAGGCAACAATCTCTGACCTCAGCCGTAGCAATTTCTCACTTGACCCATCTCCAAAGGCAAGTGAAATAAAAGCAAAAATGAACTTTTGAGACCTCATCAAGATAAAAAGCTCCTGCACCTCAAGGAAACAATCAACAAAACTAAAATTCAACCGATGGAATGGGAGAAGATATTTGCAAATGGCATATCAGATAAAGGGTTAGTATACAAAATCTATAAGGAACTTACCAAACTCAACACTCAAAAACCAAATAATCCAATGAAGAAATGGGCAGAAGACATGAATAGCCACTTTTCCAAAGAAGACATCCAGATGGCCAAAAGACACATGAAGAGATGCTCAACATCACTCATCATTAGGGAAATACAAATCAAAACCATGATGAGATACTACCTCACACCTCTAAGAATGGTTAAAATCAACAAGACAGGAAACAACAGATATTGGCAAGGATGCATAGAAAGGGGAATCCTTTTACACTGTTGGTGGGAATGCAAACTGGTGCAGCCACTGTGAAAAACAACATGGGGGATTCTTCAAAAAATTAAAAATAGAACTACCCTATGACCCAGAAATAGCACTACTAGGAATTTATCCAAAGGAGACAAGGAGGGCTGATTTACAGGGGCACATGCACCCCAGTGTTTACAGCAGCAATTTCAACAATAGCCAAATTATGGAAAGAGCCCAAATGTCTATCAACTGATAACTGGATAAAGAAGATGTGGTTTATATATATAATGGAATACTAATTGGCAATGAGCAAGAATGAAATCCTGCCATTTGCAATATGATGGAACGGGAGGGTATTATGCTAAGTGAAATAAGTCAGTCAAAGGAAGATATATATCATATGTTTCAGTCATCTGTGGAACTTAAGAAACTTAACAGAAGACCATGGGGGAAGGGAAGGGGAGAAAATAGTTTCAGAGAGAGAGGCAAACCATAAGAGACTGTTAAATACAGAGAACAAACTGAGAGATGAGGGGGGTGGGGAATGGGTGACGGTCATTGAGGAAGGCACTTGTTGGCATGAGCACTGGGTGTTGTATGTAAGTGAAGAATCACAGGAATCTACCCCCAAAATCAAGGGCACACTGTATTTAGCTAACTTGAAAATAAACTATAAATTAATTAATTAATTAAATAAAATAAAACATTCTTATTTGTAAATAAATTAAGAAAAAAAAAAACCTCTTATCTCCTACAAAAGAGTATGAGCAAAGCAAGAGTTACTCAAGAATAACTTCATTTGGTGCCAAACCTATCTTATATGGTGGACAGGACAAGCACTATAATCCTGAATTTATAGATTAAGAAAATTGAGGTTTCTTATTCATACAAAACCTAGTGTCTTATCCATGACTTCTGACCAAAAAACAAGTATTCTTTTCATTAAACTAAACTTAGTTTGTAGCCCATCTAAATAGCTAATCACTATTTACAGCACATTTTATAAGAAGCAATAGCACTGAGCAAAGTAGTATTATAACATTGTATTTTAGAAGCAGGGCATCTGAATTCTGTTCTCAACTCCCCTGCTCCTTAGTTTGTATCTTGAACAAGTAAGTAATATTTGTGTACTTGACTTACCAGGTTGAAATGTGAAAGCTTTGTAACTTTACTCTTCATTCTATATAATGTGTCACCAACCACAGTATGAGCTATTCCCAGGCAAGAATCTAGCCCTCATATAACAGAACCACTTGTTACTGAGCATACAAAAAATAACTCTATAATATGTGATCTCTTAGACTAGATGACCTCTAAGGTTATATGGAAAAATGTTTGGATACCCACAAAGCATCAAGAAGCACTGAGTAAAGGCCTGGTGAATAAGTAAAAGCACCTCTGATTTATACTGTTTGGTGAATAAATCATTTGATAATTGCGGCAAGTGAACCAAAAGGAAATTGAGATATTCTAGGAAGCAAGGTGAATCAGACAAGAGTCTGGAAAAAAAATTATTTTTTAATGAATTTAACCACTGGTAATTAGGATTGGCAGTAGAAATTAGCATAAACACACCATCCAAATGATAATGCAACTAGAACATTGTTATAAATTCTTAATGCCTCTTTTAAGAATAGAAAATGACAACTCATCAAAGAACAATTCATCAGGGTTCACCCAGCACTGACCCGAGTGCTTCGTTGCTCTGAACTGTGGAATCTGTTCCAATTTACCAGGCAAAATGCTTAGAGTGGAGAAAAGAGAATTTTCATACATTAATAGTCTAGATTGGTAGGTTTCAAAATTTCTTGGCTGAAGCAAATTGTTTCATTTTTCAAAGAAATTAGCAGGCAGAAATCCAAAGTAATAACAATAATAACAATAACTAGTATTTATAACTATGTGCCAGGTACTATTCTAAATATATATATTAATATATTTAAACCTAATAGCATTACCCAGAAGTTGGTAATATTATTATCCCCAGTTTTTTTTTAATTTTTTTAATGTTTATTTATTTTTTAGAGAGAGAGAGAAAGAGAGAGAGAGAGAAATGGAACCCCAAGCAGGCTCCAGGCTCTGAGCTGTCAGCACAGAGCCCAATCTGGGGCTTGTCAGGAACCATGACATCATGACCTGAACCAAAGTCAGATGCTTAACTGACTGAGCCACCCAGGTGCCCCAAGACACAATTTTTTGAAGTCTCCTTTCTGGAACAGAAGTGCAGAAGTACACAGCAGATTCCCCCTAATGAAAATAAGTGTTCAGAGCAATGTAACTACATGCTCAGTACATGTAACTACAATAGATGTCAGCTGACTATGGGAGAATAAGGACCACATGGAACTCTGCCCTTTACATACTCAAGAGTTGACCAACAATGTATAAAGAGGGAAATGTATGGTTTTCATTTCCATGTGGTAGGTACCTTCACTGCAGTTTGTTTCTCAGCCAGGACTTGCATCGTTAATCATAGTGTACCCACCGTAGTGGCCTTGCAAGTGCAAGGCCCTTCTCTCATTCTGGAGCCCTTTCTTTTTCGTTCTCTGTGGAATGAAGTAGAATGTGATCCCCAAATCACAGACCCCTGGTCTGTGATAAATGTTAGTGACCAAGAGAGACTCAGGCAAGAGAGTATGACTGGCAAACTACTATCAGAATTCAACTACCCTGGGAGATACTCAAGCATATCTACCCTGACTATACTGCATTATGGTATTTTCTTGTTCAAAAGACAGCATAATTTTGTTTTTTTTTAATATTTTTTAATGTTTATTTTATTTTATTTTTATTTTTTTTAACGTTTATTTATTTTTGAGACAGAGAGAGACAGAGCATGAACGTGGGAGGGGCAGAGAGAGAGGGAGACACAGAATCAGAAGCAGGCTCCAGGCTCTGAGCCATCAGCCCAGAGCCCGACGCGGGGCTCAAACTCACGGACCGTGAGATCATGACCTGAGCTGAAGTCGGAGGCTTAACCGACTGAGCCACCCAGGTGCCCCAATGTTTATTTATTTTAGAGACAGAGTGTGAATGGGGGAGGGGCAGAGAGAGAGAGACCCAGAAGCCGAAGCAGGCTCCAGGCTCCAAGCTGTCAGCAGAGCCCCATGTGGGGCTCAAACTCACATTCGGACTGCAAGATCATGACCTGAGCCAAAGTTGGACGCTTAACCAACTGAGCCACCCAGGTGCCCCTTTAATTTTTTTAATGTTTATTTTAGAGAGAGACAGAGAGACAGAGAAGACAGCATAATTTTGTATTCACAGGAACATAGACCTCAGATGGTAGCAAAAAAGTTTCACTTGCTTTAGAAATCCTTCTTATGGGGCGCCTGGATGGCTCAGTTGGTTAAACGTTTGATTCTTGACTTCATCTCAGGTCATGATCTCACAGTTCGTGAGTTTGAGCCCCGTGTCAGGCTCTGCATTGGCCATGCATGTGGAGCCCGGTTGGGATTATCTCTCTCTCCCTCTCTGCCCCTCCCCTGCTGTCCCTAAGTAAACAAACTTTTAAAAATATCCTTCTTATAACTTAATTCAGTAAATGTTTATCCAGCCACCCATCTGTTCATGGCATGAGTCACTTCAAGATGAGAGTGACACAGTATCATCCAACAGTGTACTATAGTAATCATGATCATCTTTGCTCATTGAAAACCTTTATCTGTCAACCATTCCTCTCTTATTATGGATGAAAGTTTTCATCTTTAAACACTTTTCCCTCAATAGCAAAAGACTCCAGTGCCTCTCCTAACCTGGCCACAGTAGGAAGGAAGTACTGGTTTTGGCATCACAGAAACAGCCTCCAAGGGCAAGGAGTTCCCAGGATCGGCCTAGGCTGGGGTTCACTCAGTGGAAATTTAATCAGGTTTGTTAGCGGGTGTGAAGAATTCTAGGGCACTAACCACACATAACAATCATTGTCTTGCTTTGGCACATGTATTATGGAGGTTTTACCAGCCGGATGAATTGGCTGTTCCAGAAGAAAAATCCTCTGTGCGAGGGAACTGTGTGTAAGTGGAATAGATCAGGCAGGTGGTGGTCCCGAAGGAAGATCTTTTTCATGTTCAAACCTGAACATTTCTAGCTTATACCAGAGAAATGGACAGAAATATGGAATATGTATGCACTGGCTAGAAAATGAGATCTCCAGCTCTAGGCATCAGCTCTTTACAAGAAGTTTTAATATTTAAAAATCTTTTCAAAAAATGCAAACACAGAACATACGTCGTTTAAAATAAGACTAAATTTAGCTTGGAATTTTGAAAGCCTATTATTTAGATATGCAACGAGATAACTACTATCCCTGCTGTGATCATGGATTATAAAATATGCAAGTGTGAGATTGCTATGCTTCACTGATTCCCTTCTCTCACATTTATTTTTATTTTATTTTATTTCTTGGAGGAAAAACAGATGTGTGCACAGCCCTTTGGTGAAGTATGAAGAGCACCACATCAGGAGTTCATATTGGAAAGTTTATAATTGATCACGATAATTTAGTAGTACTTTTTTAAAAATTTGATAAAATTGCTGCACAACTCTAGATTGCACAGAAGTTGTGCAATTTAGTAGTCATTTACAGAGGAATATAAAAAATAAAGTATCCATGTTTCCCCAAGAGAAATGGAAACACAATTTCCTAAGCAAAATCTATTCGTGTTGGAATTTTTATTAGCTTTCTGTAATGGAAAGGCTATTAAATATATATTGTTTTGTGCTTCTGAATAGTTTTCACATCTCCTTAAGTGAAGACAAGATCAGTATTGCATCACGAAAAGTACCGTTCACGCATTGTAAGCGCCGGTTCACAATGCAATGGGCTGGATAAAGCAACATAAATTCCAAAATCTAAATAGGGCAAATGTGTTAAGATGAAGGATAGCTTTATTACTTACTCCATAGATGCCATGAAAAGGAACACAGAAACCTGAGGTTTGAAGCGAGCTTTTACTGAAATGTTCTTTAAAGCCATTTATTTGAAAAGGTAATGACATCTAGTGGCAGATTCAGCTCATCACTACTGTGTTCTCACACAGAGATCTTTGGCAGGCCACCTTTCTAAGACATTCCAAAAACAAGAAAATAAATCTGGCATTTTGGGTCAACATGAAAGATTGAAAGACAGTTTACTGCAACTAAAAGAGCACGTTTTCATTTAATAGTCAAAGCTGACAAAATGAGACTAAGCTAGCAATTTGAGAGAGTGAGGGTACTGTTCTTTTAGTATTCCTGTGTGTTGGTGCTCCAAATTTTCTAGAGTCAATTCCATCATTTCAATGAGGACAATTAAATTAATGAAAAACACTGTTATTGTCTATTCTGATAACATATAATAATGTCCACTGGTACAAAATAATGGGTAGAAGGATGGTCTTGATCCAGTCCCACTTCAAGTGAACCACGGAGTTTCAGCCACAGTATTCTACAAACTTTCCCTCTCTTCACTAAGGAACTAAACCCAGTTAGACTCTCTGAAAATATTTACTGAGAACTTACAGGCAGGCTATGGATCCTTTCATAAGTGTCTGCTTAGACACCATGGGCTTACATGGACAATTTCTCTCTTCAGAAGTATATTCTAGATTACATGGAATATTTAGGCCAACTTTAACCCCCAAAGAATCCTCCACCGGGTGTGATATAAACTAGAAACTATTAGGTTATCTGTGGAAATGGTTTGAGAAAGCTTGAGATCTCATTAAAAGCTCCATTCCCATGAAGTTATACTTGGTTCTTAATTTTAATCAAAGACATTTTCAACACCTGCTAAGCCGCATTCACTGCATTAGACCTAAGGGAGTAAAGTCAAATAAGTCAGAACTCTTGACCTTGGAACTTCTCAGTCTGGTGGACTATGGAATCAGGAAGTACAAAAACGCTAAAGCAAAGGTAAGCCCTGGGTTCTTTTATGAGAATAGAGAAGTTACTTACCCAATTTTGTGCAGGAAGGAGGAGGAAGTGATGACAATGAGAAAAGCCTTCCCTGACCAGATGGCATTGGTGCTGACTTTTAATTGAAGAAGGCAGAAATAGATGAAGAAATGCCTGGTGGTGGGAGAAGGTAGAGCTTAGGTAGAAGGAATGGAGATCATAGGACTTACATGAAAAACAAATCATTCAACATTCATTTTACACTAAAGAATATCAGTTACCTTTGAAGGATTTTAAGAAGAAACATGATAGTATAGGGGCACCTGGGTGGCTCAGGTAGTTAAACATCCAACTTCAGCTCAGGTCATATTTCATGGTTGGTGGATTCAAGCCCCACAACAGGCTCTGTGCTGACAGTGCATAGCCTGCTTAGGATCCTCTCTCTGCCCCTCCCCCACTCATGCATACATGCTCTCTCTCAGAAAGAAGGAAAGGGAAGGAAGGACAGACGGAAGGACAGACGGAAGGACAGACGGAAGGAAGGAAGGAAAGTAACAGTATGGAATTGGAATTCTAAAATGATACTCCTCATGGAGAATGAATCCTGGGCTCTAAAGGACCCATTAAAGTCACAGAAAACTATGTGGGAGACTATTTGCTGGATTCTCTGAGAAAAGAAATCAAGCCCACCTAGTTTAATTCCAAGTTGGCTAGTTAGACTCAGGATGTGTGCAGCTTGGGCAGCAAATCTCACAAATTGGCAAATTAGTCATTTTTAGCACTCAAGCAACTTTCAGTCCTTTTGCTCATCTAGAAAACTTTCGATCTTACTTCCTCCTACTTAACAACAACAAGAGTTTAAGAAAGAAAAGGAGAAGATGATAAAACTGACAGTGGCAAGAGTCCTTGTGAGAGTTTTCCTGATGCTTCAACTGCTGCCAGTCAGGTTGACCATCAGTCAATACTAGAAGTAATTTGGGGCGCCTGGGTGGCTCAGTCGGTTAAGCAGCTGGCTTCGGCTCAGGTCATGATCTTGTGGTCTGTGAGTTCGAGCCCCACGTCGGGCTCTGTGCTGACAGCTCAGAGCCTGGAGCCTGTTTCGGATTCTGTGTCTCCCTCTCTCTGACCCTCCCCCGCTCATGCTCTGTCTCTCTCTGTCTCAAAAATAAATAAACATTAAAAAAAATTTTAAAAAAAATACTAGAAGTAATTTTTCTGAGAAGTACAAGCAGAGAAGTACAAAATGCAGACCAAGAGAGAAAGTACACAGCTTGGGGAGAATTGTCAACTCTAATCCCTCTTTGGGTGGACTTGTTTTTACTGCTCTAGGAAAATGGCAGAACAACCTCTTGGACTCTTACTCTTCCAGATATCATTCAGAGCCAGGCTGTCCTCACCTTCCCTTGAAGCACAGTCTGATGATATGCCTATTTCTCCAGCAAACCTCATAGCATAAAATCAAACCAATGAGCCCAGAGCTGAAACAACTATTCAAAGCATTTCAGAAGGAGAGCTTTGCATTTGTTCCTTACATGTTTTGCACGCATAGGAGGAAAGGAAGAGGGGTCCACTACGGCATACACAGGCAAAAAAACAAAAACAAAAACAAAAAACCGGATACCATGATGACAGATGAGCAAAGCTGCTATAGCTTTCAAGACAAGAAACAATGTTGGCCTAAACAAAGGCAGTGAGAATAGGTGGGGGTGGGTGTCGGGGGAATGTGACCTGTTTTGGAAATACTAAAGAAATTGACTTAAGAAAACTTGCTGACCAGTTAGTTGGATGTGGAATACAGAGGAATGGAAAAATCTGAGATAATGCCCAAATTTCTGGCTTATAAGACTAAGCAGTGATGCCATTCACCAAGCTTAAAAATGTAGGAGGAGTTAAGATTGGGAAGGAAGGGAAAAAAAGGAAAGGAATTAAGTTTTGTTCAAGTAAGGCTGGATTTTCTGTGGAACATCAGTGAGCTGTCTTCCAGGGTTGCTGTTGTTGCTGTCCTTCTCTTTTGGGCTGTGTGGGACTTTATATATATTAACCACTTATCACATATATAATTCTTAAATACTTTCTCCCATTTTATAGGTTGCCTTTTAATATTGTTGATGGTTTCCTTTGCCTGCAGAAGCTTTTCAGTTTGATGTGGTCCCATTTGTTTATTTTTGCTCTTTTTGCCTTTGCTTTTGTCATAAAAATATTTTTTAAGTAATAAACTATTCAAGCTACACCCTTACTTTATTCCCTCTTCCCAAATTTCTTTCCTTCGCTGCATGCTTACCTCTTTTTTTTTTTTTTTTATTTTTTATTTTTTTTTTATGAAATTTATTGACAAATTGGTTTCCATACAACACCCAGTGCTCATCCCAAAAGGTGCCCTCCTCAATACCCCTCACCCACCCTCTCCTCCCTCCCACCCCCCATCAACCCTCAGTTTGTTCTCAGTTTTTAACAGTCTCTTATGCTTTGGCTCTCTCCCATTCTAACCTCTTTTTTTTTTTTTCCTTCCCCTCCCCCATGGGTTCCTGTTCAGTTTCTCAGGATCCACATAAGAGTGAAACCATATGGTATCTGTCTTTCTCTGTATGGCTTATTTCACTTAGCATCACACTCTCCAGTTCCATCCACGTTGCTACAAAAGGCCATATTTCATTTTTTCTCATTGCCACGTAATATTCCATTGTGTATATAAACCACAATTTCTTTATCCATTCATCAGTTGATGGACATTTAGGCTCTTTCCATAATTTGGCTATTGTTGAGAGTGCTGCTATGAACATTGGGGTACAAGTGCCCCTATGCATCAGTACTCCTGTATCCCTTGGATAAATTCCTAGCAGTGCTATTGCTGGGTCATAGGGTAGGTCTATTTTTAATTTTTTGAGGAACCTCCACACTGCTTTCCAGAGCGGCTGCACCAATTTGCATTCCCACCAACAGTGCAAGAGGGTTCCCGTTTCTCCACATCCTCTCCAGCATCTATAGTCTCCTGATTTGTTCATTTTGGCCACTCTGACTGGCGTGAGGTGATACCTGAGTGTGGTTTTGATTTGTATTTCCCTGATAAGGAGCGACGCTGAACATCTTTTCATGTGCCTGTTGGCCATCCGGATGTCTTCTTTAGAGAAGTGTCTATTCATGTTTTCTGCCCATTTCTTCACTGGGTTATTTGTTTTTCGGGTGTGGAGTTTGGTGAGTTCTTTATAGATTTTGGATACTAGCCCTTTGTCCGATATGTCATTTGCGAATATCTTTTCCCATTCCATTGGTTGCCTTTTAGTTTTGTTGGTTGTTTCCTTTGCTGTGCAGAAGCTTTTTATCTTCATAAGGTCCCAGTAATTCACTTTTGCTTTTAATTCCCTTGCCTTTGGGGATGTGTCGAGTAAGAGATTGCTACGGCTGAGGTCAGAGAGGTCTTTTCCTGCTTTCTCCTCTAAGGTTTTGATGGTGTCCTGTCTCACATTTAGGTCCTTTATCCATTTTGAGTTTATTTTTGTGAATGGTGTGAGAAAGTGGTCTAGTTTCAACCTTCTGCATGTTGCTGTCCAGTTCTCCCAGCACCATTTGTTAAAGAGGCTGTCTTTTTTCCATTGGATGTTCTTTCCTGCTTTGTCAAAGATGAGTTGGCCATACGTTTGTGGGTCTAGTTCTGGGGTTTCTATTCTATTCCATTGGTCTATGTGTCTGTTTTGGTGCCAATACCATGCTGTCTTGATGATGACAGCTTTGTAGTAGAGGCTGAAGTCTGGGATTGTGATGCCTCCTGCTTTGGTCTTCTTCTTCAAAATTCCTTTGGCTATTCGGGGCCTTTTGTGGTTCCATATGAATTTTAGGATTGCTTGTTCTAGTTTCGAGAAGAATGCTGGTGCAATTTTGATTGGGATTGCATTGAATGTGTAGATAGCTTTGGGTAGTATTGACATTTTGACAATATTTATTTTTCCAATCCATGAGCAGGGAATGTCTTTCCATTTCTTTAAATCTTCTTCAATTTCCTTCAGAAGCTTTCTATAGTTTTCAGCATACAGATCCTTTACATCTTTGGTTAGATTTATTCCTAGGTATTTTAGGCTTCTTGGTGCAATTGTGAATGGGATCAGTTTCTTTATTTGTCTTTCTGTTGCTTCATTGTTAGTGTATAAGAATGCAACTGATTTCTGTACATTGATTTTGTATCCTGCAACTTTGCTGAATTCCTGTATCAGTTCTAGCAGACTTTTGGTGGAGTCTATCGGATTTTCCATGTATAATATCATGTCATCTGCAAAAAGCGAAAGCTTGACTTCATCTTTGCCAATTTTGATGCCTTTGATTTCCTTTTGTTGTCTGATTGCTGATGCTAGAACTTCCAGCACTATGTTAAACAGCAGCGGTGAGAGTGGGCATCCTTGTCGTGTTCCTGATCTCAGGGAAAATGCTCTCAGTTTTTCCCCATTGAGGATGATGTTAGCTGTGGGCTTTTCATAAATGGCTTTTATGATCTTTAAGTATGTTCCTTCTATCCCGACTTTCTCAAGGGTTTTTATTAAGAAAGGGTGCTGGATTTTGTCGAAGGCCTTTTCTGCATCGATTGACAGGATCATATGGTTCTTCTCTTTTTTTTTGTTAATGTGATGTATCACGTTGATTGATTTGCGAATGTTGAACCAGCCCTGCATCCCAGGAATGAATCCCACTTGATCATGGTGAATAATTCTTTTTATATGCTGTTGAATTCGATTTGCTAGTATCTTATTGAGAATTTTTGCATCCATATTCATCAGGGATATTGGCCTGTAGTTCTCTTTTTTTACTGGGTCTCTGTCTGGTTTAGGAATCAAAGTAATACTGGCTTCATAGAATGAGTCTGGCAGTTTTCCATCCCTTTCTATTTCTTGGAATAGCTTGAGAAGGATAGGTATTATCTCTGCTTTAAACGTCTGGTAGAACTCCCCTGGGAAGCCATCTGGTCCTGGACTCTTATTTGTTGGGAGATTTTTGATAACCGATTCAATTTCTTCGCTGGTTATGGGTCTGTTCAAGCTTTCTATTTCCTCCTGATTGAGTTTTGGAAGAGTGTGGGTGTTCAGGAATTTGTCCATTTCTTCCAGGTTGTCCACTTTGTTGGCATATAATTTTTCATAGTATTCCCTGATAATTGTTTGTATCTCTGAGGGATTGGTTGTAATCATTCCATTTTCATTCATGATTTTATCTATTTGGGTCATCTCCCTTTTCTTTTTGAGAAGCCTGGCTAGAGGTTTGTCAATTTTGTTTATTTTTTCAAAAAACCAACTTTTGGTTTCGTTGATCTGCTCTACAGTTTTTTTAGTTTCTATATTGTTTATTTCTGCTCTGATCTTTATTATTTCTCTTCTTCTGCTGGGCTTAGGCTGCCTTTGCTGTTCTGCTTCTAGTTCCTTTAGGTGTGCTGTTAGATTTTGTATTTGGGATTTTTCTTGTTTCTTGAGATAGGCCTGGATTGCAATGTATTTTCCTCTCAGGACTGCCTTTCCTGCGTCCCAAAGCGTTTGGATTGTTGTATTTTCATTTTCGTTTGTTTCCATATATTTTTTAATTTCTTCTCTAATTGCCTGGTTGACCCACTCATTCGTTAGTAGGGTGTTCTTTAACCTCCATGCTTTTGGAGGTTTTCCAGACTTTTTTCTGTGGTTGATTTCAAGCTTCATAGCATTGTGGTCTGAAAGTAAGCATGGTATAATTTCAATTCTTGTAAACTTATGAAGGGCTGTTTTGTGACCCAGTATATGATCTATCTTGGAGAATGTTCCATGTGCACTCGAGAAGAAAGTATATTCTGTTGCTTTGGGATGCAGAGTTCTAAATATATCTGTCAAGTCCATCTGATCCAATGTCTCATTCAGGGCCCTTGTTTCTTTATTGACCGTGTGTCTAGATGATCTATCCATTTCTGTAAGTGGGGTGTTAAAGTCCCCTGCAATTACCACATTCTTATCAATAAGGTTGCTTGTGTTTATGAGTAATTGTTTTATATATTTGGGGGCTCCGGTATTCGGTGCATAGACATTTATAATTGTTAGCTCTTCCTGATGGATAGACCCTGTAACTATTATATAATGTCCTTCTTCATCTCTTGTTACAGCCTTTAATTTAAAGTCTAGTTTGTCTGATATAAGTATGGCTACTCCAGCTTTCTTTTGGCTTCCAGTCGCATGATAAATAGTTTTCCATCCCCTCACTCTCAATCTAAAGGTGTCCTCAGGTCTAAAATGAGTCTCTTGTAGACAGCAAATAGATGGGTCTTGTTTTTTTATCCATTCTGATACCCTATGTCTTTTGGTTGGCGCATTTAATCCATTTACATTCAGTGTTATTATAGAAAGATACGGGTTTAGAGTCATTGTGATGTCTGTATGTTTTATGCTTGTAGTGATGTCTCTGGGACTTTGTCTCACAGGGTCCCCCTTAGGATCTCTTGTAGGGCTGGTTTAGTGGTGACAAATTCCTTCAGTTTTTGTTTGTTTGGGAAGACCTTTATCTCTCCTTCTATTCTAAATGACAGACTTGCTGGATAAAGGATTCTCGGCTGCATATTTTTTCTGTCTAGCACCCTGAAAATCTCGTGCCAATTCTTTCTGGCCTGCCAAGTTTCAAAAGAGAGATCAGTCACGAGTCTTATAGGTCTCCCTTTATATGTGAGGGCACGTTTACCCCTCGCTGCTTTCAGAATTTTCTCTTTATCCTTGTATTTTGCCAGTTTCACTATGATATGTCGTGCAGAAGATCGATTCAAGTTACGTCTGAAGGGAGTTCTCTGTGCCTCTTGGATTTCAATGCCTTTTTCCTTCCCCAGTTCAGGGAAGTTCTCAGCTATGATTTCTTCAAGTACCCCTTCAGCACCTTTCCCTCTCTCTTCCTCCTCTGGGATACCAATTATGCGTATATTATTTCTTTTTATTGTATCACTTAGTTCTCTAATTTTCCCCTCATACTCCTGGATTTTTTTATCTCTCTTTTTCTCAGCTTCCTCTTTTTCCATAACTTTATCTTCTAGTTCACCTATTCTCTCCTCTGCCTCTTCAAGCCGAGCTGTGGTGGTTTCCATTTTATTATGCATTTCGTTTAAAGCGTTTTTCAGCTCCTCGTGACTGTTCCTTAGTCCCTTGATCTCTGTAGCAAGAGATTCTCTGCTGTCCTGTATACTGTTTTCAAGCCCAGCGATTAATTTTATGACTATTATTCTAAATTCACTTTCTGTTATGTTATTTAAGTCCTTTTTGATCAGCTCATTAGCTGTTGTTATTTCCTGGAGATTCTTCTGAGGGGAATTCTTCCGCTTGGTCATTTTGGATAGTCCCTGGCGTGGTGAGGACCTGCAGGGCACTTCCCCTGTGCTGTGGTGTATAACTGGAGTTGGTGGGCGGGGCCGCAATCGGACCTGATGTCTGCCCCCAGCCCACCGCTGGGGCCACAGTCAGACTGGTGTGTGCCTTCTCTTCCCCTCTCCTAGGGGTGGGATTCACTGTGGGGTGGTGTGGCTCGTCTGGGCTACTTGCACCCTGCCAGGCTTGTGATGCTGGGGATCTGGCGTATTAGCTGGGGTGGGTAGGCAAGGTGCTCGGGGGCAGGAGGGGCAGGCTTAGATCGCTTCTCCTTAGGTGATCCACTTCAGGAGGGGCCCTGTGGCAGCGGGAGGGAGTCAGATCCGCTGCCGGAGGTTTGGCTCCGCAGAAGCGCAGAGTTGGGTGTTTGCGCGGAGCGAGCAAGTTCCCTGGCAGGAACCGGTTCCCTTTGGGATTTCGGCTGGAGGATGGGCGGGGGAGATGGCGCTGGCGAGCGCCTTTGTTCCCCACCAAACTGAGCTCTGTTGTCAGGGGGCTCAGCAGCTCTCCCTCTGGTTGTCCTCCAGCCTTCCCGCTTTCCGAGCAGAGCTGTTAACTTATGACCTCCCAGACGCTAAGTCGCGCTTGTTGTGGGAACACAGTCCGTCAGGCCCCTCCGCTTTTGCAAGCCAGACTCGGGGTCTCTGCTTGGCCGGTGAGCCGCCCCTCCGCCCCGGCTCCCTCCCGCCAGTCCGTGGAGCGCGCACCGCCTCGCCACCCTTCTTACCCTCTTCCGTGGGCCTCTCGTCTGCGCTTGGCTCCGGCGACTCCGTTCTGCTAATCCTCTGGCGGTTTTCTGGGTTTTTTAGGCAGGTGTAGATGGAATCTAAGTGATCAGTAGGACGTGCGGTGAGCCCAGCGTCCTCCTAAGCCGCCATCTTGCCGCCTGACTCTCCCATGCTTACCTCTTAATGAGGACTTGACTTTTCAGGATGTTTCCTTAGCACCCTGCTATATACATCCACTCAAACATGTACCCAACTCCTCTTGGGAATGTCCCATAAAGAAGCTGTTTTGTTTTGTTCTACTCTGGGTTGTGGTAGGTACAAAGCAATCTCTAAGAAGCAGAATCAGGGACAATGAGGTATATGCATCTACTCCAACATCTCTTCCCTTTTTGGACAAAAGAGAGCATCTATCTAACCCTTCTTAGCACATTTGGGTCACAATGAAACAGACTTGGAAGAGAGAACCATCTCTCTAAGGGGACCCTCAAGGTTCTCAATTCTGACCATGTCTTGCATCTTCTGAGTTAACCAAAAATGCCAGGAACCAGATCTAGTGGGCCATTCTGAGTTCTTATTAGGTATTTGAATATCTAATTTGAATATCACATTCAAATTATGATAGAAATGTCAATATTGGTCATGTGGCCCCCTGAAATCACAAAACCAAAATTAAACTGTAAGAAAAATCTCACCTAACCTCAAATAATTTTGTTTATCTTAACTTCTTTCTTATCAGAAACTTATCCAGTCCTAATCTTATTCACTCTATCACCCAGAAAAATAGCCTTATTTAAAAAAGGAGCACATGTCAACATGAAGATAAAAGTAGAATCTATTTTAAATTAAACAACCTTATTACATGTGACTTACTCTATTTTAACACAAAAGGTAGCATTTTAAAATACTGATGCCTTTATATGTAATCTTGGCTAGAATATTCCCATATTTGATCATGGAAATCCATTTACCAAATTAACAAACTGCATGTAATCCAGTATCAGTTCAATGATCAACTCTGCTTTGCTGTAATTTCAAAAAATTCCGCAATTATTTACCACTTGTTATATGCTAATGCTGTACCAGATAAAGAAGGTGATGGATGAAGGACTTAGTTCCTACCTTCAGAAAGCACATGGTCTAGCAGTGTAAGAGAGCTTCATAAACCAGGAGTGATGATACAGCGTGGTAAGTGTTTGCTGCTGGCACATAGTTATGATGTGACAGGCTCTTTAAATCTACTCCTTAATTAGATGAGTTAATTCATGTCAAAAGCTTAAAAGAGTGACTGGCACACTACAAACTCTCAATAAATATTAGCATCTTTGGGAGGAACATATCAGTGATCCATTTTAGAAGTGATTGAAACAACATACTAAGAGAGATTAAATAACTTAGCAAATTAGCTAGAATGTGGAGAAGCTGTGATTGGCACTGATGTTGGAATGACATCAAAACTCACAACCTCCCCACCCTGCTCCACTACTTCTCAAAGTATGCAGATGAGAAGAGAAGTGAATAGGGCTTCATTCTGCCCCTGGAGGGGGAGTTAAAGTCTTCTGAGGCAGCAGCACAAGAACTGGGACTTGAAGAAAATATTCATTAGGAGGCAAAGAGCAGCAGAAGGAAATTCCAAATAAGGAAATCATCTGAAGAATAATCAAGGCTCAGACAGGCATGACATATCTGGGGTGGCAACAAGTAGTCCAGAGGGACTGCAGAGTTAGAAGTTCAGGAGGAGATTCAAGAGGAGACATTGTGGAAAAGACACGGAAAAGACAACGCTGAAAAGGTCGCCCGGGAACAGATGAGGAAAAGCCACAAAGACTGTGCTAATTAACATAACACTCTTGGTACTGAGGAATTATTTGTCGTTTTAAGAAGGAAACAGACATGAAAAGGGAAAGGTATCAGAAACAGGTAATTTGGGAGAAGTGAGGAGAGGCACTGAGCTGCCTGAAGACGAAACCATTATTAGGAGACTCTCTGATGATAGACTGTCTAAACTCACTGAGAAACGAGGAGAGCCAGAGAGGGGAAAGGCAGAAAAAAATAAAGGAAGGGAAAAGGAATCCTAAAGGTAGTTTGGACATGCCATCAGCAAGACTTACTGACTGGTTCCTGGGGATGTGAAAAAGAGGAGTCACAGATGCCAAAGTTTCCAGCGGGAGACGCCTGTGAAGTAACTCCATGAAGAGAGCGGAAGTGCAGAGGAGGAGAAAGCTTACCATGGACCAGCTCTGTGATCTTTAAGAGGTCTTAAGTCCTGCCAGGTGAAGCTGGTAACTAGCATCTCCCACACGAGGTCTGAACTGGAGACAGAGGTTTGTGGAAATCAAGCACAGTTGCGATGGAAATGGATAAGAGAATCAGAACATCAAAGAACCAAGAATTCATCCTTTGGTAATACCAATATTCCCAAGCTCCCAGAAGGAAAAGAAACTTAGAAGGACACCTGTAAATAGCAGTCAAAAAATTAAGAGGAAAATTGCAGGAAAGTAGTGATTTGGAAGCCAAAGGATGCTTTATTATGGTAAATGCCACAGAGGTCAAGGAGGATAACAGCTGAAAAGAAGCCATTAGATTCGGCAGACAGGCAGGTCAGAGGCTGTGGGTAACCTCCAGAAGCCGGCTTCTGTGGAGTGATGGGTGTGACAATCCGGAGGAAAGAGGCAAGCAGTGGGTAGAGACTTTTCTTTCAAATTCGGCTACAAAGAAGTGAAGATATTGAGCGGTAGGGGACTCAAGATCAAGGGAAGTGGTGATAATTCTATGTGGACATTTTTATATATTGACAAACTGATAAGATAAAGGGCCAGTGAAGACAACTGTGAAGATATGAGAGAGCTGGGAAATAAGACTAACTCCTAAGAAAAGTCAGTGTGGAATCTCTAAGGATTAACAAGCTTTCATTCTACGTATCGGTTTTCATTTAGTCCCTTGCCAGTCTCCTGGTGTTTTTAGAAGAACAAACTTCAGCTCACCGGTGCTAGGAGCCCAGAATAAATACTTTTAGAAAACAATAATTGGCCTTTTTTCAGGCAGTCATTTTTTATAATCTCTTCAGATACACAACCCATTATTTTTGTGGCTTCAGAAACGTGGGTCCTCAAATCAAGGTGTTTAGTGGCAGATACCTGCAGTTTCAGAGCGTGACACCTCGTCAGTGCCTTCCTACTATTTCTTGCCAGGCCTTTTATTTACAGCTAGCTCACCCACATGTTCTCTCTCTCTTATATCTATCTTCTATATCTGTCATATATGCATATCTTAAATATATCTTGTAAAATGCTTTAGGTATAGAGCACTCTCTCATTAATTCTCCACTTACTTCAGGATTTATCCCACCTGCTGCTAATAAACTGGTATGATTTATAACATGCAGTTAACTTTCACCCATTACAGCCTAACTCTGAAAGCTTTCCAAACACTATTCTAAACCTTACTGAAGCTGAGCCCCTACCTATTCCCAGATATTTCAAAGAATACCTTAGAAATAAGTTTTGAAAGCCGAAGTCCTGCGGGCTTCCCTCTAAGAGACACTTACACTACCCCACACTTGGAATAGGTTTCAACTACTTAGTCTTTTTTCTTAAATACATAATTCGAATTCATACTCAACCTATGCATCTTTTCACAAACAAGTCATGATACCTATTTCAGAATATGTTTTCTAAATGCCTTAAGGGAATTAGTTCTCACATCAGTGAGAGTTTAGGTATAGCCACAATCTCAAGGCAAGTGGATGGACAGGTTTGTAAATGCTTTTCTATGTGGCATAATTAACCATATTCTTGAGAGACCACAGGATGATCTTCGAGGTATTTAGCTCAGGTCTCTGTATTTCTTCAGTCACCCAAATTGGGGCCATATTCACAATGTTACTGAAGTAGGGGAGACTGGTGGAACAGCAATTCTGGGGAGGAAGAGAAGTGAAGATTGAGAAGTTTTTGAGGAAAATCCAGATGAAGACAGATGTCTTACACTGCCACTTACGGTAAAGTTCATGGCTAGAGATAGCACTTCCTATGCTGAACGTGAACCCCTTTCTTATTTCTGGAAAGGTCCCTGGTATTTGCTGGGTGGGGCAAATGGCTCAGGTAACTTTATATTTTATTTTTTCCAAATTGGCACTCAGCAGTCCCAAAGTCAGGAACTGTCATAAATGACAAAGATTAGTACTAGTTTTCCAAGGAGAAACATCAAAAAATAGCACCAAGCCTTAAAGATTTTCATTCAGCAACCAGAACATAGAGTAGGTAGAAATAAATGGTGATGAGATTTCAGATGATTAGTTTTCATCCATGATACAAGAATAAATGGGTTCCATTTAATCAATGAATAGTTTTTCTTAGCTCATTTTTCCCTTTATCCAGCTCTCAAATGACTATACAAATGACTATAAAGAGGGCTGGGAATGCGGAGGGGGGGAAGGGTAGTAAACTGAGCTACAGAATCATAAAGGAGGTAAGATTGGGTAGGCATCAGTGAAAGATAGGATGTGGAATTCCCGTAAGAAGTTACCATTATAAAAAAATACTTTAGAAAAAAATCTTCTCCTTGCCTATGAAAATAGAGAGAACATAAGCAAAACTGTTTCCCTAAAAACAACACAGGCACCATTTCTGCTTTCCTTTGATAAGCCATTATGAAGGGAAATAATTAACCATGGCATCTTCTAACCATTCATCCACAAAACTTCCTTAGCAGAGACGTTTTCTATTCTACAGTTTATAAATGGATCTAGGCTTCCATATTCTGTATGAAAGCACTTATTAAATGAATCACTGTATTCTTTAACAAGGTCCTTGGCTCTCTCCAGAAATCACAGGCCCACATCAAATCTCATGGGGATTGGCTGTCTAAATTTACATGATGTCTTATTCCCTTAGTGCTGGGTAGCATTAGGGAGATAGCAGGATGCAGTATAAGGAACTTAGGCTTAGGAATCCATAAATGGTTTCTATCCTGGCAATCAACTAAAAAGTGATTTGCATGAGTTATAATCTCTTTGAAGATCAGTTTCCTCATCTGTTAAAAAGTAAAGGTATGTCTTCTTCAAACTCTTAAAAAGTTGATTTTCTTGTTATAAAAGAATTTGAGGTGATCATTTTGCAAGAAGCTAACATCACTTTTTTAAAATGAGAATGCTTCATTAAAAAAACCCAGAGGCAGAATTACATGATTAACTCTTTATATTCTTTTCTGAGTTATCTTTAGTTGTAATCATAGTCATACACAATCATACTGATTAACATAAAGAGTAGATCACATAATTTATATTTTATATTTAGACCAGTTAATGTGTTCAAAAGGACTTTGTTCTTTCTGAAGTCCTAGTTTCCATATGAATTATAAACACCTTTGTTAGCAGCTGTTTTACTATAATGTCTTTCTTGGAGCATGTAGGTGTGGTAAGACCTGCAAAATGCACAGAGAGATAAATATCCTCTTAGCTTATTCCAGTCATACAGTATTTCTTCCTGTGGTGAACATTTTCTGAAGAGTCATTAAAACACTATTTTCCCTGCATAACTAACAGCAGCATGGGGTTAAGTCAAGTGAATAAATGACTAAATGGAGATCATTTTCTTAGAGAAATTGTTTTCTCCTATGTCTAAAGCTTGTGAATTGTCTGGTATTTGTCTGACTCATCATCATTTTTAAACATTATGAAGTAAACAACACATGTGCATACTTGCACTCATTTACATATCACACAAAAGAGAAATAGACATCATGTCCTAAATCAAAGCCTGAACTGCAGCACACATCTAGAGTTCTGGAAGGTGATTTAGATAATTAGCTTCAAACATTACTGATTCCTGCATTTTATAGGGCACAGACCTAACCCTCACATGCCATTCATTCATTTATTTGTCTGTTCATTCATTAAACACATGGTAATGTAATGGATCCTAGCTAAATGCTGAGAAAATATAAAGACAGTCCCTATAAACACTTCTCAACTGATGACAAAAGTGGACATGTATTCAATACTATATATGTGTGTGTGTGTGTGTGTGTGTGTGTGTCTTATACCTTATCATTATACCAATATACCTTATAGTAAAGGTATGTTCTGGGAACTAGGTACTGCAGAAATGTTTTTCAATTATCCTTCCAGATTTCCTTTCTGCCCCTCTCTGTGGTGCTCTCAGGAGGCAGTCTTTATGGCTATTTCGGCAGCCTTACCTTCCGGCTTCACAATGAGTTCAGACAATGGAAGACATTGAAAACAGGACAGAAGGTGCAAGAATTCTGAGGACAGGGTGCTTATTCCCCATTTCCTCCTTGAGAGATAGCTACAGATTGTACAATACACCAAACCTCTTGTCAGGTGGTCTTCTCCAGGATAAACCACAAGGCACGACCTCCTCTTGCCCCATCAGGCACAAGGGTGGTAATAACTGCCAGCTTTTGCTAGTTCTAAGCTCCTGCAGTATCCTTCATAGGTCTTCCTTAATCATATCTACACATTTGTAAATAATCCCTATGTTAAACCCTCCTCAAGTTACTCCTTTTAAGTATGAGGTCTATTTCCCACTGTTTTCTTGATACATCATTCAAACCAAAATGGGCTGGGAGGGAACACACTTAGGAAGACAAAGTACCTGGTCATAAAGAAGTAAAAGTTGGAAAGGAGAAGAAAGGGACTGGGGAAGGGACTATGAAAGTGGAAGGAACTGCACTGACAAAAATGGAGAGGAAAAGTAATATCTGATACCTCTAAAGCATCTGGAGTCTCTGGGAAAGCAGTGTAACAGGCAAAGAGGCAGACAGGAGCCAGATCATATAGAGCCTGGTGTGCTATTGAAGGGCATTTGAGTCTCATTATGAATGCAACTCATTTTCCTTGAAATATTTTGTTCAGTGCAGTTTCAAAAGGTCACAATGGTGGAATTTTTAAAATTAGAGGGGAGAGAATGAAATTGGAAATAGGGAGAGCATTTATCAATTTATTACAATTATCAAAACAATGCAGTTGAGAAATAATGCACAGCTGGACTAAGGTCATGCCAGCAGGGACTGAGAGAAGGAAATGGAGGAGCATATATTTGATAGCATTTGGTGACCAATTAAACATTGACAGAAAGGTAATGAAACATACTGGCTTAAATGGCTTAAAAATGATATTTTTTGAGGGAGAGGATTTATTATGGGGTTAGCACGGTTCTTCTAGTTTTGCATATTTTGACTTGTTTTTGTCCTCCCAGAAACTCCTAAAAATAACAGTTTTATCCCTATTTTTTTCAAAGATATCGAGGTATACAGAGCTTAAGCAACTTGCCCAACATCATACAAGTTCAAAAGACAAGAGTGCAGGAAAAGGAGGAGTTTGGAGAGGGGGTTGAGCTAGATTATGATAACAGGTTGGAGTACCATTAGTTTCTCTAATAGTCGGAGACTATTCAAGTCGGGAGACATTCAAGTAGAGCAAGCTGATGAACAACTGGGTATACTAGCTCGAGGTACAGCAAAAGAGAAATATTAATAGCTAGAGACACAAGCGTGAACATTTTCAACACATACTCTTCATACCTGGAGTTTTGGAAGAGGATGTGAGGTCCCAAGGGAGATTATGCAAAGTGATAATGGGTCTGAGGATGGAGACCAAGGAAACATTACATTTAAGGAAAGAGTAAGAGGGGCTTGAGCAGTAGACTCCACAATCAAATCCTGTCCTAAAACTCCTCACTAATCTTCCACCTTTCCCCACTGAGAATCACTCCAGCCAAATTTATCTCCTGCTCTTATATTTTGCTTCTTCTGATTAACTCCCTTTGGAAGATGCCACTTCTGTATTCCACTCATCCAAACTTTTCTCATCACAGGGTCCATTCCAAATCCTACCTCCTCATTGGAATTTGGTCCCAATTATCTCATTCTAGGAACTGTAAATAGCACTTTGCTGTAAAACTCAATGAGCATTGTCAGTTCCTTTTGCAGATATTTATCTTTGCTGTTGCTTATCTTTGCTTTTTTCTGTAATGATATATCCCCAAATATATCATAGACTCCCTGAAGGAACAAAGATTCTTATTTTTATGTCCTGTCACTCCCAAAATAATGCCTCATACATGGTGGATATTTGGTAAATAGTGTACACTCTTTGATTTGGATTTAACAAGAACTAGATAGTATCCATGTTAGCAAGTATGTTCTTTACTAAGTGTCTGGGAAAAATGATCAGAGAATTGAAATATTTTACCCCCCTACCATTCTCCTCTTTCATATGCCCAATGTATTCATGTTTATTAAGGTCTCTTACTTTGAGGAAACGTCATAAGTTCTACACCCTTTCTGATCTATCTCCTATACAAACTCATCTGACCATAATTCCATTCTCTCAGTGCCATCCTTTTTGCAAATGAAAACTGGTTAACCTGGTCTTTTTTTCACCTCCTCTAGAAAAAAAGGTGAAATTGCCAGGGTCCATTAAAAGAAATGCACTAAACCTACAAACATAATTCAATGATAGTAATCTAGGCACTATAGAATATATTTTGAGACACTAGGGTTTGTCATGTTCTTTAAATCTTACTACATACTTCACATTCCTAATTATTTCTAGGATCTTGACCTGAAACCTATTACAATATAAAGATATTTGGGATAGAAGGTTTCCATTCTATAAACTCAAAACTTTACCATTTCATTTCATGTGGCTTAGGAACAATTTTTAGGAATAGAATGCATTTCACTTAAAACCTATACTAGGAAGAACACCCTATTCACATTTATGTTATCTCATACATTTGGCAGAAGCGGACTATCCACTTGCTTCAATTTAACATTGTATAAATCTCAATGTCTAAAATATCTGTAAGTTTACAAATAATGTTTGCTTTGCCTTTAGATGAATTGTGCATGTCTCTTTAATTTTTCAGTATAATTGTGCATGGATTATTAAAAATGGCATGTGTAAGTGATAATATTAATAAAATACTAATTTGTGCTCTAATGATGGTCTCCCACTGATAGAAAAATGCTAGGAAAGAAATGTTGACATTATTTCTGAAGCAGTTTAGCTCATTACAACAACAGCAAAATCTATCTTTTTTTTTTTCCTAAAACAACACCACAGTTTCAAAGAGCATCATCCATTTGGCTTTTATCTATAGAAAGGAATGATATTGATGGCTAAAAGTAGCTCTAGAATTAGTAAACTGGATTAAGTACAATTTCTCATTAATGAGTTGTCCTTTTTAAGAACTAAACTTCTCACTAATATTTTTATCTTTTAGGAAATAAACTCAACATTTAAAGAATCCACATGGATATATCTATTTTAAATATCCACATCAACATGGAATTGGGGAAGCTCTGTGTGCTTGGAAGCAGGTTTTAGTTTTATCTTTATTATTTAGCAGCTCAAGTTATTAAATAGTGATGATTTTCACCTATAAGGACATTAATAATGGGCAAATCACAAGACTACGAAGATTCGATTAGCTACAAACTGCCAAAACTTCAGTGTTCTTAACTGGAAAAACCCTATATAAATACAACAACATTACCTCAGGTCTTTAAAGAGTTTATAATTCAATGTGATATCATGGAGGGAAAATGAGTTTTGGAGTATGGAAGCTTGGATCATTTACTTAATATCTAAATACCAAAAACCCCTGACATTGAAGTTCCACTTTCACTAAAGATGCAGAAAGCTACAAGAAAATATCACTTGAGCCATTGTTCCTAAAAACAGCAAAGAAGCTGGAAAACTTATACAATCATAATATTTGGTGACCCTGTCAGAGAACTGAGGCTACCAGTCATCCAAATTCCAAAGAATGATATGCATCTTGGCACAGAAATAGGACACACAAATGTTTTCACCTCAGCAGAGCATGGAGGAGGAAGTGACTTCAGTAAAGGCAGATAAGAAGAGATCTGGCAAACAGATACAAAGTTAAAGGCTAGCATGACAGTTTATAATAACTAGGATAAATTAACAGTTTATAGAGCAACACAAAAATGATTGAAGAAGAGTGGGAAACTAGGTGAGCCTCCCTTGGTGGCATACACGTGCATGTGGTGATCAGCGGCCCTGTAAACCGGATGAAATTCTGACTTCCCCATACCCTTCTCTCATATCAACAGCATTAAACTTTGAACTTACTGAAACCAAAAATCAGTAACAGAAGCTATCTGGAAAACCACTGAAAATTTAGAAATTAACCACCACAATTTTAAGTGCATCTATGGATCAAAGAAAAATATCACAAAGGAAATTAGAAAACACTTAATGACTGGAAATGAAAACACACCATATCAAAACTTGTGGCACATAGCTAATGCAGTTATTACAGGAAAATTTATACCATCAATTGCTTTAATTAGAAAAAAGAAAAGTAGAATTTTTTTTACAGAAAAATAAGAGCAAATTAAAACCAAAGCTGACAGAGCTAGAAAATAATAAAGACTGGTAAACAATGAAATTAAAAAAGAAAAACAATAGATAAAATCAACAAACACAAAAACTAGTTATTTTATAAGAGTAACAATACTGTAACTTAGTTACTAAATCTAGTAACTTCTAGATAGTTTGGTCAAAAAAGAGGAAACAAACAGGGGCACCTGGGTGGCTCAGTTGGTTAAGCATCTGTCTTTGGCTCAGGTCATCTCATGGTTCATGAGTTTAAGCCCTGTGTTGGGCTCTCTGCTGTCAGCACAGACCCTGCTTCAGATCTTCTGTCCCTGCCTCTCTCTGCCCCTCCCCTGCATGCATTCTCTCTTTCTCAAAAATAAATAATTTTAAAAAGAAGAAACAGAAAACAAAACCATCAATACTTTGATAAGAAAAGGGGGCATCACTGCCTATCACATAAAGGGAGAATAAGAGGATATTGTAAACAGCATAATACCAGTAATTTTGATAACTTAAATGAAATTTAAAAGTATCATGCAAGACACTATCAAAATTCACTCAAGATTGGGGCGCCTGGATGGCGCAGTCGGTTAAGCGTCGGACTTCAGCCAGGTCACGATCTCGCGGTCCGTGAGTTCGAGCCCCGCGTCAGGCTCTGGGCTGATGGCTCGGAGCCTGGAGCCTGTTTCCGATTCTGTGTCTCCCTCTCTCTCTGCCCCTCCCCCGTTCATGCTCTGTCTCTCTCTGTCCCAAAAATAAATAAAAACGTTAAAAAAAAAAAAATTTTTAAAAATTCACTCAAGATGGAAAAGCCCAATGTCTATGCAATAGAGCAGGGGAGGGGGAGAAAGAAAAGGAGAGAGAGAGAGAGAGAGAGAATTCCAAGCAGGTTCTGCACTGTCAGCTCAGAGCCCGATGTGGGGCTCAAACCCATGAACCCCGAGATCATGACCTCAGCCAAAGTTGGGGCTCAAACTCTTGAATGACCTGAGCCGAAATCAAGGGTCAGATTCTCAACTGACTGAGCCACCCAGGCACCACTAGACAAGGGTTTTAGAAGAAGAAAAAATAAAAACTACTCTTAAACATAGATATTAAAATTCTTACCAAAACATATTGACAAATAAAATCCTATGAAATAGAACTAAGTGGGCCTGATCCTAGGAATGCAAATTCAACATACCAAAATCAGTCAATTTAATGTCAAAAGACTAAAATAAAAAGAGGAAATGATATGATGATCTCAATAGATACCTCCTAAAAAGGCATTAGACATAATTTAGTATCCATTCATGAATTTCAGAAAAACTGCAAGTAAGAAGGTACTTCTTTAGGAATAAGTATAATAAAATATAGGTACAAAATATATGCTGCAACCTAGAAAATACTGATGAGAAAAACAAAAGAGAACCCAAACTAAATCCTGTTCATGGACTGGAAGACTCATTATTGTTAAGATGTTAGATCTGGCAAACTGCTGTCTAGATTCAATCCAAACAACATCCTAGCAGCATTTTTGTTTTTGTTTTTTAGGGTTTGGTTTTTTTTTTGGTAGAAATTAACAAGCATAATTATAAATTTTATATGGAAATGTAAAGGACTTAGAGTAACCAAAATAATATTTAAAAGAACAATACTGGAGGACTCACAGTCACTGATTTCAAGAATAGTATAAAGCTAATCAACTATTTCTCAGCCTAAGGACAAATGTTGTAGATCAATGGAACATAATGAAGAATTCGGAAACAGGTCTACATGTCTACAGTCAATTGACTTTTGACAAAGTTGTTAAAAACATAGATAAATGAAGACAAGATAGCTTTTAAGAAATCGAGCTGGGATATCCACATGCAATTAAACAGAAAGAGACAGAGAAAGAAACAAAGAGAAAAGGAAAAAAAAAGATCCTTGATTCTTACCTTGTACCACATGTAAAAATTAATTCAAAATTGGTAAACATCTTTGTGATTTGGGGCTAGGTGAAGATTTCTTGGGTATAATACCAAAAGCACAATCCATAAAAAAATAAAAATTGAGACAAGCAAAATTTGAAAACTTGTTATTTGAAAGATATAGTGAGATTAAAGTGCAAGCCACAGACTGAAAGAAACTATTTATAAAATTCATAGCTGATGAAGAACTGTTATCTAGAATATATAAAGAATTCTCACAGCTCATTAATAGAAAACAACCCAATAAAAAATGGGCAAAATATTTTAACAAACCTTATCAAAGGAAAAATACTGATGAAAAATAAGCACATGTATTTAAATGAATGAATAAATGAAGTGGCCCATAAATATGGATGGCCATTCCTTCACTCTGGTCTATTCTTTTTTTTTTTTTTTTTAATGTTTTATCTTTCCATGCGGTAGCACAGTAAACCCTTAAGCTTGGACTAAGTGGCAAGGAAAAGGTCAGGCTATAAGAACTCTCTATTGGAATTTCAGGCACAAGTCCAGTCAGTAATAAAGGGTTTCTTTGCTTCCATGGTTATATTCCTTGTGTATGTATCTTTCTTAGGACCACAGGGGAGGTCCATCTGTAATATGGGGCAGGATTTAATTATCCTTGAATTCCTTTAGCTTAATAATGCCATACACCCGCTATCAAAACCTCACTAAGATTCCCAATATATATCATAATAAAAATTGAGAGAATGTTTTTATTACTGCTGATATGGCATATTTGTTACCAGAACTAGGCACATAACTAGCTACAGAATGATTAAAAGCTTTAGAAGAACTAACATTTATTGGAAACCTACCAAGTGCCATGAGATGTCTACCAACTGCAACAATTTATTGAGGTCCCAACTGTGCCAGGGACTACAGTAGGTGCTTAATGTGCTCTATTGACTTTAAATCTCACAATAGCTCTATAAAGTTTATTACTCCCATTTTACAAAATGAACTGAAGGTTAAGGAAAGCAAGGTTAAAGTTACTCTATCAGTAAGCTGCATCTACAACTAGATGTCTAATTTTCCTGTGATATCACATTGCTTGGTTAAGCCATTTGAAGTTCTTATATTAGCAACTTAATAATTTACAATTGCGTAATGCTTTATACCTTAAAAATGTCATAATTTCCAAGGATACTAGCCCTTAACCTTGCACCACCTGCAAAGTGTAGCTTCTTATTCTTCCCCATCTAGCTCCACATAGCTCTTTATTTACATGTTGAGGTCCCCATCTTCAGTGCGTCTCCCATTTCTGGATGTAGAAACTCTTCCTTTGCTATGAAGCTCATTGTTTCCAAATATAAGTCTCCATTCTGATATCCCCACTCAGCCAAAGAAAACCATACCAGGTACTAGAAAAGATGCAATGTCTGTTTCCCCATCACTCCTAGACCCAGGTATAGGATCTTATTATTGCAGTATGCTGAAAGCCATATTCGACACACATTCCAACACGCTGGAGTAGATGGAACAAGAGGAATTTACTCCAAAGGCTAATGCCAAGTTCACCTAGAAAAAACACCGTCAAAGCTTTAAGCCCACACCTGGCTGGAAAATCAGAGTGGAGAAGAGATGGCTATACAGAGCTTCTCCTGCAGAGCTGCACAAAGCTCTTTGGGAGTATATGATAAAACATAGTCAGGATTTTTCTGACAGTACAGCCTGAATCAGTTTGTTGCTTCAACTACACTGGACAAGAAGGAGAAAATGCATGACAGGTCTTTGTACTTGATATATCAATGTGCTGTGTTCTTGCCTACTAGCAAGTATTATCCAATCAATGCTCTGAAATTTAATCAATTCAATTAGCATCCTTTCAGCCTGGGGATGATTGAAGAGGGAAGGTAGATGCAGGGAGCCTACAGAGTTTCCACATCAAGTCACCGACATTATATATTTAGTAAATAATATATAAGGAGTAATAATCACCAAACCTTTAGAAAGGGGTATATTTTCTTCCATGCCCTTCTTTCCATCACTGTAATGACCTTCATGTCTCCAGTCTTATTCTCAAAGATTTATCATATTCCACTTTATTAATAGTCATTTGTATTTAGGTTCTATCTCTCCCCCAATATGTTAAATTATCTAATAAAAGTACTAAGCCTTATTCCTCTTTGTGTTCCCTATTGTGCCTTCTATACATTATTAGTTCTATCAATGTTACTTAATGGGATTAATCTCCCTACTGCTCTTTTCAAACTTAAGTAGCCAAGCCAAAAGGAGAGAACTCATAAGTTTTATTTTGCTTCACACACTCTGACTCAGCTAACATATTATTGACTCTGAGTTGGAAGGTAAATTTTATCCAAGATTTTATTACTTCTTAGCAAGGTACTTCATTATGACTTTATTTGTACTTTCAAAGTTTTCACTGGAGAATAATGGTCAGTCTCAGATCTACTGGACTGGATGACAGGAATTCCATTTGGCATCATTTATTATATCCAAACATTACTATACACTGTCATTAATTTTGTCATTTCAGCTGTGAGAGACCTAATCTTACAAAGTGACTAAGAGGAAAAAGCTGAAATATAATTGGCAGGCCTTGTGGTTTCCCTGTAGAAAGACCCATCAGCTGAAAATCTAGAGTAAGTCATCATCACCAGTCAGATCACTCATCATATCAGAAAATATCAAAGAACTAGTACTCTCCTTTCCCTATTATGTACTTGGAGTGCAGGAACATCAGTTTTATAGCTGATTTTAAGGCCTAGCCATTCTACATATTGTATAATGTAAAATCAATTTTTTTTAAGGTTGAACAATTAATGTTTGCGGTGTTCTATGATATTAAAGGAGTTTGGACCAAACTGATTTTCAGGAAAAAAAGCAGGGAACCGAGCCAGATGACAGTTCAAACTTTCATTAGTGTCCTGTTCTATGAAGCAATGTTACTTAATGTTTCTTTTATAGCTGCTCCCTTGTCTTTCCTTCCAAGAGAGAATAATGTGGTTTTGACACCCACTTAAAATGAACTCTACTGCTCTGGGATATTGAGGCTTGTCTGCATGTTTGTTGGGAAAAAACCTGCTAAGTGCAGCAACAATTTGGCATTGAGTCGGAGATCCCAATCATTTACCCTGAGACGTCCAACACCACGAAATGCTTCTGAATTAAGGCACTCTCTGACCCGCTCACCCAGGACCTCTTGCGTCCCTAACCACAGGTTCTCTACCAGTTTTGACTAGTACTTCCCCTTGGCTCAGCCACTGTTGGCAGCAGCTAATCTAGAATCTCTATCAATTTTATAGATGTCTCCTTAGACCTTGTTAGCTCTGCTCCAGTCAAGTTTCAGCTATAACCCATATATGCTACTAGAACAAACTTAGCTGCCATGAAGCCCAAATCCTGGCATAACTCAGGCTTGGTCTAAAAACTGACCTGGTCCCCGAGTGTATCTCAGATTAACCAAACACCCCCAAATCTAGGTTTCCAGTTCTCTGTAGAGTAAGCCAGTGTTGATCAAAATAAGAGACTCAGATCAGCACATAAACTATTAAAAGAGGAGGAACATGCAGGCAAAGAATAAAATCATATTTAAAGGAACTTCTTTCTCCCTATGAAAATTATATACACATTATATTTTCATCCTTTTAATTCAAATTAATAACTGGAACTCTTTGGCAGTCTTCATTCCCTGAGGTACCCCATAGCCCATCCCATCGTTCACATATTCTTTGCTAAAGATGCTTTCTTTTGCATCTATTCTAAAGGTGAACTTACTTCCCTTATTTAATTTTATTTTATAAAATTGGATTATATTTCTCATGGAAATATATAATTAAATCTCTTCTGCTGCCTGAGAGGTTGTTTTAAATAATAATTGTTATTAGATTTTGCTATGACAACATAAAAACAAAATTTCCTTTGACACACAACGTTTCATAGAGATTATGGAGACATCAATCAATAGAAAAAGGACTGTGATCTGAGTCTTCTTGTGTTTAAGAAATTATTCTTTGTTTATGCAAGAATTGATTAATTTTAGCAAAGAGTACTAAGAACTCATTTACCAAACTAAACTTGTGAGCTTCTGTAGAAATATAATTTGAATTCTCTAGTAAACTTACTTGTATGATCCATAATTCATATTTTCTGCCAAAAGATATGACCTTTCATTTAATGAGCATTATTGACAAATAACCTAATTAGTTTTTAAATAAAAAATATTGTATTAGGATCAAAAGGTCTAATGTCTATGAAGGGATCATAAAAACTTGAAACTAGATGCCTGAAAAGCAGTAAACACCTCCGGAGTTTCAAGTATCACTGCCATACCAGCCACTTCATCTTAAATGTCAGGTTCACGTGGGTTAAATGTTAGAAGTCCATAAAGTTGTAAGATAAAGGTCTTGGATGCATAAATATATTAAGAAACTATTAAGGAAAAATCTTCACATTTTTAATAACTTAGGACAAAAGAGGATCATTTCAAAAGAAAAACATGCCCAGTTTCTCTTTTATTGCCATGGAAATAATAATTACTTAGTAAACCTTTTTTTTTTATTATTATTATTCAGTGACTGACTACATCAGGTATGGAAGGAAAAAAATGGTACCAAAAAAACTGGTATTATCCTTATTAAGTATCTCTTATATGGAAAAGAGAATCTTTAAATTTGAAGATGAAAATATGGTATCACTGCTTATGGAATGTTCACCCTGTACTAAGCACAATGCCAGGGAAGGCAGAGGTATGGCTTCTGCCCAAAGGAGTTACCATTTAAGAAATACAGACAAAGCCATTTGCATATAAGAAGAAAGTCAATACTTGAGTTAAATGTCAGAGTTACAGAAGTACAGGTTCTCAAGCAATTCTTAAATTTTTTGCCCTTTCTTCCTCCTGTATCTTCATTTTTTTTCTTCTTTCCGTTTCTTGGCACAAGGGATTTTTACGGAAAGGGTAAATAAAAGAACTTTTATTTTGAGGACAAAAGAGTAAAGAAATGGACAGTTCCAAGCACAAAGGGCTGCTGAGAAGACAACAGAGAATACAACAGAGAATAGGGAAAAATCTAACCAGGACACAGGAGACCAAGAAAGGAATAAGGCTGAGAGAACCAATTTCTACAACTGTTCCTGTGTTCTTTGTTAGCAGAGGATGAAGTAAATATTCATTGTTATCTGGTTTTCTTTGAAGGCATTGGGATTGCAGAGGAAGAGGCAGTGGTTGAAGACTGGCTTCACACCCTTCCGCCTCTGTTCCACTTGGAGTTATGTTAACTAATCTTGCAGATGTTGACTGAAACAGGTAGGAAAAACATCCTAAAGGTCAACCTGACATCCCATTTGGCTTTTAAATACTATTATTTTTAGGGACTCAGAAAAGTTAAGTTTGAATGACTATAATTACTTGCCTTATATTAGAATAATCATGAAAGCATGTCCTGAATTGCTTCCACTTTACTTTTGTTAAACTTTGAATGAATTTATAAAGCAAATGTTGACCATCTTTTAATGATATGGGGAGAAAAGGAGAGATATAACTGTTAGATAATATGGAATTCTGTAAGCATTACCCTAATAACCCCTCACAAGTCTCCACACAAAAGCTATCATCATCCCCTCTTTACAAAAGTGGAAACTGGAGCTCACAGAGGTTAAATAGCATGTCCAAGTCCAAACGATTTGTGAGCAATAGGTCAGGATTGGACCCACTCTTCTAACTCCAGAGCCAACACTGTGATTCACTATACTACTTTCCTAAGGAGGAGGTAAAGCTGATCAGATAGACTGGGGAAGATAGGTTCACACAGTTTTTCACAAAATGTAGTACATACAGCACTGGTGGTGCTCAAAATGAATTTCTGTGCTCTTTGGACAGATTTTTCAAAATGTTAATACTAATGTATTTATTAAGAAGTATGAAGAATGAACATGACCAGCTTATTAAACCCATTATTTCATGAATATTTTTGTTTGGAATAAGACTAATTTTTCTAAACATTTATTTATTTTTCAGAGAAAGAGACAATGCAAGCAGGGGAGGGGCAGAGAGAAAGGGAGACACTGAATCAGAAGGAGGCTCTAGGCTCTGAGCTATTAGCACAGAGCCTGATGCAGGGCTTGAACCCATGAGTGGTGAGATCCAGACCTGAGCTGAAGTCAGACTCTTAACCAACTGAGCCACCCAGGAACCCCTGAATGAGACTAAATTTTTAAAAGTGAACTGTTTAATATGTATGCAAAAAAAAAATCATGGAAAAGTAATAGTACAGATGGGGAGTTGATGGGGAAAAGGTACAAAAATAAGAAATGAAATTTAGGAAACAGAATTAAAGCACTCCAACCTGAAGAAATCACTAGTACAAAGTCATAAGGATATGAAAATAAACAGTAAGTATAAAGAAGAGCAAATAGGTCATTATAGCTAGAGTATAGAGTGGACAGAAATGAGACCTGAGAGTTTAGCATGTTAAGAAGCTTAGAATTTAAAACAATAGAAATCGGGAGTCATTAATAGCTTTGACATGGTTAGATTTACAGATAATAAAAAATGCTCTAGCTATAGTGAAGAAGATGGATCAGAAGAAAGAGATCCTGGTGTCCCTGGGTGGCTCAGTCAGTTGAGTGTCTGACTTTGGCTCAGGTCATGATCTCGTGGTTCATGAACTGGAGCCCTGCATCAGGCTCTGTGCTGTCAGCTCAGAGCCTGGAGCCTGTTTCAGATTCTGTGTTTCCCTCTCTCTCTCTCTCTAAAAAATAAATTAAAAAGTTAAAAATAAAAATAATAAGAAGAGAGATATCCTGGCAAAAAAGAAGCCAGGTAAGACATCATTACACCATGCTCATTATGATGGCTACTACTAAAAAAGGAGAAAATTGCAATTTTGGTTAGCATGTGGAGAAATCGGAACACTTATGCACTATTGGTAGGAATGTAAAATTATGCAGCTGCTATGGAAAACACCATGGTGATCCCTCAAAATATTAAAAATAAAATTACCATATAATCCAGAAATTCCACTTTGGGGTATATACCCAATGTATATACATATATTATTCAGCCTTAAAAAAGAAGAAAGTTCTGAAACATGATACATCATGGATGAACCTTTAGGATGTTATGCTAAGTGAAATACATCAGCCACAAAGGATAAATGTTATATGATCCACTTATATGAAGTAACTAGAATAGCCAAATTCACAAAGACAGAAAGTAGAATGATGGCCGCCAGTGCTGGAGGAAGAGGGAGTAAGAAGCAATTATTTAATGGGTATACAATTTTCATTTTGCAAGCTGAAAAGAGTTCTGTGGGTAAATGGTGGTGATGGTAGCACAACACTGTGAATGCACTGGATGCCCTTGAACTATGCCATTAAAAACAGTTAAGGTGGTGGGGTGTGCAGGTGGCTCAGTCAGTTGAGCATCCCACTTCAGCTCAGGTCATGATCTTGCGATTCGTGGGTTTGAGTCCCACATCAAGCTCTGTGCTGACAGCTCAGAGCCTGGAGCCTGTTTCAGATTCTTTGCCTCCCTCTCTCTCTGCCCCTCCCCCGCTCATGCTCTGTCTCTGTCTCTGTCTCTCTCGCTCTCCTTCTCTGTCAAAAATAAATAAACCTAAAAACAGTTGATGTGGTGAATCTTATGTGTATTTTGCCACAATATTTAAAAATTTTTGAAAAAAAATAGAGAGAGAGAGACCATTAAAGTAATCCACTCAATAAACATGGAACCCTTAGCTAAAACTTTCATTGGGTGAAGGGCAAGAAGCAATAACTGATGGAGTCACTGAGCCCTCCTCATAGTGAGGGCTACATACCCAACATGTTGGCCAGGTTGGCCAACTAACTCAACTGTTGGCCAGGTTGGATCACTTCTGATGTTTTTAGTAATTTATTCATGGATCCCATGAATTTATTTATATATAATAAATAATTATTGAATACTTACTCTGTGCTAGGCAGTATAAGACCCAAGGATAAAGCAGTGAACAAAATACATAACTATCCCTCTGATTTTCTAGAAGTGGACAGGAAAGATAATGGGTCCTTCTTCATTCACAGGTTTGTGCCCTTCAATTATTCTTTCCTTGTGTGTCCAGATAGCACTTTCCATTCCCAGCCTGTTTTCTTAGCCAATGTTTGGACTTGGGCATTGCCAACTTTTTATTTGATAAAGAAAGATAAAGATCTTATCAATTACCATGAATTAAGAAAAGGAAGAAAACCCTAACATACAAACAATAGTCTAACACTAGACATAATTTTAAAATAAAGAACAACGTGGGTGCCTGGGTGGCTCAGTCGGGTAAAGCGTCTGATTCTTGGTTCTGGCTCAAGCAAGATCTCATGGTTTACAACATCGAGCCTCAAGCTGGGCTTTGCGCTGACAGCATGGAGCCTGCTTGGGATTCTCTCTCATTCTCTCTCTCTCTCTCTCTCTGTTGCTCCTTCTGTCTCTCAAAATAAATAAACATTTTAAACATAAAATAAAATAAAGAACAATCTAATAAATATATTTAATTTTAACTCACGACCTGCTCGTTATTTTTTTATTTTTTTGCCATGAAACAAAATTATCTTCAAGGGCATTCCCTCTCCTTTGGACACTCCTCTGGATTAGCAGTAAAATACCACTGGATTTAGGTGCAGCCAGTTCCTCAAAAGTCTGGGCCAGGTTATCTCTACCTTCTTTGGAGTAACAAATGGCTTCATGGGTTCCCACTTTGGCTGTTGAACATTAACACCTATAAATAATAAATATAAATAATAATACCTATAAAATACCCAGAGGATTCTGCCAGACCTCTAATAATCCTTATAGCCATTAAATGATAAACTCAATTCAGACCCAGATAACAGGCTAAGTACTAGAAATAAAAAGCCCTTTCACTAAAGGATGGAGATATTATCTATTATCCAAACTGAGACACTTCTAATGAAAGAGGCTTCTGTTAATACTTATGCCAGAAAAGCTGACCTATGCAAATTAAGACATATGGTCACCCTACTTAAAGGAGCTCACAAGTTGGTAAGTATCATGACCAAATTGTGAAAAGTCACAGGAAAAGGCAATTCATCTGGGGGAACAGGGAGTCTGAGGGTGGTGATCGGGGGACACTTTCCAGAGAAAGTAAGGTTTTAATTAAACTTCAAAGAACTGGTAGTGTCTCACCTCTAGGAAGAAAATGAGAAGTACACTTCAAGCAAACAAAACAGAGAAGAGCTCATTAAAATACTGGTTGCAGAGGCACCTAGGTGGCTCAGTCAATTAAGCATCCAACTTCAGCTCAGGTCATGATCTTGCAATTTGTGGGTTCAAGTCCCATGTTGGGCTCTGTGTTGACAGCTCAGAGCCTGGAGCCTGGTTCAAATTCTTTGTCTCCCTCTCTGTCTCTTTCTCTGCCCCTTTCCTGTTCATGCTCTCACTCTCTCTCTCTTAAAAATAAGTAAACATTAAAAAATAAATGCAATAAAATATTGGTTGCAATTCTAATGTTGCCAATTATAGTGGAAAATACTAAGGGTTTATAAAACAAATATTTGTCATAATTCTTTAACTTTTTGGAGTTTGTCATTTAAAAAAATATAAACACAATTTTTTAAAGGCAAAATAATGGATGAGGCTTCTCCCTTGACTATAGAACACATACAGGAGGCCCAGATATGAAAAAACTACCAGATAAATAGGAGATCAGGGGAGGAAGAATGAAAGACAATTTACCAATATAATTCAGAAGGGTCCTTAACCTCCAAAAACTTTCATCATGATAGCTTTCTGGATTCAAGAGAGATTCCAAGGATGGATGTATGGCTGATTATGTGACAGATTCAAGAACCATGTTTTTAGGGGCTGTTGCTTTGTAGTTCTGGAGTCACCAACAGAAGACAAAGCTGGTCTGGTTTATAAAATATCTGAGGTTTTTGTTGTTGTTGTTGTTGTTGTTGTTGTTTTAACATCTTGGTATGTTACTTCTGTAATTCAATGTGTGAGTGTCTCCAAACCCACTCCAAGGGTTGCATATTTGAATGAAATTTATGCAAGACACCTTCTCCCGTTACAATGTATTATAAGCTTTTCCCAGGTTCAGCTTCTCCCCACCATCATGACAACTCGGAAAATAATCAGTAAGAGTCAGCCTGCCATGAAGCCCTTTAGTTTCTATTCCTTTTGCTAATTTTCATTATCTTTTAATTTTTAGCTAAACGTCATGGCAGCTGGTCCTGATATCCAGTATCACTAAATCACGCAAATGCAAAACTACATAAATTCTACATATTAACTAGGGCTGTGTTCCAACATATGTTTCATCGGCTACCCATCTTAGAACTACTTGAGTAGTACTTACTAAAATACAGATTTCTAAGCCTAGTTTCAAACCATTATTTCAGAAGCTCAAAAGATGGGTCCTGGAAATTTGCATTTTTAACAAGTTCTATGGAAATTCTGCCTCCACACTCCTGCCATTAAGATATGAGGTTTGAAATAACTCCCATTTCTATTTGTGCTACCTTAACAACTTGAAGTAAGAAGGCAAAATCATCTCAAAAGGAACTAAGGAAATGCTATCCTAGAGGCAACAACCAGAGATATGTGGGGAAACTAGTAAATGGCATCATCCAGGTTAATAACTTACTCAGCTGCAAAAGGCTCACACACTAAAACTATTTTGAGAGATCATAACATTTTGTAATTGAAGGGTGTACAGGAGTCATTTAGTGAAACCGTAACTCAACTTCCATATTAAAGCTGAGGAAATCAAGGATTGCGGAATTCAGTTATTATCTATTATTTTATTTATTTTGAAATAGACGATTTTTGCTTGCTTTTTCAAGAATCATACATAATAATGACATATATAAAATAAATGCATTTTTCCAAAATAGCCAGTCTACCCATCCACTGAGGGAGGATAATCATAGCAGTCCTAATTTATTTTGCTATAATTTAATCCAATTATCTAAACTCCAAATGTGGGGGGGGGGAAAGAATTTATGTGAATAAATGGTTCAGTCTCACAGTTATAAATAGGTTAGGATGTGTCAATCATCCCATGCCCTCAGAAGGCAATGAAGACACAATCTGAAATGTCATGCTTTTTCCTGCTGTGAGCCACATGAAGGTTACTGAATTTTAAACATATTTGTACGCTTAATAAATACAGATTCTTCTACACACATGCCACATAAGCACAAGTACATTTTGCTTATTTCTGTGTTATGTTTATAGAATCATCTAACAAGGCTCAAATCACAAATCACCATAAAAATGAGATCTTTTTCATATGGAACATGCCCCATAGAAATAAACATATGACGAAAAGCTAAACAGATTTAACCAAGACTGTCCACCAGAAAGCCACAAAATTCAATCCTTAGCAAGAGAGGGAAAATAGTTTCTTGTTTCAGGGCATGTAACTAATAAAATGTGTTTTCATTGGGAAAATAAAGCTGTTAATCACACATTGTTATAATCACTCCAACACCTGCTTCTCTTTCCTTGCTCTCAATGCAAGTTTCCATTTCACTAAGAAATTAGATGCAATCCTAAAAGAATGTCCGTCCACAGTTCTGACCACAGCAAAAACACAACTGTGCTTATAAATCCTGCCTTCTCTCCTTTAACAGGAATGAGCTATCCATTCTCCTCAAAAAGTCTAAGCTCTCCACCCACACTAAATCTTAATCCTCTTATCTTCTCAACAGAAACCACTCCAGTGACTATTTCTCCCACATTCTCAATGGTTTTTCCTCTTTACTAGAATATTCCTATGGGCATATAAAAATCTGCAATGTTGCACATCAAAGAAAAGGAAGGAAAGGAGAGAAGGGAAGTAGGGGATGGGAGGGGAGAAGAGAGCAGAGGAAAGCAGTTAAGAAAAAAACCTCCCGTATCCCTCTACTGCTTCTCTGGTTACCTAAGAGATAAGGCTTACCTTGTCAAGACTAACCTTCTCTAGTCTGGGCTCCCAGAAAAGAATTTGTTGTCCTACGGAACTCCCCATGGAAACTGTGGAGCTAGTACTTTTTATAATCAATCCTGGTCAATGAGAAACTTGAACCCCAGCCCTCTGAGCTGTTAAGGTAGGGACTGAAGGAATCAGGCTGGAATCAAAGTATCACTGTAGTCCCAGATAACATCAGGAGAGGAGCTGGTGTAACTAACTTTGAAGCCCCACAGCCTCATGTCAAAGTACCTCTTCTGGAATAGAACACTTAGCCTTGCTAGATCTCTATGTATTGCCCTAAATGCATCAGGCAGTGGGGGGCTCAAGCTTCTGATACTGGCCCTGCCCCTATGAGTTGTCCCCAAACAAACACTGCTCCAACAGGCCTGGTGTGTATATTGTCTGCCCATTCACCCAACATGGTTGAAACAAAAATTTCATTCTGTTTATAGCAAAACTCCTCAATAATTATTTATACTGCTACCTTTTCTTTAAAATTTTATTATCTTTTAAACCCATTCCAGAAAGAACCTGTCTCTATCATTTCTCTGAACAACTCACAAGATCTGAACCCACCCACTCCCTGGCTGATGTCTGCTATCCTCCCAGCCACATAGGCTGCCTTCAGTCTCTTGAACACACCCCGACCTCAGGACACTTGCCCTTCCTATTTCTTCTGCCTGGAGCACTCTTTCAACAAATACCTACATGGCTGATTTGCAGCTTCTTTAGGTCTCCAGAGTGACTTTCCTTAACTACAAAATGTAAAATTCACTGGTATCTTCTATTACCTCTATCACCTTATATCACCTTTCTACCCTGCTCTGTTTTTCTTCCTATTGTATTTATTGCCACTTGATTTATTTATTTATTTATTTATTTATTTATTTATTTATTTATTTATTTTTAATTTAGAGAGAAAAAGAGCACAAGCAGGGGGAGAGGAGCAGAGGGAGAGAGAGAGAGAGAGAGAGAGAGAGAGAGAGAGAGAGCAAGAGAGAGAAAGAGAAAGAATCTTAAGCAGGCTCCATGCTCAGCACAGAGCCCAGTTCAGGACTCAATCCCACAACCCTGGGATGACAACCTGAGCCAATCAAGAGTCAGATTCTCAACCAACTGAGCCATCCAGGTGCCCCTATATTAACATTTTTAAATTGTGATTATTTCTCCTCCAGAATGGAAACTCCATTAAGACAAGGTTCTTGTTTTCTTTGCTCTCTAGTGTACCCCCAGAGTTTAGGACAACACCAGCCTTATTGTAGATGACTATTGTGTTTGTTGAATGAATACATAAATATTAAAATGATGAACAAATTAAACTATGTCAATCACAGTTTTACTAAAGTTCTAATTATTTCATATTCCAATGAAAGGCTTTTAATAGTCATGTAAGAGATTACTTTGAGATGGCTGATTAAACATTTCATTTCCCAAACTAAATTTCTACCCTTGGGTCGCTATTTTCAAACAACCTTTCAGCCCTTTTGAAAGAACCCCACATAGATTATTATTTACTCTTTTTATTTTTTCATAACATTCTCAAAGATCAAGTAAAAAACACATGTCAAAACAATTTCTCCCTGTTTCTTCTGATTAAAATCAATATTCTCCCTGCTCTTAACAGCAGTAAAAATCAACACAACGGTTTCTGTTAACTCAATAGAATGTCAAGCGATATCTGAGCGTATTGTTACCAGCAGGGATATCAACAGAGGACTACCAACAGCCTATAATCATTGCTGTTTTTATTATCTACAAAATGTCATGTGTGCATATGGCATTTCACAAAACAACACAGTGAAAACAAGGCTCCTATCTCAAGCTGCTTAGAGCTTATTTAGGCAGAAAACTAAAGAATGGGGAGCCAAAACTTAAAAGAAGGGCCTGTTGTTGTGAGAAAAGAATATGATTGATCCAAGTGTTTAGGGCAGGGTGGTAAGTCTCATTCCTTACGTGACTGTATTGCTTGATTCCGCTCTTTGGATCACAAACAACAGCCATAACCCTAATTGCCTTTCTCCAAACACTGAGCCTGTTAGTCATAAAGAAGAGAGCTCAGAATATATCCATCAGCAAATACACTGTTAGAAATGTCCACCAGTAATACAAAGCCACATCCCACCTACAGTTGCTAGCAACATCTTGTAATATTTTACTATTTAAAGAAAACCGATCTTTCCCAAGAAGTCCCATAAAAACTACCTTGAGCTTGGTTTGATAGTGAATTTCCAAGTTTATATAATTTAAAGCATTTGATTAAAGATATTTACCATAGGGGTTATTTGTAATAGTTAATAGTAACTTATTTCAATTACTAGGAAATGATTGTGCAGATACATTAAAATGTGCAATAAAAGGACTAAATACAGTAACCAAAAAATGGAAGCAACCTAAATGTCCAAAAAATTGTTTAAAAGGACTGGATAAGTAAATTAAATCTATAACACACTATACTAAAGAATACCACTTGGTCATCAAGAATGGAGCTTTGGGTCTTTATTGATTGTTATAGAAAGGTGTTTTGTTTTTCTTTTTAATTACAAAGCAGCATGTGGTCCAATGGTCCTACTTTGACATAAATATATGTATACACACACACACACACACACACACACATACACACTTACACACATATATATACTCACATCCTCCATATATATGAATGTGAATACAGAGAAGGTGAAAAACAGCAAGAATGTGACAGAAAGAAGGTGAAGGACAGAGAAGCCAAAATAAATGACACAGAAGCCCTTACAGAAAAGAGTGGAGAAAAGCATGTTAAAAGAGAGAAAGCTCAATGAAGAGAGAAACAGGACAACCCAAACAGGGCCACCAAAGACACCCACAGAACGAGGTGCACAGATTGAGTCACACCCACACAGATTCATACAGACAGGAAAAAGTATGAAAGGACATATACTAAAAGGTTAATAGTGATTAAGTCTGAGTGGAGAACTTATAAGTTTCACTATACCCTTCTACATCACTTGATTTTGTACCATGAAATTGTATAGCTTTAATAATCAAAAACAGTAAAATAAAAACTACTTACAAAAGAAACTGGAACTCAAGAATGAAATGGACACACTTCAAACACAGAAATAAACAAATAAAATCCTCAAATTCTTAAGTGCTAAAACTTAATGAAAATTTGAATTATTCTTTAAAATCATGGAAGATTTGGTCTTTATTTACTCAATAATGTATATCAGTGTCATTGTAAGAAAAAGCACAGAGCCTATCTTCCAACTGCTTCTTAATTTATTCTATAAGACCCAGTGTATGCCAACAAAAAAGTTATTTCTCATTCAGAATATCATTTCCATATGAAAACAGCACATACATATTTGTATTTCATCTTTTCTTTAAACCTCAGAACTTCAAAGCCTTCAGGCAATCGCAACATATCTAAGTAGGAACAAAGGTAATCACCATCATGTCATCCAAAATCAGATACAGAAGGAAGTTTTTCAGAGAGAAACAGAATTCTTGATCAGAATTATATAGTTCTTAAAAGTCACTTCAGAGACAGATCCAAATGTAAGGAAAAGTTTGAGCAAAGGTGGCACACAATTTTTGCTTTAGAAAAGATCAGAAAAGATACACAGCTTCAGCAAATCATAAGTCACTCTGTATGCCCAAGAGTAATGAAAAATCAACTGTTTTTAATTCTTTCAGCAAAGAATTCATTGGTCTGAAAAACTAAGCTAAAGATGATCATTTTTTGGCATAAAAAGCACTGGTATATAAGTTTTATTTCTGAGTTTAAAAACCAGTAACTTAATTCACGAGAGAAGCTGAAAATCAATAGTACAGTAAAAGCTAATGATTTTCCACTTAAATTTCTTATCATATAAATATAGCTATGTGCATTAAAATAATAATAACAACGTATGTCAGATTTTCAACATGAGACAAACATAATGCTTAGAGGATTACAGACTAGAGTTTTCATTACTACCAAAATTTTTAATAAACTTCATTTAAAATCATGTTATTCTAAATAGATTAATTCCAAATACATGAGTAGAATAACTCTGAATCACTGGATTTTATTGGTAAATACTATTTACAGAAACTATAATAATTCCTTTAAAATACATCATTCACAGAATCAGTACTTGCCTAAAATATTTCAGTGGTATTTCACTGCCTCCAAAATAAAATTCTGGAATCACTTTCTATGATTTTCCAACCATCTACTATTTCTTAACTTTAATGATGAGATTTATTCATTGTAATTTTTTTTTGCCATTCACATACGTGTTTATTGCCATCTAAGTTGAACTATAATATCAACAATCAAGTAGATATATATATAATGTATTACATGTATAAAATATATATTATATATTTTATATAAACATGATATATACATTATATATTATAGAAAGAGAGCTATAAAAAAATCAGAGGTCCCAGGGCTTACTATCAGGGAGCCTGATTTAGTAAATTGAGAGTAGGGGCTCAGACATCCAAAATTAAAAAAAAAAAAAAATGCTGATGTACCAAGTTTGTTAAAGGACTTTGGAAACTTCTAGATCACAGGCCGGCTACACCACCTCATAGTGTTACATTGCACTTTGCACTTTTCAGTGCTTCATATAAATTAACCTAATCAATATATGCCCCATTCCATCCTAAGATCTTTCCACTGCCACTTCTCAGCATATTCTATGTCTTTGTTGTTTTTTTAATGTTTCCTTCTTTATTTTGATGGCAGGGGAGGAGCAGAAAGAGAGGGAGAGGGAATGCCAAGTAGGCTCCATGCTGTCAGAACAGAGCCTGATGCGGGGCTCAATCCCAGGATCCTTGAGATCATGACCCGAGCTGAAACCAAGAGTTGGATGTTTAACCAATTGAGCCACCCAGGCACTCCTCTAAGTATCCTTTGAACTCTACTTATTTTATATACAAAATACATTGGCACAATTCTATACAGGGTCTTGAAGGACATTGTGAATGTCTTCATGTACATGTGCATATTCTCCTTAACTAATGAAGTGGAGATGTTATTTTATACCTCACTAGTCATCTTTCCTCTCCTGTAGTTCTGCACCTTCTTCCACATCCCAGACCATCCCTTCCTCTCTCTCTCTCTCTCTCTCTCTCTCTCTCTCTCTCTCTCTCATTATCTCATAGCTGACCTCCCTCTTAATTTTTTTCCCCAATTCTGGAACCCCCAATGACAAATACCCCTCACCTTCTTGGTTGCTTTACAGGGTGTTCTCATCCCTGTGCTTACATAAAAACAGAAGTCTTCTCTTTGGATAGGACTTTTCTTACAACTCCTTTGAATGGAAGCTGCCCTTGTTCTCATGCCACACATACACCAAGGAAAGGAGCTGACATTTGTATTTTCTTGGCTTCCCATGGGCACTTCCAAATCAATTAATTCATTCCACCCAAGTGTGAAAAGAAAACATTTCTCCTTTGATTCCCAAATCATCAGATACTCTAACTTCTCCCTTTTCCAATGATGCTGCTTCAAAATTACTGCACATTTAGTGCAGATGTTAGCATCTGGGGCACTTGGGTTACTTCCAGTTTTTATCCAGAGGGACACTAATAATACCAATGGAGAGCCTCATAATCTCTTGACCTACTCAACTGCTATTACCTTCACTCTTCTTCAATATTTCTCTTCTAAGACTATATAATGAACTTTATCATCTAGTCAGAAGTCTTCTATCTCTGAAAAAAAGGAGCTCAACAGCCAACTTTCTGGTCACATTATCTTAAATAGCAGTGGTCCCCAGGTCTCGGGTCCACCACAGACTTCCTCTCTGATTTATTTTCTCTTTGGGAAATCTCAGTCCCGCCGATAGATTCAACTTCTCCCTTATTTCCTGATAACCACTAAATCTATCTAATTCAGATTGCTCCCCTAAACTACAAGTCTATGTGGTTAGTTCTGCTGTAAATTTCTGTTATGTTACTTTATAAACACCTTAAACTAATAATCAAAGCCCCAATATCCTCATCGGTCCTCTTGTACATATTCCTTTCTTCTAGGTTCCAGTTTATCAGAATAACAATGCAATCATCTACCAGGTAACCAAATACCTGAGAGAATCATCCTAGATGTACCTCTCACTCAGCCACACAACTATCAAGTTCTGTGCATTTTACCAACCAAATCTCTCTCTCTCTTTTTTATCTCCACTACCTCTCTGCTGAATCTAGAACCTCAGCTTTCACCTTCTCAATTACAATAACTTCCAAACTCAATGATTCTAAAACTTTGTTTATAAAAGGATCACTTGTTTGCATGTTTAAAATGCAGATTTTTGTGTCCCTTGCTCAGAAATACTGTTCAGTTGCCTGGAATCTTCATTATTAACAAATTACTTTATCCTTTGCAGGTGATTCCAGTCCTGGTGACCCATTCAATCAGACTTTGGGAAGCACTGAACTATCTGCCTCTTGTATTTCTCTTTCATTCCATTCTGCCATTGGTGACAAAACGACCTCTTGTTATATTCAGAGATCATATCTCTGATTCTTCCAGGTATGTGTGTTAGTCAAGAGTCTTCAGGTACAAATGGCAAAAACCCAATTCAAATTAGCTTAAATTTAAAAACACACACATGCAAATTGGCTTGTGTAAAAAAACAAGCAAAAAAAAAAGCAAGGAAAGGAGGATACAGTTTGTCTGTAGACACCAAAAAGAAAGCTCTCAAGCACTGTAAAGAAATTATTTTTCTCTCTTATTTCCCCTTCTCTCTGTAGGTTACTTCACTCTCCCAGACTAGCTTCTCTAGAAAGCAATCAGTCACTGGCTAAGAATCCTAACTTATACCTTAATGATCTTTGACTTAGAAATGAAACACACATCCTCAAACCATAATTAGAATAATCCACAGAAGTATTCTGACCAACTCAGTGTGGATCACGAGCCCATCCTTGGAAAAGTTATTCTAATGGAGTAGTGGGACAATGATTTCTGCAGCTGTAACAGAGGTCCACCCTTCTACTATCCAAAGCCCATGGCTAAATCTGGAAAAGGAGTAATTCCCCCCAAAGAAAGTGAGTATTGCTCTCTGAAGAAGAAAGAGTATTGAACAAGCAAAACATTGGTTCCTTATTAGGTTAAGATCTTAACTCCTCTATGGGGCATGAAGATTCTTCATAATCTGGTCCCTACATTTGTCCTTAGGGCAAATCTATGCTACGGTCAGGCTGCCTTAAGAGCTCCTGCCCCTGTAACTCCACTGTGCCCTACCTGTATCTCCTCTGTGGTACTTAACCACACTGAATCCTATTTCTTTAAGTGACAGGGTGGGGGTTATGTCTGAATCCCTGGAAAATCACAAGATACCTTCACTTTTATAAGTTTGGTGCCTTGAAAAGTGCTTGGCATAAAATATGTGCTCTGTAATTAATCAATATTTGTGTACTGATTATGTAAATAAATTCTAAATATAGAAGCAAAATGCTGGGATCTCTGACCCAGACTCTAACATTGGTGATTTGAGTTGGGAAAATTCTTTCTTTGCCTGCCAGGTCAGTGAAGACATTAATTCCCAGATCCTGCTAACCAAAGCTGCAGTTAGAAAAGATATGTTCCTGGCATTCCAAAGTAGAACACTGAGTTTTCCCATTATAAATATAATTACATAGAAAGCTTAATTTCTAAAACAGCATTCACACAGTAATATTTTGGGCATGTTATATAATAAATTTTCATGTTTGTGCCCAGAAGCCAACATTATTTCTATGATGGTAAAAGAGTATGCTTTAAGTCACAACTGAACATCAAATCTCTGAACATAATATTCCACAAACTGAGAATTTTCTTCTGGATGTATTTTATTTGGCTATACTTGTGAATTCTCTTAGCATATCAAAATTGTATTTATAACACATATTACTCCTAAGAGGAATATTTTCCACTCTAAAACAGCTCCTCTTTAATTGAATTTATAAACTATCCTGGGCATGCTAACAGGTAACTGCTATGGTCGTCACCATCTATTTGAACAACACAGGCACTGTCTACTTTCCTTCTAGTCACTTATAGACAGAGCCAATTGATGCCTATTGAATACCAAATAAAGCATCATTAAAGTGACTTGTTTATGGAGATTCTAAGAATCATTTTTCTTATCATGTATTCCTATAATAAGTGCTTCTATTGGTATGTCAGCAAAACCAAACAAATAGAATATATATGAAAAGAGATTTATTTTAAGGACCTGGCTCATGCAATTATAGGACCTGACAAGTCCAAAATTCATAGGGCAGGACAGTAAGCTGGAAACTCAGACAGGAGTTGATGCTGTGGTCTTGATGTAGAATTTCTTCCTCTTTTGGGAAACCCTAGTTTTTGCTCTTAAGGCCTTCAATTGATTGAATGAAGACCACACACATTATTGAGGGTAATCTTTACCAAAAGTTTGTAGATGTTAACCACGTCTATAAAACCCCTCCACAGAAACGCCTACATAAATGTTTGATTAAATAACTGGATACTAAAGCCTCAACACATGGATATAAAAATAACCATCACAAGGATGCCTGGGTGGCTCAGCTGGTTATGCATCACCCAACTCTTGATCTTGGCTCAGGCTCAGGTCGTGATCTCACATTTTCTGAGTTTGAGCCCTGCACTGGGCTCTGCACTGATGGTGTAGAGTCTGCTTGGGATTCTGTCTTTTTTTTCTCTCTGACCCTCCCAAGCTTGTGCACTGGCTCTGTCTGTCTTTCAAAATAAATAAATAAACTTTAAAAAAAACAGCCATCACACTATCGATAGGACATACATCTGTCAACATTTCAGTGTTAGCATTTGGTCCTCAGGGTTACTAATTTTGAAGTACTGAGACACAAAGATAGATTTCTTCTGTCTTGATTCTCTTTAGGTTAACCTGCTTTTTCCCCTAATGAACTTCAGGTTTTAGTTGCTAGAGACCTTGAAACTTCAATGAAAAGAACAAAAGAGCTTACACCAAGTTGTCAGATTGCTAAATACCGAGGAGGAGGAAGAGAAGGAAGAGACAAAGATGAAGACGAATTTTAGGAAGATGATAAAAACAATGGCAGTGCTGAAGAAGAACAAGGAAGAAAGAAGAACAAGCAGAGTTCTGAGAACAGGAGGGGGAAGGAGGAGAGACTGGGTCCTTTAGGAAAGAACAAAGGATTTCAAAATGTGTGATTATGGATACTCTCTCCCTGATAAATATACATACGAATTTTAAAAGTCTAACACAGCGCTACAAAGAGCACAGGAGCTATTAAATTTGGACTCTGATCCAGATACCTCAGTCAATCATAGTCTAAAACCATAAATCAGAAACTGTCTTCATTCTATGCGCCATATTTATTTGATGGTGGTGATGGAAGTTTGTGCCTGTGTTTGTGTTTAAGTGGGGAGGCTCCCTAAGTCACAAAGGTAAACAAACTGGGAGGGGGCTTTTTTCTTTAAAATCCCCTCACATCTGTTGGGATGGTTACTATCAAAATAATAATAATAATAATAATAATAATAATAATAATAATAAAGGGTTGGTGAGCATGTGGAGAAATTAGAATCCTTGTGCATTGTTGGTGGGAATGTAAAGTGGTGCAGCAGCCACAGAAAACAGCATTGAGGTTCCTTAAAACATTAAAAATTTCATATAATACAGCAATCCCATCCCTGAGTATACAGAACTGAAATCAAGGTCTCGAGAAGAGATATCTGCATTCCCATGTCCATTGCAGTATTTTTCACAATAGCCAAGATATGGAAACAACCTAAATGTTCATTGACGGGTGTGTAGAAAAAGAAAATGTACATATGAGAAAATATTATTCAGCCTCAAAAAGGAAAGAAACCCTGCCTGCCATATGCCACAATATGAGCCAAACTGTCTGTATGCTAAGTAAAATAAGCCAATCATAAAAGAACAAATACTGCATGATCCCATATACATTAGGTACCTAAAACTGTCAAATTCATAAAAACAGAGAGTAGAAGGTGGTTACCAGGGATGAAGGGAGAGTTAAATGGAGAATTGTTCTCTAGTGGGTGTAAAGTTTCAGTTATACAAGTTAAATAAGTTCTAGAGATCTACTATACAACATTAGTGCCTATAGTTAACAATACCACATGATACAGTTTTGTTAAGGGGGTAGACCTCAGGTTAAGTGGTCTTAACACACACACACACACACACACACACAAATCCACAAAGAAACAAAGCCAAGCCATGTATTTTAAAATGGGCTAGGGGCGCCTGGGTGGCTCAGTCGGTTAAGAATCTGACTCTTAGTTTTGGCTCAGGTCATGATCTCACGGTGTGTGAGTTCGAGCCCTGCACTGGGCTCTGTGCTGACAGCACAGAGCCTACTTGGGATTCTCTCTCTCTCCTTCTCTCTCTGCCCCTCCCCCACTCACTCTCTCTGTCTCTCTCTCAAAAATAAAACTTAAAAAAACATTTTAAAATAAAATGTGCTAAAGCAGAAATGACACATGCACTGAAAATATCAAAATATTATTTGAATCAAAATAAGGCTAGTTTAAAAAAAAAAGACAGTTTCATCTGGTTCCCATCTTTCATTCTAGAGATATAAACTTGGACAAGATACAGCCTCTGCGCTTCATTCAGGGCTCTCCAGTGATAAATCCGAAGGAAAAACTGATCCATTACATTCATTCATTCAGCAAACATGTATTGAGTGGTCTAGTACAAGTAGTTGCTGTATTAGGTGTCACGCAGTAAAGAAATATAATGCACCTGTAATCAAGAAGCCTATAATCTAGTGGTGCAGACATGCATGTAAACAGCTCAACATTTCACAAGGGAAAATGGAATAAGCACTGCAAGTAGAGGTAAAAGCAAATTGCCGCCAGAGTACAAAGGAAATAGCACTTAAAATGGAAAAGGGCAGACTTCAAGAAAGAGTTTTCACAGAGCCCTTAAGGAAAATCCTTGTCAACTGCTAGAGACTGTGGAGTAGTGGATGGGTTTAGTGGGACCCGAGTGTGCATATGCAGAGGGTGAAACTGCACAGCACGTTCTGGGAATAGTAAATATTCCAATATGATAAGGATATCCAGTCAGTAGTCACCCCGATGCACCTCATCTCTCCAACGTCGTTAGATGTTCATTGTCCAGAGTTACCTATTCATGTACCTGCACTTTTGAGTCCGATCATCCTGAGTGGCAGATAATTTTATTTTCTTCTAAAATGTTCTCCCACATACATAGTATAGTGATACACCATCTTCTAGGCAATGTTCCCCATAAAAACAAGTTCACATGGAAACACACAAAACAACCCACAAGGTACAAGGACAAACAGTGGAAACTGTCTCAGACTTCCCCTTCTCTCTCTAAGTCTCTCTCTTCACCTAGAAGTAAAGCAAGTCTGCACAAAGTCTGTAGGTCGTTGTGAAGCACACAACAGGATAAGGACAGCAGCAGGTGGAAATGTGGAAGGGTGTATTCTAGAAAAATATTTAAAATGACCAAGAAATATGGATCTTAATAAACAAAAAAATTGAGTTCCCAGAAACCAAAAAGACTGCTGTCCCTCTCTACCTCTCCTGCTATATCCTGGTTTGGAAAGTAAGCCTGGTCTGTAGACCACCTTTGGTTCAGTCTTAAAGGAGTCCTCAGAGAATCTCTTTGCCCTCCCCATTCCCTATTGTAGGAATATCTGTTGTTTTCCCTCTCACAGTCAATTTTCACCTGGTTCTAGGGACAGCACCCAGATTTCCTTTTAGGTGCTACCTTTCACAGCTTGGAAATATCTGAGAAAATGAAATTGGTGCTTGACTAGTGACCAAAAAGAAGGCATGTATGAACTGCTCTAAGGCATGATGTGAGTTTAAGGGTCAGTATCCCGAAGGAGGAACACATTGTTACACACTATTCTCCCCCTTGTACTAACTGATTACTAATCTTGCCTTTTATCCCCCAGAGTTTTATTGACTATTCTTAATAGGACAGTCTTTAAAAAACAATTCTAAGTACCTAAAAGAAGGATTTGCTGTCCAAGAAGAAACAAAAACACTGCTTTCTCCTTTCTTCCATATGCCTGTTCTTCCGATTATGATGGAGCTACATCCACCTGCAAGAGACACCTCACAGCCACCCTCATGTTGTTGCTCCAAAGATAATTTCATAAGCCACATTTTTAACATTATGACTTTGACCACAGAGTGACTGCTATTTTTGACAAGACTTCTGGTTAAAGTATTCACTATTCAACCACAGATAGTGGCTTTGTTAATGTATACCTTCTTGTCTCTAACAATGGTTAAGAAAGAAAGAAATCAAGAAATCAAGAAATGAAGGAAGGGAGGGAGGGAGGAAGGAAGGAAGGAATGAACAAAAGAAGGAAGGGAGGAAGGGAAGGAGGGAGGAAGGAAAGAAAAGAAAAGGCTTTCTGCTTAAGTATTCTAGTCTCATTTTCCATATCTGTAAAATGAGAGAACAGACAAGGTGATTTATAAAGTTCCTTTGGCTCTAATAACCCATTATTTGAAAACACACTAAGCATTTCAGTTGGCAGCACTCTCAGGTAGAATGACCCTCACCGTGTGTTACCATTCAGAGATAGCAAAAGCTATGGTTCAATACGTAGATGAACTGGCTCAAGACAAGTTGACATTGTTACACCAGGACTTGCAGATACAAAACTGAAGTCCGACACCACACTGCATTATAGGAATGAGTTTCTGTGAAGCGAAAGCACCAGGATTCGTAGGCATGGAGCTTAGAGGTAAGTTTTGGCTGGGAGGGGGCTGTTGTCTCCTCTATAAATGTTAAGCAGTTCTTATAAATACCATTTAACAAAAATACATAATCATAATGACATTTCCTAGGAATCCTATAAAAGACACAAAGCACAACCAGCCCTTTGTCAATGTCTTCTACTATAATGTGAATGATTTAATGAAATTTGAAGTTGACAGTAATGGTCTCATAAAACGACGTACTTTAGCTCAATAAAACAAAGGTGAAACAAAATAAAATCTAGAGCATATGCCTGGTATTTTAAAGATACATACTTGCAACCTATCATAGGAGTCAATTATTCTGATACATTGTATTCATGTATATTAGTGCATGTAAAATATGCACTAAGTTAAAGGTTTCAACTTGAGTCATGCAGTAGGCACTAATATGGGCCAGTGACCTGAGATAATACAGCCAAGATGGAGTCTTCATGCCATCACTTACTTATATTTTCCAGGGTATATAAAATGTGGAGTGGGTTTTCCTTCAAATTCTAGAATTCAACTACTTTTTCTCCATTTCTGCAACAGATTGCTACCACTCTGCACAGAGCTATCATCTTCTCTTATATAATCATTGCAATAGCCTCCTTTTTGGACACTCTGCTTTCACCCTGGTCCCCTATATCTATCTGTCCTAAAGAGCAGACTCATGCTTTTAAAATGTCATTCCTCTACTCTCTCTCATCCACTGGTTCTCATATCATTCAGTAAAAGCCCAAGTGTTTACCATGACCTACAATGCCCTACAACATAGCAACAACATCATCTGAAAGTTTGTTCGAAATGCAAATTCTCACGTCCTACTCCAGAAGTACCAAATTATAAAAACTCTGGGAGTGGGGGCCAGAAATACGTTCTAACAAGCTCTTCAGATGATGGGAATGAAGGCTAACGTTTGAGAACCACAAACTTATAGGACCACACATCCCACCCCTTCTCACTACCTCTTTGACCCGTCTCCTATTCTTCCCTTTGCATATTTTGCTTAGCTCCAGTTATAATAGCCTTGAACTTGCCAAGCATGTCCCAATCTCAGGTGCTTTGCACATTTTGCTACTTCTACACATGAAACTCTTTCCATAATATCTGTGAAGGGTGTTCTTCCACATCCGTTAGGTCTCTGTACAAATGCCATCTAATATAACAGCCTTCCCTGACTATCCTATATAAAATAGTAAACCTTGGCTCCAAAATTCTCTTTCCTCTTTACTTTGCTTTGTTTTTCTCCATTGCATGTATTATCCCCTGACTTAGAACATTTCTCTGTTAATAGCCTGTCTCATCCACCAGAGTGTAAGATCCATGAGGATGGGATCTTTGGTATTTACAAATAACCAGTGTCAAGAACATTTCCTAATATGGAGCAGACACTCATATATTTATCAAACATATAAATTCAGCTCCTAACCCTGAGAAAGACATAAAGGCCCAGGACCAAACCATTGTGTGGCTGTAACTGAAATATCTTAAATATCTCTCCTTTTTTAAAAGTCAGCTTTCCTGAATCATAGATTCTTAGAGCATTAACAATTAAGTCTCCTTAAACTTACTTAAGGGAAAATACATTTTAACTAGCTGCAACTATACCAGAGATATGTTTATCTAATTAAATGATTGCCATATATACATATAGAACATAGACTATGTAGCACATAGTACACAGGCTTTTTTTTTTTTTTGAGGGGGGTACAGGAAGCTGATGGAAGAGTTGTAGGAAAAGTTGAAAGCTTACTGAATAGATTCTTCATTGGCAGCCTTAGTCAAGCAAAAGGTCCATTAAAACAAAGTAGTAAGCTACCGAATAGCTGCAAAAAACAAATCTGTCACTGACATTACTGTAGATATCAGGAACCTGGGAGCAAGAGAGTTAATAGGGTGGGTGCCAAAATCAGAATCATAAATGGATGGAACAATGGACCAAACATAATAGTTTGACATTAAGAAATCACAGGTGCAAAAAAGAAGGGAATGTGGTTTAATGGTATCATAACTGAAAAGTACAGTTGTGTTGTACAAGTACTAGAAAAGTTCTTGGTAACATCGGTCATTATTTGTAAAATATAATATTAGGAAGAGGGAAGAAATAATCATACACACACCCCTTTACTATGCAGGTAAAAGAGTACATGCTTTGAAAGGTCACAGATCAAAGAGAATTGGTCAAGATAAAAATAAACAGAATATTGAGAGGGAACAAAGCTGTCATGTGGGAACACTCAACTCACATGAGTTAAAAGAAATCTGGGACATTTACCCACAAAAATAGACTCCATGTGATAGAAAGAAATATGAGAAAAGGAGACATTAATGGTTGCCTTTAACTATATAAAGAATTGCCATACAGAAACAGAATTTAGTTTGTTCTGTATGACAAGAGGAGAAACTAAGAAAAATTGGTGGGAGTTCCAAGATGGTGGATTGACTCTGTAGAAGAAAGACCTAATCAATAATCACAGCTGTCCCAGATTAGTAGAGGATGGCTCCAAGAGGCGTTCAGACAAATTCCAACCATAATCCAAGTCACCATTCCTCTGCCTGTGTTACTACCATGCCCTCCTTGGTCTCTCGCTTCCAGCAGCCCCTTCTCCAACAGCCTGAGAAAACATCAGCCCCTTCTCCAACAGCCTGAGCAAAATACAGAACTGCTCTGATTCCCTCACTTAAAATCCTTCCAAACACCCATTGTGTTCAGGATAAAATCCAAACCCCTCCTTCACCACTCTACGTGTCCAGCCTTCTTGTTCACAGTCCTAACCTTGTGCCCTGGGCTGCAGCTCAAACAAGTGTTTTCTAGATCTTTGAACAGGACGTGCTTCTCTCAACCCCAGACTTCACTTCTCACTTAGGCCTCCACATACAATACAATGGCTTCTCAGTGCCTATGCAAGTTCCTTTGGTCCACAGATTGAAACTTTAGTACCCAGCTCAGATCCCTTCTCTGTCCAACCAAGCTAAAGCCAGCCCCAAGCTCCCATAAAGAAACACAAAAACAAAATTGCAGTGATCATTTTAAGACATAAACCAGACCACCTCATTCCCATGCTCAAATCCTCAATGGCTTCTGATCACATTTAAGATTTTTTTTTTTTCAACGTTTATTTATTTTTGGGACAGAGAGAGACAGAGCATGAATGGGGGAGGGGCAGAGAGAGAGGGAGACACAGAATCGGAAACAGGCTCCAGGCTCTGAGCCATCAGCCCAGAGCCCGACGCGGGGCTCGAACTCACGGACCGCGAGATCGTGACCTGGCTGAAGTCGGACGCTTAACCGACTGCGCCACCCAGGCGCCCCTCTGATCACATTTAAAACAAAATCCTCCTCGGGGCGCCTGGGTGGCTCAGTCGGTTGAGCGTCCGACTTCGGCTCAGGTCACGATCTCACGGTTTGTGAGTTTGAGCCCCGCATCGGGCTCTGTGCTGACAGCTCAGAGCCTGGAGCCTACTTCTGCTTCTGTGTCTCCCTCTCTCTCTGCCCCTAACCCACTCACATTCTGTCTCTGTCTCTGTCAAAAATAAATAAACATTAAAAAAAAATTTTTAAATAAAATCCTCCTCACCATAATCTGCAAACCTTCTTGATCTGACCTCTGTCCATCTCTATCCTCACTTGCTACCTGTCAGCCCTTCTCTCTGCTCTAGTCATGCTGGTCTCCTTGCTGTTCTTCGAACACCTGATGCATCTTTCTGACCTCACATCTTTTCACCTGCAGGCTCCTGTACCAGGAACAAAAATTTCCCAGATATTTGCATGAGTTGGTCTCTCACTTCATTCAGAATTCTTCTCAATTGCCACTGCCTTGGGATGTTTTCCTCACCATCACTCTATCAAAAACAGACCTCTCTGCTCTTTCCCTTTCTCTTCCATTACTTCATTTCATAACCTTTATCATGATGTGACTTCCTACTACGCATTTTTTTGTGTCTTGTTTCTCTTCCTTAATGGAAATAAATGACAGCTCCACGAAAAAGGGAGTTTGTCTTACTCTCTGTCCCAGCTCTTACACCAGTGCCAAGAAAATCCTGGGCACTCATTAAACTTTAGTGTAACAAATAAGTAACTCCTCTTGTTTTTCTACACAGCATTCATCACTACCTGAAACACACTATTCATTTCCTCAGTTGCCTATTCACTCACTGTATCTCTACCTCCTGGATAGAATATAAGCCCTATGAGTTTATCTGTCTTGATCCTTGCTGGAATAATGCCTGGCAAGAAAGAACAAAATGAAAAATTAATGAGTAAATTTAGATGACACATTTTTAGAAACATTCACTGACAACATTCATCCTTAGTTTACCCAGCTAAGGTACATGTTTCTTATACATTCTCAACATAACATCCTATGCTTCCTTTGTCATGGCCCTTGTACTTCACAATAATGCTTGTTTCCCTGGTTGTATTTCCTGCTGAACTGTCGGTGCAGAGAATTCCGGAATGTGGTCATTTTCTTCGCCAGTTATATCCTCTTATCACTAGTCCTTAGTATAAGTATATTCATGTTTGTGCAAAGCAGGGAGAAGGGTGGAGGGAAGGACAGATGAAGAGATAGAAGGAAGAATGAACTACCTTTTCTGGGAGTTTAAAATATTATTCAATTTCTAATACTGGTAAAACAAGATGACCATTGAGGACCCTGGGTTTTTCCCAAGGTAACATCCAAAGAAGCCATCATGGGATAAATTTCTAACTTGGGGCTTGAACATAGATTCTAAGAAGCCAGCTGGAGTCTCAGGGGGCACTGCTCACATTAATGTCAAAGACACACCAATCACTTGCATAAATAATGTTCAAATGGTTCAAATATTTTTGCTTGAGGGATCTGAGGAAAATTCTGTTCTCCTTGAATCTGTATTTTTCTTCCTTGTTTCCACATCTTCCTTGTTTCCATATATATATGTACATATACTTGAGAATCATTCATTACCACCTTATTATTCTCTTCCACAAAATGTAGAAATTTATTTTTAATTTCTTTTAAACACAAGGCTATATATTTTCTGTGGATTAAGAATTCATTAAAATTATTATTGGTATAAAATTGATAAAATAATCTACATATATTGGCATATATAAACCAAAAAGATAAACACAAACATAAAAGTGTTCATATATGAGGTAAAAATTATAAATACAAAAAGCAAAACTTTATTGAGGCTATCTCTTCATGAGAAGGGGAAGTTTATAATGCCTTAATTAGAAGATTATTGAACTGTGCCTCTGCTGCTATCCTGTAGGCTTTGAAGTCCCCAGGTCATGCCCGAGACTGAGACTCACAATTGGAAAAGGTAGGCTTTTCTTTTGTAATCCAGGTAAAGAGGTCTTGTGGACGGAGAGCTAACAAAGAGAATGTCGTCTACCTCAGATAACTGCTCAAGTAAATCCATTTTAGAAAACAGCATATATGAAGCCAATTATCTGGAAAATGGTTTTCCTTAAAATGACCCCTGAGCACCACACTTGGAAAGTCCTTTGTACCTGGTCTGATCACCGCCCTGTCCTATGATGCTCTCCTCTTATAAGCATGTCTCCAACATTCTCCTCATGGCAATTCAGAGCCACGCTTCTGAGTTCCAGGCCAGCATTTCCAGCCCCTTGTGTGGCAGTCCCACAGGCACACCTATTTGATAACTCATACTCCATATGTGCCACAACAGAGCTAACCCTGTCCCACTCCCACGCAAACTACCATCACTTACATTTTTGATTTCACATAATGGTGCCCACCAGAAACTTGTGAAAATTATGAGAAATACTGTTGCAGAGTCTGGAGATATGAAGAGATTTAAGTGCTCTAAATTAAAAATTTGCCACCCTCTCTAAAGACTAACCCAAGGGAAGTGTATTGGACAAGAATTATTAATATGTGAATATTCCCACAAACGCCACTAAAAATGTACATTATACAAGACTCCCTTCTATTGCAAAAGGCAGAAAATCAACTTAAATCAGCTGAAGGGGGAAAAAAGATGGGATTTCTTAGTTCACGGAGCTGAAAAACTCAAGGGTGCATCAGCCTCAAACACAGCTAGACCAAGAGGTTTATCCTGTTGCTTTTTCTCCCCATTCTCCAGTTCTGCCTTCCTCTTGAGTCAAATTCATTGCATCCAGTCAGGGAAATGGAGGGGAATAGATGCTGACAATTCCACACTGTGATCCTCATAGCTTGTGATACACAAAGGAAGAAAGAGCCTGTATACTCAGTCTCCTGGGGACGGTTGTGGGGGGAGGGGGTGGCTGACAGATGCAGCTTTGGCCACGTGCATGTCCTTGAACCAATCATTTTGGCCAGTAGAATGAGTGAGTCCTGGAGGGGAGGGGCTGAGGTGGGACAACTTCATTGTTGTGATTTGGGGCAACTCTGAAAAGAGAAATGAAGTGTTGGGTTTGTGTGAAGAAAATAAATGAGAGATAAAGGAAGCATTTAAAGTATTGCTTTAGAGTATGTAATGCCTTTCATGTGGTTAGAGCAAACAGGTATAGAGAGAACTATTCAGAATTACTGTTGGGTTTCTAAATTATTCCTTTGACTACTTCAATAGGACTAGATCCGTTATTATACAAATACTATATTCTATTTGTATTTGTACATCTATCTCCCCTACTAGATCAAAGTCTCCTTGAAAGTAGTAGTTATATTTTCTACATTTCCATAGTGTTTTGCACACAGAAAGGACTCGGAAGTGTATTGGTAGAATGAATGACGAGTTCATGATACATGATTTTTCTACTCTCAAGGCACTCCAATTAAGTGTGTCCTTCAAATTTTAAAAAATACTTAAGAAAGTGTTTCCATGGTCTCCGATTATAACTCCGACTTTAAGTAAACAAGAATTTCTTTGTACCATTCATAAATTCCTTCTAAATCATTTTCTCTCTTCATGTGAATCAAGATAGTTAAGGCAGTTATAATCTTTCAAAATTACAGAATCAAAGGAATTCAGGCATAGAAGAGAATTTGAAATACTTGAACCAACTTCTTGTTTTATGGAGATGGAAATAAGATCTCTTTTTAGTTAAAATTAGTTATTCACTCCAATAGTTATTTAGTGCCTAAACCAGGACTTGAGTTCTTAAACTTCAGTTTTAGGACTATGTCCATATATCATCTTACCTCCTAAACATTATACCTTTCTAAAGACACATTCAAACTTCCTCTCTTCTCTGCGTACTAAATAAACATAATCATCCACGTCTTTCCCATAGTTCCTTGTATACAAAATGTGTGCAAATAGGGCGCCTGGGTGGCTCAGTCGGTTAAGCATCCAACTTCGGCTCAGGTCATGATCTCGCGGTTTGTGAGTTTGAGCCCCTGTCAGGCTCTGTGCTGACAGCTCAGAGCCTGGAGCCTGCTTCAGATTCTGTATCTCCCTCTCTCTCTGCCCCTCCCCTGCTCACACTCTGTCTCTCTCTGTCTCTCAATAATAAATAAACATTTAAAAAAATGTTTTAATATGTGCAAATAATATGGGGTAGTATAAAAACACAGCTTTAGTGTCTGATAAGTCTTAAGTCTGCTTCTTTAAACCTGTATGATCTGATGAAAGTTTGTTTAAAACAGGTGTAATAACACCTATAGTTACTGGATATCTATAAGGTACTGAACTGTGAGCACATAACAAAACAAAACATCTAATACATCATAGACCCTGAACAAGTATTAGGTTCCCTGGCTCAATCCCCATCCATAGCCAAATAACATTTATGAAAAACACTGAAACATACGGATTTCTATGCTAAAAGTCTATTTTAGATCAATGAAGAAAGTTTGGTTAGAGGTTGGAATAACAAGAGGTTTAGGTACTCTATGTTAAATTAACCATTCTCCAAGTTAATAATACTTCTTGTCCAACTCATAGTCCCATAATACTAATGAAATGAAATATTCCATTAAGCTTATTTTTATAATGAGAAAGTGTAGCACCAAACAAGTGCAGTAGCTCAGACCACAAAGTACTCAATGGGGTCTTATGGGATTTACTTAAAAGACAAAATTACTTTGTCAGTGATAGGAGCAGAGATTAGAAACTAAGTAACAACCCCCTTTTTCAAACATTACCACCTAATCTACAATACCATGGCAGCAAAGAGAGCAGTCGTGTAGATAAAAAGTAATTTGATAAAATAATGGCTGCCATTTTTCTACTACAATTGCTCTGTGACATAATTTATAGGGACCATACTTCTCCTCTTCTTGATGACAGGTAATAGGAAGAGTTCAGCAGCAAACCTTGATATCAGGCTAAGACCATTTGGATCAGTACAACTAAGTCATTTTTAACTGTTTCCTCAATTATTTTTTTTCAACTTTTACTCCATTTCATCAAAAAGAAGGACAAAAGTTGATGATTAAAAAAAAATCTCTGTTCAAAACTGAGATTTGTAGATTAAAAAATAGCTCTAAAATGATTTTTATTCTATTCTAAGAATAATAGTTCACTTTCTGCATTCAGATGATTATGAATTGGTCTATAATTTATCACCATGAATATTAAAATCTGCAATAAAGAGTTACATATACAACTCTTATGAAAATGAAGCTCACAGTTTTTTGTTTAATTGACTCTGCACCCTATGTATTTCAAATAAATCCTGAAGTAATTCAAAGTATCACAGATTATAAAATGTGGTATTTAAGAATAAAAGGAAACAGATCACCTGAAGGATGTAAGTGGAATACTCCTTTTACGCACCTGAGTTGAGTTGATTAAATTCCTTGAATACTAAATTTAGCTGTTGAGTTTCCAGAATCAAAGAATATAAAAAATGGGCAATTGCAGTAACTTTCATTTTTAGCCACTCACATCACACTTTTCATTATATTTTGTATGGATTCTAATTTCTCCTTTACTATTTCAATTACTCTTTGTATGGATCTTATCTTGATATTAAAATTATCTGGAATAAGATAATAAATGGATAATTTAGATCTTTGATCTTTAATATCACGTATTAGGGATAGCTCAGGATGCCACATTTCTATGCAAGATAAGAGAAAAAATATGATTTAAATACTGAAACTTTAAGCAAGTGAGTAAGTTAAAAAATGACCAATTGTATTTTATAAATTTGTGGTAAATATGACAACTCAGATTATGCTATTGATGTATAGCTATTCCCTCTGGTAACTGCTAAGCATGAAGTCTAATTTTTTAGAAATTACTAGAATAAGAAAATATATTCTATTCAACATAGTGAAAGAAGCTGTCATCAGTTTTTATATAGGACAACTATGCAATCCATATACAGAAACCATTCCAAAATATTCACATAAATATCTGTATATTCATTTTTTATTTTTTTTATTTTATTTATTTATTTATTTATTTATTTATTTATTTATTTATTTATTTTTGGGACAGAGAGAGACAGAGCATGAATGGGGGAGGGGCAGAGAGAGAGGGAGACACAGAATCGGAAACAGGCTCCAGGCTCTGAGCCATCAGCCCAGAGCCCGACGCGGGGCTCGAACTCACGGACCACGAGATTGTGACCTGGCTGAAGTCGGATGCTTAACCGACTGCGCCACCCAGGCGCCCCTGTATATTCATTTTTTTTTTCAACGTTTATTTATTTTTGGGACAGAGAGAGACAGAGCATGAACGGGGGGGGGGGGGGGGGCGGGGGGGCAGAGAGAGAGGGAGACACAGAATCGGAAACAGGCTCCAGGCTCCAAGCCATCAGCCCAGAGCCTGACGCGGGGCTCGAACTCACGGACCGCGAGATCGCTACCTGGCTGAAGTCAGACGCTTAACCGACTGCGCCAACCAGGCGCCCCACATTTTTTAAATAAATATTCAATGGGAAGCTTCAGTGTTCTGGACACCATTCTAGAAGCAAGAGATTCAATAACGAAGCTGCCTGCCTTCATAGTTTCCTTCCATTCTAAAGAAGAATATAAACAAAAATAGTAGATATGGAATATAAGGGGTAAATGCCCTGAAGAAAAATAAAGGAGCATGAAGAAGACAGAAGTGTAAATAATATTTTACATATTATTAAATTTTAGATGATTTAGATTGATACTTTCCAAGGTGACCAGAGAAAGCATCTGTAAGAGGAAGACTTTGGAGCAGCAACATAAATGTAAATATCTTGGGAATGTAAATATCTTGGGAATGTATTCCAGGAAGACAGAATAGCATATTCCAAGGTTTGGAGGCAGGATGTTAGAAAGGAATCCTAAGGTATAAACCAGACTAATGCTAATTAAAGATACAATTCCATATAGTTTTAAATCCTTCCTCTCTTTAACTCAGTTTTGACAATGTTTTGAAAGACTAGGGAAATAATGATAGTCCAGGATCAACTTCCTGTGCCAATATATGGTTCCTGAATATTGAGGAAAGGATTCTGATAGGTCAATTAATCATTAAATAGTCCTTAATCATCCTTGGCAATTTTCCTAATAATATGAAATTGCTTTGTGTAGTAACCAATAATAGAATACATGTCTTGAATTATGCTTTTTTTTTTTTTACAAAATACAGCTTGAGGGGGGCGCCTGAGTGTCTCAGTTGGTTAAGTGTCAGACTTTAGCTCAGATCATGATCTAACAGTTCATGAGTTCAAGCCCCATATTGGGCTCTGTGCAGACAGCTCAGAGCCTAGAGTCTGCTTCAGATTCTGTGTCTCCCTCCTCTTTGCCCCTCTGCCACTCAAACTCTGTCTCTCTCTCTCTCTCAAAAATAAATAAATCATTTTTTTAATTTATAAAATACAGCTTGAGGAAATGATAATTCAATTGTTTCTAGGCTAAAAAAACTTTATCCATAATTTTGAAGTAATAAAGTTATCCCCATCCTGAGATAATAAAAAGTAGTACTAATTATTTAATAGTTTGGCAAAGCTCAAGGCTCATCACTGAGGAAGGATTTTGTATAGTTGTTCAACTTGACGTGTGAGAAATTCTGAAGGGAATGAGACAGAACTAGCCAAATTGTGGTGAAGGTGCTGACGGATGCTATATGAAGAGAGAAAGTCTGTCATGTGTATACCACAGCAGAACTCTCAAGGTTTTATGAAGAATTCAGCAACAACTAAAATTGCTTTCTTTGATACCCTATTTGGCCAGATCAAATACAAAATCTCCAGCCTGGCCTCTCTGCTCATTGACAAATAATTAGTTTATCCCTAAAAAAGTACAAACAAGATTTTTTTGTTCTCAGGTTAACTATTTTGTTTTTAATTACCCTTACCTCTCTCTCTTTTAGTCCTGTTTTTTTTCTTTGTCCCTTGACTCAGTCTTCCAACTCTCTGTAACATTTGAATGTATTAATTTTCATTCAAAATAATTTTGAAAGTATACAGCAACAGCTAAATGTCTCTGAGTTACACCTTGGTTAATCTGGGCTTTGAAACAATGTTCTTAAAGAACCTGATGAAAGTTACTGAATCTCTTCCTCCCAAAATGCAGTGCATCCATTCACATCAAATTTTACACAGATTCACAGGCTTCCTGAAGCATCCCTTTGTGTCTATATACACTAAGGGAAGAGCCCCTGGCTGATACAGATCTAAAGACTTCTTCCATGACATCCACCAAAAGCTTTAGATCCATTTACAGTTCAGATAGATACAAACTGAATCTTGAAGCCATTTACAAATCGTAGCGCTTTCCAGTTCTGCTCTAACATAGAGCTGTACAAAGGGCACAATGTCTCTATCTGTCATGAGCTGGTCTTAAATACCTGATAAAACCTGCTTCCTTAGAGAATTGTGATATGTTTAAATTGTTATGCAAACCAACTAAATGGCTTTTGTGACAATGACTTGCTTACGATATTGTCAAGATAGTTTTACCTAATAGTTCTGGCTTCCTATTGGATTTTGCCAAATAATAAAGTCAACATTATTAGCCGTTTCTTTAATCAGGTCTAATTGTGCTGTATCTGCTCCCTGTGTCACATAATTGAAGTTGCTTCTTTCAGACGTCATATGTGAAGTATTACCAAGCCCAAGAAATTCCCCCAAAGAAAAGACATGATCCTCACTGCACCTTAGCAGTCTTATCTTTCACTGTTTTAGCTTTCCAGTTTAACAAATAATCAGCTTGATGGTGAGATGTTTACACAAAATTTACATTGGAAATTATCATTTCCCATGGTCAACAATATCATCATACCTTATTGAAGAAGTTCAACAAGTTGGCATTGAATCTACATTGTGAATACATGCCCAGGTTAAAGTTGAGATTATATATCAATTCTAAAGATGGAAAAACCTATCTTGTGTGGTAAAGAGAGTAGCCTGAGTGCTTTCTCATGCTGGTAAAGAATCCTGTTTGTTGAAATTAGGTTAATGCTAAATAATCAATGTGTATGTGTTCTAAGTGTTATTCATTGTCAGAGACTGGACCTTATCTAACTCATCCTACATAAATATTCTACATCTCTCAATACCTGATTAAAAATAGTTGAGATAACCACAATACCAAAAGCCCACAGCTAGATCAATTAGCAAAGCTCAACATTGAGGAGTTTCAACCTGTATTGTGACAGCTTTTGTCTGTGCTACCTTTCTGAGAATAACTGTAAGGCAAGAAGTCTTGGAAGATAAAGATAGGGTCTTCCCTCCAGGGAAGACAGCAGATGTTTTTAGTGGCAAGATTTAAAAAAAAAATCTCCCTCTGGAACAAATTTAGGCAAACTGGCTAGCGTCTTCTTTATAGGAATGGGGCTCAGGATTGGTACTCAGCTGTGACACAGACCCACTATGTGCACACCATTTAACTAGGCCAGGTTACATCACTCTACAGGACTTGGGGCAAGAGGGGAACCATTGAGAATGTGGAGCTCAAGCTTCTTACTGTGCCATGAGTAATAAATCCTTTGTCTCTGATACCAGAGTCTCATGTCTTTTGCCAGCATTCTAAAACTGTGGCAAAGTAACTGATTAGTTTGCAAGCAGAGTAAAATCTCAGGCCCTTCACAGTTGTTGACACTAAGCTAAATAAGCAAAAATAATTGGGATAGGAAATAATATCCATATTTCTGCATCTGGCCAAGATAGAGTAATGAGTCAAATTTATCCTCATGCCTAAAACAAATATAACACTGAAAATAATAAATGAAAACAATGCTTCGAAGACATTCGGACATCAGGCAGTGTAGCACAGAGCAAGGGATAGTTTGAGCTCACAATAGCCAAAGTGTACAACTTGTAATTGATAGAGTAGAAAGAGTATTGCCTCAGTAGTATGGTAAAATTATCCCTAGACTGAAGATTATTCTGGACCCAGCAGGACCCAAAAGAATCAAATTGTTTCCAAGTTAACTTAGCTGTATCCTAGAACAAAGTTCAAGAATATTTACAAGGATATAAAAATATCCAGCATCCAACAAGGTAATATTCATCATGTCTGGCATCCCATCAAAAGTCACCATGCCTGGGAGGTTGGCCACGAGGGGAAAAAGTCACCATGCATGCAAAGAAGCAGCAAAATGAAGATATCCAGGGATATTCTTTCTGTTCAAAATGTGGCTCCCAGACCAGCAGCATCAGTGTCACCTGGGATCTTGTTAGAAATGCAGAAAAGCTGAGGCCCCACCTCAGCTCTACTGAATCAGAATCTGCATTTTAATAAGATCCCCTAGGAGTTTAAATGCACATTAAAATTTGAGACACAGAACTAAAACTTTTAGTCAAGGGAGTCTCTCAAAGGAGTAACTTAGAAGTACTTGCTCAGAGACTTCTACATAAAATATGTGGAAAAGGAATATTTATTCCAGATTTCAGATTTTTTCTTTCCTAAAAACACAATACGGTAATACATGCACTTTTTAAAAAAATTATATTCAATAATAAGTGTTTTAATAGAAAAGTGATAGTCCACAAGACACTTTTCATATCTGAAGTCTGGATTTCAAAAGGTGACAACTTTTAACTTTTTTGTTTTAGCTCTTTTAGTAGTTAGTTCTTTAATGCTTAAAAATATACTTAACACTAAAATCTCTTGATCTGTCAAATCTGACTCTGGTATGAACTATGAAAATTTAGCTTAACACTATTTCTACTTTTTCCCTCTAACCTCCCCTAACGTTTGATGGCCGTTATAAATTTTTACCATAAAGTGACCATTCATTTCTACTGGAGATCTATGTAATTTTAAATAATAAATATATAGATATAATATTATTTTCCCACCAATTTGCGACAATATTTCTGTACCATCCACTCTACAGAATGAAGATAGTGGTACTTTTTCTTATCTGTCAGCTATATCTTTACCTTCACACTGTTAAGGTCGATCACATTTACATCTATTCTGTTTATTAAAGTTTACGATGCTTTGTCTATAAGTTGATTATTGAAATTGGAAACCCACAAATAGCACTTATATTATTATAGCTATATACCTATCATTCACTGAAAGCAAAGAAATGTACTAGGATTCTGTATTTTATCCTAGTGTCCAGGTCATACAGTTTCTTTTACACCCTACTAATTTCCCAAAACCTGCCAATTTGTTAATTGCTTCATATTTGGATTATGGCTTTCTTACGGAGGATTCTGTGTGCGTGCTGGTGATTGCTCTTGCCTTTCCTTGAATACACATTTGCCTTATTTTCTCATGTTGAGAAAAGTAACTTGTCTACTGTATCAATGACATCTTGCAGTCACTTATTTTACTCTCGATATTCTTATCTACTGCTTTGACTCTTCTCCATTCTTCTTCAGCAGATTCCTCAGGATACTTGATTCTGGTCCTGCTGTACAGTTGATATCCTGAATTTGTTTCCAATGGACGCTAGAGTTACTTCTACATTTTTTGAGTGTCTCATCTTCCCTTTTATTGTTTTTCAAATTTGTAGTACTTGAAAAGATCCTCAAGTAACTTCCTTCAAAATATATACGGGAGGTCAATTTTCTGCATTTTTGCATGTCAAAAGGATAATTACCATCATATCTCAGTGGGTATGGAAGTCTAGATTCAAAATAATTTCCATCAGAGGTATTGATTTTTTTATGTTTATTTATTTTTGAGAAAGAGACAGAGAGAGACAGAGGCAGAGACAGTGACAGAGTGCAAGCAGGGGAGGGGTAGAGAGAGAGGGAGACACAGAATCTGAAGCAGGCTCCAGGCTCTGAGCTGTCAGCACAGAGCCCAGTTCAAGGCTTGAACTCATGAACCGAGAGATCATGAACTGACCCAAAGTCACTCAACCGACTGAGCCACCCAGGAGCCCCTCCAGCAGAGGTTTAAAGATATTGCCCCATGGTTTTCTAGTATTTGATGCCAACCTGATTCTCATTCCTTTTGGAGTCGTTTTTGTTTTGTTTTGTTTTTTCTTTTTCTGACTGGAGGATGTGTATTTTTATCTTTGGTGTTCTAAAATAAAATAATAAAATAATGACTGGAGGGGTGTGTATGTATGGGCATGTGTGCATATGTGTGTATTTTTGTTAATTATACTTTATACTCTTTTCAGTCTAAAGACATTTATTTTTCCTATTACTGGTTTCATAATTTCCTCATTTTATCTTCTTTTCTCTGAGATTCTTACCAGATGGATGCTATACTGACCTTCTTACAGTTATTTCTCTCTCTCTCTCTCTCTCTCTCTCTCTCCCTCATGCACTCTATATCTACTCTGGGAGATTTTCTACTTTACTCCCCGACTCTAATTTCTGAGTCATTTACCCTGTTCTTATTCATTTTGCATGAATATTTCTAATTTTTAAGAGTTCCTTCTTGTTCTTGGTTTTGTTTTCATGAGATGTTGACTTGGTTTTATCAGAGTCCTTATATCTTATTCCTTTCTGAATATGCAAATTAGAAGTTTGGAATTTATTGTTTGTATTTGTTTTAAGCTATACTTCGTCCTCCGAATCAGCTATTTTTCCTTTGAGATGTTTTTCTACTGTTATATACATTTGTCTTTTTTTTTTCTACTAGGTCTCTTCTTAATAGGAAATCTGTGTATGTGGACAGGACTAATTACCTGACACACTTCACTTTAAAATAAAGGGGTAAAGATCCAACTTGTAGCTACGAAGAGAACCCCAAATGTCAGAATAGCAACCCTAACGCTTCCCAGGCAGTTTATTTAATTTCTGTGTAGAAGAATTTTCTGGATTTTCTTGTCAAAGTTTAAATATTGAGTTGTCCACATTCTGCCTGCCAAAGAACAGGAAAAGGCAAAAGGAAGGGAGGTGTGGAAACCAAAGTATTTTTGTTCCAGCAGGCACACTTTTAATTCCCTCCTGCCTGTTAACACACTTTCCCATTCTCACCCTCCTATACTGGCCCACGACAAGTCTGGTGCCTTTTGAGGGGTTCTGCCAGACTTATTCTGGCCTCTGGTCCCAACCCTGCAGGATGTACCAGCCTGCTCCTGTCTGCTCCATCTTCCAGATAAGGACTGAAATACCCTGTCAGCTGTTGCTCCACTGTATTCACCACTAAGTAGTTCCATTTCTTAGTCTTTAACATTTCATTTGGGTCTTGAGAGGGAAAGGAGGTTATACATGTGCTCAATTACCCATCTTGAATTAGAAGCCAAAAGAGGCCTATTACATACATTATGTCATTTAGTTCCAATGTAGCCTCTGGCCACAAAATAAAGTCTCTCTTTTCATCAGCTTCTGAGCACAAAACAAGGTCATATTTCCTCTCTGTGTACAAAGTATGATGGCATGATTTCTACCCCACACAATGGTTTGATTACTCTGCTCTTTTGGGGGGACCCAAAGGGGAGGTCTTAGCTGCTTTCAACAGCAGTCTGCCTCCACAGCCATCTTCCTGCACCCGGATCGTCTTCCTGACCCAGGCTACCCAACATGGTCACATGTGCAGCCAGAAGTTACTCTGAGAAGCTCCAGCAGCAGCAGAAGCAGCAGCAGCACACATATGCCAATGCCCAACCCAAGTGTCACCCACAAATGTTCCCAGAGGCTGAGGGTGCTGCCTGCAGACTTCCCAGAGCTTTAGCTCCTCAAAGTATCAGAATATTGAACATCTGCTTGACTCAGTAATGTGCTGCTCTTTAATATCTGTCCCCAAAGCAATTCTGCCTGTACCCAGAACCTCATAAAATCTCTTTAAACTGTTCTCTCAGCTTCTTCAACCATTCTCTGGGAGCTCAAAATATTAGTCCCTGGAGCTAGGTGAGAAACTGATAGCAATCTATCTTCTCACTCCTTCCTGCCCTGCCCCAAATCTCCCTTCATCTCTCTCTGACACGTATGCAAGAGCCCTCTTAGTTATCAGCAGTAGATACTGCTAGTTCCGGCAGGGGAGCACCTATGTGGCTTAGTCGGCTGAGCGTCCAACTCTTGGTTTCAGCTCAGGTCATGATCTCATGGTTTGTGGGATCAAGCCCCTCATTGGGCTCTGCACTGATAGTGCCTGCCTGGGATTCTCTTTCTCCCCCCTCTCTGCACCTCCCCTACTCTCTGCCCCTGCCCCACTGACGCCTACTCTCTGTCTCTCTCAAAATAAATAAATAAACTTAAAAAAAAAAAAGATACTGCTACTTCCTAAGTGACTTAAATGGGAATCCTATGGGAGTTAACTCAACTCTTATGGGAATTAAATGCTACTATTGCCACATTTATATAGAGATTGTTTAAGATACAGAAATAACATATAAAGTTTTTCAGATTATTTTTAGGTTAACCTGAAAATCAGAATTCATTATGTTCTAACCATTTTCCCTGTAATGGTAACTCAATGTTGATTTGGTATTTGTTTCAAATTGCTGATAAACACTTACTTTATGTTTACATTTAAAGAGAACTTTGGTAAGGTGGATTTCTTAAAGTTTCTTAGTTCATGATTTAAATTTCCATCCTGAGACCCAACTTAAACTGCTCAGCAGAACCCTGAGAAGCATGTCAAGTTCACTACTGAAAAGAGTATAATAGGGGAAGCATGTCATGCCAAGACAGTCCAACAAGGTCTTTTAAAATCTGTCATAATTCTAAAAGGGAGAATAATACATCATATGACAAAATGGAAATGTTACCTGACTCCTTTTTAAGTTTGGATAGGCTCAGGCTTTAAATAGACTTCAAAAACCATCCATTCTTTTTCTAGAGTGAAAGAGCAGACCATCTTGTTGATAGTATATAATATTACTATACACAGAGAGAAATGTGTAGTGATGGATCACCCTGAATTTGGCAGATAAGAAAATGATAGCTCCCCTTTCTCCAGAAAATAACCCAACTTCTTTTTATGTTAGAAGAAAATGTCATGGATCTTTTCATGTTTAGTCAGATTTCTATATTCGCTTCACTTGCAAGAGTGAACTAGTTTCATTGCTTGAACTAGTTCTCATTCCCAGCATTAAATCTCTGCTTATAAAAGTACTTTTCTGTGTTGTTAGGCTATAATTGCAACCATCTCTGTGCTACCGGATTATCAGCATTAACATGACATTTGTGTTGGATAGAGATAATGCTCTTCATTTTTGCCACTTGGGCAGTTCACTTCCCTAAAGAGAAAAATAATTAAAGGAAGGTAAACATGAAAAAACACATCCAGGACAAGCACCTACTCACTAAAGAGATTAGACCATATTAAGAACACATCAGCTAACTGAGTAATTTAGAATGATGTTCTAAGGAGACACAGTTCACCAATGCAAACCCTAAACCTCTTTTCCAATGGCTACAGACACCATGTAGACTTTGCCCAATTTAAAAATGCAAATAATCTTTGTAAAATAAGAGTTAGCTAATAAGATTTAGTTAGTAAGTCTTAGCAAAATCCAGCACTACGCCTGGAAAATGTATTTAAGGTTTGTGCCCATCATTTGTGCAAAATAATAATAATAATAATAATAATAATAATAATAAAGTAATAGACTTGAGGGCATTCTTTTCTCAAATGCAGATTCAGACCACAGATGTCTACACACCCAGAACACTACCCAAAGAATACGTATTAACCAGACCCAGATGAAAGTGTTGTTTATGGTAGTCAAATGACTAACTCACTCACTCTCCATCCACATTTGCAGACCCAAGAAGAATGCTCATTTTCCTTATCATTTGAATAAAAAAGCAAATTCCTAGTTTGGGAGCCAAAACACTGGTCCCCTTTGGGTCTCAAGAGCCATCATTAAAACTGACACTAATTGGTACTGTTGATGACAGCACAGAGTGACAGGGTAGGCTCTCCAGAAGCACCATTCATCCTTCTGAGTAGGAGCCAGCTTATTCACGGATGGGGAAATTCAGGTGACCCCACGCTGAGCCTGTGATTGTCATTCATGCTCTGTGAAGACAAAGGATGACAGGACTTTTGATCCACCACTTCCTCCAAACACTGTTTACTGTCTTTGCCTCAGCACATCACCTCCCTTCCCAAGCTGAACTGATGAGTAGGAATTCAAAGGCAATGAAATCTTGGCTCTGATCAGTGATCCACACATGGCAGGTGCTGAGAGGCCCACGGCAGTACTCACAGCGCATTTGGGTGTTATGACAGGAGCTCAAGACTGTGATGCTAATGAAGCTCATACAGCAGAATGCATTTTCCGGCCCAGAGAAGCACTACACCTCTGAGTGATAGGAATCTTCTTGGGTTCCATTGCGGTTCACTACTGGTGTGCATGGCAAAACTCATGCCATTGCTAATTCTGTTTTATTTATATCCTTCCTATCCGTTCTTAAATGCATTTGGCTTCTTCCTACCATATTCCCCATATTCCATACCTACATAGCTGCTGTCGAACTATAATAGTGTATCAGAAAGTTTGCTTTATAAATCCAAAAGAACATAGACTCTATCGTACCTACCCACAAGAAGAGAAGAGTTTGTTCCTGTTAGGGTGTGATCCAGAATGTTCATCTTGAGACAACTTATATCCAGATATAATCATTAAGTTAAACAAAGACAGAACAAAAACAGCCTCAAGAAAAAAAAGTTTCCATGCACAAAACGGAAATTTTTCAAGTAGGGAAAGGAAAGGAGAATGATTTCAAAATCAAATATTGAGCAGCCACTGAAAAAATAGAGATGCATGAAGAGATTCATAAGAAATGCATAAATACAGTGTCATATCTTGAAGAGACAAATGCTAATAAATCTGTATACATACTTTTTTTTTTGGCCTTATCTTGAGCTCATAGAATAGCATAGGTTTCACAGGTCATTTGAAAAGTCATTCTATTTCCCCAGTGCCTCCATGAGGGGAATGAAATGCCGTCAATAATTTACCAGATGTTTCCAGTCTCCTGCACAATCTTTGGAAGGGTTTTGTCCTTATTACCAAAATCATCTCACTAATTGGGAGGTGTGAGATATAAAAAGAACAAGTTCTATTTATCTAAAAATAACGACCAGCTAATGAAATTTGGAAGAGGACTGCACTTTTCGATTAATTGTTGGGTATAAGATCGTGCTAAATCCAGAGATGGAGAGAAGGTCATATCTAATCTGTGTGTCTTAGACTCACCCACTCAAAGCCCATTCAGAGGAATAAGTTATACCAACACATAAGGCCACCAAGCAAATAATATAAAGTAACTACAATAGTTAGGACTGCCTTAGAGCACCAAACTCAAAAAGACATACCATGGAACTTTATATGAAAGATAAATATCCATCAAAAAAAAAAACTGTTGAAGAGAACTATATCTGACACTGTGAAGAACAAAAGTGATTTTTTTCAAATATAGCTATATCATAGATATCAGAAATTTCACATTATTCAGTGATAGATGAAATTAATAGTATTATATTACATTAGCATAGCAGCACCCAAAACAAAGAGAGCCACCATTCGCTATGAACCCCTTAGGCAAAAATGAGGAAGATGCAGGAAGTGAGATGTTAAATGTCTTTTTCTAAATTCTTTGGTATCCCACACAGCACCTTGCACATCATTTAGTAGATCCTTGTTGATTAATGATAAAGTCCTTAGAAGGGCATAAAGAGCTCTACCAAGCTAGCTAAAATGATTTCCCTCAAGCAAGGAAAATTATACATTACAAGGTTCAGATCAAATTTTAGAGATCAGAATTCAACCTTTCATTTTTCTGAAGGGAAAATTTAGGACTAAGGTGGTAAAGGATGTTCCCCAAGGTTATTCCATTAGTTTGCTAGAAATGTCCAGTCCCTTCAGGAATTCAAGGTTTTCTTTGCTCTTACTGTATGCCAAGACTCTGCATGATACAGTCAATGGCAGTATCCTTGCCTTTGTGAGATGACAATTTTTACAGAAGGTAGACATTTAAAATACCTGATATGGGGACTGAATTGTGTTCCCTGACTTTCATATGTTGAAGCCCTAATTCCCAATATTACTTTATCTGCAGATAGGGTCTTCAAATAGCAAAGAAGGTTAAATGAAGTGATAATGGTGGGACTGTGGCTTTATTTAAAAAAAAAAAAAAGACCTCTTTGTCTGTGTGTGTGTGTGTGTGTGTGTGTGTGTGTGTGTGTGTGATGTGAGAATACAGCAAGAAGGCAGCTGTCTACAAGCCAGGAAGAGTGCAGCTGTCTACAAGCCAGGAAGAGTGCACTGGCTAGAAACTGAACCCTGCTAGAAACTTGATGTTGGACTTACCAGCCTCCAGAACTGTAAGGAGGCAAATTTCTGTTGTTGAAGCCATTCAATCTATGGTATTTTATGGCAGCCTGAGCTGACTAAGTCAATAGCTACAACAATTTGTAGGGAAAGAGGATGGACAGCACTCCTCATAGATTTCAGTCCAGACTTCTAAGAAAGTGGGCACCATAGCCACTGTGATCCAAACTGAGAACCTGTCCCTGGTGAATGCACAGAACTGACTAGAAAGGGCAGAACCTCATGAGACTAAGAAGGAGAAGCAGCTGAGACAAACCTTCCAATTGTAAAAGTAAGCCCAAGTGAAACATGAATGAAGATGCATCCTATTGAAATCTATAGGTCAGACATCTATTGTTGGCAGCATGAATATTTACTGTCTTCTTTAGGCAGACATCCTAAAGTCTGCAGATAAGTAACAAGAATACAGCAGTGACACCTTAGACATTGTCCTTGCCTACAGGATCTCACTTCCATAAGGGAAGACAACCTAAATGGGGATTGCCATTAATCCTAGTGTTCCTTGAGAACCCAATGAATTTTACAGATTGGCCATAAAATCTGTCTCTGCCCATCTTATTTTGTGCTTTAGCTTCTAATGACAAGAACTTCTGATAGTTTTACAAACTTTTGCCACAAGCTTCCTGATGTTACTTACGTTTGAAGAAAAAGCACTAATTGGGCCATAGTCTATAAGGATTTATCCCTGTGGATGAGACCTAGGGTCATGAACAAAGTCTTTGTGTCTGGATATCAGGCTGGTCACTTTGCTTGTTGATCAGGCAATCAATGTGTGTAACTCAAGAGTTGGTGATTAATCTGTCTACCCCTCAGTCAAAGAAGTCTAAGATAATATTGTCCTCCAGATCTCCAAAGCAGAGCTCTCACAAAATCGCCTATAAAGTGGATTACATGCTAGATGCAAACATAAATCACCATTAAATGTATGTAGCAAAGGCTGCTATTGTTGACTGGCATCTACAAAGTCCACTCTTACTGGACCCTGGTATTTAGAAGATAGGGTCTAGATATGATCTCTGACAACTGTGGCTAGTGAATACTGCCACCCAGGAAGTAAGCATCAAAGGCATGTTTTAATAGTGCAATAGGCAGCCATGGCATTTTCAATGCTTGAAGTCAAGACTGAATGCTATGCCCTTAGTCACCTATAAGTTTCCTTTAGAGAGGGCCCTGGAGATAGTTAAGAAATTCATAAAGGATTTCAGATTGAAATCCATGCTCAAGTGCCAACCCTAATAGCCAGAAATGCCTGATGCTCTGCCCTCATCCAACATTCTCAGCATTTCAGAGCTTAAACATCTGAACAGGATAGCTTCTGATGAAGAAATTTCTAATCAGTGGTAAAAGAAAATACATTGATATAATGCATTATAACAAGAGATCCTTACACAGAATAGGTGTATTTTTTAACTGCATTACAAAATTCAGTTAGGGGAGTGCCTGGAGTGCTCAGTCAGTTCAGCATCTGTCTCTTGATTTCAGCTCAGGTCATGATCTCATTGTTTGTGTGACTGAGCTGCCCACATCAGGCTCTGTGCTGACAGTGCAGAACCTGCTTGGGATTCTGTCTCTCCCTCTCTCTCTGCCCCTCCCCTGCTCTCACTCTCTTTGTCTTTCAAAATAAATATATAGGTATTGTTTTAAATGCAATTAGGGAAGGGGAGAAAAATAGTTACAAACAGAGAGGGAGGGAGGCAAACCATACGAGACTCTTAAATACAGAGAACAAACTGAGGGTTGACGGGGGGTAGGGGAGAGGGGAAATTGGGTGATGGGCATTGAGGAGGGTACTTGTTGGGATGAGCACTGGGTGTTGTATGTCAGCTCATTTGACAATAAATTATATTAAAAAATAAATACATGCAATTATGGACAGCTTTGGGAAACTTGTAGTCAGAATGTTTTCATACACAGGCAAGTTCAGCAAAGGAAAGCAAAGCAGGCAGGTCCTGGAAACTCCCCTTTTTCTAGGATGCCTTAGTTGGGCAAGAAGAAAAGTCTGCTATTAAGGTTCCCGGTTCTACTATGTCTATGGCCAGGAGAGGATACTGGAGGAGTTGGTGAATTGTAAGGAGACAAGTTCATTAAGTTTTATCTGATGTAGAAAACCAATTTTAATAGAAACCTATACCCCAAAGTTTCAGATAAGGGGTTGTCAGTAGTTTTAAGTGCTTTTTGATTTGATGATAAAAGGAGATGAAGAGAAGGGCTGGGGCTCTATAGAATAATCAAACAGAATTTTATTTCAGTTTAAACCAGACTTTTCTTTCCCTTAATGTAGTAATAAGTTGCCAGAGACCTGTCAAAACAAACATTGAATGAGGACCATGATAAGCAAAGTACAATGATCTCTGAAAATATGCCACAGGGGTCTTCCAGGACAGAGTCCTTTCTGAGGAGCTAACATTTTAAATTGGTCCTGAAATATGATTAGAAGTGAACCCTTTGAAAACAGTAGGAGGTGGTAAGAATGTCTTAGAGGAAACACCACGAACAAAACTATAAGATAAGACAAAACAAGTTGCATTCAAGGCATGAAAAAGTTCAGAGTAATACTTATAAAAGAGGGGAGGGAAAGGAGATGAGGCCAACAATCTAGAAATGGTCCAGGTGGCAGATTTTATAAGCTGGATTAAAGGATCTTAAGTGCATCCTCAGGACAATCAGGAAATCATTTGTGTATGAAACTTAAATTATGAAGTTTCATAATATTGCTCTAACAGAATAATATAAAAAGGATTTAAGAGAAACATGACTATAACCAGGAAGATAAGTCAAGAGCTGTTAGAGAATGCCAGGTGAGTGAGAGAAGATGGTCAAGGTAAGAGAGATGGCAGTGGAGATCTGCAGAAAGGTACATTCTACACACTTGATATTTCCTGCTTAAGCAGGCAGATGTTGGAGTCTTCTGAAGCAAAACATATTCAAAACGCTACTAAAGATCTTCAGTCTTTCCAAGTCCAGTAAAAGGCACAATCATTCCCCTAGAACTGGAAGTTGGGAACCTTGGAGACATAATAGATTCTTCTATTTTCCTTATTTGCCCCCCATATTCCCCCATATCACTCTACTTTGTTCACAAATCTCATTAATTCTACCTTCAAAATTAAAGTCTTTGATTGTCTTGGTTCATGTTGGAATCAGACTCAAAAAGATTTATATACAAGAAGTCTAGTGGGGATGACACAGGACAATATTTCCAGGGGAACAGGGAAGCAGGATGAACAGAGGCAGTGGTTGAACTGCCATGTAGATGCAACAGAGGTGTCAGCTGATCCTACAGGGACCTCTGTAGCTAGAATGGTCTTTCTGAGTTATCCTGACTTAAGGCAAGGACCTTATTATTCTTTCTCATTGACTGGTCACTGGCTGTGAGCCAACCCGAAGGCATGATCTTGAAGGAGGCACTTCTGTTGGGCAAAGGACAAGCCCTGGGGATAGACTAAGCTCTATGTTGTTAGCAGTTAACACCCCCTAGTAACTGGGAGAAAGTGTCTCAGTACTAAAAGGAGCCTTTGGGTGACATATCACAGAGTTCTCCATGTCAATATTTGTTCAGTTCCTTCTTTACTGCTGCCAACATTATTAAAAACCATTATAATCTCTCACCTTGACAATGTGTTAGCTCTGCCCCCATTCTTGATACTGTCCAATCCATTCTCAACCAAACAATCAGAGGTATCTTCTTGAAATGTGAGGCTGACCATGTTATTACTCTCCAATTCTCAACTGGAGACTTGACCCTGCAATTTAAATAAAATACAAATTCCTAACCCTGACTATGTCTACTACTTCCTAACCCTTCTTGTCTTAGTTCATTCACCCTGGTATAACAGAATACCATAGATTCAGAGGTTTATAAACAACATAAATTTACTTCTCACAGCTCTAGAGAATGGAAAGTTTAAGGTGAAGGTGCTAGCAGATTCAGTGTTTGGTGAAAACCTACTTCCTGGTTTGTAGACAGCCATCTTTTTGCTGTGTCTTCATATGACAAAAGTGGCAAAGAAGCTCTCCAGAGCCCCTTTTGTAATGTAGTCTTACTACATTATCAGCACTGTGAGGTTAAGACCATGAAGATTTTTTTCACCTCTGAATCTCCAGAATCTAGCACAGTACCTGACACTTGTTGAATGAATGAACAAGCCAATGAATGGAGAATACATCAGGAGATATTTAGGAAATGCAATCAACAGAATTCTGTCAAATGCAGTGGGTGACTGAGTGTGACGGTTTAGGGAAAGTGACTCCTATGACCATACATTGGACATTTTGATGCTGTCCACTGAAATGTTACAGAAGTGGTTTGTGGGGAGTGGAAGGAAGGTCATCTAACCCTGACTCATTATATCATGTGATTAACATATACTTTATTCCCTACAACTGTGGAAACAAGGACATTTACCAGACATGCCTTTTTACCTTAAAGCCAATTTCTCTCTTAATAGGCAACTCCTATAACTTTGAGCTTTCTTGATCAGCAAACACTTTGATCCACCTTGCTTTCTTTCACTGTAATCTGGCAGCTCTTAAAGACCCCTCAGCCTCTACTACATGCCAAATTATGCCTGCCTTTAGGACAAAAGCATGAGAATTAGGCAAAAATACAGAATTTGAAAGAAGAAGGAAGCTGAATATGGAAAGGAACATACAGAGGGGGGAAAACAGCCAGAAGGAAAATAAGTCTTAGCCCCATGAAGAGCAAGAGACAAAGACTCAGCTCTGGCTGTGTTGAGTTTAAGAGAACAGACCTCATGGAAAGCAGTTAATGGCTTCACTATTGTTATCTTTGACCTTCTACAGATGTTTATTCACAAGTATATGTTGTAAGGGAAGCATAAATACAGCCATCTCTGCAGTATCCGAATTCCAACAATCTCCCATGCTTCATCTTTTCGTTAGTAATAAATATTTGCATTTAATTTCACATCACAAAGTTATATCAGACTGTCCAAAAGACATCTGTGTCTATGTCAACTTTCAACTAATCTTGCTGTTTTAAGTCTGATATTATGGATAATCTCAAATAGCATTAAAACTAAAATCACATATACATGGCTTTCATTATTACATAAATTTTTGGCTATGGATTTGCCTTTCCTAAATACATACTCCAGAAGTTATCTGTGACTCACAGTGGTTACAATGATCCTCACAAGTTAAGAAATAAAGAATCTTCCTCATATTACAGATGAGAAAACAGAAATCCACAGAGTCACTGTGACTTAACTCAGTCACATGCTTATTTTGTGGTGGAACCAGAGCTCAAAATTCCCAACCCCGTTTAGCATAGTCAGTGGTAGAACCAAAATGGCATGCCTGGACTATTTCTCATGACCCAGTAATTTCCAAACTTGGAGAGTTGCAATACTATTGTTGATCTCTTGGACATTAGCCCACAAGATGGCAAATCATTGTTTAGAAAAATATTAAAACCTTTCATATAATTGGGAGCATATTCCAGAGTACAATAGTGCAGCTAAGAATTATAAACTGAATAAATTCTTCATTTAGTCCCTTAAATTCATTCTTAGCTCTTCTCCTCCCTGATCTGTCACTGTAAGCCTGACCCAATGACCCACATCATCTTACCTCCTTTGTGGCCTGACTTAAATAGGGCTTGGCCCATGGGCATCACCAGAAGGAAACCAGAGGCTGGGAGGAGAGAGAAATAAGTATATTTCTTCCCTTTACACTCTATGCTTTGAACCACATTTCCACCAATTACTTTCTTCCAGGACTACAATTAATATTAGGTGACCCCCTCTCTGAAGCTCCTACTGTCTCTAGGCTCAAGTAATACTATCTCCCTTCAAGCCCAGGGGCTAGACTGGCTTCCTTTGTTGCTAGTCTCTAGGTGCCTTGACATCCCTATTCATTTCCTTAATGCTGTTCACCCTTCATGGGGGTGGAGGGCTTGAGCCAAGTGATTTATTTATTTTTCTTCTGGAACTTGAATGGCACATGCATATAGAAACAATATCTACGTTAAGGTTACTCAATCAAATATACACCCTCTGAGCTGCAGTGCTGTATACATAACTGCAATTAGCTGAATCTTTATGGAAACAGCAAGTAGAAATAGTTTTAAGTTTGCTTTGGATCTTGAGTGTGCTTTTTATCATAAATAGCAGTCATAGGTCTACAGAGACCAGCTCAAATAGGGGAGAGAATCAGAGAAGAACAGATTCGGATACTTGGGAAAGTGTCACCCCTCTCCCCAATCCTGGACTTATGAGGTAGTTGAAGTTCATGTCTCAAAAACACCAGTCAAATAGAAGTAGTATTAATTACATATAAAACAGTGATGTTATCAGAAAATGCCAGAACCCTGTCTGAAAAATTGCTACATTACCTGCAAATCCCTGACAGCTCAATTTGATGTTAAGGTGTTTTCACCAAAACAATGGCTTAATCACTCCATTACAGGCAAAACTGCTATATTAACTGATAAGGCTTAAGGTGTACTATCCCTTATCCCTGGCAGCAACATATAGGTCAGCCCACCAGAGGGTGACTTACAAGAACATATATCATAGATCCATGCTTAGAAAAACTTCAAGCCTCAGCAGTTCCTGCATTTCCCAGTGACTGCACTCACTTGGAGATTGAGAGAAACAACACTGATATTTTATGTAAGAGTTTAGGTAAATTTATAAGCCAGTACTGCCACCGCTGTATCATCTTCCAGAATGCACAACTTAAGAAACTGCCTATATCTAGAACATTTTTTTGAATGCCAACAAATCATCATATTAAGACAAAGAAATATAAGCCTTACCCATGTGGACTATTTGTATTTTATATTAATTTCTATTTAATATTAAATTAAATATTTAATCCTCTGAAAATTACATTACTTTGGTCATTCCCCTATCCATTTATTTACTCAATTTGTTTGCTTGTTTTTTGGAATTCTGGGCACTAAGTTTCAGAATAGTTAAGCTGCCCTGGGTCGACATGTCCTAAGAAGCAAAGCCTAGATAATGAAAAATCTTCCGACTCCAAGTCCCATGCTCTTCCTCTCCACCACATTGTGCGTTTGTTCATACTATTCAAAAGCATACTATCTCTTCTAAGAGAAAATTTAATAAATCCTACTTTAATAATAAATATACTTCCAAATATATCTCATATTAGATTTCTCCCCTTTTCCTTCCCATTACCCGATTGCCAGCTGCCATCATCTCTCTTCTGGACTTCTCCAATAGTCATCTCCCTGCTTCTACCCTTGCCTGCTCTCATTCCCATAGTTCTTAATCCACAGAACAATAAGAGAAATTGTTTTCAATATAGATAATATCATGTCACTACTTTGCCTTGAAAATCTAATGCTTTCCCATTGCACCAAGAATGAAACCCAAATTCCTTACCTGGCCTACAAGCTCCTATATGATCTGGCTCCTGTCTGCCATGCTGAGCTCCTCTCCAAACCACCAGTATTTACCATGCCTGAGCTATCTTGCCATCTTCCTACCCTCTGAGCAAGCCAGGCTAATTTCTACCATATAGGGCCTTTGCACTACTGTTACCTATGTCGGGATTGCCTTTTCTCCAACTCTACCCATGACTTTCTCAGCTTGTCATTCAACTTTCATTGAAAGTCACCTCTTGTCTGGCCACATTATCTAAAGGAGCTTCTTGTGCTATCTCCAGATAAAAATCCTATTACCAGATTTTATTTTCTTTATGATAAACATTACTCTCAAAAAGTTTTACTCATTTACTGTATTTTTTGAGGCAGTTTGGACTATTTTCAGCAAATAGTCCCTCTTTCCCACAATATTCCCTATAAGAGATATGTACTTCCCCAGTCCATTGATCTAATATTTGGCCACATGACTTCCTTTGGCCACTGATATGTAGTTGGAAGTGACAGTGAGCTTTAGGGAGCATAAGTCTCATCGGCCCTCTTGTGTTCCTAATTCCCACTCCCCCCAAGCCCCCAAGAGAAGAGCTTGTCTGAGGCAACCAGTGCCCTTCAACTTGGGTCCTGGAATGACAGATACATGGAACAAACCAGAACCCACTCATACCGTAGAACAAAGTCAAGTAATCCCAGATCTAAGAGCACGAAATAGACGTTCTTTATTTAAGGCACTGTGTATTTACTATTCTTTGTTGCCATAGCAAAAACTCAGAGCATTTATCACTCCATGAGTTATTTGTTTATTGTCTATCTCCCTGGCTGAAAGGCAAGCTCCATGAGAGCAAAGACTTCATCTCATTCACAGCTCCAAAGATGGCATCTGGTTTGTAGTTGGTACTCAATAATTACTTGTTAAAACTCATTAGCAGAGTCTGTTACAATCTACCACTGTAGAAAATTTAAAACTCATTGGACAATCTGAAGCTTTAAGATGTAATATTTAAACAATTCCTAAAATTCCTAAATTTCTCTATTTGTTGACAACAAAGGACTTTTTGTTATTCCCTAAAATCAAACCAACTGAAAATGAAAACAATTGAACTATAAATATGTTAAGTAGCAAAAAGGAGCAAGCCTGAGTTGTTTCCTCCCAGAGTAACGAAGAGGTTGCTGTGTGCTGAGTGTTTTTCCGTCAAAACCTGAAGTAGTTGACTAGGCCACTAACCTCTCTTCCACTCAGATGCTTCCACACTAGGCCTCCTCTCCCCTCCCGCCTTTGTATTTTGCCTACTACTCCTCCCTTTTTCTGGAACACCCTATTAAAAATCTCTGCATTTTAAGATTATAGCTATTCTTCAGATTCCATCCATTGGCAAAATCTTTTCAGTCTTTGCCATACAGAATTAATCTTCTCCTGGGAACTTAGGGAGGCTATTTGTACTATGTAACATTCATTACATCTTGCCTTCTATCTGGTCATGAGGACCTCTAATAAGCTATGTGAGTACAGGAATCATGTCTTATTCACTGCACACTGCCCTGACAATCGTGTAATTCCGACAAATATTTGTCACTTTGAAAATACTGAAGTTTCAAACATTCCTTACCACCCTGGTATGCGATAGGACTGGAGAAAAGAGAAGAGACTACATTACTAACCAAGCTTTCTCACAGTATGGGATTTCTGTGGAAGTAGAAAGAGAAGTCAAAAACTAAACCTGCTTCTTGTAAGTTCAAAGATGCATAAAGAGGCTGAGGTTTTTCTCCTATTGCTGACATCCACAGATAATAATTACCCAAGTTGATTCTGAAATGCTTTGTACATATGTTTGACTCTGCCACTGAATAATACTTACAAAGCTTATCACTTCTTTCAGGAAAGGATCAATTTGAATGTTTTCACATCCAAGCAAGACCAATTTGTGGGAAAAAGAATAGGCCCGTTCATTATTTGGTATAATTAGAAAAATATCAAGTTATACCACCCACTAAATACAATGCATCATTCAAGCTTCATTTCTTTGGGACAAGAGGTATCCTCTTTTAAAATCTACACCTGAGAGAGTCCACAGATTAAGCTAAATAACAGTTATTCATATCCTAAATGAATCAACTTAATAAGCTTGCGTCCCTCCTGACGTCCAGTAAAAATTGTTAGCCCTGGGAAAAGAGAGTTTAAAAATCAGCGAGTGTGGAGAGGAAATCCTAACACATGATGCTGCTCTGGGAACACATTGTTGATGGGAGCCCCAGCTGACCCTGAACAGCAACGATTGGGATATTATGACCTAGGGAGGGAGGAGACGCCAGAGATGAAAGAGAGGAGCAAAAGAGAAGATACACGTATGCTAATGAAACTTCTAAAACCTCACCCAACAGCGCCCTGGGACAATGTTCACATAAGATGAGTTTATGTGATGCCAGGTTAAGTCCTTTGGGTTCAGTCACTTAACTATATTGGAGTGGGGAAAAAATCATCACTATTATCTGACTGCTTTAACTGTCAAATTCCCTGATTCACATTAACAAGTTTCCCTAAGGTAACTCAGAGGCTATGTATAAATGATGGATATATATATATATATATATATATATATATATATTTAATATATTTTTATTAAATATATATTTATATTTTATTAAATATATATTTACTATATTTTATTTAATATATTTTACTTAATTTTAATGTATTTTTATTGAATATGTATTAATATATTTTATTTAATATATATTTAATACACATATTTAATGTGTGTGTGTGTGTATATATACATATATATATAAAATGTACATTGAAAGGCATCCAGAACAAATGTCCACATGGCCAGCTGATCTCAAACAAGGATTTAGTATGAAGATTTGACATCACCCACAAAGAGATTAAGATAAAGTACTTTCTTCACCATTTTGATTCAGACACTTGAAAGCCTGCTATGATCCAGAAATTGGATTAGAAACAAAAACAAATAAGATAGATTTGCTGTCTTCAAAGAGCTAGTAGTCTAATAAGGGAGACTGACATAAAGAGGTAATTTCAATACAATGCGAAAGGATTGACTGAGCAAGGCAGAAGGTAGCAGTGGCAGAGCAAACAGTGGAGTGAGCTGCTGTCTGAAGAACTGCCTTTAGTTCTGACTAAACTGTGAAGTGACAAGAGATAGAGCTTTTGCCTCATGGGAGACAGAACTCGGACAGCCTTTTCTGCCATGCTGAGCAACTTAGAGGCTCTTCTCTAAGGAATGGAAATCTATAGAAGAGTTTCAAGCCTGAAGTAAAAAGATTAAATGTGTGGTGATGTGGTTTATGGATTGATGTGTGCAACAGTTTAAGTGATATATACTGGGAACATGAATAGGGTAGAGACAGTAAGAATCAAAAAGGACAGGGCGAAAAAACAATAATGTTCTGGCTTCTTGGGAAGGTGTTGGGTTCACTGATGTTCTCTACATTATTAGAATAAGCACACATACAATAACATACATACTTTTTTCAGTATTAAATATTTGATCTAAAATAATTAAGCAAAGAAAAAAAGAGTTGCAGATTACAGAATATTTGAAGGTTCAAAACAGATCAGATATGTGGGCAGGACAGTGGAAGAATCTAGAATGAGGACTGTCCCATACAGTTATGCACGTCATGCCCTGAACTGAGGGGGAAAGAGGGGACTGACCTCCAACCTGATCTTTGCTTATCACGTAAGGTTTGCATGTGCATGGAGAAAAGTCACCTTTTTCCAGTTTTCATGAATGTACTACATTGGCAAGTGGCAGCCCTGTCTAGGGTAACTTCCAGTTTTCCGTCTTGAGCAACTGAACGCTGGTGATAGTACCAGTGGCTGAACTACTAGAAGAGAAACTACTCTTGGGTCACACTGAGGGGAAATGAAGAAGAACATAATATTAATTTCAGGCCATGTATGATGCCCAAGAGAAGATATCCACCAGAAATGTGTACCTATGATTCTCAATGTCTAGGGAAATGTCAAAAGTAGATACAGAGAGCTCAGTGACACATAAGAGGAGCTAATGCATAGAAGTAGGAGAGAGTAGTAAGTGCAAAACAGTATCACTTAATCTGGAGGGGCAAAGATGAGCTCAAGAAAGTGATCACTGAGCCTATTGCTCTAACCAGAGATTTAACATTCTCTAATATGTTGTTTCAATGACATCTTATTGCACTTATAATTTTCCTGAAAACTTAAAGCTTGTTTCCTACAAACCATGCAGTCAGTTCCCTAAAGTACCAGCAAGCCCATTTCTCATCAACATTAAGGCTTTTAACTACGTCCTTATCTCTTCTTGAAAAACAACTGATTGCCTGTCTTTGGCTTATACTTTTCAAGATGGATTCTATAAAAGGTATTTCATCTTACACGTTGCCTTAGTCAACCAAGGATATATTGCCTCATGTTTCAAGACACATTCAATTCAAAACTGAAATTTAAGCCTCTGTCTTTAGCACTTTGTCCTTTTACCCCTGTGGAAAATGGAATTTTTATATAATATTTTTGGTGACATTCTTGCCATTCAAATGGCCCAAACATTTTTTAAAGCAACATTGCACTGCAACATCTTATTAGTAAAAAGGAAGAAGTCTGAGATGGATTTCTGAAACAGAAGTCTAAAATACTTTCATCTGCAAACTATTCACAAAGGTCTTAGTGAGTAGGTTCTCAGCCAAATACAGTGGGATTAGTTAATTAACAGAGAATTCACTATTTTAGTTACATTTCCCTTTTCAGGGAGGGGCCAGACTTTAGGTTAGACCTAGGGAATTCAAAGAATAGGATATGATCCCCACATTTTAGAGATTCAACCTGGCAGATTATCAAGAGTAAAATATCATAAATTGTCAGCTGACATTTTCTTCAGCTCTAATTACATGAGAAAATACGGAGAGGCCTCCATCTTTAATAAAATTTTATTTTAATTTTACTAAAAAGTGTTATTTCATAGCCCAATTCATTCCATTATTGCATCCTTTCTCCTCTTTTAATTTTAAAACTTCAAAATAAAGCAGGCTTACATGACTTATTATTTATGACATTTTTAATATACTCATCACTATTCAAGGTAAATGTCATAGAAAAAGAGATAAATTATGTGTCCAGGAAGGCTGCAGTTCATAATTCTTGCTCTCTTTAATGTCAGTGAGCCCTGGACAAGTTTTCAGGGACAAACTAGCAGTTAATGTAGATTATGTAGATTCAACCTCAACCATCATTTTATGAACCAGAAACTCCTAGATTTCCAAGCCTGAATTACAAATCAATTTGATATCACATTTATTTTTATTTTATTCACCTGCTTATACCCTGCAAAATAAAATGAAAAGCCCAAAACAGTATATCGTGTCATTTATTCTCTTTGGAACCAATAGAAATGCACCTTGTCTACTCATCCAACAAATAATAACTGAGCATATACACTGTAACAGACTGCATTAGTTAAAAATGGTGTCTGTGCTGAGGACTTCCTAGAAACTTAGTACATATCTTTTTTTTTTTTTATTTTGAGAGAGACAGAGAGAGAGAGAGAGAGAGAGAGAGAGAGAGAGAGAGAGAGACTATCCCAAGCAGGCTCTGTGCTGTCAGCATGAAAGCTAACATGGGATGGGGCTCAATCACAAGAACCGTGAGATCATGACCTGAGCCAAAATCAATAGTCGGGTACTTAACCCCGTGAGCCACCCAGGCACCCCTAAACTTAGTACATTTCTATCACATTTCTTTTTTTAAGTTTTTAATTTAATTCTAATTAGTTAACATACAGTGTTATATTAATTTTAGGTGTACAATATAGTGATTCAACAATTCCATGTATCACCTCATGCTCATCATGATATCTATCCCATTTCTTTATAAAGTTTGTAAATTCTCAGAAAGACACACATTAATTATCTCCTAAAATTATATTTGGGGGAAAAAGATGAAAGAGCTATTTCTCAGGATGTAAATTATGTTGTTTATTTTAGTGGAGTCATATTACATAATACCACAAAAAAAAAAAAACACACACGAAGAAAGGTATATGGAAGAACCTCATCTGTAGCACGATTCAAATGAGTTTATTGTATGTTTTGATGGTTATCACAATGTGGTTCAAGGGCCAGAGAATCCACAGCTAATTTCTTTTGCAAATACAAAATTGTAAGTAGTGGGAGCTTGGGCATTATTAAAAGGGTAGACAGAACATCTTCTCAACAAAAACGGCAACATATTTAAATTGTTCCATTTATTTCTTTTCCAATCCCCTACACTGCTCTTGTCATTCTCTTTGAAGCTATAAAGAGAATGATCCACCCTAATTTTTCTTTTCCCTTCTCAAACCATGTTTAGATTTATTATTGCCCTTAGATTTTCAATCACTCCCATAGTGCTTCTCTAGGAATTATTCTGGATCCCTAAAGAGCTTCCAAATATATAATTATTTTTGTGCTCTTTTAAAAAAAATCAATGTTTAAAAAATGTAAAAAAGTATTCTCAAATCATCTCCTGAAAATTTAGTTTTCTAATCCTTAGAAGATATTTCCCTTAATTGTTCAAAATAACTACCGCACACGCACACGCACAATTGTATTTACCTTCTTTTCCTCTACCCAGTATTCAAAAGGACCTGAATTTCTGATATGATGACTGCAAGAAATAAAATAAACCAAGGAAACAACTGATCTATAGACTCTTACTGAATAAAACATCTGAAATAAGCGTACAGTCAGTAGCAATTTCAAGTATGTTTTATCCTATTCATGATAGGTTGTCCAATTCATTAAATCTATCTCTAAGGTGGCTTCTTTTTGGCAACTACCTTCTACAATGAGTCAGGTTCAAAAAGGTCATTTTTTTGCAACTTATATTTGGCATTTACTGGTCGGAACAAAGCATTAAACTACATTTAATAACTCATAATGACCTTGAAAAGGAAATAAATGTCACCCTTCTAAGCATATTAGATAAGCAAAAGGTTAATATGAAGACAAATATTCTTTTTTTTATAAATCTTATTTTTGTTTAACAAAAGATAAAAAAAGCCATTGCATTATTTTAAGGATCCAAGTTACTGGTGTTCCCCAATGTTCCATAGTAATTCATGGCCCAGTAAAGATAAATATAGATAGATAGATAGATAGAGATATAGATAAAGATATGTATTTTTTTCCTAGTGATACTAGAAATGGGTATTTATTCTTTTAATCATTTCCTCCCTCTTCTCTCTTTTTAAATAATATGTCCATACTGCATTTTCATAAAGTCCACTGTCATTTCCCAAGGTGCCACTCTGGCCAAAGCTGATTGGAAGAAAAAGCCTAAGAGGAGCCAATTATATTTTCTCACATCCATCATTTTATTGGAGTTTAAACTAAGAGAGCCCAGTCACTGTTGAATATTTTAGCTAGGAGATTATTTTCTAAATACTAGAATGGTCATTTTTTCACCTAATGCAAAATGATGTAAAGAGAGTCAGTTAACAAAAAAGTGGGAGAATGAAGCAGACACAAGAGAACTGGAGAGAAACAGACCCTGAGGACAGGAGAGACAGAGAGAGTGACACATCCAATGCCAACCCTTCCTGATACCAGACTGCACATCCTACCTTTGAGTTCTGTAAGATCTACCAAATCTTCCTTCTGTCTTGGCATATTTTTAATAGGTTCTACTTCATATAGTCAAATCACATTTGATTCAAACATTGATCTCTGTTCAGTATACAGGTAAAAGCAAGGTGCCAGGCATTGTCAGAAAAGCTGACTTTGGCCTTGTCTTACAATTAGTATCCAACACAGGATATGTGGTTGCCAAAAGGAGTTCTGCGATCTTAGTTAAGTCATGGTAAGTTTGAGTCTATGTTTCTTTACCTTTGAAATAAAGGTATCAGGACTTCTCACTCTAAGGATTTGACAGTATGGCAGATTTGATACCCCAAACAAACTTTCGAATAAAATAAAATATCAGATAAAATTTTTAAAGTATTTTTTAAATGCATCACTGAGCTAACACAAAAATAATAAGGGTGTCAAGCCTCAAACATTAAATAACCCGGAAGCTCTAGGAGATAAAAGAATGCCAAGATCTAGTTTTGACCTGAAGATTTTTCCTGAAGTTGGGAGACCCTAAGCTTCCACTTAGACCTGCCTAGGAGGTAGGGGATGTGAGATAACGCCCAGGGCTCCTCAAGGCTGATTAATCTAATAGGTGGTCCCTGCCACCCTCACTGTGGAAGGGTAAATGAGACATAACCCCAATGCACAGGACAGAACAGAAAAGAAACTCATCTATGCCAACTAAGCTTTCTTAAAGGGAAAAAACATATATTTACCCCAGTAATTCATAACCATGAGCCATCCTAAACCGCATTTGCAATCTGTATTCACACTATCTATGTGATCTGAAAAAAATCCTCAAGAGGAAATTTTAATTTATGGTGGTTCAGGTTGGTAGCAGCCCCAGGGAACTGGCAAAATAACTGCAAATCTTATTTTGAGGTGTATTGATCATCAACTAATTAAAGAATAATTCAGACAGTAAATTAAATGCAGCCTTACTTTCTAAATACAAAGCTGATCATATCAGTTCTACGCTCTAAAAAAATTGTCATTGCCTTTTAAAAGTCAAACTTTGTTCAGTTTTCTCCCAGTCACACACATGTAATGATCCACCCACAAAGCATTTTGTCTCCTAGCCCCCCACATCAGAGTTGTTTAGAGGTTTTTACTACACAAAGGAGCAGATCCTATACAAGGGAGGAATTTCTACAATGGAGCACCAATAACAATGCACTGAAATGGAAGTTCAGACTGCTAGACCATGCTGGGATCCTCTGCCATTGGGAAAATAGATAAAAGATCTTGTTGACTAAGATCTCAAAGTGGTTATTACTATTAAATGGGTTCATAGAGAATGGCTGGAACCCAGGTAATTCCCTGGAACACATTCTTTTACAATCACGCTTAGTGATAAAAATTAGTAACTTGACTTTTTAAATGAGCAATGGACTTGAATAAAAATTTCTCCAAAGAAGGCATATAGGGGCACCTGGGTGGCTCAGTCGGTTGAGCATCCGATTCTTGATTTTTGGCTCTGGGCGTGATCTCGTGTTTTATGCATGAGATTGGGTCCCACATCAGGCTCCATGTTGACAGCACAGAGCCTGCTTGGGATTCTCTTTCTCTCTCCCTCTCTCTCTCTCTCTCTCTCTCTCTCTCTCTCTCTCTCTCCCCCCCCCCCTCCCCCCTCCCTCTCCCTCTCTAACAAATAAATAAATAAATAAAAATAATGAATGGGCGCCTGGGTAGTTCATTCGGTTGAGCATCTGACTTGCTTTCGTCTCAGGTCATGATCTCATGATTTGTGAGATTGAGCCCCATGTTGGGCTCCATTCACTCAGTACAGAGCCTGCTTGGGACTCTCTCTCTCTCTCTCTCTCTCTCTCTCTCTCTCTCTCTCTTCCCCTCTCTCTCTCTGCCCCGCCCCTGCTTACACACACTCTCTTTCTCAAAATAAATAAGTAAACTTTATTAAAAAAAAAAAAAGAAGAAGACACATAAATGGCTACCAGGTATAGAAAAGACGTTCAACATGGCTAATGATTGGAGAAATGCAGGTAAAAACCACAACATCCCCTCACATCTGTTAGGATGGCTATTATCAATAACAACAACAAAAAGAAAAGTATTGTCAAGGATGTGGAGAAATTGGAACTCTTGTACGCTATTGGTGGGAATGCAATGTGGTATAGCTGCTACAGAAACCAGTATGTATGTTTCCCAAAAAATTAAAAATAGAATTACTATATGATCCAGCAATCCCACTGCTGGGTAAAATGAAAGCAGGATCTTGAAGAGATATCTTCACCACCATGTTCAGTGGAGCATTATGCACAATAACCAGGATATGGAAACAAATCAAATGTCCATTGACAGATGAATGAATTAAAAAAAATGTGGCATAGGTTTCCCTTCTTATAAATAGAACATTTCTATGAAACCTTTCATAAATCAAAGAAATAATTACCATTAATTCATACAGAAAAAAATTGAGGGCATTCCCAGACCCCCAAATAATCTGTCTTAGGTTTTCTGATATCTTAGGTCATATTTTGCTAATGGATATACAAAATAAATCGAGATAAAACACAGATGCTCACAGACACAGTTCAGAGCTATGGCAGCTTGATGCTGAGATGCCAAGGGTAGTTCTTAGAGAAGGAACTTGGTGGGGTGTGTGCTGCCTTATAATGGTTCACTGCAAAACAAACACTGAACACTATTTTCATCTTTTTTCCTAAAAGTGAAAATCCTTTTCAGATTTCTTTCCATTGATCAAAACAGGTATTAATGTGAGGCTTTCATAAAAGCGAAGTATTGTAAAGCAAACTTTCAAAAAGTGGGGGATACCTGTACATGCTTACAATGGAATATCATTCAACCTTTGAAAAGAAGGAAATCCTATAATTTGCAACAATATAGATTAACTTGGAGGACATTATATTGCATGAAATAAGCCAGTTTGAGAAGGACAAATACTGTATGATTCCACTTCTAACAGGTTATTTAAAAGTCAAATTCATGAAAGCAGAGAATAGAATGGTAGTTGCCAGGAGATGAGGAAGGGGAAAATGGGATGTTATTGTTCAACAGGCACAGAGTTTCAGTTATGCAAGACGAATACGTTCTAGAAATCTACTGTACAACATAGCACCTATAGTTAACAAAGGGTATTGTGCACTTAAAAAATTTATTAAGAGGATAAACCTTACACTAAGGCTTCCTACCTACCACACAAAAGAAAAGGCATGGGTGGGGCGTACAAGGTAACTTTTGAAGTCATGATGGATGTTTGCTGCCTTGATCGTGATGATGGTTTCAAGGGTGTGTGCATGTTTCTGAACTCACATACATTAAGCATGTACAGTTTTTTTTTTGTTCTTCCTGTTTTTGTTTATGCCTTGATAAAGGTGGTAACAGAAATTATATGAAGAATCAATGCCCAGGGTTTCAGACATTTAAAGAAGCAGTGTTTGGAAACTATAACCAGGCAAACAACGCCTACCACATACAAACGGAATTGTAATGGGTAGTGCAGAAGAAATCATAAGTACAAGAACTAAAAATTCTAACCCTCACTCACATTCCCTTTATTGCTGGGTCATTTTTCTTTTAGTAATTGCCCTTGTCTTTGCTGGTGCCCTCCACCAATACTGTAAATGGTGTTTAGTGATAGTGATTAATTTGTCATTCAGTAAGTAATGTGGGTAATATCAGGATGGACGGATCACAGGGAGACCACAAGGAACAAAACGCCACCCAGATATTCACACATGGATTGAAATGCAGGAATTGGCCACAACTTCAGCCTGTTTCCCTCTGAAAAACGAGTGAATATAGTTTAGGTTGTAAATAATATAAGAGGTAGGAGCATTTTTGAATGTCTATTATTAGTGTTTCTCAACCTTTTATTAGTATCTCCCTTTATTAGTATTTAAATTTCAGGGGTGCCTGGGTGGCTCAGTCAGTTAAGCGTCCGACTTCAGCTCAGGTCATGATCTCACGGTTCATGGGTTCGAGCCCTGCATAGGGCTCTGTGCTGACAGCTCAGAGCCTGGAGCCTGCTTCGGATTCTGTGTCTCCCTCTCTCTCTGCCCTTAACCCACTCGCATTCTGTCTCTGTCTCTCTCAAAAATAAACATTAAATAAATAAATAAATAAATAAATAAATAAATAAATAAATTTAATTTAATTTAAATTCTCCCTAATGAGAGAAATTAAATAGTAAGGAAGAAGATTTTGTCATGTAGGGTTGAGGTTTAGAGAACCACAAACCATTGGGATACTGTATTTGGTTCCTACTCCTGCACAAACTACCACAGTTCAGCAGCTTACAAAGGATACTTTTTTTCTCTTATAGTCCTGGAGCTCAAAAGTCCAAAATCAGTTCTACTGGGCGACAAGCAAGGTGTTGGCAGGCCTCAGATCCTTCTGGAAGCTCTGGGGAAGAATCCATTTCCTTGCCTTTTCCAGATTCTAGAGGCTGCCTGTATTCCTTGGCTCCTGGCTCCTTTCTCCATCTTCAAAGCCAACAGGGTAACTCCCTCAGATCTTGTGCTTGTGTCATCACGTCTCCTTTTACCAACTCTGAGCCTTCTGCCTCCCTCTTAGAAGGACCCTGTAATTACACTGAGCCCACTCACATAATGTAAGATAATCTCCTCCTTTCAAAGTCACATCTGCAAAGTCCCTTTGTACCAAGTAAGGTAACATAGTCACTCACATAAGCTGAGGATCAGAACATGCACCACGCTGGGGGAGCCAAAAGCCTACCACAAATATTCAGCCTACCACAAATATCTAATATTCCTTCCCCTCCCCCAGAACCAATTTTGCCTCTTTGAGGGTAATATCACTACCATTTAGAATGCATGCTATATATATATAGGAAGGATATATGTGCATGCTAAGTAGCCAAAGGATGGACTTTACTAAACAGCTTCAAGGGTTGGGAGCACTTCCAACCATTCTCCCCTTTTCTTGGTACTAGCAAACCAGATTTCCTCCAGAGAATGGCCCTTTCTTCATTACATGCAGCCTTAATGAACCCATATACCAAGGGGCCTGCTTTCTCCCAGTCAGGGTGCAGGAATCTGGTGGTCAACTAGCTCCTCTTTGTGAGCAATAGAAAAAGAAGGGATTGGGGTTTCATTCAGCATGCAAGGAGACTGTCTTAGAGCCCACACTTCCTTAATTCCTGGCTCTTCTGCTTTCCTGGATCCACCAGATCCTTCCAATATATTCCATCTTTGATTGAGTTGGCCAGAGCTGATTTTTTCTTTCGGCATGCACACAAATAACTTCAATTCAATCACAATAAGATAATTTAATTTCTTTTTTCTTGTGTTTATTTCTTTATTTTGAGAGAGAGGGGTAGAAAATGAGCAGGGGAGGGTCAGAGAGAGAGAGGGAGACAGAAAATCCCAAGCAGGCTCCATGCTGTCAGTGCAGAGCCCAATGCAGGGCTCAAACTCATGAACCGTGAGATCATGACCAGAGCTGAAACCAAGAGTTGGAGGCTTACCTGACAGAGCCACCCATGCACCCCAAGATACATTAATTTCTGATACCACTATTATACTTTGGGGTCCAGGATTTCAGGAAAAATGAATAATCCCCAAAGTCCTTTTACTTCCATTTTGAATCAAAATGAAATTGAGCAATTTAACAATGAAATAAGTAGAGGACCACTAGTCCACAAAACTTTCTGCGATGGTGGAAAATTCTTGCATCTGTGGTGTCCAATTCAACAGTCTCTAGCTACATAAAGCTAACCAGCACTTGAAATGGGGCTAGTATAACTGAGAAACTAAGTTTACAATTTTATTTAATTTCAACTAGGTTTAATTTAAGTAGTCACATGTAACTGTTTGCTATCATACTGGACAGAGAAGAATTGGAGCTATTGTATTTTTATAATTAAGAATGGCATCACACATGATACAGCATCTCTAAAATAAATGACAAGAGCCTTAATCATGGGAGCTAATTACTCTTATTTTTACAAATTCTCTGAAATTTCATAACAAAGACCCATGGTCACTGGCTGGATAGTTCTTTTGCCCTTCCCAATCAAGCCTCTATTGTTTTCTTTAACACTCTTGGCGCCTTAGGCTGACACGTAGGGATTATATAAATGGGCTCCATTGCCCTCTGGCTTCCATTGGAGGTTGATTACTGGGAATTCCCAGCAGATGGAAGGCAAGGAGCAGAGCAAAGTTGGTTTGCTCATCTCCCTGTTCCCTTCCTGCAAGGTAGCTATGGGCTAGCAATATCCCCCAACCACAACTAACAGCTCTTTTCAGGCTGGCATCTCCAAATGCCTTTCTGTCTGCAGGTTCTCGTAACAACCCCCTGTTTTCTGTCTTCTGGCCCTGAGATAGTGATGGTACCCCACTGGTACCAGCTCTCAGGTATTTAAACTGTGTTCTACCTTGCTCCACAAACTCCACCCTTATTTATTACTCTGTTTAAGTATCCCAACCATCTCCAGCTGGGACACTGATAAAATCAGTTAACATTTTCATTTCATAATACTTTAGAATAAGGTTTAAAACTATAAGCTAACAAATGGATATATCTCACCATAGAAGTAAAGAGGACCCTAATCAAATGTGTCATTGCTATAAATATTTGTCATTTAACACGTACACATATACACACACAGCACAAATGCACATACTCAGAGTTAGAAGTAAAGTCAATTCAAAGCTCTAAGGGACAGTAACAATATTTCTATCATTAATAGCAGATATCAAAGATTCTTCTACAAAAGCAATTACCAACGTGTTGACACAGATCCTAAACTGAAATTTGGTCAGACTCCTGGGAACCTGTTTTCAAATGCAGGTCCCTTGGAAAAGAAGATAAAATATCAGTGGATTCCCATCAGTTCAGCCTAGTTAGGTTACTATTAATCAAAAAGGAAAGTGGAAGCAGAACTCAGTGTTATTTGTCAACTAAACACAGTTGGAAACAAAAAATGAAAAAACTTGTGTTTTGCCAGGAGGATGAAAATATGTGATATCCAAAAGAAACTTCAGCAACTGAAAAGCTCATGCAACTGAAGATATTTCCAGACTATGCTGTGAGTGGTCCTCTAGGAAACTTCTACAATCTTCCTTAATCTAATCTGATGGGAGTCAGCCCCTCACCCTTCTTTCAAAAGAAGCCATTCTGAAGTTAATCTCCCCCACATTTTAATTTTTTTGTGTGAAATTTTAATTTGAACAAGTCCCTGCTAAAAACAGAAAAAAAGAAAAATATGAAAGCCACTTCTGCCTCAAAAGCTATCCCTTTACTTGTCGTTAACAAATGGGGTCCTATCTAAGATAAGTAAGGACTTCCCCAATGTCAAACATCTTGGCCCTCAAATCGGGTATCTACTGATTGTTCTTAGTATTATATTCCAGTTATTCTAATTAAAATATCATCAATGTTTTCCTTTTACACATGTGTGTATGTAATTATGTATATATTGTATCTGTGTAAATATCTTATATACGAAATATATGTCAATTACATATATACACATATACATATATTTATATTTATTCACTTACAAACTTTTTAAGGATCTTTAGGAGGAGTGTTTGGTCCAAAGTTTAGTTACTGGCTACACTGATTAGAGTAATACTAGCTGCCACAATGTGTATTGCATCAAACTCATTAGGACTTTATTTCTTGCTGGACAGGTGATCAGATCAGTGGGGTTCAGATCCTCACAGTCATTCAGGGACCTAACGTGACAGATGCTTTGCCATCTTCAATATGTAGCTCCCAAGGCTCTCATGGCCATCTCCCTCCTAGACAGCCAAACAGGAAAAAAACAGCATGGAAGATCACAATTGGAAGATTTTTCAAGGCCAGAAAAATATGGCATATATCACTTCTACCTACATTCTATGAGCTAAAGAACCAAGTCATGTAACTATACTGAACTGCAGCAAAGGCTGGGAAATGAGCCTAGCTGTTTGTTCATGAAGGAAAAAAAACCTGGGGATTTGAAGAACATCTAGAAGTCTCTGCCATGATAGCATTAAACCTTTCTTGCAGGGGTGCTTGGGTGCCTCAGTCAGTTAGGTGTCCAACTCTTGATTTCGGCTCAGGTCATGATCTCACAGCTTCATGGTTTCGAGCCCCATGTGGGGCTCTGTGCACTGACCACGCAGAGACTTCATGGGACTCTCCCTCTCTCCATCTCTGCCCCTTCCCCACTCGCTCATGCACGCTCTCGCTCTCTCTCTCCCCCTCTCAAAATAAATAAATAAACTTAAAAAAAAAGCACGTTTTCTTTCAGCCCCTGAAACATATACCTAGGAAACAGGAAGAAAGAGAACCGCCCCCGTTTTCTAAATGGGAAAGCTACAGCATAGACAGTGTGCTGACAACAGAAGCTAAACGGGATCTCCCACTCCCAAGCTATTAGGCCTGAGACTGGTATTACCATCCTGCCAGAATGAAACCCAGTGAGCTGAAAACATGGCTTACACTAGGGGAGAGGAGACAGAGGAATAAATAACTGACCCGGCTCCACCATTCACTTCATTCATTGCCTACTTCACAGTATCCCATCTATGAAACTCACTGCCCACAAGAGGGGAAATTGAACCTGCTGAACAGCCAGAAGACTCTACACTTGCTACTTATTTCTCAAGTTGTGGTGTAGGGCTAAACCCTCTATAGCAGTTCCAAAACCTTACAGTGGTTAGTTAAGAGAACACCGGCGGCTCTACAAGCAGAAACCCTGAAATCTCAGCAGCTTAACACATACATTTATTTCTCCTGCGCATAAAAACGAAATGGGTATTCCTGATAAGCTGCCAGGATTCCTGTGAGCCATGTTTGAAGACCCAACCTCCATCCAATTTGCTGCTCTTCTATTTTCAACATGTGGTTTCCAAGGTTACCCCAGGGGTGTTCATCCCGTCAGCAGCTGAGAAAAAGACAGGATGGAGAAGTCGGGTCTCACTCTTGACCCTCTCTTCCTGCCAGTGACACACAGCAGCCCTGCTCATGTTTCATTGGCAAGGCCATTGGCATGGCCACACCTAGGTGTAAGGGAGGCTGGGACAAATGCTGTTGTTTCCCAGCAACGGTTTTATACTGTAATAGGAAGGACACACATTTGTGATGAAGAGCTAGCTCTCACTGTCACAACCCACTAGGAACCAGTGGAAAGAATCCTTTTATTTCACTAGTTGTTATCTGTGCCACAAAGAGTTCTGTTTCCATAAATAATTACTTACAGTGGGCTTTCTTTAGCCTGGTGTGGCTGAGCTTCAGAGGTAAGTGAATACTTCGAAATGTATTCAAATTTTCACAAGTACAGACTACATTTTTAAAAAGGGTCCATAACCTTTATTTCAGATTTTTCAGAGAACTTCAAGAGACCCCCACCCAGATATTTTTACATCATCTCCACATAGAGATTTTTCTAAACTAGCTTTGTCCTTCTACACCTCGTTCCCCAACCCAGTGGTTTGTGAACTAAGGAATCACACCCACAGAGGATCACTCTGAACGTACAGATTTCAAGATGCTACCCCAGCCTTAATTCAGTGATATTTAAATTGGGGTGAATGGGATGTTAGGCAATCTGGGAATATGTGTAATTTTTTAAACTTTCCACGTAGCCATTGTTCTTACTCCCGAGCTAACCTGAACAGGTGTATCTCTTGCTAAAGAGAGAGCTTGCTCCTCATTAGTGTTGCCAGTGTTTAGCTCCCCCCACTCAGAGCACACATTCCGTTCAGTCCAGCCACAGTTCAGCTTGTTTCTAACACACACAATCTTGGAATATTCATCAGATCCACTTTCGTTTTCATATATCCCGGAAGGACCCCTTTTTACTTATGATGACTTATATGACACTTATTAAGCATCTCCTACATGCCAAACATCATGCTTATCGCTTCACATTTCATTTAAAAGTCACAGCAACCCATTTGCAGATGGGTAGACTGGGGTTCTACACCTGTATCATTCGTCCACTGTCACAGGGCTAATAAGTGCCTGACCCTAGAGTCACAACTCACTGCCTGATTCCATTCTATTTGTCTGATACGAGAACCTAGTTAACCTATTTTTTTTTATAAGAACCTATTTTTAATCCCTCCTTCTCTTCACAACACTGCAGAATATTTTCAAGGCTTTATTATTGGCCTCTCCTACTCTCAGCAGTTTTGCTCTACTCAAATACTACTTGAGGCTTTTATCTTCCCCCATTTTAAAATTTTAATTATGAGAAGTCCATGTATTAAAAAGAGGAACTCTGTAACTATTTCCCAGTGGTAACAATGCATGTATTATTTGTCATCAATTTTTTCCATTCAGAAGCACCAAATGAAGTAGATGTGAAACATTCAGGATGTCAAGGCTGAGCTACAGAGTTTTTTCTCTGCTCAAACAGAAAAAGAGATACGTTGGTTGCTACAAGTCTACAGATATCCTTAGAGCTTTGATCACAACATGCATAGCTGAGTGAGACTGTTAATGACAAACACTTCAAAAAATAATTAACTGTTATATGTAACTTCACGTCTCAAGGAATCCAAGGTGCAATATCAGGAATTTGTGTTGAGACTGCAAATTATTTTGTGGCCAGATGGCACATGGTTAACATTTCCTTAACTCATTCTGTTAAAATCTCATGCTGTGTCTCTTTCTGAGTCCCGTCTCTGCTCTCACACCCTGCTGACACGGTGTGACTGAGCTCTACTAGGAAAGACCTGGAACTCCAAAACCACTTCTTAAGTGGCAGAAAGCTCCTGATCATAAAAACTTTAATTTTCCCACTGAATAGGCCACTTTAATCACTTGGTTGGAGTTGGAGAAGGTGGAGAGTATTTTGTTCAATTTTTTTTTTTTTTGCTTGGAGGAAAAGTTAGGAATTTTTTTCTCCTTAGTATTTTTTCCTGGGGGTAAGTTGGAAAGGGAACAGAGACAAAACATAAGTTAGTCAATGACACTATTTTGAATTTCACTAAAATATTAAGCAGATACAAATGGTTAAAAGTAGTTTAAAAATAGTTTATAATGAACTATTTGTGGATTTTAATTGTTCTTGCCATCATTATATCAACCACATTGTTTTCTGAAAAATACTACAGGTAAGAAAAAAGGTAAAGGGGAGGAAGTGCCATCACAATATAGGAGATCAGAGACACTGACTTGGGGAAGATATCAGTGACTTAATAAATGAATTTAGAAGTTAATTAGACAATACACCATACATAGATACACTTCATAGTTACTTACTGGTATCCAACTCACAGCCCCCTAACATCCCCTCACTCTAAGCTGTCAAGGTATGTGCTGGGCAGGAACCAAGTAGCTCCGGGATGGGGCAGAGCCCATGCCCCTTGTGGGTTGCTCCTCCCTTCCCCCCGTGTTGTCAGGATCCCTCTTGATTGGGGCTCAAAGAGGCTGCAGTCAAGTGTTCCCACTCCACTGGCCTGGTTGCAGGGTCCTCGCCTGGGGGAGGGAGCCATGCCCCAGCTCCTTTCTCATGTCTCTGGATGTGTTTCTATTTTGCACTCTTAACATCTGCCAAAACTATCTACATTGAAAAAAAAAATCTTGCTCCACACTATTTTCCCCTTAGCTTAATTAGAAACATAATTTTTTTTCAACCCTTCAGTAGACTTGCATCTCCAGTCTCCTTGTATCTCCAGTCTCCTTCTCCTGGCTAATAAACATATCCAGATTTCTTCTATCCTGAAAATGTTTCCTTGCTTGGTCCCTACCTCTAAGTCTGTGCTTGCTTTCTGTTCAGCTGTTTCTGAAAAATATTCTATTCTAGCTATCTCCTCATCCTTGCATCCCATTCCCATTTTCTCCCAACCACGAAAAGCTGGTTTTCACCTCCTACCCATCCCACACTTGCCTCCACTCTGCAAAAACTGCTCTGGAAATGGCAACCAACAATCTCCATAGTGTCAAAACTGTCAATTGTCTATTCTTATTCTACTGGTTCCTTCTGTCCCATTTGAGAATGATAGAGACCCAACCCTTTCTAAAACTGTAAACCCTTGGTTTCCATGGTATTATTCTCTCCTAGGTTTACCCCCTTCTGACTATTCTATTACTATCTCCTACAAGTGTATTTTTGCTTCTCCTCTGCCTGTTCCTTAAAAGGTGGTGTCCCACAGGGTTTTATTCTCTTCTCACTTTTTCAGCACACTGCCTTTCTCACCATATGCTCCTTTCAGGTAGCTTCATTGGAGCTAATGATTTGAACTCTTATGTGATAAGGACAACAAAAGCTAGTTCTATAGCACTGCCTTCTGCCCTGAGCTGCAGACTCGACCAACAAAATGCTCTCTTACATATACTCCCCTGGATATCTACAGTCACCTCCTATTCAATACAGACAAACCTGACGGTGACCTCTTCTCCCCCACAATACTTCTTCTCCCTTTGTTACCAGTCATTCCCATGTGAGTCATTCCCCCTTTGTTACCAGTAACATTTTTGATAATAACGTGTTTTGGGATAATGCCTCAGCCATATAATCATGGAATCATTTCCTACTCATTGCCCCTGCTGAATGGACAGTAGACCATTGATTCTCCTGACTCACAGTTAGTTGGACCAGGAGACAGAAAGATGCAGACATGTGGAGTGAAGATGAATCCCAGAAATGGTTAAGCACAAAGGAAAAATGCATGAGCTCCTATCACTAGGATTCATGGGCAGCCTTGAATCTAAACCCACCCCACCAGTGAAGCCCAGACCTCTTCTGTTCTTAGGAGTCCACTTGTGTTTTGTACACTTCAGAAGGGTCTCTGCTTCTTGCTACCAATATAATACTGACCAATAATAACAACTTGTATCCTTAAATCAAACTGACCTCAACTTTTCAACAGGATTACAATGCAATTCCTATTAGCATCAAGTGTCTCTACTGCTCAGAGTTCCTCATTGCCATGAACCCCCCAGAACTTACTCTAATTATAACATGGCTTTCTAGATGCAACTAGCTAAGTCGGATCTTGGGCAACATACTGTCTCTGTTCTAATTTTCTTCTCACTCAGGAACTGCTCAGAATCCAAAATGTCAAATATAAATTATTAAGAATATATTCAAGAAGTCATTTCTGTCAGTTTCCAGAATTCCTGGTGCTGCATTTTTTTTTTGCTAGCTGTTTTAATAATCCTCTTTTATATTCCATTTGTCAGATTACCTTTAATCAACAAGAGTGCTGTTGCATGAGGTACACAAATGGGAAAGAACAAAATGTTCCTCAAGGTGCCTCCTCTTGGAATGAGCCTGGAAAGTGACACCTGGGTGGAATTGATTTTAAGAAAATCTACACTCTGAGCTCTAGCATGAAATGTCACACTAGATCCTAAAGGAAATCCCGATATACTAAGCACTGTCTGACATGTGAGGCTAATACTCATAACTGTTAAGTTTAAAAGCATTTCACTTATAGTTGCTTCTTTCAGGAATAAAATGAAGTCCTTTCTTCAGCTTTGGCTTAGCTACTCTTTAAGTGACTCAGAAGTAAGGCAGAGTAGTTAAAGGTTAAAGCAATTTGTCACAGCCACACGTGAGCAATTCAAAGTTCTTTAACCCCTTCATTCTGTGAGGACATTTTCCTTAAAAACAGACTCTGACATTATTTTATAGCCACTAAGTAGCTCAGAATACATAGGAGAACAAGAATCAGTAACCAGCTTCCCTGACAAAACTTTACATGGGAAAAACCATATAATCTTCCAGTCTAATTAATTTCAGAAGGTCCTAATTGGGTATTTTGTTAGGGTTCCTATCTCAGAAAAATGATAAGCACCTCCAGCCTATAACATGCTAATCATAAATAGTTAATCCTGTAGTTTTTCAAGCAACTATGATTCACCATGAATCATGGTGAAGAGGGGAAAAAAGAAAAAACAAAAGAAAAAAAAAAAAAAACAAGCCTCCCAGGGTGAGCTGCATTTACTCACTCAACACCTTTGTAATTTGTTAAGCTTTTTTAAGTCACCCTTTAGTCATACCCCTAAAATCTGGATGTTGTATCCAAAGCAAAAAATGAAAGTGGGAAATAGTTCCAGAAGAGTTTGTTAAACTTTTCCTTTTACACTAACCGAGAAACATGTGAGCCAAGTCACCATTTCAATTCATTTGAGCTCAGATGAAATCTGGAGATAGATATTTTTATTAAAAGGCTACAGTCTTATTTGGTCTACTCATGAACTAAGAATGTCATAATCCTGGTTCTCATATGTGGGATATAAGAGCATATTATCATATAGTTAAATCACCAGCCTTGCTCATCTAGGATATCATCCTAGGACTTAAATGATATACTGATGAAGATTCATTTTAATAAAAACATAAGTTTCTGATTGTACTGAGTGGGAAAAAAAATAGGATCATGAAAGATGGCTATCAATAATACAAGATAATAAAATTAAAATTTTCTCTCTACTATTTAATATGCTGCATTGGAATTTCGACAGAATTCAATTTATATGTGCACACATACACACACATTCTCCCATACACCTCATGCCAAAAGTGACAGATTGGGATTACTAATTTAGAAGGAATGTGGATTGTGTCCTACCAACTTTGAAATATGTTTTAGCAACCTAGGAGAACTATGGCTTATTATAAATAAGATAGACTACAAGTCCAGTATTTATCCAAAGTATTTATGTATATCAGAAGTAATTTAAGAAATTATACATAAAATTCGCTTAACACACAGTTCAATGGATGCAAGGAATATATTTTCAAATTAGAAAGACAAAAAAATACAAAGACATATGAAAATAGGTTGAGTGCAAAAGGAATTGGGAGAAGGGGGAATTCAGGTGGGCTTTATAAATTAACAGAGTCTCTAAAGCAGTGGTTCTGAACCTTGAATGCAGATTACAATTACTTCGATTTCCTTCTATTTAGGTTCTGATTTAATTGGTCTGAAGTGTGGGCTTGGCATTAATTTTTTTTTAACTCCCCAGGTAATTCTAGTGAGCAACCATAGTTGAGAACCACTGCTCTAATAGGTGTAAACCTTGAACTGCCTCTACGGTCACATTGGGATGGGTAGAAGAAAGCGCATCAGGAAGGGAGAATGGGAGGCATAAAGTTAGGTGCTATAATTTGAAAGGAGAGGTGAGCTGAGCAAAAAGTACTACTGGCAAAAACCCCAGCCACCTGGCACCCCAGTCAGAGCTCCCCGTGATGGCATTTACTTTGTGAGAGCCCCACAGCTCAGAGCGTGACCTTCAATTTTACACATTAGAGAATATCAATTATCAACTGCTCAATCTCTCAGAAACCTGTCTCAATGACTGGACTCATAAAATAGTGAAGTATGAGCCAGAATGCCAAAGAATGCCTTTTCAAAAGGAGACGTATCAGCCTAGTGGGTCACATATCATACTGACATTAGGGCAAAGCTATATAGGAAGCCAGATTATAGTCAAACATTAGTGTAAAAAATCAAAACAAGGATAACTAATTGCACAATTTCCATGGCTAATACAGCAAGTATGGAGAGCTGGATGCTTCCATCTCCTTCATATATGCAAACTTAATTCATGAACCAGATACCCAGGCAATTTCAAAGCAATTTTTCTCCAAGATGATGCTCTTACTCCTCATTTTTCTTTGGTTTCATGCTCTTGCCTGCCTCTGTTGGTAAATTCTTCCTGTAGCGATGTTAATACTATTGATTATATTACATTTAAGCTTGGTTTATTCTTTTAGATTTGAATCTAGGAAGCATATTATCTCTTATAATTACATATTGATTGTAGTTTTTTTTAATTCTCAGAGATCTAGAGAAACCTTAATTTTGTTACCTACAGAAGAGAATTGGGAATAAAAGTCAGAGAACTGAAGCAAAAGAGACAGTTTCAGAGGTAATGAGAAATCAGTTTGTACAGCTCTGATGAGGACAAGAATCCTGAAATATGGTGTATTTATTTATTTATACCTCCCTTCTATCAAAATTCTGAACATAAAATGGGCTACTTATTTTAATGTTATATATTAATATGTTGACACAATGTATTTACATATACATACAATACATATATTTATAATTTTATTGTGTATTACATAATTGAGTTCATTGAGAGTTTATTTATTTGTATTTGCTTATTCTTAGAGAGTAAGTTAGCCAGTAGTTAGCTAACTCTTCCTTCTTTCCTTCTTGCAACTGTTATTTATAAAGGAGCTCTTCTCACTATAGTGCTATTGCAAAACTCTACATCAGATTGGCTTCGGAATCACAGTACTTAAGCTATTTCATGAGATTAATCCCTTTTTCATTGCAACAAGATATTAGTGTTACAAGATGAAATCAATACCTTGATTTTGAAAAATTCGAATAAGAAGAAAACATCATGATAACCTGCCCGGATAGCATCTATGAGTGTTGCTGCTGAATTATAAAAAGAAAGGAAATGTCACTTCCAATCATTGGATTTAAAAGTAAGTTAGTCATTTTAGCTAGCCCCTCTTCTGAGGGGAATTGAAGTCTAGGCTTATCAGAAAAAAAAAAAAGAAAGAAAGAAAACAGAGATGAAGACACAAAATACGCTTATATTTTATTAGGATTGGCTAGCTTTTAGGCAATACTTGACTTATTGTCATTTCCTATTTAAGCATAGATACATCTCAAAGCATTTCTGGAGGGTCGGTGTGTTTCCCCCAAACCTCAGCTACCAAGAAATTGATTCAGGGGAGCTAGGCTTGTGAATTCATGTTCTGGATACCAAGCCCTCTACACTGGCTGGATTAAAATCATGGTTAGAGGCTGAAATCACCTTTATATCATGATCCAACTAATCAACTCTCTTACTTGGCACTCTTTTTCCCAGTTATCTCTAACATTCACCCAAGAGTTTCTGTGGCCCCTGATCATCTATCTTACTTCATATTTTTTCCATTAAGAAACTCACTCTAACAGACTCATACCCATACACCTGAAGTTCTTCTTATTTTCTTCCCATGCTCCAAAACTTCAGTTTACCAAACATTCCATAAATTAATAATAGCACCCTTCCCACATTTTCTCTAACTGGTACTCAAATCAAAGACACATAATCTTAAAACTTTACCCCCTCTTTTTCCAAAAGCTGCTATTTCCCTCTCCTCAGATAGGGATTCATTGCTCTTAAATAGTTGTGGCAGGTGGATTCCAAGGAGGAGATCAATATCTATTTTTTCTCAAAATTTGTAACTATAATAAATGCTAATGGTTCCAGAAATTTTCCAGAATTCTTCAACAATTTTAAAAGAATTCAATTCTGTAAGATATGATTAGATGTAACTATTGAGACACTTTCTCAAGCTGTCACTTCAGGAAAATTAGATGGTTAACTTTCTATCAAATATTTTAGAAAGTTTGGGAGGTTTTGGATATCTTCTGTGTTATGGAAACAATCTTTTTTTTTTCCTCAATGGTCATTTTCAAATCCTGTAAGAATATTCATCTGAATAAATACAAATCACTATTGAAACGTTAACAGTAACTGATGATATTCTATTTCAGTCTTTTTTTCTGAATGCTGCTGTCGTTGTTTTTACTAATCCCATTCTTTTAATATAGTCATGCCTGGAGAATGACAGCCCAACAGCTCATAGTCAGGAAATAAGTCATCAGAAAATAGGAGCGAGCAAGTGAGGGTCAAAATGAGGTATAAACATGTTTCTGAAGCCAGAAAAACACAGTAAATTAACACTTCTCAGTCAACTTCTTTCACACCCAAAACTGTCCATAGACTTTCCCAACACATCAAGAACAACAAAAGTCAGTGTTTTTGCATCTTTCTGTTTCTGCAAAACTCTAAGGTAACAGTTCTTGTTCATACTTCTACAGATACATCATTGATTTAGCTCCCTTCTCACTGGGAAAATTGGTGAAGTAGAAAAACAGCTGGGCTTTTGATTTGAAAGAAGAGGTACAACCATTATCCAAAAAGCAAGACTTACTTTATGAAGTTTTAGCCACACTTGTAAAAGGTCAGTTGTTCTGTCCAGTTCCCCATTTGTAAAATGGGCATAATAGCACCTACTCTGGTCATTGTAAGCACAAATGAGAAAACCTGGTGTGGAGAAGGAAGCTCTGGGTGATACTTCTCTATGCAAGAATTGAGGGAACCTTATCTCTCTACTGCTGTCTAAGCAAACAATAGCTTTGCCAGCTACTGAATCCAACCAAAATTCATACTGTCTCTAGGAGAGCTGACAAAAGCCCATAAATATTCTACTTTAGGAGAGGTGATGGCTCTTTGTATACCTTTTCTTTATTTCAGGGCATAAATGTGTATGGTGATCTTATTCTTTTAAGCTAATAATTTTGAATCAATAGTAGTAGCCACTATTTATTGTTTTGTAACATAATCACCTCTAATACATGTGTTAGGGTTCAGTGAGCTCAGATTTACGTGGACTGGATTTTCTTAAGGGAAATTTCTGCGTATTGCCTCAAACAAATATGTCCTATAGATGGCAGGCCAAGATCTCCTCTCACAGGCAAGCAATGTTTGGTCAGAAAGATTAACTGTACCTGGAAACAGCATCCGAGGCTCACTTTTGAAAATCTGATTATGAAACAGCACATTTCTCTGTTGTTCCAAGAACAGAAAATTTGGAGCATACTTTAGAGAAAATATATAGGTATTACTGTGGAAAGCTGAACAGCCTTTCTCAGTGACGAAGATGCAAAGGGAGCATGAAAAACCTGGTTGAGGCAGGTCCCAAAAGGAGGCTGAAACCCCACATAAAGCTTTTTGCATTACAATTCCTTCAACAAACCTAAATCAGCAATATTAAATAGATGCTCTGCTTCCATAAGGAATTGCCACAGGAATCCATACTCCAACTCTGGAATTCATCCAGGCCCCTCTCACTGGGCTGCCTCACAACACTGGTTTCTTCAGCACAGATGGTCCACCAGCCGAAGTCCCAATGCCCAATTTTGCTTCATGCTTCAGCTATGTTTTCCTGATTAACCCAATTGTTTCTCACAGCACAACATTCTGTCTTTGACACCAACACTCTTCAACAACTAGACTGTTACTATTTACAAGAACTCAGACTATGGACAGAATGGAATCCTACCTCAGATCTTGAAGGGGTAAGAGGCCAGACCTATTCCTCACCAGCAGCTCCTCCCCAGAGGAGGGTGATGGGATATTTCTCAGAGGCAAGAGAGATAAATCATTGAGCAAAACATCTAAGTAATTGGAAGTGGTCTGAAGGGGGAGAAGTAGCCTCTGGATGTATATCTGTTCATTCATTTAATGAACAAATATTACTGAGTCATGTGCTAGGCAGAGTTCTATAAGCTGAGGATAAAGGGAAGAGCAAGACAATGTCTCTATTCTCCTGGAGCTAAAGTACTAGCTGGGAGAGACAGACGTCAAACAAATGAAAAATAAAAACATACATAGATGCATAACTAAAACACTGATGGTGCAATAAACAAAGGCTAAGGGACTGGAGGCACCTCTTTAGATTGGGCCATCAGAAAAGGCTTCTCTTACAACATGATACTTGAGCTTAATCTACATGAAGAAAAAAGGAGTCATGAGAGGAAATAGGGTAAGAGGATTCTAGGCAAAGGAAATGGCATGTGTAAAAATCCTGAGCTGTACATAAACTGGGTTAGGTTAAAGAACAGGAAGGTGTTCAGTGCGCCTACAAAACAGCAAATGAAAGTAGTAGATGATGGCAGAGATTAGTGGGACCAGAATATATAGAACTGTGTAAAAGCATGATAAAGTGTTTGGATTTTATGCTAACAGCAATGGAAAGCAATTAGAGGGTTTTATGTAGGATAATGCCTGGTGTGATTAATGTTTTAAGATCTCGCTGGCTATGAAATGCAGTATATATTACAGGGTTCAAAAGTGGTAGCAGAAATAGCAGTAATGAGACTCATGTCTAGAAGAGACACAATATTGGCTTGAATTAGGGTTTGCAGTGGTACCAAAGGGGCTACATAAAGTGAGTTACAGTGTATTTTGAAGGCAGCACTGAGACACTGGCTGATGCACTGGATGTCATTTACAGACTGAAGTGGCATTTACTGACATGAGAGGCAGAAGAAGAACTAGTCTGAGGGAGGAAATCCAGGATTTTTATTGGGATATGCTACTTTGAGATGCCTCTAGATACAGAAGGAGAGGCATCCTTAGTCAGTCCAGACTGCTGTAATAAAGTACCAAAGATGAGCTGGCTTACAAGCAACACATACTTATTTCTCACAGTTATGAAGATTAGAAGTCCAAAATCAGGGTGCTAGCATGGTTGGGTTCTGGTAAGAACTCTTTGCTGGGCTGAAGACTGACAATTTCTTGGATCCTCAAAAGGCAGAAAGCAGTTGAGAGAACTCTCTGAGGTCCCTTTCATAAGGAAGGACATTAATTCCATTCATGAGGACTCCACCCTCATGAGCTAGGCATCTCCCAAAGGCCTCACTTACCATCACACTGCAGGTTAGAATTTCAACATTTGAATTTGAGGGAGATGCAAACATTTAGTCCATTGAAAATGGACCACCATGTGTAGATGGGAGAGCAAAGGAGGAGCCAGCAAAGGAGCCTGAGATGAAAACTCATGGAAGCCAAGAGAAGAAAATGTTTAAGGAAGGAGAGTTCAACTCTACCAACTGCTGCCAAGATGTGTGAGGTGAAGACAGAGAAGTGACCAGGGTCAGACTGGGATGGGGCAAATGTGGTGCCCACCTGGCACTGGCAGACCTTGACAACAGGTGCCTCCTTAAAGCTTGCACCTTAGATGCCACAACTGCCTCACCCTGGTTCCAGCTCTGTCTGGAATTGACCGTTGAATTTGGCAACAGGGACGTTATTAATGAGCTCGATGAAAAATGTATCAGTGGAGGGGAAGGGACAGAGCCTGAGCAGTCAGTGATGGAAAGGCCAGCAATGAGGAAGACAAAACAGTAAGGGTTGATAATGACACTGGCACTGAGCTGTTTCTGGGAAGAGAACAGAGAAATGGAGCACAAGCTGGAGGAAGATGTTAGGTGAGGGCAGTGGCTTAATGATAGTAAACCTGGAGCATTTTCTTATGCTGATGGGGATGATCCATGGGTGATAAAATTAATGGAAAATAGGACATTGCAATCCCAGAGCATGGAGAAAAAAAATGTCTCTACTCCAGAGGGAAAAGAGGGAGAGGAGAGAATTACAGCCAGAGGACCACATTGGAAAGAAGCCTGGGTTTCCCCAGATAAGCAGCCACTCAAAACTCCATGTTGCAGATGCGTAACTCAGGCTGCAGAAGAGATATTCTGCTCCCAGACTGTGCTCTAAAAGCCTTATCCCTTACAACCCTAGCAACATCTCAGCCTGTGCTACATTGAAATGAAAAGCATTGCTCATTCTGGTGGGTACAGCCCCATCTATAGGGGCACAGGGCAATGGTAGAGAGGGTGGCCATTATCGCTAGCTGGAGAGGAGAACACATTTATGGCAATGACAGTGGCTCACCTTCAGAGCACAGAGGTGCTCATCAAAACATCTGCGGCACTGATGTCATCTGCCCATGGTAAGGGAGAGAAGGAAGAAGAAGAGGAGAGGGAAGAGAGCAAGAAAGAGAAGACTCAGCCCTCCTGTTGCCACAACTACCTGTTTTGTTGTTGTTCTGTTTTGTTTCGGCTGCAATTTATATAGTATATGCTCAGCACGTTATTTTCTATGCTGAGAAGTTTTATGACCATCAAGGCACTGGGCTAGGTGCTTTATATCATCTCTAATCCACATAGCAGTCCTGAAAGTTGTGTGTTATTTTCCCATGTTTATAGGTCAGGAAAGTGAGGCTCAAAGAGGACAAATGATTGCCCATGGTCACTGTTGAGTCCAAGGCCTGTGGGTGCTGCAGACAGAGAGCCAAGGGGCTGGAACATGGCACTTGGTGATGATCTCTGTCAGCCCTGGATGAGCCCAGGATGGAGAATGGGAACAGCACCCAGGACTCTGTCCAGACGGAGAGAAACATGGGGACAGCAGGAGGTGGGGCATTTTCCTGGTGAGCAGAGATCATGAGGAATCCTTTTTCATGTCCCTACAGTTACTTTGACCGTGATGCCTGCCCCTTTAGGTTGGTGGGGAGGGAAGTACTGCTCCATAACTGCATAATTCTGCAGCTAACTACACATGGTGTAATTTCCCACTCTACTCTCAAGTTGCAGCAGCTAGAAAGAAAAAAGAAAACAGGCTTATCTCCACGTGTACAATTAAATCTCTATAGAGAGCAGTGTTAGTCCTACTCAAAGACATCGGTGTTCCCCTCGTTGTATGAAAGAATTATGAAAGCGTGCCTTACTGAGTTATGTCCTGAAATCTTTGAAGGAAACTTAAGTCTCTCTGGACTTGCCTTACTCTCTTGAAGTCTGTAAAACCGGAAGGGAAGATAAGGTTGCATAAGCTTCAATTAAAGTTTCCTTTCAAATATCCACAACTTTACACACATAAAGAGTAAGCTCTCGTTAATACTTGCTGGCACATAAACACTGATAATGTTTTAAAATGTATATTCCACAGAAGAAACACATTTTCATACTTAAAAGGGTTTATATTTTCATATTTGGAAAGTTGGAAGATGGGTTCTCTGGCTTCTGACTGATTCCTTTCTTTATCAAACTCTGTGAGGCATCAGTTTTTCACCACTGATGTCCCTTCCCCTCCACCAGGTACTCAAAACAGTATTGACTCAAAATGGATCACAGGCCTAAATGTAAAAGCTAAAAGTATACATTTTCTAGAAGAAAACCTAGAAGAAATGTGCCATGACTGTGGGTTGAGCAAGAGTTCTTAGAAACAAGAGCAAAAACATGATAAAAGAGAAAACTTTTAACAGGACTTAATCAAAAGTAAAGTCTTTTGCCTTTTAAAAGACATCATTAAGAAAATGAAAGGATAAGCCACAGACTAGGAGAAAGGATGTGCAAATCATATATTGTAGAAAGGACTTATACACAGAATATACATAAAGAATTATTTCAACTAAATAATATGAACACACAACCCAATTTTAAAATGGGCAGAGGGGCACCTAGGAGGCTCAGTCAGTTGAGCATCCAACTTCGACTCAGGTCATGATTTTGTAGTTTGAGTTTGAGCCCCACATCGGGCTCGCTGCTGTCAGCCTGTCAGCACAGAGACCACTTTGGATCCTCTGTCCTCCTCTCTCTGTCCCTCCCTGGCTTTCACTCTCCCAGAAATAAATACATATTTTCAAAAAAATTTTTTTAAATAAATAAAAATAAAATAGGCAGAATATTTGAATATATATTTCATCAATAAGACATGTGAGTGGTTAATAATTATAAGAAAACTTGCCCAACATCATTACTGATGAGTGACATGAAAATGAAATTAAAAGGAGACACCAGTGTGCACCCACCTGAATGGCTATAATCAAAACAACAGACAGCACTAAGTGTTGGTGAGGATGTAGAGAAACTGGAGTTCTCATACATTGCTGGCAGGAATGTAAAATGGCACAGTTACTTTGGAAAACAGTTGGGCAGTTCCTTTAAAAAGTGAAACAGGGGCACCTGAGTGGCTCAGTTGGTTGAGTCCAACTTTGGCTCAGATCATGACCTCATGGTTTGTGAGTTGAAGTCCCACATTGGGCTCTGTGCTAACAGCTCAGAGACCGAAGCCTGCTTGAGATTCTGTGTGTGTCTCTCTCTGCCCCTCCCACACTCACATTCTCTCTCTCTCTCTCTCTCTCTCTCTCTCTCTCTCTCTCTCTCTCTCTCAAAAATGAATAAACATTAACAAAAAAAAAGAAATTTACCCAAGGGATATGATGGCATATGTCTATGTAAAGGCATGTACCCAAATGTTTATAGCCACATTATTCAGATAGCCAAAAAGTAGAAACAAGTCAAATTTCCATCAGCTTGTGAATGTATAAATAAAAGGTGTTATCTCCATATAATACTATTCAGCAATAAAAAGGGCCAAACTACTATGGATGCTAAAACATGGGTGAATCTCAAAAACATGCTAAGTGAAAAAAGAAAAATGCAAAAAAAATGCATGATTCAATTCAGATTTATATTCTTCAAAAAGTATGATTCCATTTAAAGGAAATGTCCAGAAATGGAACATGTATATAGGTGGAAAGCAGCTTGTTGGTTGTCTGGGACAGGGTAGGAGTAGGGATTAACTGAAAATGGGCACAAGGGAACTTTGGCAGATGATGAAATTGCTCTAAAACTGAAAAGTAATGATTGCAACAACTTTATAAATTAACTACAAGTTATGACACTTTAGGGGTGAATTTTATCATACATAGTTATACCTTACTAAAGTTGTTTGAAAAAACGAAAAAATTTAAAAAGAAAGAGCCAGGGGCACCTGGGTGGCTCAGTCGGTTAAGCATCCAACTTCAGCTAGCTCATGATCTTGCAGTCTATGAGTTTGAGCCCCATGTCAGGCTCTGTGTTGACAGTTCAGAGCCTGGAACCTGCTTCAGATTCTGTGTCTCCCTCTCTCTCCGCCCCTACCCTGCTCATGCTCACTCACTCTCTCTCTATCTCAAAAATGTATACTAAAAAAATAAATAAATAATAAAAGAAAAGAGCTATTAGGTACTTGACGGTCAGCGAAATAGATCTATGGCTTTCACAAAAAGAATTATTTAATTCCCCCATGAGAAATATTTTGAGACACTTGTTAAATTGGGCAAAAAGCTTACAGTCATTTAATACCACATAGTGGCGGATATATCAGGCAGGATGTGCTATGTTATACAACAGTATCTAACATACTTAGAATAATGTTATTCTAAGTAACCTCTTAGAATCTGTGGTTGAAAACAGAGGTTAGCAAACTTTTTCTGCAAAGGGCCAAATAGTAAAGATTTTCAACTTTGTTGGCCACATAGTTTCCGTCTCACCTACTCAATTCTGCCTAGACAATATATAACAAATGGAAATGGCTATGTTCTGATAAAACTTTACAGAAACAGGCAGTGGGCCAGGTGTGGCCAGTAGGACATGGTTTTCCAACTTCCGACGTAATTACCACTGATTTACTTATAACTCATACTTTATTGCGAGTCAACCTGGAGGCTTTGCTCCACGTCATCTTCACTGAGACCCAACGTGATGAAGAAGTGACCACGCGGATCATTAAAATTTACCGAGACAGAGTCCAGAGAATGTGACAAATTTCTCACTGGCCCTTAAGGTTCCACTCACATTTTATTGCCCAAAACAAATCTCATGACTATGCCTAATTTCAAAGGGGGTGGGCAGTGCAAGCCACCACATGTCTAGAAGCCACCACATGAGCTAGAAGTCACAAATGAACAATACTTAATTACTACAACAGAGAGAATGGAGGAAAATGTGAACTCTCATCCACTGCTGAGAAAGTAAGTCAGAAAACCACTTGGAATAATTTAGCATATTTAGCAAAGTTAAATATGCTCCACAAACCAAAATTTCTACTCTTAGGTGGGTGCCCCACAGAATCTCCCACAAAAGTCCACTAAAAATATACATACAAAGATGTCCGCTACAACATAGTTTATAATGGAAAAAACTGAATGTACCTTCAATGTCTATTAATAGCAGAATAGATAAAATTATGGTGTTTTTAATAAAATGATATCATACATAGCAGTCCAAGTGAATAATATATGGATCAATGAAAACAAATTACTTTGTCAGGATGCATATATCTAAAGAAAGTAATTTTGAGTCAAAAGGGAAAGTTGCAAAAGAGTCCATACACAATGATTCTGTTTATTTCAATTAATAAAAATACATTGCTTGTGGAGACATAATATAAAGAAATGGGTACACATTAACTTTAAGACAATGCTTATCCCTGAGGACATGTGGAGGTTAAGGGACTTTCTATCTACAATGTAGTATTTCATGAAAAGTATCTGAAGTTATGTCAAAATATTAATACGTATTAAATCTGGATAGTGAAAAATGTGGGTTTCTGTTATATTTTTTATTCTTATTTAGATGCTTCAAATACCTTTTAAATTACAAAAAAAAAATTGCTGCTGCTAGTGTATGATTGTCAGCAGAGAGAAGTGTCACGGTGATATTAAATGACACAAAAGAGCTGGCTGAGCTAAGAGCAAGACAATGAGTTGCCCTCACAAGCTACAAAAAAAATGAGCCATGAAAGAGAACAAACGAACCTCACTGGCTGAGCAGGCTGAAAGCAAAAAATGTCGGGACTCAACTCTCTGAGTTAGGGAAAGTTAATAGTGAATAAAACCCTCAAAATATAAAGTCCATCTCTTCATGACTTTGAATAATACTTTGTGGTCATTTAAGAGATTCTTGTTAGGACTTTTACAAAATAACAATTATTGTGTCTTCCACATTGTGCAAGTGTTCTATGATAACGGAAATCAAATGGAAGGGACAGAGGAAGGAAGAAATAAAGAGAGAGAATGAGAGAAACATGGAATGGAGGGGGGTTGTGTGTGCTGGAAGTTGGGTAACTGAGCTCCCGTCCTTTAGCTCTGTCACTACATTGGTCTTGAGCAAGTAACTTCAGCTCTGTGAGTCTCAGTTTCTTCCTCCTTAATAAGAGGACAATGACCTAGATTCCAACTTTATATTCTATGATCCTTGAAATATCCATTCAGGTTCACATTTGGAAAAAAGGTATTCCCTGAGATAAAAAAAACCCTCATCCTCCGTCTGATCCAGTGAACAAAGTGCTAGAATAAAAAGTTAGGGTCACAATTCAGCACGAAGGTCAAAGCCACACATCATTCATCAAGGCAGTTGCTATGCAAGCGTAGGTGGGGTAGGAAGTGAGCTAAAGTAGCCTAGGGAAACTGCTGGGTTTCAGACTTCCATTTATGATGAGCAGGATCCAACAGCCACACCCTCAGTTAGGAAAGCCTAAAGACAACAGTAAGGAGAAGTAAAGGTTTATGCCCACCTCCAATTTTTCAGGATCTCAGAGCAACATAAGAAACCTGAGGAAACTTTGGTGCATTCAAATCTTCAAAACTTGCCCCAAAGTTGGTGTGAAAGGTTTAGATTATATGATGTAGAACAAAGTCTGATGAGAGTGGTTTCTACCATTACACTAATACCAAGAAAGAAATACAGACAGATGAGAAGGAAGGAAGGAAGGAAGGAAGGAAGGAAGGAAAGAAAGAAAGGGAGGAAGAAGAAGGAGGAAGGAAGGAAGGGGAAGAAGGAATAAGGAAAGAGAAAGAAAGAAAGAAAGAAAGAAAGGGAGGAAGAAGAAGGAGGAAGGAAGGAAGGAAGGAAGGGGAAGAAGGAATAAGGAAATAGAAAGAAAGAAAGAAAGAAAGAAAGAAAGAAAGAAAGAAAGAAAGAAAGAAAGAAAGAAAGAAAGGAAGAAAGAAGGAAGAAAGAAAGAAAGAAAGAAAGAAAGAAAGAAAGAAAGAAAGAAAAAAGAAAGAGGGGGGAGGGAGAGAGAGAGAGAAAAGAGAGCCGCAGTTGTTCTCTTCCCATGACCCATTCTTCTCATCACCCACCCCTGCAGCATGTCAGCCCTTCCCCATAGAAGCCATAACAATGTCTAACATTTCTGTCTAGACTGAGTTCTTTGCTTTTCAAGTGAGATTGGACCACATCAAGCCATTTTTCCCTACAGTGATTGACAAGAAATCATCAAGGAAATATAATTTGGAGGGCTGAAGGTAGCACATGGAACTTGTGATCTGGAGAAGCTCCCTTGAGAAGTAGAATTCAGGATTATAAATAGACACTTTCAGGTGAAAGTTTTCCAAACAATCCAACCATTTCTACATTTGATATGATGTCATTACAAACCAAGATCTTTCCATTAAAGTGTCAAGACTCAGATTTATACAACAGACATAAAAATAAAAGCTAAACACTGAGACAAAGAATGTTAATGGAAGTTATATACATACATTAAGGGGAAAATGCACCTCTGAATGTTGTTTATGTAGAAGGCTATTTGTAAGTTTCAGCTTGCATTTCCTCAGATGTTATTTCAAAGTGTTTCAATTACTGATGTGCTAGAAACATTTCTCACATTTTAATTATGCTGTGGAACACACTGATTCCAATCAACACATTGAGGACAGTTTTAAAGCCCACAAACAATAAATAATTCTCATTCATACAGAGTCCAGGCTTTATTCGTATAGATATTAACATGCATTTAGTACCTACTATGTGCTTTACTAAACACAGGTATTTATGAAACACAAGTATTTAGATACTACTCCCTCTCTGCTGCATGGATAATGAGGTTTCCCCTTTGTGTCCCCAAGCTGACATGAGAATGACATTTTCTATGTGGCAGAGAGAAGCAATAGGTCAGCACAGTGAGGCAAGCAGAGGCCAGATCACAAAGGATCTTGTGTGTCAGATCATACATAATCTTGAAAGCTATAAAAACTGGAAATTTTTCATTTCAGGAGGTACAGGAACAGATTTTCATTTGTAAAAGATCACTCTGGCCAAGGTGCAAAGAACAAGGTAAAAGTAGGGGCAACAAGATGGGTTCAGGGTCCATATAGTAATAAGGAGCTTGAGTGCAGGTACAGTTTGAATAGGTGCATTGACATAGTTTGGTAACCAAGTGAGTTAGAGGTAAAAGACTGAAGGCAAATATAACTCATTGTTCCCTGGCTTTGGCCACCAGACAAGAAAGAGTACCACTGGCTGAAAGAGAGAAGAACCAGGTTTGCAAGGAGAGGAGAGTGACAGTTCATTTTGAACATGTTGAATCTGAGGTACCTGTGGTCAGTCACTGTGGAAATGTGTAGAGAACCCTAAGAAATCTGCCTAAAGCTCAGAAAAGATACATAGGGAATATTTGAGACCCCGGGTGTAGATGAGCCCTTGCAAGGAGAGTCTCTCATGGAGGAGATTGATACTAATAATACCCAACACTTTACATGTATTAACTGATGCTTTCACAGAAACCCAATGAGGTAGGCATTATCATTATCCCCCTTTTGTGGCTTGTGAGACTATGGCACAGATAATATAAGCAACTTGCCTGAGGTCACACATAGCTAATCAGTACCAGCTGGGATATGAACCCAGACAGACTGTCTCCAGCCCGGGCTCTCAATCTCTAAGTGATGCAGTCTTCCTAAGACAGCATGGGCACGGATGGGCACAGAGGCACCGTGGACAGCAATGATGTAAGAGAAAGGAAAGGATCATTTGAAGAATATTGAAAATGCGAAGCTAAAAAAAAGGGATTGGGAAGGCCAAGGAAGAAATAATTTTAAGAATTTGGAAGAGGTCAGGAAAGTCAAACACTGAAAATATCATTATCCTATCATTTGTAAACACACAGGAGAAGAAAAGAAAATTCTCCATTAAAAAAATAAATAAATAAAATTTGGAAGCAATCTAATAACAGCATTCAAACATTTATATTGAAATTATTTAATATTTCTGTCCCTTTATAATTTCTGTCCCCACTGACCACATAAACATGAGGCAGTCAGGCAATGGGTATGAATTTCAAAGTACAAATATATGTTGTTTACAACAAAGTTTCCTCTGTTCCTCTCCTGGAGTTCAGTCTTGCCTATTGCTAGGTAAGGGCCACTGAAAACCAAAATGATTCATCCTGCTGCGACATCATGCCCAAAGGAGACAGTGAGATTAGTGAGGGCACCTCCCAGCAAGGGTATTAAACCCAATTTGTCCAGCACTAACTCCATACTGCCACTGCCAAAGAAATGAAAAGAGGAAGCAGAGAAAAGGCAGCTTTGCAATCCATCCTTGAAAGAGCCACAATCAGATCAAAAACAAAAATCCTTAAAGCCTGTAGATATGCTCATTAAAGCTGTTGATGTGTCAACAAACCTTGACATATCATGCATATTACAAGAGTCTGAAAATAACTCCGGATCCTGAAATCTAATCTCTCATCCCCAAAGAAAACAGTAAAGCCAAACTTTAGAAAGCCTAGCCTTTTCTCATTTTCAGTTGGGGAAATACACTAAAATATACGGCTCTAAAAAGTTAGAAGGTGGGTATCTCCTTAGCTCCATTCTCTCCTTCAGTGGCAATATATCTCCCTCTTGTGGATTTCGGGGATATTTCCACCCAGGAGAGTCCCTTCCAACTTACACCTCTGACTTAATCACTAGGTTGTATTGCATAACTATAATCATAAATAAAAAATGAGGTATCTATTGTACCCTCCTCCTAACTTGAAATACTAGATGGAATACACACCCTAGCAACTCACATTCATTCCTCTTCTGGAAATGAAGTCGCTGTTAAGAAAACTGTGATAATGTATCAAATATTTATTGAGCTATTATGAAAAGCATGGACACAGGGCACTTGAAAATGCAGAGCTTGCTTCAGCAAAAATTTACAACCTAAAACAGAAGACTGAACATCCTGCTGAAAACTATGTGTCAGTTGCTTTGATGGTAAAAATAGGCTTGGACTAAAACAGCTGCCCAGGTGGAAACCCCCACCTGTGCCAAGCAATGCCAAACACTTAGATTCTAAAAGGCGGGAGTCCAGGGTGAAGTATGGTGGAGTCCTGTGACTATGAAACTGATATTTTCCCTTATATATATATATAAAAAGTAAGTCAATATAGGAATTAAATTTCATCATTCTGTACAGAGATAATGCTACCAGACAGAAATACTATTGAATTCTTGTACTGCTACCTTAATTTTTTTCAATATCTAGACCTCCTTTTTCTTTATTTTCTCCCTTTTCAGAAAGTATCATTCCCTTCCAAGAGTAACCCTTTTACAATTTTCTTAGCTTCACTCTCCTTTGCTACGTTTCCTCTGCCTACAATTTTGCTCAGGTCTCTTGCATCCCCTCCATTGATACTTCTTTGAACTACAAAGTCCACTAGAATTATTCCCATTCAAATTAGGCTCTACTTTGTTTCATTCATTCACTAAGGAATCCCCGGCAACAAAAACAGTGCCCAGTCCAGAGCAGTTATCAATAAATTTTTTCCTTATTAGTTATTGTCTATGAATGTCTTCATTGAAATATAACCATCCCATAAAACTCACCCTTTTAAAGGGTACAGTGGGTTGTTAATATAGTGGGTTGTTAATATATCCACAAAGTTGAATGATAGTGGTACAGTCATTGATGAGGGACCATAAGGCAAGCTGATAGCCAAGCACAAACTAGTGTGCGCACGCGCGTGCGCGCACACGCGCACACACACACACACACACACACACACACGCTCAATTGGGATATGTGTGCCATTCCTCAGGCACTCCTGTATGCCCAAGAACAAAGAAAAGAAAAGAAAAGAAAAGAAAAGAAAAGAAAAGAAAAGAAAAGAAAAGAAAAGAAAAAGAAAAAGAAAAAGAAAAAGAAAAAGAAAAGAAAAGAAAAGAAAAGAAAAGAAAAGAAAAGAAAAGAAAAGAAATGGCTAATTGACAGAGATCACAGTCATGGAGGACATGAGTCTCCATCAGTTTACAAATATCTGAGTAAATTACAAGAAAAAGACAATCTTATCAAAAACCTTATCTCCAGAAACCTATAGACTCAGTTTCCTGGAGCCCCTAGTATACCCTCCCCTCCATAGTGATGTGGGGAACAAAGGCAAGAAGGAAATGGCAGGTAAAATTTAATGTCCTTATAACCTGCAGCCCATAGACAAATACTTGAGGAAAATACAGAGTATAATGTTTGTCCAGGAACCCCCTACCATTCTAATGTTAATTACTTACTAGAGAAAAATAACCTTAGCTCGACAATAGCCAAGGACTCAGGTATCTTAGGAGTCCTCTTTAGCATACTTAAGTCCTTCTAGAGGCCTCCCTGTTGACTCTACCCCCCCAACTCCATAGTATAAAACCAGTCATTCTTCACAACTGCAGCACAGCTCTTTCTGCCCTCAAATTCCCCATCAAGAGTTCTCTTTTCTTCACATCCTCACCAGAACTTTTAAACTATTTTTTTAATAATACATCTTCTAAAACATATGAGGTGATACCTTATGGCTTTGATTTGCATTCTTTGATGACTAGAGATGTTAAGCATCTTTTCATGTGTCTCTTGGCCATTTGAATGGTCATGTGTCTTCTTTGGAAAAACACCTATTCAGGTCCTTTGTCTATTTTTTAATTGGGTCGTTTTTGTTTGGTTGGTTGACTTTTGCTATTAAGTTCTATGAGTTCCTTGTACATTTTGCATTTTAACTTCTTTCTGTATATGTAATTTGCAAATATTTTTCTTCCATTCTATAGGTTGCTTTTCATTCTGTTGATGGTTGCCTTTGCTATGAAGAAGCTTTTTAGTTTGATGTAGTCCCACTTGTTTATTTTTGCTTTTGTTCCTTTGCTTTTGATGTCAAATCCAAAAACTCATTGCCAAGACTGATGTCAAGGACCTTATGCTTTCTTCTAGGGGTTTCACAGTTTTAAGTCTTACATTCAAGTCTTTAATCCATTTTGAGTTTATTTTTGTGTATGGTATAAAACAGGGATTCAGTTTCATTCTTTTGCAGGTGAATATCCAATTTTACCAATACCATTGTGTGAATAGAATATTCTTCCCCCATTTTATATTTTTGGCTTTGTTGTCAAAATTAATTGACCATATATATGTAGGGTTTATTTCTGGGCTCTCTATTCTATTCCATTGATTTATGTGTCTGTTTTTAATGCCAGTACCATACTGTTTTGATTACTATAGCTTTGTAATCTAGTTTGAAAAGAGGAAGTGTGATGCCCCTACCTTTATTCTTCTCTCTCAAGATTGCTTTAACTATTCAGGCTTTTCTGTACTTCTGTACAAATTTTAGGATTGTTTTTCTCCATGAAAAATGCCACTGGAATTTTGACAGAGATTGCATTGAATCTGTAGATTGCTTTGGGTAGTATGGACATTTCAACAATATTAATTCTAAATCAAAATTAGACCTTGTATAAAAAAGGAAAAGTGGAGTCAAGGGTGAACTATAAGGTAATAAGTTTGTGTTATTCTAAGCCACTAAATTTGTGGTAATTTGTTACAGAGGCAATAGGAAACTAATATAATCACCTTTCATTATTTAACCGGACTTCTAATGTGGATGGTCTTCCTGGCAATAATGTAGTGCTCAATTTCCAGTGATGGATGAGAAGCAGTTTAGAATTTGAAAACAAATAACAAATAAAGTAATAAAGAATGTTGATATTATTTTATTTTAAACTGTACTCTAAGTATTTACATAATATGATGGTTAATTTTATGTGTCAACTCGACCTGGCCACAGGGTGCCTAGATTAAATATTATTCTTGGGTGTAGCTGTGAGGATGTTTCCAGATGAGATTACCATTTGTGTCAGTGGTGGACCCAGTAGATTGCCCTTCTCAATACGGGTGGGAATTATCCAATGTGTTGAGGGCCTGAATAGAGCAAAAAGCAGCAGACTGGAATTACACTACTGGCTTTCCTGCATGTCCAGTTACAGAGGAGAGACTCTGTAGTGGGACTTCTCAGCTTGTATAACTGCATGCACCAATTTCTCATAGCAAATAAATTAACACACACACACACACACACACACACACACACACACACACACAGGTTCTGTTGCCCCGAAGAACCCTAATACACGTAGCTTTAGGAAAAACTAGATAACCTCAATGATAACCTTCCCATCATTCTATGATAACTCTTCTATCTCATTCAACTAAGTACCTTTTGGCTGAACCCACAATATACTCTACTTCATTAGTAAATCCTACAGATTTTGTGATGTTAAACTTCATTCATTTAAGCATATAAGAAAAACTATGTGAATTACCACAAAAGGCATATTTTAATTTGCTACAAAAGTCTAAAAACATGTGTGAGCTCAGGGATAATTTGAAAACAATTGAGATGTGTGAACCTGATTTCTATCAAATAAAACCATGACATAAATTTACTATCTAATAGAAACTATGTTATGCACTAAAATCAACTAACATTTTCATCTGAGAAATAAAATTCCACAAAACAACACATACCCATTCCAACATACAGTTTGCTATTGCTATGGTCAGAATGTTTGTGTTCCCCCCAAAATTCATGTATTGAATCCTAATGCCCAAGATGATATTAGGAAGTAGGGTTTTGAGCAGTTAGTAGGTCATGAGGGTGGAGCCCTCATGAATGAAATCAATGCTCTCTTTAAAAAGATCCCAGAGAATTCCCTTGCTGCTTCCACCATGTGAGGGGATGTCTAGAAAAAATAAAACTCTGATCTGGTTCTCCTCAGGAAAGACAAAGGAAGAAATGAGGTATTTCTTTTTTTTTTTTTTTATTTAAAAAAAAAATTTTTTTTTCAACGTTTATTTATTTTTGGGACAGAGAGAGACAGAGCATGAACAGGGGAGGGGCAGAGAGAGAGGGAGACACAGAATCGGAAACAGGCTCCAGGCTCCGAGCCATCAGCCCAGAGCCTAACGCGGGGCTCGAACTCACGGACGACCTGGCTGAAGTCGGACGTTTAACCGACTGCGCCACCCAGGCGCCCCGAAATGAGGTATTTCTAACCTCTACCTCACGACTCCAAAATAAAGGATTCTCTTAATGAGCTGAAATGTAGTTCATTTTTAAATACAATAGAGTGGTGCTTCTCAAGCTATGAAGGTATAACTATTCAAGAATCTCATCCTGGAGGAGGGATGTACAAAAAAAGCACACAGTTTATTATCTTTCCGCGCATTAGCTTCTCTAGAATATGGGATTCCCAAAGGAATTTATACTATTTCCTGACAACCCCTAAGCATAAAATTAATAAAGAAGGTAAAAGAAAATTTGCTCTAGAGATTCAGAGCTGATTAACTTAAGCCATGCCCGTCCGTCACTCTCTGGAAGCCAATTAAGTAAAGTACTCAAATGCAACACTTTAACACCATAAATTAAAGTTGGCAAAAAGTTTAAATCCTATCATAAAATTAACCATTGTAAGTAAAGTAGTTGTGAAAATGTACCTTTAAAAATAAAGTATATTTATGTCCCAATTGCTAAGCAAAACAAAGGGAATTTTTATTGTGAAACAGCCAAAATGACCCCATCAATCTTTCCTAGCTTTCCATTGGGGAAAGAGGTTCTTTGCAGTATGAGGTATGTGAAATTAATCTTCTTCAACGGTATTATTCTGCAGGATCCTCTGAAAAAACTCATGTACAGTACAACTTTTAAAGTTAACTCAGGGCTACAATATGGCCAGAAACAGAAGGAAGGGGATTCATGGCCCTGATTTATTCTTTTCTCTCTGTAATTTATTTGTAGACAGTATCACCCCCAATCATATCTCCACACAATAAATAAAGAAATGGAGAGACTGATAGATTAGATAAACTAGCCCTGTAATTCTGTCTTGTATGCATGCTCTCAATAGATATTGTGTTTTTGAACTCAATTGTCAAACACCTGGCTACTGAACCATGGCTTTTATGACATAATCAAGAGAAAAGTCATTATGATGAGGAAGAAGAGTCCCATATGCTAAACCTAAAAGGCCTTGAAAATTAGGAGCCCGGGTTAATTGATTATACTAGATGATTCTAATATTACATTTTACCCCAAACACTCACAAAACCCCACCCTTATTCCATGCTCTGGAACTATACAAGCACCAGGTAAAACCATTCTTCTCCTATTTCCACATTATCCTTGACATGAAGAGGAAGGTTTCCAAACTTTACATGCTACAGATAAAACCAACCTTCATCCTTCACTACATTAACTCTCACCACCTATCTGCCTTGAGTCTGAGATAGACTTATCCCTTTATTCTTGATTCATTGATCACCTCAACAAGCCCAGACTCACCTCCTCTACATATGCCTTCATCCCTGGGCTCTTCTTACCAGATGGCTGTGTCTTTACCCTTTTATGAATTCATCTCCCACCTGTCCTCAAGTCCTGAAACACTTCCAATATGTCCTCTGAAACCCACCATTAAGTGTCAGCAGAATCTAGGCACCTGGGTGGCTCAGTCGGTTGAGCACCCAACTTTGGCTCAGGTCGTGATCTTGCAGTTCACAAGTTCAAGCCCCGTGACAGGCTCTGTGCTGACAGGTCAGAGCCTGGAGCCTGCTTCAAATTCTATGTCTCCCTCTCTCTCTGTCCCCTGCCCCTGCTCGTGCTGTCTGTCTCTCTCTCAAAATAAACATTAAAAAAAAAAGTGTCAGCAAAATCCCTTGTATTAATATGTCATCAGTTTGACTTGGTTTTCTCCCCAGGGTATGGCATGGCTTCATCTCATCAGACTATGTACCCGTTACCCCTCCTTGTTGCAATTACCTACAGACCTGGGTCCTTCTCTACTCCTTGAAGAGTTAATCTCTTAAGTCACTGTTCACTTCCAGCACCCTGCTTGTCATTATTCTGGGTAATTTCAATATCCACCTGATGATCCTTCCAATACATTTGAACTTACCTCCTCTAATAATCTTGTCTTCCTCCTAACCCAGCCACCTTCTCATTACCAAAAGAGCAACTCCCCCATAAGCTCAATATCAAGCATCCCACTCTCCCACCACCACCTCTTGTTCTCTAATATCCCAGTCCCAACCGGGGCCTATCACTTTTTCCCACATTCTATTCATATATTTAATATCCTCTTTATGTAGTTTAAAATCCACAGACCATCATCTCTCTTTTGCATAGAACAGAACCTCAGCTCTTTTTTCCTCCTCTTGCCCCATGGTTCTAACTTGGCAAAACTCTAATCGCAGTTAAATCTGACACTCTACCTGCTCTGTCCTAACATCTATGAATCTAAATATAATGGAAGAAAAACATCTCACTGGATCTTTAAATCATGATCACTAATCTCAGATATTTTGAGGGCTGCCTGGTGAATAAACCGTATTTCTCTACTCTGCTCAATTTTCTCATTCTCCTGAAGGACTTTTTCAAGCCTATTCCTTCACCTGAAAACTCCAGCACCTCCTCATCTTCACTCTCAGTTTTGCTTCCTTTATCTCTAAAGAAAGAAGAGTTCCAGAAACTACTGCTACCACCTCTACCTACCCCAGCTTCATGTATTCCACCTTACTTTTCCATTACCAGAGGTGAATTTTCCATGCTTTCATCTAGTCAACTCCTCTACTTGAGCACAGGAGACCATAATCTCTCAAGTAAATGCTTTTGCTCCAGAAATTCTCCCCTCTCTTTCCTGATTTTTTCATCTCTACTAGCTCATTCTGTTAGGTATAAAATTACCAATTCACAAATACTTCTATTGTCAACTTCATCTCCATTTTGCTAAATCAAATCTCAATCTTCAAACTAAATGATATGTCTGCAATATCTGACTTAGTCAATTACTTAGTCAATATCTGACTGAGTCAATCCTCCGCCTTGAAAGACTTTATTCACTTGGTTTCCAGGACACTCTGGTTTCTCTCCTATCAATGGATGCTCTTCAGTTTCCTTTGCTGGCTCCTCCTCCTCTTTATGACAACAACACTGGAGGGGACCTAGAACTCCACCTCTGGATCTCTCCTCTATCTATATTTATTTTCTTAATGATCTATCAATCTATAAGCTGATAACTCCCAGATTTATATTTTCAGCCTGACCTCTCCCATAAACTCCAGTTTCAATATCTAACTACATTAGGCATACTCTGCTTTAATAATGCTATGTAACATACCTCATATATATCAGGTCACTGAAGTGACTTATGATGATGCATTTCTTCCCGATTTATCTTCAGGAGTGCCAAGGCATCTCTGCTTCATCCTACAGAATCAGTTCTGGTCTATTCCACATATATTTTATTCCAAGAATAGCAGTTCCTCAAGGGTATGCTCTTTGTATGGCAGAGAGAGACATCTTCAAAGGAATTGCCACATTTTTATCATATCACCAATCACCTCAGCTCAATTGGCACACTGTTATTTCTACCAACAATTAACTGGAGAAAGAAAGTCACATGGCCAAGCCCAGCCTCAATGAGTCAGAGAAGTATACTCTACCCCAGGAAAGCCATTTAATGTAATCTACTGCACCAACTCCCTATACAGCATCTTCCAAAAAACATCTCAAACAAAAATCTCAAAACTTGTGATGGACAAAATTGATTTTATCCCCTAAACCTGCTTCTCTCACAATTTTTCTTTCACATACAACATCCAACCCTATTGCCTTTACCTTTAAATATGTCCAGAATCTGACCTCATCAACTCTATTGTAACCAACTTGGTCCAAGTCACCATCATCTCTTAAAAGGAGGATAATAATAACCCCCTAACTAGTCTCCAAATTTCCACCCTCATCCTCCTATAGTGTATTCTCAATGTGACAACTAGTATGAGTCTTTAAAAGTAAGTTATATTGGGGTGCCTGGGTGGGTCAGTTAAGCATCCGACTTTGACTCAGGTCATGATCTCACAGTTCATGGGTTCAAGCCCCTCATTGAGCCCTGTGCTGACAGCTCAGAGCCTGGAGCCTGCTTTGGATTCTGTGTCTCCCTCTCTCTCTCTCTGCCCCTCCCCTGCTCATGCTCTCTTTCTCCCCTGCTCATGCTCTCTTTCTCTCTCTCAAAAATAAACATTAAAATAAATAAATAAATAAGTTATATTGTGTCACTCCTCTACTTAACCCACCAATCATCTCCTTTACCACTCTGACATCATCTCCTACTATTCTCCCCCTCATTCCATTCCACTCAAACTTAACTGCTGATCAGTGCACACAACAGATACATTCTTGTCCACTGACCTTGTACTTGCCCTTATCTCTGCCTATA